>NC_136462.1:108050700-109272366 GCF_902686455.1 Sciurus vulgaris
TGAGTGACCCTATGTTCAATCCCCAGTCAAAAAGAAAAATCTAAACAAGTCCATGCTTCAAAGAGCCTTTTTTTTTTTTTTTTTTTTTTTTTTTTTTTTTTCAAAAAATGGTCCTTGGGATTGAACCTAGGATGCTTTGCCCATGAGCTACATCCCAGCCCATTTTATTGTATATAATTTTGAGGCAGGGCCTCACTAAGTTGCCCAGTCTGGCCTTGAATTTGCAATCATTCTGCCTCAGCCTCCCAGATAGCTGGAGTTATAGGCATGTGCTACCTAAACACACTTTTCAAACTTCTTCATCCACCCTTATACAATTCCACCCAACAGCTCTGTGTTCCCTTTTCTTATAAGAATCCAGATGTGACTTAGATACAATTGTAGAGCTTGCACTTCTCTCCCTTCAAAACTGAGACCAGTTATGTTCTTAAGATTGAAACAATTGAATGGAGAAGGGGTCAGAGAGAGGAATATTTTTCGTATTCCAAAAGCAGATGAAGCTACTCGCAAAACCGCATGTTGAATCCAAATACAAAATTTTGACTGGAAGATGTTGCCAGGTGTGTTCTTCTGGAACTTCCTTTGGTTGCCCAGCAACCCTCAATCCCCATTTTTTATTGAGATGCTCCAGAGCAAGGAACAAGTGGGCTTCCAATTTTCTACTTGATCCTGCTTCCAAACTAGTGAGTAAAGCTAGAAGGGTGTGAGGAGTGGATAGAGGACCCTCCAGTGAACTCTTCAGGACCTTCATTCAGTCGTTCAACAATGGGCTCTTGTCGTGTGCTTAAGCCCTGTTTCCACAAGAGACAACGACTGCGAGCGAAAGATTCCCCACCTTCATGAAGCCAGTCTAGGAGTGACGACCAACACAACACCAAATGATTACTCAAATGAACATGAACCACAAACAATGGAGAGTGCTGAGAAGGAAAGGTGTGAGCTCCCACAGGAAATTATAAAAGGGGGAACAGACTTTATCTGGATGTTTAGCTGAATTATTAATAAAAAGAAAGATGAACAGGCAGAAAGAGCTGAGGGCACAGGGAATGGCAAACTCAAAGGGACTAAAGTAGGAAGGCACCCGGGCTGTGTGACTGCTATTCCTCCAAGGGCAGAGGAGGGAGAGGCTGGAACTTGGCAGGACAGTAGGCCAGGGCCAGGCCCAGTCATCAGGGGCTTGTGAGTCATTCTAAAGATTTTGTTCTTGCTGGAAAGATGAACTCGAAGTCACTGAGAGGTGTGAATAGAGGTAGTCATGATCTACTTGAATTCAGATCACCCTGCCCCGTTGACATGTATTCAAGGAGGTCACAGAACAGAAGCAGGAAGAGCAGTGTCAACACAGATGGATGTGGGATCCAGACCCGACTCCACGTGGAGAAGGAGCCGGGTGGGAGTCCCAGTGCACGTGGGGAGGTGAATTCCTTAGAGGGTGCAGCAACTCTGGAGAAAGGGGCTGGAGGTCTGGTCAGGAGGGAGGCAGCGTGCCAGAGAATTGCCACAGCGACACGAGCTGGCTTGCTCACATGGGCTGTGTGGGTCCCAGGGTGGGGGGCTGCCCTCCAAATGTCCACATATACATAGAGAAACTTCTCTTAAGAAGAACCTTAGGAGAGAGTAGTCTTTGGTATAAGGACCAAAAGTCTTACTTCTCTTGAGCAATTGACTTATTTCAGCCCCCACAACTTTGTGAGACAACATCAGTTATGATGTTCAAAGCCATGATGTGGAGAAAAAACTCAATGAGTTTGAAGTCCCTGCTTACCAAGTGTGCTATCCTTCTCTGCTTGTCTCTTTGTGGCCAAACCCAGCCCTCCTCTCAGCTTACCTCTCCTCTTCTCATATCCTCTTCATTTCAATTTTTTGTCTGTTTTATTGAGTAGGCATACATAATTTTTAATACTTATTGTTATTTGACCTTTAATAAGATTTTGTAGAAAATTGTTTATTAAATGAGTTATTACTCAACACTTATTTAAAATATGATACACATTCATTGCAAAAATTTTGTGAAATACAGAGAAGCTCAATGAAGAAAATAAAAATAATCCATAATCCCACCAGGGAGAGAAGATATTAGTTATTCTAATAGTCTTCCAATCTTATCTCTATACCTACCTATCATCTCTTAATTTTTTTCCACATAAAACAGTATATGATAATTTGTTTGTGTGCATTTGTATAAGTCTCAGGTTCATTTTGGAACTATGAGATAAATGGATAAACAGATAAAGAGATACTTTCTTGCATTTTAATTCTAGTTGATTTAAATACTAGGTTATTTTTGACAATGTCAAAATTGTTTCTTTCCAACTACTTCTACCAATAAATAATACTCCTGCTTGCTCAATCAGAGCCATCACTTAGCCAAGTGATGAATGACAACTTAGAGGTTATGTGATCCCAGACTTTCCATCTTGAGTCCTAAGAGTATTCTGATTGATGGAAGACTGACCACAGGTAAAAAGTAAACATTCCCTGAGGTTATGTCACATGCTACCAGACCGTACAGCACATTATATTTTAAATTGTTTATATAGCAAAACTAGATTGCTCATGGACATGACAAATCTCTTCGCTTTCTTGTTTCTAATAGCAATCTGAAAAAGTAGAAAAATGCTCTCAGCTTATATCAAGACTTAGTCTTGTTTTTAATTGCAAACTAACCTGTTTCCCATTTCTAAGAGGAAGGCAAAACTGAGAACTACAACCATTTGTTCCTCCTACTTTAGGCAGATTATAGCACTAGCATCTCTTACAGAAGCCACCTGGAACTTGCTTAGTAAAAACCTATCACCGAATTACACTTTAATCAGATGTTCAACCTTCCCCAAATCTCTCCTCAATAACCAATTCAAACTGTCCAAAAATGTAAATATCTAGTAGCATATTTAATCTTAGCCACATCTATGTGGCCATTCTGTACTAAAACCCATAAAAGTTCTCCAACTCCAAGCCAAAAGAGCATATCCAAGAGTCTCCAACAATTCTGGACTTTATTGAGCAGGAGGGACTTCTATTTCCAGGGCTCTATGCCTGAATTCTTTTTCCCTCTCTTCCCATCCTTTCTTCTTCCCTTCCCTTGTTGTTAATCTAAGCTTAACACTTTGAGAGTTTTTTATTGAAGTGAATATAGTTTCGTTTTGTGTTTTGGGGGTACTGGGGATTGAACTCAGGGACATTCAACCACTGAGCCACATTCCCAGCCCTATTTTGTATTTTATTTAGAGACAGGTCTCACTGAGTTGCTTAGTACTTGACTTTTTGCTGAGGCTGGCTTTGAACTCGTGATCCTATCTCAGCCTCCCCAGCTGCTGGAATTACAGGCATCCAACACTGCACCTGGCAAGATGAATATAGTTTTTAAAACATTAAATAATTCAGTAGCATCTTGGTTTATACATAGAAAACTTTATATTCTAGACTTACCACAAAATTATCTTCTAATCCCCTACTCCTAATAAATCAGGCTGTGTTTAGGAAAGGTAACTTTATTGTAATATTAATTCACTTCAATTTTAAAACATTTGTTGAACATTTAACTTATGCCAAACACTATTCAAAAGAAACACAAACCCATCCTCTGGAACCTCCCAGTTTAGTGATACTTCATAAACCCTAACTGAATGGAATATCCTAGTTTTAAAAAATAATATACTTTGACTATTTCAAAAATTCAAATACTTATTTGAATTTTAATATGAAACTACAATGAGTTCTTTCTTTATAAAAATATGTTCTAATTAACCTAATAACTGTTGTTGAAAAACAATAACAGTCAAATGTATTTTGTAATGGATACTTTCAGGAGTATCTGTCTAGTTCACAGTCTCCTTTTCTACATAATCTCTCTCTCTCTCTCTCTCTCTCTCTGTCTCTCTCTCTCACACACACACACACACACGCACACACACACACAACATAAAAGGGCTAATAAATTTAAGGTAGTAGATGGTGTAAGAGAATTTCAGCTGAAATCTGTATTTTTTAAAGACTTACATAGAAATTATAGAACCCAAAATGCAACAACTAAAATTAAAAATCAAGTGAATTTGTTTAACAGTCAATTAGACATAGCTAAAGAGAATATTAGAAAAGTGGAAAATTGTTCACAAAAAATACACCCAGAGGTTCAGATTAAAAACCAAAGTTAGAAAATTTTCTAAAAATACTTTCTAAAAATACAAAAATCTTTCAGATGAAATTATAGAACTATCAAAAGAAAGATCTAAATGAGTGAAAATATATACAATGCTTATTGAGGACTCTAACAAGTGTTTCTTCTCGCCAAATTTATCTCTAAACACAATACAATTTCAAAACCCCAACATGGTGTGTCTGTATGAAAGGGTGGGGTATGTGTATGCAATTTAACATGCGGACTCTAAAATGCACATGAAAGTTAAAGGCTGTGAAATAGACAAGATAAGGAATAAGGACAATGGGAATTCACCAGCTTTAAAGACTTATTAGAAATTGAAATTTGAAGAGTTATTATAAATCTGTAGCAATTAAAAAGTACTCAATGACTCAGGGATAAATAGAACAGTGAAACAGGATAAAAAGTCCAGAAACAGATACATGCCTCCCCACATAGGTGGAAACTTGGAGGTAAACTAAAGAAAAGAAAAAAAAAAAAAAAAGAACTGGTCACCAAATTATGCTAGAACAACCAGATATCCACATGGGAAAGAAAATATTTTTATCATACTCTGATATTTTATTCAGAAATAAATCTTAAGTGTATTAAAGACTAAACACAAAAAAAAACCTTCTAAAACATTTGGAAAAACATACATAAGTAGGCCGGGGTTGTGACTTGCCTAACATGAGTGAGAGCATGGGTATGACTCTCAGCACCACATATAAATGAATGAATTAATTAGTCTATTGACAACTAAAAAAATATTTAAAAAGATAAGTTACATGGCACTATTGACTAATTATATATACATATATATATATTTATATACAAAAAAATATTTTTAAGACCTAAAAGTATAGAAAGAATTTTCCAAAGATACAAATAGTAAGTAACTTTATTGGAAGAGATTGATAAATATGAGTACATTAAAACTTCTGACAAAAAATATCATGAGCAAGATTAAAAGGAAAACCACAAACTAAGAGGAAAAATCATCCAGGGCCTAAAACCAGTAAAAAAATTAATACTTAGAATATATAAAGAACTTTTATAAATAGTAAATAAAAGACAAACAATAACCAAAATGAGAAAAGAAACAAAGGATATGAACAAGTAATTCACAAAAGAGGAATCTGAAATGGCCAAAAACAGAAAAAGTTGTCCAGTCTCAGCAATGATAAGGGATATGCAAATTAAAACAATGATATATCAATTCATACCACTGATGGGTGAAAAATGTTATGTTTTGAAATACAAATGTAGAAAATGAGGCAAAATAACAGGAACACTCATTCATCATGAGTAGGAGCATAAATATGTGTAATTCTGAAAAGCAATTTGGCAACATCTGATAAAGTTGACTATAAGCATATTTTACAAACCAGTAATGCCACTCCTTTGTAAATAAAAATATAAACCCCCACACACATTTATTATGTGCCAGATCCTGCTCTAAATGCTTTGTATATTAACTAAATTCATCCTTACAACTCCATGAAAGAGGCACTGATGGCACAGAGAGGTTTAGTGATTTTTCCAAAACCACCTACCTAGTCGATGGCACAGTTAAGATTAGAATCCCGCAAGCTGGTAGTGGAGCTCACACTTGCTCATTAATGCTAGCTACCTCTTTAGAAGTCTTTTTCAACCTGTGCATGAGGCGATAGCTACTGGGATATTTACTCAGTATTCCTTGCAGTGGAAGAAAATTGGAAATAACCTGAATGCCATGAAGAGAAAAACGAAAATAAAACATGACATCTTCATTAAATAGTGCAGAGGTGTTAAATAAACTAGACTTAACATGTGTCGATAAAAATAAATCTGGAAAACTCACCATTGAGTGATAAAAGAATGTTACAGACAGGTAAGAACTGCACTGTAACATTGATCTAGAACTTACCAATATACATAACAATGCTATGGGAGGCAGAATTACTCCAGTACTAATGAAACATAAACTTCAGTGTCCCTTAAGCATTTTGGGCCCCTTCCAAAGTCATAGGAAAGACTCTGCTGATGTGTTCACATGGTCAAATGCTTTGCAAAATTTGTACCAGTAAAACATTTTAACTACCCTTTGTTAAGACCACAGTTGCTTCCCACACCAACGCCTGCCTCCCTTCCCTTATGTCCAGGTGACAATGGAGTGACAACAGGCATTTTTGGTGATCTGATTTAGAAGTTCACTTGGGGACACATGCAGCTGAATTTTGTGAGAAGTGTCCACTGCTTCACTGTTCTTCCCATGCAGGAGTTGCTTCCAGGAAAACTACTGCTCACCCTGTTGACCCACAGGTCCAATGTCATGACTCAAAGCCTTGCTGCCAAGGTCACTGAGGACATGGCTATACTACAACACCAGGTACTGGGAGTGAGGAGAAGCTCAAAAGCAGCGAGGTTTGAAATGTATGGAATCATAAGCTGGTTTTCAAAAAATTCTTGAAGTTGTCTGACATGTAAAATTGTCCATGGAAGATTCAGGTTTTGTGGATATCTCATCGAAAATAACTCTTTTGTCAAGAATAGACTTGAAACTCAATATAGGAAATTATAAACACCCTGCTTTGTTTTCTTTTGGGGAAGCCCTTATAAATGAGAATTTATCCTAACTTCTCCATATATAGGAAACAAAACTCACAGCAGTATCCCCAAAATTAATTATTTCTGTAAGTTTCATACTTTATGAATTTCTCCTATTAAGAATAAAAGACTTTTTGGTTAATCATGCTAAAGGAAAAATTATTTTTGTATTCAGATTATTACTTAGGTAATGATATTTTTCTAAAAATTCAAGAAATGATAATCTATTTAGAAAGTTAATTCAGAAAACCATATATAAAAATATATAAAAATATTAAATTGGGTTGGGGATATAGCTCAGTTGGTAGAGTGCTTACCTTGCAAGCACAAGGTCCTGGTTCAATCCCCAGCACCAAAAAAATTTTTTAAAAAATTATCTCATAAGAAATAAAAAGCATACAGTTCAAAAAATTAGAGGAGAAAAAGTATAACAAGTGTGTCAGACAGTTAACAAAAATATTTTTCTTAATGTTTCTGATATTCTTGGTTTTTAAAAAATTTAATAATGTTATAATTTATTTTCTCATTATAAAAAAATTCACTTAAGGACTAAGGACTGCCAAGATTTTATGAGTTTCTGTTGTACAAAACTGGAATCAGCCCCTGGTCACTAGCTATTATTTACTTATGATTTAGATACAGTAAAAGGTTAGACATAGATGGGAAGATCATGTCAGATTACGTTCACCTTGGGAATGGAAGAGGGTTCTGGGAAGTGGTGTTGAAATGTCCCTGTATTCACTTCATTTTCATGCTTAGTTCTAGAATCCCTGGAATCTGGTGTGGTTAGGAGTTAAGCTAAATCTGAGATGTGGTGTCTGTGGTGGAATCATGTTTTAAAAGATTGGGAGATAACATTCATCTGAGTCAGTAAAGATGGATATCCCAAATAATACAAAATGCCACAATTTTAATCAGGAATTTTCAGTGTTATGGAATCAAGAGATCCTTTAGGTTTCATACATCAATAACTACCTTTGTATAAAAGAGAGATCTGCACATTATAAAGTGTTATATACTTCATAAAGTGACAATCTACACTTTTATCATATCACTAATGAGAATGTCAGTAACATTACTTGACATTTATTGAATGTTCAATATATGTCAGGTAGTCTTTTGTGTACCTTGTCTGCATTTATGTCATTTAATAGATCCATAAAACTATGGGTGAGTTTCTATTATTCTTATCATTTTACATATCAGATCAAATATGTAACCTTTTTATGGGTCCATAAAATATATACCTGTATTTAGTAACTATAATGTAGTTAAATAAGTGAATCCGTTGTCTCTCCTGATTCACTGAAAAAATTGTCACACAGGGCTGGGGTCTTCCAGGAAACTGAGGCAGCATGAAGACCTCCCCTTCATACCCCAGGTTCTTGCAATTGTTAGAAAATTTTCAGACGTGTCACTCCGAGTAACAAACATGAATTTATTGAAGATATAGGAAAAGGGAAAGAGGTCACTCGCAAGGGAGAGAGCAAGTCCTCTCAGAGAGAAGGACAGTGTAATCTCCTGCACTCTAGTTTTATTGGGGCTCCCAGAGAAGTTTCCAAAGAGTCTTGCCCAGGTCCACCTTTTGACTTTGAACTGAAAGCAAGTTGACATCAGACTTTCAAGTCCCCATTGCCATGACAACTCTAGGTCACTTTGGCCCATGATGACCAGTTCTAATTGAATTCTTAACCATCATTCTTACAGATTTTATGATTAGGGAGAATTATCCTTATCTCCCTGAATTTCAAGATCTGGTCTGTGAAAAGGCACACAAAAGTCTCCACCTTCAGGGTAACTTGGGTTCCCCTTACCAACATTATTTTGGGCCTGTTTTTCTCCTGCAGGTAACAAGTCGTTTGCTGAGGAATGTGACATAACCTGTCCACTTAAGCCACGTAGGGTTGCAGGTAAATTGCTTCTTGGAAAAGAAAGCATGTGGGGGTCAGGACTGTTGACCTATTTTATAGAATTATTCTCTTAACCTCATGTTCCCACCATTCTCATCTATCTGTCCCCTATCAAAACCATTGGTCCAGGTATACAATGTGGTATTGCAGGAAGGGGATGAGAAGTCAGCAAACAATTATCAAATGAATTCTCAGTAGTTACAGAGTCATATAGACTCAATACATGTCATGATCAATTTCAGTTTGAATTTTGGAGAATAAGGTGACGTAATGAGCTTTTAGCTTCTCACTTAAATCTGAATCTAGATTCCACACTATTTCTCCTAAAAACAGAACACAGCAAATTCGAACTACTGTGTTATCAAATTGAGAAACTACATTTGGGTATTTATTTGGGGAACCTTTTTTTGCCTCAAATATTACAAAATGCCACAATTTTAATCCGGAATTTTCAGTGTTATGAAATCAAGAGATCCTTTAAGTTTCATACATCAATAACTACCTTTGTATAAAGCAAGAACTCTATGCTTCAAATTGATGATTAACAGAGGGAAAAAAAAATCCCCTACTCTCATAGGGCTCAGAAATCCAATCTGAACCATCCAATAAAATAATATGTAGTAGAGAGAGGTAATTCTAAAATAAGACCATGTGAGCAGACCTTTAGGTGGGGACATAAGGAGACAAAAACACTAGAAGGAAAAAAATCAGCAGACCACATTCATCATAGACCACATGGCTTTACCTCTAAGCTGATCGGAAACCCAACAGCTTCATTACCAAGGAGTGGAGTCAGGAGCAGGAGGCTTGAAGTACCACCTCATGGTTGCAAATAGAGGGTGGAGGGTATCTTTGGTAAAGCAGGAAAAAAAAAAAAAAAAAAAAACAGAAAAACAGTTGGACTGAAAATTTCCTGCTGGAGCGGGTGGGGAGTGTGCAGTGTTTCAGCCACAGGCTCCTGGTGATGGAACTTTAGTTGCTGAACAGGAAGATAATTTCAGCACCCTACAATTATGTGCCTAATTAAAATTAAGAAATTAGAACACAGTTAAAAGGAATAATATTTTGCTCACAGCTAATTTCATTAAAGTATTAATGAACAGGACTCTTTTTATGGCCAGAGGGCAACCACTTTCTACAGAGTACTTCCATGCTAGCTAATTTATTCATGCATGAAAAACAATCCAATGAGAAATGAGTGAGCCGAGAACTGCTGGTCCTAATTAAAATATTTAAAACACCATGTCTATTTTCTTCCATCTAGCCAAATACCTAAGCTGGAGCCAGCATGGTGCCAATTAACATGGAAAAAGCAAACACAAACACCCACGGTTTCTGATTAAAGTGCACATTATTGTACCATGCAATATATTGTTCAGCACATATATGTAAATGTTTAATTAACCCATGTCTAAATCTCAGCAACATTCAAAAATCGATACTTTAATCCCTAAACAAGTGGCAATCTGTGTAGGGAGACACTTACATATTTATCACAGCATTTTATTCAAACCTAATTTGAAGCAGTCGTGTGCTAGATATGTTAAAGTGTTTCTTAAGGGGAAGAGCAGGGAGGAGAGTCTTTGCTTGGCAGACTTCTCTTCAGATGGCAGTGAGATTGTTAGTCGCCAAAGACTTGTGAAAGAAACTAGGTTAGCCTCAGGTGATGTGAAATTTTTCATTAATAATGTAGGGGGAAGTCTGGACCCAAACCCATTTGTCAGCCTGGACAGCAATGACAATAATACACACACACACACACACACACACACACACACACACACACACACAAAGCCCTCCTCTCTTTGTTAACTAGAGACCTGTCTGTCAGAACAAACTCCAGAGACATCCCTGCCATGGGAGCATGTTGGAAGGAAATGGCTGAAGCTCTGAGAAGTCAAAGATTTTAGAACCTCAAGAGTCTTCACTGGAACTTTATCAATATGTTAAAAGCAATCATAAAATGAGAACTGACATTTTCATAGTAGTTACGGTTTCCAAGCACCTTTACCTCAGTTATTTCTACCTTTACCCTCCTGGGAGGCAGAGGAGCAGGGGACCAAGGCTGAGAGCAGTGAAGTGATGTGCAAAAGGTCACATGCAGCACATGCGACTGCCAGAACCTGACCCCACATCCTCCAACACCAAAATCCCTCCACCACATACCACGTTGGTTAAGACACTTATTAATTTTCCACCTACATAGGAGGGAACAAAATCTTAAGAAACCTAGTAACTAACCTGTTTAGCTATTAAAAATAATTTATTCTCTGCTTTTGAGCATTTCTTGGAAGGCAGGAAGAGTGAGAATATATTACTCAAGTTTTCTTCTTTCTGGGGTTTTTAATTGTTTTCAGCAACTAAAATCGTGGAATTTTAGACCAAGATCTTAGAAATCATTTGACCAGAGGGTTTCAAAATGCCGGTAGCAGCAGAATCCTTTTTTTTCCTCCTAACATCGTCTTTCATGAAACACTAATATGTTTACATAGATAAAAGCAGAGACTTCTAGAAGGAGGGGGCTGAGGCACTGCCCCTGAACCCAACTTCTGAAAACTCATCAAAGCCTTTATCAAACAGCTGGAGGAACTGAGGTCCAGAGAGGTGAGGGCAGAAGCCATACACTTAAGCAACATAATAGAAGAACACGCGCATACTCAAGAGTGACCCTGCCTCCTGCCCAATGTGCTCCTGACATCGACATGGTCCCTGCTGGAATCAACCTAGTTAGACTATGATACCTGGAAAGTTAAAGAGTCTAATAGGAGTGAGAGCATTCATGCAAAACTACCAGCAACAATACAGAAATGCACAGTGTGAGCCAGATCAGCCTGCTGCACAGAGCAAGATGTGAGATCTGGAAGCAAGAGATTTGAGAGTCGTCTTAGCCCTGAGACTAACGGGCTCTTCAATTCATTCCCTGGGATACAGATTCCTCTTCTGAAAGCAGTATTACAGAACTGAGTATGAATCAGTGAATGCACCATTACAAAAATATTATTCCACAGTGCATTATAATTGCTCCTTTATCTACATCTGCCACCAGACTCCAAGCAGTGTTCCAAGATGATGTCTATATTTTACTATCTGTTTATTTTCAGTGTCTGTCCAGAGTTAGTGCTCAATTAGTACTGGATGATGTTGCTGAATGTATAAAGGCAGTAACAATGCCTAGGCATTTGTTTACTGTGTGTTAAACATATTGCTAAGCATGTGACATTCGTTATTTAATCCTCATAACAACTCATAAGAGTGATACTATTATTGTCCCATTGCATAACTAAAATACTGAAATATTAAAAATTGACTTGCTTACCCAGGGTTCCAGAATTAATAAGTTGTGAAGAAAAGATCCATATTGTCAGGGTCAAATCTAAGCCCATGCTCTTAATTAGAACTACATTCTTTAAAAGCAGCAAAGTAGGGTAACAGAGTTATCAGCTAGGGGATGAGGCAAATTTCATAGATGAGAAAGCATGTAAAACACCCTGAAAAAGATGAAATGCAAATTCCAAGAAGAGTTTTGTTCTCAGCAACTGTTTTAATAAGCATCTAGGGATAATTAGAGAACATCCTACAGAGCTTGGAGAACATTCACGGATGAGGTTGTAGAGACAATTCCACCATTCGACTCTCAGAAGGGACCATTCTCCTGATTCAACATATGCAATCACCGTAGGAAGAGAGGAACTGAAAAGAGAGGGCAAGGGGGACAGAAAACAAGAGAAAGTCCACCATGCATGGACATCATCCCTGCCCTCAACAACCTCATTGTTCTAATTTATAAATATGTGTACATGCCAGAAAAACCACACTCAATGTGAAATAATTGTGTGGTCACAATGCAGTCTGATCAGAGTCAATGGAAAGATGGCACTGGTCCCCTCTCACCCCCATTGAATCACCATCTGACTTATTTATTTGTTTATTTATTTATTTTTGTGTGGTACTAAGGATTGAACCCAGTTCTTCACACATGCTAGGCAAGCACTTTACCAATGAGCTACAGTCCCAATCCCAGAAATGAGTTTTTTTATCCATCTTTAATTTTTGTATTTTTTTATGTCTTTATATTTTATTTTTCTATTTTCTTACATTTTTTATTGTTTTGATTCATTATACACAAATGGAGTACAACTTTTCATTTCTCTGGTTGTACACAAAGTAAAGTCACACCATTTGTGTAATCATACGTGTACATAAGGTAATGATGTTTGTCTCATTCTACCCCTCATTTCCCTCTACACAATCCAACATTCCTCCATCTTCCCTTACCCACTTCTGCCACCCCCATTGTATATCATCATCCACTTATCAGAGAAAATATTTGGCCTTTGGTTTTTTGGGATTAGCTTCTCTCACTTAGCATGATATTCTCCAACTCCATCCATTTACCTGTAAATGCCATAATTTTATTCTTTGAATCACCATCTTAAAATGTAAGTAGCATCAGCAAGGGTCCCAGAAACTCATTAGTGAAGCAGCCATACTTGATAGTGAAGGAAAGCTGTGCACATTTGGCTTGTATCTCAGACATTTTCAGGTAACCTTTTTGTGGGGTGGGCGATCATGATTCATACTACAGTCAGAAACTTAATAATGGGCTGTATGGACCATTGGTCTAAAACTATGTGATATTCTGCATGGGAACTTGACATTTGATAAGTAATTAGTATGTCCTCCCCGCTTCCCTCCACTCTGGGTTTTTTTTTTTTTTTTTTTTTTTTGGTGTAAAGGATTGACCTAGGGTCTTGCACAGGTAGGTATGCACCACTGATGCACTCCCAGTTTCGAACTCTCTCTTCAAAGACAAATTAGGCTGCATTTTCCTGGGTTCTAGATTTGCAGGAACCTTTGGTAATTGTCATTTTCCAATTATTGAGAAGATTTCAAAGAACTAACTAGCTAGCTAATGTTCCATCATTTTTTCCCTTATAGCACATCTACATCATACCATTTCTCAGTTACTTAGAATCCAAAGAAATCTAATTAAACACATCTTCTAACATACATACATGTAAGTTAGTATTTCAAACATTTGGTAAAATCTCCAAAACAATCAGTATGAGATAACTGAATTTTTTTCATACAAGGTTTGTCTGTTTTTAGTTCTTTTTCCAAAAGCAAGTTTGATTTTTTTAAAAAATTTTCACTGTTGAGGAAAAAAAAAAAAAGAAAACAAGCAACAAAGCAGATCTCTAAGACAGAGCCTGCATTTTTATGCATCTTTAGCCAGACAAACATTAGTCCTTCCCCAGAACTGGAGTACCTATTCTGAAGAATGCAAACTTGCTGCTTTCTCAATATGCAGATAGCCTGTTGTCATAGATCCCCATAGTAATGAACAACTTCTCAATATTTAATAAGGCTGGCGTTCCTGTCCCCAGGCAGAGAGCACAGATTGTTGGTAGCCAGCTACTAACTGACCATTAAAATACAGAATCTCTCATTGAAAATGTGCTTCCCACACAGGTTACATCACCTGCAGTGGAGAGCGAGTGCCACCCTCTGAGGTGAGGTGGCCTGAAGAGAACTGGCAGGGGCAGGCGAAGTTAGCCAGGCAACTTCAAACAGGGCAACAACACAATCCTGTTTTGTGACAGGGCTTTCATTGTTTATTTTTTCCATATTTTTATTGGTGAATTATACATAATGGTGGGATTCATTATTACATATCTGCACATGCACAGGATGTAACAATATAGTTTGGCTGATAAAATTCCCCAGGATTTCCCTTTTCCCTCCCCCTGGTCCCTTTCCTCTGCTCTTACTGCTCTACCTGCAATTATCATGAGATCCCAAACACACACCTTTCCTTTCTTTTTTCCTCTCAGGCTTCCACATACAAGAGAAAACACAAGACCCTTGACTTTCTGAGTTTGGCTTACTTCACTTAACACGATGTTCTCAAATTCCATCCATTTTCTTGCAAAATACATCACTCTTCTTTATGACTGAGTACAACTCCATTGTTGAACAAAATACTATAATAAAACAATGGAGTTTTATTACACACACACATACACACATTGTTTAAAAATCTATTCATGTGTTGATGGACACATAGGCTGGTTCCATAGTTTAGCTATTGTGACGTGTACTGCTATAAATGTTGATGTGCCTATGTCACTGTAGCATGCTGATTTTAGTTGTTTTTTCTTGTTTTTGTTTTGTTTTATTTTGGTTTTGATACTAGGGATTGAACCCAGAGCACTTTACCACTGAGCCACACCCCCATCACTTTTAATTTTTTTATTTTGAGACAGAGTCTTGCTAAGTTGCTTAGAGCCCCTCTAAGTTGCTAAGGCTGTCTTTGAACTTGCGATGCTGCTGCCTAGGCCTTCTGAGTCACCAAGATTACAGGCATGTGTCACCACACCCAGCCTGATGTTAGTTGTTTGGGTAAATACCAAAGAGGGGGATAACTAGAATCTCCATACTAATTTTCATAGTGGTTGCACTAGCTTACAACCCCACCAACACTAAAAGTGTTCCTTTTTCTCCATATCCTCTCTAGAATTTATTACTGTTTGTATTCTTGATGACTGCCATTTTAACTGGAATGAGAAGAAATCTCTGTAGTTTTGGTTTGCATTTCCCTAATTGCTAAAGATTTTAAACATTTTTTTTCATGTACTTGTTGACCATTTGTATTTCTTATTTTGAGAAGTGTCTGTTTAGTTTATTAATACATTTTTTTTCTTTTTTTGGTACCAGGGATTGAATTCAGGGGTGTTTAACAACTGAGCCACATCCCCAGCCCTTTTAAAATATTTTATCTAGCGACATGGTCCTGCTGAGTTGCTCAGTGCCTCACTAAGCTGCTGAGGATGACTTTGAACTCATAATCCTCCTGCCTCTGCCTCTCAAGCTGCTGGGATTACAGATATGCACTACTGTGCTTAGCCATTTGTCCATTTATTGAGTGATTTGTGGATTTTTTTTGCTGGTTTTTTTTTTTAGTTCTTTTTACATTCTGGATATTAATCTGTCAGAGAGTAGCAAGCAAAGATTTTCTTCCATTCTGTAGGTTCTCTCCTCATATTCTTAAGTTTTTCCTTCTCTGTGCAGAAGTTTTTTTTTTTTTTTTTTTAAACTAGATGCTGTTCCACTTATTATTTCTTGGTATTATTTCCTGAACTTTAGGAGTCCGATTAAGAAAGTCATTGCCTGTGCCTATATGTTGGAGTATTGACCCTACATTTTCTTCTAGGCATTGCATAGTTTCTGGTCTAAATCCTAGGTTTTTGATTCATTTTGAGTTGACATCTATGCATAGTGAGAGACAAGGGTCTAGTCTCATTCTTCTACATATGGATATCCAGTTTTCTCGGTACCATTTGTTAAAAAGGCTGTCTTTACTCCAACATATGTTTTTGACACCTTTGTCAAGGATCAGGTATCTATGTGGATTTCTCTCTGTCTTCTGTTCTGTTCCATTGGTCAATGTGTCTGTTTTTGTGCCAGTACTATGCAGTTTTTTTACTATAGTTCTGTAGTATAATTTGAATGCCTCCAGCATTATTGTTTTTGGCCTAGAATTTCTTTGGTTATTTTGGGTCTTTTATTCTTCGAAATAAATTTTAAAACTGTTTTTTCTAGTTCTGTGAAGAATGTCATTGATATTTTAATGGGGATTGAACTGGAATCTGTACATTGCTTTTGGTAATATGCCATTTTAACAATATTAATTCTGCCTATCCATGAACATGGGAGGTGTTTTATAGTGTTTTATAGTTTCCATTGTAGAGGTATTTCACCTTCTTGGTTAGATTTATTCCTAGGTTGGTTGATTGGTTGGTTGGTTTTGAGACTATTGTGAACAGAATTTTTTTCCTGATTTCTTTCTCAGCATATTTATTATTAGTGTATAGGAAAGTTATTGATTTTGAATACTGATTTTGTAACCTGCTGGCCTGCTACATTGCTGAATTTGTTTAGTAGCCCTCATAGATTTCTGGTGGGGGTTTTTGAATCTTCTAAGTATAGGGTCGTATCATCTGCAAACAGTGATAATTTGACTTCTTCCTTTCCTATTTTTATTTCATTCTCTTGCCTAATTTCTCTGGCTAGAATTGTTAGCACTATACTGAATAGGAGTGATGAGAGTGGACATTCTTGTTTTGTCCCAGATTTTTAAAAAAATGCTTTGTTTTTTCCCATTTACTAGGATGTTGATTTTCGGTTTTTCATATATAACCTTTATGATGTTCAGGTAAGTTTCTTCTATCCTTAGTTTCTTTAGTGTTTTTATTATGAATGAGTGCTGAATGTTTTTGAAGGTTTTCTCTGCATCCATTGAGATGACTATGTGATTTTGTCCTTAATTCTATTTATGTGGTGAATGACATTTATTGATTTGGTTTAAACTATCCTTACATCCCAGGGATGAAATGAACTTGGTCATAACGTATAATCCTTATATGTCAAATATGTTTTGCTAATGTTTTATTAAGGATTTTTGCATCTAAGTTCATCAGAGATACAGGTCTGTAGTTTTCTTTCCATCAGGATCACACTGGTTTTGTAATATGAATCTGGAAGTGTTCCACCCTTTGCTATTTCTTGAAATAATTTGAGGAGCATTGGCATTACATATTCTTTAAAGTTCTGATAGAATTCCACTGAGAATCCATCTGGTCCTAGGCTTCTTTGTTGGAAGGCTTTTTATTATTGCTTCTATCTCATTTCTAGTTAATGGTCTGTTTAGGTTTTCTATGTCCTCTTAATTCAATTTTGGCCAGTGATATGTGAGTGAGAGGGTTTTTTTGAATGGATAGGTGAAGGCCATCAATAGCCCTTTTATTTGTAGTGTTGTTAATGCCAAGAACTGACAAACAAGTGGAAATTAGGAAACTAGCCATGAGATTTTTGTAATGTAGTAGAATGAATTAGGTTTGGAACACTTTTTTTTTTTATTATTCTTTTCATGCTTTGCTTATACACAGGAGTGTTTTGTGCTGTCTCTGGCGTACTATGTGAGTATAAATATATTGCAACAATAATGCTCACTAATTGGACCAAGATGCCATTGATTCAGAACAATAATATTTGGGTATTTTAGCATCTAGTGGCTTTTTTAAATTCAAAAGCAAAAACTAATGCTAATTTGATTCTATGGAAATTTAGTAAATCATGAATACAATTAGAATTGTTTTTTGAATAATGGAAAAGTTAACAATGAGTTCTCCTTGCTCTTATTAACCATTAAGGAAAGATGTTTGGTTGTAATTATAATTTCAGGTTAATACAAATACTCCCATGATCACATTAAGCACAATTTAGATATTCTTTTTAGGGGGAAGAATACTGGAGCTTGAGCCCAAGGTGCTTTACCACTGAGTTACATCCCCAGTTCATCCATCTGTCCTATCTATCTATCTATCTATCTATCTACCTACCTACCTACCTACCTACCTACCTACCTACAGGGTCTTACTAAGTTGTTTAGCTCCTCACTGTTTTGAGGCTGCCCTGGAACTTGTGATTCTTCTGCCTCAACTTCCCAAGTCACTTGTATTACAGGAGTCGACCTCCACACCTGCATACCATCACTTCATAAGACATGGTTGCCTTTTCTTTTCTTCATCAACACCAAAAGGAATGGTTGTGTATGGAAACAAGAATATTTAAAAAAAAAAATTTAAAAATAATTTCAGGAGAATGGATTCATGCATAAATATTATGGAAAAATGAGAAAGATGTGGGAGATGGACAGTTGACTTCTTAGTAGACGCTCTCTTGACCATCTTTGGATGGTGTCTGACCTAAATCCATGCTCTGGTGTGGTCAAGCTGAAATGACAACTTTATGGTCCTTTGGGACACTTTTCAGAAGCATTGATTCAGAAAGCACTGACCACCTTGCAATGCCAAGCAGCACTAGGAGCAAACCTGCTCTGTGCTGTGCCAGGTGACAGATGAGGACAGGGGCACAAAAACATAAGGAAGCAGGGTCAGGACCTCAGCAGAACCCTCTAGCCAAATTGCACAATAAAAAATGAACAGAATAATTTACAAGGTAGAGGCACTCAAATAAAGACTGAAAGACTGCTTACTGGGGATGCTATTAATAGTACTTTTTTTTAAAATTAGTGTAACTTTTAGCAAAATCTTATGTGCAATCCCAAAATATAATACAAAGAAAAATAGTGCTGCTCTGGTTAAAGTAGAAAATGAGGAACCTAGAATTCCTTTCACTTATTTCAAACTTCAAACCTCCACAGTTACCCCCATAGGGTGTCACAGAACTCAGTCTAAAAACCAGTGCTATAGAAAATAGTCTAAACCTATATAGGAGCTCATGCAAACCCAACAATTCCCATTTAACATAAAATTTGATCCCATGTGCATAAGCAGAGTAAAATAGCCCCAAAACGTTAGTGAGGAAGTAAGGAATCACAGGAATCCTCAGGCTTCTCAACTGTTAAGGTTCTAAGATTTGACTATGAATGATGCTGCAATGAACGTGGAGGGCAGAGTTCACCTCAGGACCCCTTCTAACTCTTCTGGCTATAGACTCATAAGTAGAACTTGGAATTGCAGGGTAGCTTGATTTTTAATATTTTGAGGATTTCCATCAAATACCAATGACATTCTTCACATAATTAGAAAAAAAAAATTCTTAAATTCATTTAGAAGACCCAGAATAGCCAAAGCAATACTAAGCAAGAAAGTTGAAGCAGGAAGCATCACAATACTTGATCTGAAATTATATTACAGAGCTGTAATAACAAAAACAGCATGGTATTGGCACCAAAATAGACATGAAGACCAATGGAATTGAAAAAAAGACACAGAGACAAACCCACAAACCTATAGCAGTCTGATGTTTGACAAAGGTGACAAAAATATATCTTGGAGAAAAGACAGTTTTTTAACAAATGGTGCTAGAAAAACTGGATAGCTATTTGTAGAAAAATAAAATTAGACCCTTATCTTTTACCTTGCACAAAACTCAAAATGAAGGTAGAACAAATACTTAGGATTTAGGCTAGAAACCATACAATTGCTAGAAGATAACACAGGGTCAGCGCTCCATCACATAGGTAGCTGACACAGACTTCCTTAACAAGACCCCTGAAGCACAAGAAATAAAACCAACAATCAATATAGTGGGAGGCCCATTAAACTAAAAAGCTTCTGTACAGCTAAGGAAATGATAAAGATCATGAAGAGAGAACCTACATAACGGGAGAAAATCTTAGCCAGTTACTCCTCTGATAGGGGATTATTATCCAGAATATACAAAGAACTCAACAAAAACCAAATAACTTGACACCAACAAAAATCAAATAACTCGATCAATAAATGGACAAAAGAACAAAACAGAAACTTCTCAATAGAAGAAACAAAAGGCCAATAAATACATGAAAAAATGTCCAATGTCTCTAGCAATCAGGAAAATGCAAATCAAAACTACATTAAGATATCGTCTCACTCCAATCACAATGGCAATGATCAAGAATGCAAACAACAATAAATGCTGGCAAGGTTATGGGGAGAAAGAAACACTTGTACATTGTTCATGGAACTGCAGACTAGTACAACCACTCTAGAAAACAGTTTGGAGATTCCTCAAAAAACTAGGAAGGTAACCACCATAAGATCCAGTTATCCCTCTCCTGGATATTTTTCCAGAAGATCTAAAATTTAGATCAGATCTCATGTTAAGTGTTCTTACTACACACACATATAAATAATGCTCAAAAGAACACAAGGATACTTACGTAGATGGTGGATGTTTAGTACCTTGATTGTTGGATGGTATCATGAGTATGCACCTAAGTTCAAATTCATCAAAACACAGATATCAGGTACGGACAATTTTGCATATCAATTAGACCTTAATCAAACTTTAAAAAAATAAAAAAGAAAAAAGAATACTTGTGGGTCTCAGGGAGATAACTGTAACTAAAACAACCTCATCCACGCAAGAAGCCTCCCTGAATAGAAGAGTCGGAAAGATATTATTGCTTAACCTTCAATCTGTTCTAATTTATAAAAATTAGAAACATTAGAATTTTTTTTAAAAAAATTTAAAAATATAACTTTAAAAGCTTTATTAATAATGATAAATTCTTTGTGACATTTCACAACTGACCATAGCACTTCAGGAGTTGTGACCCTGGACTTGAGAACTGGATATGATACGTGTACCAACCAATAAACCAAAGCCAAGTCCACCTGCTGCTAACACTAAAACAAGGTGGACATTTTTATTAGATGAAACAACCATTTTGAAATACCCAAATGTTTAGGATTTTATATATGAAAACAAACTGTAGTCCATTGCTCTCTATTCAGCCAGAAGTTTAGGTATATAAAAATCAGACTAATGAAATTTCCTGCTCATAGTCTTTCAACATATTCAATTTTATAATGAGCATCTAGAATCCACCTCTGTAGCACAATTTAAAACACAAGTGTGTCTTTTAAATAAACAATTTGCGTATTTATGGTGTGCCTAGCATGATTTTAAAAGCTTCCCATGTATTAACTGGTTTAGATTTCACAACAAGATCGTGATACAGGTATTATTGTTTCTTCCTTACCGCAGATATGGAGACTGAGGCTTAGGATAAACTAAGTAGTTACATCAAGCTCCACCCAATAGCTATGTTTAGAGCTGGGATTTAAATGCAGGCCACTTAGATGCCAGAGCTCCCAAGCTTAACTGTTATGCCGTGCAAGAAGCCAGAATAGTACCACTTTCCAGAAGGAGCCTGAAGCCCATCTCTGCTTCATGTTATGCAAGAGCAAAAATGGAAAAGTAAAAACAGGGTGAGGAACTAGTACAAAGGCTTGGCTGAGCTCCTCTTACTGCAGAAGACAAAATACGTCAAAAATCCAGATTAGTTCATCAAAAGGTCAAAAGAGGATTTTTTTTTTCTTGTCCTTTGAGATGGTAAGGATGAAATGTGTTGGCTGGCCCCAAGGACAAAGAATGCTTAGGAACCCTCTTCTGCAGCCACCTGAGCAAGCAGTCAGTGTTGGCTCTGTGCTAGGCCCAACACTGGGTTGGGAGCCTCCTGGAGAGCCAGCCCCAAGCAGGACACACAGAAGGACCATGGCTCACAAGAAGGGACTGTCCTTGGCAATGTGACATCCATAACAGTCACATCATCGACCAAAGATCTAGAGAATTCTTCAAAATGACAAAGCCTCCTGGCCACCAGAGAGTTTGATCCTCACAACCAAACTGTGAAGTGCACATTATCACTGTCACACAGACAGGGAAATCACGAAGCAGAGAAGCTAAGTGACAACTCACAGCTCCTCCACTGGTGACAGGCACAGTAGAGACTCTGGTCTTCTGGTGCCCAAAAGCCTTCCTCTTATCACATCCCTTGGTATAGACATTATTCATTCACCAGATGGCAGCAGAGCCTTCAGGTCAGGTGTATGGGCTCTGACCAGGCCTCAAATCCTGCTCCACCCCTGCAAGTGAACTTCTCTAAGCCTCTGTTTTCCAAGCTGTAAAGTGGGAATTATACCATTCCGTGCCTCACAGGGTTTTTGTACTAATTAACTGAAATGAAATGAATTTATACATATAAAAAGTAAAACAAAGGGGCCAGTAATAGCAAGATTCACGATGTTAACTTTCATTTTATTCATTCACTCAATGAACATGCTTTGATCGCACATGTATTCCAAGCCAAGCCTGTGTGCTGAGACCTGATGATGTATGACAAACCCTGTGCTGAGGTCACCCACTGTCCTTCTTGGGACACGAACACAAAGAGTGACTTCTAAGGCAGGGAGGGAATTAATGACAAAGGATGTCCCACAGGCACATAGGATGACCTTTCTTCCAGAGTGGCCAGAAAAAGTCACTCCAAGAAGAACTCATAAAGCAAATTTTTCTAATACCAAGGAAGAAGCTACAGATATAAATGTAGTTCCAAATCAATGTCATAATATTTCATAAAAAAACAGACAACCACACACTGTGATTTAAAGACCCTCTCTTTAAATTCCAATTCCAGGACCTACCAACAATATGACTTCAAATTAAATAATTTAACTTCTCTGGATCTCAATTTACTCATCTCTAAAATTGGAAAGACCATAGTAATACACCCACTGGTTGTTAAAAAGATGAAAGAATGTAACATATGTGAAAGTGCTTTATAATTTAGAAGGAAGTCCTTATAATCATTACTAATTATGGGGAAGGGGGAAGATAAAGAAGAGGAAATAGAGGAGAGGAGGAGAAAAAAGAGAGGGGATATGCCCAAGCATTTGTGGAGGTGTTTGGGCAGAGGGAGGAGCAGAAGTCCTGTCTTGCTCTCGGCCTCAAGTGTACAAAGATGATGTCTCTAGTCAAACAGGTCAGTGATTTTGCCCAAATGTTACATCTATACAATTGACCCCCTCCAACCTTCTTATTTGCAGGCTCCATGGACTGTTCTGAGCTTTGGGCATCTTCTCTTGGAGAAAACACACAACCCGCTTGTGAGTACTATTATGAGAGACTGTAGCCATCCACCACCAGCTTGGAGTTCTTTTGTCCCAGGGGCTCACTCCCTCACTGCAGAGACAGCCATTTGGATGGACAGTGGGGCAATGTCCTGGCTGTTTGCAGACTCACCCAAAGCCTGACCCAGCCAGGTAACAGTGAACAGGGCCACAAGAGGGACACTCTGAGTTTGCCAGTGAACAAGAACAAGGAATGGCATTTGTAGGGGACACAGCATGGGGAAAGACCTAGCATCATAAAAGATACTGGGGCTTGGAGAAAATGACAAGTAGACCACTTGATTGTAGAGAGGAGAGGGGGCGGGAAGTGATGAGCCACACAGGCCAGAGCAGGGAGTGCGGCCTTCATCCTGCACTGTGGCAGACCGGTTGCGGGAGGGAGCAGAGGAACAAGACTTGTCTGAGGAGGTCCCTGTGTTGCAGAGGAGTGTTAGCTAGAAGGCAGAGAGGCCAGCTATTAGATAGGCCCATAATGATGAGAGAGGACTGGAGAGCATGGGGTGGGACATAACCAACGAGACCAGAGACTGGTTGTGTATCTGGGAGTGAAGCCAAGAGCAAGGTCAATGGTTATTCTACTGTGGGTGGCTGGATTCTCAAACTAGTGTTTTGCTAAAACAGTGGTCAATTTCAGTGAAAATAGTATCTTCTTACATTGAAAATGAGGCTTATTTATTATAAATCTCATAGTCATACAAATCTGGCACAGCTGATGGTTAGGTAATATCTTTTCTTTATGGATGATGGTTGAGCTCAGAGAGACTAATGCTTGCCTAAGTTCACAGGGACAGCTAGAACTGAGAAGAGTTAGTGCTACTCCATTACCCTGGGCATGACAGACAGACCTCAAGTTGCATGCCAGCTCTGATGAATTGGTGATAGCCCCTGAAGCACTGCAGTGACAGTCTGATATTGAGTCCAACCTTGGAGAGCTAGATACTGTGACAAATTGGCTATGTCTGCCATGCTCCCAGGAAAGGAAAGCTAGCCCTGCTCCAGAGAGCAGTGACACACTAGAAATGGACAGAACAGGAAACAGATTGGATCGGATCCAGCACATGGCTCCTAAAACATCACTGGACACAGATCAAACTTCAAACTAACTGAAAAAACGAATACCAGCAAGACTTGAGGTGACCAAAACGTACCTTATCCCCTCATACCCCCACCTTCGCCATTTCATTACATCTTTAGAGAAAACTAGAGACCTGTTCTGACTCTAAAGTTGGTGCTGCACTGCCCACCAGCCCACTTCCCCAGAACTTTAGCCAAGGCAGTATTTCACTTGCGCCCCATCATTACCCTCTTCTAGGAAGCAGGAAGGGCTAGGTCTGAGAACTGTTGCTCTTTATCACAAAAAAATTTCAGAGCTGTTGAGAGGACTAAATAATATATGGAAATGCTTGGCATGTAGCAAGCATTCTGTAAATGCTATAAAATTTTTACTTACACAATAAACTGAAGGGAAGAAGGGAGTGGATAGTTTTCTCAAACAGGACTTTGGTACCCTTATAATCCGGCATCAAGTAACAAACATTTCCATGATCAGATTTCTGCACAGTTTATTTCAGACAAAAAAAAAAAAAAAAAAAAAAAATCCAAAGAATCACAGGTGTTTTGAAGGTGACCTTCAAAGTCAAAGGTCAAGATAAAAAGAATTCCCAAGTCCAACCGTCATACTAAGGCAATTCAATGAACTCGACAAAACCAATAATAAAAGTTCTTCTACTCTAAATACTCAAATCTATGAATTGAAGGGTTACTTTTCCCCCTCAAAAGGCAAAGCATGCTCGTAAGCAATGTGCAGAAATGGGAAATGGAGCCTCACAGTGATTAAGAGTGCATGCTTCAGAATCAAGCAGATAGGAGTTGGGATTCCAGCTCTGCCGTTTACGTTAGGTGGATTTGGAAACGTTATAGCTGCTCCCAACCTCAGTTTTCTCATCTGCAAATTGGGTACATTAAGACTTTCTGCAGATGGTTTGATTCAACTAAAATGAAATAATGTGTGAAAAAGCACTTTAACAAGTCTGGCACACAGTGAATGCTACAAGTTGCCCTTATCATTAACTAGACGGATTAAAGCAACATGAAAATCTGATGGAATTTGCTCATATATTGGCTACCATCTGCTGGCATCATATTGCAATAAGGCAGGGAGGGAGAAAATTGCAATTTGGGATTCTCCTTAATTAACGTGCCTCTTTACTTGCTCAACTCGGACCAGCTATTTCCTGAGAGCCTACTGCTAGACTACTAAGTAGGAAGCATCTCCCCTCCCCGGCTCCACTCGGCCATCACAAAATCCATTCAACAGCCTCTCCCTTGGAACTAAAAGGGCTTCTGGGCTGCTTCACACTCCCTGGGTGTGAGTTTGAAATTACACAGAGCAGTGCCAAAGGTAAGGCATTTCTAGAACTTTCTTCTATTACAGTTCTGGGTGTTTTGTTTTTTTGTTATTTTTCCCCCAGCTCCCTCTCCCTCTTGTGGTATGTATTTGTGGCCTACAGCAATCACTTTAGACTTTTTAGACACGTCCGGATAGAGATAGATGACACAAGTGATCTACTTATCTTCCTTTCCCATCACCAATAAAAGTGACAGCCCGCCTAATTAGGCCTAATAAAGCCGCCGCAGAAAGAGTGGCACAGCAGCGATCTAAAGAGAGATGGCATTGACCCGGAGATACAGGTGCTGCCTTAAGGCGTTGCTGCTGTTACTTTATCTCCAACACATTACATCTCTGCTCATGCCATATTCAAATGCAAGTAGCATGTTTTTCTCCTCAATTCTTAGATCAAGAACAAAAAAAAAAAAATCCCATCTAATCAAAAAAGGCACTGACAATTTTTCAGCCCCACATTAAAAGCAAAGAGTCATTCAGAACAGTGCACTCCATATTCTATTTTATAATATCACTTTAAGCTATTGCTTTGAATCTCAGACATTTCTTTGTTAAGAAGGAAAATCAAAAATTCATCAGAAGAAGTTCTTTCTTCCCCCTCTCTCTTTTTTTTTTTTTTTTTTTTTTTTTTTTTTTCTTCCAGGGCTAGCATGGGGTTTGGAGCTGGAACCAACATTTGTAGAAGTTAGGGGTCCTTAAGCAATTATTAGCGATGAGAGTTTGACACGCTTGAGAGTTGTCAACAACTGACTTTAAACAAAGTGGAAGGAAAGAGAAATAAACGGTGCTCTCAGCAAAATTAATATACAGGCCTGCAAATTAATGATGTCGTGTATTTTTTAAACAAGGGAAAAAATCTGAACTTTGCATGAAACAGCATTTTAAGTACATCTTTGCAAAAATTATCAGATTGTCAAAGGGCATCAAAGCGAGTTGAATCTGCAACCATTCATAATATTTCCACATACGCTAAATACAAAATTTATCTTACTTTATTCGCCTGTTCTGTAGCAATTATTTAAAGCTATTAGAAAGGGGGAAATGTCCTTGATCTGAAGTGCCAGTGCTGCTCCACAGCATTTATTATAAGAAACATAACCCCCCAACCTTGGCACGACACACACAAACACACAAATACACATTCGCAGGTACTTACTGCTAGTCAAATACTATTTAGCCCTGCACGTTCTGTCTCACTTTAAACTGATTGCTACAAATAATACATCCATTCACATGATTTTAATTGCTCATGTATGCAAATAAGTTTCTGCAACTATTACTTCTTTTTCTGCATCCAAAATGAAATCCGTGATCTTCTTCCCACCTCACCCAATATGCACCCTTTTAAAATGGTTCTCCTCTCCCATGTCCACCATTATAAAGAGTAGTTCTTGTTCCCTTGCTGAGAACCATTCATCCATCCCAACTTCCTCTCTCTCTGCTATACTTTCCAAGACAAAAGCAATCTGCTTATTAGTCATAGCTACCTACCATCTATGGAGACCTACCAACAGTCACGCATGATGACATATATGTTGCACAAGGTAGGTTGAGACTGTAATATTATGAAAGGACTATTTATTATTATTATTATTATTATTATTATTATTATTATTATTATTTGATGCATATGTTTTAACCAGCAGGGGACAGTCAGTAAGTGGTGGAATTGGAATTCATGCTATTATAGCAAATCTGCAAAAACAAAATTTTTAATAAAGTAGGGAGGGGTTTTGGAATCAGTATCCAAGATGTCTTATTTAATCATGGGTGTCATCGCAATTATGTCCCCTAACTACTTCTCCTGGAAGGCTGGAACAGGCCCTCCGCTAGCTTTCCATCTATGGTTTTCACTGTAGTCCATCATACCATGAGACCCATGCCATTTCCTTCCACACAGACCATCTTGCCCTGCCCACTCCCAGCTGGGCAAAACTGAGCGACTCACCCTCCTTGAGGCACAGTTCCCTATTCCACAAAATGGGATTCATGATGCCCGCCTTGGAGGCTCCGGGCCAGGGTCAAAAAGGATACATGGAAAGGGCTTGACATAAGTCCTGTCACTTGATAAGCTCAACTAATAGCAATTGCTACTGCTAGTGCTATTCCTTTTTTTTTTTTTTTTTTTTTTAACTTTTGGGAATTTGAAACAGGAGTGAATTTTTTTTGCATGTTGCAAAGGAGTGCTATTCCTTTTTGTCAAATCATATCTTAAAACTTCTTTAAAGCACAGTTGAAGAAGTCTCCTGAAGATCAAGTTTCAAAGAAGGAAGAAGGAGAATTCTGAGCTTAGAAAGTCACCAACCTAACTTGGATTTCTGAGTCAGTCATATATCACCTTGTTACGTTGGGCAAATCACTTACCTCTCCAGCCCTTAGCTTTGCTAAAAATAAAATATGACAGATACTGCCCTGTGAACACTGGTGAAAGTTTGAAATGAGACAATAGAGAATGAGCCCCTAGTACTACCTGATATGTGGGTCACCATTTTTAACAAGATGGAGGAATCAAAACATGCTGAGCCTGCAGAACAAGCCGGGCACCTGTTAAGAGCTCCGCATATATTCTCTGATCCAATTCTCAACAACCCTTTGAGGCCACTGGTGGAATCTGTTTCTAAGATGAAAAAACTGAGGTTTAGAGAGATTGTGCACTGTCCCCAGATCACACTGGGATCTGAACCTAAGCAACTCTTCTCCAGAAACCATGCTCTAAATCCTTACATCATGAGTTTCCTTTTTCTCCTTCTAGGAAGACTTTACTAACAGCTCTACAACCTCTACTGACCTGGAATATGCACACTTTTTCACACATACACTCTAAACTCAGTCACATCAGACATCAGGAGTCCCCCAGGCACACACCTGCTGCTAGCAGGTACGAGTGTCTGTTTCTATGACTGGCATATCCTGTTTCTATGACGGCCTCCTTTGTCCCCATCAAAATGCAAATTTCTTAAGGACAGGGATCATGACCTTTTCTTCTCACCTCTTCAGGAGCTCAGCCTCAATCAGAAAGCCTTCTGGAAATGTCGTTGACAGAGCATATGTGGAGACAGGATTGGTACCATCATAAAATGGATGATTCCTCTATACCAAGGACTCTTCATCATCCTGAAGGTAAAAAAGAATCGTTGTTGTTCAGCTTCGATTTTTGTCTACTACAGATTCTGAGGGAGGTTGGGAAACCAAGTTCAGGTATATGGAATAAATACCTTTGTCTAATTTGGGGTGACATTGTTGTTTCAGATGACCCCAAAATATATCTGTGACCCCTAGATTTGATGTTGGTGGCTTCCTCATTCTTCTTAAAGAACAGTCAACAGAAATGGGTTTTACCCAGACTTTTCACATTTTTCTTGCTTCTGCACAAAATTTTTGATGCATTTTCTAACAATGTAGAACAAAGTGAAACAAGTATGGGGTCTGTGACCCCTCCCCAGACTATCCCAAAAAGCAAGTGTGGGGCTGCACAATGAAGGAATGACCTTACACGGTGCTGTGCCAGGCATACTGTTCCCTCTTACAAGCCCACGGGAGCTAAGCTTCTACACACAAGAAACTCTCTACAAAGTTGGTTGAATAATAAAAATAAATAGTGGATGGTGTGGCAGAAGCAGCCAGCACTGAGCTGGCCATCTTCATGAGGAAGAAAGAGAGGCAGGGCTTCTCTGGAGGATGTGGAAGTACTGCATGGATGAAAGCTAGGGTAGAATATCAGAATTAACTGTTCCCAAATTTTTGCCACACATTTCCTGTTACTGGCTTAGCATCTTTCCAATACCTCAGTGACTCAAAGGTCAAATGATTCCTCCTCAGGTCTGTTTCCAGTCTCTCTAATAAAGTTTTAAAGCTAACGTGTCACAAGAGGAGTCTAATAAGTTCACTCTTTTGTATAGTGTGGTGATCTTAGCCAGAAGAAATTAGAGAGCTGTTTCAGTATTTGGTTTATTTCAAAATGTATGATCATGCTTTGAGTTTTGAAAATCCCTGTGTTCACTCTTGGGAAGAATCTTTCTGTCTACTCAGAGGCTTATCTGCCAACAGGTGGGTGTCCTCCTGTACCCCTGCCTACAAGAGCCATGACCTGCCCCACAATTGTGTCAGGTACACAACCAATCTTGTTGAAGCACCAGGCATAGTTAACAGCACCTCTTTTCTTTTCCTCATCAATCCTTGCAATTGCAATTGGCAACTGGCTTTTGCATTTCCTGCTCATGGTTTCCTGCTCCCTCTTCGGAATATACCTATTTAAGTAACTGATCAGCAAACCAAACACAAAGAACTATCCATGCTCAAAACACTTACAGGCATTGCTGGCTCAGCATGGCCCCTGCAGAATCAACTGGTAATAAAACTGAACTAAAACCCTTAATGAAATTAAATAATACACTTTCTTCCACAAGCCTGCACCTCTCCTTCCAAGGAGAGAGCACCTACCCACACTCTAAGAAATAACACTACCCTCATCCTTTCAGAGAGAGAAAGAGTTATTAGAAGAAAACAAAACCAAAAATACCCTCACCTGTAAAGAGGCACAAGCTACTCCACAGCAAGGCTGTGTCTTCCCCATTTTTGAAGGTCATGTGCTCAGACATCACAAATTCCAGAACCATTAGTGAGCTCCAGAGCAAAACAGGAAAAAAGCAGTCCTGGGGTTTGAGCCACCGAGCAATGCTACCTCAAGAACATCTTCCCAATCACAAAGAGCAGCTTCCATCCAGCCTATCATGCCCCCCTCCTCCCAATGCTGACATCACTTCTTGCCAGAAGGAAAAAAAATTGCTTCTTAAATATTGACTTTCTCAGTCACTGCCAAGGCCAACAAGTCAGCCGTGAACCACATTTGTTGCTGCCATCTTCCACAGATCTCCAAGTCTGCTGCTTGCCAAGAAGCACCTCTGGAGCCATAGCAAAGTTGCAGTTGAGCTGAGATTCCAGTCACGAAGCCAGGAATGCAGGGAATCATTCCTCCACTTCAGGATAGGAGCCACCACTCAGTCTCCTAGTGACACTTCTCAGCTTTGCATTCTGAGCCCTCGCCCTTCACAGCAAGCTCCTGAACTAACTTTGCCCTACCAAACTAATAATAAGAATTTGACCACCAGTATTTATTTAACAGTCACTCTGTGTCAGGCATGGTTCTAAATTATTTTACACTGCTCACTACCACTGCTGATAGCAATAGCTAACACTTCATCAGGCACCGTTTCAATAATTTTCCACATCTAATCCTCACAGCACCCCTAGAAGATAGATTCCATTATTATCTCTGTTTTACAGACGAGGAAATGAGCACAGAGTGGTTCAATAACCTACCTAAGGCTGCATCTAGTGTGTGAAGAGCTGAACTTCAGGCCACCTGTCGGCAGGTGCCCTGTGTGGGGAAGATAACCCTGCAATTGTCAATCATCAATCCTTCCAGAGAGGGGCCTTGAGGAGTTTCTGAGACCTGGTTCACCTTCCTGGACTATTGTGTTAAGTGTTGAAAGACCAGAAGTGTTGAAAGACCGGGGAGGAAAGTAAGGGAAAAGTTTTCCTAGCATAAGAACGAAGGCAGACAAGGTGGAGCTGAGGGAATGGGCAGAGCGTATGGGAACGTTTTTTCTTGGGAGACTCCAGGAGTTCTACATAGTTAGCAAAGGGTACAGAGGGGAAGGATTAAGAAGCAGCAATGAAGGAGTCCTAAAGCCAGTCCATCACAACTTCACCTGCTCTTCTAAAGAGTTTCACTGCATCCTAAGAACAACAGTGGGCCTCCAATGAATGTGAAGCCACATGTGATTTTCCTTTTAGAAATATCTCTTGGCTGTCTGGTGCAATACTAGACAAGAAAGTTAGGAAGCTGTGAACCTAATCTAGGTGAAAAATGATTTGAACCTAATGTAACACAAGGTTGATAATTACACGCATAAGAGGAACATTTTGACACTGACTGATTGATTCTGGGAGTGCTCTGCTGAGCTACATCCCATTTTTTTCCTTAAATTTAATATTTAATATAGAAAAAATACTATCACAAAAGTAGAGGAATAAACTAAAAGAATTAGGTGTACTTCACATAATTGCCTCTTTACCATTGAAGACAGTAGTTCACACAAGATTCCTTGAAAGTTAAAGGATAAAAACGTTCAGGTTGAAATCCTTACATTTTGTTTATAAAACTTTTTACTTTATAAAGTATAAATTGATTCCCTATAGAAAAGATGAGATGAATATTTTTTGTAATTCCTCCCACTCCACTTTCCCCAAATCCCATATTTAGTGAAAGTCCCATGAAACAGGGTCTTAAAAAATTGCCAAGATTGGCCTTGGATTTGCAATCTTCCCACCTCAGCTTCCCAAGTCACTGGGATGATAGGCATGTGCCACAATGCCCAGCTAGATTCCTAGGATTTTATTTTATTTATTTTTGTTTTTGTTTTCTTGGGGATACCAGGATTGAACTCAGGGGCACTCAACCACTAAGCCACATCCTCAGCCCTATTTTGTATTTTATTTAGAGATAGGGGTCTCACTGAGTTGCTAAGCACCTGGCTTTTTGCTGAGGCTGGCTTTGAACTTATTATCCTCCTGTCTCAGTCTCCCAAAGCACTGGAATTACAGGCACGTACTACCATAACCAGCTGATACCTAGGATTTTAAAGCTAAAAGAAACCATCCAGGAAAGGAGAAGAAATTTACCAAAGGTCACACAACCAACCAGAGCCAAAGTTGAGACCAGGATGTGTGATTCTTAATTCCCAGAACTGTATTCTTTTCACTGGTCCATGCTGCCTACTCATCGTTTGTAAAAATATTACTAACATAACTTGGAAGTTTCAATGATCTATAAGGTAAGGAAGAGCAAATAATGCTGAGATGGCAAACAAGCCTCAGAAATTCTAATGTTTAGTCCCAATTTGTCTCTCAGTAGTTGGAGAGCTCATCAATGGCAATGACCTTGCCAGTGCTGCTTCTCCTTGTCCATCTATGCTTAGAAATCTGTTTACAGCATCCCTGTTTCAAGGCCTCCTCTCTACCTACCACCTTCCACAACCAAATTCCTCAGAAGAATATACTTTCACTCCTGTCACATGCGCTGGTTAGAAGTGGCCCCACCAATTCTCCACTATGTGACATAGGTCAAGTCTTTTAACCTTTCCAAGCCTTGACTCCTCATGTATAAAATGGAGCTATGAATAGTTCTCATCTCTGGATTGCTGTGAGATTTAAATGAGATGACCAAGGGCACACCAGCGTTCATTCCACTAACATTTATTTAGCATCTGTCATTCACCAGGCAGCATTCTTGGCACTGAGCACAGCAGCACTGAACCAAAAGAAATCTGAGCTCTTGTCCTCCATAAGGTGTGGAAATCCCATATCGAGAGTTTTCCCGCACCTCCTCACTTCCCTTTGAATGCTCACAGTAAAGCCCTTTGGTATGGGATCAATGGAGTGTTTCTCTTTGCCTTCCATCTTGAAGCAGCTGAGAACAACAATGTAGATGAAATACTGCAAAAACTGCACCACCACCACATGGAAGGAGATTTTATTACCCCTCAAGCATAAGGAAGGATCTGGCAAGCCAGTCCAAGATTGACTTTTCTTCTTGGGATGAGGAACTGGAATCTTCCTCTGGTAACTCAGCAACAAACCAAGTGCCCCCCTAGTAAATTATTTGTACTTCCTATCTGAATCTCCAGGCCACTGAATTTGTATTATCTGTTGACAATGAAGTCTCCCTCAGCACAATTTCCTTAAGACATTTCCTCTTTAGATCTATCTGCTCACATTTGCCTATTCCCTCTCGGGAATATACACATCTCATCATTCCCAGGAATGCTGTAAGCTCCTGGAGGCCAAAGGTTGGGCCTGCTTCACACTGCCACAGTGTCCCTTCCAGAAACCTCACCTTGTGCCTGGGACAGAGTAGGCCTTTGATAAGATTTATTGGTGATGCTAAAAGAGCCACCAGGAGTGAGGGAGAGGCTGAGCCTTCCAGGGGGCAGTGCATGGTGGTGGACATCCCTTCACCAGGCTCATTCTGTTTTTCTTCTGAGCCCACCAGTAGGCTTTATAACACTATTAATATTCAGATTTCAGTCTTATAATAAGGGTCAATCATATGGCCATAGCAGTAATGGGGGTTGTTAGAATCTCAGGATTGAAATTCATTGTCAAGTATCTATCCTACCACGGAACACAGAAACAAAATCAAGTAAAAAAAAAAAAGAAAGAAAAAGAAAAAAGAAAACGAGAAAAAATATTTTCATTGCTTGCTAATTTCCTTGCTCTCAAAAATAGAGTCATAGAGATCAGCTTCAGCTAACTCCAGGTCAAGTTTATATTTGTTTAAATATTGTAGGCTGCACCTTGATTTTTAGATTCTTTACGAGAGAATCAAAGAGGTTTGTTTGCAAAGTACACAGAGGAGCTGGTAAGGTGCATTCTACCTTTGATTTTGTGCTTTCCAAGTTCTCGATGCTCTTAGTGGATCTGAACTTTAAGACCTTCATGGTTGCTTTTCTCAGGAACCAAGTCTTGACTCCTCATGTCAAATTCCATCAGAAGTCTAACAAATGTTCCAAAGAAATACTTTGGTGGAGTCGAGCAGTTTCCATGACCGTATTAAAGTGACTGTTTCAAGTTGGCTAACACAAGCACTGAATAAACACATATTGATATTATAGAACAAAATAATATATTGGCACATTGCTCATTTGTGCTCCGATAGTCACCCTGATACTATTCGTCATGTGGGGAGTGACAAACACAATTACACCCGAGTGCTAATAGAGTGGAAGGCAAAACTGCCTCACCTCGGCATCCAGGGTCGATTTGAATGTTTGATGTCTCATTGAATTAGTATCACAGTGTGAAAGACAAAGCTCAAACTAATGGAAATGAGCCTGGACATGCAATACTGCTGATTGGGCTGACATAATTAGAATAATATTCTGCGCAGAGCTAATAACAAGCTGAAGAAATAAATAACCAAGAGATAACCTAATTGCTGCATGCTAAAACGCTCTCTTGAATATGCTAAGGTTAGCATTTTCTATTTACTTAGAAAGCATACCGGTGGGCTCAGAAGGAAAGCAGAATGAGCCTGGCAGAAGGAATGTCCACCACCATGCACTGCCCTCTGGAAGGCTACAAGCACCAGACTTTGTTATTCCCATGGTGTAAATGAAAAACTTTGGTCTACAGAAACTGATGTGCTAGCTCAAGGTCTCAGAGCTTGTGAAAAGTAAGGCCCAAACTAGATTCTTGCATGGTCAGGACTTGCTCCAAAACCCCACATAATCTGCCACATCCTTAAACAGCCTGGAGTTGGGGTCACCTCTACTGTGGCATCATCCTTATGCATGTTCTGCTTCACTCCTGGTTCCCAGCACATTCCATAGAGTCTGTGCTTGGCACTCTGCCCAGGCTGACTTATCTATCTTCAAATCATAAACTTCTTAAACTAATGCTTGCATGTGCAAAGATATGCATTGAAAGAAAGGAGGAGGATAAATCATTCCTAACCTCTGTAGACAGACTCAATGAATTAAACCAATGCACGTTAATTGAAAAACCACTCTTTATAAATACAGATAAACTTAAAAAGACATGATTAAGTACTTTTTAATAACTTTTTAAAAATTCACCTATGCTTTAAATGACCCATAGAGCTATTTCTGTCCTATTGATTGTACCATTTTAAATGCAGGTGCATCTTTTACTAATTACTCAGGAGGAATTAGCTGACCCATTTGGGTCTCATTTTACATGCCAGAATCATCTGCAAGCAGATATCATAAAAGTTTGGCACTTCCACAATTTAAGACACATAGTTTTAATAATTGATTCCACCATGGTGGGAAGCGCAACTTACGATTTTGATAAACTGGAACAGAAAACTGATAGGTAACCCCTAAATAAGAATTTGATGCTATGGCTAGATAATGACTTTTATATTGAGGGAAGGGAGAAAAACTGAATATACTTAGGGAATTGATTCACAGCATTTCACATTTAGCCACTGTGAGATCTGCACTTTGAAATCTGCACAACTTTTGAACAAATTTTATTCTCCAAGATTGAAGTTGGAAAGAAGCACAAGTAGGAATGAGAGAACAACTCCAAGGCCGAGGATCAGCTACCCTGAGATGCAGAAACACACACCCTTTGAGTTCACAGCACTTTGTAAAGGTGACAGGAGCAGTAAATAAGCCATTGGATTAGATCAGGGGTCGGCAACCTTTTAAAAGGGCCATGCTGGAGAGTTGACCCCCATCCTTCTGGCATGCTATTCCCTTTCTGACCACATCTTTGCAAAGTAGAAGAGGCTGAATTCCCATCTACCAGTCATGGTGGGAAGGACAGGGCTGTGAATCCTCATGGCCAGGTGGCCCAGCCACCCAGGTGCATGTTAGAGAGCTGCGGGTTAAACACCACCACTAGCAGGGCCTAGACAGACTCACCCTCACCAACGTGGAAGCTTTCGATCAAATGGATGGGACTCACCAGGCGTCTTTGGATAGAGTTCTCATGATGTGGACAGTATTAGTAGAATATATAATGAGGCCAAAAGAAGAGGAGAAAGGCTAACAGGAAAAACACCAGGGAGATTTGTGATCATGCTCTACCCTTCCTTACCCTATCAGAAATAAATAAGCCAACAGGAAATAGCAAGTAAATTTCCTGACTTTTGGTGGTAGAATCATAGCAGAGAAATAAGGGAAAGAAAAAGAGAAACCATGTTCAATGAAACCTGCAGAAGTAGACATTTATTTATGCATTTTTTCCATTTATAAAAGATGTGTTTCAGCCTCTGGCTGAATGTACATAATAATTAGCGCTAATGAATATAAATGATTCTCACGACTCGACCTGTTTACAGAGTCCCCCACGTCATTCAGGAAAGAACTGAGTTTGGAAATGAGATATATGCAGTGTTGTTAGGCTTGATAATGACCCAGAGGTTACAGAAGTGAAGGACGATTAACTCAATTAGCAATTAACAAGGCAAAAAGAGTCAACCCCATGGAATTTGGCACTTCCACACCTAGGTACTGTCGCAAATAAAAGACACTCCTCTCTCTGTGACCACAGGGTAGCATGTTTAGTTCTGCATAACCCAGGAACTGAGAGATGCTAAGGGTGGGAATTCAGAGAACAACATTAAAATCATGCGAGGTCTAACAAAAAGAACAGAGAAAGCAAAAAAGATGAAAAGGATTACACTTCCTTAGCTGATGGGGACATTTCCCTGTGGGAAAAGGAATGAACTACAGGGCTATTTGGCATTCATATACCAGGCTAAGAAATGTCACTGATTTTGAGGTTGCTTTTCAGTCATTCTTGATTATTTAAAATACAGCTGAGTACCCAAAAGTCAAGTTAGAAATAACTAAACTAGATGTTCAAAAGTTCTCCAAAGCTCACTTTATTCACAGGATAACTAGAGGTCTCACATTCCTCTCCTATTTATCTTAGTTTATATACTACCTAAATAAGGAAGCCAATCTGATTTCCTAGCTCAAAGCATATTTGAAATCAGAAACATGTATATGAGAATATCAAAAGCAGAAATGCAGTTACAAGAAGCAGCCTATGATGCAACAGACAGAAAAACCACAGAAATCAGATAAAACATTTCTTGAAAATCATTTTGTGATGCATTAAATAAGTGTATTCAGTTTATGTCTAATTCCTGGCACAGAGCTTTAAAACCCTTGGAATTCCCTGAGTGATAGGAGTGTATCTTTTGTCCCTTCAACAGCACTGGAGTTTTATCCTAATGAGGAGACTCAGGATGGGGACCCTAGACAGCTTCAAGATAGAGATGATCTCTGGGAAGTCCAAACATGTGACTGCAGGGTAAGAACTTTCATTCCCACCTCCATGCTCAGGGAAAGGAGAGGAGGCTGGATATAGAGTCATAAAACATTTTGAATAAGGAGTTTCAGACAGTTTGCAAGTTGGTTAACACAGGGACATTCTGGGAAGGTGGTGTGCCCAGAGAGGGCATGGAAGGTCCAACAGTACCTTGTCATGCATTTCTTCTATTTGGCTATCATGAATTACATCCTTTCTAATGACTAGCAATATGGGATCTATTAAAGGGCTTTCCTGAATTCTATAAGTCATTCTAGCAAATTATTATTTTTGAGGGGGATAGTCCTGGGAACTCTTGAATTTGTAGTGTGTTGGGCAGAAATGGTAGCCTGAGCAACCCGATTCCATCCAGCTGGCATCTAAAGTGGCAACGGCCTTGTAGGACTGAGCTCCTAACTTGTGGCTTCTATGCTAACATCAGAAGTTGGTAGCAGAATTGAATTTAATTATTAGACACCCAGCTAGTGTCAGATAGTCAGAAAAATATCAAGAGATATTAAATGTAAGGGAAAGCATCTTCACGTAACTCAATAGATACAGCTAAGAATTTTACAGAACAAAAATGAATAGGATTATAAGTGAAAAGAATCAATGCTATTTGGTATACTTTGAAAAGAAATGCAAAAATTTTCAGAAAGATTTATATGCTTAGTTACATAAACGAGACTGAAGGTTTACACAGGCAATCCTCAGTTATTTGAAAAATTCACAGAACCCCCCACCTAGTATTCTGACATTCCAGAGAAAACATGACTTCATCACCTAAGAGGCAGCGCCTGCCTTTGAGGACACTGCAACCTAGTATGTTTCACAAGTGGAAGGGTCCATAAGACAGTAGCCATGTTCTCAATCTGAAGAGGCAAAAACTGAGGCCAGGCAAGGACAGGGACCATCTGTAGGTCCTAAAATAACTTGAGGACAGAGATGGGCAGAACTAAGGGTCCCATATCCAAGCCTCCCACAGTTTCTAAGAAGTTAAATACAGGGTACAAAGGAAAACCATGAACTTGGACCCTGCAAGCTGACTGCCTCACTCTTGCTTCTGAAGGAGTTAGAAAAGCCAAGTCAGATACACAAAGAACCTGGGGGAGTTGGGAGTGTGTGCCTAACACCTCTCTTGCTAGGTCCTCCAGCCCAAACCTTCACAGTTGCTCATGCACGTGTCTTTGAGATTCTTTTTTTTTTTCTGCAGTGCTGGGGATTTGAACCCAGGGCCTTGTGCTTGCAAGGCAAGCACTCTACCAACTGAGCCACATCCCCAGCCCTATGCACATATCTTTGAAATTTTGCTTTTCCACTTGCCTTACCCAGGAAGCCCACAAGGCCAGCCTTCATCTGTTTCTGAGCTCTGCAGCATCCCAGCTCTTCCACTGATTAGCCATGTGACATTTCCGTGGTTATCATAGAGGGAGGACACTAACGGACATACTAAGGCCTACTTCCTGGAATAATTGTGAAGATACAGTGAGATAATATGTGTAAAGGACCTATCATAACATCTAGCAAATAACATGTTCAATTAAAGGAAGGTGTTAGCACATACAACAGCAACCCCAAGGGCTTGGGCAAATGAATATCAGAAAGCCAGGTTGTCACTTGAGGACCTATTATAACATATCTAGTCTTATTACTTTGGTGCCATTTCAACTTCCCCTACCATGAGCTCTGGAGATCAGGACTCATGTATGCACATGTCCTGCACACAGGTTGAGTTGAAGAGCTCCTCCTCTCTCTTGCCTCTCCTCTCACTAACTTGGAATCTCTAGAATAGGGACTCACATGGCCTCTTGAGAGTGTGGCTGACATGAACCAGCTCCCCCCAGCTGACTATGCCTGAGATGATAAATAGTAACTAACACTTTAACAGTTTTTAGAAGCATTGACAAGGCAATTTTCACATATAGAATTTCATTTAATCCTTGCAATTACCCTGAAAGGTGAGCAGGACACTTATTATTATCCCCATCTTAAAGAAGAGGAGAACACAGAGGCTTAGAAATGAGAATGACTTGCCTCTTACCTCAAGTGGAGCCAATACATTTTTGGAATCAGTAACATCCTTGTCTGGTTCATCAACTCTAAAGAGAGGACATCAGTCCTTCTTTGGACAACCATTAAAATATGTGATGGCTGCTGTGCTGTGTTCATTTGATGGAGAGCCACTAAACACATTTCTCTATGATTTCGGCAACATGATTCTTGAATCTCCTCCTTAGGAACTTCTTTTTACCTTACTGACAGTGAGCATTTATCCAACAAAGGTCAGTAAACCATAGTGAATTCTGGCCCATAGCTTGCTCCTGTAGAATCTATAAGCTAAGAATTTTCAAGGGCTGTGAAAAACACACCAGAACAAAACTAACACAAACAGAAAAGAAAATTCAACAGAGACATATGTGGCCCACAAAGCCTTATTATCTACTATCCAGCCCTTAAAGGAAGGGTTTGCCAGTCCTCAAATCAAACTGTGCTTCCCTTCTGCTTTGTAAGCTCAAAAGCTTGGAGCCCTCTTTGTGGCCCTTTCTCAGCAGTTGTCTAAGACTTCATGCATTGTACTTTGGGAATCTCACTTTGAACTCTATTTTGTTCTCAAAATAAATATTTGATGTGACTCTTTTGATGCTAAAGAAATTGGGGCCATCACTGACACACAAAGCTTTAAACTTTTCAGTTCCTTTGTCACCAATATGTGTAAATGCCCCCCCGCCTTGTTTTTTATTTATCCAAGGGCATCTTAGAGCCCTTCCCCTTCAAGGTCCATTTTTAAGATTGCTTCAAAATGTCCTAAAGGACAGAAGATGTAGGTAGCTTTGTGGCTGGGCCCTTGCCTAGCATGCAGGAGATCCCAGAGTTAATCCCCAGTGCTGCAAAAATAAAAAATAATGTCCTATCAAATGTTTCTCTTTGGCTAATTTTTAAATTGATTCTCAATGTTTTATCTTGCATCAGAATAGTTTACCTTGTACAATATTGTCCAGAAGCAGGCCTTGAACTTTCTCTTAATATTACCATAGAGGGCAGACATGCCAATCAAGCATTCCCCTGACAGTTTTGGATTCAGCTATTCACCTTTCCAAAGGAAGAGAAGTGGGACAAAAACCTGTTCCTAATTATTTGGAAGGAATTGCTGGAAGGTGGGACCAGATGTCTAAGTTTAGGTTCTGCCTTCACCACCCACCAGCTCTATGACTTTGATCTAATCACATGACCCCCTCTAAATCTGCTTCTTTTTTTTTTTTTTTAAGTTGTAGATGGACACAATACCTTTATTTTATTCATTTATTTATATGTGGTGCTGAGGATAGAACCCAGTGCCTTACATAGGATAGGATAGGCAAGCGCTCTATCACTGAGCTACAAACCCAGCCCTCACATGCTCATTTGCCTTGTGGTTATCTTCTTTGGAGAAATGTCCATTCAAATTCTTTGCCCATTTTTTTCATTTGGGGTTTTGTCTCTTTTGGTTTTGCATTGTAGGTATTTTATATATATTAAACCCTTATCAAATATATGACTTACCATGTTTTTCCACATTCTGTAGGTTGTATTTCCACATTTTGGGGGGGCACTGGGGATTTAATTGAAGGCCTTTTATGTACTAAGTATGCACTCGACCATTGAGCTACATTCCCAACCCCTTCATTTTTGGTTAATGCCTTTTGATAGACAAAATATTTTCAATGTTAATGAAGTTTGACTTTATTTTTTAAATTGTTTATGCTTTGGTATCATAACCAAAAATTCACTGCCAATCCAAGGTCATGAAAATGTACCCATATGTTTTCTTCTGAGTTTTAGGGTCTTGACTCTCATATTTGTGTCACTAATCAGTTTTGAATTAATTTTTTAAATTGGCTTGTGATAGGAGACCAAATTCATTCTTTTGCATAAGAAAATCAAGTTTTCCCAGCATCATCTGAAAAAACAATTCTTTGTCCATTACTTGGATATATTGCTCTTGTCAAAAACCAACTGGGGATATTGCTCAGTGATAGAGTTTGTGGCTAGCCTTCATTACACCTTGGGTTCGATTCCCTGCACTGTCAAAAGGAAAATAGAAGAACAAACTGGCCCTAGATATATGGTTTATTTCTGAACTCTCAATTCTTCTCCATGGGTCCATAAGTCTCTCCTTATGCCAAAACTAGTGTTTTCATTTTGTAGATAAGTTTTGTAATTTCCAAAGCACAAGCCTTCCAACTCCTTGGTTAAATCTATTCCCAGTCATTTTATTCTTTTAGATACTACTGTGCATGAGATTTCTTTCTTAATTTTCTTTTCCAATTGTTCATTCCTGGTGAATAGAAGCATCTGATTTGTGTGTATGTTAAACTTGTTGTCCACAAATTTGCTGAATTCTTTTTTTTTTAATTTAATTTAATTTTATTTTTTATTGTAAACAAATGGGATACATGTTGTTTCTCTGTTTGTACATGGCGTAAAGGCATACCATTTGTGTAATCATAAATTTACATAGAGTAATGTTGTTTGATTCATTCTGTTATTTTTTCCTTCCCCCCACCCCTCCCACCACTCTTTACCCTCTATACAGTACTTCCTTCCTCCATACTTGCCCCCCTCCCTAACGCTAACTCTAACCCTAACACTAACCCTTAACTCCCCCCCCCATTATGTGTCATCCTCCACTTATTAGCGATATCATTCGTCCTTTGGCTTTTTGAGATTGGCTTATCTCACTTAGCATGATATTCTCCAATTTCATCCATTTGCCTGCAAATGCCATAATTTTATCATTCTTTATGGCTGAGTAATATTCCATTGTATATATATACCACAGTTTCTTTATCCACTCATCAATTGAAGGGCATCTAGGTTGGTTCCACAGTCTGGCTATTGTGAATTGAGCAGCTATGAACATTGATGTGGCTGTATCTCTGTAGTATGCTGATTTTAAGTCCTTTGGGTATAGGCCAAGGAGTGGGATAGCTGGGTCAAATGGAGGGTCCATTCCAAGTTTTCTAAGGAATCTCCACACTGCTTTCCAGAGTGGCTGCACTAATTTGCAGCCCCACCAGCAATGTATGAGTGTACCTTTCTCCCCACATCCTCGCCAACACCTGTTGTTGCTTGTATTCTTGATAATCGCCATTCTAATTGGGGTGAGATGGAATCTAAGGGTGGTTTTGATTTGCATTTCTCTTATTACTAGAGATGTTGAACATTTTTCCATATGTTTGTTGATTGCTTGTAGATCTTCTTCTGTGAAGTGTCTATTCATTTCCTTAGCCCATTTGTCGACTGGATTATTTGAATTCTCGGAGTAGAGTTTTTTGAGTTCTTTATAGATTCTGGAGATTAGTGCTCTATCTGAAGTATGATTGGCAAAGATAGTCTCCCACTCTGTAGGCTCTTTCTTCGCATTTCTGATAGTTTCCTTTGCTGAGAGAAAGCATTTTAGTTTGAATCTATCCCAGTGGTTGATTCTAGCTTTTATTTCTTGTGCTATGGGAGTCCTGTTAAGGAAGTCTGATCCTAGACCAACAAGGTGAAGATTTGGACCTACTTTTTCTTCTATAATCTGCAGGGTCTCTGGTCTGATTCTGAGGTCCTTAATCCATTTTGAGTTTAGTTTCATGCATGGTGAGAGATATGGGTTTAGTTTCATTCTGTTGCATATGGATTTCCAATTCTCCCAGCACCATTTGTTGAAGAGGCTATTCTTTTCTCCATTGCATATTTTTGGCACCTTTGTCTAGTATGAGAAAATTGTATTTATTTCGGTTTGTGTCCGTGTCCTCCATTCTGTACCATTGATCTACCTTTCTATTTTGGTACCAATACCATGCCGTTTTTGTTACTATTGCTTTGTAGTAGAGTTGAAGATCTGGTATTGCAATACCCCCTGTTTCACTCTTCCTGCTAGGGATTGCTTTAGCTATTCTGGGTTTCTTATTCTTCCAGATGAATTTCATAATTGCTTGCTCTATATCTGTAAGGTACGTCACTGGGATTTTAATTGGAACTGCATTGAATTTGTATAGCACTTTAGGTAGTATGGCCATTTTGACAATATTAATTCTTCCTATCCAAGAACATGGAAGATCTTTCCATCTTCTAAGGTGTTCTTTAATTTCTTTCTTTAGTGTTGTATAGTTCTCATTGTAGAGGTCTTTCACCTCTTTTGTGAGATTGATTCCTAAGTATTTTATTTTTTTCGAGGCTATTGTAAATGGGGTAGTTTTCCTAATTTCTTTTTCTGAAGATTCATCACTTATGTATAAAAATGCGTTGGATTTATGGGCATTGATCTTGTAACCTGCTACTTTACTGAATTCACTTATGAGTTCTAAGAGTTTTCCAGGTTCCTCTAAATATATACTCATGTCATCAGCGAACAGGGATAGTTTGAGTTCTTCTTTTCCAATTCGTATCCCTTTAATTTCTTTGGTTTGGTTAATTGCTCTGGCCAGAGTCTCAAGAACGATGTTGAATAGAAGTGGTGAAAGAGGGCATTTCTGCCTTGTTCCAGTTTTTAGGGGGAATGCTTTTAGTTTTTCACCATTTAGAATGATATTAGCCATGGGCTTACCATAAATGGCCTTTACAATGTTAAGGAATGTTCCCACTATCCCTATTTTTTCTAGTGTTTTGAGCATGAAGGGGTGCTGTATTTTATCAAATGCTTTTTCTGCATCTATTGAAATAATCATGTGATTCTTGACTTTAAGTCTATTGATATGGTGAATGACATTTATTGATTTCCTGATGTTGAACCAACCTTGCATCCCTGGGATGAAACCCACTTGATCATGGTGCACTATCTTTTTAATATGTTTTTGTATGCGATTTGCTAAAATTTTGTTGAGAATTTTTGCGTCGATGTTCATTAAGGATATTGGTCTGAAATTTTCTTTCCTTGATGAGTCTCTGTCTGGTTTAGGTATCAGTGTGATATTGGCTTCATAGAATGAGTTTGGGAGGGTTCCCTCCTCTTCTATTTTATGGAATACTTTGAGAAGTATTGGAATGAGCTCTTCTTTAAAGGTTTTGTAGAACTCGGCTGAGAACCCATCTGGTCCCGGACTTTTCTTTGTTGGTAGGCTTTTGATGACTTCTTCTATTTCAGTACTTGAAATTGGTCTATTTAAATTGGGTATGTCCTCCTCGTTCAGTTTAGGCAATTCATATGTCTCTAGAAACCTGTTGATGTCTTTGAAATGTTCTATTTTGTTGGAGTATAGATTTTCAAAATAGCTTCTAATTATGTTTTGTATTTCACTCGTGTCTGTTGTGATATTTCCTTGTTCATTCCGAATTTTAGTGATTTGGGTTTTCTCTCGTCTTCTCTTTGTTAGTGTGGCTAAAGGTTTATCAATTTTGTTTATTTTTTCGAAGAACCAACTATTTATTTTGTCAATTTTTTGTATTGTTTCTTTTGTTTCAATTTCGTTGATTTCAGCTCTGAGTTTAACTATTTCCTGTCTTCTACTACTTTTGGTGCTGTTCTGTTCTTCTTTTTCTAGGGCTTTGAGCTGTAGTGTTAGGTCGTTTATTTGTTGAGTTTTACTTCTTTTATTAAATGTGCTCCATGAAATAAATTTCCCTCTAAGTACTGCTTTCACAGTGTCCCAGAGATTTTGATATGATGTTTCTTTGTTCTCATTTACCTCTAAGAATTTTTTAATTTCCTTCCTAATATCTTCTGTTATCCATTCATCATATAATAACATATTGTTTAATCTCCAGATGTTGGAATAGTTTCTGTGTTTTACTCTTTCATTTATTTCTAACTTCAATCCATTATGATCTGATAGAATACATGGTAGTGTCTCTATCTTCTTGTATTTGCTAACATTAGCTTTGTGGCATAATGTATGGTCTATTTTAGAGAAGGATCCATGTGCTGCTGAGAAGAAAGTGTATTCGCTCTTGGTTGGATGGTATATTCTATAAATGTCCGTTAAGTCTAAATTATTGATTGTGTTATTGAGATCTATGGTTTCTTTGTTCAATTTTTGTCTGGAAGATCTGTCCAGTGGTGAGAGAGGCGTGTTAAAATCACCTAGTATTATTGTGTTATGGTCTATTTGGTTTCTGAAATTGAGAAGGATTTGTTTGACATACATGGATGAGCCACTGTTTGGGGCATAGATGTTTATGATTGTTATATCTTGCTGATTTATGCTTCCCTTAAGCAGTATGAAATGACCTTCTTTATCCCCTCTGACTAACTTTGGCTTTAAGTCCACATTATCGGAAATGAGGATGGATACCCCAGCTTTTTTGCTGAGTCCATGTGCATGGTATGTTTTTTACCATCCTTTCACCTTTAGTCTATGGGTATTTTTTCTATGAGGTGAGTCTCTTGCAGGCAACATATTGTTGGATCTTTCTTTTTAATCCAATCTGCCAGTCTATGTCTTTTGATTGATGAATTCAGGCCATTAACATTCAGGGTTATTATAGAGATATGATTTGGTTTCCCGGTCATTTGGTTCATTTTTTAAATTTTATTTATTTGTTTGACACAACTTGTTTCCTCCTTTATTTGACAATTCCTTTAGGATAATTCCTCCCTTTGCTGATTTACTTCTTTGTTTTTCATCTCTTCCTCATGGAATATTTTGCTGAGAATGTTCTGTAATGTTGGCTTTCTTTTTGTAAATTCTTTTAGCTTTTGTTTATCATGGAAGGATTTTATTTCATCGTCAAATTTGAAGGTAAGTTTTGCTGGGTATAAGATTCTTGGTTGGCATCCATTTTCTTTCAGGGCTTGAAAAATGTTGTTCCAGGCCCTTCTAGCTTTTAGGGTCTGGATTGAAAAATCTGCTGATATCCGTATTGGTTTCCCCCTGAATGTAATTTGGTTCTTTTCTCTCACAGCCTTTAAAATTCTGTCTTTATTTTGTATGTTAGGTATTTTCATTATAATGTGCCTTGGTGTGGGTCTGTTGTAATTTTGTGTATTTGGAGTCCTATAAGCCTCTTGAACTTGATTTTCCATTTCATTCTTCAGATTTGGGAAATTTTCTGATATTATTTCATTGAATAGGTTGTTCATTCCTTTGGCTTGTTTCTCTAGGCCTTCCTCAATCCCAGTAATTCTTAAATTTGGCCTTTTCATGATATCCCATAGTTCTTGTAGATTCTGTTCATGATTTCTTACCATCTTCTCTGTTTGTTCAACTTTGTTTTCAAGGTTAAATATTTTGTCTTCAATGTCTGAGGTTCTGTCTTCCAGGTGTTCTATCCTATTGGATATGCTTTCTATGGAGTTCTTAATTTGGTTTATTGTTTCCTTCATGTCAAGGATTTCTCCTTGGTTTTTTTTCAATATCTCTAACTCTTTATTGAAATGATCGTTTGCTTCCTGTATTTGCTCTTTTAACTGTCGATTGGTGCGATCATTTAATGCTTGCATTTGCTCTTTCATCTCATCGTTTGCTTCTCTGATCATCTTAATTATGTACATTCTGAACTCCTTTTCTGTCATTTCTTCTGCCATGCTGTCATTGGGTTTTATTGATGTAACATCTAGATTTGTTTGCAGCATTTTCTTTCCTTGTTTTCTCATATTGTTCAGGTATCAGTGGACCGCTGAGATATTGCAGATTTCCTCTATTGACTTACAATGTCCCTGAAAATTTCTATATATATCCCCCCTTAGCCTTCTGTAGGCTGAAGTCTTGGAGGAAGTTGATAATGTGGTGCTCCACAAGGAAGCTGCCTCTCTAGGAGTGGTGGCCTTCAGGTGGGGTATAATCCCTGCTAGTGGGCAGAGGTGCCTCCACTTGTTGACCAATGGTCATCCAAAGGGGACCTAGGCTGCGGGCTGAGGCAAGGCCTGTTTGGGCCTGAGTCTCTGGTTTTACCGTCCTTGTGGGGAAACCTCACCCGGCAGGGAAGACTCACCCGGTGGGGAGGTCTCGCTGGTCAGTTCCCTCCTAGAGGTTCCCCTCAATTTACCGCTACCGCCTGGGCTGGGCTGCCTTCCTCTGCAATGTTCCCAGGGGCCTGGCCCTACCTCCTGGGCCTGGGAGCCTCACCCTTCGCAGATGAATCTCCTTAGGCTGCCCCTCCTCAGAGAATCTGCCCGCAGGCCTGGAACCTTCGCTCCGCCTTAAGCCTGTCTCTGTGCGGCTCTTCCACCAAGAAGCCTCCTAGATCCTGGGACCCTGCTCTGCACCTAATTGCCTGGCTATGCGGCCCCTCCTCTGAGCAGCCACCTGGGGCCCCATACAATCGCTCTGAGACCCAGAGACCTGCCACACGCCTTTCCTCCAGACAGCCGCCCAGTATTCCGGTGCGGTCACTAGGAGTCTAAGAAACTCACTGCGTGCCTCCTCCTCCCACCAACCACCTGTAGCCCGGGGCAATCAATCACTCCGAGTCGAAGTGACCCTCCCCGTTCCTCCTCCTTCTCCAGATAACCCCCCGGGTGTTCAGGAGCGGTCGCTCTGGGTGGCTCTGAATCCACGTGACCCGCTGCACGGGTCCTCTGGGCAACCGCCTCGGAGCTCTGGTGCGGCCACTCAAGACCAAGCGTCCCACCACGCTTCTCCTCCAGGCAGCCTCGCTGTTTTCAGGAGCTGTCACTTTAAGTCCAAACAACTCACCACTCGCCTTCTCCTCTGAGCAGCCGCCTGGAGCGCTAATGCAGTCACTGCGAGTCCAAACGCCCCGCCGCGCTCCTCCTCCTCCTCCTACTCCTCCGGGCAGGCCCCGGTGTTCAGAAGTGGTCTGAGTCCAAACAGCTCGCCACGCAGCCCCTCATCTGGCAACTGCCTGTAGCTCTGGTGCAGTCACTCCGAATCCAAGCGGCCACGTTCCTCCCCCTCCTCCTCAGGGCAGGCCCCGGTGTCCTGTGTCCACACAGCTCTCCTCGCCACTCCTCCCCTGGGCAGCCGCCGGAGCCCCAGTGGTTGCTCTGAGTCCCAGCGCTGTGCCGAGCGGCCTCCTTTACGGGGCTCCCAGTTGTCCGAGTTCACTGCTCCAGCGGGGGGAGGGGCGTCTCGCCGGCAGCTCTACTTCACAAAGTTTCCTGCGTTCCGGGACCACCGTCCCATCTGGGACGCCTTCCCAATGGGTGCGAGTCACCCGGCTGCTTTGAGTTGGTCCCAAGTGTCTCAATATCTCCTCTTTTGAATCCTGAGTCCTGGAGCAACATGAAATGCAACCACCCTCTAGGCTGCCATCTTGAAACCTAAATCTGCTTCTTTATCTGTGGAGAGGGACCTGTACCTGCCTAAACAAATCCTGGAGCTGCCATGGATTGCATGGGTGAGAGTGGATGATGAGGCACCTAGTAACTTTCAGAAACCCCAATACAATTCTGCAAGATTATTTTCACAGAAGCAGCTCTTTTGCAGTCAGCCTGAGATACTGGGTTGCAGTCATCAGCCCCCTTATACCTCTGCCATCAGCTCAGTGGCTTTAAGAATTTGGGGAGGTGAATTTTTCAGAAGAAAGTGAAGTTTTTGTTTTATCTTCCATTTGGGCCTCTAGAAGCTAGAAAAACTCCTTCTTGACAAAGAAGGCTGAAGACAATGTACATACCCCCCAAAAGCTTTAAATGATATCCTACTCTTCCAGGGAGAGTCTTTTGACTTTAAAAATGGCAAAAGAACTCTAACCCCATGCTCCCAATTAGACAAGACAGAGGACCCTGAAATCTAAAGTGATAATGACCCCAGCCTAGCTCCAGGGAATAGCCAACATAACCTTAAACATTATCCACTTAAAATCTTCATGATTATGTCCTGCATATATTATGTACCTCCACACAGAATAAACATCTTATTTGTGTGTTTTACTTTCCCTCCCCAAGTTCAGTAATTAAACCCCTGTGTATTACATTTATTCATTTGAGAATGGGCCTTTCATTTGGTAGATCAAAAGATTTAGCATGTGTTTCCTCCTCTTTTTTCAAGCCAGCCATTGCCTCTGTGGAATATTGTGTTTTGGAGTGGCTTTCACTTTGGGACTTAGAACCATCGCTCACCCTCTGACTTGGTCATAGCACAGGTTGTCCTGGGAAAGGTATGGTTTGAACCCAATGGGGCCAGCATCGTCTGCAAGGAAGAGGCAGTGGCATGGCTTCAAGACGGCTGGTGACCCAGAGGGACAACACTGAGCCACCAGCATGACTGCTCTAAGGCCTCCACGTTCTCCACACCCTTTTGTTGTTGACATAGTACTGTATCTACATTAGACCAAACGCCCTGTAGCCCACATTAAAGGAGAGATGCATAAAATTATGAGTTGAACTGAGTTGCAAGTAATTTGTAAACATGTTTCACTTTGTGAAAATTTAAACTTTTACTCATATCAATTTTATAGTTTTAGATTTCTATTCAGTAATTTCCTTCTAGGATTTCAATATTGGGCTCTTGCAAATTTTTAAGCCCCAGGCTCGGTGCTTATAGATCTGAAATTTAAACAGTCCTGTAGCCAACGATCACTTCTTGAGTCTAAGAGGTTTCCATCAGAAGTGTGTGACATTCTCACCCTGTGTGGCTCTTGTCCCCCTCGACGCCATAGTTCCATCAGTGCTGCAGTGTTACCAGGTCTTAGTGAGCCATGAAAACCAGTAGATTTCTGTCAGCAGGTAGGGTCCAATGGTTCAGGGGCTAACTGGATTTGAAAAGAAATGTAGAAAATCCACCCAATGCAGTAAATTGGGAATGCCTGCATCTCTCCTAGTTTGAAATTATAATCCCAATTGGAGAAAGCAGCAGACCACAAGAAGGGGAAGATAATTGAAGAGAAAGATCCTTAATAAGCTTTTCTTACAACTGTGGCTTACTATATTCACACACAGGGAAGACCAAACGAGGCCTTATAAAACCAAGACAGACTTGAAAACAATATAGGCTTTGAATGTGCTCCCAGTCTGTGCATGGATCAACTTGCAGGGGAAGAAACCGAGCATTTACACAAAATTTCTGACCAAACACAGACTCAGGAGGCTTAAAAAGAAAGATGAATTGAAAATCAGAGCACAGACAATACTGGGAATCATGATGACAGGAGGACAGATTTCGCAGACTTAATGCAGGAAACTTACTTTAAAAAATATAAGGACAGCTTTCTACTCCAATGGGCAAAAGGTTCAAAAGTCATCACTTCAATTCTCACATAAGAAAAAGTTAGACACATTGAAAATCAACAACTCTTCTTAAGAGTCCATAGAATTGGGCAAATAGGGCAAAGCACTATGCCCCAACTGGAGATAGAGGTGAATACAATTACAGCTGACGGAGAAAAAAAGACTCTGGAAATGGTAACTGGGAGGGACACACAAATGATAATTGACTAATTGTTGGAGCCTGAACAAGGACTGGCTTTGAAGGTAAAAACTTCTGGGAATTTGTTGTTAGACTCCCATTCTTTTCACGAGTTTTACCTCAGGGGCCCCACCAAGTTCTCATGGTGAAGATGTGAGAAAAATCTCTTACTTCTAGCAGAGAGAGGAGAAAAATAATCATGTGGAAATACACCTAGAGAATAAGTAACCATTATGAAATGTAACCAGAGATTTGTTTTCTATAACAAAGACCTGCCCCTCAAGAGAAATTATTTCATCAGACCCTCATCTGATCCAAGAGAATAGAAATTACATAGCAGGAGCTCTGTGTTTATCAGTTTTCCATTACTATAACAAAATACTAGAAATCATCGATGTAAGAAAGAGGAAAGGTTTGTCTTAGCTCACAGTGTTAGAAGTGTCAGTCCATGAAGAAGTTGTCCCTACTGCTCTGTGTCTGTGTGGTGAGGTAGTACAGTGTGTCAGGGAGCATATGGTGGAGCAAGATGTTCACCTCATCATAGAAGAGAGGAAGAGGAGAGGTTAGGTTCTCAATATCCTCTTCCAGGGCATGTTCCCAGTGACTTAACTTTCCCATAGTGGGTTCTAACTCATAAAGTTCCACCACCTCACAATTTCTCCAGCTAGAGATCAAGCCTTTAATGTGTGGGCCTTTGGTGGACATTTCAGACCCAAACTCTAGCAAGTTCCCTCTACCCTGTCTCACATCAGGAGAGAAAAAGACAAGAAGTTCTTTTATAGGTATTCAGACCCATTTAACAAAAACTCTGAAATTTAACCATAAGACTATAGAATGTTCCTGCTACCCAATACTTCACCACCACATCAGCAGCACTCCAGTATATGACAGTGGATCACAACTGAGAGCTGTGTGGCACAGGCTTCATTTAAGGAGGAGTTTTTAGAAAAACCCAGAGACAACAGGGTAGACAGAAACAAGGACACTGGGGGAAATTGAAACCTCTAACACCTACAGCTATAATAAGCATCAAATACAGCCTAACTTCTACTAGATAAACATAAAACCTCACCCTAAGAACCCAGTTATCTCATGGTCCTATTAATTAATATATGATGTATGACTTTGAACCAAAAATTGCAAGGCATGTAAAAAGACTAGAAAAAACAACCTGATGTGAAAAATAAAGTCTCAGAATCCTACTCAAGTATGACACAGACATTTGAATTATTAGATGTGAATTTAGAATAATTATTACCACACTAAAGTCTCCAGTGGAAGAAGGAGACAACACACAAGGTCAGATGGGTAATACAAACAGAGAGCTGAGAATTCTAAGAACAAATCAAAAGGAAATGCTAAAATAAAAAATAATATAAAAGAAGTGAAGAAAATCTTTGATTGCTCACCAGCAAACTGGACTGGCTAAGAAAAAAAAAAATCAGTGAGAACTGGAAATAGCTTGGTGGTAAAGCACTTGCAGAAAACGTACAAGGTCCTGAGTTCTGTCCCCATTTCTGTCAAAAAACAAAGGAATCAATGAGATGGGAGATACACCCATTGAAAATTCCCAAACTGAAAAGAAGAATGAGGACATAAAGAGCAAAATGTACAGTATCTATGGGACAATCACAAATGCATAATGATAACTCCAGAGGAAGAGGAGATAAAAGGGAAAAAGAAATATTTTAAATAACAATGGCTGAGAATTTTCCAAAAGTAAAGACAGGCATTAAAGCAACAGATCCAGCAATCTCAGAGAATGCCAAGAAGGTTAAATACCAAAAAATTTTACACCTACACATATCATATTCCAAATGCCTGAAATTAAAGACAAACAGAACGTTAAAAAGAAGGCAGAGATGGGGAAAGTCACCTTATCTATTGAGGTACAAAGGTAAGAATTACATCAGACTTGTTTTCAGAAGTCATGTAGACAAGAATGGAATGAAATATTTAAGGTATTTAAGAAAAAAAACAAGCAACCTAGAATTCCTACCCAGTGAAATTATCCTTCAAAGTTGAAATAGAAATAAAGAGGGACTTGTTATCAACAGATCTGCAAAAAATGCTAAAAAGGATATTCTTCAGAGAGATGGAAAATATATATAAATCAAAACTTGAATTTACATAGAGCATTAGAAAAGGAATAAATGAAGATAAAATAAAATCCATTGTTTTTCTAATTCTTAGTTGGCCTGACAGTTGCTCAAATAATCATAGCAACAATATATTTGTATATATTTATAAATATATTTTTGTTATCCCTAAAGCTTAGGGGTAAGTGTAATGAATCACAGGAATGGCATAAAGAATGTGAAGGAGGAATTGGGTACCTATGTTAACAGCAAAATGATACAGTATCATCTGAAAGCGGACTTATATCTTTGTAAATATATTGCAAGCTCCAGGGAAAACACTAAAATACTATTGAGATGTATAACTGATATGCTAAGAAAGGAAAGAAAATATAATTATACAAATTGCTCAATTAAAACTAGAGAAAGCAGAAGATGGGAAGGTTAAAATGAAGAAACAGAAAAAATAGGACAAATATATACTGCTAATTATTTTGATTGCAAATGGTCTAAATAAACCAACTTAAAAAACTTTTATTGTGAATTTAAAAAGAAAAAAAGGCCCAGTTACATGGTTCTTACAAGAAACTCACTTTATATAAAGACACAGACGTATGAAAAGTAAAGAAGTGGAGAAACATTTACCATGCTAACGCTAAGATGCCATTGTAGGCATATTACTTTTAGACAAAACAAATAAAATTATGAAGATGAAAAGGGAATTATAATAGTAATAGAAGGGTCAATTCTCCAAGACTTAACAATCCTTAACATGCATATGCCTAAGTGTCAAAACAGAGGCAAAAACTGATTAAAACTGCAGAGAAAACAGGCAAATTCACTTGTATAATTGAAAACTTTATCACACCTGTCTCAATAATTGAGCAATCCAGTTGGTAGAAAATTAGGTGATAAACAACACATCATCAATACAAATTGGCATTTATAGAATACTTACCTAATAGCAGAACACATATTCTCAAGCTAACCCAGAACTTACACCAAGAAGATCACATTTTAGCACAAAATACACCTGAATAAATTGAAAAGAATAGGAATTATATGAAGTCTGTCCTCAGAGCACACAGAACTAAACTCAGTCAGTAAATGAGGGCTGAGGATGTGGCTCAGCAGCAGAGCACGTGAGTGTGAGGGAGACCCTGGATTCGGTACCTGACCAAGAAAATGAATGAAAGAATTAATGAATAAAATCAGCAAATGAAAGATAGCTACGAAGTCCCCAAATATGTGAAGATTAAACAACACACTTTTATGTAACACATGGGTCAAAGAAAACATCAAGAGAAATTTTAAAATATTTTAAAATAAATCAAAATGAAGATACAATTTATTAAAGTTTGTGGAATGAAGTACAATCAGTACTTGGAAGGAAAATTAAGAGTTTCAAATACATACATTAGAAAAGAAGAGGAATCCTCAATCAATAATCTAAGCTTCTACCTTAAGAAAGTGGAAAAAGAAAAGTAACATCACTTAAATAAAAAAAAAAAAAACAGAATTTCAATGACACTGAAAATAAGAAATCAATAGACAAAAAAGAAAAAAGAAACAACGAAACCAAGAGCAGTTACTTTGAGCCCCGTTTGGTGGTGCACACCTGTAATCCCAGTGGCTCAGGAGGCTGAGGCAGGAAGATTATGAGTTCAAAATCAGCTTCAGCAATTTATCGAGTCCCTAAGCAACTCAGTGAGACCCTGACTCTAAATAAAATAGAAAAAAGGGCTGAGGGTGCGACTCAGTGGTTAAAGTGCCCCCAAGTTCAAACCCCAGTGCCAAAAAAAAAAAAAGCTGTTACTTTGAAAATAAAACTGATTAGCCTCTAGTAAGGCTAACCATGAGAAAAGAAAAAACATATTATGCATATAAGAAATGAAGAGAGTACAATCACTACTGATTCCATGGACATTAAGCAGATAATAAAGAAATATTATGAACCATTCTGTGCCCCAAAATTTGATAATCCAGATGAAAATGACCAATTCTTTGAAAGGAATAATCAGCCAAAATTCACATTAGAAGAGATAGATAACCGAAACAGGACAATTAAAGAAATTGAATGAACAATTAATAAACTTCTCCAACAGAAAGCATTAGGCCCAGGCAGCTTCAGGAGTGAATTCTACCAAATATTAAATAAGACATTATACCAATGCTCTACAATCTCTTCCAGAAGACAGATATAGGGGGAAATACTTCTCATTCCGTCAGAACTGTATTACCCTAATACCAAAACCAGTCAAAGATATGTGGCAAGCAACATCTACAAAAACCTACAATAGATGCTGTACTGAATGGTTAGAAACTGGATGCTTTTCCCTCAAATCCAGAACAAGACAAGGATGTCCCTTCTCACCATTCCTAGTCAACAATATGTGGAAATTCATAGTTAATGCAAAAGACAAGAAAAGGAAATAATAGGTATATAGGTGAAAAAGGAAGGAAAAAAAAAACAGCCTTTGTTCCTAGGTGACTTGATTGCTTATGTATAAAATCCTAAAGGATTGACAAAACCTTCTGGAATAATAAGAAATTATAGCAAGATCACAGGATGCAAGGCTAATATACAAAGGTCAGTTGCTTTCCTATATATTAGCTATAAACAATTGGAAATTGAAATTTAAAACAGGATTCTATTTATATTACACAAAAAAGAAATATTTGGTTCATGAGTCTAACAAATATAAAGAAGATCTATACGAGGAAAACTACCCCAAAAGGGAGAAAAACTAAAGAAGACTTAAATGAATGGAGAGATAGTCCATGTTCATAAACAAGAAGAATTAGTATTGCTTCAATGTCAATTCTTCTCTAACTTAATCTATAGATTCAGTGAAGACTCAGTCAAAATTCCAGAGGGGGATTCTGTGGATATCAACAAACTTACTCTAAAGTTTATGTGGAAAGGTAAAAGACCCAGAATAGAATGTCTAAAGTAGAGATAAATTGGAGGATTTCCACTACTCAATTTGCATGGAGACTGGGATCATAGTAGTGGAGAAATAATAGAAAAATTGATCAATGGAACAGAACAAAGTGTTCATCCATATGGTCAACTCATCTTTGACAAAAGAGCAAAAGCAATTTAACAAGGAGGGAGAGTCTTCCCACCAAATAAATGGAGCTGGGATAGTTGGACGTTAGTATGTGGAAAACACACACACACACACACACACACACACACACACACCTAGTTTTATATTTTTCACAGAAATTAACACGAAGTGAATTTGGACCAAAATGCAAAACTAGATGAACTTAAGTTTGGTTATGAATTTTTAGAGACAACACCAAACAAAGTCCATAAAAGAAAAAACGAAGTTAATCTTCATTAAAATTAAAAAGAGATAATAAAGAGGCAAGACACTGACTGGGAGAATAAACATATGAAAAGATGCTTGTCATTAAATGGCACAGGGAATTGCAAGTTAAAGCACTAAAACATCAGTAAGATACCCCTAGTTATCTACTAGAATGGGTAAAATGAAAAAGAGAAGGAAGAAAGAGAACACAAGAGAAGGGGAGACACAGAGTGAAAGAAAGAGAGAAAAACTGAACAAACAGATGCTGGCAAGGATGCAGAGCACATTCTTTGCTAGTGGGAATATAAAATGGTAGATTCCCTTTTGAAGGCAGTTTGGCAGTTACTCACAAAGCTAAGCAAGCTTTTACCAGTAATTTTGTTCATAGGTATTTACTCAAATGAGCTGAAAATTTATATCCACATAACAACTTGCATGCTTTACATGTTGATAGCAGCTTTATTCATAATTGGCAAGAACTGGTATCGACCAAGATATCTCTCAATGGTGAATGGATAAGCCATGGTATAGTATGTTCATACAATGGAATATTATTCTGAAATAAAATGAGCTGCCAAACCACAAAAAGACATGGAGGAAACTTAAATGCAAGTTGTTAAGTGAAAGAAGCAGTATGAAAAGGCTACATACCATTTAACTTCATCATTTTGGAAAAGGCAAAACATTAGAGTCAGTGAAAAAAACTCAGCGTTTGTCAGGAGTTTGAGTGGAGAGACAATAGGAAGAAGAGTTAAACGTGGGATAGTAAGGGTGGTGAGACTATTTCCTCTGAAACTCTAATGGCAGACATACACATTTGTCAAAATCTACAGAACTGCACAACATAAAAAGGGAACATTAATGTAAACTATGGCCTGCAGTTAATAATAATGTATCAATATTTACATTAATTACATTAATGTAAACAAATACACCCCAAAAATGCAAGATGTCAGTAGTAAGGAAGACTGAGGGAAAGGTAATATAGAATTCTGTGTACCATCTGGTCAATTCTTCTATAAATCTATAATTCTACTAAGGAATGAAATCTATTAATTATTTTTTTTAAAAAAATACACACATTGAGCTATCACTACACCGCCATATGTTCAAGGATGGACGTTACATGCTGGGTATGGTGGCACTTGCCTATAATCCCAGGAGGCTGAAATAAGAGGATTGCAAGTTCAAGACCAGCCTCAGCAACTTAGCAAGGCCCTAAACAACTTAGTGAGACCCTTCTCAAAAAATAAAATAAGGGTTGGGAATGTTGCTCAGTGGTAAAACATCCCTGGGTTAAATCTTCAGTACCAAAAAAAAAAAAAAAAGAATGGACATTACAGGAAAAGACAAATGTTACAGACCTAAGTGAGTATGTAGAGAAACACTCATACATTGCTTCTGGGTATGTAAAACGATGTCAACACTTTGTAAAACAGAAACTTTCTTGAAAGGTCAAATCTAGACTGACTTACTATATAATCCAGCAATCATACACTAGAAATTTACCCAGGAGAAATTAGAATGTATGTTCACTCTGACTTGTACATGATTGTCAAAGCAGTTTTATCCATGTTAGATAAAAACTGAAAATAATCCAAATGGCCTTCTCTTGGAAAATGGGTAAACAAAGTGTGGTACCCACACAGTAGAATATTAGCCAGAAAAAGGGACAAGTCACTGATACTTGCTGCAACCTCCACAAATCTCAAAAACGAAAACATTGTATGAGTAGAACAAGCCAGACACATGGGGTGGCATGTGTTGTGATTCTGTTTATTTGAAAATTCCAGAAAAGAAAAATCTTAGATCCAGAAAGATTAGTGGTTTTCCAGAGCTGAACATAAGGGAAGCAGAAGGGAGAACTGACTGCATACAGACACAAGGGAGGTTTACTGGGTGATGGAAAGGCTCTAAATGTGAATTGTCATGTGGCCACATAATTTCTCAAATCTACTCAAGTCATTTTATGTTACGTGACTGTACCTCAGTTAGACTACTAAGAAATATTTGAAGAATTTTTTGGTGGAAAGAGAACAGAACTATTTCACAGTTTTCAAGTAGGATGAAACTCTAGAGGGATAAATTTTAGTCAGTGTAATGAAGCCCATCCCTGATAAACAGAGTTCTTAAACACTAATAACTTTGATTACTAAATCAGGTAGTTGGTTGGCCAACTTAAGAGACTCTCCTGACCCTCCTTTGTTAATAGAACCTAGATTTTGCAATGTGACTAGTTGGATATTTATGTTATTTGCAGCTAAAGTAATTCTAATGGATAAACCTACCCCTTAATAGAAGATCCTAAAGAGCTAAAAAACTTCCTACCAGGGAAGGTGTGAAATATTCCTTGTGGAGGATAATAGACTTAGTAAGGTTCCCTTTTTTTTTTTAACAACACAAATCATTTTAAGCATACTTTTTAAAACACTGCATTTATATAGGCGTTCTTTGAATTAAAAAAAGCAATTGCTGCAGATTTATATATATATATGAATATGAATATTATTATTGTCCACAGTAATAATTGTGAATTATTAATAGTAATTACATATATATGTAATTGCTTTTTACCCCAGGGGACTCTTGAAGCTCACAGTACTTCACTAGGAGCCACAAAGCACAAAAAAAAAGTATAGGATTTGGCCTCTGCCCTCAAGGTGATGGAAAGACCATTTTTGTAAAGGCAGGTGGACATACCTGAAGCAATTAGCAGCTATCAGACACTGTACAATAAATATGAGAATTGCAGGATATACATACAATTAAATTCTGTAGGAGCAAAACCACAGATGTCTTTAATATCTACCAGGACTGACATGTGCCACCTGTTGGTGAAATTATGTAGTTGACTGAACAGGTCACACCCAAAATGCAGTTATTTCAAAGCAGATGGTGAGTGGTCCTTGGAAGGCTTCTGACACCGACATATAGTTAGATTATACCCATCAAGTGCTTTCACAGGAACAAGAGAAATCAGTGCTTTAGAATGAAGTCATTTAAAAACAGGCTCCCAGAGATCATTCTGGGATGTGCAAATTCCATAGTGGATTCTGTCTTGAATTTCAGTCACCTCTAGTGTCTGAGATATGAAAGTTTTGATAGATAAATGCAATTTAAGTACTGCTATAATGACAGTATCACAATTGGATTTTTTTTTTCTTTACACTTTTCCATCTGCAGTCTTGCCTTCTGTTACTCTGGGAATTCCCAAAATGGCATAATCGTAAAGACCTATGTTACCTCAATATGACATGAGAAGGGCTTCAAGCTAAGGAATTTTTAAAAGACACTATTGCCTGGATTAAATCTCTTTAGCATATGCACTGGTGGGGTTAACAAATGATCGACCATCAATATTTTCTCATTTGAAGCTAAGAGTCAGAAAGTATAATCTGAGTTGCTTTTCCAGGAGTTTCCAAGAGTCACCATCCTTTCTCCCCTCCTCCTCTCTCTGCTCATTAATGAGTTTGATTTCGAGAGGTCTGAAGACTCAGGAGGCCATTTGTTCCCATGTAGGTTGCCTGGCTCTTTCAGGACGACTCCACAAGCTTTTCTGCTTTAACACATGATTGCTGAGGACCCATCTCCCCAACAAGTGACAAATAAGCTGATGACATCCGTGTGCCTCAGCCTTCACCATCTGTTTAAATCTGCAGACAACTTCTGCTTATTGAGAGAGTTTTTGAGACAGAAACTCCCTAAAATGGAATGAAAACAGTTCCACTAAAGTGCTTTTTTCTTGGACCACTATCTCCCATGAAAATTAATAAAAATTCATCTCCATTGCCTTGTTCGTTCAACTTCTAATTAGCACACACTGTCTGACCTCATTATTCCCCATACCTAAATTTCACTTTTTATCAAACAAATCAACTTTTGATGCCCTTTGCAAAGGAACACTTCCCAAGTGCCTTGAGGTGCTTAAAGAACTAAAGCTAGTCACTGTCAGATTTTTAAAATTTTTACTACAGAGCAAATATGCTGTAGTGGCATATTTTAAATCCTGTATTTTCCCTGATCCCCTTCTGAAAGTTGTTCCATTTTTTAATTTTCATGACATAATTTTCAAAGCATAAAATAAGTTCCTGACAGTACAGTTTTGCCTGCACTTTTTAAGTATTTCCTCAAAAGTTATTCATTGCCATTCTTATTTCTAAACTAGCTTCATAAGGAAGACATACATTGCTTCCACAATGAACTTAACTTCCTTCAAAATGTGTATGTCAGAATTTAAATGTTGGTCAGCTGGGTGTTCATTTAGTGCATGATTGCATGAGGCCCTGGACTCTATTCCCAGCAAAGAAAGAAAGAGAAAGAGGAAGGAAGAAAGATGTTTTCAATGTTGGTCACCATGACATCTGTGCATTGCTTACGTCTACTACTCAATATCAGCTCAGATGATATTTTCAACATGTAACTGACACAGGAAAATAGCATAAGAGTTAGTGAATGGTACTAATATTCTGGGACTGAAACCACCCAAGAAGTAAAGGGACTCTTTTTTTTTTTTTTTTAACCTTTTAGGAAGTTTTACAGTTAACTGCACCAATTGCAAGTCTTGATAATAGAATCACAGATTTAACTTAAAATGATTTGGAATTGGAGGAAAAAGCAGAATTTTTATTTTGTTTTCATTCACAGGTTCACATCTACTACTGGTGAGGAGAAAAAAGCTAAATGTTTATTCAGGTCCCTAGCTAAATATGATCTGCTTGTTTATTCAGCCCTTTTATAATACGTTCCATCTGTCAGACAGCCCTTCCTCTCTTCTCACTGCTCCATTTCCTAAGAGAACATCTGGGTGAATGGAGAGGGTGGCGTCAAGTTGTACTGTCCCTAAAGCAGAGGGGGACAGTAAAACATCATGTCCCTGAATGCCCCTTCCTGTTTCCCAAAACCTAGCCAGGTTAAGGGAACAATGAGAGCAAGTCTGATCTAGAAAGGCCAGGGATATATTCTCTTTTGAGACACAGGCTTTCTCTCGTGCACAGTGGGAACTAGGGCAAATTACTGTTATCCATAAAAAGTTGACTTCTTGCACATATGCCTGGGCACTTGCTGCTTGAGATGCTGGTCAGACAGGCGGACTAAGCAAGCTAATGCTGATGATGTCACTGACATTCACAACCACTCTCTGAGTGGGGCCGGTCGCAGATCTGAGGGCACAGTGGGATATGTGTAACTCATCCATCCACCTGGCCACTGCTGGACAAAACAGTATGAGGAAGAGGAGGCACTGCTTGGCAAAGCAGCTTGAGGGATGGAGGTGCTGTCTGTTAGCCTGTCACCACTGAGCTCTTCCTGGTGCAGTCACTAATCTCTTGAAAGCTTTCCCCCAAAAAATTATGTCTCGAATGCTGTCTCTGGGCATTGTCTTTGGCCTGACTGCGCCCAACACACTGCCCTGGCACAACCAGGCTGTGGATGAGACACATGTGCATTCTGATGAACTTGAGGGGAAGTGGACCCTTGGGCATATGGTGGTTAGCACCTCTGGCTCTCCAAAACAATGTCTTTTGCCTTCTTGGCTGCTGGGGGTCCTACCAGTCAATTCTGAAATTGCAGCTAGCAAACCCAAGCTGGCCAATGTTCTCTTTGATGGTCTCCATTACATGGCCTCATCTCAGCCTTAGGGCTTCTATGGGTGTTTTATAGTCTCATCTAGCTGTCTGTCTGCTTTATACCTTCCAATACAAAGTACCTTTTGCCCTTTAGAGTGAGCCTCGCAGGCAAGCCTGGTCTGGAAAGTCATGGGCTTCTGGCTCTCTCCTCTGCTGCCTAATGCTCTCTTACAAACAGGCACTCAAACTCAAGATGATGCCCTCATACAAATGTTGACTATCTTGCTGTAAATTCCTACATTTGAATGTTAGAATCCAAACATTGCCAGGATGTTTTTCTTTGCTTTCCTTCTAAAATAATCTCAGTTATCCCCACGATAGATGGATGCTTCAGAGGCAAAGGTCATGTAGCTAAAAAGGCAAAAGAGAAAAATGCATAAATAATTTTCAGAATATTGCTTTCATTGCATCAGTCAGTTTCTCAAGCTGTAAGTTTTTACACATCAGGGTTATAAGATCAAATTAAAGGCTCACCATCAACATTTTATAAATGGAATAGAAAGAACTATACGGAGCAGAAAAGATGCAAGCCTGTTGCACATTTAAAAGCAAGTACTATGGAAAACACTTGCTTCCTATTTTGGGGGGAATTGCACTGAGTTGCCAAATACAAGAGAAGAAAAGGTTTGGAAACCATGGTCATGCCTGGCCTGCCTATGGCGTCTTCCCTTCCTCTATCCATCCATCCCGTGGTACCAGTCAGCCTTCGGAAACATCCATGGATTCACGTCACTCTTTTCAGTGATGGCTTGCCATTCCCTGTGAAAGGCCTGGCTCCTGACACTCTGGCTGCCTCAGCCACCACTCCTCTTGATCCAGGGCCTCCTCTCGAAGGTGTAATTTCTAGTATTTGCCCTTGAGCATGGCCCTTCACCAGAAAATCTGAGGTAAGAGGACTGGAAAATACACATGGTGGCAGACTGATATAAAATAGAACCTCACTGACTTGGAATTCACAAGGACTTCATCACAGAATATTTTAAAAGAAATTTCACTTTTATCATTTTTCTTACATATGGTAACTCACAGCAAGCCAATTTCATCATCCAATTAGCCTTAGGAGTCAATGTAAGGAACAGAAAGGAATTATTTATGAGTTGTATATTATTCTTTTAATGTGAAAAGGTATCTAGCATGTTTAAGAATTTTTAAAACTTTTCATTTACTCATATAGTACATATTAAGTCTAACATTTGTTCGCAATCTTTATATTGATCATCAGAGAAGGAAACATTGTTCACTTCAAAGGAAAATAGAGATAGACCATAACTTGGCTAGTTTTGAACTATAACTCACTACAGCAAAATGAATAAAGTTCATTCATGTACCACATCACAAACCAAAGGTACATTTTCTAAAGACAAAGTCAGAATTCTATGATATATTCTTTATTAAAGAAAGCTATAAAATTAAGGAAAGCAGCGATTTTCTAGAATCATAATTTTGTAAGACTTGAGAAAAGTTCCTGTCATGATGCTTGGGATAGATTAGAATTTCTTACTGTATCACATTTTTGCCTAGTTTTCCAAAAGTGATGACCTTCTCTTGCTATTAAAAAAGAGAAAAAAATCATTCCTAGAATCCACATTCCCTGTTAGTATTCAACATGTTCTGCTAGAAAATCCCAAAGAATCTTAGCAACAGTCTATCCATGACAAGTGTTGTCCAGAAAGAGCACTGTTTCAAGTGATTTTAGGAGACATATCCACCTACTGGTGGCCAGTCTTACACTCCAGCAGGAAACAAGACAGACAGCTTAGGGCTGGCCTTTCAGACTGGATTCACCTAGGACAAGACCAAGGATCACATCCTTCACAGGCAACCTGTGTGAGACTTCTACAGAGGACTCTAAAAAAGAAAACTAAATTCATCATAAGAAAGATATAGGAAAATACCAATTAAACAAAGTGCTTTGGAAATATGTTATCCTTAGGTGCCCAAGACTACAGGATTAGCTAAATAAATTATGGCACATCACACAATGAAATACACAGAAGTCATTAAAAATCATGTTCTAGAATGTAATTAACATTGGAAATGCTGTTATAAAAAATCTCATTATATGAAAAGCAGGTCATAAAAATAGGATCAATTTTCAGTTTGCTTTTTAAAAATCATATAGATTAGAAAATGATGTCAAAAGCCTAGCAAATATTATTTTGCATGATTTTTTATTTTCTTCATTTTTTTCTTATCTGAATTTTCTTAATTTTGTATAATAAATAATATTTTGATGTGAGAAAATATTATGATAGGAAATTGTTTAATCTATCTAATTATATTCTCTAATTAACTAAATAGTAAGCAAAATGTTAATCATTGGTTAAAGTGTCTTAGACCATACCCTGCCTCCTGATCAACACAAATCCAATGATCTGATTATATTTAGTGAAATCAATCTAGCAAAGCATCCTTACTGTATTTAGTAAGACCCATATAAGATCATATAAATTCAAGACAAATGAACAAAACTGCATTTTTCTTCTTATTTAAGCATCTCATAGAGCCTATTGCTCATGAAGCTAACCATCACTAGTCACTCCTATAGAACCAGTGGATGTAGGTTCACAGAGGGGGGTTAAAATCTCCTGGTTCGGGCATCATGATTTGGAATGATGCTTAGTGACTAAATTCTTGATTTATAGTTCATGTTTACATAGTATTTGTTCTAAAAGTTAGGTGGCACACAAATTCCAAAGAGTTTAGCACTTTCTCTTTTCTTATTCTTAACAGAATAAAAAAAGGTTTCATCTTTTCAAAGCTTTGGGATGTATTAGTTCTACTAAATCCATTTTTTTCTGTTTATTTATTATTTCCTTCTCTTTCAATTCTTTTTTTTTTCTTTTCTAAGTTGGATAGTTAAGGCATTTTCATTTTTATTTTGTGCATGTGTTGCACATGTACGTGAATTTCCCTCTGAGAATTGCTTTATTTATGTCCTCTAGCTTCTGACGTGCAGTGTTATAGTCCTATCATTTTCTGTGTATCCCATCATTTCACTTCACATTTCCTCTTTGACCCAACTGTTGCTTGAGAATTTATTTCACTATGAGAGATACAATATTTATACTTTTTTCTGTCATTAGTCTTAGAGATTTAAATGTACCCAGCACTCACCTACGGTCCTATGACACTGTCAGCCTCGTCACGTCTTGGTGGACTAGTTTGTCCACTAGCAGTTTCCTCAGGAAGAGCTGTGTCAAGCCATATTGGACCCTTAGGCAAAAGAAGGAATTAAATTTTGATATTTTTAATCTACAAATTTGGATTTTTTTCTACAAATTTTTATTTAATACCACATTGACTTTAATACTGCATTGTCTTAAATTATGTGCCCAAAGCACCTGATATTCCTTGGGTTACTGCATGTTGGGTCTTTACACTTAAAGAACAGCTTGGCCGGCTCCCTCCTTCCTTGAGGAGCTTGAAGGTGATGCTCTATTAACTTTGGGTAAAAGATGCTATGGAAATGTCAAATCCCAGATGGATTCTTTTTTCATCTAACTAACACTAGCTTCTGTTGGTTTTAATCAGACTTTGCAATTATTCTTAGTCTTTATAAGTCTAATAACTTTAGTATGATTTGTCTTGGCATTGATAATACTGCATCAATTTTCCCGGGCACACAGGGAACTTTTCAATATGCAGATTCAAGTTCTTTTTCTTAAATTATATCTTAAAGTATTTTCTTTATTATTATTTTGGATCATTATTATTGGATTTCTTCTTTGAGTATCCTACATATGGGCTTGTTGAATCCCTCTTGTGTATCTTCTGTTTTTCATTGATCTTGACCTTTTAAAATTATTTATAGTTTTTCTCACTTTTATCTTTTGCATCCCAAACAATCTTTTCCACATTGTTATCTTTTCCAGCTTGGTCTTGACTTCTATATTGGTTTTATTCATTTTTTCCTGAATTTTACTAGCTTATGTCTTCTCCCACTGCTATCTCTTCCCTCAAAGGCTGCATTTCTACTTGGTTCTTATTAACAGAAGTAATTGATTCATTGATTTGCTTTTTAAAAATTTTATGTGAAAGTGTTCATCCATTATTTTCATCTCTCCTGCGACAATTTTTCTAGTGAATATGCATCATCTGCTCATGCATTTCACTGCAACATTTTTGTCCTCATAGTTTCTCTTTGCAGACATTTTTCTCATTCCTTTATCATTACTTATTATTAACAAATTTTTTTAAAACATACAGTTATTTGCACACAGTTTCAATGGCAGAAGGTGGGAGAGGAAACAGTTCAGGCACCATGGAATAACCCACACCCCAAGAAAGGACTGAAACTTTGGTAAAGGTAAAACAAAGGATATTTGAACTAAACTACTTGGTGCTGTTCATGGTAGATGTACCATTCACAAAACAGGAAAAACAAAACTGAGACCCTCCTCATAACCTTGTTCCATATAGCTAAGAAGACCATGGTGGCCAGGCAGAAACCCCCAGACAGACGTCTGGAAAAAAACTTCTGTAGAGGTCTTACCAATCTAAAAGCAAAAACTTACACATGCTGTCATAAGTGGTTCCTCACTGAAGCCCGATCTTTATCATTCCAAAAGAAAGCTTGCACAGAGTGTGGTGGCACAAGCCTATACTCTCAGTGACTTGGGAGGCTGAGGCAGGAGGATCTTAAGTTCAATGCCAGTCTCAGCAATTTAGCAAGGCCCTAAGCAACTTAGTGAGACCCTGTCTTGACATAAAAAATAAAAATGAAAATAAAAGAAAGTTTGCAGTCAACAAGTCCTACTCATGTGCTTCTGACATTCCAGTCAGATTTGTGGTCCCTATTCTAATGTGCTTGGGATGTTTTAAAATACCACAGACTGACTAACTTAAATGACAGACTTTTTTTTTTTTTTGGGGGGGGGGGGTGCCAGGGATTGAACACAGGGACCCAGGGACACTTAGCCACTGGGTCACAGCTCCAGCTCTTTTTTAATATTTTCTTTAAAGTTAGGGTCTCACTAAGTTGCTTAGGGCATCATTAAGTTGCTGAGGCTGGCTTTGAACTAGTAATCCTCCTGCCTCAACCTCCCAATCCTCTGGAATTGCAGACATGCACCACCACATCTTGCCTAAATGACAAACATTTATTGCAGCTAGAATGCTCTGATCAGCATGCCAGTAAATTTGGTTTCTAGTGAGGGCTCTCCTAATGTGAACTATCTCACTGTGTACACGTGTCGCCTTTTGTTGGTGCTTGCACATATGAGAAAAGAGGAAGACAATTCATGCTCTTATCTCTTCTTGTAAAAACAGTAATCCCCCCTGGATCAACACCCTGCCTTTATGACCTCAAATAACATTCATTACCTCCTTATAGGTCCCTTCTTCCACATCAAGAGGTTAGAGCCTCAACATAAGAATTTTAGGTTCACAAAAACCTTCAGTCCATAGCATTTTCCCTAACATTGGCAAACCAAACCAATTGTATCATTGAGATTTTGGCACATGGATAGTGACTGTCAGCTGTCACCTCTCCCCTTCTCACTTGACTGCTTCACCTCTGGGTGTGCTCAGTGAGTTTCCATGCCAAGGGCTAACTAAATGGGAAAGTACTTTGTTTCAGAAGCAGGATGTTTAGGCTTCCAGTCAAGAGGGACTGGTGTTACCATCTGGGTGCTATTACAATTTCTGAGTTTTAAGTCTGTTACTGTCTTGTAACACTGGTGCAGAGAACTGAGGATGCAGAATATGTTTTTCTTTTCATTAAATATATTTGTATTCAAGATATTCTTCAAAAATATCTATCGATGGGTATATAGAAATATGCATCTGGGTAATAACTGTTTCATAGAAGTACAAACTCTTCACCCCCTAATGATCCCTACACACAGGCAAAACCCCCATTGCCCAGTCTGATGGCAGCTTTACAGAGGAATAAGTGAGCACCATAAAACAAGTCAGACTGGACATTCACATGCCACTCCATCAACGAAGACAACCCCTTTAAGTGCCCTCGTCTCTACTTATATGGGTTCTCTGTCTCCCTCCCGTCTGCCTGAAAGGCCTTGAAGGAAACTCTTATCCTTCAGCAATCCCAGCCCTGAACAGTGAATTTATGTGAGATATGTTGTCCCTTTGTTTGCTGCTGACAAGCGTAAAGAACCACTTTCACTGCTGATAATAATGGTTAATTTATCACATCCAGCCAAGGCTGACCTCTGGGTGTCCCAGCCCCTCCATCACCTTCACACCTGCTCAAGCTAATTGTTAGAGCCAAGTGTAAATGAAAATCAACTGGGCTAATAATGAATGGAGCCCATTACTCGCAACAGCACATTGCTTTACGAAGGTTTATCAAGAAACATTATAACCAGTCCTCTGGTCACAGTTCCCTGTTTTATAGATGAGAAAACGTGAGCAAACAAGGGAGAACCAGCCCATGAAAACAGGTACCAAGACTGGAGACAGCACTTGCCTTCAACTTCCTGAGTTTGACAGTGGCCATTCCCATTTCACCCCAACTCACTCAAATACCAAAAGAAGAGGGTTGAAGCTATTTCTCCCAATGCTGTTGTCATCTGTTTATATAAGCAGATGAGATCATTACTGGATGTGAGGACCTTAATTAATAAATATGCTAATCTCATTCCTACACCAAAATAATTTTTTAAGGCAGACATCTCCATGGCTTCTCCATGCACTGTCACCTACCCTAGAACTGCTTTTTTCACTGCTACCTGAAAAATCAGACCTTGCTCCCAAATGATGAAACCAAGTGACCAGAATATTTGTTAAAGAGAATGATCTTCAAGAGACAGCTATGAGATTACCAGGAATTGTCAACTGTGATGGAAAGATAGAGCCTGAGTGAGTTCAAGAAATCCCTTTTCCCATCACCAAACTGGGACTTTAATCTATCTGAGGAATATTTTTAAAGGTTTTTTTCATGTTATACTTGTTCATTTTGGATGATTTATAAGCAGTCAGGATCCCCATTTCAAGCCATAAATCAGGAGTATTATTCATTCCCCAGTAAATTCAGTGGTAGGAGGAAATGTCACCAACCTCATGTATCTAAGCATGTGCTAAACTGAGTGACCCTCTGGACTTAACAAACAATTCAAACCAAATATTGAGCCATTCTGTGTTAGAGGTGGATCAGTCATTCGTAGAATGCAAATAACCAGTGTACAGCTTAGAAAGACTGATGACCCCATGATCTCTGCCTGCCTGACTTCTGAGAACACCACTCCTGAACTGGAAGATTCCAGGACTTTGCACTGGAGGGCTGGGCACCTTGCTTACCCAGGTTTCGTGACAGCATATGTAACCATAGCTAACCAGTGACAGTCATGGTATCTGCCTGGCAGCTTAGCTTTCGAGAGCACTGTTCCACATTTACATGGCACAGCATCTGCTGGGAAGGTGGAAAGGCCAGGGAGGTGAGCATGAAGCCCTAAAATGACAGTATCATCTGGTTTCAGAGGAATAAGGTATGAATTGGTGTTCTGAGGGGGAAAAAAGGAGGTGGTTGGGGAGGTTCCATGGTCAAATAAGATTGGAAAAAATACTGGGTTAAGTTACATTTAGTAGCAGTCCTTTGTTCAATGCAGAACTTTTTAGAGTTAATTAACATTGCCTATCTTCTTTAACTTACATGAATATGAAACTGTCATTTCAAAGAACACCTGTAAATATACTGAATCACTGTAGTAATCAATAGATTAGAATTGGGAAACACCACCTTACTTTGCTGGAAGAGGGAAGAACAATAGATTCATCTACTTAAGTTTATGTAGTAATGGATAAAAATTTTGCTGGCATCATTTACATGAAAGAGTTAAATGTGGATAATTTGGAATTTTGTCTAAGTTTAGCTATTGTTGCAAAAAGTCTGCATAACAAATAATCTCCACATTTTGGACAATTTCAGCAACATTTATTTCTCATTCCTGGGTCTCAGCTGGCTGGGATAGTTTGGCTTCAAGCAGTGGGTCAAGTTCAGGTGTGTTACATGTTTCTCAGTCAGGAATTCAAGGTAAAAAGTAGCAGTGCCTTGTGTGCTTTTCTCATGGTATAGGGCAGGAACAAAATATTGCTAACAGATACTTGGCAGACCTCTTAAGACTCAGTTCCCAACTGGTACACTAGTACTTTAGCATTTTCCATTGGCCAAAGCAATCATGTGGTCAAGTACAACATCAGTGGGCAGAGAAGTATATTCTACCCACAGAGAAGCCATGGTAAGGCAGGGAGAGGAGGAAAAATGATGAGCAAATAATATCTATCACATTAACCAAAATTCAAATCCAAGATTTAACAGCCTGTGGGAATTCAGTCATATACCCATTTCCTCCAAATGTTTATGTCCTGGTTAATAATTTAAACAAGCAAATGATTGGACTTAATGATAGGAATATAGACTATTTCTATTCTGCCTTCTCCTCCTCCTCCTTTGGACAAGTCAGAATTCAGTGTTTACATGTACTAATCCAGGGGAGTTAGAAGACCATGGCATCGTCCAGTTGATTCCTGGATGCGGATCCAGAACACCAACACCATAGTCAAGGTTTTTCCTAAGAACAAGACCAGTGTGCACATTTTCTATGTTGTGTAACGAAGTACCACAAACTTAGCGGCATAAAACAACATCTAGTTATTATCTCAGTTTCTGTGAGTCAGGAGACCAGGTAGTTTACAGAGTTCTGTGCAAGGTCACAGTCAAGGTCAGCCTGACCTGACTTCTCATCCCAAAGTTCAGCTAGGAAAGGACCTATCTCCAGGGTCACTCAATTTGCTGGCAGAATTCATTTTCTTACAGGGACAGAATTCCTGGCATCTTGCTTCTTCAAAGCCAACAAAAAAAGGAAACCTCTATAACAATTTTGCTAGCAAGATGGAGTATTACATAAGGAAAGGTAATCACAAGAGTGATAGTCTATCATCTTTGCCATATTTCATTGTTTAGAAATAAGTCACAGGTTGCCCACAAACAAGGGGAGTGATCATACAAAAAGCCAGGCAGTAGAGTTCATCAGGACCACAAAAGGCTGTCCATCATAACCAGAAACCTATAATGTGTCCCACTTTATTCAAACTGTGCCCAGGTTTTCTGTTTGTATTCTAGAATTCCATTCACACTTAGCTCACTGGCCAGTTCTATGTTGAGATCTTTTCAGGGAAGGAAACTTCTGTCAGGAGGCCAGAGCTGTTCAATCATTGAGTATTCAGTGTCACTAACCACCAGAGTAGCCAAGAAATCATTCTAGTCAGAAAAGGCCCAAGTACCAATTATTGGACTGTCACGATTTATGTTGGTGCCTGATGTGACCAACATAAGTCAAGCTGGAAATGCAGGCATCGACTGACAAGAACTGCAACTTATGGCTCATGCTGTGCCTACCCCGAGCCAAAGCAGTCAGTCAACTCAACAGGGATAAACATCAGTCAAATAAATGACTTGACAGCCTAAATATTTAACGACTGGTTGATGACTAGAATTTTCACTTTTCAATCAGTCACACAGACGTGGTTCTAGACAGAGAAATAACTGAAATCTAGAGGAATCTTCCTTTTCCTAAAAGTTTTCATCCCCAAACATCTGTTCAATGCCTGTTTTGTTCCAGGTACTCTATTCAGTGTTTAGAATTTAGACATGAATGACTGAAATAAACATAACTCTTTAGTCATTCTCTCCTGTTATCTACACTGCTAAGCCATTTTCTCAGTGTTCACTGACCATCAGAATCCAGTAGCCTTCCCTATTGCTCCTATTTTAATCCCAATATTTGACCAAAATCTGCTTACTCTGGCATAATCTCAATACCTGCATTGGCTCTAAAGACTAATTGGAATGTGTTTACTGCTTTCTGCTGGATTTATAGGAAAACCCACATGATAAAGATGTATTTCCTTTGGCATCCATTATAACTTCCAAGGTTAAGATAATTTTGTGTTCTGTGAACATGAGAAAGCGAAAGATCACCTAAAACCAATGCAGGCAGGTTCAATATAAAGGCTCAAAGTTGGAAGAAAGAGGAAACAACACAGAGAAAGAGACAACCTTGGTGACTGGGCCTTTTCTTTCCCTATATTCTCCAGAGATAATTCTATACATCCCCATGGCTTTTATATACTAAAACCTTAGACAGCAAATAGATGACAAGCTTACTTTAATAATCATTTATCATAAGTTTGAGATGGGGGGAATAAACTCTTGACAAATACCAAGGACTCCTTTATTCTTAACTCCCCTTTATTGTCAAGGACTCCTTTATTCTAATGTAGTGGCTCCTGGAAAACTTTCCTTTTCAAGGATTCTTTTTCAACCACAATCAATAATCTACAATCAACTTTGTAATCCCTTTAGAAGTCAGGACCTTTCCAGCTTTGGAGTTTTGAAGATAAAATGCATAGCTGGATTCCTACAGGCCAAAGACTTAAAATATTTTATTCGTTGGTTATTAGTCATACTATTAATACTCTGTCTGATGTGTGATACATAATGGGAAGTCAATAATTAGTTATTACAATTGTTACTAATTTGAGAAACTCAGAGTTGAAAAGAACTTTGGAGCACAGCCAGTCCAGCCCCCATCCAGAGCTTGATTCTCCTTGGTAACATCGATGACGGATGCATGTCCAGCTTTGGCTCAAACGGTCTCCCGTGATGGGGAGACCACCAGCTCCTTAGAGGGCTCAGTCCGTCTTCTCACATCACCTTAGACACGCTTCCCTTACTCTACCCAGTGTTGCCCTAGAGGTTTAGTCCATGATCCCAGCAATATCTTTAGAGCCTCATGGAAACGATCCAATCCCTCCATATGACAATCCTCCAAATATCTGAAATCCCTTAGTGTGCCTTGAATGCTCCCTTCCAAAGAAGTCCAATTCCAGGAATCATTCCTGGGAACACAATTTTGGTTCCATCACATGCTGGTTTCTGATCTCACCATCAGTTGATTTTCAACCACAATTTTATAACAATCATTCTTGTGATCAATAAGAATGGAAAGGATAAATTACCACAGTAACTGTACCTAGAATTAAGGATAACTCACTTTCTACAGTGTTTTATACCATAGCCTGGGAATAAATAAAAGTTCCCAAGTGAACATTTCACACTATGAATGTAATCGATCGTAGGATCCATGGTAGATTAAAAGTTGAGAACCACTGCTTTAAATATGCCCCAGTTTGTTATGTTCTTGGAAAAGTGTGGTAGTCTGAATTGAATGCAAAACCCAGGAGGTAGATGTGCTGGGCACTGTAGACTTGTTTATTAAATCAATTATTTTTTCTGCTTTTCCTAGTACTGTGTGCCCTTTAGGGATCAGCTAAAACCTCACTTCTTATATGAAACCCTTTGGCTGAAAGAACTAAATTTTGAATTCCCAAAATGCTTCCTTTGAAGGCAGTCCTGTACTGAATTCTAAGGCCTTCCACTTCCAATCATGCGTCCTTCACGTTTGTTCCTGACTTTCTCCTGAAGTCAACTTCCTAAGGTGTAAAATGGAAGTTCTTCAACCTTACTGGGCAGCTCAGACTTTCCAGATCAATAGGTGGTAATGTGAATTCATTGATTTCCCTCCCGCTGTTGTGCACTAAACTGCGCTCAGAACATTGAGTTGCTAATCTCCAGATACACTATACACCCAGAATTATAGGACCAGAATTATGGGACCAAGAAACAAGAAAGTACTCTAAGAAACTGAAATTAATAAAAGTCAACATAGGGGCTGGGATTGTAGCTCAGTGGCAGAGTGCTTGCCTAGTGTGAGACACTGGGCTCAATTCTCAGCCCCACATAAAAATAAATAAATAAAATAAAGATATTGTGGCCATCTACAACTAAAAATATTTTAATAAAAAATAAAAGTCAACATAGAATTACTGCAATGAGCACCTGTGGAAATCCTGGAATGTAGCCCAAGTGAACATTAGAGATGATTCATGACATGAGATCAAGGTGAACCAAATAAGCACTGTTGTCAGATGACCTATAAACCAACCATAATGTGTTGTCCCAAACAAACATAAGGACAAAGCATCTAGTAATTTGTATGAACCTAGAAAAGGAGGAGTTTACAGTAAAATGATCATGCATGAGACTTGATCTAGGTATAGGTAATCAACACCAAAGACTATGACAAAGAGTGCCCTATGAGGTCATCACTAAAGAATACAGAAGTCATCTACTCAAACCCAGGCTCTCCCAGCAGCTTCTGTAACCTGTGGTATAATCCCCAGTGTGCACAAACATAAGGAAGGCTGAGCTGGTGTGGAGAGCTCACAGCAGGCAGTCTCTCCCATCGCCAATTAGTACATCATCAACTCCAGTTCGTGCATGAGTCTCCTGTGGGATTTGTGCGTGGGGATTGATTTCTCAGTCTGATCCCTTCTGGGGAAATGAACTGAGTTCTGTTCTTAAAGAGCCGAGTGATACAAGCAGCACTGTGAAGATTGCCAGGCTGCTGCTGACTCCAGCATCCCTGGATGGTGCCTTATCCAAGTGTAGGGCATGGGGAGTCTGCAGCCCCTTCTCCCTCATCAGACCCTTCACTGCTAAATTTACCAGCCTTGCTCGCTCCAAGGGAGGAGTAGGTTGCTGCTCTGGTCAGATTCAGAGATGTTTTGTCAGGTCTCTGAGAAGACAATACAGTACACCTGTCTTTAAAAGTCCAACTGTCTTTACTCCCTTTCTCTATTAGATGGGTCCCAGCTATGCCTTCCTCTCTAGCCTTCCTGAGATAGAAATATGGCTAGAACTACAGATTCAATATTCATGTCTTTTTCCACAGGGCTCAACTGAGGCACTGGTTCCAATATTCTATGGTGGTAAGGTAGAGTCAGAGGTTTTGAATGGATAGGATGTACCATTTGACCCCAAGTCCAAGCCACATTTTTCCTGGATACTCATGAGTCCTAAATTACATCTCCAGCCCTGGCTTCTCTCCTGAACTCCAAACCACCATTCCATCACACTCCTGCCAAATGCCTATTATACATCTCCACTTAAACTTCCTAAAAACATCTCAATTCAGTACACCCATGCCCTAAACTCATTAAATTCCTCCCCACATCTACTCCTCCCTGTCTTCCTGATGCTCACATATGGGAAAAATAAAAATGAACTTTTGTCCAAGACATAGCAATAGACTTCTAAACCCCGAGCATACATACATAAATACATATGTCAGAGTCTTCGGTAGGCTTACTCAGAGGTATTCCAAGTGTTTTTAAAAGACCTAGAAAAGGAAGGAATCTCCTTCTCCTTTTCCCAAAAGTGGGTTATCAGCTCCTTTTCAGTGAGACCCACCTTCTTATCCTGGTTAACTCAAAACTCATGCCCTCATGTCACTTCCTCCAAGACACCATCTCTGAGCTCTTGAGACAAAGTGAACTCTCCTACTTGCTTTCAAAGTTTCTTATTTCAACCCTAATGAATACTTAGTACTATCACCACTGGTTAACAGGGCTTTCTCTACCAGCAGAACTTGAGTTCTTGTGAACTCTGCTTTGCCCATCTGGATAATCCCAGTGCCTATTAGAAAATTAATGCTTAATAAAGTTGATGAAATGAATGAATGGCTAATATTGCTAATTAACATGGATGAGCTATCAGAGTAGCTGGTCTGAATTGGGCCAAGCATTCTAGCCCAGAATCTCAACCCTGACTTATCACATAAACTTGCACAATCCCTTCCCTCCCTGTGTCTATCTTTCAAGGAAATCAGAAGGGCAATACCACCTTCTTCACAGGACTGCTGGGACCATTACATGAAGTGACAACATACAATTGGTTCTGTAACATGGGTGAATCTGTTGGGGTAGACTGTACTCATAAAAAAATAAGTTCAAGTTTTCATGTCTCCTCCACTTTGAAAATGAAACATCAAAATAATAATCTAAAGGACAATTTACTAATAATATGACCAGAGATGAGTGGGGTACAGGTGGGGGCACCTCAGCAGAATATCTTTCAGACATGTGTGGAGCCTGGGCTCTCTTAAAAGGTAGGGAGAAGGGCAGTATCATTTGTCTTCCCCTTGGAAAAGATTATGATGCATTCGTGAATCCAAATGGGACTAAAATGGTTAAAGTCACAAAGCAGCATTCATTAGCAATTCAGGCGAAGGCAAGGCACAAGCACTAATATTAACTGTGGTTCTTAGCCTTTGGAGTTGGAGAGATGAACCCAGCTTCCTGCAGACCAAACACTTATGCTAATAGAAGAGAAACTTTCTGAAAAAAAAGGCAGTCAAATCTAAGAGACCTGTCAACACCAGGGTCATCAGTGAAGAGATAACCAGGAAAGAGCTGAAATCAAAGGCTGTCTTTGCCTCCCCTGCACACTCTGTTCACTGGGAGCCCATGGTGGTCACAGCTCCTTTAACAATATTTATAATGAAGGAACAACGCTGGAGATGTCAACCCTGATTATTCATAAAGCTTCCTCCTGCTCAGATCCACCCTGGGGCTAACAGTAAAAGTACCTGATTCCCAATTCTCAAACACAAAAGCATACAGAGCTTGAAAGAGGAGCTGACTAATAAAGTTTGCATATCCCTAAGAAAAAGAGCACACAAGGAAGAAGAAAAGGAATGGCAAGATTAAACAAAAACAGTAAGCTCGGATGGAAAATGATAAAATTTTTAAAAGGCGAGAACTTAAATCTATTTTCGTTTTTTTCTTTCTCTTTCTTTTGTAATGTCCTTGTTCATTTACATTTCAGTGTGAGCCATTGGGAAGGAAGAGCTGTTTCATCTCCTGCCTGGACGGTGGAGGTGCTCCGAACACTTACCCAGCAGCACGAGGTAGCTAAGCTTCATTCTGGAGAGCAGTCCAGCGGCTTTGGACTTGGGGAGTTCTTCTTCTCTGGTCCTCTTAGACAAGGAACTAACCAAAGCAAAGATTTTGAGACTTCATTTGGGCAGTCTGTTTCTGGCCAGTACTGGGGTCTAAACCCAGGCTCTGTGCCCGCTGGCTCCTTGACCAAGCTACTCATTTGAAAATTGCTCCTCCTCCAAGTCCTCACTTGAAGGATGGGAACAATAACACTACCTTCCTTCAGCTTGCTGAGATTCAATTACATAAATAAAATAAAGGCCAGGGCCTGGATTTATAGCAAGTACTTGATAAATGCCACTTATTTACTCTCATTATCAATCCTGATAAGATTTGTCAAGTAGAAATTAAACCGTTTGGTTTTTAATTTTGGTGTCTCCAAAAGAGAAAAATGGTTTAAGATGATGGTGTGATGACTCTTGCAGTTTGCCAAACATCCCAGCTCTTCTCTCTGACCTGGCACATGCTAGACTACATGTTCCCCTTACATTATGTGGGAGGTCACATGACTAGTTCTGACCAACAGTTGTGAGAGGAAGTGCCATGTCAAGCCAAGGCATTCAGTTGTCTGCACAGACTTCTCCAGAACTCTCTTCTCATTGCTACAACACAAACGGATGTTCAAAATGACGAGTTTCCCATCAATATGCGCTCTGGGGTTAAGAGAGAGAGAACAAAGCTTCTCCTTCCAACCCACAATGGACTTAAGGAACAGGGGGGAAAAAAATTAACCATTTTCCTTTTAAGCCACAGAGATATAACATGGAGATTTTTTTTTTTTTTTTTTTTTTTTTGTCCTTGGAACACAGACTACCCCATACCGACAGAAGCAGACATAAATTTTGTTGCTTTAGAATTCCACAAATTTTGAAAAGCATGAACCATAAACTAAGCTCTGTGCTACATGTTTGCAGATGCATTATCTTCTTCCATTTATATGAACACTTTTTAAGGCTTCAAAAGGGAAAAAAATCTCCATTGTTTAGATACATATGAAGGAAACAAAAATTGTTGATGAATAAAGGTCCTTCTGCCTCCCTCATTTCAATCTCTTTTTCTTACCCTTAGTGTTCTAGTTTAGCGAGTTCATTCTCCAATCACATGCACACACAAATGGTGTTTAAAAATGGGTGGAAATATTTTTACACAACAATATATTTAATAATACATTTAATGCACTTAGTACTGCTGGGATGCATACTCAAAAGGGTTGAAACGAAGAGTTTGAAGTTTTGTATATTTTACCACAATAAAAAAATAAAAGCTAAGAGGGTAGACGGAGGTGACCAGATGAATAAATCTAAGAATACATAGCAAAAAAAAGTAGTAATAAATTATACTGATGCTATTCGTCCCTAAAAAGAAAGAAAGAAAATAGAGCAAAATGTTCACTGTAGAAACTAGATAGTGAATTTTTGAGTGTTCACTATATTGTTTTGTTGTCTTTTTGAAAATATTCATTGTAAAATATTAGGAGAAAAAAAGAAATGAGTGGAGAAGACGATAGCCCAGGGCAAAATTAATGTGGAAGAATGGAGTGGAAGCCAGATCCATCTGCAGAATGCAATGTGTGTGGAGAAGTGGGAGGGGAGAGGGAACTGGCTGAAGAAGGAGGGAGGGGCCCCAGGGAGGGCTGAAAGTCTGAGCAGCTTCAACATGAGGAACAGCGGAGGGGAGGGGTTGGAGTCAGACCTCCAACTGCATCCTTTTTCACATTCTTCGAGCCATGCAATTGACGATTGGAATCCCTTTTAGTTACTTTTGGCCCCTGGACTGTTCTTTTGTATGACTCTATGACATCAAGACCAGAAAGCATAGAAAGACAGAAAGACAGACTTGCATAAGGAAATTGAAGTAGAAAAACTGGATAATGTGCCAGGAGAAATTCCCTCCAAGAACTAGCAGACACCTCACCCCTGGGCAGACAGGACTGCAGTCCTCCACATCCCGAGTGTGCTCTCCTTGCTCAGAACCCCACAGTGCCTAGGCAGTGCTTTCTAGGGTACACAGCACTTAATTCACTGGGTTTTTTTTTTTTTTTTTTTTTTGATACCAGAAATTGAACCCAGGGGTGCTTTACCACCAAGCCACATCCCCAGCCCGTTTTTTAATTTTATTTAGAAACGGGGTCTCACTGAGCTGCTTGAGCCTCCCTAAATTGCTGAGGCTGACTTTGAACTTGTAATCCTCCTGCCCCAGCCTCCTGAGCTGCTGGGATTACAGGCATACGCCACTGAGCCCAACTGGGATCTTCATTTTTGAAGTGAAGAAACTATAGCTCAGTGAGTTTGAACAGCTTGCACAAAATCTTCCATGCAGTAAGTGGCAGAACAAAAGCTCTAGGTATTTTCACTGCTCCATACTATCTCATCTCTCAGTCCCCCTCTCCCAAAGAACTCTTACTCTCATGAGGCCTAAATGAACTCAGTCTTCCATGAAACCTTTTATGGAACACCCCACTCCCTCTCCTCAAATTCCTCGGGTCTGTGCCAGACACTAGAATGTGGTTGGTATCGTCCTATATATTTCACTATTATATTTTTAGTCATCACTCTAACAAGATTGCAGACTCTTGGAAGATAGGGACTTAAACTTTTTCTTTATTGCTAAAAAATCCTGCATAGGTCCAAGCACAGATGAGGTACTCAACAAAGACTGAGCTAATGATTTTAATCCCTTGTGGGTTGTTACCAAAGGCAGGCATTGAAGAAGTTTAATTCTTGAGGGCTGTTGCTTTGGGATCACACTGACTTGTGTTAAGCTAAATGGCTTTGATATTTAGAGCCCCAGAAAGTTGTAATGGAGAGTGAATCAAAGGGAGGACCTCAGAGACTGCAGTATTCTAAGTGCTTTGCTGATCAAAACTTAACCACAGCTACATCCATTACTGGCTCACTGACTTTCAGACATTCACTCAGTATAGCTGATTCTTCATAAGTATTTAAATATTCTGAAAATATATAAACAATCAAATATGGAAAGCATTAATTGGACACATGTACTACCAAACTTATTGAGGAAAATAAATTATGAGTTTCAAAGAGTTTGGTTAAGGAATCCTGGTTAGTGTTGACCATCACATTGCATTTTGTACCAAACTCTTATTCTTTAAACATCCGAACATCAGTAAGTTCACATAACTGTGAAAACACAAAATTTCAGTTTATCAATCTGTTTTTCCAACATAACATGTCACTCACTTAGAAGCAAACAAATTCAATTCATGGTTCCTCATTAGGTTGCTACTCAATTGCCATGGTTAATGTCTTAAAAATTATCTATCTATCCCTTCCATAATGCTTCATGTGCATCTGTTTATTAACCAGTTGCTCTCAAGGAACAATAATAATGACAAATGTTTATAGAGCATGTATGGTAAAGATCCCACAAGCTCAAACAATCCTAACAATAGCATTGTGAAAAACAATATTGTTTCTCTTTTTAATGAGTACAAACTTGAGGCACCTTGGTCAAGGTCATATAGCTCATAAGTAGTAGGGGAAAGAAGGAGCTAAACTTGAGCATTCTAACCCCAGAGCCCAGGCTCTGAATCATTAAGTGTACTTTACTCCCACCCATGAAAGGAAAGAACATTAACTTGCTGACATTATTTTCTTTTTCAGACTACAGGCTAGAAAAAGCATTTTTCCAACCTTCGAAGCAGACTCCAACTTAAAACTTACATGTGAACTTTGTCACCTTTCATATGCTACTCTGGCCTCTCACTTTCACTGTACCCATTTAACATTCAAAATGAAATCATGATGTTCCTACTGGTGGTCCACATTCCAAATGTCATTAAGGTGAGCTGAGTCCTATGAGAGGAAGACCTGCAAACTCACCAAGTGAGTGTTGGTTATTTTGTACAAAATAGAAAAGAAATGAAGATAAAGACGATTTAAAAATATCCGATAAATAAAAGTCAGTTAAAATATTACACATCAATATGCTAGAATATTACCTTGGTATTAAAAATTACATTTGTTTGTCCGGCGTTGGCCACATTTGACCTCACCTGAGAGGAGATTTTGCTTAGCGCCATCTGTGACCCTTTCCCACTTCATCCCTGGTGGGCACTACAACTGAATCATGGGGAGAAGAGCCCCTGGTCTTTCTCACCACCCCCAGGAGTGCACAGCTGGGGCAGGGCTCTGAGGTCCTGCACCTAGGTGGGCATACCTACTATGTTAGCAGGGAAGAATAAAACAATTTTTGCTTCCACGGCCCATCTGTGGACCATCTGTATTGCTTGCCCTGCACCTTGTCTGATCATGCACTGGTGACAAGACTGGGTGTGAATGCCACAGAAGGGGTATTATGATTCCTTCCCTCACTCCTCCCAGGGAAGTACCTGGACTTGTACCAATATCTGATCAGACACTAATGGTTTAGGCACCTCGTCACTACTGGAGCAGCAAGTGCGAGACCCTTTCATGTAACAGGGCCACCATTACCAGTACTGGCTGGACCACCGTTCTCATCAGAGGAATAGACACACAAGGTATACCATACATACTCTGCTGTCCAAACCAAACCTGCATGAACTTTTATAGTGTCCCCACCCTTATATGGTCCATAGAGACAGTGGGTCTCTCCAACTCTGGATACAGGACATTTGGCCCAAACTCACTAACCACAACCCAAAAACCTGCAGGGTGATTATACTACAGTACCCATCTGGAAATAAACTCTGCATTGCATAACAACCCAATATCCCAAGACACATTTTCATGTTAAAATCATTTACTAAGAAGGCCCTCCCATAACTAAATATGTTGGTTGGTAGTTATTTTCTTTCAGGAATTGAAATGCATCATTCCATGCTTTCCTGTATAATAAGGGTTTTTCTTCAAAAATATCTATTCCACCATGTGCACAAACCTCAAAATAGGAACACAAGAATTACTGTAAAATAAGGTAGTAGACACCTTCTAAAGACAAATCTCTACTAACAAATTCCAAGTATATCAAGGTGAATGAAATAACTGATAAAGAATTCAAAAGACTGATTTTAAAACTCAATGAGGTCCAAGAGAATAATGATGAACCTTTAAATGAAATTAGTAAGAAAATACAGAATATCGATGAAAATTTCAGCAAAGAGATTTTGAAAAGGAACCATCAGAAATCTTGGAAATGAAGAGCTCAAACAGTAAGATTTAAAAAATCTGTTTGAATCCACTCCATTTATTGATTCTTAATTTTACTTTTTAATAAGTCCTAAGCTGACATGGTGAAGATTTAGACCTACATTTTTCTTCTTTTAGATACAGGGTCTTTGTTCTAGTGCCTAAGTCTTTGCTCCACCTTGAGTTGATTTTTGTGCATGGTGAGAGGTTTAATTTCATTTTGCTACATATGGATTTCCAGTTTTCCCAGCACTATTTTTTGAACAGGCTATCTTTTCTCCATCGTATGTTTTTGGCTCCTTTGTTTAGTATGAGGTAACTGTATTTATGTGCATTTGTCTCTGTGTATTCTTTTTGTACTATTAGTCTACATGTCTATTTTGGTGCCAATACCATGCCAGTTTTGTTACTATTGCTCTGTAGTATAACTTAAGGTCTGGTATTGTGATGCCTTCTGCTTCACTCTTCCTGCTAAGGATTGCTTTGAATATTCTGGGTCTCTTATTTTTCCAAATGAATTTTATGATTGCTTTTTCTATTTCTATGAAGAATGTCATTGGGATTTTAATTGGAATTGCATTGAATCTGTATAACACTTTTGGTAGTATTGTCATTTTGATAATATTAATTCTGCTTATTCAAGGGCATGGGAGATCTTTCTATTTTCTAAGGTTTTCTTCAATTTCTTTCTTTAGTGTTCTGTAGTTTTCATTGTAGGGGTCTTTCACCTCTTTTGTTAGATTGATTCCCAAGTATGTTATTTTTCTTGAGGTTACTGTGAATGGGGTAGTTTTCCTAATTTCTCTTGCAGAGGATTCATTGCTTATGTATAGAAATGCATTTGATTTATGGGTACTGATTTTATATCCTGCTACTTTGCTGAATTCACTTATTAGTTCTAGAAGTTTTCTGGTGGAATTTTTTGGATCTTCTAAATATAAAATCATATCATTGGCAAATAGTAACTGATTGAATTCTTCTTTTCTTACTAATATCCATGTAATTTCTTTCATCTATCTGATTGCTCTGGCTATAGTTTCAAGGACTATGTTGAGTAGAAGTGGCGCAAGAGGGCATCCCTGTCTTATTCCACTTTTTAGAGGGACTGCTTTCATTTTCTACATTTAAAATGATGTTGACCTTAGGCTTAGCATACATAACTTTTACAATGCTGAGGTATGTTCCAACTATCCCTAGCTAAAAAGATTCTTCTCAGCAAAGGAAACAATAACGTGAAGCGAGAGCCTACAGAATGGAAGAAAATTTTTACCACAAGCACCTCAGATACAGTACTACTCTCCAGGATATATAAAGAACTCAAAAAAACCTAACATCAAAAAAACAAATAACCCAGTCAGTAAATGGACTAAGGAACTGAACAGACACTTAACAGAAGAAGAAATACAATTGATCAATAAACATATGAAAAAATGTTCATCATCCCTAGCAATTAAGAAATACAAATCAAAACTACTCTAAGATTTCATCTTGCTCCAGTCAGAATGGCAATTATCAAGAACACAAGCAGCCTGCCCGCACCCCTCACCACGGACAGACATCAGTTGCTGAGCACTCCCAGCACTACCACCGCAGAAGGACACTGTGCCTACCCCCTGTACTGACTCAGCACACCCTCACTGGGGCTCCCCAGCTTCTTTGGAGGATGTACAGGCATTTTGAATTATTTCTGAGGCCGAGACCATCATCATTGAAAGGGCAGCTCCCTTCCTGAGACACCTACAGGAGATTGGAGGCCCTTTGACAGGTACCTCTATTTACTCATATCCTACACCCTTCCTCATCCTCTTGTTCACAACTAGAAATACTGTAAATAGTAATTGAGTTCATCCTGTTTATTACAATAATGTTAAAGTCTTTATAAGGGCTATCTGGTTCAGAGCTGCATTTTCTCTGTACTGGATGCTGCTATTGTTGATCTCCCTTTCAAAGGAGAGGTACTGGAAAACTGCAGGGTCATAATAAGCCTGCAGGGGGGAAACTTCAGTACCTCTGATCTTCACTGTTAGAGAGGAATATATAGAAACAATATGAAAAAACCCAGGGGAAGAAAGTGTCCCTAACAAACTGAGATGCTATTTTGATAGAATCCAATGACAGCATGGCAGTAGAAATGACAGAAAAAGAATTTAGAATCTGCATAATTAAAATGATCCATGAGGCAAAAGATGAGATAAGATAGCAAATGCAGGCGATGCACAATCATTCCAGTAAACAGTTAAAAGAGCAAATGCAGGAAGCAAAAGAACACCTCAATAAAGAGATAGAGATTCAAAAAAAAAAAAAAAAAAAAAAACCAGAAATACTTGTAATGAAAGAAACAATAAACAAAATTAAAACTCAATAGAAAACATCACCAATAGAATAGATCTCCTGGAAGACAGAATGTCAGACAATGAAGGCAAAATATTTAATCTTGAAAATAAAGTTGAACAAACTGAGAAGATATTAAGAAGTCATGAACAGAACTTCCAAGAATTATGGGATATCATGAAAAGACCAAATTTAAGAATTATTGGGATTGAGGAAGGCACAGAGATACAAACCAAAGGAATGAACAACCTATTCAACAAAATAATATCAGAAAATTTCCCAAACCTGAAGAATGAAATGGAAAATCAAATACAAGAGGCTTACAGAACACCAGGTGCACAAAATTACAACAGATCCACACCAAGACACATTATAATGAAAATGCATCACATACAAGATAAAGATAGGATTTTAAAGGCTGCAAGAGAAAAGCGTCAGATTACATATAAAGGGAAACCAATATAGATATCAGCAGATTTCTCAGCCCAGACTCTAAAAGCTAGAAGAGCCTGGAACGATATATTTCAAGCTCTGAAAGAACATGGAAGCCAACCAAGAATCCTATACCCAGCAAAACTAACCTTCAGATTGATCAATGAAATAAAATTTTTCCATGATAAACAAAGGTTAAAAGAATTTACAATTAGAAAGCCTGCACTACAGAACATTCTCAGCAAAATATTTCATGAGGAAGAAGTGAAAAACAACAATACAAATCAGCAAAGGGAGGAACTACCGTAAAGGAAAAACCAATAAAAGGAGATACCATGTCAAGTTAAAGACCAAAAATAAGCCAAAATGACCAGGAATACAAATCACATCACAATAATAACCCTGAATGTTAATGGCCTAAACTCAATAATCAAAAGACATAGACTGGCAGATTGGATTAAAAAGAAAGACCCAACAATATGCTATCTTCAAGAGACTCATAGAAAAAGACAACTCAGACTAAAGGTGAAAGGATGGGGAAAAACATACCATGCCCATGGACCCAGTAGAAAAGCAGGAGTCTCCATCCTCATATCAGATAAAGTGGACTTCAAACCTAAGTTAGTCAGAAGGGATAAAGAAGGACATTTCATACTGAGGAAGGGAAGCATAAAACAGCAAGACATAATGATTTTAAATATTTATGCCCCAAACAATGGAGCATCTATGTACATCAAACCAACCCTTCTCAATTTTAAGAATCAAGTAAACCAAAACACAATAATGTGGGGGACTTCAACACACTGCTTTCACCACTGGATAGATCCTCCAAACAAAAACTGAATAAAGAAACTATAGAACTAAACAATACAATCAATGATATAAACTAAATGGACATTTACAGAATATTTCATCCATCATTGAGCGAACATACTTTCTTCTCAGCAGTTCATGGCTCCTTCTCCAAAACAGACCATATGCTATGCCACAAAGAAGCCATTAGTAAATACCAAAAAAAAAAAAAAAAAAAAAAGAGATACTACCGTGTATCCCATTAGACCATAATGGAATGCAATGAGAAATCACCAATAACATAACAAACAAAAACTACTCATACACCTGGAGACTAAATAATATCCTATTGAATGATGCAATGATAACAGAAGACATAAGGGAAGAAATTTTAAAAATTCTTAGAGGTAAATGAGAATAACGACACAACATATCAAAGTCTCTGGGACACTCTGAAAGTAGTACTAAGAGGAAAGTTCTTTGCATTGAGCTCATATATTAAAAAATAAAAAATCAATGACTAAATTGTCGCTGGCTCTTTGCAGTTCCAAAATCCGTGGATATTTGTCACCGCTTGCAGCAACAACTTGCACGAGTCTTATGGGTGGTGGTCTGGAAACTGAGCTATCTTTCTCTTTAGTGCACTGCTTTCTTGCTTGTTTGTTTATAGAGGATAGAGGAAAGGAGGTTTACTTGCTTTGAAAGGGGAGAGAGAGAGAGAGAGAGAGAGAGAGAGAGAGAGAGAGAGAGAGAGAGAGAGAGAGAGACTTTGCTTAAGAGAGACCTTGAGAGAAGGACAGGCTTTGCTTAGAGCTTAGAGGAAGAGAGACTTGTTACGCCTCACTTAAGGTCTACTGCTTACTGGTGCGTCCTGCATCCTGTGAACTAAGGGTGTGTCTACCTAAGGTGCCCTAGTGATGTGTCTCAGTTCTCCGTTCTGTGATCTGCCTTCCGCCGCTTCCCCTACTCGCTGCTGCCGCGCGTGTGTCTAGCTGCTTCCGTGCGTGAGTCTTCTTCTACTGCTTTTCTGCTAATGGCTGCTGTCTCTGTCTTGCTCTGCCTACGCTTATATCACCTCCAGGAGGCGGAGAGCAGGGCCACACCTCTTACGCAAAGATTAGGCGAGACGCTCCGAGCAGGCAATTCGTGCTCGAGAACACATGCGCATACATTGTGTGCGTGGACAATGAAATCACCTGAGTATGCTTATGTCAATTAACCTCCTTGCTGCCGATGTGATCAACATGGCACAGCCCCCAACACTAAATGACCTAACATTACATCTCAAAGCCCTAGAAAAAGAAGAACAAATCAACACCAAAAATAGTAGAAGACAGGAAATAATTAAAATCAGAGCTGAAATCAATGAAATTGAAACAAGAGAAACAATTCAAAAAATTAACAAAACAAAAAGTTGGTTCTTTGAAAATGTAAACAAAATTGATAAACCCCTAGCCACACTAATGAGGAGGAGAAGAGAGAAAACTCAAATTACTAGAATTCATGATGGAAAAGGAAAGATCACGACCAACACCGTGGAAATACATAACATAATTAGAAGCTACTTTGAAAATCTATACAACAAAATAGAAAATATTGAAGACATTGACAAATTTTTAGAGACATTTGATGCTCCCAAACTGGATCAGGAAGACATACACAATTTAAACAAATCAATTTCAAGCACTGAAATAGAGGAAGCCATCAAAAGCCTACCAACAAAGAAAAGCCCAGGACCAGATGGATTCTCAGCCAAATTCTACAAGAACTTTAAAGAAGAACTAATACCAATACTTCTCAAAGTATTTCATAAAATAGAAAAAGAGGGAACCCTTCCAAATTCATTCTATGAGACTAGTATCACTCTGATACCAAAACCAGATGAAGACTCATTAAGGAAAGAAAACTTTAGACCAGTATCCCTGATGAACACAGATGCAAAAATCCTTAACAAAATTCTGGCAAATTGCATACAAAAATATATTAAAAAGATAGTGCACCATGATCAAGTGGGGTTTACCCCAGGGATGCAAGGTTGGTTCAGCATCCAGAAATCAATAAATATAATTCATCACATCAATAGACTTAAAGTTAAGACTCATATGATTATTTCAATAGATGCTGAGATAGCATTTGATAAAATACAGCACCACCTCATGCTTAAAACACTAGAAAAAATAGGAATAGTAGGAACATACCTCAACATTGTAAAGGCTATCTATGCTAAGCCCACGGCCAACATCATTCTTAATGGAGAAAAACTGAAAGCATTCCCTCTAAAAACTGGAACAAGACAGGGGTGCTCTCTTTCACCACTTCTATTCAACATTGTCCTTGAAACACTTGCCAGAGCAATCAGACAGACCAAGAAATTTAAAGGGATACAAATAAAAATAAAGAACTTAAGCTATCACTATTTGCTGATGACATGATCCTATATTTAGAAGATCTAAAAAGCTCCACTAGAAAACTTCTAGAACTAATAAATTAATTCAGCAAAGTAGCAGGATATAAAATCAATACATGTAAATCTAACACATTTCTATTCGTAAGTGATGAATCCTCTGAAAGAGAAATTAGGAAAACCACTTCATTCACAATAGCCTCAAAAAAAAAAAAAAATGTGGGAATTAATCTAACAAAAGAGGTGAAAGACCCCTACAATGAAAACTACAGAACACTAAAGAAGGAAATGAAGAAAACCTTAGAAGATGGAAAGATCTCCCATGTTCTTGGATAGGCAGAATTAACATTGTCAAAATGGCCATTCTACCAAACGTGCTATACAGATTCAATGCAACTCCTATTAAAATCCCAATGAAATTCCTCATAGAAATAGAGAAAGCAATCATGAACTTCATCTGGAAGAACAAGAGATCTCGAATAGCCAAAACAATCCTAAACAGAAAGAATCAAGCAGGAGGTATCATAATACCAGACCTTCAACTATACTACAGAACAATAGTAACAAAAATGGCATGGTATTGGCACCAAAATAGACAGGCAGACCAATGGTACAGAATAGAAGACACAGAGACAAAACCACATAAATACAGTCACCTTATACTAGACAAAGGAGCCAAAAACATACAATGGAGAAAAGATAGCCTCCTCAACAAATGGTGCTGGCAAAACTGGAAATCCATATGTAGCAAAATGAAATTAAACTTCTATCTCTCACCCTGCACAAAACTCAACTCAAAATGGATCAAGGACTTAGGAAGTAGACCAGAGACCCTGCACCAAATAGAAGACAAAGTAGGCCCAAATCTTCATCATGGTGGCTTAGGATCAGATTTCCTCAACATAATTCCCAAAGCACAAGAAATCAAAGCAAGAGTCAATAAAAGGGGTAGACTTAAACTAAAAAGCTTTTTCTCAGCAAAGGATACAATCAAGAATGTGAAGAGAGAGCCTACAGAGTGGGAGAAAATCTTTTCCACACACACTTCAGATAGAGCACTTATCACCAAAATTTATAAATAACTTACGAAACTTTTCACCCAAAATACAAAGAACCCAACCAATAAATGGGCCAAGGAACTGGACAGACACTTTACAGAAGACATACAGATGATTAATAAATATATGAAAATGTGTTCAACATCTCTAGTAATTAGAGAAATGCAAATTAAAACAACTCTAAGATTTCGTCTTACTCCAATTAGAATGGCTATTATCAAGAACACAAACAATAATAGATGTTGCTGTGGATGTGGGGGAAAAGGCACACTTTTACATTGCTGGGGAATTGTAAATTGGTGCCGCCACTCTGGAAAGCAGTGTGGAGAATCCTCAGAAAACTTGGAATGGACCCACCTTTTGACCCAGTTATCCCACTCATCGGTTTATACCCAAAGGACTTAAGATCAGTATACTACAGTAACAAAGCCACATCAATGTTTATAGCAATTCAGTTCACAATAGCTAGAATGCGGAACCAACCTAGATGCCCTTCAACAGATGAATGGATAAAGAAACTGTTGTATATATACACAATGGAATATTATTCAGTGATAAAGAATAATATTATGACATTTGCAAATAAATGGATGGAATTGGAGAATATCATGCTAAGTGAAATAAGCCAATCCCAAAAAACCAAAGGCCAAATGTTTTCCCTGATAAGTGGAGAATGATATATAATAGGGGTGGGGGTGGGGGGGGAGTGAAAGAAAAATGGAGGAACTTTGGATTATGTAGAAGGAAATGAGAGGGAGGCGGGGTATGAAAAATGGTGGAATGGGACAGACATCATTACCCAATGTACATGTATGATTACATGAATGGTATGAATCTACATCATGTACAACCATGGAAATGAAATGATGTGCCCCATTTGTGTACAATGAATCAAAATGCAGTCTGTAAAAAATAAGAAATAAGAAACAAGAAAAAAAGAGACATGATCTAAATAGAAAGAGAGATTCAATGCTCTGTGGGAGAAAGTGCAAGGTGTTTTTTTTGAAGAAAGAAAAAAAAGAATACAAGCAATAATAAGTGTTAATGAGGATGTGGGGAAAAAGGTACACACATACATTGCTAGTGGGACTGCATATTGGTGCAACCACTCTGGAAAGCAATATGGAGATTCCTTGGAAAACCTGGAATGGAACCACCACTTGATTAAGCTATCCCACTCCTCAATTTATACCCAAAGGACTTTAAATCAGTATACTACAATGATGCAGCCACATCAATGTTTATAGCAGCTCAAGTCACAATAGCTAAACTATGGAACCAACTTTGGTGCCCTTCAGCAGATGAATAGATAAAGAAAATGTGGTGCATATACACAATGGAATATTACTCAACCTTAAAGAATGAAATTATGGTATTTACAGGTAAATGGAGAGAAATAGAGAATATCATGCTAAGTGAGATAAGTCAATCCCCAAAAACCAAAGGCCAAATGTTTTTTCTGATGCTGATCCATAGTGGGGGGTGGGGATAGGGAAGAATGAAGGAACTTTGGATTGTGCAGAGGGGAGAGAGGGGAGGGTTTAGGCTGTGGGGATGGGAAGGACAGTAGAATGAGACAGACGTTATTACCCTATAAACATGTATGATTTCACTACTTGTGTTACTGCACCATGTGCAGTCAGAGGAATGAGAAATTGTGCTCCATTTGTGTACAATGTGTCTGCTGCCATGTAAAACTAATTAAAACATTTTTTTTGCTTTAATTGACTTTTATTGCTCCATGAAGCTCAGTCTAACTAGGAGACGTATTTATGTGTTCCTAGGAGAGAGACAGAGAACAAATTTTGAAATTAAAAATAATTTTAAAAATTGTTGAAATGCTCAACAAGAGACTAGGTCAATGGGAACAAAGACATATTTTTCAAAATATTATTCTGACAGAAAATAATTTTTAAAAGAATAAACCATTCAAGATATTTGGGATACCATTATAAGTTCAAATGTCCACATCATAAGCATAACTTAAGAGGGAGCAATAAGGGTTAAGACCACAGAGAACCTACTCCATGAAATAATGGCAGAAAACGTTCCTTGTCTTGGAAAGACATTGACAACAGGTGTGGGAGGCCTATAGAACCTCAAGAAGACATGGCCAGAATGGATCCTCACCAACACATAATCTTCAAATCTGCAAAGGAAAAGTCACAGTAAAGGGAAACCCCATAAGACTGACCCATTTCCCAGAAGAAACCCTACAGCGCAGGAGGGTATGGAATGAAGCATTTAGCAAATAACTACCAACCAGTATTACTAGATCAGCAAGGCAATCCTTCAGAATCAAAAAAGAAATAAAGAGTATCCAAGAAAAGCTAAAAGTAAGGGAATTCATGACCAGCAGACCAGTCTTCACAAAAAGATTCAAAAGATTCTTAAGGAAATCCTACACTCAGAAATGTAAGAAAGATAACTACCAATATGTGAGCATGAAAAAACATAAATCCCAGTAAAAGAATAGATATTCAAATGAGAAATGGAAAAAATAATTCAAGCACTATCAATATAGTAAACCGTGACACAAAAGTTAATAAGAAAAGATCAAAACAAGGAAGATCCAAAATAACAAGAACATAATGAACAAAATGACACACAAATGCATACCTCTCAATAATAACTCTCAATATCAAGAATCTTATTTATCCCATTAAAAGATACAGACTGGTGGGAGGCAGGGAGCTTCAAGATGGCAGAATACAGGAGGTAGCTTTCCTTGCAGCTCTGTGGCATGAAACCAAGAAAGCAGACAGGCAGCTTCTCAGCTAGGTGGGTGAACAAAAGAAGGTGGTGGGGGCGCTTAACTGGAATTTAAAACTGGACATTCAAAGCAGATTGGGGACTCAGGAGGTTGGATATAATAAAATAAGGAAGAATTCCCAGTGGCACAGACACAGCTGGGCCAGAAGCACCAGCCAGAACTATCCCTCTGTTAGCAAAGTGGAGGGATAAGGGAATTAATGAAACCCATACTTTTAGGAGGCCTGGAACCTGTCTGGGTATGAAGGTTTAAAGATCAACGACATTGCCCAACTACACTGAAAGGTGAACTGCACAATATTCTTGTGTGGGCAAGAAGCTGCATCTCTCTAGGTGGTGTGCAGAGGACAAAGATCTGAACCATTTTGTAGTCCTGACACAAGGGCTGGCAGCTGAGGAAGCCAATTCCTGACAAACCCTAGTTTGACCTGAAATATAAGTCTAGTAAACACACATTGCACAACATAGAATGTTCTTAAATGACCAGGAGAAAATCAAATGTGGAGAGAGATTTACACAGGGGAAAACTGATTATGGAAACCTACCTGGCTCTACCCCTCCCCTTCTAATTTGGCTGCTTGCAGGACTGACTGGGAGAGAAATGTCTGCCCGGGAATTCAGAAGGGCAGGGGTGGAAGAGATTGAGTTTAAAAACTGAACCCAAGACCAGGAAACTTGGGGGCCACAGATGACATAGTGGACTAAAAATCAGCTCCTCTGACACATGAGTGGAACCCAGAGGAAATCCCTGGGGTAAAGTCTTCCAGCATGGACCAGCAATTGCTGGGCCATGGAGGTACACTGATTTAAAATCTGTGGACCAACTGGCATTCAGTGAAGGCCCTGGATCCCACCTAAGCCTAAACCCTACCTCCAGGAATTCCACCTAGAGGATTACCTCTCTCACTCTAGCAATCTGGATGGTGGAACATCAAGTTCTAAATGACCCCATCTAAAAGTACTGAGAAGATAATCTGAGAATCTTTTTAAACTCTAGCAGAGAGAATTCTTTAACTTTTCATTGACATTTTTTTTCTCTCTTTTCTTTTTACATTAATTTTTCTTTCCTCTGTTTAATTGTGACCTTAATGATACATGGACAACTACACATACTCATATTCAGTTTTTTCCCCTCATTTCTAGCATTTTTGAAGCCAGTTGTTTTTCATGGATCAGTTTGAGGACTAAGATGTTTGATTAATATATTTTAGGGGTTTTTTTTGTATTGCTTTATTTTTAACTTTCAATTTTAAAAGTTTTATTTTATATATATTTTTTCTTACCTGTTTCCCTTGATTCTCTTTCTCTCTTGTCTTCTGTTAACAATCTATATTTTTCTCTCTTTCACTCTTCCTTTAATTTTTTGCTCCTACCTTCTCTCCTCCTCCCTCTTAACCATTACATCCTATATCAAATCTGTTGTTTCCCTGTCTACTGTTTGAAATTGTAAACACTTTTGCAAACTTGCTGTTTTTATTTTAAGCAATAATTGATCATATCATTTCTGTTTATTGTGATAATTAACATTGTAGACATCCTAGTAGGAATGATTTGGTTTAATGCTGTATATTGTTGGCATTGGTTGTTGTTATTTGTCTCCCCCTAAACATTGAAGTCCTCAGGGACACTATAAGTTCACAGGATAGAAATTCTATGCCTCAAATTCATACTGTTAGATGGGTAGACACAAAAACAACATGAAAAATCAAGAGAAAAAATCCTCCCAAACAAACCAAAATACTCCAATTACAGAATTCATCAACACCACAGTGGAGGAAATGTCAGAAAGGGAGTTTAGAATGTATATGGTTAAACTGATCTGTGAAGTAAAGGACAATATAAGGAGTAAAATTACAGAAAAAATACAGAAAGTGAAAGATCACTTCAGTAAAAAGATATATTCTGGGGGACAAAACCAAGCAGAAATCCTCTAAATGAAGGAAGGAATAAACCAAATTAAAAATTCAATTGATAGCATCACCAACAGACTAGATCACTTTGAAGACAGTTTCAGACAATGAAAACAAAATATACAATCTTGGAAACAAAGTTGAGCATGGAGAAAAGATGTCAAGAGACCATGAAAAGAACTTCCAAGAAATACGGGATAACCTGAAAAAGATCAAATTTAAGATTTATTGGGATAGATGAAGGCTCGGTGATACAAACAAAAGGAACCCACAATCTTCTCAAATAAAATAATATCAGAAAACTTTCCCAAACCTAAAGAATAAAATGGAAAATCAAATACAGGAGGCATACATGACCCCAAATATACAAAAATACAACAGACCCATACCAAGACATATTATTATGAAACTGTCCAACATAAAGAATAAGGATAGCCCAAGCCAGCAGAGACCTCTGACCCACAAGCAGCTTCTGGGACCAGGGCTGGGCAGCCAGAGACCTCTCCAGGCAGCCTTGCCCCCCTCCAGCTGCAGGCTTTTTCCACGGGGCGATCCAAGATGGCGGACTAGAGGGTGACTGCATCTCCAGTCACTCCAGAACCCAGGATTCAAGAAGGGGAAGCATTGAGAGACTCAGACTAAAATAGAACCACGGGTGAGTCTCCCCCACCCAGTGAGGCTCAGCTGGGCGGCAGGCCCGGATTCGAGCGGCTTATTAGAGTAAGACAGGGCAGATAGAGTCTCCCCCAGGCAGCTCTGTGCACTCTGGCGGTGGGCTCCTCCCACAGGGACAGATTCTCCAGCCTCGCGGAGGAGGCCCCCCAGTGAGAGACTTTCTACACAGAAGCAGCGCGGCCAGCTCTGGCCCGCCCTGCTACCAGCTCCGGCCTGCCTGCAGGTTGCTTCAGAGACCAGCACAGGGCGCCAGGGACTTCCCCAAACAGCCCAGCCCCCTCCAGCGGGAAGCACCTCTCTAGGCTAGATTCTCAGGGCAGACCGCCCAGTGAGAGCCTATCTACACAGAGCCAGCCACAAGTCCCCAAGCCAGTGGAGACCTCCGACCTGCAAGCAGCCTCTGGGACCAGGGCTGGGCAGCAAGATACCTCTCCAGGTCTCTCTCCCTGGAACCAGTAGCGGGCTAGGGGCAGCGTTCTTCAGAAGCACTACATTATCAAGTTAATCCAAGACTTCAGGCTACTGAAGGCTGGTAGGTGATACACTGCAAATCTACAGGGACACTATAAGCCAATAGAGGAAATCTACAATATCACAGAGTCCCACTGACATCTGACCAATATGAGAAAACTAGGGAAGAAAATGTTCGAAACAAACCTAGATACTATATCAATAAAACCCAATGACAGCACAGCAGAAGAAATGTCAGAAAGGGAGTTCAGAATGTACATAATTAAAACAATCAGGGAAGCAAATGAGGAGATGAAAGAGCAAATGCAGGCATTAAATGAACGCATCAATCAACAGTTAAAAGAGCAAATACGGGAAGCAAAAGAGCATTTCAATAAAGAGTTAGAGATACTGAAAAAAAAAAAAAACAGAAATCCTTGAAATGAAGGAAACAATAAACCAAGTTAAAAACTCCATAGAAAGCATAACCAATAGGATAGATCACCTGGAAAACAGAACTTCAGATATTGAAGACAAAATATTAAATCTTGAAAACAAGGTTGACCAAACAGAAAAGATGGTAAGAAATCATGAACAGAATCTACAAGAATTATGGGATATCATGAAGAGGCCAAATTTAAGAATTATTGGGATTGAGGAAGGCTTAGAGAAACAAACCAAAGGAATGAACAATCTATTCAATGAAATAATATCAGAAAATTTCCCAAATCTGAAGAATGAAATGGAAATCCAAGTACAAGAGGCTTATAGGACTCCAAATATACAAAATTACAACAGACCTACACCAAGGCACATTATTATGAAAATACCTAACATACAAAAAAGACAGAATTTTAAAGGCCGCAAGAGAAAAGAATCAGATTACATTCGGGGGAAACCAATAAGAATATCAGTAGATTTTTCAATCCAGACCTTAAAAGCTAGAAGGGCCTGGAACAACATTTAACAAGCCCTGAAAGAAAATGGATGCCAACCAAGAATCTTGTACCCAGCAAAACTTAATTTCAGATTTGACGATGAGATAAGATCCTTCCATGATAAACAAAAGCTAAAGGAATTTACAAAAAGAAAGCCAGCATTACAGAACATTCTCAGCAAAATATTCCATGAGGAAGAGATGAAAAACAACGATGTAAATCAGCAACGGGAGGAACTAGCCTAAAGGAATGGCCAAATAAAGGAGAAACCAAATCATGTCAAAAAACAAAAATGAGTCCAATGACTAGGAATACAAATCATATCACAATAATAACCGTGAATGTTAATGGCCTGAACTCATCAATCAAAAGACATAGACTGGCAGATTGGATTAAAAAGAAAAATCCAACAATATGCTGCCTGCAAGAGACTCATCTCATAGAAAAAGATACCCATAGACTAAGGGTGAAAGGATGGGAAAAAACATACCATGCACATGGACACAGCAAAAAAGCTGGAGTATCCATCCTCATTTCAGATAATGTGGACTTCAAGCCAAAAGTAGTCAAAAGGTATAAAGAAGGACATTACATACTGCTTAAGGGAAGCATAAATCAGCAAGACATAACAATCATAAATATCTAACCCCGAACATTGGCTCATCCATGTACGTCAAACAAATCCTTCTCAATTCCAGAAATCAAATAGACCACAACACAATAATACTAGGTGATTTTAACACACCTCTCTCACCGCTGGATAGATCGTCCAAACAAAAATTGAGTAAAGAAACCATAGATCTCAATAACACAAACAACAATTTAGACTTAACTGACTTATATAGAATTTACCATCCAACAAAGAACAAATACACTTTCTTCTCAGCAGCACATGGATCCTTCTCTAAAATAGACCACGTTTTATGCCACAAAGATACTGTTAGCAAATACAAGAAGATAGAGATACTACCTTGTACTCTATCAGATCATAATGGACTGAATTTAGAAATAAATGACAGAATAAAAAACAGAAACTTCTCCAATACTTGGAGATTAAATAATACACTATTATATGATGAATGGATAACAGAAGACATCAGGAGGGAAATTAAAAAATTCTTAGAAGTAAATGAGAACAAAGACACATCATATCAAAATCTCTGGGACACTATGAAAGCAGTACTTAGAGGAAGATTTATTTCATGGGGCGCATTCAACAAAAGAAGTAGAAATCAACAAATAAATGACTTAACATTACAGCTCAAAGCCCTAGAAAAAGAAGAGCAGACCAACACCAAAAGTATTAGAAGACAGGAAATAGTTAAAATCAGAGCCTAAATCAAAGAAATTGAAACAAAAGAAACAATCAGAAAAATTAACAAAATAAAGAGTTGGTTCTTTGAAAAAATAAACAAAATTGATAAACCCTTAGCCACACTAACAAAGAGAAAGAGGGAGAAAACTCAAATTACTAAAATTCGGAATGAACAAGGAAATATCACAACAGACACGAGTGAAATACAAAACATAATTAGAAGCTATTTTGAAAATCTATACTCCAACAAAACAGAAAACCTTGAAGACATCAAGAAGTTTCTAGAGACATATGAATTACCTAAACTGAACGAGGAGGACATACACAACTTAAATAAATCAATTTCAAGCAATGAAATAGAAGAGGTCATCAAAAGCCTAGCAACAAAGAAAAGTCCGGGACCAGATGGGTTCTCAGCCGAGTTCTACAAAACCTTTAAAGAAGAGCTCATTCCAATACTTCTCAAAGTATTCCATAAACTAGAAGAGGAGGGAACCATCCCAAACTCATTCTATGAAGCCAATATCACCCTGATGCCTAAACCAGACAGAGACACATCGAGGAAAGAAAATTTCAGACCAATATCCTTAATGAACATTGACGCGAAAATTCTCAACAAAATTTTAGCAAATCGCATACAAAAATATATTAAAAAGATAGTGCACCATGATCAAGTTGGTTTTATCCCAGGGATGCAAGGTTGGTTCAACATCCGGAAATCAATAAATGTCATTCACCATATCAACAGACTAAAAGTTAAGAATCACATGATTATTTCAATAGATGCAGAAAAAGCATTTGATAAAATACAGCATCCCTTCATGCTCAAACACTAGAAAAAATTGGAGTAGTGGGATCATTCCTTAACATTGTGAAGGCCATCTACGCTAAGCCCATGGCCAATATCATTCTAAATGGTGACAAACTGAAAGCATTCCCCCTAAAAACTGGAACAAGAGAGGGATGCCCTCTTTCACCACTTCTGTTCAACATTGTTCTTGAGACTCTAGCCAGAGCAATTAGACAAACCAAAGAAATTAAAGGGTTATGAATTGGAAAAGAGGAACTCAAACTATCCCTGTTCAGTGATGACATGATTTTATATTTAGAGGAACCTGGAAATTCCACCAGAAAACTCTTAGAACTCATAAGTGAATTCAGAAAAGTAGCAGGTTACAAGATCAATGCTCATAAATCCAATGCATTTTTATACGTAAGTGATGAATCTTCAGAAAGAGAAATTAGGAAAACTACCCCATTCACAATAGCATCAAAAAAAATAAAATACTTGGGAATCAATCTCACAAAAGAGGTGAAAGACCTCTACAATGAGAACTATACAACACTAAAGAAAGAAATTAAAGAACACCTTAGAAGATGGAAAGATCTCCATGTTCATTGATAGGAAGAATTAATATTGTCAAAATGGCCATACTACCAAAAGTGCTATATAGATTCAATGCAATTCCAATTAAAATCCCAATGATGTACCTTACAGAAATAGAGCAAGCAATTATGAAATTCATCTGGAAGAATAAGAAACCCAGAATAGCTAAAACAATCCTCAGTAGAAAGAGTGAAGCAGGGGGTATCGCAATACCAGATCTTCAACTCTATTACAAATCAATAGTAACAAAAACGGCATGGTATTGGTACCAAAATAGACAGGTAGATCAATGGTACAGAATAGAGGACACGGACACAAACCCAAATAAATACAATTTTTTCATACTAGACAAAGGGGCCAAAAATATGCAATGGAGAAAAGATAGCCTCTTCAACAAATGGTGCTGGGAAAACTGGAAAACCATATGCAACAGAATGAAATTAAACCCCTATCTCTCACCCTGCACAAAACTCAACTCAAAATGGATCAAGGACCTCGGAATCAGACCAGAGACCCTGCAGATTATAGAAGAAAAAGTAGGTCCGAACCTTCAACTTGTTGGCTTAGGATCAGACTTCCTTAACAGGACTCCCATAGCACAAGAAATAAAAGCAAGAATCAATAACTGGGATAGATTCAAACTAAAAAGCTTTCACAGCAAAGGAAACTATCAGGAATGTGAAGAGAGAGCCTACAGAGTGGGAGAATATCTTTGCCACTCATACTTCAGATAGAGCACTAATATCCAGAATCTATAAAGAACTCAAAAAACTCTACACCAAGAATACAAATAATCCAATCAACAAATGGGCTAAGGAAATGAACAGACACTTCACAGAAGAAGATGTACAAGCAATCAACAGATATATGAAAAAATGTTCAACATCTCTAGTAATAAGAGAAATGCAAATCAAAACTACCCTATGATTTCATCTCACCCCAATTAGAATGGCGATTATCAAGAACATAAGCAACAATAGGTGTTGGCGAGGATGTGGGGAAAAAGGTACACTCATACATTGCTGGTGGGGTTGCAAATTAGTGTGGCCACTCTGGAAAGTATTATGGAGATTCCTCAGAAAGCTTGGAATGGAACCACCATTTGACCCAGCTATCCCACTCCTTGGCCTATACCCAAAGGACTTAAAATCAGCATACTACAGAGATACAGCCACATCAATGTTCATAGCTGCTCAATTCACCATAGCCAGAGTATGGAGTCAACCTAGATGCCCTTCAGTTGATGAATGGATAAAGAAACTGTGGCATATATATACAATGGAATATTACTCCACCATGAAGAATGATGAAATTATGGCATTTGCAGGCAAATGGATGAAATTGGAGGATAGCATGCTAAGTGAGATAAGCCAATCTCAAAAAACTAAAGGACAAATGATCTCACTGATAAGCGGTTGAGGACATATAATGGGGGGTAGGTGGGGTTAGTGTTAGGGTTAGGGTTAGGTTTAGGGTTAGGGATAAGGAGGGTGGTAAGAATGGAGGAAGGAAGGACTGTATAGAGGGAAAAGAGGGGTGGGAGGGGTGGGGGAAGGGAAAGAATAACAGAATGAATCAAACAACATTGCCCTATGTAAATTTATGATTTTTAATAAAAAAAATGAAAAACAAAAGAATAAGGATAGATTTTTTTAAGAAACTGCCAAAGAAAAACAACAGATAACATTTAGAGGGAAACCGATCTGTATCTCAGCTGATCTCTCAACCCTCAGAGCTAGGAGATCTACATACCAATCTCTGAAAGAAATTGAATACTATAGAATAGTATACCAAGAATACTAACCAAGCATAATTAAGCTTCATAATTGATGATGAAATAAAAACCTGCTGTGGTAACCAAAAGTTAAAAGAATTCACAACTAGGAAGCCTGCACTACAAAACATACTTGATATTTCATGAAGAAGAAATGAAAAAAAAGTGAAAAGAAGCCATGGAGGAAATACACTAAAAGAATGGTGAATCAATGGGAAATTTGTAACCAGAAATAAATCAAAATGACAGGGAATAAAAATCGTATCACAATGCATTGAATATAAATGGCCTATACTCATCAATCAAAGGAGAGACTGGCAGACTGGATTTAAAAACAAGACCCAACAATATGCTGTCTCCAAAAGATTCACCTCATAGGCAAAGTCATCCACAGACTTAAGGTAAAAGGATAGGAACAAACATCATTCACATGGATCTCATAAACAAGCAGAGGATTCTATCCCAATATCAGATAAAGTGAACTTCAAACCAAACATAACCAGAAGGGACAAAGAAGGACATTTCATACTCCTTAAGGGAACTACACATCAACAAGACATAACAATTGTAAATATTTATGCCCCAAATAATGGATCATCTATGTACATCAGACAAATCCTTCTCAATTTCAAGAAGCAAACAGACCACAACAAACTAATACTAGGTGACTTTAACATGCCTCTCTCACTACTGGATAGATCTTCCAAACAAAAACTAAATAAGGAAACTCTAGAACTAAAAAAAATACAATTAATAATTTAGGCTTAGTAGACATATATAGAATATTTCATCCATTAATGGCTGAATACATTCTCTTCTCAGCAGCACATGAATCCTTCTCTAAAACAGACCATATATTAGGCCACAAAGCAACTTTTAGTAAATACAAAAAAATAGAAATAATACTTTGCATCCTCAAATCAGAATGGAATGAAATTAGAAACCAATGATAAAATGAAAATAACACAGGGAGATAATACACTATTGAATGATGAATGGATAGCAGAAGAAATTAGGGATGAAATTAAAAAATACTTAGAGGTAAATGAGAATAGCTATACAATATATTAAAATATCTGGGACCCAATGAAGGCAGTACTAGTAGGAAAGTTCATTGCACTGAGTTCATTCATTAAAAGAATAAAATGTCACTGGTACACACCTGTAATCCCAGTGGCTTGGGAGGCTGAGGTAGGAGCCTCAGCAAACACAGCCTCAGCAAAAGCAAGGCAGTAAGCCACTCTGTGAGAGCCTGTCTCTAAATAAAATACAAAATAGGGTTGGGATGTGGCTCAATGACTGAGTGCCCCTGAGTTGAATCCCTGGTACTTCCCAACAAAAAAAGAAAGTCAACAGATAAATAACCTAACATTACATCTCAAAGCCCTAGAAAAAGAAGAACAGATCAACACAAAAGTAGTAGAATGCAGGAAATAATTAAAATCAAAGTTGAAATCAGTGAAACTGAAACAAAAGAAACAATTTAAAACATCTGCAAAACAGAAAGATGATTCTTAGAAAAAAATCAATAAATTTAATTAACCCTTAGCCAAGCTAGCAAAGAGAGAGGAAAAACTCGAATTACTAAAATTCATGATGAGAAGGGAACTACCACAATGGACACAACTGAAATACAGATGATAATCGGAAACTATTTTAAAAATTTATACTTTAATAAAATAGAAAATCTTGGAGACATTGACAAATTTCTAGAGGCATATGACCTCCCCAAATTGAATCAGGAGGACATAGAAAATTTAAATAGATCAATTTCAAGCAATGAAACTGAAGATGCCATCAAAAGCCTACCAAATAAGAAAAGCCCAGGACCAGCTGGATTCTTAGATGAGTTCTATCTGACCTTTAAAGAAGAATTAATACTAATCTTCCTCAAATTATTCCATGAAATAGAGAACTCATTCTATGAAGCTAACATCACCCTGATACCAAACCAGACAAAGACACATCGAGGAAAGAAAATTTCAGACCAATTTCCTTGATGAATATAGATGCAAAATTTCCTCATACTGGCAAATAGCATATAAAAACATATTAAAAAGACAGTGCACCATTGATCAAGTAGGGTCCATCCCAAGGATGCAAGGTTGGTTCAACATACAGAAATCAATAAACATAATTTGTTACACCAACAGACCTAAAGACAAGATTCACATGATCATCTCAATAGACATAGAAAAAGCATTTGACAAAATACAGCATACATTCATGTTTAAAACATTAGAAAAATCAGGGACAGTGGAAACATATCTCAACATTGTAAAAGCCTTGTATGCTAAATACAGGGCCAACATCATTCTAAAGGGAGAAAAATTGAATGTATTCCCTCTAAAACTGGAACAAGACAGGGATGCCCTCTTTCGCCACTTCTATTCAACATAGTCCTGGAAACTCTAGCCAGAGCAATTAGAAGGAAGAAATTAAAGGGATACAAATATGAAAAAAAAACCCTCAAACTATTACTATTTGCTGACATGATTCTATATTTAGAAGACCCAGAAAGTTTCTAGAATTCATAAATGAATTCAGCAAAGTAGCAGGATATAAAATTAATACCCATAAATCAACCACATTCCTATACATCAGTAATGAATCAACTGAAAGAGAAAGAAAGAAAATGATCTCATTCACTATAGCCTCAAAGAAAATAAATTATTAGGGAATCAATCTAACAAAAGAGGTGAAAGACTTCTGCAATGAAAACTACAGAACACTAAAGAAAGAAATTGAAGAAGACCTTAGAAGATTGAAAGATCTCCCATGTTCTTGGATAGGCAGAATTAATATTGTAAAAATGGCCACACTACCAAAAGTACTATACAGATTTAATGCAATTCCTATTAATGTTCTAATGATTCCTCATAGAAATAGAAAAAGCAATCATGAAATTAATTTGGAAAAATAAGAGGCCCATAAAAGCCAAAAATCCTTTATTCACTTCAGCAATAAAAGTGAAACAGGAGGCATCATAATACTAGACCTTAAATTATACTATGGAGCCATAGTAACAAAAATGGCATGGTATTGATGCCAAAATAGACATGTAGACCAATGGTACAAAATAGAAGACACAGAGACAAACCCACATAAATACGGTTATCTCATACTAGACAAAGATGCCATAAACATACATTGGAGAAAAGATAGCCTCCTTAAAAAAATGGTGCTGGGAAAACTGGAAATCCAGATGTAATAAAATGAAATTAGACTCCTATCTCTCACCCTGCACAAAACTCAACCCTAAGTGGATCAAGGACCTAGGCATTAGACCGGAGACTCTGCACCTTCTAGAAGAAAAAGTAGACCCAAATCTCCTTCATGTCAGCTTAGGAACTGAATTCTTCGACAAGAGTCCTAAAGCACAAGATGTATTTCCCCGATAAGTGGAGAATGATATATAATGGGGGTGGGGAGTGGGGAGAGTGAGAGAAGAATGGAGGAACTTTAGATTATGTAGAAGGAAATGAGAGGGAGGGGGGTATGAAAAATGGTGGAATGAGACAGACATCATTACCCCATGTATTATGTACATGTATGATTACATGAATGGTATGACTCTACATTCTATGTGTACAACCATAGAAACGAAATGATGTACCCCATTTGTGTACAATGAATCAAAATGCAGTCTGTTAAGAATTAAAAAATAAATAATTAAATTTTTAAAAAGACTCAATAAATGGATTGTTGTATCAAACAAAAGGCTTCTTTATAGCAAAGGAAACAATCAAGAACATGAAAATAGCTTATAGAATGGGAGAAAATCTTTGCCACTTGCATCTCAGGTACAGCACTAATCTCCAAGATATATAAGGAACTCAAAAAACTTAACACCAAAAATTTTAAAAAATCAAATAACCCTATCAATAAATGTGCAAAGAAACTTCACAGACATTTCACAGAAGAAGAAATACTAATGGTCAACAAATATATGAAAAACCATTCAACATCACTAGCAATTAGAGAAATGCAAAATAAAACTACACTGAGATGTCATCTCTCTCCAGTCAGAATGGCAATGATCAAGAATACAAGTAACAATAAATGTTGGTGAGGATGTGCGAAAAAAACATACACTCATACATTGTTGGTAGGACTGCAATTGGTGCAACCACTATGAAAAGCAATATGGAGATACCTACAAAAACTTGGAATGGAACCACCATTTGACCCAGTTATCCCACTCCTTGGCATACACCCAGAACTTAAAATCAGCATACTATTGTGTCACGGTCACATCAATTTTCATAGCAGCTCAATTCACAATAGCTAAATGATGGAACCAACCTAGGTGCCCTTCAATAGATGAATGGATAAAAGAAATGTGATACCTATACGTAGTGAAATTTAATTGAGCCATAAAGAAGAATGAAATTATTGAATTTGCCAGTAAATGGATGGAACTGGAAAATATCGTGCTGAGTGACATAAGCCAATCCGAAAATATCAAAGGCCAAATGTTCTCTCTGATATGTGGATGCTAACTCACAATAGGTGGGTGGGGAAGGTTCACTGAATTGGACGGGGGGAATCAAGGGAAGTGTGGAGGGATGGGAATGGGAAAGAGAGTAGAAAGAACTGGACATAGTTTTCCTATGTTCATATATGAATACACAACCAGTGTAATTCCACATCATGTACAACCACAAGAATGGGAAGTTACACTCTACATACGTATGATATGGCAAAATACACTCTACTGCCATGTATAACTAAAAAGAACAAATAAAAAATAATTTTAAAAAAGATACAGACTGAATAAATGATTTTAAAAAAATAAAACAAGATCCAACAATATGCTGCCTATAAGAGATTCACTTCCCTAGAAAAGACACACTCAGACTGAAAGTGAAGAATGGAAAATGATATTCCAAGCAAACAGAAGCTGAAAGCAAGCAGGAGTAACTATTCTTATAGCTACCAAAATAGACTTTAAGACAAGAACAGAAAGAAGATACAAAGGTCACTAGACAATGACCAAGTAATCAATTCACAAGATGTAATGATTTTTAAATCTATATGCATTTAAATTTATACCATTTAATTTTATAAAGCAAACACTATTAGACCAAAAGGAAGAAATAGATCTCATATAATAATAGTGGGAGATTTAAATAACATATTCTAATCAATGGATAGATCATCCAAAAAAAATCAAGAAACAGTTAAACTATTTTACAGATCAAATGGGCTTAATAGATATTCACAGAAAATTCCATCCAATAGCTTCATAATACATATTCTTTGGATTAGCTCACAGAGCTTTAGAATAGACCATGTATTAAGCTACAAAACAAATCAGTTCATTTTCTAACAAATTTTTTCAAAAAAATAAAATCATATCCTGTATCTTTTCTGATAATGGAAATAAACTAGAAATCATCAAGAGAAACTTTAAAAATTGGACTGGGGATGTAACTCGATGGAAAAGTGCTTGAATTGCAGGTGTGGTTTTGATCCCCAGTACTGAAAAAAAAATTATACAAATACATGGAGACTGAACAACACAATTTTGAACAATGAGTCATTGAGCAAATTTTAGGGCAATTTAAAAATTCCTTGAATAAAGAAAAATGCAAACACAATATACCTAAACCTGTGGAATATGATAAAAGTAGTACTAAAGGGGAAGTTTACAGCAATGAGTGCCTACACCAAAAAAGAAAGAGGAAATGAAAGGAAGATTGATTTAAGATAACCTAATGATACACCTAAGTTCTTTAAAAAAGCAAGAAAAAAATCAAATTGGTAGAAGAAACAATAAAGACCAGAGCAGAAATCAATGAACTAGTCTAAAAGAGTCAATGAAACAAAGAATTGATAAGTAAATTGGCAAACTTAACTAAACTAAACAAAAGAGAATGTGAGAAGACCCAAATAAATAAAATGATAAAACTAGAGGTGAAAAAGAGACATTATAACTGATACCACAGAAATTCTAAGGGTCATTAGGGATTGTTTCGAAAAATTATATGCTAACAAATTGAAAAGTCTAGAAAAAATGTGCAAAATTCTAGACATATAGGACCTACCAAAATTGAACCAAGAGTATATAAAGAGCCTGAATAGACAAATAACAAGTAATGAGGTTGAATCAGCAATAAAACGTCTCTGAATAAAGAAAAGCCCAGGAGTGGTTAACTTCACTGCTGGATTTTACAAAACTGAAAGAATAAACAGCAATCCTTCTTAAACTATTACAAAGAATTGAAATGGAGGGAACTCTTCCAAACTCATTCTACAAGACAGGATTATGCTATTACCAAAAGCTGACAAGGAGATAAGGAAAGAAAAGAAAAGAAAACTATAGACCAATATCCCTGTTGAATATAGATGCAAAAATCCTCAACAAAAATACTTGGAAATTGAATAGTACATCAAAAAGATGTGACCATCATCACCAAGTTGGTTTCATTCCACAGAAGCAAGGAAGAATGGTTCAACATATGCAAATCAATAAATATAACATAAAATCACATAATCATATTAAAAGAATAGTTTAGGTATAAAAGGATCAAACCTCATGTGTAAACCCAGAGCCAATATAACACTGAATGGTAGGGAAACCGAAAGCATTTCCTCTAAGATCAAGAGTAAGACAAAATGTAAAAATGTTTGGAAGCAGAGAAGACCCAGAATAGACAAAGAAATCTTGATCTAAAAAAGAGCAAATCTGGAGATATCACAAAATTCAATTTTAAGACATACTATAGAGCCATAGTAACCAAAACAGCATAGTATAAGCATATAAACATACAGCAATGGAACCGAATAGAGGATCCAGAAATAAGCACATAAATCTGTATGCCAACTGAATCTCTACAAAGGTGCCAGAAACATACCTTGGAGAAAGGACAGCCTCTTCAACAAATGCTGCTGAGAAAATTGGATGTCTTTGCAGAAGACTGAAATTTGACTCCTTTGTCTCACTCTGTACAAAATCAATTCAAAATGAATAAAAGATCTTTATGTAAGAGCTAAAATCCTAAAACTACTAAAGAAAAACAGGGTAAACACTTCAAGATACCAGCACAGATGATTTTCTGGCTAGGACTCCAAAACACAGGAAACAAAAGCCAAAACTGACAAATGGGATTATATCAAACTGAAAAATCTTCTACACAATAAAGGAAACAATTCACAGAGTGAAGAGACAACCTGTTGAATGGGAATAACTGTTTGTCAGCTATTAATATGACAAAGGGTTAATATCCAGAATATACAAAAAATTGAAAACACTATTTAAAAACAAGTAATTCAATTTAAAAATGGGCACATGATCTGAATAGAGACTTCTCAAAAGAAGAAATACAAATGACCAATAAATATATGAAAACATGGTCAATATCTTCAGTCATCAAAGAAATGTGAATCAAAACTATAATGAGAAACCATATCACCACAGTTAGAAGAACTGTTATCAAAACAATCAAACATAACAGATGCTGGAGAGAAAGGAACTCTTCTATGCTGCTTGTGAGATTGTAAATTACTATAGCCACTATGGAGAATATGGAGGTTGCTCACAAAGCTAAAAATACAACTAATCTATGATCTAGGTATCCCACTCCTGAGTATACAGCCAAAGGAAATTAAGTCAGCATACAAAAGAGATATCTGAGTGCCCATATTTATTGAGGCACTATTCAAAATAACTAAAATATAGAATTAGCTGAGGTGCCCATCAACAGATAAATGAATAAAGTTAACACGGCATATATACATAATAAAGTATTGTTCAACCATAAAGAAGAATGAGATCTTATCATTTGCAGCAAAATGTATGGAACTAGAGGACATTATAGTAAGTAAAATAAGCCAGACACAGAAAGAGAAGTACTATATGTTCTCTCTCATATATAGAAACTTAAAAAAATCAACCTGAAAGTAGAAGAGGGATAACTAGGAACTAAGAAGGCTGCTAGAGCAGGGTGCTAGACTGTAATCACTTCTTTCTTTAAAAGCATTTTTTTATTAACTCTCGATCTCTATTATTCATGCTGAAAAGTAAACTGTGTATCTTATTATTCAGTAATATTTTTTTCTTTCTCTGGTTGCTTTTAAGACTTTTTCTTTGTGGTTATATTTTGAGGGAGCCTAGATTTGACTTTAAAAAGTTTATCCTGTCTGGGGTTTATAAGCATCTTGAATTTTAGCTCATTTCCTATCTTTTCTCATTTTTTTTTATTGTAAACAAATGGGATACATGTTGTTTCTCTGTTTGTACATGGCGTAAAGGCATATCATTTGTGTAATCATAAATTTACATAGAGTAATGTTGTTTGATTCATTCTGTTATTTTTTCCCTTCCCCTCACCCCTCCCACCCCTCTTTACCCTCTATACAGTACTTTCTTCCTCCATACTTGCCCCCCTCCCTAACCCTAACTCTAACCCTAACACTAACCCTTCCCTCCCCCCCATTATGTGTCATCCTCCACTTATTAGCGATATCATTCGTCCTTTGGCTTTTTGAGATTGGCTTATCTCACTTAGCATGATATTCTCCAATTTCATCCATTTGCCTGCAAATGCCATAATTTTATCATTCTTTATGGCTGAGTAATATTCCATTGTATATATATACCACAGTTTCTTTATCCACTCATCAATTGAAGGGCATCTAGGTTGGTTCCACAGTCTGGCTATTGTGAATTGAGCAGCTATGAACATTGATGTGGCTGTATCTCTGTAGTATGCTGATTTTAAGTCCTTCGGGTATAGGCCAAGGAGTGGGATAGCTGGGTCAAATGGAGGGTCCATTCCAAGTTTTCTAAGGAATCTCCACACTGCTTTCCAGAGTGGCTGCACTAATTTGCAGCCCCATCAGCAATGTATGAGTGTACCTTTCTCCCCACATCCTCGCCAACACCTGTTGTTGCTCGTATTCTTGATAATCGCCATTCTAATTGGGGTGAGATGGAATCTTAGGGTGGTTTTGATTTGCATTTCTCTTATTACTAGAGATGTTGAACATTTTTCCATATGTTTGTTGATTGCTTGTAGATCTTCTTCTGTGAAGTGTCTATTCATTTCCTTAGCCCATTTGTTGACTGGATTATTTGAATTCTTGGAGTAGAGTTTTTTGAGTTCTTTATAGATTCTGGAGATTAGTGCTCTATCTGAAGTATGATTGGCAAAGATATTCTCCCACTCTGTAGGCTCTTTCTTCGCATTGCTGATAGTTTCCTTTGCTGAGAGAAAGCTTTTTAGTTTGAATCTATCCCAGTGGTTGATTCTAGCTTTTATTTCTTGTGCTATGGGAGTCCTGTTAAGGAAGTCTGATCCTAGACCAACAAGGTGAAGATTTGGACCTACTTTTTCTTCTATAATCTGCAGGGTCTCTGGTCTGATTCTGAGGTCCTTAATCCATTTTGAGTATAGTTTCGTGCATGGTGAGAGATATGGGTTTAGTTTCATTCTGTTGCATATGGATTTCCAATTCTCCCAGCACCATTTGTTGGAGAGGCTATCTTTTCTCCATTGCATATTTTTGGCTCCTTTGTCTAGTATGAGAAAATTGTATTTATTTGGGTTTGTGTCTGTGTCCTCTATTCTGTACCATTGATCTACCTTTCTATTTTGGTACCAATACCATGCCGTTTTTGTTACTATTGCTTTGTAGTAGAGTTGAAGATCTGGTATTGCAATACCCCCTGTTTCACTCTTCCTGCTAAGGATTGCTTTAGCTATTCTGGGTTTCTTATTCTTCCAGATGAATTTCATAATTGCTTCCTCTATTTCTGTAAGGTACGTCATTGGGATTTTAATTGGAATTGCATTGAATTTGTATAGCACTTTAGGTAGTATGGCCATTTTGACAATGTTAATTCTTCCTATCCAAGAACATGGAAGATCTTTCCATCTTCTAAGGTGTTCTTTAATTTCTTTCTTTAGTGTTGTATAGTTCTCATTGTAGAGGTCTTTCACCTCTTTTGTGAGATTGATTCCCAAGTATTTTATTTTTTTCGAGGCTATTGTGAATGGGGTAGTTTTCCTAATTTCTCTTTCTGAAGATTCATCACTTATGTATAAAAATGCGTTGGATTTATGGGCATTGATCTTGTAACCTGCTACTTTACTGAATTCACTTATGAGTTCTAAGAGTTTTCTGGTGGAATTTCCAGGTTCCTCTAAATATATAATCATGTCATCAGCGAACAGGGATAGTTTGAGTTCTTCTTTTCCAATTCAGATCCCTTTAATTTATTTGGTTTGTCTAATTGCTCTGGCCAGAGTCTCAAGAACGATGTTGAATAGAAGTGGTGAAAGAGGGCATCCCTGCCTTGTTCCAGTTTTTAGGGGGAATGCTTTCAGTTTTTCACCATTTAGAATGATATTAGCCATGGGCTTAGTGGAAATGGCCTTTACAATGTTAAGGAATGTTCCCACTATCCCTATTTTTTCTAGTGTTTTGAGCATGAAGGGGTGCTGTATTTTATCAAATGCTTTTTCTGCATCTATTGAAATAATCATGTGATTCTTGACTTTAAGTCTATTAATATGGTGAATGACATTTATTGATTTCCTGATGTTGAACCAACCTTGCATCCCTGGGATGAAACCAACTTGATCATGGTGCACTATCTTTTTAATATGTTTTTGTATGCGATTTGCTAAAATTTTGTTGAGAATTTTTGCGTCGATGTTCATTAAGGATATTGGTCTGAAATTTTCTTTCCTTGATGAGTCTCTGTCTGGTTTAGGTATCAGGGTGATACTGGCTTCATAGAATGAGTTTGGGAGGGTTCCCTCCTCTTCTATTTTATGGAATACTTTGAGAAGTATTGGAATGAGCTCTTCTTTAAAGGTTTTGTAGAACTCGGCTGAGAACCCATCTGGTCCCGGACTTTTCTTTGTTGGTAGCTTTTGATGACTTCTTCTATTTCAGTACTTGAAATTGGTCTATTTAAATTGTTTATGTCCTCCTCGTTCAGTTTAGGCAATTCATATGTCTCTAGAAACCTGTTGATGTCCTCGAAATTTTCTATTTTGTTGGAGTATAGATTTTCAAAATAGCTTCTAATAATTATGTTTTGTATTTCAATCCTGTCTGTTGTGATATTTCCTTGTTCATTCCGAATTTTAGTGATTTGGGTTTTCTCTCGTCTTCTCTTTGTTAGTGTGGCTAAAGGTTTATCAATTTTGTTTATTTTTTCAAAGAACCAACTATTTATTTTGTCAATTTTTTGTATTGTTTCTTTTGTTTCAATTTCATTGATTTCAGCTCTGAGTTTAACTATTTCCTGTCTTCTACTACTTTTGGTGCTGTTCTGTTCTTCTTTTTCTAGGGCTTTGAGCTGTAGTGTTAGGTCGTTTATTTGTTGAGTTTTACTTCTTTTATTAAATGCGCTCCATGAAATAAATTTCCCTCTAAGTACTGCTTTCATAGTGTCCCAGAGATTTTGATATGATGTTTCTTTGTTCTCATTTACCTCTAAGAATTTTTTAATTTCCTTCCTAATATCTTCTGTTATCCATTCATCATATAATAACATATTGTTTAATCTCCAGATGTTGGAATAGTTTCTGTGTTTTACTCTTTCATTTATTTCTAACTTCAATCCATTATGATCTGATAGAATACATGGTAGTGTCTCTATCTTCTTGTATTTGCTAACATTAGCTTTGTGGCATAATATATGGTCTATTTTAGAGAAGGATCCATGTGCTGCTGAGAAGAAAGTGTATTCGCTCTTGGTTGGATGGTATATTCTATAAATGTCCGTTAAGTCTAAATTATTGATTGTGTTATTGAGATCTATGGTTTCTTTGTTCAATTTTTGTCTGGAAGATCTGTCCAGTGGTGAGAGAGGCGTGTTAAAATCACCTAGTATTATTGTGTTATGGTCTATTTGGTTTCTGAAATTGAGAAGGATTTGTTTGACATACATGGATGAGCCACTGTTTGGGGCATAGATGTTTATGATTGTTATATCTTGCTGATTTATGCTTCCCTTAAGCAGTATGAAATGACCTTCTTTATCCCCTCTGACTAACTTTGGCTTGAAGTCCACATTATCTGAAATGAGGATGGATACTCCAGCTTTTTTGCTGAGTCCATGTGCATGGTATGTTTTTCCCCATCCTTTCACCTTTAGTCTATGGGTATCTTTTTCTATGAGGTGAGTCTCTTGCAGGCAACATATTGTTGGATCTTTCTTTTTAATCCAATCTGCCAGTCTATGTCTTTTGATTGATGAATTCAGGCCATTAACATTCAGGGTTATTATAGAGATATGATTTGTTTTCCAGGTCATTTGGTTCATTTTTTAAATTTTATTCATGTATTTGTTTGACACAACTTGTTTCCTCCTTTATTTGAAAATTCCTTTAGGATAATTCCTCCCTTTGCTGATTTGCTTCTTTGTTTTTCATCTCTTCCTCATGGAATATTTTGCTGAGAATGTTCTGTAATGCTGGCTTTCTTTTTGTAAATTCTTTTAGCTTTTGTTTATCATGGAAGGATTTTATTTCATCGTCAAATTTGAAGGTAAGTTTTGCTGGGTATAAGATTCTTGGTTGGCATCCATTTTCTTTCAGGGCTTGAAAAATGTTGTTCCAGGCCCTTCTAGCTTTTAGGGTCTGGATTGAAAAATCTGCTGATATCCGTATTGGTTTCCCCCTGAATGTAATTTGGTTCTTTTCTCTCACAGCCTTTAAAATTCTGTCTTTATTTTGTATGTTAGGTATTTTCATTATAATGTGCCTTGGTGTGGGTCTGTTGTAATTTTGTGTATTTGGAGTCCTATAAGCCTCTTGAACTTGATTTTCCATTTCATTCTTCAGATTTGGGAAATTTTCTGATATTATTTCATTGAATAAATTGTTCATTCCTTTGGCTTGTTTCTCTAGGCCTTCCTCAATCCCAATAATTCTTAAATTTGGCCTTTTCATGATATCCCATAGTTCTTGTAGATTCTGTTCATGATTTCTTACCATCTTCTCTGTTTGTTCAACTTTGTTTTCAAGGTTAAATATTTTGTCTTCAATGTCTGAGGTTCTGTCTTCCAGGTGTTCTATCCTATTGGATATGCTTTCTATGAAGTTCTTAATTTGGTTTATTGTTTCCTTCATGTCAAGGATTTCTGTTTGGTTTTTATTCAATATCTCTAACTCTTTATTGAAATGATCTTTTGCTTCCTGTATTTGCTCTTTTAACTGTCGATTGGTGCGATCATTCAATGCTTGCATTTGCTCTTTCATCTCATCGTTTGCTTCTCTGATCATTTTAATTATGTACATTCTGAACTCCTTTTCTGTCATTTCTTCTGCCATGCTGTCATTGGGTTTTATTGATGTAACATCTAGATTTGTTTGCAGCATTTTCTTTCCTTGTTTTCTCATATTGTTCAGGTATCAGTGGACCGCTGAGATATTGCAGATTTCCTCTATTGACTTACAATGTCCCTGAAGATTTCTATATATATCCCCCCTTAGCCTTCAGTAGGCTGAAGTCTTGGAGGAAGTTGATAATGCGGTGCTCCACAAGGAAGCTGCCTCTCTAGGAGTGGTGGCCTTCAGGTGGGGTATAATCCCTGCTAGTGGGCAGAGGTGCCTCCACTTGTTGACCAATGGTCATCCAAAGGGGACCTAGGCTGCGGGTTGAGGCAAGGCCTGTTTGGGCCTGAGTCTCTGGTTTTACTGTCCTTGTGGGGAAACCTCACCCAGCCGGGAAGACTCACCCAGTGGGGAGGTCTCGCTGGTCAGTTCCCTCCTAGAGGTTCCCCTCAATTTACAGCTACCGCCTGGGCTGGGCTGCCTTCCTCTGCAAAGTTTCCAGGGGCCCGGCCCTACCTCCTGGGCCTGGGAGCCTCACCCTTCACAGATGAATCTCCTTAGGCTGCCCCTCCTCAGAGAATCTGCCCGCAGGCCTGGAACCTTCGCTCCGCCCTAAGCCTGTCTCTGTGCGGCTCTTCCACCAAGAAGCCTCCTAGATCCTGGGACCCTGCTCTGCACCTAATCGCCTGGCTATGTGGCCCCTCCTCTGAGCAGCCACCTGGGGCCCTGTACAATCGCTCTGAGTCCCAGAGACCCGCCACATGCCTCTTCCTCCAGACAGTTGCCCAGTATTCCGGTGCAGTCACTACGAGTCCAAGAAACTCACTGCGTGCCTCCACCTCCCACCAACCACCCGTAGCCCTGGGCACTCCGAGTCGAAGTGACCCTCCCCGTTCCTCCTCCTTCTCCAGATAACCCCCCCGGGTGTTCAGGAGCGGTCACTCTGAGTGGCTCTGAATCCACGTGACCCACTGCACGGGTCCTCTGGGCAACCGCCCGGAGCTCTGGTGCGGCCACTCAAGACCAAACGACCCACCACGCTTCTCCTCCAGGCAGCCCCCCTGTGTTCAGGAGCTGTCACTTTAAGTCCAAACAACTCACCACTCGCCTTCTCCTCTGAGCAGCTGCCTGGAGCGCTAATGCAGTCACTGCGAGTCCAAACGACCCGCCGCGCTCCTTCTCCTCCTCCTCCTACTCCTCCGGGCAGGCCCTGGTGTTCAGAAGTGGTCTGAGCCCAAACAGCTCGCCACGCAGCCCCTCCTCTGGCAACCGCCTGTAGCTCTGGTGTAGTCACTCTGAATCCTAGTGGCCGCGCTCCTCTTCCTCCTCCTCGTCCTCAGGGCAGGCCCCGGGGTTCAGAAGCATCGTTCTGAGTCCATACAGCTCGCTGCGGAGCTTCTCCTCTGGCAACCGCCTGTAGCTCTGGTGCAGTCACTCCAAATCCAAGCGGCCACGCTCCTCCTCCTCCTCCTCAGGGCAGGCCCCGGTGTCCTGAGTCCACACAGCTCTCCTCGCCACTCCTCCCCTGGGCAGCCGCCGGAGCCCCAGTGGTTGCTCCGAGTCCCAGCGCTGTGCCGAGCGGCCTCCTTTACGGGGCTCCCAGTTGTCCGAGTTCACTGCTCCAGCGGGGGGAGGGGCGTCTCGCCGGCAGCTCTACTTCACAAAGTTTCCTGAGTTCCGGGACCACTGTCCCATCCGGGACGCCTTCCCAATGGGTGAGAGTCACCTGGCTGCTTTGAGTTGGTCCCAAGTGTCTCAGTATCTCCTCTTTTGAATCCTGAGTCCTGGAGCAACATGAAATGCAGCCACCCTCTAGGCCGCCATCTTGAAACCTCCTCTTTTCTCATTTTTGCAAATTCTTGTTTAGTAGCTCTCCAAATATTGACTTTTGTCTCATTAACTCTGTCCTCTCCTTCTCAAACTTTAATTGGACTTATTTTACTTTTGTCCACACATCTCTGATATTTGGCGCTTTTTTTACTCCATTTTTTATCTGAATATTTTCAATTGACCCATTTTCAAGTTTGCTGCTCATCTCTTATGCAGTCTAATATTCTATAAATCAAGTTCTTAATTTCAGTTATTATATTTTTATTTTAATATCTTCCACTTAAGTTTTATAAATTTACCAGTCACAAAGCTGGGTACAGTGAACCATGACTGTAATCCCAGTAACTCGGGAGGCTGAGTAGGCGGATCACAAGTTCAAGGCCAGCCTCAGCAAGATAGTGAGGCCCTAAGCAACTTACTCAGGGCCTGCCTGTCTCAAAATTAAAAAAAAAGAAAGAAAGAAATGTAAAGGAATGGAGATATGGCTCAATGGTAAAGCATCTCTGCGTTCAATCCCCAGTACCAAAACAAACAAACAAAAAAATTACTTAGAGTTAGTTACTTTTTAATGAACATTTTCCTTTAAAAATATTTTAGGGTTTGGGGATGACTCTCAGTATGCAGGAGTCTCTAGGTCCAATCCCCAACACTGAAAAAAAAACTTTAGATTTACAGAAAAAATTACAAAGAGAGTATAGAATTCCCATGTCCCCTTTCGCTATTATTAACATCTAACATGGCCTTGGGATACAGAAGCATTTCTTATACAAGATCCAACAAACAAGAAATCATTAATGGAAAACAATGAATAAATTTCACTATACTAAGATTTTTAATTTGTTAAGGTGAAAATATAAGGGACAACTCAGAAGAAAACATTTTCAAGTATATAACAGATAAGAGATTAATAAACATAATATTTTTCTTTAAAATTTCCACAAGTCAATAACAAAATTTAATTCACAGATGAAAAGAGAAAGATAAAGAAACAAATGAGATGATGCTTAATTTCAGTAGCAATCAAGAAATGCAAGTTATTTTAAAACCCATCAGATTGACCAAAAAAAAAAAAAAAAAAATTAAGCCTAACTATGTAACATATTGGCAGGGATGTAAAACAATGGAAACCCTGATGCCATGTTAATGTGAGTTGTTTTTATAAAAACAGTCTTTGGAAAGCAATTATAATGCTTATAAGTTGGAGCTGTGTCTATTATACAATCCAATAGTTTCTAGGTATCTGCTCTATAAAAATCTTACATGTGATCAGGAGACATATACAAGGGTTTCCTTGCAGCAATTGTTCCAGTAGTTAAAAACTAGAAAAAACCTCAAGAATCAGAGGATCATTATTAAATTGAAGTCAAGTCATTCAGTGAATTTTTACATGGTAGCTGAAATATCAAACCAGCTATTTTTAAATCAACAGAGACAAATCTTGAAAGCCAAATATTGATTGGAAAAGTATGCTTTTTAAAATAAATGTTTAAAACACACAAAAATGTTACATATGCCTGGAGACACATAAATATGTAGTTAAAAGTATAAAAATATGCATGAGATTGATAAACACACAATCAGAACAGAGGTTGCTTCTGAGGGAAAAAGAATTGAGATCAGATATGAGTTTTAACTCCAAATATTTTATTACTGAGAAAAATGAAAAACTGTGAGGTACATACCACAAAAAGAAATTAGAATTGTGTTTGAAATTTCTTCCAGTTTTTTAAAAAAATGTGATCTAATTCACACATGAATGCATATACCAGGGCATATTTCTGCTAAATACCAAAAATCAGTTTAAGAACACAGCTTAAGAAAATGTCTGTTATTTCAGTACCTTCTCTATAGACCTCCAAAACTACTATGGATTAGACATGACAGAAACTCCTCTGTGTTCACACTGTGAGCACTGGTAACCCAGGGCTTAGTAGAATAGTTCTGCTGCCCTCAACCAGGCTTTCCACCACTGGGTGCAAAATGGATACTCCCACGTCACATCTATACCCTCCATCACATCTATAGGACAGGGCAAAGAGGACACAGGAAATTACCACATGCTTCTTCCTGTCACATCCCACTGGATAGAACTGTGCCACTTAACCGCATCTTATTATAAGGGAATGTGAGAAATGTAATCTCTGGCTAGGATATCATGTGCCCAGCTGATCTTTGCAGTTCAATTAGTAGAGGAAGAAGAGAATGGATATAGCTGGACACTACCTGCTTCTGCCAAAAGACAGATAAGACAGTTACCACAAAAGTGCATTTATAAACATTTATAAATAGGGAACTTGTCCTTCTGTCTTAATCTCAGCAGCCCACCTCACAGAGTCCCCCTCACCTAAAGCTTCCTTAGCTCTAGTCTTACTCAGATGTCCTTCACTCCACAAGCACCTTCCCTGAGCCACACACTCTGTGAGATGCCAGGGCTGAAGACAGAATGGAGGCAAGCATCAAGGAAAAAGCATGATTAGGATACCCACTCAAATGGTGGTTTGCAGGATGTAATCTAAGCATTGGGAGGGACCCAGAAGCCAGCCAGGGCATCTGTGAAGACTCTTCTGTAATAGCTTTCCATGCTTCACAGAAAGGTGGTCCTGGAACTGAGAGGCAGTGGAACTGAGAACTGTCAGGGAGATGGATGGGATTCTGACCAAAGGGAATAAATATGAAAAGATAAGAGAATGAAACACATGTCCATGAAAACTCAGTTCAGTACGGACATAAATTAACAAGGTGGTGAGCCACAGATAAAGCTGGGAAGGGTAGCGGGAGGTCAGTCTGTGGGGACTCTCATTCATGCAGAGGAGTTCAGAATTTATCCTGCATATAGTGAGGGAAGCGTTAACAAATTTTGAATGAGGAAGGGGCAAAAATTGGATTATTAGAATGATCACTGTGATCACAATTCATTTTCCAGAGGGGTGGCTACCCCTTTAAATAAAATGGGTGGCATAATCCTCCAATTTACTAGTCCACTGTATGAGGACCTCCTCCACAATTTCCATCCTGTGTTCTCTAGACACACAACTATGCTTCCCTGTACAAATATTTTTCTGGAGATGTTATTTCATAATACATGTTAATCTATGTGTTTTAATAGCTGCTCAACAAGACCGACTACAAGTTCTAGCCAATAATCCAATCATTTTAATAGGTCTTCCCTGAGAAATGTGCACACAGCACACTGTGCTTCTCCCTTGCACTTTCTTCACTGTTGAAATTCATTATTTCAATAAGTTTTAGTGTTTACCATCTCCATGTCTGAAAGGTTCACCACTGTGTCTCCAGTGCCTCACACAGAGCTAACCCTTGGTGGGAACAGAATATTTACAGGAGTGAATAAATGAATGAAAAATAAATAATAGACACCCTTCAAAAAGCAATAACCTATTTTAGTAATATTGAATAATTTTAAAGATCTTTCTTGTACAAATATTATAAGATGAGCAAATAATTCTTTTGACCATTTCTTTACTAGTTAATTATCAAAATTCCTAGCGCCCATCTTGTCAGTTGTTTCAAGTCAAATAACAGAAAACTCTGGTCACTTGCAGCAAGGGTTCTGCCTAAGTAGCAGAAAATAATATCGTCACAGTTCTCTTGCATTGTGAATTTTCCTTATGAAAGGAAATATTCCAGAGGAGATAAACATTACATCCTTTCTCTCCCTTTTTTTAATGTTAATATTAAATTTTTAGAAATTCACATTTAGTGTAAAAATTCCAAACAAAAGTCTCTATACACAGGTCATGAAAAAATAACTGCCATGTAAGGACTGATTTGGCTGTGAATAGGAGAAAGGTAGAAAGAGAAAAGGTTAGGAGGTAATTTGAAGAATGCAATAGACTATGAGTGAGGCTAATTAATCCCCTCAATCCCCTCAAAAGCAACTCTTGCTTACCTTCCTACAGATTCTAGAAGCAGCTAGTGGTTTGCACCTATTATACCCTACCACAGCAAATCAAAAGTTCCCTTTGAGAATATCTTTGCCAATCATACTTCAGATAGAGCACTAATCTCCAGAATCTATAAAGAACTCAAAAAACTCTACATCAAGAATACAAATAATCCAATCGACAAATGGGCTAAGGAAATGAACAGACACTTCACAGAAGAAGATGTACAAGCAATCAATAAACATATGAAAAAATGTTCAACATCTCTAGTAATAAGAGAAATGCAAATCAAAACCACCCTAAGATTCCATCTCACCCCAATTAGAATGGCGATTATCAAAAATACAAGCAACAGGTGTTGGCGAGGATGTGGGGAGAAAGGTACACTCATACATTGCTGGTGGGGCTGCAAATTAGTGCAGCCACTCTGGAAAGCAGTGTGGAGATTCCTTAGAAAACTTGGAATGGACCCTCCATTTGACCCAGCTATCCCACTCCTTGGCCTATACCCAAAGGATCTAAAATCAGCATACTACAGAGATACAGCCACATCAATGTTCATAGCTGCTCAATTCACAATAGCCAGACTATGGAACCAACCTAGATGCCCTTCAATTGACGAGTGGATAAAGAAACTGTGGTATATATACACAATGGAATATTACTCAGCCATAAAGAATGACAAAATTATGGCATTTGCAGGCAAATGGATGAAATTGGAGAATATCATGCTAAGTGAGATAAGCCAATCTCAAAAAGACAAGGGACGAATGATATCGCTAATAAGTGGAGGATGACACATAATGGGGGGGAGGGAAGGGTTAGTGTTAGGGTTAGAGTTAGGGTTAGGGAGGGGGGCAAGTATGGAGGAAGAAAGTACTGTATAGAGGGTAAAGAGGGATGGGAGGGGTGGGGGGAAGGGGAAAAAATAACAGAATGAATCAAACAACATTATTGTATGTGGATTTACGATTACACAAATGGTATGCCTTTGCGCCATGTACAAAGAGAGAGACAACATGTATCCCATTTGTTTACAATAAAATAAAATAAAATAAAATAAAATAAAATAAAAAAAGTTCCCTTTGCTGAACTTTCTGTATCACATAAGCACAGATCATTTCATTTCCACAGTGCTTAAGTAAGGTGTTTCAGTTCACATTTGCACTATAAACTGTACCATAAAAAGCTGCCATTTTGAAATTTTGCAAGCAATCAATTCTATTGCCCTAATAGGAGAAAAACATCATTTAGAAATAACTATCATGCAGGATTATTGAACTAGTTGTCAGCAACCCACTTCAAAATTCATTGAGTGGAGATCAATCCGGACACTTGCCTGCCTATGGGAAAAAGAGAAACTCCTCCTTTTTGGAGAATTTTTTAGAAAGGAGAACTTCATGAATTAACTAAATTTCTTTTTGCCAAAATGCCAAAAATTTAGCTCTCTCCCACCCCTGTTCAACAGATCAAAGGATAGTTTCAGAAGATAACCAATTGTCCTCCTAGTAGATATAAGCAGTGGAAGAGGAATCACCTGCCAACAGGAGAACTAACCTACTCATTGGGCATCCACGGCTTTGTGACACCTAGACTCAAGCAATCCTATCAGCAGCCACTCTTGATGACATAGGAGGCGCTTTGACTTCACTACAGTGAATTAAGCCTCCTTCTCATATTCCATTGCTTTGCAAAGTTGGAAGATGAGATTGTCCGGTAACACAGGTTTTTTAAACATCTCATCTCACATCTGTGTTATTTTAATTTTTAACTTAGGAGAAAGCAAAACTTTCAATATAGCTACAATAAACTGTTGATTTGGGGTTTCAAAAATTTCTCTCCTTTTTAAAAACTTCTGTTTAAAACAGGTTTTGCTTTTTGTTTTGTTTCATTGTTTTTTTAACTCGAATTATCAAGTAAAAACAGTATTACTGAGTAAACAGGCAGTAAGTGGATAGATCTTCCCACTATGTGAGGGCTGTAGGGTAGGGTTTCCAACTGCTGCTCTCTAAGGGCTGGGGGGGTTCATATCCAGTGCTACTCAAGAAAGAAAAAGGGAAAAAAAAAATAACAGAATGAATCAAACACCATTACCCTATGCAAATGTATGATTACACAAATGGTATGCCTCTACTTCATGTACAGAGAAACAAGTTGTACCCCATTTGTTTACAATAAAAAAATTCAAAAAAAAAAAAAAGAAAGAAAAAGAACTTGAGTCTGATTTTTCTACAAAAAACAATCCAGATAGTCATGCAAAATTAGGAAACTGCAAAGATCCTAGTGACTATTCAAAAATAAAACACAATAGTCAACCCAGAATGGGAGACTTTCGGTTTTGTTGTTTTTAAAGAAATGTGAACATTTTTAAAGATCCTAACAAATATTCTTGGTGAGCTTTCCAGGATTTGATCTGTTGACTAAGTATTTTAGATAATCATAGTTAGGTTTTATGCCACGTGTTATACATGCTTATTCTGAAGATAAAAATGGAAATACTGACCCAATTAGTTGATTGCTAGCTTTAAAGCTATTTTTCCTTCTTGTGAAGGCATGCATATATTTTAAGGGACCATCTCCACTGTCCCCTGCTCCTCTTTGCATTACCTCAACACCAGCAATGCAGGAAATAAAATTCTAATCAGAGTCCTTGCAATTCACTCTGCACCTTTTCTTGAGCATCCAGCACTTATTACCATCGAGGATTTTATACATCTTCGTCATCACTGTGGTTTCTAACCTGTAACTGCATCTAAAGGGAAGATAGGTGTATTAAAACTGAACAGGAAGCTAAGAATTCAGATTCTTTTTACATGCATGATGACCCAGACACCTGAAGAACAAACATTCTTTGATGTTCCTTTTTGTGTGTGGTGGGTGGGGGGACCAGAGATTGAACTCAGGGGCACTCAACCACTGAGCCACATCCCGAGCCCTATTTTGTATTTTATGTAGAGGCAGGGTTTCACCAAGTTGCTTAATGTCTCGCCATTGCTGAGGCTGGCTTTGAACTCATGATCCTCCTGTCTTGGCCTCCCACGCTACTGGGATTACAGGCATGCACCACTGTGCAGGGCTTCCTCTGATGTCCTTAATCCCTGTTCCCTGGGAGCAAATGTGTACTCATAAGAGAAAACAAAGAAAGGGAATAAAAAGAATCATTTCACGCCACAACTATTTTCATAAGGGACATAATGGCTAGTCAAGAGGCAATCCACACTTTAACCACTTTTGGAAACAGATGGTTCTAAATGTGACTAATTTTCCTCAACATTTAACAGCAACATCAGAAATTAAACATGTTACAGAAACCATTAGGTTCAGTCCCAGCCCTGTTACTATCAGTGTTGTCTATTATGGGAATCACATCCATTAACACATTGACATTAATTGAGGAAGGAAGCTTGGAGGAAAGAAAAGGATTAGCTATCACTAAACACTCCAAAGCAAAGACTGGGTTCTTCCTCTCCCAATTTAAACCAAGCATCTCCCACTAAACTTGGCCCCTTTGGCCAAGAAACTTTGTGGATCAAGTTGAGGTTTTAAAATAAGTTATCTTAGCTAGAATCATGATCCATTCCCAAAAAAAATATCTATTTTTTCTGCCTCAGATGAATAAATCATCCTACTTGTAAATGTCTTGGGCTATTGAATTGTAAGGGTTAAAGCAACAATCCAACTCCAATCCTGGTTCTGTCTGAACTTACACCGAACAACCAAAGGATATAGAATGACATACTCCGAGCCTCCTCTGGTGGCTGCTCAGGCATGGTTCAAGGTACAAGCCCAGAAAAGCACAGACATTATCAGCCTTTCTCCATCAGATAACTCGAGTAAATATCATTTCCCCAAAGCCTTTTGTTTCAATGTCCAACCGCAATGCTCTAAGAACCTGAAGGATTTATGAAGGCGCTTCCTGAAAACCTTTGCTCCAAAGATGTGATGATGGGGCTGGGGATATAGCTCAGTTGGTAGAGTGCTTGCCTCATAAGCACAAGGCCCTGGGTTCAATCCCCAGTACTGCAAAAAAAAAAGATGTGATGATCATAGTTCCTGTCCTTCCCCCTTGAGGTACTCATTGAAGGTGCTTAGATTGGAGTCTTGTGCTTATACCTCAAATGACAACCTCAAGACCAGCAGGGAACTTTGATGTCACCTGCAAATCCCAACAAGAAGTCCTTCAAGAAAGGTGGAGAACTAGAAGTTCCTGAGAAGGGTGATCCGAGTGAGGGAAAGGATGGGATGCCTAGAAACCTGAACATCCTGGAACCTTGAGTCTGAGAAGGAGCACGAAAGGGGGACCAAAGGCTTTAAAATCATAAAGCGCAGAGATCGTATAAACATGAATTTGTTCACAAAATGCTAGAATAGAACTGGGAAACATGGGGGCAAATTAAAGGAGGGGAATTTTGACACAGTAAACACGTATTTAGGATAAAACACTGTTTTCCAATGCAAATGGATACACCTAACTGATTTCCTCAACGACCCTCCTTCACGCCCTTATAAACTCAAATCAAGCACTCCATCCTTCCCTTCGAATGTAACTAAAGTTATAAACAGTATCATAGGAAATAAAACCATATCAAAGATTGTTATTTTTCCATTGTTATTTGTTTTAGTCAGCTTTTTTGCTGCTGTGACTAAAAGATCTGAGCAGAACAATTTTAGGGGAAGAAGAGTTTATTTGAGGGCTCATGGTTTCAGAGGTCTTATCTTAGTCCATAGAAGACTGGCTCCATTCCTCGGAGAGGCAGGACATCATGGCAGAAGAGTATAGGAAGGGAAGCAGCTCACATGGTGATGAGAAAGCGGAGAGAGAAACTCCACTGTCAAGATACAAAATATATATAGCCCAAAGCCACGCCCCCAGGGACCCACCTCCTCCAGCCACACCCCACAGCGTTCAGTTACCACGCAGTTAATCCCATCAGTGATTAATTCACTGACTGGGTTAAGGCCCTTGTAACCCAATCATTGCTTCTCTTAACTTTCTTGCATTGTCTTGTACGTGAGCCTTTGGGGACACTTCACATCCAAACCATGACATTATTTGACTAGAATGTCTCTCGAAATACGCACACATACACACACACACACACACACACACACACACACACACACACTGATTCTCCCACCTAAAGCACAATGTGCCCTTTATCCCTCCCTAGTGAATATCTTTCCTGAGGAAGAAAACACTGAAGAAGGGGCAGAAGTCCTACAAAGAGTCTGTTCAAGTTGAAATGTTTGATGACTGCAGAAATATTCTTATAAGACATATTGAGAAAGAAGAGCAGATATTACAATTCTCCTCCCAAAATTTTGGAAAAGTTGTAAGAAATAGCAGACAAGATTGGGGGTGATGGTTTTAGGATGGTGCCAAGCCCTTGAACACCACAGAAATGTACTGCCCACTCTCAGCACGAAGTAACCCAGGTATCAAGAGAATTTGCACCAAAGTTCTCTGTGGCAATTGGCAAGGAATTCAGGATGAGGAAAGGGTAAGGCAACTTCTCCAGCAGTTTTCATGATTTGGTGTGGATTACAAGCAATTGTAAATTGGGCTACTCGTGCTTGCTGCCGAATGGAGATTTAGGTCACCCAGAGTAATCAGAATAACTAACTGAAGAAATCCAAATACCATGTCCTTTTAATCAAGAGAGATTTATAGAAAGTAGGAGAGTGCCCATTGCATGTTAGTCTATTGTTCATGATCAGAATAGTAGAAAACAAGACTGTTGGAAAATTTAGTCACAGAAAAGCCATGTGTTCATTGATCCAGACGTTTATTTGACTTTAGACAAATTAGTTCAACCACCCTTGAAGGTGGATCGGTATTTCTTACCTGAGATCTGAGAGTTGGGGACAATGTGACCTCAAGGGGGTGCCAAAGTCAAATCTAAGAAAGGGGCCAGCAGGGATGCCAGCATCAATTAGGGCATGGACAGAACCAAGGCAATACCTGGGCATCAGGAAAGCCAGTGCCAAGGAAGGTGGAAGCAGGCAAGCAGGCTCATCTGGACTCATTCCGCAAAACTGATCAGGCAGAGGGGTCAAGAGGCATTCATGTGTGAACAAAACGGTTTTCGAGACTTTTCAATTTGAGTCTATGTGGCTTAGCAAGAGAACAAACTGATTACCCACTTCAGTTCACCCTGCCTTCTATCTCTAGGGAGAAACCCCACAAATACAAACAAATGAGAAATCTTACTTTTTTTTAAAATTCTTTTTGTTTTTGTTTTTGGTACCAGGGATTGAACCCAGGTGAGTCACATATCCATGCCTTTTTATTTTTTATTTTAAGACAGGGTTTCACTAAGTTGCTTAGGACCTCCCTAAGTTGCTGCAGCTGGCCTCAAAGTTGAAGTCCTCCTGCCTCAGCCTCCCACATCACTGGGATCACAGACATGTGCCACCACAACCAGCTAATTTTCAAATTCTTAAGCAAGTATTTAACTATGTAAAACCAATACTGTGGACACTGACATTTTAAAGAAACCAATGCATGAAACATGAGATAACTTGAATCTTCTTGTCATCAAATACTTTTTGGAACATCCACTATTCATCAGAAACCTTCAGGGAGTATAATGATAATTTAAAAAAAAAATTTAAAAAGACAAACATGTTTCTTGCCTCCAGGGAATTTGTGCAGAGAACAGGGTCTTCTGAGGATTGACCAGTGCTGAGCTACAACCCCAGCTTGCCTCCAGGGAATTTGAAGCCTAATAATTTGCAACTCATACTGTGATAGCAGCTACTTAGCCAATGGAGACTACCAGGCTGCATCAGACAATGTCTGGCTGCAGATTGCCAATGATTAGGGTAACTTGGCACCAAAGAATTCCTTGTATCTGAAAGAATTCATCAATCCAGTTGCATAGCAGGAGACTCATTGACACTGAGGTGTAATAAAGTTATTAGAATATATCATAAGGACAGCAAGATAATCTATCTGTAGTTTGAAGGAATGTCTTTCAAATACTTGAGAGGTAAAAAAAAGGTCAACTGGATTTCATAAAATTGAATGCTGTTATCTCATTGATACTGGATTATAATAAATCTGAATTTTCTATCATCAGGGATACAGTTTGGACTGGTTTAACTCAGCTTCACTGACCCATTGCCAAGACACCAAATAAATGTTTCGCACCTCCCCATGACATGGCCAGCTTACCTTTGTAGCTTTATTCCCCCTTTTCAGCTCGTAAGCCCTGACCCCGGCCAGACAGCCGCGCTCATTAGCCTGAACACTCCCACCTCGTGCCTGTTTTCCTTCACAGCCATTCTGGCTGAAATCCAAGCCCACCCAAAGTTCTGCCCAGCCTAGAAAGATTTTCCCGAGTACCACAGTTGGAGTTTCTTTTACCTTGACTTCCCTGAAATAGCTCTTTCTTTTTGTTTTAAAATACTTTGTTCTATCTCAATGTCCTTGGAGTACTTAATGCCTGGGCATGACCTCTGAACTGGTCCATTCTCCAGATGAATGATGGGCAAGTTCCATAACCTTTCTCAGACTCGGTTTTCTCATGTAAAAAATGAGAAGACATCTTCATGAATACATTTTCAAACCTAGGAGGATTTTTGTGAGGATTATTTGAACTAATATCTGAAAGCCCAACAGTGTGTAGTAAGTGACCTGATACATGCTTATCATCCTCAGACTCTTCATCATCTCCATTAATTTCTCTACCAACTCTAAGAGCCTTAAGGACCAGTGTGTGTCTCACATTTCAATTTCCCTGCAGCACCTAGCACAGGGCTCTGCTCGTGAGATGGGTATATGCTGACAAACTCCAGCTTTCTGGGGATGGGGACAGTCCTGATTCATAGGGACTCCAGTTTTCATGATGTAAATACTCCCCTCGTTGCCCATTCCAAGCACTGAAGGCAGCATTTAGAATAGTTGCTCACCATGCACTTCTTAGGGATTTTAAAGGCTGCTCCAGCCCACAGCTGGATAATCTCAGTAAACAATATGGAATTGGAAATAGGGCTAAACCTTGTGTGGTTTTTATGCCATGGCCAGCAAAGAGCCAGATACATGGCTACTACATCCGTGCAGCCTCACCTGTCCTGACAGTAAAATAACCAGGTTTTTCCTCCCAGTCAGGAATTTTCTCTCATCCTCTCCTGGATTTCACTCTCACCAAAGAAGTCTAAGCAGAAAACCTTGTCACTTTAGGTATGTGTGAACCACATGTGCTAATTTAAAAAAAATAAGCCTTATAGCATTTACCATTGCCAATAAAAAATATCTATATAGTGTTATTGGTTTATTGACATCCAGTAACTAATAAGTGAAATAAATACAAATCCCTCAAGAAGTCACAAAGCATTTGGACATTTAACTGAATTCTTGGTTAACGTAACCCATTACCCTGAAGATGCCTTTCTCTGCACAGGCTCCTATCTAGCATGGATTCCCTGTCCTAGTCGAGTCCTGCCTTGGGTTCCTTCCAAGGCAAGCAGCCCTCAGTCACTTCAGCCACCCAAGCAAACAGGTTGTCCCTATTGTTCCCTCTCCTGATTTGATCTCATTGGGCTCTTCCTGTCCCTTTCTGATGGTATTCAAAAGCAGAACTACACTTCTAAACACTATTTAGCTTAGCAAAATTCATCTCTGAACAGACTAAAATCTTTATTTTCTATCTCAAACATCAGCCTCAGCTTTGGATGCCTTCATCTGAGAGGAAGCATTAGGTTATTTTTTTTTCTCATCCAAACTTCAAATGTCTTATTCTTTCATTACGCATCCCCCTCGGCCTTCAATCATTCAAAGTTTCTTGAATCAATGTATGAAAGCACATGTGTCTCTTTAATAAGAAGTCCTTTGCTATGAACTGTACTAACAAGTTTCTTTCAGTTAATGCCTCATTAACTAAACACTTTCCTCTAACAAAGTCTCCATACTCTGGGAAGAAAGTCATTGCATGCCATGTCTCTGCTAGTTCTACCCACAACCTCCAGACACCTCTATCCAAAAGCCTTTCCCCTTCTGGTCCCAGTAAGATTGGGCCAGTTCTCTGTTTCTTAAAGATATTTAATTTTCCTAGAGGCAGATAAGCAGACCCCTAAGACTGAAAAAATAAAAAAAGCTCAACAACTTAACCAAACACAATAAACTGCTCATATAACTGCATACAGAACAGAAGCATTTAACGAGGACTATGTATCTTATCTCAGTGGGTTTATTGTTCTAACACTAGGTGATATTCATCAGTGGATCAGTCTACAAATTATTACAGCTCATCAAGGGAGCTTCTACATTCTTGCTTTCCTCGGCAGAAATAAATCCACTGTTTAATATATGTGTGGAGACAAATTAATTCTTCCCTCTAGATAATTCCTGCCTAGGAGAGCTCTATCACAACATATATCATACGGAAGCTTTAAAAATAGTGTCTTACTTTTAGCAGTTATTAGAAGCATTGTTTGATGAATTCTGAAGTCTGCACCAAAATAGGAGGAATCATGGAACAATCTCATGAAGAGGACCTGACAAGGGAGAATCCAGGCTTCGTGGAACCTAAAAATGTGGGAAGCCCCATTTGAGAAAATACAACAATAATGACACAAAGTTAGGTATGCAAGGAAATGTTTATTAAAAAGAGGTATAATGAAGTGAGGAGCCCCAAAGCTCAAGTTCCACAACTTGCACAGTGAATAATTTACTGTCCACCTTGAAGCTTTTCCAAAGAGTTCCTTTCTGCTTGCTAAACCCAGCATATGGGACAGTTCACCTAATCATCACACTTGCCTTTCTGAAAGTGGCACTGTTTCCAGTTTCATTTTATAATTGAAGAGACTGAGGCCAAGAAAGTGAGTGACTTGCCCAAGGCCACACTGCCATGATGTGCACAGCCCATGCTCAACCCCAGAATCAACGGTTGGCCAACATATACCGCTGCCTCCCCAAGACCAAAAGAATCTTTATAAATTTTATTTCTACCATTTCTCAACATTAGTTTATTTTTACTTCCATCCTAAATTTTCTAAGAAAAAGAGGCAGAGAGGTAAGAGTGTTTGTCTTCCAATGAACACAGATCTGAGCCTTGAAGTTGCACAGAAGATGCTCCATCATTAGGACTTATGTTTTCATCCCCAATGGCTCAGACTCAATCCTCCCAAACAGAATGCACATCTTCATCAGTGATGGCCAAATGGGTTTGGAGTGGATGAAAGTTACAGCTGCTGGTTGTGGGGTTCTCTAAATCACTAAGTTCAGACTATTTCGAATGTCAAACTGGCACTTAACAGGCAATAGCTGAGAATCTGACTTGATTTTATTTTGGAGTAAAATCCTTTCCAAGCTAAGGTATTATTCTATAATTCCTCACATTACCTAGAAGTGTCATCAAACAGAAAATAAAGATATTTTTCACATCCTTAAGTAATTCAAAAAAAATTGGGGATGATCCTTCTAATGTGGAAGGCTCAGGAATAAAGTTGCTCACTTACAACAGGGGCATTATCCCAGAGGCCATCAGGTTGAGTGAGATAGGTAATTTAACACATGGATCCTAAGAGGCAGAAAGAGTTAATGTACTTAACTTATTGGCCACTGAACTCATTCCCAACTTTCAAGTGAAAGCCACAGAGAACTGTGTGAGCATGAATTAACTTAATCAAGAATGCTTACGAAATATGCCATACTTCATGTACAAACCACACAGGCAAACAACCAAGGGTCCACTCTGAGACTGGGTTGTCAGCTGACGTCCCGATCTTCTAGCGACCTAAAGACAGCTAATCTGTTTAACAATTAAGATCCATTTGTTAAAAGTCAGCAATGGAGGACAAAAAGAAACTGAAGGAGAGAAGCACCGCCTTCTTGAAACCTGCAGGCACTTGCTCCTAGAAACACTAGCCAGTGGAACTGAGAGCCTGCTACCTTAGCTGGCTCTTTTCTCTAGCACACTTTTCTTGCTTTGATGTGGAGACATGCTCCGTGGAACTGTGTGGCACACGAAAGAGAAGTATGAAGTAGTAAGATAAGCATGAAGTAGGAAGAGATTGATGGAGAATGAAGCCAAAGGCTCATCTAGGACTGGACAGGGCCCCAGTGCAATAGACTCGCAAAGCCATGTCACTCACCAGGGAGCTGGATTTGAGATGAAGCAAGCGTATTGCAGAGTCCATACAAAGGTATCTTTTTTTTTTTTTTTCAAGAACCCAAAGATCTTGAAGGTTGTTTACACTCTCTGGGAATTATTTGTTCTTTCAAATATTTATTGGACACTACTATGTTCCAGGTACTGAGGTTAGAGTTTTATGTTGACTATCTCTAATTTGTGACTGTCTTATTCATTCTTTTGATCCCAGGACCTCATTCATAGAAGGTGGCTCAAAAATGGAAGTTATCATCATCAACAGCATGCTCTTGTTATTCATATACAGGATCACAGATGATATAAAGATCAACATTTTTCAGAGGTTTGTCCTTGTAACACTCCTAACAGCTGTCCACCAGCAAAGGGATGGTTTGCAGGGAAGTAAGACAGAGTGAATACTTCATCACAGTTTCCTCTCTTACAATTTTTTCTGTAAGTAACAAAGCATGTGTCCATGAAGCTAGAATGAGTCAACCTATTAGCAGTTAGAAAAATCATTCTTGTGTTCATCATCATCAAAAATCTACAGAGTGAGTTTTCAAAGGATTCTTACATATTTAACATTAATTCTAATACAAAAGGAGATGTCATTAAGAATACAATTGTTTAAACCAAGTGTGATAGTAAGCTCTATGTCAATGTAACAAGTTACCTGAGAAAAATCAACACAAAAGGAGGAATGGTTTATTTTGGCCCACAGAGGTTACAGTCCATTGTCACTTGGTTCCATTGTTTTGGGCCTGTGGCAGCACAGTACATCATGGTGGGAGTACATGTTAGAGAAGATCTGTTCACATCATGGCCACCAGGAGGGAGGGAGGAAAAGAGAGGGATAGGGAGACGGAAAGGAAGAAGGAGAAAGAGAAGGGGCTGAGTTCTTTCAAGCCATTCCCCAGTGACCTCACTTCCTCCAACTAGGCCCCACTTCTTAAAGACTCTACCAACTTCCCAGTAGAACCACAGGCCAGGACCTAAGCCTTCAACACATGACCCTTTGAGAGACATTTCAGATCCAAACTAAAGCATTGTGATGTCTTTGAGTGGTTCTTCTGTGTAAGGCACTGTTTAGACAATTAATGCTCATCAACTCTCATCAAGATCACATCTTCTTGTGGTTTAATTGACTTAATGTCCCACTTTATAGATGATGAAACTGTCTCAGACATTCAAGAACCTGGAGAATTCAGGGAGCCTAGGGTGACATTTGCCAAGCCTGACAAGTTCTTCTTTAAAATAAGGCACCCAGCAACTGAGGAGAGTAAGACAGGAGGATCCCAAGTTCAAAGCCAATTGCAGCAACTTAGTGAGGTTCTAAGCAACTTAGCAAGACGCTGTCTCAAACTAAAAAAAAAAAAAAAAAAAAAAAAAGGACTGGGAATGTGAATCAGTAGTTAAGTGCCCTTGGGTTCAATCCCTTGTAGGGGGGGGGGGGGGGGTTGGGGAGGGCAGAGTGCTAGGAAAATTCTGAGAAATGTGATTGGAAAAAGTGTTTTGTGGGCTAAATTGTAGGGATCTTTAGCCTAGGGAAACAGAGAACAAAGGCAGAATGATCAAGTAGGCAGAATATAAATGGATTTGATATGGATTCTTTCAAAAAGTGATAAACTGAATATGGAGAACATGAAGTGAGAAAAGCAGAAGAATACGATTACCTACAAGAACAGGAAAATAAAGATGAAGGATCAAGTCTACATTTAGAGACAGGCCACATTTTTATTGATACCCTACTAGTTCTAGCTTCACACTATTCTCTTTCCTATATATGATATCATTTGGTCCTACAACAGCACTCCAGGGAGAGTTTTAAGTCTTTACATAACTGCTCTCATGCTTGGTCATTGAAAATCTGTGCTTGTGATGCATTCAACAGGAATAACTAGGTTGTTTCAAAGTTTTCATGATGTCTTTAAATTTAGGGTCACAGTCTGTGTTCAGCTCTTTCTCTGTTCCCATTTGGCTCTCTAGTTAAATTGGGAATAACTCTTGTCACTCTGAGCAATTGTGCTCACCCAGACTCTCTCTTCTCATTTCTAATAAACCTTCTCATCTTGCAGAAATCTAGAGTTTCTCAAAAAAAGACTCGAACCATAAAATAAAACAAGCTATTTCTGTGGACCCAACAAAATAGGAAATGTGGATGGAGCCAAAAAGTTATCTTTGAAAGCTAGAAAAATCAGCTGTAATTATTTGGTAAGAGGTTATGTAGTTATGATAAACATGTTTTTCATTTTAAAAATTATAGAAGTTTATCTCAATAAAAAGAGACCTGAGATTTGTTCAACAATAAATCCAATATAAATCACCACTGTAATGTAGCTGCTAGAAAAGATACCATGACTTAGGCCTCATTAACAACTACTGACTGTACACAAATCAGAACTCACCCAGTGTGGATACTGCATTCACTTCTAGGAGATGTGTCTAGAAGGATAAGCTATAACTTTTGGCAATAATTGTTAAGAAATACAAGCCCCATAATGAGAAGAATGATTCAAGTTAGTGGGACTATTTAGCTTCAAACATTGGTAGGGGTCTGGGGGTTAAGGAAAGACAACAGTTGTTTTTCATTATGCAAAAAGCTTCCATGTGGAAGGACATAATTCCAAGGAGCAGAACATAAACCAATAATGACAATAAAAGTAGTTACCCTACACTGTGCTGTTTCTCTGTGTCAGACACTATACTAAGTACACAATATTCATTATCCCAATTAATTGCCACAACAACCCTAATAGTGTTGATCACCAAGAAACAGATTTAGAGGCAACATGCAGAAGAATACTCTAATAACCAGAGTTACCTAGAGGTGAAACAGGCTGTACTGAAAGATGACAAGTGTCCTGTCACTGAATATGATCAGTTATGTGCTGGCAAGTCTTAAATTAGAGGAAGTTGTCTAGAGAATCCAAGTATCTGGCAGATAGCTGAGTTTTAGAGCATACTCAAGTGCCTTCTGTGACTTGCTACAACTAAAAAAAAAAAGCTAGAAGCAAGGAACAGCTAATAGATGCCATTGATGGATAACACTGGAAAAAACATTAAACATGAGGAACCGATTCAGAGGAGAAATAAAGAATTATTTCAAGGAGAAGGAGATGTCATTAACAGAAATCAAGACATCCTCAACAGAACAAATCCTGCAGGTTGATTTCTTCCTGGTCCCTTGCAATGGCAAAAGTGGCAGGCAAATAAACCCTTGAGGCCACATGCGTCTTCCCAGTTTTGTGGAAAACTTCAGGACTTTTCTGGTTCCTTTCCGAACTCGGTAAGTCCCAGGCTCTAGAATCCAGCAGAAGGAGGGCCCTCCAGACCCCCAAGGGTTCTAACCACTACCAGTTGCTTCTGTCTCTCTCATTGTAACTACTAAAATGATAAGTATGTCAAACAGCTTCAGTTAATTTGCTCAGTTACACTTCTTTTGTGTACTCTAAAAGAAGTTAGTACAAAACAAAACAAAACAAAAAAAAAGTACCAGCAACAAAGAAAACTTTAGCAAACTAAATTGGAACTCTTAAAAACTGTAGTGGGAGCATTTGGGATATTTAGGACAAGATGTGTGATCGTGTGAGGTTTTTAAAAGCCATATGCAATGCCCATCTCTGTGCTTCTTCCTGGTTTTTTGTATAATTTTCAGTCTAAGGGAGCAATTGAATATGTTCCTTAAGATGTAGTTGGGAAGGGAGAAAGAAGGGTATGAGGGAGTACGAGGGAAGGCAAAGGAAGGGGAAGATGGAGAAAGTGGGGTGGACAATGGGGGGCAAGGACAGAGAAAAGAAATACATCCACAGACAGAGGCAAAGGGCGTGTGGTTGGACCCCCTTAAAGACGAGGGGCTGATGGAATGATTTTACCTGGACGAGAAGAACGTGGGAGCCAGATCTTCTTGAAGAAGTTCAGAAGACAAGTGGGCCACACAAATGCAAACCATCCCCAAACACTGCTTCCTGGTTTTTGCTTAGAAACACCACTGTGGTGGGAGGGGGGAGGAGAGGGAGAAAGAGGGAGAGAGGAAATGAGGGTCAACATCAAAAAGCCTCCTGGACCAATGTTTTTTCCCAAATATCACTCCATCATATCAGTTACCACCTCTGCATGGGGAAATGCACTGTCCTGGCCTGTACTCTTGTCTCTAGGAGGGCAGGACTCCATCTGCTGAATGATCTTTCTAGAAGCAATCCTTGCTGTTGCGCAGCAGCCAAAGGTGCATGGAAATCCAATGCAAGCGGGAAGCCTCTCAAAGCAGTTTTCCAAGTTCCCTTGCACAAAGCAGGTTTTCCCCTCCACTTAAACAACAACAATTTGTTTTACTTTGATAGGTCCTCCTGAATAATGGTTTCATCATTAAACATCTGGCTTCTTCTTAGCAGATTAGGCCTCCAATGAGGAAAGTATGTTTATAATTCTAATTTGAAACACAGCACATTAATATGCTGATTCTCATAATGTTTGCCTTAACCTGTTTGGAGAAATTATGACTACAAATATCTTGTACACAACACCTCTAACTACCAGCTTGTACAAACAACATAAGAGCCGGAGCCGCCTCATCCAGACGATTGGAACCACTTCAGAGGCGATCATGATTAGTGCTTTGGCTGGAAGCCATCTTTTACACATAAACTCAGCATCTGTCTCTGAGATGCAGTCCCAGGCTAACAGACCCACCTCCACTGTTACTAATAAGCACATTGGAGAGAGCCAGATGGTCTGCCAGGAAGAGCTCTGCCTTTTCCTGGGCTAGGCACACTGGAGGGAGGGAGCCTGAGCCGGCTCCAAGTCATATTTCCTCAGGCTCCAGGTTCCTGCAATGCTGTGTGCAAACAGGCGCCACTAAAAACGAATGTAAATGAGGGTGCTATTCATTATTCACAGCTGGCACCTAGCCATCCCCTCCTCCTCTGAGTGATGCCTGCGTGTAGGGACAGGGAGAGCATCTGACAGGAGCGGGGCCATCCTGGAGCTGCCAGGCCATTGCAGAGCAGTTTCTCGAATTCTGCTGAGGAGCCTGCAGGCTCAGCATCCCTGGTCTACAGAAGTGCTGAGCTTTTCACTTCCTTCCTAACAAAGCACTAGCATTCTCCGGCTTCCACGTTTGTACCAAGGGTGTTTATTTACAACCCCAAAAAGCAGACTTGCTGCCACATTCTCATTCATAGCCCAGGTCAGAGGTCCTTAACCCCATCTGGGTTCAGGTGCGGTTGAGGGAGAAGATAAGGAGGACAGAGGGAAAACAATCAGTCTATATATGGGAGAAAGTTCCAGGCTAACTTAGCCAGAGATTGCATGCACAGAACAAATTATTTATTTTGTCTAACTATCTGTAAGTTTGATGCTGTGATACAAGTAGACATCATCTTTCACTAATTGGTTTTAGGTCATATGAGGGCATAGACCATACTTGACATTTATTCAAAATTTCTCCTAAGTGATAATCGCATAGAAATTTGGAGTAGGTGTCGAGAAGATCATCACTAAACCATACGCACTTTTTAACTCTTTAAGTACATTTTTTATGGGAAATAAAATGTATAACTTTGGCAATTTTCATGAACCAAATGTATCTCTGCACAAACAGCAGAAACCAGACATTGTTATTAATGGGCTAACATAGAGAAGCTTTGTGTATTACTTGTCAAACTAGCAGATTCCTCTTAAGATCCATCTAAAAGGATTTTTTTCTAATAATATGACCCCAGTTAGTAAAAATTTGAAGAGATAATGGACATATATGGATCTGCTCTTTCTGCAATATAGAAAACTTTTACTTGCCTAAAGATCTAATACCTGGTGACTACTAGTATTAGTTTGAACCTTTGACTGCAAGTTATAAAACCCAACTCTAACTAGTTTTAGCAAAAAGGGGGAAGGGAAGAGATTTGTTGGCTTCTGAATTCAGCCGACAAAGGAGTGGAAGCCAGGCAATTTCAGAGTCAGCTTGATCCAGGGACTTGGGTCATTCTCCGCCTCACTTCCCACTCCTCCTCAGTGCCACACTTTATCACATCTATCTGCATACTTGCTTCAGTTTCTCCAGAAAAATTTACCCCACACATTGGAAATATTACTATAGGTTATCCAGGCTTACATCCCTATAGCCACATGGAAAAGAGTAGGAAAAAAATCATTCATCATCAGTTTCAATTGGAAAAAGTATTCTTTTTTAAATTTACTTGTTCTAATTAAATATACATGACTGTAGGATGCATTTCTGCACTTTGATATATCATACATAAATGGGATACAATTTCTCATTTCTTCCAGTTGTACATGTTGTAGAATCACATCAGTCTTACAGTCATATATGTACATAAGGTAATAATGTGTTTCATTCTACTATCCTTTCTATCACCATATCTCCTCCCCTCCCTTCACTCTCTTCTACCTAAAGTAACTCTATTCTTCCCTAGCACCCTCCCCCTTATTGTGAATTATCATCCGCATATCAGAGAAAACATTCAGCCTTTGATTTTTTTGGCTTATTTCACTTAGCATGAGATTTTCCAACTCCATTTACTGGCAAATACCATAATTTCATTCTTCTTTAAAGCTAAGTAATATTCCATTGAATATATATACCACATTTTCTTTATCCATTTATCTATTGAAGGGCACCTGGGTTGGTTCCATAGTTTAGTTATTGTGAATTGAGCTGCTATAAACATTGATGTGGTCGCATCACTATAGTGTGCTGATTTAAGTCCTTTGGGTATAAACCAAGGAGTAGGATAGCTGGATCAAATGGTGGGTCCATTACAAGTTTTCTTAGGAATCTCCATACCGCTTTCCAGAGTAGTTGCACCAATTTGAAGTCCCACCAACAATGTATGAGTGTACAGAAAAAGGATTCTGATTGGCCTAATGTCAGCCATGTGTCTAGTCCCAGACGAGTCATGTGACCAAAGGCGGAGGTAATGCTGATTGGTTAGACTTAGTCATGTGTCTATCTCTGTGGCCCAGAAAAGAGAACCATGAGGTATCTATCAGTATTACCTAAGTCCAAATAGAGCTGTTCCCAAAGATAAGCTTTGCTTTTATCTGAAAAATGTACTGGTCAAACTTTTTTTCCCCAACTTTTCAGAAGTTGAGGAAGTTTGCCATTCCAGTTAATCACACATCATTCCTAATGGTTTTTGGTGGTTGTTTTTATTTCAGTTGAAATCATATGCGCAAACTGTTTTAAAAGACAACTAATTCTACAAGGACTATATACCATGGAAAATACTTGTTCTTCCACAACCTTCCTACCACTCCATTGAAGCACTTTGGGTTATTTTAATATTTACCTCCATGACTAATAGCAAACATTTTAACCAGATTTTTAGTTTGATCATTATTTGTGTTAACTTCCTATTGCCATGAAAAAGACCTGAGATAATCAACTTAAAAGGAGCAAAGATAATTTTGGGTCCCAGTTTCAGTACATGATTGGCCCAGTCACTTCTTGGCCTGTGGTGGGGCAGAAGTACATTGCTGAGAAGGCTGCTCACCTTATAGCTGCCAGGAAGCTGAGAGAAAGAGAGGAGAGTCTGGGGTCCCAGTACTTCCTCTAAGGGCATGCCTCCAATAACCTAACTTCCTTCCATTGGGTCTCTTCTCCTAAAAGTTCTACCAACTGCCAAGAGCACCATCAGCTAGGGACCAGGCCTTCAACACATGAGACTCTGGGGGACATTTAAGATCCAAACCCAAACATTATTCAATGTTTAGATTATGATTACCATAAATACTACTCACTGCCTAGCCATGTAGTAGTTGTTTTCTTTCTCAAGCTTTTTTCCCTAAAGATTATACTTAACCTGGTTTTTTTTTTTTCAATGTTTTGCTTTGTTGTTGTTTTTTTTTTTCTTTTTTTTTATTGTAAACAAATGGGATACATGTTGTTTGTCTGTTTGTACATGGGTTAAAGACATACCATTTGTATAATCATAAATTTACATAGAGTAATGTTGTTTGATTCATTCTATTATTTTTTCCCTTCCCCCCCACCCCTCCCACCCTTCTTTTCCCTCTAAACAGTCCTTTCTTCCTCCATTCTTGTCCCCCTCCCTAACTCTAGCCCTAACCCTAACCCTAACCCTAACACTAACTCCCCCCACCCTTCCCCTTATGTGTTGTTGTTGTTTTTTTTAATGAACTCTCTCTACTTCATCTTTAAACTCTCCCCAAAATGTGATTTTTCTTTTAATACATTCATATGCTATCAATTTTATCATTTGGAATTTTCTCTTCCTGAAACTTCTGACCTGCTCCAATCTTCTTATTGCTCCCTTTGTTTACTACAGAGATTCATCTGGGAATTTTCCTTTACCATCATCCATAAGTTTTCTTTATCTATCACATTCATATTTTTTCTTAAATTCCATATCTTCATCATCATTGACTTCTTTTTGATATAATATTTCTTTACAAAAAAAAAGCCGAAGATGTAAAATGTTTGAGGCCATACATGTCTGAAATAATATTATACATAATTGATATTTTGGATGGGTATGTAATTCTAGGTTCTAGAACAAACTCCTAAATGACTCAGATTCCTCATTCTTTGTTTATAAACTTTTCTTCTACTCTCTGGAAGCTTTTAGAATCTTCTATTTCTAGTTATCAGAAATATTATGATGTGCATTGGTATGAAACTATTTTTATCCATTTTTCTGGGCTCTTGGTTCTTTTCATTCTATAAACTCATGTCCTTTGGTTCTAGTAAATGTTCTTGAATTATTTATCTGATAATTTCTTCATTTTCATTTACTTAATTCTCTAAGTCAGGAATTTCTATTATTCAGATGTTAGATTTCCTAGTATGAGCCAATTTTCTTTCTCCTATCCTACATTTTCCTTCTTATTCCACCTAGGGTACAGATGATTTCTTAAATTTTGTTTTCCAGACTGTATGTGGAGTTTGTGGTTTGTGTCATTATATCTAAGATCTTTTTGGTTTGTCTATTCTTCTGACTATTCCTTTATTATAGCATTCTGTTGTTCTGTGAATGCCCAACATCTCTCACCTAACTTTGAAAATTTTTTTTCTCCTCCTGCATTGTGTCTGTTTATTCAAAATTTTTTGTTGTTTCCTTAAGTTTTTTTTTGTTTTCATTTTAGGGGAAGACATCCTTAACAGCTCACATTTAAGATTACATCACTAAAAGCTGATTAGAAACTCTAATATGAATTGAGTTGTCAATTCTGGGTCTTGTCCTAGAAAATCTGGCTAGGTTCTTTTATTGAACAACCTCCAATACAAACATAATTAAGTCTAGCCTCTTAGGTTAATCAGATACTAAGTTCCTGATCTGGTGTCCTAAATCCAAATGGTGCCAGCATTTGGGAAATTGTATGGGAGATGACTGAGTTTCTTAAATTCTTTAAAAATTATGGTTCTCCCATCCATTAAGTACATGGTGACCTTTTATGTGAGGTCTATAAAATAAGATTTAAAAGTCTCTGTGGCACTGAGGGAGGGAACAATCATCTAGTTCTCATAAAGGGGGGTAGGAACAGAGAACTGTGCTGTTCAATACAGTAGCCATGATGTACTGTAGCCATGTAAATTTAAATTAAATAAACTTTTACCTTCAATTTATCAACTGCTTTGAGGTCAGCCACAATTCCAACACTAGTAACACATATGTCTATTGGTTATTGTATTAGAGAGTACAAATACAGACTATCCCATTACTGCAGTAAGTTCCACCAGACAACACTGGTCTAATTGCTTCTTAAATGGACTTTCAACTAGTTCTCATATTTCAGCCCTATATTCATTGCCACTTCTAGTGGTATCACCTTTCCTTAGCTTATTGGAGGTTAGGGTGCAAATTTGATTTTTCCTGCCTCATGGTAACTCCATAAAAACAGTGATTTTGATTTTGTTTATTAATGAAACCCAAAGACCTAGAAGAAAGTCTGCTACATGGCAACCATCTTTGTCAGTTTTCTGTTACTATAACAAAATACCTGAGCCCAGGTCACTTATGAGGATATCTGGTCTATTTAGTTCAATTTTAGAGACTAGAACTCTAAAATTGGATGATCCTATCTGTTCTGCCTCTGGTGAGAGCAACCCCTGGATATGTCACAACGTAGTGGACCATACTTCCATGGTAGAGAAGCAAAAAGGGAAAGGGCTGCATGCAGATGGGGTTAAACATGAGGTAGGCTTGATTTATAACAACCCACTCTTTCAAGATCTCATTACACAAGACCCATATTAGTCTCTTCCAAGGCCGTGGACCATGACCTAACCACCTTCCACTAGGCCCCACCACCTCTCAATGTCAGCACACTGAAGACTAAATCCCTAGCATATGAAACTTCAGGAACACACTCAAACCCAAACCAAATCCCAGCTCTAGGTACTCCATAAAAGTTCACAGAATATTGAATAACTCTCTCCCCCTTTGTCAACTTGGGATTCAGAGTTCTCAGATGTGCTAAATCAATTATCTTCTCATCCTCCTGCTTTCCAGATTCTAAATGTTATCACCTCCTCGCCCACTTTGTTATTGTGAGTCTGTCTTACTGCCACTACAGAGGGAGTTTTAGGAGGGAGCAAAGATAAAAGTCCAGTCACCATTTTTAACCAGAATTATATTTCTAAATGAAAAATAGAAGTTAATTTACAAAAGCAATTTTTTAAATGAAAAGGTTATCTAGTTTTTCTAAAACAATACAAAATCCACCAAAAACATATTTAGACTCTATTCAAAAGATTGAGATGGTATTAACAGTAGTCATGTGAAGAAAGTCAGCATGCAGTTAAGGAAAGAAGTTTTTTATGGTTTCCTTGCATTACTCTGGTATTAATATGTTCATTATAGGCCACCTTGAGCAGTGATTCTTTAAAACAAAATCACAGTTTACTAGAGAATCAGATGAAATTTACAGCTTAAGGGATCATACATGAGGGTCTCTGGTGCTTGTCCCTCATTTTGGCTGCTGGTATCTGAACCCTCTTTTCCATGGGGTGCTCTACTTCAACTGTCAGGGCTTTCTTCAGGGAAAGAGATATTCACTTTCCCCACTTCCCTTGCAACTAGTATATAAGAACAGGTCAAGCTTTGTTAATAAGATATACCTGACCTAGACCTGGTATTAGTTAGTGACCCAAAGAACTAGGATGGACCAGGATCTATCTGGCTGTATTCCCTCTGATCAGTTCTGTAGCCTAATGGAGAAACAGTTTCTAGTGCATAGCTAGCTCCAGACCTATTCTCTGATGCTACCCAGTAGCCTTTTAGTAGTTCCTGTTGTGGTTCAATTAAGCAGAATTAACTTCTGTGACTACTAAGTAAGAGCTCAGACTAATAACAAATTCAGACACTTCTTGTTAGGAATCTCTATGTTATATAAGAAATAGGTTATAACCCATTTTTTTAAAGTAATTGTGTAAATTCTGAAGGTCACATAATTTTGGGGGGGAATATTGGCAAAAATATCTATTTTAGTGGAACTAAAATACTATTTTAGTGGAACTTTTCTTCAACACTAATACTAGAAGTTGGTAGGCTCACAAGTTTATAATGTGAAGCTTCTCTTTGTTCCAGGAAACCCTTAGAAGAAGTGGCATTGTAGACTTGGGTTTGTGAGGCCACTTTCTTCACTTAGAAGAGTATGAGCTTGATAAATTTTCACCAGTGTCTCTACAGCTTGGCACCAAAAGGTCTGGAGAATTGTATCCCAGATAAGAATTTAAAACAAGCTGTGACAAGAGACAAATACAGAGGAAGGGGAAAACACACACACACACACAAAGAAACAAAAAACCCTCAATGCTTTCTGCCTAGAGAAATTATGCATGCTTGCTACTTAGTACTATTCCTATTTAAAAAGAGAGCCAAATCTCAATGTTCCAAACTAGAAAAAAATTGTGAGCAGACACCATCAATGCTTATCAAATAAGAGAAGGAAACAGCTATTCAGGATTGCTCACAGGGTTATGGAGGAAGCTTACTCTAGTCCACTCCTCCTGTGGTGTGGGTTTCAACTGCTCAACTCTTGAGCCAAGAGAAATCTTTTCAGGATAGGCCTGGAACAAAAGTGTGTCCACCAATTGCTACTTAGCTTGACTAAGAACTTTTGTTGCCAAAATTTTCTCTTGACCAATTTCTGATTTGAGTGTTCTGCGTGTTTTCTCTTCTGACTTATATAAAGGAACCAATTTGGAGAGTAAAAAGGATACTTTTATCTCCCTCCAAAAAGGGTCCAAGTATCTGTCCCCAAGTATTTAGTATTTACTATGTTGATTTTAATGTAGTCTCCGATATTCCTCACTCCAAGAAGCAGAGCTTCATTCCCATCTCCTTGAGGTAGGCTGGACTTGGTGTCTCAAGTCTAGTGACTAGAATACAGGAATGGAAAAGCTGTAATTTTATAGTGGACAATGTGAAAGACACCATCTTAACCAAGTGATGGAGGTTAATATCACTGGTGATAAGTCGTGTTGGCACCATGTACTCCTCACATGATGTGATAAGGACATTTCACCTCTGTGGAGTGAGAAAGCATCAGACAAACCCACATGGACAGAGATTCTACGTAACACCTGAATGGGCCCTTCAGAAGGTTCAAGGTCATGAAAAACAAGGCAAGACTGAGAAACTCTCATCAATTGGAGGAGAATATGGAAACATGACAACTACAGGCAATGAAGTATCCCAAATTGGATCCTGGACAGACAAAGGATGTGTGTAGAAAAGTTGGTGAAATCAACAAAAGTCTGAAGCATAATTAGTGGTATTTCACAGAGGTTAATTTCTCAGTTTTGGTAAGTGTACCATGGTTACATAAGATTCTGTTAACTGTGACAGTTTGGTGCATGGTACACAGAAACTCTGCACTGTCTTTCCAACTTTTCTGCAAATATATAATTAGTTTTTTAAAAGAAAATAATTTATTAAATAAGGTTCAATAGAGAAGGGATCCCTGAGATACTACTCTGTGAAAAGATATTTCAAGGAACATAATGAAATTCATACTTCATCTTGATCAATTACCTGCATTTTAACAGGGTTTAATGTTTTGCAACACAGGATGTTCATTTATGTCTTTCTCTTTGTGGTGTTGTGAATTTTTGATCTTTAAAGCCATTGTAGCAATATCAGATTCTCTTCTGTTAAAGATCCATATACCTCAAGCATTGAAGACAGATGCACAGTCCAAGGCTCCCAAGATCTAGCCCCTCAGCAACTATAATTATAATTCAATAGCTCAACTAGGATAAGATTGTTAATTGCCAAAGGGTAGTTGGGACACATTTCACTCTCAAGGTTCTGCCTGCTAAAGCCATAATTTCTACCAGGACTTCTAGGAACACTTTTTAAAGTGATAGAAGATATTACAATTGTATTACTCCTATCCTGAGTATTTTCAAAACATATTAAAGAATAATGGAGCCTAATCCCAGCGGCTCAGGAGGCTGAGGCAGGAGCATCGTGGGTTCAAAGCTAACCTCAGCAACAGCAAGGTGCTAAGCAACTCAGTGAGAACCTGTCTCTAAATAAAATGTGAAATAGGGCTGAGGATGTGACTCAGTGGCCAAGTGCCCTCGAGTTCAATCACTGATACCAAAAAAGAAGGAGGAGGAGGAGGAAGAGGAGGAGGAGGAGGAGGAGGAGGAAGAAGAAGAAGAAGAAGAAGAGGAGGAGGAGGAGGAGGAGGAGGAGGAGGAGAGGAGGAGGAGGAGGAGGAGGAGGAGGAGGAGGAAGCGGAATAAGAATAATGAAGCCAACAGGCTCACTCTACCAGCTGAACTTGGAGTGAAAAGAGTTTTTACTCTGAATAGACAAAGGCTGCCACAACACTCTCTATGATGCTGCTTTCACACATTGGGTACATATTGAGCATTCAGCATCCTAGGTGCTAGAGATTCCAAGATTTAAAAGGTACAGTCCTGGTACAACTCTTCCAGCAAATTTAGAAATGCCTGGTCAAATGGAGTCTGTGTATACATGCTACCCAGATGTCCTGCTGGCAGCTACATCTTAATGCCAGTCTTGTATGTGTGCCAGAAGGCATGGGTAAGAATATTCAAAGGAGCCTTGTGTATAATTGCAAAACCTGGAAACAAGTCATCAATGATAGGTTCAGTAAATAAAAGATGAGGTATTCATAAAGTGGGATTTATACAACCGTGAAGAAAGTGAATGAACCATAGCAACACATATCAACAGAATAAAGCTCATGAACATAATGGTAAAAGAAGCCAGTCATAAATGAATGCAAATAGAACACCCCATTTATATAAAGTTCAAAACCAGACCAAATGAAACAATATATTGCCTAGGGATACATACTTAGGTAGCATTTCTAAGAATTATGAGGAAAAGCAAGTTAATAATTAACGTGAAATCAGGATCACAGTTACCTTATAGGGAGAGAGGGGCAGATGAGATCAGAGAGGGGCACACAGCAGGCTTGGGGCAGAGGTTGGCAAAGACTAGGTAAGGCCTGGGGAGAGACACAGAGTGCTTGATTTTGTAGTGGCTATTTTAAACTGCCCATGTGCATTTTATGCAACCTTTTGTGCAAAGTGATTTTTTTTCCCCCATGAAGGTGTTAGAGACCAAGTTACAGTCTGGATTTCATGTGTCTTTACAACAAAAAAGAAAAAAAAATTCTACAGGCATTTCGGATAAACTCTCATTTAATCTTTTATGAGCAATCTCAACTTTGAATTCACTCAACCCCAGCCCCCCAAAAGAAAGCATTTCATCCCCATTTTAAAGCTTCTGAACAGCTTCCCAGTTCCATGGGCTGTCTTATTTCAAGAAGATGGGCAGGGGGGAGGCAGGGCTGCAGGACTGGCTGCTGCACCATGACAGGAAGGTCAGGGGAGAAGCCAGCAGGAGCCCAGCGGTACCTCAGACCAGAAGACAGCACACCTGCATTTCCTCCAGGATCATCAGACATAGCAGCTGGGATTTGAAGTGTCTGTCTTCCATTTTAGCTGAATAAAAACAGTTTTGAGTATAGAAACAGACATCAAGATCTTGGCAAATAAAACATTTGTATCATATCCCAATGTTGAGCACTGATGGAAGAAACTGGGAAGAAGCTGTAGTGAACACATCCAAATAAAATGAATTTCCCCCAAGCCTCGTACAGCCGTAAGTTCTTTTCATGTGAAGTACTGAAAAAACTGGGGAGTGGAGAAGGCTGGGGACTTGGGAGGAATGATGATCCAAATGATGCAGTTCATGAGTTCTTACACACTTGCTCATATACATTTATGTACACCGTGAGGACACACAGCCACCTACAAGTTGTAGTTGTTACCTCACACCCTTAAAAAGGTCTACTTCCATACTTCCACCACTGTGTCAGCTGGGGCAACACCACCCTTCCATTGTCGTTCCGTTCGTTTGTTTGAAACCTTAGATGCACTCCAGTGCAAATGAACCCCAGGAGAGTGCCACAGTCCAGCACTTCTGAGCAGGCAGAGGAAGCCGAACTTTCACTTGCTGCCTAGTGGTGTCTGGATCTAGCCCTGAACACAGTAAAGTTACCACCAAAGCCCTCTGCAAGGTCTATGTGTTCTTTCATGATCACAGCAAACCTTTGCTACCTCTCTCTAGACCAGGAAACACACTCCAGTGTAGCTCAGTACAAAACATTACCAAGATCAGCAATTGGGAAACAGAAGCAGGACTCCAACCCTCCCAGCCAGCCAGCCTGCCTGCCTGCCTGGTCACAGGGCATCCAACCATAATTATCATGCTTCATCACCTGGCTTCACACGTGGGGGCTGATGACCTTCATACCCAGAGAACTGGGGAGAGAACATCAGGTACTTGTAGACAGATGGAGACAGTAGAGGAGAACACCAGGGCACTAACGATTAAATATTTCCATCTATTCTAAACACTGGGTAGCAATTCAGAAGATTCCTGGGAGTGGGGATTAACTCAGAGAAAAAGCCTTCTAAGCCATCAGTACTAAAACTGCAGGAGCCACTCTCCTGGGAATAAGATGTACTTGAGGAACCATTTGTTCTCAGAACTAAAGACCATACAGGAACAGAAATAGACTAAGTCACTTAGGTTTACTAGGATCAATACTAAGCTTCAGAGCTCAAAAATACAGATCAATAGAATCAATCACCTTCATCAAATATGTTTTCTTGAGTAATCAGGAGTAGATTGAAAGCACTAGAATTTAGAAGATGGGGTTCAAATTCCTGGTGGACTGTCTGCGGGCTGGGTGTTTTTAAGCATATAACTAAACCTCCCTGAGAGACAAATGTGGCAATATAAAAATTGAAAAGAAAATATCGGACTTCAAAAATCTAGTCCACCTCACCACAGTCAAGTCACAACTGAGCTTTGTGTCAAAGGGGGATCATAATTCCACCCCACAGAGGTGGTGTGAATGGGGTATTATGTGCAAAGGTGCCACATCAACTACAAAGACTAAGTGACAGTTCTTGTCTCCACCCTAAAAAGAGGGAATCAAGCCAGGAAGTTCTTCAAAATTCCTCAGTCCATCTAATCAGACAGTGATCCTTGGGTGAGGAACTAATTAACTGGTTGTTGCTGTTAAGAATCTGCTGGGTAACAAGCAGAGTAGCTTCGTGTGTATACTGTCCTGTCACCCAGGCTGTGTTGTGAAGGACTCCCCAGGACCTGATGCTACTGCTGTCACTGTCTGCAAACCAAATGATCTTTGAACAAGGGACCTGGCATTTCTGCTTTGTGCTGAGTCTTGCAGGCCCAGTAACAGAGCCTGGCGTACCACACAGTGCTTAGCATCCAGAACATACCAAGAAAACCAGCCAGACCTTCAGCTGACCCCAAGTAAGAAAATTACTTTGGAAGCAAAGCCTACAAAATAGGACACATAGAAAGGAAAGGAACTTGCATATTTTCCTCCTCGGTTCAATCTTAGATTGAAAGCTCCAAAGATTAAGGTGGTTGTTCATCCTGGGGTTGTTCATCCCAGGGACTGGCCCTTGTTTGCTTGCCCATGGAACACACAGTACACACTCACCAGCCACACGTGTGAGGCGAGGCGTCTTCCTGGACTACTACAGCACCATGAGGCATGTCTGCCTAGCCAAAAATGAAGACCAGAGCACGGGATCTCCACGTGGTCCCAGACCAGCAGCATGGGCATCACCTGGGAGCTTGTTAGAAATGCAAATTCTCCAGCCCACCCCGTCAGAAAAGCTAGGGGCGGGGCACAGCAATCAGTGTTTTAAGGAGCCCTCTTGGGGATTCCAAATAATGCATGTGCTAAAGTTTAAGAACCACTGGTCTAGATTATCAAACTTAATCACTTTGAAATGTGTTTAAATTCTTTTTTTCTTTTCTTTTTCTTTTTTGCAGAGAGGGTGTGATGTGGGGATGTTGGCAGGGTTGGGCCTTCCCAGCATCTTCCCCCACACCACAATCAATAGCAATTCCCAAAGATCAGGATCTCTTTGTGTGTTTCCTGCAAAATTCAATTTAACTCACACACTTTGTTTTTGCCCGTTCATTCAAGACACAATGTAGCCCCGGAGTCCCTTGTGAACAAACATCCCATTTGCACATGTCAAGTATCTGATTCATTTAGACTTACCCCAATTGCTTAATGTCTGCAACAGAGGGCTTGTGATATTCCTGATCCAAACAGCTGAGTTAATACCCTTGGACAAAGAGGGCCTGGTGTTTGGGTGAGCTCCCTTGGGTCTGACAGCCACAAAGGGAAGCTTGTTGAATGCACACATAAAGAGAGGAGATAGGAGGCAGCCACTCTGATCTTTACGACCCTTTGATTATTCTATCAGTTAGTTAAAGCATAAATCCATCCCTCGACCTAACAAAATACTATTTTACTTCCTTTTACTCCATATTTTATCTTTTATAGCCAATAAAACATAAAAAAACCTTACAAAGGTTATGTTCTCATCAATTTTTTGCACTAAATGACAATAAATTAAGTGGAAGTTACTGCAGAGGCAACACGGATGTCAGCTTAAAACTTTCTTGAAAGACAACCTCCCACTATTGGAGTTGCGAGCTGCAGAGACCTCTCAATTCAAATTAAAGCCCAATCTCAGGATGGTCTATTTTTTAATGTAGTTAGAGAGTTTCTGTCTTTTTCCCTTGAAGCTTCAAATCTGTTCTAAAAGCAGTCAACAGATAAAAGCAGAATATTAGAAAAATGAAAACTTAAATATTTTTTAGGTACAAAAAAGAAAAGCCACACTTTGCTGAATCACTTCAAGTCTGATCTCTGAGTTTTCATTGTCATAAAGACTCCCAGACATCCTCAACACTAAAGAGTTATCAGACTCATAAAATCCAAATTTATTTTTGCTTTATATAAAAGTCATTCAACCAATATCTGTTAAAAGATTACATTAAGAGTTAGTAAGCATAAAGCAATCAGAATAAAACAGAATAATACAGAATAATACAGCCTTGGCAGAGACCAAGGGCTCCTTGAGTACTTGTTACCATTCTTATTCACTGGTATCGCTGTGGCTGCTATTATTCCTGTTAAATGCTATTATGTGCTAAGTATTAGATACACAACTGCAAGCAAAACAGATGTGTTTCTCCTGCTTTTATAAAGTTCATAGGCTGGAGGTAGTAGAGACAGACCTCAATCAATCACACGTTAAACTGTTCAAGTTAAGACACAAGACATTTATGAGAAAGGGGACCTTAGAAAAACCCAGAGTAGTATCATGTCATTTTATAATTTGGGAACCTCTTAGATATAGAATTTGACTATACCACCAACATTTTCCAAGATCCTTCTGTATTACTATGCAAATTCCAAATAGTCAAAAAGATCTATAAGCAGGTATTCATATTTCATTATCATATCACTCAGTGTCAGAAACATTTTCCCCATTGTTTATACTTCTTGTTCTGTTGTTAAAACAAAATATCCTAGACCAGTTAATTTATAAAGAATAAAAGTTTGGCTCCCAGTTCTGGAGTCTGCAAAGCCCAAGAGTGTGGTGTCAGCACCTGCTGAGAGCCTTCCTGTGGCATTATTACATGGTGAAGGATGTCACCTTGTAAGACAGGGTCAGCACACTAGCCTTGGTCTCTCCTCCTTTTCTTACAAAGCCACTAATGCCATCACAGTGCTCAACTCTCATGACCTCACCTAACCTTAATTACCTCCCAAAGGCTCCACCTCCAAACACCATTAACTTATGAATTTGGGGAGTAAATATCCAACATATGAAATTTTAGGGGACATGTTTAAACACTAGCACCAATTTTGCAGATTGGAACTTATTTTTTTAAATACTATTAACATTTCCAAATACAGAAACTAGGATGTTCCAAGACACAGCCTATAGTCAAAAACAGTCAATGAATCTTCATGAATTTTCTCAGCACTTGATGAATAACTGCCAAATGAAAACTAGGACTTACCTCTAAATCTCATGTACAATCTACTTTAATGAACTTTATGACTATTCCTAAATAATATAAATTGCTTTAGTAAAAATATTTCTTATTCCCTTAGCTTATTTTTTTATAAGCTATAAAATAGGTTTGCTGGCGACTTCAAGCCAAGGCCAAAAAAGAAAATAAATGATCCCAGGATGCAAAAATCTATTTTTAATAGAAACTATTTTACAAGGAGAACTGAGAAAATTCGTTAGGGCTCAGGGGTGTGTTGACTGGCACAGTCACAACACAGAGGGCTGCAGTGGGGGCCCTCAGACCCTTGCCCACTCCTTTAGAGAATGGCAGAAGGACCTGGCTCTGGGGTCAGGGGCCTACGCATGAATCCCAGCCCCACTGCTGGTATCACTCTTTCTGCTCTTGTCTTAAGAAGAATAAAAAGCAAGTAACTACCTTTTTCAGATTCAACCTCTTGCTCTGTAAAATGGGTTCCTACCTCCTAGGGAGCAGTGACAATGATTACCAGCCAATGCTTCCACGCTTCCTGTACAACCCTAAAACACAAGGAATGCACGCTAGCTAGGAAGAGCTCCTTCATCCCATGGCCCATTTCCTAGTGAGAGGAACTCCAAAATCCCAGCTGCTAACCAGCAAACCCAGTTCCCACTGCCCATGAACTTCTCCTGGCAGAATGACCATTCTCTCCTCGATTCCCCTGGGCCACCTGTGGGGGTTGGGGAGATGCTGGCCCCATGGGGACAAGTGGGGGCTATGAGAGGCACACTTCCTCCAAGTCTTTAGAGGCTTCTGTGACCTGACCTCCTGACTCACTCTGCCCAGGCCCACACGTCATGGAATAATTTATTACCCAACTGGAAATTGCATCTAAACTGCCTGTTTTCAGTCAAACTTCACCCTCCTTTGTTAGCTCATCAAGACTGTGACTTACATGCAATAGCAGTCAATTTCTGGGTGCTTAGAACTTGATCACCATAGGCTACTCATGAAGAAAAAAATTTTACACCATCATCCAAGACTCTTTCATTTATTCATTCAAAACACTTATCCATGCTGTGTGCCAACCCCTGCGCTAAGCCCTGGATATAAAGATGTATGACTTGGTCTATGTCCGAGTTCACAGTCTCGGAGGAAGGTGTTTACAGTCTCAGAGGAAGAAGATAGTTAATAGATAATTATAATGCAATATAGGTCGTATAATGATAAAGTCATACATAAAATGTTAAAATGTTAAAATGTTTTTCCTTTGGGGAATTTGGCCTGGAAAGTAAAATATTCAGAACTTAAAGAAAAAATATTCTTCTACAGTAATAGTATTAGCTCATTTGATTAGCTTGTGAGTGTATCAGTTGTAAAAGAACCATAAGAGGAAGATAAGCAGAAGAGAAAAGTATTACTCTACTCTTCCTACACAACCTCTGGACTTCCAAATATGTATCTATTTCTAAACAAAATAGGAAATCAAGGCTGGGGTTGTGTTGCGCTGGGTTTGGTTCTCGACACCACATATAAATAAAATAAAGGTCCATTGACATCTAAAAAAATGTTAAAAAAAATAGATCATTCTACACGTGGTTTGGTGACCTGAGTTTTCTAGAGTATTAAATGCTTCTTCAATTTATCCTTATAAATGGCCATATAGTACTCCAATATGGGTACCAGAATTAGGCCACTTTGATTATTTTGACTATTGTTAAAATTATAACATTTTTATTGACACGTCTTTTCAATGATTATTTTGGTTATTGTTAACATTATAACATTTTTATTGACACGTCTTTTCAACCTAATCCAATTAGTCCTCTAGAATAGCTTCCTAGAATTGGAACGGTTAGATCAAAGGATCTGCACAATTTTCAGACTTGATACCTATTACCAAATCACCTTCCAGGATGGTTGCACCATTAAATGTCACTATTTCAACTCATCTTCACCTCCGCTGCTTCGTATCATTTTTCACTCTTTGCATTTAGCATTTTGAATTTTGATGTACCCACCTTAGCTGAAAACGATGCTTTCAGGAGTATCTATTTTAGAAGTAGTAATGATACTTACTGAAATCGGACAGTTTTAAGCTATCCCATAATTCTAGCTTAGCTTTGGGGCTTCAGGGCTTCTCACACTCTACTATGCTCAGAAATCACCAGAAGATCTTGTTGAATTGCATATCCTGATTCAGTAGGTCTGGGGTAGACTGAAATGCTGCATTTCCAACAAGATCAGGATGAGGTCAATGCTGTTGATCCAAGAACACCACTTTGAGGAACAAGGATCTTAATTTTCTTATCTGAAGTCCCTCTCAATTCCTGAGAGATGCCTTCATTTCCCCAGCAGCTTCTTCCTCCAGAGTGCCCTTGGTAGTCAAGGTATTCTATCACTAACTTGTTGCATCCTCCAGCGCAGTTTCCTGAGTTGCACAGGGCCTCTGTTTACTCATCTGTGAAATCAACATTGTAAAGTAGCTGGTTTTTAAGTCCCTTCCGATCTCCAACAGCAAAGCAAGATCTTCCCTACCCAAGTAGAACTATGCACATCCTAAATTCCTTCTCACTAGGACAATTTTGAGTACCTTCTCCCCTTCATCCAGCAGGATCACACTGAGGTGCACAATAAAGAAACAAAGTATGAGGCCGACCAAGGAGCTGCCACTGTAGTAGTGGATGAAGGTTGCATCCCTTGGAAAAAGCACCCCTGAAAGGGAACACTCCATTCCAACAGATTCTTTGCCTGGGCCTGACTGGTTATAATGATGTACATCCTTTTCTCTTCCAAAAAGGAGAGCTTCAACAAGAACCTAAGGCTAATTCCCCCATTAAAGGAACAAAGAATGGAAAGGGGAGGAGATTGACAGAAATACTGCATCTGTAAACGCCTTAACAGAGAGCCTCCGGGAGCCTGCTCTGGGAATGGGGAGTTGCAGTGTCCTCGGTAGTATCTCACTTGTCGTGGCTACTCCCTCCTGTTCTATTTCCCTCTTGCTTTTCTGCGACACTAAAAGATGAACAGAAGCAGGACATCATCCTTAATGCCTGAGCTGACTGGAGACATTGTCTAAAATAAAGTCACTTCTATAGACATGTTTTCTCGCTTATCCATAGTAGGAAAATGCTGGCATTATGACCTGTCAGAAGCTTATACGCATATCTTCTACCCTAACAGGAAACAAATTACAACCCTTCCTATCTCAATTAAGAGATCGAGTAAGACCTTGAGTGGTCATTTAGTTCAGTCCTCTATTTTTCAAAGACTGGGCCAGAACGATGTGTTTTTCGAAACAGTGTATTCCCCACCCAGCCCCACCCAACCTTTTTTCTCCTGCTTTTTTCCATTTGCTGGCAGAGAATGTAATTTATTCACAAAACTCTTCTTTCCACTTTCATTTCTTTTAGCTTCTTTTAATCAACACAATATGTTTTGACTCCTAAGTAAACTTTTTACAAAAGTACCACCCTCCTTGCCTTTTCTCTTGTGCCAATGATGCCTTTGTTTCTTAAATTAGGCAAGAAGGAGGCACACTGATCAACTCTAATCAAGGACATCAGCCAACCACCCGGATCCTAAAATGAAATAAACAAAATGAACCACTTGCAGTGTTCATTCTGCCAGGTACTCCCCAGCCCCGTCCATGCTGCCACCTGTGAGCTCCGTAGGAGCTGCTGCAGTCTCTTGCTTCCACTTTGAAGGTGGAGCCCCAGTCAGGACTCTTTCCCCTGAAGAGCGGGTACCCTCATTCTTGCCATCTCTTGGAAGCTTGTCAGTGGGACCAATGAGAAAACAAATCCCACCTTATTAGGTCTCGTTTGATCTTAAAACTACATCATCCAAGATTTCAGCTTCGGAATGCTATCTCCAGACAAGAAGAGCAGAGTTTCCTTATGAAAATAAATTAGACAAGCCCACAGAAGGCAAAGAAAATGAATGGGCAGCTGCTAAAATGTGCGAGAGCCTTCAATGTGGCCAGGGAGCTAAGCAAAGGGCGATGGTTTCTGCTCCTGCCTTTGGTCTCATTCTGTCCTCTCCATTCTCCCTGCAGCAAAACAAATATTTTCCTTTCAATGAATATTTTGACAGTATTACTTTTCAATTAGGGATGGCTTTATTTCTTTTGTATGCTGAGGTTTTGTTTCCTTACTGAAATGAAACGTACACTAAGGAGGGTAAAAGGAAGACCTAGGAATAGCCTTTCTGCAATCCATCAGCTGTGATAATATCAAGATGAATATATTGTCAGGAATCTGTATGTAGCATTTCATTTATCCTACTCCCTCCGCTAAGAGAGGCTCCACCGGGGATTACATTATTATTCAAGCTTCCTGGACTCGCTCCAAATGCAGATTGCAACTACAATTCAAAGGGAAACTTATAAAAGGTGATAGGAAATAGACCTTCAACAGAACAGGTTTTTTTAAAAATTAACCTTTTCAGACTTTAATTCCATCTTCGATATCCATAAATAGACCAGCTTTCAGGAACTAAAAACTAATCCTATAGTAATAACACAAAGCTCGATTTCTCATTCCATATGATCATTAATATTGCTTTGGAAATCACGAGAAATCTCTCCGACTTCTTAAGCTTCGTAATTCATTTCTGTACACCCATTCAGGAACCCTCATTAATTTAGGTGGCCTTTCTGCCGTACATCTGAGGCACGCAAATATTTGGAATTTTTACCTTAGGTTAGAGTTTAAGAAAAAATTAACTTCTCATTTTCAGAAAGGATTTATGAACATAGAGAAAATGCTTTTGTGACAGTCCTATGTGTAGGTTACCTAATTCACAAATAAAATAGGCTACACAGAATCTATGAAGTTTAAATAGAAAGGAAAAAAGAGAAAGCTTTTTATATAAATGATTTTTTTTTTAAGAAAAGAAAAACTTGCTACATCCTTAACATTTTCCCTATAACCCAATTTCTGTATTCCAATCAAAAATAAGGTGGAAGACCTTTGATTTGGGAAGGAAAAAAAAAATCCTTTGAACATTGATCGACATGTGATTTGTGCAATTATTTTACCTGGATTTAACTCTATGCTCTCAAATCACTTGAGGGACCGGGATGCCTTTCCATTGAACTGGGTTTACAATTATCCCTAAACAAGCAAAACTTCAAAGGCTGCTCAATGGGTATTTTCCGTTCTTCATTAGAACTCGTAAATGTATAACCTGCACATAAACAAGTCACTCTACCTAATTAAATGGAAGCTCTTCCTCTCTATTAAAAATTTAGAAGAGCTGCCTGGGAAGAAACATGTCATCGGAGAAGGTGGGAGGGGAGACCCTCTTAATACCCGTGAATAACCAGCTGAATCTCCTTTAAGCAAAGCCATGTTGATAATAGCACAGATGCACATAAATTATTCTAATTATTTTATTATCGGTAAAAATCGTTTAAATGTGAAGAGCCTTCATTGTCGCCAATTATGCCCGCAAGTATTATCTGACTGCTAGGGAAATTTGGTTCTGGTGTTTTCATTTATTTCAGCTTTTCACCCAATTTCTTTTTCAATTATCTATATCCAGGAAGAGGTAACATAGCATCTTCTCCAATAGTCATGTCTGGGTTGGAGAATAGGGCTTTTAATCATATTTCTAGACTTAGAATTCTTATGAAGCCAATTCATAAACACTCTAATTTGACAATGGAATTATTCTTAATTCACTTTGAGTTTGTGTTGTTTTGTTCTGTTGTGAAGTAGGAAAAGGTTTTAAAAGTCTTTACCCATTTGGGGGGAAATTAATAGAGGAATTACAAAGTATTTCCAGCTAGTCAAAGTAGTTTAAGTTGGTCTCAGGACTTACTGTCCAGGATCCTAATCATTCTAAAAATTTTTCATAAAATTTGAGATGATATTTATGACGTTAAGCTTTATATCACAAAACCAGCCAGAAATTGCAGCATGTAAATGTTTGAGAAGGGAGACAGATTTTTGAGCTGTGAGGTGTTTTGTTGGAGCGCCCTCTTGTGATCAAATGTCACCAACATAACTCCCTTTCCACAATTTTTTGAAGGCACATTTCACTAACCCACAGTGGCGCAATTTTGACAGAGGAGTTGCAATTCAAGGTTGAAATTTCTAGTTTCTTATTGGCTTTTTGGATCCTTCCCTCTTCTCCAAAACATTTTAAAATGCATTCACTCAAGCAAACAAAAATATATGACAGTTCTTAAATATACATAAAATACACATGCGAAAATTACACACACATGCAAGGCAATGTTCCTTAATGATTGGCAGAAGGAGAAAGTTTTCCTTGTGGGGTGACACAGCTCCCAAAACGTCCTTCTTCTGGGGTGGTTTCTTTGGTTAGCACCAGCACCACTGTCAGATACTAACAGCATGGCCCTGATGTGTGGTTTCACGTGGGCCGGATACTGTCACCCAATGCTATGATGTTGAGTGCACCCATCTGCAAAGAGAAAATATGTCCCCAGGGAAGAAGGGGCCCAACAACCTCAGTCCCTGAGTGGAAGGAAGTGTGACTTTTCTCTGGTACCCTTTCCTAAAGGGGTGTAAGAATTAGAAGTGAGGAAAAAATATCAGAGGGAGTCATCATATTCAAGTGTTTCTGTAAGTTGTTGCTGTGGAAGACAATATGAGGTAGTCTTCTGAAGTCACAAAATTTTACACCTCAGAAGACTACCTAGGACATTCACTAAAAATAAGAATTTTTGTGGAAATTCCTGCCTCTGTCTCAAAAGTCTGAGTTAAGAGGGAGTGGTCAATGAAGACTTCTCTTTGACACATCGAATATTAGGTTTTGAAGAGACTCTGGAGATTAGAGCTTTCAAACTTGTCATTCTACAGATTTAATAAACCCCAAATGCAATTGTTTATGCAGGGGTTTATCCAAGGCCTTATGAGAAAAATCGGCAAACCTGGGGTTAAGAGGGAGTTTCAGCTGCAATAGCTCACCCATCCACCTTGGCTCCATGTGGCCCAAGAGCTTTCTGGCACCCAGTTCCCCATACTGACCCATCGTCTACAACACCACACAATGCCACAACAACTTCTGTCCTGCTGCTGATCAGCCTGTCCTAGTTCTTTGTTTATAATGATAAATAAATGATAGCCATACTCTTTAAAACAAGATTGTCACATTCAAAAAACACAACCAACCTCAATATCACACCAGCATCATCCCTGGAAATTTCTAGAATTCCCATCCCATATGTGCTCTTGCACTGTAGACTTGCCAGCCAAAAGTTTTATACAAGTGGAATTAGAGTATGTAAGGGAACTGTTAATGTGATTTTTAAGTTATAACTGCCAGTTTTAGTACCCTACAATGACTGATTTTATGGTGATTGTAAGTAACTTTTAGTCATTTATGAAAATAAAAGCCCATAGAGTTGTTCATTTTAGGTAAAACAAAAAATAGGAAAACCCTTTATCAGTTGCCCCCAAAGTCTTCAGCTGACAAGATACATACAAATGTGTGCATGTACCTAGCAGGGGTCTCAGGTTAATGAACCTCTGAGCAGGTCTGACGTAGCTACGGTAGTTGTCAATATCCCCACAAGATGGCACTCTTCCTTTTTTTTTAATCATTTTTAAAAGTGATGTTGTCTCAGAATTAAAGGAATCATGAAATATGTAGATGACTTAATATACCATCATGTGTAATGTAACTGGTATCACAGTTATAACCCTCCCACCTCCCCAAGGACAAGCTGTGTGATAAAGGAAAGGTCCTGCCTAGCTCCCCCAAAGTTCTGCTGAGGGAACTTGATGGTACTCTTTCCTTGGAAGAAAGGCAGTGTGTGTGTGTGTGTGTGTGTGTGTGTGTGTGTGTGTGTGCGCCACTAGAGTCTATGTTTTTCCTAGAAGGCAAATCTAGATTCAAAACTATGTCAATCAGACTCCCACGTTCAAAGTTTTTCATCATTAGGGCTGAAGCAGAGGCTCTCCAACTTTAGCTTCTGCCTGCACAAATCGCCCACCTGAAGGGCTTTACTATGTCCCCTGCCTATCACAGCAGCTGGTCCCCTGTACCACTGAAGTGACATTTTTGCTCACTTCTCCTTAGTAGGTAGAAGACAACAGCTGATTCAGTGGGAAATGGCTAAAAAGAGAATAGTACTTGGAGATTTATCAAAAAGTCTCACGTACTTAGTTCACTAAAAATAGTCATAATTACATAAGTTATGTTTTGGATTTTGAAATACAAACTTATGTTTTCAAATTTAGATGTTTCCCCCCTCTATTAAAAGACTTTGATAGATATTCACCATGTTTTAAAATCAAGGTCTATCTTCAGCAATATCTAAAAGTCTATTTATACCAGCTTTGTGAAAATATTATGTCTTATTATTTGACAACTAAAAACAATTACAATGTTATAGAAACTAAAAAAAACTGTTCTTGTCCTTGAATCAGCTACATTGGTGCTTAAAAATCTACTGAATAAATTGAATCAAAAACAAAACAAAACAAAAAAGTCTCACTCATTGGAATTGGAGTTCTCAAACTTGATTCCACAGCACTCAAACTCTACAAATTGGACAGAAATACTTTGCTAATAAAAAAATTAATGTTGACTTTCAACAAGTGGTGCTAGAATAATTCAATGGCCATACCCCAAAAGAGGAAGCTAGACAAAAGCTTCATACCTCAAACAAAAATCAATTCAGAATGAATCATAAGCCTAGATGTAAAATGAAAAACTATAAATCTTCTTGAAGAAAACAAAAAAATATCTACATGACCTTAGGTTTAGTGAAGACTTTTTATAAACACCAATAGCACAGTCCAAAAAAGAAAAAAAATCATTAAGTTGGATATCCCTAAAATTAAAAATATCTGCTCCTTGCAAAACGGTGTTAAGAGAATGAAGAGATAAGCCAGAGGATGGAAGAAAATATGTAGAACATACCTGCTAAAGGACTTAAATCCAAAAAGTGAAAGAACTCTTGAAACTCAACAACAAAATTAATTGAAAAGATGGAAAAGATCAGAATAGACACTAGGGAGGTTGAGGCAGAAGGATTGTACATTTGAGAGCAGCCTGAACAACTTAGCAAGACCCTGTCTCAAAAAAAATTTTTTTGCACAAGAATGTTTATAATAATTTTATTCATAATCATCTGCAAACTAGAAACAATATGTTTTTTAATAGATAAGTGGATGAAAAACTGTGTGTATTCGTCTGTTTTCCTGAGATAATCAATTTAGAAAGAGGAAGGCTTTCTTCTCGTGCAGTTTTAGCCAGAGCTCAGTTCACCATTGGTGGGTCCACCCTTTAGGGCCTATGGTGAGGCAGCACATCATGACAGAAGCTCATAGCAAAGCAAACTGCCTGCCTTATGGCAGCTGGGAAGCAAAAGAAGGAAAAGAGAGAGGCCAGCACCCCAGGATCCCCTTCAAGGACAAGCTCATATGACCAGAAGACTTCCAACTAGGTCCTACCTCTTAAAGTTTCCACCACCTCCCAAAAGCACCACAGGGCTAGGGATCAAGCCTTTAGCACATGGGCCTTTGAGGGGCACTTATCCAAACCATAGCACTGGTACATCATACAATGGAACATTATCCAGTAGTTTTTTAAAATTAGCTATCAAGCTGCTAAACAACATGGACAGATCTTGAGTGCCTACTGCTAAATGAAAGAAACCAGTTTGAAAAACCTACATACTGTATACATATTGCAATTATATGACATTTTAGAAAAAGTAAAGATGGTAAACAGATCAGCAGTTGCCAGGAACTAGAAGGGCAAAATTGAGTAAGTAAAGCACTGCAGATATGGGGGGATGGTGAAACTTGCATATGATACTATAAATTAAAACAAAAATATTTAGGAAGTCAGAGGACCTCAGTATAGAATGCAACATGTGATGAAGAAAATCTATTTGTGTTACCAATATATGAAACAACCTCAGTCAGAGCAAATGGTACTGAACTAAGGGGCTTTGGAAATGACTGGAATATGCAACATTCCAGAAAAGGGAACTGCGTGCAGCACTCTATTCTGGTTGATAAAGTTTCCCGTAAGGCCAGGCAAACAATTCTGATAGTGCTGCACATGCACACTGGAAGTGAACAACTAAGTAAATAGATGGCAGATGGTAGGAACAAGGTTTCTCACTACTGGAGCTGGAATGTGCAGAGAGACAAAGCAAGGAGGCTAGGAATGATTCATGTACTAATGGATTGGAATTGGAGAGATCAGCATGAACTGTTTCACTCCATGTAGATACAGATTCTACAGAAATATTTGTAGACATAGTTCATACACAGCATAGTGCACACACATAAGTTTCCTGGCTCTTTTAGCTTTAAGTGTCTGGAAGCAATGGCATCCCAGTGGCAAGAAGCACGCCTTCTGCACAGATCTGTTTCTGACACCACTCTCCAATGAAAGGAACCAGGGCTGCTTGGGGAAATAATAGACTCTAGAACTGAGGCAAGAAATATGCCAGATGAGCCTGGAGCATCTTGTAGTACCAGAAAGAAAGAAGGGTTCAAAAAATCATCTGGAGTTGATGTGTCAAAGAGACACAGGAACAGATGGAAAGAGCTTCCAGTGTCCAAAACTGAAACAATTTGAGCAGTGTTGGATCATAACCCAGAGCATAAAATAAATAAATATCCATGAGTTCATATTGACATCAATAAATGACTAAATAAATAAATAAGAAAAAATAAGTCCTCTGAAATTCTAAATAATGTGTGTGAATACTCCACCCTCAGGGAAGTAGAGAGCAACTCCCCTCAGTGAGTGTGGGCTGTGCACAGTGACATCTGTCCAAAGGAGACAGCGTGGAAAGGGGCGGCGGGGAAGCTGAGAAACTGGACACACACCACTTCAGCCAGGCCACCAGCATTAACTTCAACACTGGTAAGTCACGTTGATAGGGTGACCTTGGAGGTGAGATGGTGAAAATGGTATTTCACCTGGGTCGTCTTCCTCTAAAAATACATTATCCCAGTCAAATCGTGAAGAAAATGTCAGACAAATCCCAACAGAGGAAATTCTACAAAATATCTAACCAGTAATCCTTAAAATGTCAAGGTCATTAAAAACAAGGAAAGCCTGAGAAACTGTCAATGCCAAGAGGAACCCCAGGAGGCCATGACAACTACATGTAGTATGCTATCTCAGACAAGACCCCAGGACAGAAGAAGAACATAAGGCAAACCCTGAGGAAATCTGAATAATGATGGATTTTAGTTAACAGTCATGGATGAATGTTGATTTGTTAACTGCTACGAGCATGTCATGTTCATATAAGATGTTAATAATAGGAGAAACTGGGAGTGGGAAATATCTGTACTCTATATTATCTTTAAAGTAATTTTTGTAAATCTAGAACTATTCTAAAATTAAAAGTTTAGTTTTAAAAATGTTGATAGCCTTTTTCCTACTTGTGCAAACATAAAATTAATTGGTAAATTTATCTTCCATTTTTGCAACAATTCCAATGCATCTACTCTGGCAGAGGTGTTGGAGTAAGAGATTTGGGTTCCACATCTTATGAGCTGTGTGACTTTGGAAAGTCACTTAACCCCACTGAGCCTCAGGTCTCACATCAGTCAAAGGGGCTCATGCTATCTACTTCCTTGACCAGCTTGCCATAGGAATTCACGGTCATAATCCATGTCTAGCATAATTCATAGTCATAATCTATGTCTAGCAGAGTATCATAGTGTGGTCAGGATGACAAAACAAATGTGTGGGGAATAAATAGATTTAAATAGAAAAAAAAACCAGACTGTGTAAAACCCCTACTGAATCTTTTATGGTAGAAGAGAGGGTGCTAAATTCGTATCCTTAACTCCAAAAATCAGCTCCAGAAAAATATCAAAACTATCATTTGCTTTTGGTCCAAGAAATACATTCCTACCTATAGGAAGTCATTCTGGTAAGAATAATTTGGGAGTTTCTTCTCTAATCCTCTCCATCTGGCCCTGGGCTCCACTCATGCAATGCAGCCCATAGAGGGGTCTTTGGACTTGGCTCTGTGTACATCCTGGGCCATCCCTGGGGAGGGTGAACTCCCCCCATTCTCTGCACCCTTGCCCTCCTCCTTCCTTCACCCCACTGTTTCTTCTGCTCCCTCCCTCCTTCCTCCTTATTTTTCCTAATGGCTTGCCCACCTGTCCTCTAACACAGATGGAGCAAGCAATCTCTGCTCCATCTTTGTTCTGGGTTCAAGTTCTGGGAACAGAGGAGAAAATGGAGAAGAAAGACAATCAAACCCAAGGCCCTGAGAAGGACAACTCCCACCAGCAAACTCCTTGTGTATTAAGGGGGTCTGTGCCCACCTGTACCCTGAGTCTCATGGTAAAAAGCTTTGTCCCACTTCCCGACCTCAGCAAGGCCAGATTCCAGGAAAGGAGGGGAGGACCGGTGTGAGGAGTGAGAAAAGTCCATTACTGTATTGATGCTTCCTTAAAATATTTTACACACATGTTTTGGAAGCATGTATGATTATAAATTTTTCATTATCAAAATTGCTCCTGATTTATAGAATAAATGTAAAATGGATCATTATTCTGTGATGTCCACAGAAGAGTCATGCCCAAAGAATAAGAGTGAGAAGCAGCTCCTGGAAGTCAACTAATGGTGCTGGCTAACAGGTCCATATGGAATAGGAGCCATACTAGGATCCTAACCTTTCCAGTGTGTCCTGACTTATTGGACCAAAACTCCCTTGCATCCAGTTGACTCAATATTTCCTAGTTTTTACTATCCTCATTTAATGGCAAAGTCATAGCCACATGGTTCCAAGAAGTGAACCCTTAAATCCTCTCCCTCAAGGAGCAGGACTGTGTGAGGTAATGAAATTAAACAATTTTCAAGAACAGGAAGGATTTGCCATTATGGAACATTATTTCCTATCCATCATCAGTCTGCATATATTTATCAACTTGATAAGGTCTAAAGTTATTGGAAACTTAAAAAAAAAAAAAAAAAAAAAAAAAAAAAAAAAAAAAAAAAAAACCCTTCCTGCCAAAAAGACAAACGATGTTGCTATACAGGAGTACAGGAGGCTCAAGGACACACACACGCTACCTAAGTTCCAAATATTCTGCACGTCTCCCTGATGGCTCTCAAATTGGGCCTGGTGATTCATTGACAGACAAGGAGGCAGGTGGCACATCCAAGAGAACCAAGGAGGCCAAATCCCCAGAGGAAATAGGCCATAGAAGGAGGACAAGCCTCCTGGGAACCCTGACATGATTTTCCAATGCCCTGTGGACACTTCCAAGGGCAAATGCCACATGGCAGGAAGAATCTCCCCTAGACCCAGGAGAGCCAATTCTCTAATAAAATCATATATTACTTATTTATATAGTATCTATCTGATTATAGGACTATATGCTAATTTATTGGATTTATTAAGTGCTTTGCGTCTACCAAGAACTGTGTCAGGGACATTACATGTATTGCTCATTTAATCCCCACAACAACCCTAGAAGGTAGATACTATTATTCCCAGGGAAGTAGACCTTTAGGCTGCATCTACTGGGGAGACTCTAGAGGAAGGATTCAGGTACAGAAAATTCCCAAACTCACCATTAGTTCAAGGAAGACAGGCCTCTGTTGGGGGCAAATCCAATCCAGAGATAGTCACCTGACTGTCCTATGGTCCTCTAACCAGGGACTTACAGTCCTAGAGCTGGATCCAGACTCATGCAGCTCAGCAGCCTAACCAAAGGGCACCTTCAACCTTGTGTTTTTTTATTTGGTAAGAAAGTGGAATGATTAATGTAGTGGAATTAATGTAGTTCATCTCTGAGGGGTACCCTCAGAAACTTCTAGAAGCTAAATTGGAATATCACTGTATAATATCTTGAAAGTCCCTCATTCAAGATGAATTGAGCAGAGTGTTTCAGGAATTTGCAGACAGAGCTCCAGGACATGGGGAGAGGATGGTAATGGAAAAGGGCTTCAGGGTAGCTGGGAGATGAGGTCAGTGATCAGGACAGAAGGCAAGTTATCTCAAGCTAAGCCCCCACAAGGGCCAAGGTGATACGAGTGGGGCACAGTGCTGGGGACAAAATGCAAGCCCCAGACACAGCTCACCCCTTCCCAGAGTGGTAAGGAAGCCACAGAGTGCCAGAAGCAGCAGGATGCACAGTTGCTTACATGTCCCATCCTAGCCCAAGATAGATCTCCAACTCAAGACCAGCCAGGCTGGAATTCCTACGTATGGATTTGGAGGCTGTATTAGTCTATTTTTCATCACTAAACACCTGAGGTGGGTACTTATAAACAAAAGAGGTTTATTTAGCTCACAAATATTGGAGACTAAAAGTTCAAATAGTATAGCACTGATCCTGGTGAGGTTTCCCTTGGCTGCATCACCTCATGGTGGATGGTATAGTGATGGCAAGAGTGCATGGGAGAGAGATCACAATGTGAAGACACGAATCTAGTGAGAGGCTGGGTCCAGACTTAAAACCTCCCTCAGGCTCCACCATCTCTCAATCAAGAGGGGACCAAGCCTCCCCAACACATGAACTTAAATCCAAACAATAGCAATGCCTCAACCAGTGGGAGAAACAAACAATTCAGAGGCCAGGAACAAGGATAACCCTCTTTATTTTACCTGTATGTGTTACTATTAGAAGCCAGATGATAGCTACATGGAAACCTACTGGTGAAACAGAACTGGCAACTGCCCTCCTGAAAAGCTGGCAAGTCTTTATTCTACCTTTTCATTTGTTTTTACTATGCTCAGAAATCATTTTCTGTGGCTTCTTTGTTTTCCCAGCAACTTGGAGTACAATATCCAGAATGTTCTTCATTTTCTTTCCCTTGCTTTATGACTCTTGTAAAAACTTGTTTCCTCCTTATGTACAACCTTCAGTTAACTTAAGCTCTTCAAAGTACAGGGCTAGATCTAAATTTTGAGGCCCTGGGATATCTGGAATAGTGACTATATCTGGAATAAATGTTATGGATCATAAAATGTCAAAAAGAAAAGTCAGAACGTACATATACAAAGAACTCTCTGTCATGGAATGTGGGCTCTTCTGGTCGTCAGAGAAAGAAGTGATGTGGAATCAGATTGAGATTGGAAAGTAGGTTTGAACCCAGGGCAGGGCCCCTTCATCTGCTCTCCGCACCCAGTCACTAAGGCTTTTCCAGAGGGGCTCAACATTAATGTGTTATTTGGTTCCCTAAAAACACTCAGTTTCCTTATCCGAGGTCAGGACACTCAGGTACATCATGGGGTCAGGCTCTATTCCCCATCACCTGGACAGCTCCCCTCTTAGTCTCTGGAAATTCAGCTGCACCAGGAATAGGCTACCTGCTTCTCCCTTTCACCCCAGAGCTTTCTCCCTTTGAGACAGTCCAGCGCTACCTCCTCTTGACCTAGACTTTGACAAACCAAAAATCACCTTGGCTCCTCCATGGGGCCAGGGAAGACTGACTTTCACTGGCTACAGTCCAAACCAAGGAGAGGAGGGAAAACTGCCTCTGATTTTTTCCTGATGAGCTCACTGTCAAGGAAACAGAGCTGCTTCTCAAACAGGTCATCCTGCCAAATACATGATCGGTAATCTGTTCCAGTTGGGGCTCCCAGTGATGTTAAGTATTTTCCTTCATACTTATCTATATTTTCTAACTTTCCTCAATGATTATGTATTCCTCGTAATTAAAAAGATATCGAAAAAGGTCCTGCTTTAAGAATTGCCTTCCCCAGAAACCTTGCAGGTGTCTCCTAGATGAGGATCAGTCACTCTGCACCCCCAAGTACTGTGGTTTACATTGCCGCCCTTCTTGCTGCACATGGTCAGTGCTGCCTTGTTCTTATCCCCCTCACCTCCAATGTTCAGTTCAGTGACCAGCACACAGCAGGCGTGCCTACTGAGTTGATGAATAAGTCAACAAATGAATAAGTGAACAACTAAGGCAAAACATTACCTGCATTAACTCCAGACTTCAAAAATCTTCCTAAGCTGTTCATGGTGGTGCATACCTCTAATTCCAGCAGCTGGGGAGGCTGAGGCAGGAGTGTTGCAAGTTCAAAGCCAGTCTTAGCAATGGCAAGGCCCTACACCGCTTGGTGAGACTCTGTCTCAACATAAATAATACATAAATAAAGGAAAGGAGATGTGGGTCAGTGGTTAAGTACCCCTGTGTTCAATCCCTTTTACCGAAAAAACAAAAAAAGGAAAAGAAAAAATAAATAATCTTCCTGATCTCAGTATGGTGGCACATGCCTATAATTCCAGCAACTTGGGAGCCTGAGGCAGGAGGATCTTAAGTTCAAGACCAGTCTCAGCAACTCAACAAAACCTTGTCTCAAAAAAAAAAAAAAAAAAACCAAACCAAAAACCTTAAAGGGCTGGGGTTAAGTTCCCTTGGGTTCAGTCCCCCATACCAAAAAGTAAAATAGCACTTAATATTTCCCACCCAAATCTTCCTAGTCATGTATGAATTCATACCTATTAGGACAAATTTTGCCCTTCAAGACAAAATGATTCTCTAAAACTCAAGAATCTATGGTAAAAATTGAAATCTGGCAACCTGACTGATACAGTGACATAAAACTTGTTTTAAGCATTTGTTTATTCTGTTCCAGAATCTTATTATTTCTTGAAATTGACAATTTGATTTTAGAAATTTACCTGAAAGCAAATACATAATATCCTTGGGCTATAGTGAATTATAGTTAGAAACATTCCAATTTGGTCATCCTGAACAGTCACATACCCTATAATAATAGTTTGTTCAGTGATGGGCCACGTATAGGATGGTCCCATAGATTATATTATGTAGTGATATCATAGCCACCTTAGTTTGTGTAAGTGTGCTCTATGATGTTGATACAATACAAACTCACCAGGCAATGCAGTTCTTGGAATGTACATCTATCATCAAGTGGTGTGCAACTGTACCTGGCTCATCTTTTCACTGTGTTTTTAGGGGTCCAGCTCCTCTTGCACCCCACCAGTCTACTTACTAACTCCTCTCTTCCCAGTAACTGAACAACAAAGCTTTTATTCGAGGATGGAAGTTAAGGTGGATCCTGTACACTTACCTCTGGGAAAGGGATATGGGCCAGCAGCTGCACTCAATTTTAAACAGCATCCTACAGAACCCTAAAGGAGAGAGAGATCCTGAAGATACCAGGAGGCAAGTTTGGAGGACTTAGGTTCATTCTTGACCACATTCCAGTTTTGCCCAGAGCTTGTCTAGCTTTTAGACTGGAAGCAGGCTGTTTAAACTGGGATCATTGGGTTGCCATTTCTACAAGGCTAAAAAAAGAGACTTCTGGTGCTCTCTCTCCTCACTCTCCATCATGAACTGGACTGAGTGGCCTGATTAGGAGCACCGAGCTGGGAACAGCACAAATGCAAAAGAGGTTGTGCGGTGGGGAAAGTGTGCTTTTCTGTTTCAGGAAACCTGCTGACATAGGGAATGCTTCTGTTTTTCTGCAGAAATGCTGCCTTCAGTGGACAAAATTCAGCCACAATCAAGCTAATTGAATGCACAAATGTAATATTTTTCCAGGGCACCTCCAATTTAATGCTTGATGAAATCGTGTCTTTCGCATATATTTACAAAAGCTTTTCTTCATCCAGAAATGTCTGTTAAAATTGCTTATAGATGCTGAGATAGCAAATCACTCTTCTAATGTAATGAGATAAGTCATCTCTATAAACTTTGCTTGCTCAAATGTACTCGCATAAAAGAAATCAGGCTACAGGCTTTTTTCAATAAATAGAATGAACAACTAGAACTTGATGGCTATAGCATGTTCTGCCTCATTGCTAAGGGACGTTCAGAATTGCTCCCTCTCTCTCTTTCTTGCAGTGGAGTTTTCATTTTGGTAGTTGATGGAAAAAGGAGGTCAAATAAACTGATGTGGATAAGAAGCCAAAGCCATTTGTCAAAACGCAGGAAGAAGCCTGGAGATTGGAGTCATTTAGAGACTAAAAATTGATTTAAAAGATTTCTGTCCTCAAATCATTTTTCTTGCTAAATGTAGCTACTTTGTGAGCCTGGTTTTCCCTGCCTTATCTATCTTTACTAATAATTTACACCATGGGAACTTCACCTACAGGGGAAGATTCATATACATAGTCATTTGCCCATAGCCTGGTAAAATGGGTGGGGACCTTGAGTTGTTCATCTGAGTTTCAAAGTAAGATTTGTCTTCTTACTTTTTAATTTGAAAACCAACTCTGGAAAAATACCTAACAAACTGTTTGATGCATGCTGGGTGGTGGGGGGGGGTCCCAACAAAGGGCCATCCATATATGGTTGCTCAGGTTGTACACTTTACAGCCTCCGGGGAGAGAATGTACACATAGACTACGGAGGGAAGGATGTGTCAAATCGCGCAACACGACAGCCCTGCTCAGCTCCTACCCAGGTCAGGGGGGAAATGACATTTTCCTGTTCACAGTGTCATAGTATAATAAATTTGCTTGGCTATGCAACACATCCACTGCCTTTTATTCCTCAAAGAATAAAATCAAACTTTTATTATTATCAGCTCACAACATGTGAAAGCTTGCCTGGTGCCCTTTCCCTGCTCTTTGCAAAGTAAAATTGTTTGGGAGAATATTCAAATCTCCAGATGGTTGTCTTTACTTCAAGAAATGGTTTGGAGAACTTGACAGAGGACAGGCTGGACTCCAGAAGAAAATGAGACCAAATTTCCATGTGCCCTCACTAACACTTTTGGAAAATACAAGACATCCATGGCTCCACACAGAGGAGAGACAGCAGGCATGTCTGGAGCAGGTCTCCAGGAGCCTTCCCTGTGCCAGCCTGCCTTTTGGATTTTCCCTCACACCTGCTGGAGGGTCTGGGCCAGCCAGATCAGCCTCCCCAACAACCCCTACCCACACCACCTTGTCTCCTCTTTTGACTATTTTCTTTGCATCCTGAAACTTGTTGTTTGGGTGAAATAATGCCTAAATGCTTCCTAATCTGCATCATTGCTCCTAACAGCCTCTCCCAGCCCTATCGATTCTGAGTTCTACATGATCATTTAGGGTTAAACAGAAAGGTCCTCTTCCTATGCAGTTCTTTGAACTCTGCCTCAAGCACAAGGAAGAGTACCTCTTGGGATCTGGGGCATCAATTCTAATGGGCACTGGAGGTCACATTTGATAAAAACACCCTGTTTGCATAACCTGGTTTTAGAAGAAAATCTCAGTAAAATCTTAAAGAGATACACTCCATCTAAATTTCCATCCAATTTGACAAAGGGATCACAATAACCAACCAATCAGCTCATAGGTGTATTTGTTTTGGTCCACAGTGCTGCCGCTGCTGCTGCTGCTGCTGTTGACAATGAATTTGGATGCCTTAAGTGGGATAGGCACCCTCCACTTCTCTAGACTCCCCACTCCCATCCAGCCAGCCCATTTCACACATTTATTTCCATTACCTGCCCGGTCCCTGCAAACTACTGAGTCTGCTCTACCTCAATCAGGTGCCAAGATTTAGCAGTTGATACAGCACCCTCTGACGTGGAAGGGTTTGGGAGCTGTTACCCCTTCCGTAAGCCTTACTCTGCTTGGGAAAGTACTCAGGTAAGAAGTCTTTGGGGTCCTGGGATAGCAGCTTATAAACAGCACCTTCACATTTATGAGCACAGGTAGACATATAAGCACACACACACCTTTAGTACACAGAGTCTATTTGTACAGGGACACACCAGAATCACTGACACAGACCACTGGCTGGGAAGGGACAACAGTGAGAAGTAACCATGGTCTTCCCTCTAGGTGGTTGCTATACCTTTTGGCAGGGGTCACACAAATGATAACTATCCATTATCTGAACCTTAAGAGCCCACACGGAGGCTTCCTCCCAGCTCTAAAACTTCATCTGAGATTTCAGGGCACAGCTGAAACGCTTCCTTCTCACTTCATCTTTCCCAGCCCACCCACTCAAAGACATTAGCTTCCTCTCTGTGCTCTCGATCGCCTCGTTAGCCCTTTATAGGAATGCTGCTGCCCAGCTCACTGGCACTGAGTTCTTGAAGTGGGGGCAGGATGCTGTTTATTTCGATGTCTAGAGATATTAACAATATTGGGGGTGGCTGCTGGGGATTGAACTCAGGGACATTCAACCACTGAGCCACATCCCCAGCCCTATTTTGTATTTTATTTAGAGACAGAGTCTCACTGAGTTGCTTAATGCCTCTCTTTTGCTGAGGCTGGCTTTGAACTCTCAAGCCTCCTGCCTCAGCCTCCCAAGCTGCTGGGATTATAGGCGGCGCCATGGTGCCCGGCTGATATTAACAATATTTGCTAAACAGAATTCACCTCCCCACCCATTCCCAAGTTTGAGACCACAAAAATACTTATTTTCACCTAATTTACTTTAGAAAGATGGGCAGGTGAGGAGTCACTCGGGGGTATTTCCTCCACAGGTCCTCCCATCCCCTGGGCAGGTAGTGCTGCCTATAGAACATTCTATTATAATAGAAATGCTCTCCCCAAGCAATATCCAATATACTAGCTGTTCACCATAGGTGGATACAAAGCATTTGAAATGAGGATAGCATAAAGAAAGAACTGAATTTTTAACTTTGTATGATTTAAATTCACTTAGACTTAAAGAGTCACCTCTGGATCACGTCTACTGAATCAGATGGCTCAGTTCTAGAACCTTCTTCCTTTAGAGATAGGCTTACCCAGTGAACAATATAATCCTAAGCAGGTTTGATTTTTAAACCATTAAATGGAAAGCAAAGCCAACAAAGTATTTGTTTCTAAAGTAAAAACTCGGTTTATTCACGACATAATACACAAGAGGCAAAGTGTTTCACATCATAGACTTCACTTCCAAATCCTTGGAATGTTCTTTTCTTTGGCTTAAAGGAGAGAATGGATGGGAAAGCCAGGCAATGCTTAGGCAACTAAAGGAAGGTGGGGGCCAAGGCTAACATCTTCACAGGAGGAGACACGGGTCTGTTAGTCGCAAGCTGATCCTCTAAAACGTTAGGTGGGAGCACAGGGGGCGCCGTTTCTGGGCGTTCCCACCCTGCTGCGCTTCAGTCATCTCCACCACACAGGTACAGCAGTGCCTTCTGGTAGTCGCCCTTGGTGTCTTGCTACAAGTGGCCACGGAGAAAAGAGAAATACTGTATCAGGAAAAAGACCCAAGTCCACAGTAACCTGCAAGCAGCCCTGGAGCACAGCAGAGCCTCTCCCATGACACAGGGAGGTTTCTGCAGGTCCTTCCTGCATGAGACACTAGAGGGTCACAGCTCTGTCAGGCCCTCTGGGATCGTGGCTGGAAAAGGTGCGTGGGAGACTTCTAAGCCCTAGGGCAGAGAGAAGAGCTAGTTGCTCCTCCTGCAGTGAAGTCCTGCAAATAGTCCCCCTGTGCCTCCTGTGCCCTGACCCTCCCACAGAGGACCAGGGACCATTCCCACCCCTCTGCTGTGTCATGGACTCTTAAGTCACAAGGAAGTGTGCTGGTGAGGTGATGAAACAATTACTAAGAGTCTAACTGGTCCCTCAACTTTAAACATATGCCATAAGAAGCCTGGGTCAACCAAACCCACCTCAAAATATATCCTTAGTGATCACACACACGCCTTTGGAAATTTCAGAATCTTTTAGAAAGGGGAATGGCAAAGCTTATCTCGATGAGGCACCATGGCACCATGTGAATGAGATCACTTCTTTATGCCAATGCTCCATCACTCCAAGATGGACACAGACTAAACTGATTAAAGAGATGGAAGTGCTGAGTGACTAAATGCTGTCAAGGTTTTCTGAGAATTTTTCAAGAAATAGAAATACAACACAATATAAAATTTAATTGGTCATCCAAGTTTCTTTAGGATGTCACCAACCCTTGTAGGATCATCCTCATGAACACCAATTATCGTTGTAGAGTAACAGACATGGGAAACATAAAATACTGGACTGTTTCTACAGAATCCAGGACAAATCATAAAGGGTACAAAGTGAATTCCTGATATTTGGAGACAAACATCTCCCCAGGGACTTAGAAAAAAAGAAAAATCTTATTCTTCCACAGTTCTGGGTGGCTAGCTGCCTACGGATCACAGACCCTCTGGATGGCCAGGCAGGGCCAACCTAACACCATGGGCCTTACCTGGATGTAGTAGTACAGGGACTTGCCATACTTCCTCTTGAATTCAGACCTAATTTTCAACATGTCCACTTCACTGCGGGATACCATGATTCTAATCAGGACCTTATCACGAGTCCCTTTGCCCTGAAAGTGAAGTTGATATTCCAAGTTAAATCCCCCAACAATGTTATCAATTAAAAACACCTAATATGTTTTCTGGCATGCTCTTGCTTCTTGAGGTTGCCCCTATAAGACTAAAAACACAATCATGAAACTCTTCCCTCCAGAAAAATGACCATCTTGGAATTCCAAACACCAAGATTTAATCAGCACAAAACTTATACTGTCCATTTAATAAATAAATGTCTATGGAGCACCTATTCTTGCAAAGCTCAGCTCAAGAAGTCTGCACCTTTATGTACCTAACAAAAGGTTGCTGACTCTTGGGGGCTTAGAGAGGACTTGACAACACATCTTTTTATGGTTGTTGTGTCTGTGTGAATGGTACAAGCAATAGGGACCTAAGTGTACTTCCAGAGCCTCAGGCTAAGAGCATCAAGGAAGGGGTCACATCTGACATGGTACTCAAGTAGAAATGGCAGAGAAGCAGCATGGACAAGGTGCTCCAGGAAGAAGCAGCGAAGGCCTGGAGGCATGGCTACACGGCATGTCCCAGGCATGAAAAATGTGTTGGGTTTGTGGGAAGAGATGGTTAGCTGAGGGAGAGTTTCAGGGCTGGCTTTGGAGTTAGAGGTACAGATCTGCTGCGTAACTTCAAGCAGACTGAGGTTCTGTGAGCTCCAGTCCCCTCATCTTTAAAAAACATAAGCCTGGCAGGGTTTGTGGTTGGGATTTAAGGGGAAGTAAGGGGCACAATGGCTATGGCATAGGGGGTGCTCACTACTACTCCCATTCTCGCCTGTCTTTCCTCTGGGGGTAACAGAAGAAAATCACTGAACCACACTGGCAGGAATCAGAGCACCGCCACCTACCACTTCCTCCCTCCACAGGGGCACTTATTTTCTCCCTGAACCCAATCACATGTTCAGGCAGTTCAAAGAACATGGATTTGTGCTTTTCTCACCTGTCAAACGTAACCACAGCTGATTAGATCCAGACACTGGGGTCCCTCCCTCCATCCACCAGTCAAGGAGACAGTTTAGGGCACAAAATGAGAGTCTAGTGTGGGAACATGGACTTGCTGTCCAGTTGCCCTTACCTTCATGGAGTCGTACAGCCGATCAGCAAAGTACAGGGGCTTGTTCTGAATGCACTGAACTGTGGAGAGAAGACAGGTGTCAGAGGTGCAGAGCTCATCTCACCTGCACCAGGAGGAAATGACCTGACCCGGGGCACCAACCAGAAATGACCTGAGGCAGCAGGCAGGGGCGCAGGATGCAAAAGGTTAAGGGACACTGGAATCCTCTGATATACTAAGCTCCACTCTGGTTTTCAACCAGGGCACTCTGAGGGCTGCAGAAACCCAAGCACACAGGTGAGCTTCTCCACCACAGCCCCCTCTTCTCTTGCCCGAGTCCCCCTGGCAACTCTCTGTTCTATCAATTTAAGCCATTCTTCAGTTTTGTATCCTTCTACGTATAGAATTAAGATTTCAAAACTATTCAAATCATAAAGAAATTCATGAATTCTAAATTCACTTAAGAGGATGGCCGTTCATTCCCCCCGATTCCATACTGTCCACTGAAAGCTGATGTCCACTAGGGATGGGTGGGCTAAACTTGCTTACCCAGGTTCAGGAAAGCATTTTCAAGGTCTCCTTTGACCTCCTTCTTGATGCTCTCCAACATGTCATAAGGGCTGTAGCTCTTATACCTATCAAATACTAAGGAAAAGCAACAAATCATCATCCTGTCAGAGCCACTTGTCAAGGCTACAACGTCACTCACATAGCTATGCACCATGATAAAAAAGAACATGATGATCATAGGTGGTGTCTTGGGCAGCTAGAGGTTGCCCTCATGGACCAGAGCCAACCTTGCACCAGTCTACTGTAGAGCAGCAGGTCATACACCTGACCCATATGGCACTGCCCAGGTCACAGATTGTACCAGGTCCATCTTCCCTGAGTGGAACCCTTTCCATCTGGAAGCCTTGAGAAGCATTACAAAGCATCCAGCCAAGCACTCTATTTCAACAAATATGTCAAGATAAAATGGTCCTCAAACAAAAAAGGGAAGCAAACCAAGTGCCAAACATGGAAACCATTTGGAAGAGAGAAGACTCCAGAATGACAGAAAAGCAAATGGACTTGGTGAAAGAAAACTGGAGAGCCTATGGGAGTGCCAAGTAGTGAGTAAGCCTTCTTCTTGCAGACCTGAGCCCCAGCATGGATACCACCCAGCCCAGCCCAGAGCCCCAAGGTGTCAAGACCTCCTCAGCACAGCACCCACCTTTCTGGAGGTGGCACACACTCCGCTCAGTCATGATGCTGATCCACTTGGGAACATCAGTTCCTTTCCTCTTCACTCCAGCATCATAGAGATCCTATGAGCATAGCCAACAAGGAAAAGTTAACTACATGATCCCAAAAAAGGTCAAAAGAAATGTCACGTTAATTCCGTGCCAAATAAGAAAGGGTGACTGCCCTGCACACTTGGCCAAAAATGTACCATTTAGGTCTTAATCACAAGCCATCTTCATTAGGCACAGATAGATACAAAATAAGACTCGAGCTTGTTCATGAGGTCAGTGTTGTGCACATCTCCTTCCAAGAACACGAAGGGAAAGGCTGAGAGCTTTTCATATAAAAAGGGACTGAGACTTTCGACTCATACAAAGAAGGCAGCCCCATTCAAGCTTCTCAGAACCTCAGGAAGTGATGGAGCAGAAAAGGAGTCAGTCCAATCTGATTTTTCAATTTTGGGGAAAATTTAAGGGCTGTAAGTAAAGCTAAGAATGACCAGAAAGTGAGGAAGAAAGGCTTCTATGAGGAGAGATATTCATTCATTGATTCTCCCATCATCTACGAAACCCAGTTTCTATTATTGATTTAAAACTCTTCTCCAACTCTTGCTAAACATGCTGCCCAGAATGTTTTAAATTGTAAAACTAAAATAAAATTTAAATTAAAATTTTTTTCTGCAACTGTCATGGCACACTTTGAGATAACAGTTGACCTTCTGGATAAAGCAAATAGTTTAGAGGAACATACATGGCTTCAAGATTAGTTCTCAGAGATTATGGCCAAGTTCTTTTCAGTCAGAAAAGGAAGACAGGACTGCTGTTCTTCTCTGCTCCTGATCACAGCACAGCAGAAAGCCTCCCCATCCCTGGTCTTGCCTTCGCCTCTCTCTGCTTCCCCACACACTCACTCTGTTGGTGTGCATGGCCAAATCCCACCCCGCAAAATCTGATGCTTCTAGACAAGCGAAGCCTGAATGAGGATGAGTGAATCAACCCCCAATCTGGTAATTAACACCAGCATTAAAGGAAATACCTCCTAATAAATACTGTTCCCAGAAAGCAAAGAAGAAACATATTCTCAGACTGCTGTGGATTTACAACATGGCCACAAATTCTTTCAAGTTCCTCCCTTCTACAGGTGGAAGTAAATTCTCCAGCTAGTGACTGTAAGCTAGACTCAGGAACTCACTTTTTAAAAAAAAAATACTTTTAGTTGTAGATGGACACAATACCTTTATCTTATTTATTTATTTATTTTTTATTGTTAATGTGGTGCTGAGAATCGATCTCACTGCTTCATCCATGCTATCTTAAAAGCACTGAGCCACAACCCTAGCCCCTCAGGAACTCACTTCTAATGAATAAAGTATGACAGAAGGGGCAGTTTGTGACTCCTGACACTGGGTTACGAAAGGTACTGAGGCTTCCTCCTTGCTCTCACTCGTGATCACTCATTCTGGAGAAAGCCAGCTGCACGTTGTGAAGCCACTCAAGCTACCCTCGGGAGAGGCCCAGGGGGAGAGATGCTAAGGCCTCTTGCCAATAGTCACATGGGCTAGTTGTTTCGAAAAGAGATCCCCCTGAGCCAGTCAAGCCCTCAGGTGACCATGGCCCTGGCCAACATTTCATCTGCAACTTCACAAGAGACCCTGAGCCTGAATCACCTGGCCGAGCCACTCCCTAATTCCCGACCCACAGAAACCGAGAGATAATAAATGTTCTTGTTTTACATCGTTAAGTTTGGGGACCATTTGCAACACAGAAAACAGATGACTATACAGATTCTCCAGAGACTTATAAGAAAATAGGAATTCAAACCACAGAGTTTGGTATTTACCCGGGCATCTTGGTCAATCAGTTCATAATCGATGACAGAGCCATCCTCTGCTCTTCTACCCTGGGGTGGGGGGGAAATAAGAACATCGAATCTATTCCTTTGTGTATTTTAAAACTGAAAATGTTTGCCCCCCCCCCAACCTGTGTAAGTCACTATTCAATTTCCTATACTAGCACCCACTTACCATTTTTCTTTTCACTTTGAGCCTAGACAAGACCAAGGAGAGTGAGGTGGTCCAGGTGGTGAAACAACTGCTACACCTCACCTTCCTTGGCCCCCTCAGTACCCAGACCTGGCTATGCACCTTATGGGATCCCCATCCCCACTCCCTGAGAAGAGCTGAAGACATTTAATTCTTTCCTTCAGAGACCTTGCAATCTGAATGGAGAAATAAGTATGGAACAAATGGTAAGATGACACCCTCGAGCACTCAGATGACATAAAATGCAAAAGAAAGGAGAATCCTTCCAGAGAGCTGCGTCAGTAAGTCTGGGAATAATGGGGTGGGGCTGGAGCTGAACCCTGAATGATGAGTAAGAGAGGTGGGAAGCCATTCTCCACAAAAGGGACAGCATCAGTAAGGGCAGAGCAGAGTTAGAATCCCAGTGGTGAGGATGAAGGTGGAGAGGCCCAGGGTGAGGGCAGCTGGGAGTCTGGATTTGATGCAACAGAAACGGGTTTTGATCAGCAGAGTAAAATGGAGAAAGTGAGTTACACAAAGATCCGAGGATGGTGGTACACAGTGTGGTGGTGGACGAAGAGGAGAGCCAGGGAGCTGTTGCAATAATGGAGATGAGAGTGGGCCAGGGTGCAGCACACGAATCAGTCATTTGCCATCAGGGTTCCTAGAGAAAAGAATTTCCCTCTTTTCCCTGACGCGGGCATTAAGTGGCACACAGCCAGAACTTAAGATTCACAGGGGAAGCACCTTTCATTCACGTTAATGTGTGGCTGTTAGGCATCCGTTCCACAAAGACCGCCCCATCCCAGACAAAGGACCACATGGGTAAGAGTTCTCATTAAGAAGTGGGAAGTGAGAGATACAGAGGGTCACTTCCAATGAGCCTGTGTGACCACAGATAGAGGCAAAGTCACCTTCCCTAAGTCACACAGAGAAGCTTGGCACATAAATCCAGGCCAGAACTTGAGAACTGCCTATTCCTCCCTGGCCCCCGAAGTCCAGTTGTCCATGCGGTTTCTCAGGATAAGAAATCCTATTATCCAAAAATGACAACTCTGCAGCGACAGTGCAAACCCACTGTCGGAAATGCAGCAGAATTTCTGATGCAGGCACAGAGGATTTAGTTAATTTGCTCTCAAGTATAAAATGAGGTATGTGACTTGCCTAGGGAGGAAGCAAGGCCAGTGAAATAAACCCAGAAACCCACCTTTGCGAGGGCAACCATCAGCTTGCGGAAGTCACCAGATGTGTCGGAAACAATGTCCTTCTCCAGATCAGTCTTGTACACTTTGAAAACAACACATCTAGTTTGATGATTTCTGCCTGTGCAGCCAACCAGCCGCCCACCCCAATAAGCCCCTGCAGCGACTAAGCCTCAAAAAGCAGGAACAGCTGTGTCAGCATGAAGGCACCTGTGCTCCTGAACCCTAAACCAGGGGTGGACTCTTGAGAATGATGCTGGCCCCCATGACATCAGGGCTAGAGTTATCGGTGACAAGGGACAAACAGGTCTAAATCAAGTCAGGGTTCCTCAGGGTTCACTTTGATCAGGGAATCTTCTATACTGAATATAGTAGCAATATAAAGTGTATTATTTATGCTACCCACTGCCTCCTAGATTGCTAGGTGCACACTGGATCAGGGGTCTCTTGCAATAAGTCTTCAGTTATCCATAGTCCAGAGTTGGGAACCTCTTGAGCAGAGAGAATAGATAGAGCCCAATACACAGCATATGTACATAGTACTTTCTTCTTCTTCCTATCAGATCTTTCTTAGAAATAACTTTTTTCTCCCCTTTCCCTGCTATCTATTCTTTTGCAAAAGTTCTATTAAAATGAAATAATCAAAACAGGCAACAAGGAGATGGAGGAGAGGGGCCAGGACCACATCCAGCCTCACCAGGAAGGCCAACATGGCAGCTCACAATCTTGGCAACCCCCTCCCAAACACTGACCCAGGTGGCCATGAGGGAGTCATAGAAACTGGGCTGAGAGGATAGATCACAGAAATAAGGCCACTCACTTTCCTTGTAGACTCTGTTGATTTCCTGGAGCTCCTGGTTGGTCCTTGAGCAGATGATCTCAATGAGGGAGTCCTCGTCAGTTCCCAGCCCCTGTGAACCAAGAAGCGCAGACGTCAGCAGTCTTCCTCCTCACTGGCCTGCTTCTCTGATCTCCATCAGGTAAACTCCAAACATGGATTGGATCTGTCAGCATTCTCCTTTCCACATGCCTACAGAGCAACCTGTACTATATCCTTCAACAAAATAATGGCATTTTTCTATTCTTTTAAAAAATGCTTCTCCAGAGCACAAGATGGCATGAGTGGCATGTTTAACTATGCTAAAAATTTTAAAAAGTGTGTGGGAATAGATAGTAATGGAATACACCAAAACATTAAAAGTGATGTCCTTTTGATGATGGGTTGAAAAAATAACTCTTTCTTCTTCCTAGTTTTCTTTACTTTTTAATTTCTATAATAACCGTTCACTACTTTAATAAATGGAAAAAAAAATCTTCATTAAACGATGCTTCTCACTAATCTAAAATAAAGGAATATTGAAGTTTTATGTTGTCGTTTGTGGACACTATTGGTAGATTAGAATGAGTCTTCTTGCCAGAAAAAGGTATAGAGAAAATAAAATTTTTAACTTCTCTTCTTTGAAATGTAAAATTGGGTTAATGTTAAAAATTTCATTCTTGTACTTCCATTTTTGCTTGATTATTATGCACTCTTCGGGCATTTTAGAGAAGCAAAAGAAAATAATGAAGTGCCAAATAAACCTAGACACCAACACTTTATTAAGGAATAAGAATTTTATGAGTGATGTATTCAAATTTAATATATACACTTTTGAGTGTGCCAGATAGCTTGAAAGGACTCAATGAAACATGTATTTCAAAGCTGGCTTCATGATCAAAGTCAAGATTTAATAATCAGGATTCTCTAATACTTGTCTTTCCGAATATGGAAATATCACTTTGAACTAAGTAGAATTACAACTGTTTAAAATGTAAATCAATTATAAGGTGTTAATACAATAAGAAACTTACTTATCCACACGAAAAATGTGTCAGCTATTAATTAAACTTATTAGGGTTTATATGCCCTTGAAAAAGTAGTATGTATAATCTAAGCTAAGCCTCAGGTGAATGGTTAATTTTGAATTTTATTCTTAATCTAATCTTTGGGCCAATGGCTCTTCTTCCAGAGCTCTTATGATTTGTAGAGGTTCCGGCAAAGCCAAGAATCCTTCCCTTGTTAGCAAAAGGTCCACGCCACATTCTACGTAGATGCTGTGAAATGACTACTGGGCGTCTTTGAATATTACAGGGAGGGGCAATTTGCAGTCTCAAGGATGACTGAAATATAATCTAAAAGTAAGTCGTGTGTTGAAAGAAATGCTGTACCCCAACACTGTAGAAAGGAAAGATAGGCGAGTAATGAAAGGTTTGTTTCCTTTCACAATGATATGCCAGTGTTAATATCTGAGAAATTTCAAAGTGTTTTGATCTCTACATTTGAAGGTGACCTTGGTAATTTCCAGAACTTAGCCCAAGCTTTCCCCAGATTGCCTACGATTTCTATCACAAAGGCAACTGTAACATATGGCAGATACTGCCACTGGTTTTGCCAGAAGTCAAAACAGACTTTTTTTTTTTTTTTTTTTTTAAAGCATAGTTCAGTTAATGTCACTTCAAACTTTATGGATTTCAGAGGTACTCAACTATGATAGCTAATGGAAGAACTGGCACAAGGTCAAAGATTTAGCAATTAAAGCACCTTTCATTGGGTCCAATTAGATAGATTACAACAGTGACTGACAGCTTGAACAGGTCTGTTTCAAGTCACAAAAACCTAGTAATAGATACTAGTAAAATCACAGGAATCACAACTAAATGGATTCTTGATGAAAATACAATGATCTGATCTGTTGATGGTCAGAAGAAACCTTGGAGAGGCCATCCAAAGCTCCAAAGGTCCTAAGCCTCAGTGTGCAGGAGAGCTGTCTTATCAAGCCCTATCATTAAGTGGTGTTGACATGTCATCATTCTTGATTATACCTTCCCTGCAGTGTAAAGGGCTAAGAAAACTCAGAGCAAGTCCACTTAAATAAACTAAGCATAGCTTGAGCTAAGCTTCATGAAGAACTGAAAGAAGAAAAGGATTTAACAATAGATCTCGAAGCAGCCCTGAGCTATGAAGTCCGGGGGCCCTGGAAATGCTCCGTGTGCGAAACAGCCTCACCCTTGAGGGGCTCTCTGGGAAAGGGTGGCAATTGAACTGTGACATTAGCCAGGGTGACAGGCTTCCAGCTCGGTCTGTTCATAATTCAGAAACAGTGGCATCACAGAAAATACACTCAGAATAAAAAATCAGAACTAAGGCATTCCCCAGCTGCAGAGGATTTTCCCAGTTGTATCAGCAGGGGGCAGTATCAGATTACTCAAAGTGTTGCAAACACACTGAAAAGGGTCCATGTGCTTTGCTGTAGCATACATTGGTGCATGACACTTAAATATTTGGTACTTTAGGGATACACAAAATTCAGGGGGGTTACAACCTTGAATTTTTGCGAATTTACCTAAATTTCTAAGTTCAAAACAACTTTGAAAAACATAAGAAGATAACATCACTAAAAGACTTTGAACTAAACACAAATACCATTTGCAACCTGAAACCACCCCTCACGTGCATTATGCTGTTCTGATTTTGTCAGAACTTGGAACAAACAATGGGACATGACAGGGAGAAGGGCAGAGGAAGATACACCCACAAGTGCATGGGCAGAATTTGCAAGCTCTGCTTAACAAAAGCTCTAAGTTCTTTTTTCTCCTTAATATCACAACATATCTTTCTTAAGGAGGAAGTGTAATCAAGGAAGTAGTTTTCCCAAATGGTATTCCAATCGCCCAGGTGCCGAATGGTAGCAGCTGGTAACTGACTTCTCAGCATCATGAAATTTCTTTGCAGTCTTAAAAAAAGTAAATGAAATATTTTTGGTACAAATCCTGAAACTTATAGCTTCAGTTCATTAAAAAAAAAAAATTCCAAATGAGAATTCAACAAAACTGAAAATCACCTAATTACACTCAAATAGCTGTAATTCACAAATATTAATGGCAGATTTGACAGAGCTAACATCTCACACGTGTTTACCTTCATGGATGCTTTCAGCTCGGAAGCATCATACTGAGCAGGTGTCTTCAATAGGCCCAAAATCACAGTCTCCAGGTGGCCAGATAAGGCTGATTTCAGTGCTGATGCAAGTTCCTTTAGAAAAACAGCAATCACATAGTAAATGTGGTTGGTAACCAATATTCACTTTAAAACTGGAGAGTAAAATGAAAGTAAGAGGACTAAAGTTTGTAGAGCAGGTTATAAGCCTCTGAGCACTCTGGGGTCTTAGGTCAAACTCCCTCTACTAGTCCCATCAGACCCAGATGCCAGAACCCTAGTTATCAGGTTTTACTGTAATGAAATCCATTAAGACCCAAGCCGACTTTGCCTTCTCCTCTAATCATGAAAAGGGAACTGGAATGGCATGCTATTCCTCCTACAGCTTCAGGAGTAAGAGCAGAGGGCAGGAGAGGGGCATGAGGGATATATGCATGTTTATAAATGTCACAGAGGAGCCCATTGATCTATACATTTAATGAGTTCATGATTAGGATAAAAAAAAAAAAAAAAAAACCACCCACAACACACAAAAAATAAACAAAAAGAAAAGAGCTCTGAGCATGAAGGCACCATAATATACTCATGCATGGCAACACCCTGTGGAAGACAAGGCAGGTTCTGGTGTGAGGCCCCTGACAGGAAGGAGCTGGGCAGAGTGGAGAGCCTGCTGGGGAGGGAGTTCTTGTGACCTGCCAAGATCCTACAGGAGACGGTTTTTCCACAGATGTTCCAGGGGTGGTGCCTCAAAACCTCCAGAAGAACCACAGGCCCCAACGTGGCAGCAGTGGGTTTACGAAACTTCCCTGTGCAAAACATTTCATCTGATACTGAGGAAACACCACCTTGTCCATACTGAATCAGGATGGTGTTGACTGAGATGGTGGTAACTAAACCCCCAGACTTCCCTTGACATGCCTGCTGTGTATTGTTTCTTGATCATGTGTCACCAAGAACACGTGATTTTAAGTCAGAGATCTGAGGCAGCACCTAATTCAATATGGTTTTTAAAGATGCGTTCTCAGGGATTAAACATTCTACAAATCCTGGGCAGTGGGCCATGGCTATCTCTACCATTTTAATTCTCTTTCTTTTCATTATTTCCCTTTTTCTCTCCCTACTTTCTTTCCCTCCTGCTTTCCAATGACACCCTCGGAATCGATTGATGTTCAGCCCCTGGAGGTACCTGCAAGCTCTACAAGGTGATGTGCAGCCTGCTTCAGATTATCTTCTCAAACCATTCACAGATGCCAAGAATGTTAGAATTGACATGGATCTGAGAAATCATCAGAACCTTTGGCCACCTACTTTCTCCTGCTTCCCGATGTGCTAAGAACACAAAGCTGCACCTCCTAATTATAACACCAGTTTTCCAATTTGGAACTTTGAGGTTAGGTGATTTCAAACTTAGCCTACCCTTGACACTCCCCACTACCCATTCTCTACTCAGACCTCAAATAGCATTTGGGAACCTACTGACTTCTTCCAGGTCTATTCTGAACTCATGGGCGTTCACTTTCCTGTTTCTCTTAGAATGTTCAGCACACGGCTTTGCACTTAGCAAAAATTCCAAAAATGATAAATAAAACACAACCATTCTTGATATTGGAAAAACTCACGCCTGGCATCTGCTTAAATGTAAAAGAATCAGAATAAAATCAGTCCTCTCTCCACTCCAGCTCCTCTCCACATCTGCTGGCTGTGCCCAAGTCTTCAAGTTAACCACCTGGGCAGTCTGGATTCATATCCCCACAATACTCTACAAACAACTCAAATGGCTCTGCTCTGGGATTTCCTTCAGAAGCTCACTCGTTCTGTAAAAGGCGATTCTCCCTGATCCAATGCAGAGATTCCTCAAGTATCAGCAGGACAGTGAGCTGCCCCCATCACATAGCAAAGCCTGTGCAGTTGCTGAACCCCACTTCAATTCTGGTAATGCCTTCCTTCCAACAGGGTATGTGAGTTTTATTCTCCACCTACCTAATTTGAAATCAAGACTGAGGCCTCTATGTTTGTGTATACACAAGTGTGGTCCAAGACCCCACTCTGTCAGTGACAGCTGAATGAGCAATTATTTGTCTACTGTCCAAAGTGGTGGACCTTCTGTTCCAACAGAAACTTGGCTCTGTTAGCTTATAAATCCTTTGGGGAAACTGCAGAAATAAAACACTCCCCTCCATGCCTCACCACAGAAGATTAATATAAATCTAGTGGAAGAAGAATTGTAATGCATATGAGATGAAAGAAGCCAGCTGCTTTCCTATTTCTGTCCTTTCCAACTGTTTCAGAGGGTGAGGGAAAGAGCTATAGAAAGGCTTGACCTGCAACTCCTAGGACCCTGGTGGTCATGTCAATCCCAAGAACAGAAATTCTCTTCCAGAATCCTTCCAGCTCACCTCTACTGTAGCTATAAGTGAAAGCCCTAAGTCAAACAGGAGCTGCAGGAAGCCACTCTTACTTCACTGTCCAAGAATAAATCAAAAGCTTTTAATAGCAAGAAGTTAAAAATAAAGCAGCACATCCTTAAAAATAAAATTTCCTAACACTGCAATAAAATAAAGGATGAACAAGTGCTGGTTGCTCTTTAACCACCAGTGGACAAGTGAAGGGAAAAAGCATACAAAGACTCTTTAAATAGTAGAGCATGGCGTGCTGAAGATAGCCTGGTAGACCCAATGCACTACCCATAAGCCCATTCGTTGCAAAACTCTTTAGAATTTGGGTGGTTTTGTTTGTTTTTGTTTTTTAAAGAATGAGAAGAATGTGCTACCATCAATACTCAGTGGAGGCCATCGTCCTGAAATTAAATTAGAAACATCATATCAAGAGGCTTGAGAAGTCATAAAGATGAAACAAGTTGCTGTAGAGAACTGACCCCAACCCCAGGCACACAGTAAGCACTCTGTTATTCTCTATTCCTTCCTAACTTTCCATTCCCAGAATTTCCCCCTCCATGTATGCTGGGATGGAATAAGAGAGTGTTGGAATAGAAGGTGTCTTTATGTCTGAGCTCCCACGTGTGCAAGAGGAATGACCCTCACAAGGACGTAAGAGGGAAACCTTGGATATGCAAGCGTTCCCAAAGGTCTTAGTTGGTGAAAGCCACAATCCACAAAAAGAAAACACAATGGCAAAGAAATTAAATTCAGCATGGTATGACCTCCATCCCTGAAATTACCCGTACCTTTTTGGTCCTTCTCTGGTAGGCGAAGGCGATATCCTGCCTCTGTGCATTGCTGCGGTTAGTCAAAATGTTGACTATGGTGACCTCATCCACACCTATGGAAATACAAGTTGTGAACAGTTACTCAGCTATACATTCTAGTACTCTGGGCTAAGATAGAAGGTCTTACGCAGAGTTTTGCAAACTGAAATACCGGGACATCAAGATTAGTTTTCTCTCTTTTGTCAGCACGCTGTACCCAACATGTACACCCTCTTTCCTTTTTTCCCTGAAAGCTTCAAACCTCAAGCCTAAATTTACCTTTTAAATGTTTGTATTGAAAAATGATTTTATTCCTAAATTGGTTTCTGGAATCAACAGTAGGAAGTGCGTTTGTGTAGCTTTGGCAGTCAAATGGAACAACAAAGATTTAGGAGGATTTTAAATGAAGGTCGCCAAATTGCTATATAACTGGGAATTTAATAGACAGTAACTGCAAAAATGAATTAATAGAGACAATTATTTATATTTATTGCAGGATTATGACTACATAAGCAGCTAGGTATAATTTCTATAATTATAAAAACTGTCATGACAAATGAGTCAGATTTAATATGGCAGTTGTATTTTAATAGCATAATTGATTAATATAATCATACTTATTGAAGACTAAATTGTTTTGTAAGGAAAAATAAACGTTCCACTGCTTTTAATCTACAATAGGCAATTTTAATAATCAATTTTATAACTTTATTAAAAAGAGTAAGTGTTTTAATCTAAATTAAATCTAAATTGGGAGTTTTGAAGTGCCACCAAAATATTTTAGTACCTATTTTAATTGGAACATGTGTATTTACAAAGATAAGCAATGCCTTCTGGTATCCAAAAGTTTCCAATTTTATATCAGAAATACTCCAAACATGCCATTTAACTTAAGAAAGCATGATTTTAAGGATTCAGAATGTGGAAGGTCTCTCTCCTAACTGATTATGAACTTTGTTTAATAAAAGGAAAGTCTCTGTCATACTGGATAGGCAATTCTGGACGACAAAGCATAGTTGCTAAGCCCACAAGGTCACTGGCAAACTGCAAACAGCTTGGCCCAGAGGAATTCGAAAGAAACGGAGGCCAGAAATATAACATTTTGAGGCAAAAGCAATGAGCAGACCTACAGAGGTAGTATCTTTACCTCTCAAGTGTATAGTCTAAAAAGCATAAAGTTAGAATTTCTGGGTATAAAAATAATACTTTTTTAATAGTATATATACTCATTTCAAAGTGAGTTCATCCCAATATGTTGCTTTCTTAACTGAAGCATCTATAACTTTAGTTCTGATTTTTAGAGTATCATAGTAAACAGAGAAACCCAATCACTATATGAGAGTAAGCTTCAAAGATGCTTATTTCAGCCTTGTAAGTAATATCAAAAAATAAAGGGAAAAAAAAATCCTATGTCCAATAAGAGGTGGATTAAATGTTCTCTTGTCCATATAATGGAATACTATGTAGTCATTTAAGATGATAGCATAGAATATTAACTGATACTGAAAATATACACAATATACTATTAAGTAGACAAAAAACAAACAGGTTGCAAAGCAGTTTAATATGATTTTTGCAAAATTCATGTGTATGCGTAAGAAAATATCTAGAAGCCTTTATGCCAAAGTTTGAATAGTGATCATTTGAAGGGTGGGATGTCTATGACCACAAAAAGCATTTTTTAAGTACACAGTGAATGACATGCAACTTATTGATCTAGAATCAACAAATTACTTCAAGAGATTCCTAATGTGGTTCTAAATACTTCAGTTGGAATAAAACAGTATGCATAATAACAAGGAATTATATCTATATAATTCCCTTCTGTCTCCAAACATCGTAACACATGCTACCTTACTTAATCCTCACAACAACCAAGTGGGCACAGCTATTTCTCTTCCTATTTATAGATGAAGAATTCAGTGCTCAGAGACTAGGACCCAGCTCTGCATCTGTTACCAGTGTAAACACCTGTCCCCCTGGGACTCAGTGTCTACACCCACACAAGAGAAGGGGCATTAACAATTACCCCCATTTCCACACTACAAAACAGAATCAAGCCTAAATTTACATTTAGTTTTGATTAGGTATGGACTGGGAAGTTTTAATCAGAAATTCATTAAAGTTACAAGGCTACTATATTTATTTATTTATATACTCACTCACTCACTCCTTTGGTTCCATGGATTGAACCCAGGGGCACTATCATTGAGCTACATCCCCAATTCTTTTTATTTTTTCTTTTAAGGCAAGTTCTCACTCAATTACTGAGGGCCTTGATAAGCTGCCAAGTTTGGCCTCAAACTTGCCATCCTCTTGCCTCAGCCTCCCAAGTTGCTGGGATTACAGACATGTGCCCACAAACCTGGCACTGAGGCTACTTTAATAGACTTATGTCTGCACTAGTGGTGTGCACACCTACCCATATACATGTGCAATCTAACTCCCCCATTAATGTATTTTTGCCTTATACTTTATTACCCATATCTGAAAAATGCTGAAGAATCACAGTGAAATACAATTCTATTCTCTAAACTCAACATTTCCTGAAATCACCTTACCAGTCACTGACCTAAACATAGAATACTGACCCATAATACATGATATTCTCAGAAATAAAAGCAAAGTGTAAGTTTGTATCAGAATGTGGTCCCCAGCTGGCCACCACTGAAATCCTTAGGAGTACTTATTAAAAACACAATCCCCTGGATCCTATCTGAGCTCTACTGATTAAGACTATCTAGAACTTAGGACCCCAGTAGCAGCATTTCAACAACACCTGGGTAACCCCTTGTGTGAGACTCACTGACAGAAATGGATGCCCACAGGAGGGGAGTGAGAAGCTGTTGGAAAGCTGCCTGTGTACAAGACTTGTGTCACATCCACCAGTTATCTCTATGAGGTATGGGGCTGACAGCAATTTTAGGGCATTCCCTTATTGCTTACTCTTGTCCAAACAACCCAGGTAAGAAATAACACCTAAGAAGAGTTCAGCTCACAAACTGCTGTGTAGTCCTCTGCTCTTAGTGAAACAGCTTTTTGCCTTTGTATATAACAGCTAAGTGTCCAGCCAGCAGAGTTGGAATTCAATCCAATTATTGGAAATCTCCGTAAAGAGCTCTGGTGATTAACCTGAACCTCACCTAGGAGACAGCACCAACTGTAGTCTGAAGGCATCTCAGTGCATTCACCTAAATTATTTACCAAGCAAACAGTCACTGAGATGCTCTATCCAATGTGCTGGGACCATCGGGTGCACTACATACATGCTAATGCCAATAACTACAAAGAAACTAAATGGAGTTTCAGGAGGGAAGACTCCTCCCCTGGACGCCCAAAACTCCATCCACATCAGCTATTTCTCCCACACCATTGTCCGCGTGTTTCCAATTGAACTGAAAGAGGAAAAGTTCACGGAGCCCAGGATCATCTGCCTGGTCCGTGCCACTGAAGGTAGGACCTATGTTGAAACACCAGAAGACGTGTATCTGCCAGCGGGACTGAAATGTCTTATCTTGAGGACACCACTGCTTCCCTTCGACCTGCTATCCTAATGGATGAGGCAGTTTATTCCTGTGGAAAATAGATGGGTACAGGTTAAAGCTCCAAGGGTCAATCATTCCTCTCCTGCTGCTCAGGATGCAGGAAGGAGGTGGCCAGAACACTCAGCTATCTTTGCCAGCACAACCACCAACAGCACTCAGCCAGTGTCTGGAAGCTGGGAAAAACTCTGCAATGCACACAGCTGCAGATACCTGTGAGAGGAGGCTCTGCCTCTCTGAACTTGTACCTTCTGACTTCTCATTTTCAGTGTTTAGGAAAAGGTTTGCTGAACAGAGGATTTAGGAACTAAAAGAAATTGAGCGAGTGGGGCAAAAGCTTGAAGAAGAAACAATCTGAACGATGCTTTCTTTTCCATCCCATCCCCCTGTGTTTGATATGGGTGGTCACAAAGTCCTCTAAGCAAAGGCTCACACTGGGGACAAGCCTCGTGGGTGGGGATCCCACGGAAGGCAGAAGAGAACGTGCTAAATTCTGTGATCCAGGCAGACTTTTTAAAATGTCTTTTAAAAACTCATAGAAATTAAGGAAGGAAGAAGAGAAGTTCATCGGATTAAACAAAGGGGAATGAAGGGAAGGGAAGAGGATGGGAATAGGAAAGGCAGTAGAATGAATCAGACATAACTTTCTTGTGTTCATATATGGATACATGACCAGTGTAACTCCACATCATGCACAACCACAAAAATGGGAATTCATACTCCATGTATGTATAATATGTCAAAATACTCTATTGTCATGTATATCTAAAAAGAACAAATTAAAAAAAAAAAAAACTAAATAGAAGATTTTGCAACACTGGAGAGGAGCCCAAACACAAATATACTCATTTGGCTCCTGATGGGAAATAGAACAAGGAGGTTTTTAAGCATCTACTCCTTGAATGAAAATATAGTCTGCTACTCTAATCAGTTAACTACAGCATTTTCAACACTCCAGTTGGGTGAATCCAAAGGTCAGTCACTGTTCTAAATGCCGGTGGACCTGGAGCAATCGCTCTGCAAAGTGAATGCTATGAAAAGGAGCCACTGTCAGCAGGACTCAAGCAGCAAACTTTGGGGTCCTGGGTGCCTTCAGCCATCTGCCATATTTTTCAAGTAAAAAGAAGACTTGCAGTCTAAAATGATGGCCGAGTCCAAAACCACAAAATCTGCCTCCTGGAGTTTCCTCCTCCTCTCTGTGGGTAGAAACCCCAAGTCAGCTCTGCAGTCTGGCATTCCATGGAAAATGTGTGTCTCTATTGTTCATGGCAATGAACCAACAGCCATTTGGAACAGGATGCTGACTCACAGCTGTGGAGACACACTGACTGCACAAAGAAAATGGATTTCATTTGTGTTTGATGAAAGGCTCAGGAGGCCCTAGGGTGGGGATGACTGGTTGAAAAGTAAAGGAAAATTGCCCAGATTCTCTCCTTATCTAGATCATGGGAGAAGCCATGACTCAGATCAGATTTTTGGACACAGTGGTATCAAAGTTTGGAAGACATCATCTTTATAGTAAGGTCAGAGGCATGCCAACGAGAGGACAGGACCACAGAACCGTGGGTGCATTCACATGGACATATTTTATTGATTAGAACAGCAACCTTCCACTGAGCACCTACCAGGTGCCAGGTATTTTATTAGATGCTCTGCATATATCCTGCCATTTTTCTCTTGTCCACATTAAGTGGGTGTAATTACTATCCCCTTTGCTAATGTTCGACATGCTTATCTACATATGAGTCATGTTTGTACCTTTTTGAAATTATACTTCTGATACTTCTTTGTATCACACTCCTCCAGCTAGGTCCTAAGACAGGATCAAGGATGGTTATGTCTATATGCGTATAGAACTAGGCTTACTATTTAGTCATACAAATGCACTCGGGTTTAGCACCTCTAGGTAATAATTTGACACCCAGTAACGATATATGGCTACTGAAGAAATAATCCAACTGCACTTTTTTCAACAGAAGGAGCTAGAACACTCTTCCAGATATAGTCATTAAAAACTTGGTGGAGAGAAGCAGTCTTTTCCAATAAGCTTGCTATGCTGGCTAGTCACCCATCTACTGGTGTGGTTTTAGGATAGAGAAGCCCCCTGTCCAACACACACACATCACTGTCCAAAAGAACCTTCCCACAATCAGCCACAGTGCTGGCAAGCCTGGAATTCCTGCTCCCAGAGTCACCTCTCTCAATCATGCAGCAAAACGGAACCCCGAGGATCCAACCAGGATGGGCAACAGATGAAAGGAGAGTCCTCTGAATAAACAGCAGTGACAGATGTAGTGCTCTGGGAAATACACAGGACAAAGACCTGCAAGATCCTGGGGCACAGTGTCTCTCCCTATTCCCAGCTTTCTCACCCCGGAGGACAGAGACCACAAACATATTTCTTTTTTCCAGGATGCAGAAAAGACTGGATACACACCTACTGTGTTCTCTGGCGCCTGCCTGCATTCGATCTGGGGAGAGGGGTGTCTATGAAAACTCAGGGTACAGAGGAGATGGGGAACAATTTTGCCTTTAGCACACATAGATCAATGGTCCAGTTAGAGGATGAACTCTGACAGCTGCCTGAGAAATGGGAGAGAAAACAAACACCAGACAGGACAAGAATTGGAGAGCCCTGGGCCTCTGCCAAGTCTGGCATAGCTTGGGACACAGTCCCAACTCAGGAAAAGTCCAATTGAGTTAAGTGCCAAGAAATTTTGGTGCAGAAATGTGTTCTATTCCCATTTTGCTCTGATCCCACCTCAGTTGAGCTCCTTAGAAAAGCGCTAAGGCATCATCTACTTGGTAATTCCACTGGATACTTGAATGATCTAGATCCCTGTCTGCTTCCCAGGACCAGTCCGAAAACAAAAGCAGGAGATTCAAACTGTAAATGAAGGAACATGCATAAAATGCAAGCACTATCTGCCCTGCTACTCTGTCACCTCATGAAAGGGAAAAGGAAAGACAAACAGAAGCCAGGGAAACCAGCAGGTGTGCCCTGAACTCAGTTACTTAGCATTGCTGACCCCAGCAAAGGTCTGGTTACTTTCATGGTCCTTGGGTGAAGCCAGTATTGGAATTTCTGCAGGGAAAAGAAGTAACAGCTTTCACAAAAAAAGAAAGCAGCCAGGAGGAGCAGCAATGAAAGCTGATGCTAATAATGAGAAGGACAGGGGACTCTCCCTGTGTGTTATAACCACCTGGCTGGGGTCTGGCACCTACACAGCTACGCAGACAAATATCATTACAAAGGAAATCTGGGCTCAGAGTAAGGATGGCCATGACTCAACAATGGCCTCCGGCTCCCAGCACTGCTGTGAGATGAGAACTGGGTCTCAAGTAAATTTGAATGCAGAGACAAAAAAACAAGGCCTTAGTAATGGGGAAGGGTGGACTCGGGCGCTCCTTCCACGAGGAGCGAACGCACGGGGCCACATGGGTTCTGAAGGCCTTTCTCACAGGTGTGCTCTCACTCCCATGGCTGGCTCTCCTAGGTCTGGCTCCTCATCACCCCAGTCTTACAGGTGGGAGGCCCTTTTCCCAGCCAACCTGCCTCCTGGTGCCCTCAAGAGAATATATACCTCACGCTGTGCTCAGATGAAGGAAGGAATCGCTCCAGGTGTGCAGGTGAAACCCAAAATACAGGTGCTGGCTCACTCGCCAGTGCATGGGATGTTAATCTTTTGGCCATGCTGGAAATCTTAAGCAGTTCTATTTTGAAAGTATAAGAAGAAAATAAGTGCAAAAACTTGCCACAGTTATGCTTCTATATTTGTGCTTATGAGAAGGGTGGGGGGAAATCACCCGCTTTTGCACCCCTTCCGGAGAACACAAATACTGCTAAATTCAAGAGTGGCAATAATAATAGAGCAATTCATCACCCTCCCCTTCCAGAGAGACCAAAGCTGTGCCAGTTTATTGGCACTTACACTAACTTGGGGGTTGTGCTGCTGCTAATTACAACCTATTTTATGTAGTCTAGATTCATCCTTTTCTAATTTAGCTGACTTTCCTTTCTAGTTATTTGGACCCATATGGTAAACCATTCACAGCTGTGTTGTACAATCCACAGTATATATTTAACCCAAGGCCAATGTAGACCAAGAGACTCCTACAGATTAAATCTCAGAAACCTCTTGTTAATTAAGCAATATTACCACTTTTGCATGGCTTAACTCAGTTTCTAACTAGACATGAATTAACATAAGTAATTGCATAGCCTACCTCAAGCCAGAGCGCACACAGAGCAACCATGCTTTGGCTTAGGTAACACACTCAAATCCTTTCAAACCAGAAACAAAGCTGACTTAGGAGAGGGAACTGAATTCAGACCCTACACACAGATCAGAGCTCTCTGGGGACTATAATCCTTTCTGGATATCATCTAGATTCTGGAACTACCTATGCTGCCTCAGGTGTCCCTGCTCACCCACATTCACCTGTGGGGTAAATAGTACTTTTTGACTACGATTGAGGTTAAAGTTTTACCACCTCACATAGTCCAAGAGCCTGGGCATTAAAAAGTTTTATGAAATAAAATCCTCGTCCTTAAGAAGAGACAAATGCAGAGGTAAATATCACAACACAATGTGCCAAGAGACATAAACGAGGATATAAAGTAGAAAGAGGAAGCAGACCAAGGAATCATCAACTCTGCTGCCTCTTCAGAGAAGGCCTGAAGAAGAGCTAGAAGCACTCAGGCCAGAGAGGTGAGCAGCAGCTGCGTGGGCCTTAGGAGCGGGAGGAAGGGGGCATCGCAGTCCTGCAGGATCCAAGGCAGAGGCCCATCTGTTGGGGGCACCAGATAGAGCTGGAGGTGAAGCCAGAAAGAGAATGTGCATTGGGTGTGGCAGAGGGACCCATTAAAGACAGCTGCCAACACAGCCCACAGGTGGGACCTGGTGGGGCTGGGGGTAGGAAGGGTAAGAACTTCCTTGGGACCTTCAGGCCACAGATCTCTGCAACTCTGCTCCTCCAAGCATTGCGCCTGCTCACAGGCCTTGTGTTTAATGGCAACACATTAACTAATCTGCCATGGGTGACCTGCTCCCAGCTCTCCTTCCCAGAGCACACAGTTAGGGTACATCAGATGGAGCTGGGATGTCCCTGCCTGCTCTGCAGGTGGCAGGCACGCAGGCTGCCTTATCTAGGAGAGGAGGAGGTGCAGAGACTTATCTTTTGGTCATTTGGCTTGTGTTTGTCTCAGCGTTTAAGGTACACTGTGTTGCCTTTGATGTTAAGGAAAGGCCGACTCCCCACAGAGTTTGAGGTGGGTCAAGGTGTGGCCGGAACTTCTTCATTACGGTAAGATCACAATTAGTTCATTTTCTAAGGGGTGTTAGCTATTTAAAAAATCATGGGGAGGAGAAAGGAACCAAATGGTTGTCACCTTCCTGATTAATACTTCATTTTTGTTTTCAGTCAAGCTTGCTGCCTTCCACTTGAAGGTGATACATGTCAGAGAAAATCTGGAAAATACAGAATATACTGAAAATGCAAGAAAGGAAATGAATTAATTCTATATTGGTTACTAATGCTTATGTGTGTGTGTGTGGCGGCGGTTGGTGGGGGCGTTCTGGGAATTAGGTGAGTGCTTTACCACTGAGCTACATCCCCTGTCCTTTTTGAGACAGTGCCTCACAGAGTTGCCCAAACTTGTGATCCTCCTTCCTCAGACACTCAAGTAGCTTAAAAGATTTCAGGTTTAAAAAAAAAAAAAAAAACTACTACTGGGGCTGGGATTGTGGCTTTAGTGGTAGAGCACTTGCCTAGCACATGTGAAGCACTGGGTTCGATTCTCAGCACTGCATACAAATAAAGAAAGGTTCATGAACAACTAGTAAAAATATTTTTTTAAAAAATACTGCCAGTATAAGAGTTATTCTAAAGGACCAATGGACTTAAGGGAATAGTTACTCTCTAAAACCACTATGCTCCAAAAATAAGTAAATAAATGATAAAAAGTGGTCCAAAGTGAAAGTTACTAAACATTAAATCTGGAAGAAAAAGAGGTCCACAAATGTGGATCACAAATGGACCACAAATGTAAAACATATCAGATGACTACAGGATCATGTTTTTCATGCCTGAAAATAAAGGAAGGCAAAGAAAAAAAGAGTCCGATCCCAACAGCTGGGTGCCAAATCATGGTAGTGCCTAAGAACACATGCCTGGGGCTGGGCAGAGCAGTGCTGGAATCCCTGTATAAACCAAGGCCAAGGGACGTGGAGCATGTCCATCCTGAACTGTGTCACCCATAAACTGGGACTGATAGAACATTCCATCCAAATGATTCTGAAGCTCACCTAAGCTGACTGCGCCTCAAGTGCAGTATCTGCCCATCAGGAGCATTCAATAAATAGCCATGACCATAATGATGATCAGCTGCTTCAGACCAAACTGGAATGCAGGAATCCACTCTCAGCCCTCCAGACATTTCTGCTGGGGACTACAGTATTTTCCTACTAATCCAGAAAGAGCCTGAAGGTATTTTTATTAACATGAGTGTTTCAGCTGTGACCAGAGTTCATTTACGCAATCCTTACATTCCAGTGGGCTGAAGGCTTTCTCATGCGGGGATAAAAGCTCCCTTTATCCCAAGCTCATTAAAGGCACCATCTTTGTCAAATGAGTTAACTGTTAAACTTCAAGTGTTTCGCAACAGCTTGTTGGGAAACCACAACAATCTAGGCACACCCAATAGTGAAAGAGGTGAATGTTAGGAAAGCAGGCCATGTGCCTGTGTCTGTCTGTGGGTTTAAGGTAATGTCTCTTGAGCCCTCTCTATGCCAGGCACCATGCTTAGTGCCCTGTGGGGTGGGAGCTGCAGCTGTTCTCTTCAGTAAGGACACCGAGTCTTAACCAAGTCCAGTGTTTGCTCAGTCAGATCACTAGTGAGCAGCAGAGGCAGGACTGGAACCCGGGACCACACACACTCTCATTCACTGTGTGCCACTGTGACTAGAACTGACTGTAGTGAGTAGCCCTGCAGATTTAAAGTTTCTGATTAATGACTTCTGACAAGAATAGTTATTTTAAAGCATTAAAGAAAATAACTTTTTAAAGGTCTAATTAGGATCCTACTACTTTCTTTTCACCTGTCCTGGAAGCCTTTCTAAGGGTGGCCCATAGTGTTCCCACAGAAAGGATATTGAAGAGGCAGATGATATACCTGCCCGCCCCCGCCCCCCCCCCCCCATGTCTTGTTAGAACTGCAGGACATCACTGGATCTTTCTACTCTTCTGTCTCTCAAAACAAAGTCACCAGGTTCTCCAAGGCTTTTAGGAAAATAGCAGCATGTAATTCACCCTCCGACATGAGGCAGTTCTAGAGTGAAGGGGTACTGGTGGCAAGTATACACATTAACTGACTCCTATGTTACCCTAATTCAAGGTACCCAGTTCCTCCTGGTTGCCATTTCTCAGTCCTTCCATGAACTGCTGTGAATTGTATAAGTGGGTCATAACCAAAAATCCTCTACTTAGAGGGAGATGTGACATGGCTCTTCAGCAGAGCCAAGGACCAGTAGCTGCTCTAACTGCTAGGTCTCATCTGCACTTCAATGTAGCCTCGTGGTAGAAGGAAGAGCTTTGTCCAAAGCAGGGAGGGAAACCTTAAAACTTCCCACATCCTAAGAATTCCCACAACAACTACTGCTTCCAAGGGTTCACAGGACGGGCCAATCTCGAATGGTTCATTCATTAGCATGAGCAGAAAGGTCTGAACATGCACTTTTGTAGGTCGGGGAAACAACAGGATGACCCGAGTTCTTGCTCAACTCTAACTAATGAAGTGTTTTATTTGCTTTGTTTCGAAAAGGAGGCTTTTACGTGGCCTGGTCCCCTCCTACTCACCCTGGAACTCAAGGGCACGCTCTTAGTCAGACAGCCCTTCTCACCTGAGCTGCAAGTCTGAGATGAGCATCCCTTACAGGGAGAGAAAGAAGCCTGGATTTTTCACTCATCAGGTCAAGCAGTGAAGTCTTCATAGCATTTTTCCAACAAATATAAAGAAATGCAAGGGAAATTAGACAAGAAAGGCCCTTAGGGACCCATGGGCTCCTTCCTCATGAAAGAGGGACTCAAAGGGAAGCACCCAGACCAAAGCGCACACACCGGATCAGCCTTGGTTCTTAACGTGTTTCCCTTTTTCCACAATATTTGGTTAAACATTACCTCATGTTGTAGCATTTCTCTCCAATCAGGGGAGTGGGGAGGGAAGGAAAGACTGAGCAGGGTAGGAGATGTGGGCTGGGCAGGTCTGGGTCCACTTCCTTCAAGTTTGAAGACAACTCAACTGACCAATGGATGGAGGTTTGCAGAGTATCAAGAGGCGACTCAGAATGTCTCGGTGAGATCCTGACAAGAAGATAAACACAGCGCCTACCTTTGGTCTTGATGGCCGTCTCAATGTTCAGAGCATCCCGCTCAGCGTCGAAATTGGTGTAGGCTTTGACCGACCCGTAGGCGCTTGGGGGCGTAGAGTGCTACGATGAAAACAAACACACTCAAATAACACACGTTAAAATCCTTCCGAAGTAACAATTCCTAAAACAGTTTTTTTTTTTTTTTTTTTTTACTACTGCTTCTTTTAATGATTCAAATCATTATTTTATTAGGTAATGAGGTAAGTTGTACCATGCCATCACATACTGGATAAGAAAGTGCATTTTTTCTAATAAGAATTCCCTTCTCAGAGGATGAGCCAGTTTAGAATATGCTGTCTGTATTTTCACTTGCCATCTTCCTTTTAGGAAGATCTCAAAGGAGGCAAGGCCAACCTGGGGACTGAGACCAGCATTTATTCAGGAAGGCTCTGAAGACCATTAAACTAAACTAGCAACAATTCAAAATAAGCTGAAAATGAATAAGCCCAAACAACTAGTGTGTTATGCAAGTTTTTGGTACAGACACATGAATGTCTGCAGGTCCTGTATTGCTGAGCTCCCAATTCTTTAAAAAGCAAATGTCAAATGCCTACCCACGAGTCTCTATCAGGTAAGCAAGAGAAGCACCTTCCTCTGCCACCCCATGCTTTGAATCCCACTGTGGCACAAAGGTGGTCTGGCAAGCCGGCCCACATCCTCTTAGGTTTGCCAAGTTCCTGTTCTCTCTCTCTCTCCTGCCTCTCAGTGTTCCTCCTCTGCCTACCACTCTGCCTAGCATTTTTTTTTCTTACTACCTTTTAAGCCACCATCCCTCTTCCTTTTCCAACACTTTTCAGAGCCCATGACTCTCCCTGAACTGATGGATGGCAGGTCTCTCCCTACCACCCCCACCCCACTCCAGTCTGAGGGAAGGACCATGGCCTGCTTCTCCATCAGTTCTCTTTTCAAGGATTTAACTTCCTTCCTTCTTTGAAATGCTATCTAGTCCCAAAGCAAAGCACAGACAGAGAAGATGGACGTTGTGGCTTTGGTCAGCTGATGGCCACAGAGCCCTCCACCAATGGCCCCACCCTCCAGGCCAAGGCTCTCCATCTTACAATCCCCTCCCCACCCCTCCCCACTGCCCACATAATGGGATGACAGGGCCTTGGTGCAGTTTCTGTGAAGGGTCAACACAGAGAGGCGTTCTCGCCTACCTCTCCACCCACGGGCATCGCATCACGAACCAGGCCAGCACGGGCACCAGTGAACTTTATCAGCAGTGAGGTTACTCAGGAGAGCAATTGAGATGCCACCCTCTTAAATGTCTCCCAGGACACATTAGAAATTTAAGTTCAGGATTAGACATGTGTTCCAAAACACATTTGAGAGGAACATCTTGGACAAACAGTGAATCCAGTTAATATTTTAAATTCTGAAACAGATTAGTAAAGCATGTTTCATCTAATTACACGACTTAAACTTTCCTGTAAGATTAACTTAATAAAAATGGAGCACATAGCCAGGAAAATGTGAAGGCTGTATGTGTTTTTTGAAATACATATGGTTTTGCTATGATAGCTACAGAATGCAGGTGGAAAAGTAAGGAAAGTTATTTTCACATTTATTAAGAGTGCCATCAGGTACTTATTTGAAAGGCAGATAGCCTGGCCATTGAGCCACCTCACCCACAGCTTCATTTGACAGGAGGTATGTCATCTTATTCCAAAAGAATAGTGCATGGGGAAAAGTTTTACGTAGTTTTAAATTATCTCTAGAAACAAAATTATATGGCTAATTGAATCTATTACCTATAAAATCCACTTGTCTGCAAATTAAATTATTGGGGCAAAAGTGATCTTTTCTTCCCTCAAAGTACTGGGTAATAAGTGATGTTTTCTATTTCAGACCCATCTCTGCACCCAGAGAAGTTTATCATACTGGAGTGATTTCAAAGGGCTACGTGAAAAGCTTTCTGGAGAAACTTGATGCTGAAAACCATCTAATAAGCAAATCCATAAGAGAAACAAATTACATAACACCTGGACTTGTCCAAGCCTTAACATGCAGCTGATGTTGTGGCCAACAACAGCGGGCACAAGTTCCAAGAAGAGGAAAGATTTTAAACAACAAAACAAACAACCCTGTACAGGCTATACCTCCATATAACCTGGGCTTGTCCGGTGTTCATTGAAACGTGTTAATGGCAAGCACCACAATCTGGAGGATTTGTATCACGTGACCCAAGTTGTTGCTGACCCTCTTAAATGTTTCTTTGAACTTTAATTTGAATGACAGAACATGTGAAATGTCTTCAGGATATAGCTAAAAACTAGGGTCAGAGCTGAGTCTTCATCTTCTTTCTGCCAAGATGGCCTGAAAGATGTCTGCCTTATGAGATGTCCCACATTTTCATAATGTATATTCCCCTAGATTCTAAACATTTGGGCTTTTCTTCACTTTATGGATAGTTTTAAGATGTTAATTACAAAAGGAAGAAGCAAATGTAACAAAAGTCCAGTCACACATTTGCTATGAAAGACAAATTTCATTCTGAGCTCCCTGATAGCCAAAGCAAAAAATGAAATATGGTGTATTATAATTTCATTATTTCATAAAGAAAAAGAAAAGAAACATCCAGATTTTTTTTTTTTGGAGAAAATTTTTCCTAGGCGCTAAATTTTAAAAAAGAACAGTATAGGTCTTTGTCTGAAATAACTTCCTAGACACTTTAAGAAGCCCAAAAGTGGCAGAATCATTTTTTGATGTGGCTGAAACTTATTGTGAGCATGATTAAAACCCTGGGGCATAATATTAAAAAATTCTGTACCATCATAACCATGATTACCATTGAAGTGATAAGAATGGCAGAATATAATGCCAGTCATCCCCATCTCCCTCTGTCCAACTTTAGTTGATACCAAGAAAGGTTTTAGTGCCATAAATATCTTTCAAGTCGAACTACTAGTAATAAATAGCAAAAGTAATGAGGAAGAATGGGAAACAAAATAATGATTAAATTTTATCCCCATTTTCCTTAGATATTCGGGGGGGAGTTGGGGGGACAGCACCATTATGCAGAGATACACAAAGTGAAAAATTATATACTTACATCACCCTCCAAGCTGAGCTTGCACAGGATTTCATGAACAGTAGACATTTTGAAAGAAACTGGAAAAAAAAGTACAACAAGAAGTCTTTACAAAGAGGCTTTCCTTTCCCCTGAAGCACAGTGGTTCATTATACTAATTTCTACTTCTTGAACCATTTCATCTGAAGATATTAGAACAATTTTTTCAGAGATTCAATTCCCATCTTATGACTGGGAAAAGCAAAACCAGAGGTGGCTTGCCTTAGGTTTGGAATGGACGGCTAATCTAGACATTCCTTGTTCTAGTTAAACAGGACCTGGGGAGAGTGACCCGTGAACATGAAACCATCTGCTCATAAGCTAGTGCAACTAGTTCAAACAGGATAGAGCAAAGTCTTCCACTTCTCATCCAAAGTGACAAGCCGTCAGCCATTGCTACTTCTCTGTTTCTCGCAAGTAATTTAACATTTTGAGAAAGGACGAGAAACTATGCATACGGACTGAAACCACTAGTATTTCCATGTTGGCCTGTTCCTAAATGGACCCCATAATCACTAGGTTCACAATTCTTTCCTTAGTTCAGTGGTGCTTAGAAGATATTACACTGTTTATAAAAAAAGACAAGACAGATTTTCTGACATGAATTCATGCCATAGAGGATTGAAATCTGTATCTAAGATTCAAAATGGTGGCAACGAAGTCCTCCTCTTCTAGTTAATACACTTAATCAGGCAGTGACACCCAGCTTGGCAGTCAGACAGTTCCTGGAATTGATATACCCACCCCTTACCATGAGGAGTGCTCCACCGGCAGTGAATGTATTTTAACTCAGACAAGACAGGTCATTCCCGCACAATCACTTCAAAATAAAAACAGAGCAGAGCAGAGCTACATCCTGGAATAGGCAGGAGTGACATTTAAATTGCAGCAATTACCTCTTTGGTTTTCTTTTTATTTAATATTCTTTGATCAAGGGAAGGATACGCACAGAAATTCAGCTTTCTATTCTCTTCAAAGGCCTTGCTCAGTCTAAATATTTTCAGAAAACCAGTTTGAAGACAATATTGACATTGACCAACTTACAGGAGTGTTTTGGACCAAGTAGAATCCAACCCCTACATTAGGACGGAGTGGAGGGGTAAAGGAGGAGAGGATTCATCTGTATGTGTGGTTATCCAGGTGTTTTTGCAAGATTTTCAACCTGAGCATTTGTAGACCACTCCTCTTTTCCTGATGTCCACACAAGCTTTTCAAGTCAGGCAAAGAAGGCAATCACAGCCTTTCCAACTGCCTCCTCTCCCCAGTGTATCCCCGCACTGGGATACAATCCTGGTGTGTAAAAAGTCCAGCTCTATAAACACACTGTACTATCCTGAAAATGGAATAGGATTCAGTGCCATAGAGAAATGAGCTGCTGACCCATGAACATAAGAAGGAGCTTTAAATGCCTATTTTTAAGTGAAAGAAGCCAATCTGAAAAGGCTACGACTGTTACGATTCCATCTTCATGATGTTCTGGAAAAGGTTAAAACTGTGGAGACAGTAAAAAGATCAGTGGTCACCAGGTGTTGTGGGGAGGAAGGGATGAAGAGGTGAAGTGCAGAAACGGTGAAGGCAGTGGAATTATTCTGTTAGGCACTATAATGGGGGACACATGCCACTCTATATTTGTCACAGTCCACAGAACATACAAGACAAAGGGTGGACTCTAACATAAACTGTGGACTTAGGTGATAACATGTCAGTACAGGTTCACTGATTCTAGCAAATCTACCACTGTGGTGTAAGATGACAAAAGTGGGCAGGTTGTGCCTGTGTGGGGGTGGGTGGGGGGTACTGTGGATATGGGAGTTCCCTGCACTTTCTGCTCAGCTTTGCTGTGAACCTAAAAGTGCCCTAAAAAAATAAAGAACATTTTTAAAAAGTCTTGTTCAATAGCTCAACTGCCCCGTATACTAGCCACCAGCTTCGTGTGGCTCCAAAGCATTTGAAACATGACCAGTTCAAACTAACATATTCCCTAAGTATAAAGGATATGCTGGATTTTTAAGACTTAGCATGGAAAAAAAAGAATGCAAAATTTCTTATTAATAATTTTATACTGATTATATATTATAATTACATGTTGCACATTCTGCATTAAATAAAGTGTTAATTTTACCTGTTTCTTTCACTTTTTTTAAATGTGGATACTAGAAAATTTGCAATTGCACAAGCAATTTGTACAATTTCTATTGGGAAGTACTGATCTAGGGGATACCAAAGAGCCATAGCTCAGTCTTAATCCAAAAATCATTGCAGAAGTCAGGTCAGTTCAAGCCTAGTTTTGAAATTTCTTGCAAAGACATTAAGTTAGAATCTTCCTTGATAGAACAAGAAAGCTCCAACTTCAACTTGGACCAAGAAGAGGGTCTCAACAGTATCCTTCAGTCTAAGAATAACCAAGGTAGAGATGACTGCTGTCATCTGCCTGGCAGAATTCTAAGCACTACTATAAATAACAAAGGAATAAAAATGCCAAACAAGCCAGGCATCCTGGCGCACACCTATAATCCTATAGGCTCAGAAGGCTGAGGCAGGAGGATCTTGGGTTCAAAGGCAGCCTCAGCAACGGAGGCACTAAGCAACTCAAGTAAGACCCTGTCTCTAAATAAAATAAAAATAGGCTGGGGATGTGGCCAGTGGTTGAGTGCTCCTGAGTTCAATCCCCGGTACCTGCCCCCCACCCCGCCCCGCCCCACACAAAAAAGTGCCAAACAAGAACAAAAACAAAACAGGGGATCAGTAAGTTAGAGCTGCAGAGTGGTTTCCATGTACAAAGTGTAGATTAAATTCCACTTCTTTATTAAATCCTCTACTCCTCAGCAAAAGGAAAGTGAACCCTCACATTGGTTCTGACATTTGGGAAATCTCAATGATAGAGCCACAATAAGTTTTTACTGAATTGTTCTTTCAAGATGTCTTTCTAGCTCTGAGCACTGCATTTGTAGACAGATGACTAACCATGTCCCACATCCCCACCCCTCTTCCCCACTGTATAAATCAAACACATGCTTCATTCATGCTAACTCTTCTCCCACAGTCATACCTTGAAAAGACAAATAACAGGGATTTTTTTAAAGTCCCATGAATTCTGCTTTGTTTCGCCATTTGTAATTGGGCTGTTCTTTTCTCAAATCCATCCTGTGTGACACTATCAAATCTATTTCATCTTATCAAATAGTTCAAAATCAGTCCTGTGTCTTCCCCTTACTCCAGCAGAACCCAACCTTTAGAGATTATATCAGAAGCCAACCTCACCTTCCTCCACTTGGCAAAAGGAAAATGAAGCCAAATTACTCCTCACCTCTCCCCAAACACAGGACTACTTTCCTCTACAGCGAGTTGGTTCCTGCTTCCTCTCAGGTCACCTTACCCCCACCCTCCTGACAGCAACTCTGTGGATCCCTGAGTCACTACTACCTTGTCATCTGCTCCAATGACATCAACATAGCTCTCTCCTGACTTCAATGCCGGAAACAATTTTTGATACTACTTCATCCATCCAGGGCATCTTGGGTCCCCCTGCCTCCAGCCTCCATGTGGCAATATCAAATGGCAGATACCCAAGTATGATTCAAAGCAGTAAAGGGCTTGTTATATCTCATCTCCCCTTTAGAGTCCCATTCCCCACCCAAATTTAAGAATATCTCTGGGTACTAAATAAGAGTCTTAAAAACAATGAGTTGCTGTTTTGTATAAGTAAAATTGACATTATTTATAATCATTCTGCATAAAAAATGAAAATGTGACAATAACCACAAGTCACACTGACCGCAAAGCAATATCCAGGAAGCTTGCTAACACTCCAGGCAAGTGCCCATCTGTATAAATGTTTCCAATTTCATGCAAATTTAATGGCAAACACATTTTCATCTTTGCTTCTTCACTTCATCAACGCCCCTGGCAATGCAAAATCACTCTGAGTACCACCACTGCCTTGCTGGAAGCAACAGCTGGCTGGCTTTGCCAATCACACTGTATGTTAAAACATTAGTTTAATATAGTACCTTTGACTAGGGAGAATGTGTCCGTGTGCTGCCACCCTTGGAAACAAAGTCTCTGCAGTGCTGTCCTAGGTTACAAACACTGGTGATATTCAAGGAATCAATCCACAAACCCATAAGCACACTCTGGACCTGCACTCCCTTAAAAGCAGTGAGAGATACATACAAAATTATGAGATGCAGTCTCCTGCCCTTCTGGTGGACACCTGAGAGACTAGCCTAGGGTCCCTGGTGAGAGAACAGCAGAGGGAGAGCCAGAACCCAGAGTCCTGGGCCCTTGTCCTTCAGACCTCACCACAATGGCTTTTCATTCCTGGAGAGTAAGATACAGAGACAAAGATGAAAGAAATAGAATGAGATCAGCTCGGGGCTCCAGAGGTGAGGCAGGGAGGACTCCTGAGGGGTGACTCACCATGGGAGGATTGAGCCAAAGAAATATGGGGAAGGCCTAGGGAGATGGGAAGGGGAAGAATAGCCCAGGGTGGCGGGAGAACCGGAGGGCAGGTTTGCAAAGAAGTCATGCCCAATGTGGTGCCCTGTGTAAGTGCCTGAATGGGGCAAAGTTACCATAGGATATGGAAACGTCCCAGAGGGTCTAAAGGTCAAAGTCATTGGGACCAAATACTTCATTTACCTGTTCACCCAAACACTTGCTCTGGAGCCTGGATTTTCTTAACAAAAGCAATTCCTCTGCCTTTCATGTACCTATTGTTGGGAATGGGATTAAAATGAAATCTGTGTGCCATGAGATAAGTCCACTTCTACTAACTCCTTCTCACTGTGTAAAATTCATGAATGCTTTAAAAGCAGAACCAGTCCTCCTATCCGGTACACTTCTCTCCAGAAAATGAAAACTTCAGTCTGCATCACTCTTCCTAACGCTTCAACCTCACCCAGTTGACCAACTGGTTTCAACTTGCAAACAAGAAAGAAATATCAGGCAAGTGGATCTGCTGATGCATACCTCTGCATACCAGGGCCTTCAGTTCCCAAGGGAGGGCTGGGTACTTAGACTACCATTTTTAAAATGGCCCTTTATCAGGGAAAGTGTTTCTATTTAGGAAAATAAACCAAAGAGGCACAAGAAGACTTTCCTGAAAGAGCCATGCCCACCTCATGCAGGTCTGAAATAATTCAGCACTGGAGTGGGAAAACAGACTCACTGGGCTCCACCCTAATGAAGGGAACATACAGTTTCCTCTGGCCTTGAAAAGATTAATAAATGAGACTGTTAATTGCCTGATGAGACAAGTTCTTAGGGCTTAAAACTTGCCAGTAATGAAATTTGTGCAGCTATTGAAAAGGAAATCATTTATATTTAACATGAGACTACATTAAAGATAACTTAGGGGTTGTCCTTTAAAAAGAAAACAACAGATTTTATTGGATTTTACTATTTCCCTCCAAGATCATAGTTACAACAACAACAACAAAAAGTACAAAGGAAGTAGTTTTATTCGTTTTTTCAAATGCAGTCATTTTAACTTCTCCCCCCAAAATGAAAGCAAAATGAGGTTGCAAAATGTTGAAACAAAGTAAAACTAAAAAGTCAACACTTCAAATTAAGTACAAGTTTCACTGAACTGGAACCAAGAAGAACCAGGTCCAGAAAGCACAAATATTAATTAAAACAAACACACAAACAAAAACGTGTTTCCACAGGACTAGTCTGCAGAGTCAAATCTGAGTCTAACCCAGCAGTTTCGGAAACACACCCACTTGTAGCCGAAACGTGGAGTGTTGTTGGGTTACCACAAAACAGATCCCTAGCAACCAAGATGAATCAATCAGGAACAGGATGACACAAATGAGGATTTTAAAACAAAAATGCGTGCGGGTGGGAATGTGGAGGGTGGGGTTTCCCCACCAAAGCCCTTACTACGTGGTCCTGGACATTACAGTCTGTCCTGGACACTACAGTTGGCAAGACCACATTGGACTTTTAAAACCAAAAAAAAAAAAAAAGCATGAATGAGGGGGGAGGGGAGTCCCCACCGCACTCCACCCTCCAGCCCCCTAAATCATCTTTATTTAATAGAAGCTTCTAGGAAGCACATACTTTTCTCCTTGCTCTTATGGTCTTGATTAATGCTTGAGTCATAGGGCCAAGTCATTCCCCAGAATTCCTGGAATTCTGCCCAGTGGCCTTGATCAACTGAGCAGGAAGCCCCTGCAGCACTTGCTCAAGCTTGTCTCTTTTGCTGCCTGAGCTGAATCAATATTTGTTTGTGACCCACAAACCCATTGCAGCTTCTTGCTCTCAGAGCCTCTCACTGCCAGTCTCATGAGGATGTAGCGGGTGGGAAGAGATCAGCAGGAAGAATAATGTCACTTGGCATGGAGCACTATCAGAGTTGGGGAATATAGTCCTTCACATTTACAATTCAATCACGGTGTCTTATGGCCTGTATGTTGTGCTTTCAACAGGGCCCAGTTGCTTCCAGAAAAAAACCTCAACTTCAGCATTCAAGATCTTCCACACTCTGGAATTCACCCACCTTTCTTTAAACACCTTCTACACACATACTCCCTACACAGAAATCAGACTGGACTGTTAATTCTCCTCCAAACTTGCTCAGCACTGTTCCACCACTTCTCCAAGTTCCTTCCACCAGGGCTGTATGTGGATGGGATGACATCCAAATGAAATTTAGGAGAAAATCATGAGTGTCAACTTTTTCACACACCAGCTTTGCTTTGCGCTCCTGCGGCTCCTTATGGATCTATGAAACATCAGAGTTGAGTGTGTGAAGGTTATCTTCAACAGTGTTGGCAGCCGGGCCTTCTGACTTAATCTCCAAGGTCTGTGAACGGTCCCTGACGCACAGTAGGTAATCAACTACATCTTGGAATGGTTTACACATAGTGGGTCTTTCCAATTCAGAAGGTTTATTTTTTTCTTCTTTTCTAACATACTTGCTTTCCTCAATTATCTTTCTCTCCCTCAGACTAAACGTTCAAATGCAGGTCCAGTTTTATATATTCCTAGTTCAGGGTTTCGATTGCCAGCCTCTGAGTCTTGTAGAGCCTAGCAGATCACTGACGGTACAGCGGTTACTTGAGTCCTAGCACGGGACAGCTTGAGAATGTAACCTTCACCTTCTTTGGAAATGAAGCAAGTGAGACAGCAGCAAGGAAGCAGGACACGCAAGTGGCCTTGGGACTTTCCTCTGAGCTGTGAGTGTATAGTCTGGGTGTGGCAAGGAGACAAAGGGTTCTGTCACAGCCACTCCCTAGGTTCAGAGTGTTCCACACCAGATCTGGGATCAGAACTGAGACTGCTCGGGGGCTATGGGTTTCTGCTCTAACAAGATAGAGCTCAGATGGCTTAAAAGTTTCAGGCGTGTACCCTAAAAGGGAGATTTGGAGGTAATCTCCAGTAGAAGCACCCAGAATCACAAGTGTGGGCATCTCCTAACCCCTCCTGATGATCAGACCCTAAACAAAGTAGATGAGGACTGCCTCCGGCAATAGAAGAAGGAAAAACCTACCAGACGGGTGAATGGGCTGAATGGGCGGAAAGAATTTTTTTTTTAAGAACTGGAATTTCCTCTGGTGTGGCCTACAACTAGAACAGGGAGTGGCACCAGGGAAAAATGAAGGAAGATGATTCCCATGTGCAAAAATAGAGAAATATCCAATTTCTAATGAACTCTCACAATCAGATCAGGAAGGCAGGTTAAGTTGCCATCACTGTAAACAATACATCTTCTAGGGGAGCTGAATCTGAAGTTCAGTCTATGAGCCCCAGCCATTTGCAAATGAACATTAATTTGGAGAAAGATGACATTTTAAAAATACAATTACTGTTTATACAACCCATCTACTTTTTCACTTTCCTTTTTCTCCCCAATAAAGTTTTTTGAGCATGGACTGTGTTTGCATGTGTGTTTTGTCCCCGGTTATACTCCTAGTGCCTATAATTGAGTGGAACACAGTAGGTGCTTTGTAGATGTTTTGTGGGACAAAATGATCTTTAAAGCTGTCTGCTAGAGCCTGAGACTCCTTTTGTGACACACTTACCCTCAGCAGGGTAAAAAAAAGGCCTCAGCAGGCCCTCTGCCCTGCACAAGCAAAAAGTGAGAACAAAGGCCACTGACAGTGCATTAGTACCAGATTCTAGGCCTATAGGCGCCTAGAACTCACAGCCCCAAAATCAATAGCAATTACAGAAGAGTGTCTACCTTACCAGGAAAACTACTTACATCAGAAATCAGTCAGGAAATGAATGGACATGACTGCAAGCCTAATGTCAATCAATAGGGTATTTGGATAGCTCCAACAGGCAAATGCTAAATATTGCAACTCCAGGCCAAGACTAAATTCCTGATAGAGACAGTGAGTTAGCAATATTTGCTGGGCATCGACTACAGGCAAGTCACTAAATTATAAAACTCCAGTTGAAAAATTTAAAAATATGCATACATGGTCACACCCTTCTACTGCAGAGGTAACGATGCTTTAGAGAAACTCTTGAAATGATAATAGGTGTATTTAGAAGAAGGCAAAAAACCCCTAAGCAGGAATGTCCCAGGGCAGGGCACCTGTGGGGTCCTGGTTTCACCTAAAATCTTCCTTCACCTATGGTTCCTTAATTCCATAGCCTCCAATTCCAAAAACAGCAGATCCATTTAGGTTAACAAGGTTTTGTTCTTGTTCTCACAAAAACAAAACTCTGAATTGTTGAGAATTTTAGGACCACCAACCAATTTTAACCTAGTACTGATCCAATGTGCTAGTTTCTAATCTGGTGTGAGTACATACACTGAAATGGGGAAGAGGAAATAATGCCACCAAACTGGACAAGGCTGAATGGTGATTCCCTGGATGGTGATTCTAACATGTCAAGAAGAGGATCAGCGGAGAAAGGAAAATGTAGATGTGATGCAGGGGTGCACACCTGTAATCCCAGCTACTTGAGGCTGAGGCAAGAAAACCACAAGTTCAAGGTCAGATTGCAACCTAGAGAGCTCTTTTCTTAAAATAGAAAATAAAAACCACTGTGGATGTAGCTCAGTGGCAGAGCACCCGTGGGTTCACTCCCCAGCTCCCGGGGGAAAGAAGCAGGGGGGAGGGAGAATGGAGAAGCAGCAAAGACACACAATTTTCCAATTAAAATAATTTAATCAAGATGATTTTTAAAACAAACAAAAAAAAACCCTGAAAAATATTTCAGTGGTTTATTCTCCCTATTCGAGTATGGACCCTCACTCACCCACTTCCTCTTCTCCAACGGAAATTAGGCAGCTCTGAAATACAGTACAAGTTTGAAAAAGTTTCTCTGGGCTAGCCTGGGAACCTAAGCAACTGCTATCACATTCTTTCCTGGGTAAGTGAATAGTGCATTCCAAACCACCAAGCTAAGGACAATCGGAACAGCACAATTGTGGGGAAGCCATCAGTAAAGTGTCTGAGACCCAGGCCCTTGGATTCCAAGAGTTCCTGCAAAGTTGCGCGTAAAGGCCCGTGTGCACCTCTGTGGTCACTGCTTTTACCAGATTCAGACACCCACAGCTTCAACACGGCAAGTCTTACTACAAAAATGACACTTTTTTTTAAATGTTAGTATGGCACTTAGTGTTTTCCGTCTTCTTTGCATTTTTACTTTTGAAAGAACATGCTTTTTGAAATCTTCAACAATAACCCTGTTTGGGTGGAGGCGTCCTGAAATCGCTTTCACAGATAAGAAAGCTTGGAATCCAACCCCTCCACGCCAGCACTGGGGCCTGCCGCTCTGGAGCCACGCCCTTTGCTCTGCCCTCAGTCCCTGACTCACAGTTACTCATCTCGAGAACAGTCAAGGCAACCCTCCCCAGAGGACCCCGGGGGACACGTCCTTTCCATTGCCAATATGTTCGAGCAAGTAGGAAACTATCCAGATGGAGTGAAATCCGAAGTCGCTAACCTACGAGATAATCTACACAAAGAATGAACCGAGGGTTTGGTTTTGTTTTATTGGCGATGGGAGCTGGCAACTCAAAACTCCAAAACTCCTTGTCGGCTCAAGCTCCTTAAATGCGCGTCAGTTGAAAGGAAAGTAACTGGAAACACTTGGGGGTTTTCTTTGCGGAGGGCCGTAAAGCTTTTGTTAAGCGTGGAGGGAAATGCCCACCACCCCTGCACCGCCTGCGGCGGGAGACTCCCAGGCGGCCACGCCCTGCCCCCACCGGCGCCTGGCACCTCAGGAATGCGGGGCCCCTCGGCTTTCTCCCTGCACGGCCTTTCCCGGCTTCCGCAAGGACTCCAAGAGGACTCCCGACCCCTGATCTCTGTCCTGCACTCCCAGGCCTGGACGCAAACGGGTCCCTCTCCCGTGCTCGGGGCGCTGCGCCTCTGTTCCCCACTTAGAACCGGGTGCGGACCGTCCCTCCAATCCCCTGCCCCAGGGAGCCGCAGGGTCCCGGTTCCCCAAGCCGCTGTGCAAGGCCGTTTCCTCCTTTCCTGCCTCCCCGCGCCCCGCTAGCGCGGCGGGCCCGAGGCCATAGCGGGCGGGCGGGCTGCGCCCTGCTTACCTGGGCCGGGCGCCGAGAGCTGCGAGCGTCCCCAGATGCCGAGCGGAGCCGGCTGGCCTGGGTGGGGCTTTTATACCCGCCACATCCTCTCTGTGCTAGGCGAGGCCCTCCCCGCCCCACCCCATCTCCCCCTCCCCTGCCCGCTCCCATCCCGAGTCAGGGTGAGTCACCCTACCCGATCAGCGGGCCCGCCGGGCAGCCGCGCCCAGAAACGGCCCGGGATCCCGCCGCGCAGAGCGGCCCCACGCCCACCTCCCTGCCCTGGGTGAAAGCCCCGCCGAGGCTCTCCCGAGGTCCCTGAAGGGCTCAGTGTCTTCCTGTCCGTCTCATTTTACTTCTTGAGTTCCACGTCGAGTTCTCAGCCTGGGATTGGCTTAATACATGAGCAAGACTTAGACTCTGGCTTGCTTTATTCACTTAAAAAAAATGCTTCTAGTCGTCAATGCAATGGAGGAAAGAATTGTTCCAAGAAACATGAATTTGGATTCCCCTGGACTGGGGATATTGGCGTCAGCTCCCCATTACCGTCTGCAAACATTAGCTAGTTGGAGGAACTCGGGAAGGGCGATTCACCCGTGCTGCTCAGCAAAACCTATCTGCCTGAAACACCAGCGTGCCGGGAGGCCCTGAACCCTGTACGACACGGGAGAAGTTCGGGGTCCCGGGTAGGCAGAAGCCAGGAGCCAAGATCACTTCCCACTCCCGCCTCGGGAGGCGCTCTTTCCCCGTAGACAGCTGTGCTGTGTTCTCTCTGCTCTTCTTGGTACCAGGCTGCGCGCCCTACGCATTGGGCAGCTCTGCGCGGCCTCGTGGCAGGCAGTTCTGGGCTGGGTGGGGCTCATAGCTTTGTTTCAGGAAAGAACATTTCTCCCATCCTTTCATGACTGCTGGGGTTTTTCGCAACTTCTTAAATTGCTCTCTGTGGGTTTTGCTGTTTCTAGCTTTACTGCTTTGCTGCCAAGTCACATTGACAACATGTGGGCAAACATACTCTGTGTGTGACTGAGCAAATACTGTATTCAAACCTCAAACTAGAAAAAAATGCTATGCTAAGCATCCTCAAGACCTTTCACCTACGTCTTGGAATTCACCTTTCCACATTAACTTCTGGAATCTCTTTCTCCTAGTCTTTGATGCTTTTGTTTTATCTCCACATATTTTAACGTCTACTTTTACTTTCCACTTGGGCCATCATTGCGCACCTAGGAATGGGAGAATGACAGCAAGGGATAGCAAGGCCAACATTGGTGCTGTGCTCATTAAACTTAACCAAATAGCTGCAAAGCCCACCACATCTGGGGGCTCAACACCCAGTCCAGAGCTCCCTGTTACCCAGCACTTTCACTAGGAATACATATACATAAGCCCTAACAGAAGGACAGATATAAACACTTTTGATACAATTTCTCATTTACATTTACAGCTCTTCAACTTTGACAGCTTTAAAGACAAAAAGCATGTTTATCTATTTGGTGTGAACATTTTGGACTATGAGAGGACACAGGCAGGCTGGAGTCAACCTCCCTTCTCTTATTTCTCAGGAGCGGGTCCCATGGTCTTGAGGCCTTATCATTGAGCTACATTCCTCACCCTGCACCCCCCACCCCCAGCATTTTTTTCTTTTGAGACAGGGTGCTGAGCACTGGTAAGTTTCCATAGTCTCTTACTCCCACTTGTGCTGCAAGAGACCCTCTACAGAGATAAGACTAAATTCAATCATGTGGAGTATATAAAAGTCATCAAATATGCCAAATTATTATTATTATTATTGCTTATCCTGGGAATTTGACAAATCCAAACTTACAGATCTGTGCATCAGCAGACTTCGATTTATGCTAAAGAACTTGGCAGTGATGTTATCATAAAAATAAAGTGGTTAGAAGTCACGGTTCACTATTTCTAAGGAATGGGAAACCAGTCCTGCCTGTACAAAATAACTTTTGAATCTTTATCCAAGGATTCTCTTCCTTCTTTGTGTCTCTCCATGGTTGGAGAGAATGCTTTCTACATGAAAAACTGCAGAAGATGTCTGCTGTTGTACATTTTGTCCTCTAAGCAATTGACTTTGATTCACTGATGGTATCTAGCTGGCACTGATGAACACTCACTAAATGTTATAGAATGATAGAACAGAATTATTCACAGGATAAAAGAATGTGAGAGCGGGGAGGGACCTTAGGGATAAAGCTCTTTATTTATTTATTATTGGAGACTAAACCCAGGGCCTCCCACATGCTAGGCAGGTGCTCTATCACTGAGCTACATCACCATTCCCTATTCTTTATTCCTATCTTTGAAGAAAGCCAATCCCAAATAGTTTCTTCTCCAATTCAGGGATTGAATAATGCACCCTTGGTTCTTGTCTCAATTACAACATAACAAAAATTACTCCCTGAAACTTAGTGGTTAAAACATAAACAACCTTACTGATATTTGTTCATGATACTGCAATTTGGGCAGGACTCTGGGAACAGCTTGGCTTTGCTGCACATGATGCTGGTTTGGGTAATTCAGTTGGGGTTGGAGAATTGAACGTAGCTTCACTCATTTGTCTGGTGCTTCACCTGGAGTTGCTAGAAAGACAGAGGGCAGGATGACGTGTAACTGAGAAGTTTTCTCATTCATTAGTTTCATGCCATTAGAAACTCAAAGGTTTAGAAAACTCCTCACTTTGAACTGTTTATCTGTTCAAGCTAACAGTTCTTTCATCAATACAAATATCTTTAAAAACCTGTGGATTTTCTATAAATCTTACTGAGTTTCACTCTACTCCAGTATCCATGCCCAAAACAATTTTCTTTAAAACTTCATGGGTGTTTTATAAATCTTGTTGAGTTTTAAATTCATGCCCCAAGATTCACATTCATTATTCTTTCTAAAACATCTCTATTTTCCACGTCAGGTTGCAGTGGGACAATGCGCTTAAGATTCTTAGAAGCCCTTGCCTCCTGCCTCAGCTTCCCAAGTCACTGGGATTCCAGGCATCTACTACCATGCCCAGCAAACTTTATAAAGTCTTTATAATATTCATATTAATATATCACATATCATTGTAAAATAATAGTTGTTCATTCAAGCAGTTGTAAACCAGATTAACCAGTTACAAAATGACCATTTAGGAAATTTTAAAACACATATATGTTAAATAAACCTTAATAATAACAATAATTTTTTAAAAGATTCTTAGAAGTCCTGAGAAGGTATTCAAAGCACCACATCAAATCTTTCTGGAGTCTTTAAAAGAAGTTTTTATAGCCACATTCATGATCTGATTTTTATCCTGGGGCTGTTTCTTACTTTGAAAATCACTGGCTAGAATTCTCCTTGAAAACCAAACAGATCTTTCCTCAGTGCTTATCTTTGTTCCTGTTCTTTTTCATAAGCAGCTAAGAGAAGCACATTGGTACTTCCCACATTCTGCCTAGAAATTTCCTTGGTTAGATTTACAAGTTCTTTAGGCACATATACTACCATCCATGTTATCATAGACAACAGTAATTTTAACATCTTGCCACAACATGATATATACATTGCCTTTCCTGCTTTCGCCTACAACAATTTCTGCAAAGGTTCTTCCAACCTCCACTAACAGTATCCTCTCTGGTTATTTTGTAACAGTAAAGTCAATGTCAAACATTTTAGGTTTTCATTACAGTAACACTATCTACTTGCCAAGTTCTATTTTGTCCACCTATAATGAAGTTAAGCCATTTCAAATCAAAGGAAAGGGAAATAGATCAATGTCTTCATAAAGAGATGGCCAGGTATAGTGATGCACACCTGTAAACCCAGCAACCCAGGAGCCTAAGGCAGGAGAATTGCAAGCTTGAGGCCAGACTCAAAAACATAGTGAAGCCCTAAGCAATTTAGCAAGATCCTGTCTTAAAAATAAAAAATAAAAAAGGCTGGGAATGTAGCTCAATGGTTAAAAAAAAAAAAAAAAAAAAAACCCTAGGTTCAATCCCCAGTACCATACATACACATCCAAAAAGGAGTGTTATGTATTTACAAAGGTTGAAGGAATTGTTGGAGGCCATCTTTGCCAATATTCTACCACTATCCTTAAACTACTAAGTAGCACTGTAGAAGCCACAGTATATTTTTCAATCCAATATTTTTTCCATTATACTATATTTCTCAGATATCCTATTTTGTTGAGATACAGGCTAAACCCAGACTCTCTGCATTGTATAGTTTAATTGCTCACTAGCCATAAAGTTTGTTTCCTTGAGTCTCTTATATGCAGTCAGTATATGACATTGTCTTCTATTTGAAGACATGGCCAGAAGAGAGAGAAATTAATCTGGGAAGTCCAACATGCAAATAATAGATGGAAAAAAGGGGGAAAGGTAATCAAATAAATTACTGAAGGCAATTTTCTAGAACTAAAGCCTATGACTTTTTAGGGCCAGGTGTGGTGGTACAGGCTGGTAATCCCAGCAGGTTCAGGAGGCTGAGGCAGGAGGAGTTCAAAGCCAGCCTTAGCAAAAGCAAGGCACTAAGCAACTCAGTGAGACCCTGTCTCCCAATAAAATACAAAATAGGGCTGGGGATATGGCTCAGTGGTCAAGTGCCTGTGAGTTCAATCCCTGGCAAAAAAAAAAAAAAAAAAAAAAGAAAGAAAGAAAGAAAAAAAGTATATGTAAAGCCTTTGAGTTTTTAGATTGAAAAAGCCATAATGAATGAAAAAACAAATTCAAAGTCCACCACTGTGAAATTTTAGAACACTAAAAGATTCTAAAGAGATAAACCAGATCATATATGAAGGATTAGAAACAAGAATACATTACACTGATCTGGGCTTGTGGCTCAGTGGTAGAGCACTTGCCTAGCATGTGTGGGGCACTGGGTTCAATCCTCAGCACCGCATAAAAATAAATTAATAAAATAAAGGTATTGTGTCCATCTATAACTAAAACTATTTAAAAATTTTTAAAAAATAATGCATGATGCTCAATACCCAGATCTGAGTTTTTAAATACTAATCCCCAATAAAAGGAGCCAGGACTCCTTAGAGAAATGGTTGTTTCCAGGGTTGTGGCAAAGAAAACACAAGGTGAGCTTTGAATTAAACTGATGGGGACACAAAAAAGACATAAATGTCAATTTGAAGACTCTGGCAAAATTTTGGGATAAAAAATGGTTGTATCACATTGAATAATCTAAACTGATAATTTTTAAAAATCCACAAAAAAGTTGGCTAGAGAAAGCTCTCATTCACAGAAAAATGACCACATATGAGAGTATCAGGAAAGGAACATGGCCAGATGAAACCCCTGAAACCTTGTTTTTCTCATCGCAGTTTTCTCATTTGCAGGTCTACTATAATGATTAGAAAATGTATGAAGAATGCCTAGCATATCAGAGGTGCTTTTTAAGTCTTTTAAGCATTTTGCCTTACTGAACTCTTAGGAAGACCTCAATAAATCCTGGTTAAAGTCATGTGTCTTGACCCAAACCACACAGAGTGCTCTTGATATGAACAAACCACAATTTGTGTTTTGTTTTGAGATATTTTCAGAGAAACATCTGTAGTAAAACCAATGTCCTTCTCTGCTGTACCAGACACTTTTGGCCTCCATTCATCCTCTACAGAATAATCGTACTGGGGATTGAACTCAGGGGCACTTGACCACTGAGCGACATCCTCAGCCCTAATTTGTATTTTATTTAGAGACAGGGTCTCACTGAGTTGCTGAGGCTGGCTTTGAACTCAAGATCCTCCTGTCTCAGCCTCCCTAGCTGCTGGGATTACAGGCATGTGCCACTGCACCCGGCTCAGAATAATCTTCTTCTGATTACATGACCCCTTCTCCAGAACCTCTTCACAGTAATGTTCTGACCTGCCTGACCATCCTTATTTCCCACGTCTTTCTCTTCATGCTTCTGTGCAGCACGTCATGGCTCAAACTGGCCAAGCACATTACTGCCTCCTTGCTGTCCTCCTCCCTGTTTCCTGGCTGGAGGCCCTTGCTTACTTTCCCCAATGGTGAACTTTCCTCATTCTTCCATTCTCAGGGCAAATATTATTTTCTCTGAAGCAAAGCCCTTCCCAAATGCTTCAGGCATTTTGGCTCTAATCTTCTCTTGGCATTTTTATATGCCTCTCTTCCCCCTCTTGTCATCTCAGCTTTGCCTTATTGATGGTTGGTTTTTGTTTTGTTTTGTTGTTGTTTGTTTGTTTGTTTGTTTTGGTTTCTGCAGCTAGGTAGGAGCTACTTGAGGACAGGCATTTGGGTTGTTTCCTCTTTGGGTTAACATCTAATCCTGTACCTGCTACAACCAGATTTATCTCCACAAATGCATTACCTGGCCTTTATTCCTGCTCAAAATATTACCTTTATTACCTGGTCAAAATCAGAAGGCAGAAAGTATAGAGAAATGGACAACATGGGAATTCTCACATATTACTGGTGAGAAGACAATTTGGTAGTGTCTGTCAGTATTTAAAATTCTCATGACCTTTGATTCAGTGATGTCATTTCTAGAAAACTCTCCTGACCATATGTACATAAGGATGTCAGTGGCAGCATTTTAAGTTTGAAACACCTTAAGTGACCACCAGGGAAGCTAAATTGCTTATGGAATATCTCTACTATGATGCCAAAAAACATGGAGTAGACCAATATATTCTGACATGGACAGATTTTTAAAACGTAGTGTTAAATGAAGGAATGAGTTGAATGTCAGTACAAAACTATGTCTTGGTGGCATACTAAGTTATACCATCAACCTATAAAACTGATTTGACTCCAAATGTCCATCTATCTAGACCATTCTTAGGTCAGCTCACTAGGATATCTGCATGCTTCCTGAGCTAGAAGCATCTTAGTCTTTACCTCAGTACATTCCACTGCATTTTTATAGGTTGACAAGTCAGAGGATGAGTGTTTCAAACTCTATCAGCCTGCTGCTTTCTGCTTTTTTTTTGTTGTTGTTGTTTGCTTTTTGTTTTGTACTGGTGATTGAACCCAAGGGTGCTCCACTACTGAGCTACCTCTCCAGTCCTTTTCATTTTTTCTTTTATCTATTCACTGAAAAGGCCCAGTGTTTCTAAATGGAAGTAATTTGAATATAAACAAACTTTGTCTATTTACAAGTAAACCAGTAGATCATTTTTATCACATACAACTGACCTTTCTCTATCTCTATATTATTTTTTTATCCAAATCAGGAAGGGTATCCCTTGTGTAATTGATATAGACAGCCCTCCATTGTTGGGTTCCATACCCACAGTTTCTACCAACTGCAGATTGAAAAGATTTGAAAAAAAAATTGTACTTAGCATGTACAGACTTTTTTCTTGTCACTATTCCCTAAACAATATTATTCTATTTACATAGAATTTACATTGTATTATATGTTATAAACAACCTAACAATAATCCAAAGTACACGGGAATATGTGTACAGTAACCTGCACACACTGTCATTTTATGTAAGAGACTTGAGTATCCTCAGTATTAATGCTGGGAGGAAATCCCTGGAACCAATTCCCCCCAGATGCTGAGGAGTCCTATATCCATATAAAGTTGTTGCTTTAATTCAGACTTTTTGGATTATAGGACCCCAGCATGTTTTTGATCCCTAGATTACTCAAATGTATAGCTGTTGTGAATATCACTTCAATATAAAGTGAAGTTGTACAGATAATCAAAATCTTAACTGTTAAATATCCTTAATGTTCCAAAGAAATGTTGATTTCTAATAGTTTGAACCCATGTTAACAATGTAGGTAATTAGATATAAGGAGATACACTAAAGACATATGCTGCCACTATCCATTGTGTACAGATATCCCTTCCCCCTGGGAGTGTTGGGAAAGAATGGAGCGTAGTTTTGCAACCCACGAGGCCAGAGCTGACATAGGGATGTTATAGGAGGACATGAGAAATTGGAGTAGAGCTAAGCTTCATACCAAAGGAAAAGTAAAGGGCACTATGACCTGTCAAAAAGTCTAAAGCATAAGGGCAGATTCTAAGCTGGCAATGAAACCAAGGCATCATGACTGGAAGAACACAGAAAACAAGAGGAGGAGGGTGAATGGGCTGCAGGTGGGGCTAATTTTCTGCATCCACTGCCTCCACAATGCTGATCCTGGGTGGAAGGCAGGCGTGGTTAGAATAAATAGCTGCTATAGACACTAAATCGTCTCTGTCATTTCTTCACACAACAATGCCAAAAGAGAAGAACAGGAGGAGGAGGAAGGGGAGAGGAAGATGACAGTGGCAGTGAGGGTCAGCAGGACTGATACTGTCAGATTATGATTCAGAGGGAAAAGGACAGAGAAAGTCTGCATTCCCAACCTCAGTCCTTCTGTAATTTTCTACAACTGGACATTTTGGCCCAAATCCTGTAAGTTTCTTATTAGCTCTTAAGTTTGGAAGACCCTGCTAAAACAGAGTCTCAAATGTTATAGGACTTGATTAAACAAACACTGAAAGATTCATAATCAGGCGACATATCTGTATAACTTCTACCACATTGGCATCTGGTTATCTGGGTCCCTGACCGCTTTCTAATAGGGTGGGTCTTGGGGTTGTGCTAGAAGCAAAAGGCAAACAGATGGGGTTGCTCTAGCTGCAGTTTTTTTTCTATTCTCTCTTCAAATGAGTTTAGTCTTCCCCAAATCCCAGGGCGTCTAATTGGAGATGAACCAGATGATTTCACTGGTCTTTCCCTTCTCTGGTTTCTATGATTCATCCACTATAGCAACTAGGGTGGAGTTAAAAAATACAACTCCAATATTCAGGTTCTGTCTCAGCCCAAAAGGAAGCAATCAAAAAAAAAAAAAAAAAAAAAAAAAAAAACTATTAGAATTGTAGAAGAATGAGAAAAAGGGCCTGGGGGAGGTAGCTTGGGGTGGAGTATCAGCCTAGCATGCCCGAGGCTCTGGGTTCCATCCGGGGCACTGCAATAAACAAACAAAGGATGAGAAAAGCTAACTCATAATACTAATTCAAGAAATATTTCCTAGGAGAATTCCTTCCATCTGGTACCCCCTATTTTCCTCTTTAATTATCAATCACACAAACTTCCCTGTTTATCAATTGTTTTATGAAATTTTTAATGAAATATGGAGGGAAATGCTTATTCTGGTACAGATGGAAGCCTAGTTGGTTTTGATCATCCATGTATCTCAAAAAGCTGCTAGGATCTATCCGAGTATAACAACCAAGGAAACTGAAAGACAAATTCATTCAATTTAGCAAATATTGGGTATCCACTCAATGCGGGAATGTCGCCAGGACCGTACAGCAGGTACATAATAGGAAAAATCACAACAGCCCACCTTCCTTAATGTCTCATGGAATTAAACAGGTAAGTATAATTTGACAAATGTATTGGAAATGAAGTCAGAGTGCCAGGGGAGCACAATCAGAGAGAGACTAATTCTGTTAGGGTAGTTAATCATTAGAGAGAGGAAGTACACCACTCAATCTTGGCCAATGACCTGGTTACTCAGAACTATTTGAAGTCATTGTGCAACCATAAAAGAGGAAATGTAACATATACCAATTTATTATGTATGGGCAGGGAGTGTCAATGTAGAGAGGTATGACCGTTGCTTTTTAAACAAACCTTTCAGTATAGAACTTGTAGAGAGGATTGGGAACTAGGAATATGACTTATACCACCATTGTGAGAACATTTTTGGAACTCCTCTACTTAAGTACTTCCCTCAAAGTCAAAGGCAAATTCTAGTGACTGAATAGCAGTTTTGAGGAAAAGTTAATAGTGGCTGGGTATGGGGACAGTGGCCATAGGGAGGACAGCCTAGGTAACTTAGTGCAATCTTATCTTAAAATAAAATAAAAAGGGCTTGGGCTGTAGCTCAGTAGTAGAGCACTTGCCTAGCATGGACATGGGCAATGCCCTAGGTTTAATCCTCAGCACTGCAAAAAAAAAAAAAAAAAAAAAAAAAAAAAAGGAAAAGCAAAAGCTAACGGTCATTCTGACCTAAGGCTGGTGACTAATAGGGCAAAGGTTAGTAGGAAGACAGAATACTGCCTAACTGGGGTTAAAGAAACATGAAGACACCATCAGGCCCTTAGTTGATAACATTATTCCATAAACTCAGGGGAATTTTCTAATTTCAAGAAAATTTGATTATTCTGGTATGAGGTTTGAAGTAGAAATCTTAACAGTCCAGTCAAACTTTTAGAATTTTTGAGATATTAAATATTTGAAACACTACCTAAAAGTAAATATATTTGGGAAGGGAGGAAATGTTCAAAAATGTAGTGGAGAAATGGAATCTTTGGTGAAGACATGTTTATGGAAAATGAACACATATAACAACAAGAGAGTCTCACACCAGCACTCCTCTAAGCAAGGGAACAGTCAAGTGTATTGCAGTTTCTAATGAAGACATCAACCCCAGGTAGGTGTCCTTTAGAAAGGGGTTAATACAGGAGCTGGGTGTGGTTCAGAGATAGAGTACTTGCCCAGCACAAACACATGGGCGCTGGGTTCCATCCTCAGCACCACAAAAAAAGCAAAAGCAAAACAAAACAAAAGCCAGACATAGTGTGCCTATAGTCTCAGGCACTGGTACAGTTGAGGTGGGAGAATGGCTTGAGTTCAGGTGTTGGAGGGCAGTCTGGGCAACACAGGGAGACTGTCTCTTTAAGGAAATGAGTTAGGGAAGTTTCTCTTTCACAGCTGCAAGTTTCTTTCAACTGAAAGTGAGAAATGATTGGTCAACAGGTACTAGTTATGGGTAGATAGAAGAAATAAATTGCTTATAAGAGAAAACAATAACATACCATATACTTTTAAAAAAACTCTAAGAAAACTTCTCTTTCCCACGTTTCTTTTTAAAGGCTGCAGAACGCACTACAAACATTTAACCAATAACATAAAAAAACACTGAAGCCCCTTGAGGAGAAGCTCAGGTCAGGACTCACTCTGATCTTAAGTCCCTCAGGGAGGGTAGTTTGGGTTTTTAATTTGGGCATCTGGGCTCAGCTGCTTGACTCGCTTCATGTTTTTTTTCCCCTACCCCAGAGTCCAAGTTTTAAAAGACTGGGAGAAAGACCAACTAGATAAAATAGTGTATTAAAAGAGTCAACTACTATTTTTTAAGAAACTTTCTTGTGTGGTAACTGATCCTTTTCAAGATTCAGAATTTCCTTCTAAATTGGAATTTTGTTCTCCAAAGGTAAATTTCTGAAAAGAACCCAAATCCATTTAGGTCTGGGGCTCAAGGAGAGACATCTGATCCGCCCGCGTGAGGATCTGCAGGACTCACCACCCTGTTATGCAACCCACTCCATGTTTGCCATCAGCGCCGTGCATCTCATGTTTTGGCTGTGTTCTCTCAAATATGTCAGGCCTTGGGCACCAGAGACAAGGGCGAGCAGCTTGCCAGTTAAGAGTGGTCACTGTATCCTTAGCTTTAAATGGAAAGATAGCCTCCCCTGAACTCTGTGCCCTCAGACTTTACCAGTTTACACCCTGTCCCCTACCCACTTCACCCTATTATAGCCCTACTCCCTACTGTAGTTTAGCCATGTTGCCCACTCCTACTCCCACCTCCTACTAAACAGCTTTTGATCAGTCTCCATCTCAAGATAATGTCACAGTCTTTATCAAGGCCCCAAGACCTCTCATTCACAAGTTTGCCCTAGCACCATGTCAGTTCCTTTCATTCTCCCCGCCACAAGCACCTGGCTGGGCCTTAGCCTCATTGGAAGACTCTCCATCCAATATGCTGTGTATGTTTCCATCACTTCAGTGTTGATCATACTTTGTGTCTCAGCTTGAAATTTTCATTCCAGTCTGGTGAGTGCCTTTTAACTTTTAGCCAAATGGCATTTCTCATTTATTTGATCTGATAATTCTTCACATTTACACAGTGACTTGTAACCTAAAAGGAACTTTTATATCCATTATTTATTGGGTGTCTACTATAGCCTGTAGAATAGGCCAGGAAGGCATTAATATTCCAATTTTACAGATGAGAAGAACAAGGCTTGAAGAGAGAATGGAAATGGTGGAGCTGGCAGCCTACCTCAGTGCTCTTTCCTCTCACCCCACACACTTCCTCTTCCAACAAATTCCAGCTCTGGGCTGGCTACTTCTAAGACTCCACATTTCACACTTCTTTTTGTCTGGAAGTTACAGCTGACAGTCCTAACATTCTGAAGATGTCCCCACTGCCAGATGTGAATTAACTTTAGCAGGGGGCCCCTGGGAGGCAGAAGACTTGGCTGACAGCAAACCCAGCACTCCTCTGTATGCAAAATGACATTTTGGCCTTAGGCACTTACTAAGTTACACAGTCCTTGCTCCTTAAGAGTAAAAGTTTTCGGGCACTAGAATGTAGCATTAAAAACAGCCAAACTGAATTAGGGACTGACCTACTACTTTATTAGGCACCTAACATGCACATATAGATACCTTCAAGCCTAATGTACTATGATTTCACAATTTATCTCACTACCCTTTCTGAACTCAAAAGAACTAATGCATTGTGCAATTTCATGAGACTGAAGATTGAAGCAGGACAGAAACTATTTCTAGCTGCCTAATGTGGCACTTGGGAATTAAAACTCACATCACTTTCAGTGGTGTAGAGGGCAAACATTATAGTTGCAAAATGTGTTCAATTATTTATTTCACAATAGTAAAAGTGATGTTTATATATTGTGGGGACCAAGACTAAATAGTTCAAGATAAATATGAATTCCATGAGATACAAACTGGACATAAAATACATAGTACTTCTTAGTTACATAGAAATATTAACTTTCTCATTCAATGAAACAAACCTCAATCACTTGATTCTGGATCTATTTCTTTCTTTTTAAAAACATTTCTAGATACTTTGTTACTGAAGATTTTTCTGATCAGGAAATATAACTTTGGTGTCCCCTAAGGCCTCATGCCATTTTTCCCTCTATCACTTATTGTTTAAATTGACATATTAAAATTATGCATATTTGTGGAATACCATATAATATATTGAAATACCTGTATACACTGATAAGGTTCAAATCAAGGCAAGCATATCTATCATCTTTAGCATTTACAATTTCTTTATGGTAAGAACATTCAGAATTATTTCTTCTAGCTAGATGTGGCAGTACATGCCTGTGATCCCAGCTACTTAGAAGGCTGAGGCAGGAGGAGTGCGGTCAACCTGGGCAACTTAGTGAGACCCTGTTGCAAAATAAAAAATAAAATTGGCTAGGGATGTGGCTCAGTGGCAGAACAACGCTGGGTTCAATTCCCATTACTGAAAAAACAAAACAAAAACTTTCCTCTAGTTTCTCTGAAGCATATGTACATTATTGTTTTCTATTACAGCCCTATTGAACAATAAAACACCAGAATTTAGTTCTTCTACCTGTAATTTAGTACCCATTGACCAACCATTTTTCACTTCCATTTGAAAACTTTAGGAGCAAATATAAATCTTATGTAGTCAGTGAAATGTTACTAGACACAATATTCTCTTTGTTTATTTGGAATCCCATCTAACAGGTTAAACAAAAAAACCTTACGGTTGGGTTTCAACAGTTTAAGCTGGATAGAGGTCTTTTGTAAAACTGTGGATGGCTGATGTGTAATTGGCAATGGAAAATATTATCTGCAGAACACAAGGCTTCAAGAATTGAATACAAGAACAGGTTCTTCTTTTCAGCACACCAATGATTGGAGATAAGCTTTTTGCTGTTACTGATGTTACCTCTCTGGGAAGAACTAGAAAGGACATATTCAGGTCCAGACAAGTTTTACTGCCAGATAGGATGTTTTTAAGAGTTTTTGAAACTTGGTATCTTCCAAACTATTTAATCTGAAATTGTATGTTTTCATTGCTCTTAAATGAACTTGAGTAACATTAAATGAGTTAGACAGTATTGTAAAAGTGTCCAAAATAAGAAACTTTTTTCTTTTTGGAGGATGTTACTGTGGTCTTTATTAAATGCAGGGGTTTGTTTGCTTTTAATTTCTTTCTTTGCATTGTTGCCTATGGAGTTGTCCTCATGAGTAGGGAGATCTAAAATTGAGGTGGAGAGAACCTAACCACATGCTGGTTTAAGGGAACTCTTAGGTATTGGCACAATTTAATACATGTTGATTGTGCATTTAGAGTTTGCCTAGCCCTGTGCCCAGTCTTAGGTTAGGTATACATCTGTACAAAGAAACCATCATTGCCTGTAAGGAGCTTATCAACTACTTAGAAACCCATATAAACAATACATATTTGAAAGAGAATGTGAGATAACATCCAATAGTTAGACTTTGTGATATTATAATAAGTACAATAGGGATTTTGAGCAGAAAAGACTGCATTGCATTGTAAGGGAAGTTTCATGTCCTGTACCAACAGGAATCCCTGACTTCCCCCTATTACATTTCAATACTATTTTCTTTATGCTTGTCTGAACCATCTGTTAGAAGACAACCATCTCATACTTTATCAGTTAGGAAGTTTCTAGTCATAAATAACCAAAAACGCCTACTCAAACTGGCTAACAGAAAGAGTCTAGGAATCCACGACTAGGGCTAGGGAGAGCTTCAGTTGTTTCAATCAGGAATACAACTCTGATTCCCCGAGTAAATTTCATGCTTCTTCCTTCACAGAATAATTTCCTCTTTCTCTAATATGGCCATCTGGGGACCCATCCAAGAAACACAGGTCTGGGCCTTGACTTTGAGTTAAGCTTTTCATGGTAGGTCAGATCCAAACCCCACATACATGCCTTCAAAGTGTCTGCCATTGTTTGCCTTGGTAAATAGTCTGGACATTAGATAAGGGAAACTAGCAAGTGGAAAGATCATTGAAATGCATCCCTTTATTTCTACATCTCATCTCAAAGACAAACTCACTAAAGCTTCATATCAAATACTTTAGTTTCGATTAAAAAAGACCATGTAGGGGCTGGGGATATAGCTCAGTTGGTAGAGTGCTTGCCTCCAATGCACAAGGCCCTGGGTTCAATCCCCAGCACCACCAAAAAGAAAAAATAAAATGAAACAAACAAACAAACAAAAAAACCCCAAAAACCATGCATAGCAAACATTTTAATATCTTTACATCACATCTGTTAGGAATTGTTGATTTAACATGTGAACAACAAAATATAAAAAAAAAATTGCTGTCTCATATTTTTACTCAAGCCTACTCTTTCTTATATTTTCAAAATGTTCATGGTGTCCAAACCCAGAATCCAGTAGACTTAAAAATGAACTGGTGAACTTCCCTGCAGTTGCCAAAAATTAAATCACAAAAACTATTTCCAAGTTTGCTGGTAAGTTGGCAATGAAGGATTTACTTGTTTTAATCTCACATTCTTATTCTTTCATGTTTATAAATCTGCCTTTCACATTAGACACTTCAATGAAACTTCTCCTTTCAATGAACTTGTAATGGTGTTCCCTGTGGTTCCACTCACAGCCCTTTCTTCACGTTACCTGTTTCTACTGGGTCATCTTACCCTTTGCTTATGACTTCAGTCACCGCAGGTGTACCAATAACTCCTGAATCTGTACTGATAAGCCTTCTAGCTTGAGTTCAAGACTCGGATTATCAACTATCTTTAACATATCACTTGTTTCTACCTCAGATTTATCACGTTGGTAGTGAACTCAACTTTAAAAAGTGCTCTTTCTTTTCTTTCCACCCTAAGCCTAATTCTTCTTCCATATCACTAAAATGTTCATGGCACATATGGTAGTTTAAAACTATGTTCAGGAATTCTTTTCAGAGTCCTCCCTTCAAGAGATGAAGTTCAAAACTGGACTTAGTAACTTATTTGTAAAAAGGAAAATATGGTAGAAGGGACAGTGTTTGACCTCCAAGATGATAAAAGACCCTGTGGCTTCCTCTTTACTCCTTTCATGGGATAGCTCACTCTGGGAAAAGCCAGCTGCCACTCAAGCAGACCTCTGAAGGGGTACACTGTAGTCATCCACCAATGAGAAACCAAGGTCTTCCACCTACCTCATGTGCATGAACTTTCTTGGAAGTACACGCATGCTCCAAGTCCACTTGAGTCTTCACCTGACTGCAACCCCAGTCAACAGCTTGACTGCAACTCGTAAGAGGACTTGCGCTAGAGGCATCCAGTTAAGTTGCACCTGGACTCCTGACTTGGGAAACAGATAATCAATTCTTGTTGTATCAAGTAGCTAAGTTTTGGTTAACTAATTATTCAGAAAATTTGTTACAAGATAACATCCAAGATAACATCCAAACCAAGAATCCAAGGGGAATAAACGGTTAAAGGAAATGAACTTTTTTTTTTTCAGTTAAAATGAACATTTTAACTGAACTTTTTTCCCATTCTGACCACACTTTTCCTATTTTCACAACGAATAACATCATTATTTACCTAGCTTCCCAAGAGAAACCTACAAGCCATATTCAACTTATCCTACAAACCATATAATTAAGTTTTCATTTTTTATCTTATATATTATTATTCAAGCCCATTCCCACTTCTACTGCTTTAATTCTGTTTTCAATGACTGCAACATAGCATTTGAACTTTTCTCCTATTCTAGAGTTTCTCAGCTTCATTTTCAACACATAATGTTATTTATTAAACTTCACACATTGCACAGGAAAAAATACAAATGTCTTGCATGCAAATCTGTCCCTCTCCTATCATTTTCTCTTTCACCTCCCATATCTATAGCCTATAATCTGGCCAATTTATCATATCCTGCATTCTTTCTTTGTGGAAGACCTTTCACTCTTCCTTTATAAGTCCTACTCTTTTTTTTTTTTTAAACTCAGCTCAAGTTTCAGGTCAGAAAATTTTTCTTATTTATCAGAAACTGGTTAGATAACTTTCTTATATTACTTCATCAGAGCCCTTAATCACACAGATCATAATGTGCTCTCCACTAGAATATGAGTTCCAAAGGAAAAAACCTATCCTTCGTATCTATTCATTCATTCAAGAGTCCAACTTGTTAACTATTGAGTAACTATATGACAGGGACTATTATTAGGTGTCTGTTACTTAACAGTGAACAAAACAAATGTGCTCCATTCTTTCAGAAATTACTGTCTTTTGAAGAAGGATCAGGTCCAGTGGTACCCACCTGTAATCTGAAGTGACTCAGGAAGCAAAAGCACAAGTTCAAGGCCAGCCTTGGCATTTTAGTGAGACCCTGTCTCACAATAAACATAAAAAAGGGCTGTGGGTGTAGTTCAATCTCCAGTAGCACCAAAATAACAACAACAGTAACAGAGTTGTCATGGCATGGCACACAGCTGCATTCAAACACTCACTGAATTAAATTGTTTTCTAAGACATCTGTATAAACTTTTAGCACCACAGTATAAGTGGTTGAGGCTCATCACGTCCTATGTCTATTTTATTTTTTTTGTACAGGACACTGAACCACTGAGCCACACCCAAGCCTTTTTTATTCTTTGAGACAGGACCTCAGTAAATTGCTGAGGCTTGCTTTGAACTTGCCATCCTCCTGCCTCAGCTTCCTAAGCTACTGGAATTATAGGTGTACACCACTGAGAATGGCTGATTTTTTTTTTTTTAACATCTTTGTTTATATTATCAATGTTCTTTTGTTTATAAAGTCTCCATGTTAAAATGCAAGAAAAAGGATATAAGGCATGATCGAATACATGTTTTTTTTTTTTTTCTTTTGCGGTGCTGGGGATTGAACCCAGGCCTTGTGCATGCAAGGCAAGTACTCTACCAACTGAGCTACATCCCCAGCCCCAAATACATGTTTAAAAAAGAAGTTACATTAAGCAAAATGAAAAACTAGCTTTATATATTAGGGTTATCCAAATGTATGACTTAGATAATTTAAAAGTAATCACTTGCAAGACACAATTCTACTAAATAAAAGTAATGTTGAACAACTGAGCGAGGCAGCCTGTAACTCAGCGATTTAGAAGGATGAGGCTGAGGATTGCAAATTTGAGGTCAGTCTCAGCAACTCAGCAAGACCCTGTGTCAAAATAAAAAATAAAAAAAGAACTGGGGTTATAGCTAAGTGGTAAAGTATCCCTAAATTCAATCCTCAGTACCAAAGACGGGGGGAATGGGAAAGGTCAAGTTAAAAACAGCAAAAGCCAAACCTTTCTGGCATTCAGAGGTCTGAAGCAATCATTGTCCAGCTTTTTCAAAAGAGCTAATTCCAAGGGAATCCCTTCCTCTCCCTTGGCTTGCTGACAAATGATGCACAACTAAAACATTTCTGGAATATGCGATAAAGTTAAAATGAGGAGGGGTGGCTAGGGGTTAAGTGTTTTAAAAAAGATAATGGCAGGATGAAAAAATGATATATTAATGTATACAAAACAATTTGTACTAATAAAAACGCCTTATAACCAATAAAAAAATCAATTCAAACAAAACTCCATAGTTGAAGAAGAAAATTTAAACTGTTATTTATAATATGTGAGAAGATTTTTAGGTCAAACTTCTAATATTAATATAGAACTCACAAAAATTAAAAACAAGGCAAATATTATCTTGGATTATAAAAATCTGTATTTTATAAATGACACACATATTTCTGATACTTTAAGTGTACATTAAAGAACAGGGTTACAAAATAAAATAGGTCTGCCCCTTCTTAAATCCAAAGTGGTTAATAATAACATCAGCTTATTATGCCATTTTAAAAATTAATGTGTGGTCCTATAAAACTTAAATTACTTAGAATAAATGAGGAAAAAATAGCTTATGCTTTAATACCACATTAACCCTGTAAGTTAGAATAGAATTTTTTTTTCCATTTCTACTTCAATAGCGCATTTCAACAATCATCTGGAATTTGTGCCAAGAAACAGAGGCATTCATCACCAAACCTGTTACACCACAAAAGTTTTCTTTTAACAAACTTATGGCTGCCCAACGTGAAAATGCTGCAGAGGCAGGAAGTTTTTATCTTTACTTTTGGTATCTGCAATGGAATTTTAGTAAGTATTTAAAGACATTACCTTTATTAACCTGCAATAATTATCATTTTATAGTACAAAAAGTTTCATAATGGGTCAGAAACAAGGTTTACAATATTCATAATTATTTCTGACAGTGGTAATATTTAACCTTTTGATCCAGTCTCAAAAGATTGGCAATATAACTTAAATTGTTAATATATAATGATAAATGTTGTTCCTTAAAAAAAAGTTATTTTCCTGTTTACAATTTTTAGAAAAATGTATAATATAAAAATATTTCTTCTTCATTTCCCTGCCATGAATCTTAATCCATACCTAGATTCTCCTCAAACTTCAAGGGTAAAGAATGAAACACTCCATTTTAGTAGAAACACTCCTTTCTCACAGCTAACATTTCTTCAAGGCACTCTAAAAATTCTTGAGGATGCTAAAGGAAAAACATTCCTTTGCCCACTGATCTTTGGAGCATGTTACTCCCAAACTTTTCAAAATTAAACATTATTATAAGTGGTTCTTCTGAATTTTTTGTTTTCCATGGTACAGTCCTTAAGTTATTTTTCTTTTATTTGGAGCTACTCCTTCGTTTTCAACTTGCTGAGCAGGCAAGCAACTGCTTTTGGTTTCCATGGAAACTGGAGTCCTGCGGCTGCGTGTAGGCATTCTGGTTCCACCAACCTAAGAGATGAAGCAAAGAGCAGAATAGCTTAATATATTTACAATATACCTACATACAGTAAACTGTATTATTTACATATGTGCTAATCACCTTGGGTATAATCTTGCAAATTTGTAGTCACCGGTCACCTGGCTGGCTGTATGTAAACAAGTTTTAATGTGACATAGTTTAAAGTAGTACAGTTTCTTTCAGAACAGGGTAGATAAGTGAATGGGAAAGCTACTATGTTAAATTTGGAAGAGGTTGAAATGTTAAATTAGAATAAAAGGGAATGACAGGGCTTTTGGATAAAATGTTTGCAATAATTATGCTGAAGGGAAAGAAAATAAATAAGAAATATGAAGGCAAGAGAAAGGAGATATAAGCAGGTCAGAGGTGGTGAAGAAGGAGAAGAAATTATATGGAAAAAAAGGACAGACAGTAAGACAAGGGGAATAAGAAAGAAAAGGAGAGACAAGGAAAAAAAGGAGAGACAAGGAAAAAAAAGAAGAGCCCAGCTGGGCATAGTAGCACATGCCTCTCAGTGGTTCAGAGGTTGAGGTGGAAAGATCATGAATTCAAATCTAGCCTCAGCAACTTAGGGAGACCCTGTCTCAAAATAAAATATAAGATAGGGCTGGGGATGTGGCTTAGTGGTTAAGTACCCCTGGGTTCAATCTCTGGTATTAAAAAAAAAAAAAAAAAAAAAGGAATACAGAGGATAGGCACAGGGGAAGAAGGAAGCTTGGGGGACACCATGGTGCTGCTTGCATCTTAAAGTGTACTATTCCTCACTCTCCCTTTCTAGCTCACAATGTGCAGGAGGAAGGAGGTTATTCTTTGGACCCAAACCCTTGCAAATCATAGTTCTGTTTAAAGATGAGATCTGAAAACACTGTAACCTCCTTGGCTACTAGGAGGGAGGGCAAGAAGTTTTTTAAATATGTAAAGGAGAAGGCCAGGCCTCACAGAGAAGGATGAAAGCTGTGTAGCCTGAAATCATTTCCACAGAATCTGCCCACATCTGCTTGTATCTTCCAGAGCCACCTTGCACACTTTGTTTCCTCACATCCTATCTAATGAACCCCATACTTGGCACAGTAAGGGTGATACTGTAACTACAAGCACTCTCTCATATTCAAAGTCCAACAGAAGCAGTGCTGGCATTGCTTCAACAGGTTACTGGCTCACTGAGAAATAAGACTCCAGCTCCCTTACCTATTATCTACTGCCTCTTAAAGGGGCATAATTTTTGGATGAAAATGACAAGATTAGAAAGGACAAATTTAAGTCAGGATTTGAATCTGCCAGAATGTCTGAGGTTGATGAACATTTATAACATTCCTACTAGAAAGTGCTCTGATTTTTAGATATCTATTTCACACTCTACTCAACTGGTATTTCTTACAAAGATATACTGACCATACTAATTGTATCTATTACATCTTTGAGGAAAGTTGGCATTTTGAGGACTTCCAGTGCAAGATCACACCTGTGTGTAAAATAAATGTTTGTTAAACAAGTTGCAGAAGAAATGGGTATGAAGTATGAAGCTGCTGCAAAAAGACTGCAAGTCAGAAGTAGAACAGGAAGCAAAAGGTACTCCTCAGTATATCCTATGCTTTGATGTAGCAGAGAGGCAGATATAGGGTCTACTGGGGTCTCTTCAGGGTGAGTGCCTTAAGGCACTACACAGGTGTCAGCTCTGTGTTCAAGTAGATTAGGGTCTAGGACATCACATTGGTAAAAACATTTGCTATGTGAGTCTTTACATGGAGAGAATATGCAGGTGATTTATGTTTCATACAGATTTTTTCTTCCCCAGTTTCCTTAAAGTTCTGCTCTTTCCCCATTGCTGCTAAGGCTAAAATCCCCACTGGTGCTTAGCTGAAGGGAAAGGAAAAAAGTAGAAAGTCTTATTTCCATGGTCTGCTTAGGAGCAAGGCAGGAAGGTGGGGTAATCCCCACTAAACGTAGAGATAGATTGTTATATCATAATTTTATCTAAAAGTTTCCTACTGATTCATAAATAAGCATAGATCTATCTACCTATCTACCTATCTATCTATCTATCGACCTACCTATCTACCTACCAATCTACCTACCTATCTCAAACTAAACTTGGTTATCTCATTGTCTATAGCACATAGTGTTGGGCTGTAAAGGGGCCTGGTCCTGGATAAGCTCACTAAATATTTGTCCCTGAATTGAATACATGAAGTATCTTACAAATACAAATAAATATATCACTGTGCTCAGTGATTTACATATAATAGTTAAAATATGCATTTATGTGACCTAACTCTGACCATATAATTCTCCTTTTCCAAATAAATGATTTTTTGTTATACAAAAGCACGTTTTGGACTTTTCAAGGTGGCGGACTAGAGGGTGGCTGCATTCCATGTTGCTCCAGGACTCAGAATTCAACCAGAGGAGATATTGAGAGACTTGGGACCAACTCAAAGCAACCGGGTGAGTCTCACCCATTGGGGAGGCGTCCCGGATGGGGCGGTAGTGCCTGAATGCAGGGAGCTTTGTGAAGTAGAGTTGCCCAATGAGACACCCCCTGCCCCCTCTGGAGCAGTGAACTCTGACAACTGGGATAATTGTAGAGGAGGCCGCTCAGCACAGCTCTTGGACTCAAGCAACCCACCGGGGCTCCATGCAGCTGCCCAGAGGAGGAGGTGCACAGTGAGCTGTTTGGACTCAGAGCCACCGCTCCTGAACACCGGGGAGCTGCCCGGAGGAGGAAGAAGAGCGCGGCAGGTCGCTTGGTCTTGGAGCGGCTGCACCAGAGGTCCTGGCGGCTGCCCAGAGGAGGAGGGGAGCAGTAAGTTGTTTGGACTCAGAGTGACAGCTCTTGAACACTGGGAGACTGCTCGGAGGAAGAGGAGGAGCGTGGCAGGTTGCCTGGTCTTGGAGCGGCTGCACCAGGGCTACGGGAGGCTGACCAGAGGAGAAGGCATGCGCCGGGCTGCTTGGACTCAGAGCGACCACTCCTGAACACCCAGGGGGCTGCCTGGAGGAGGAGGAGGGGGGCAGCGGGTTGCCTGGACTCGGAGTGACTGCACCAGGGCTATGGGCGGCTGCCTGGAAGAGGAGGAGGTGCGCAGCGGGTCAATTGGACTTGGAGCGACCGCACGGAACACCGGGCAGCTGCCAGGAAGAGGCGTGCAGCAGGTCGCTGGGGCTCGCAGCGTCTGTATAGGGCTCCAGGTGGCTGCTCAGAGGAGGGGCTGCATAGCCAGGAATTAGGTGTGGAGCACGGTCCCAGGACCTAGGAGTCTTCTTGGTGGAAGAGCCGTACAGAGACACGCTTAGGGGCGAAGCGAAGGGTCCAGGACTGCGGGCAGATGCTCTGAGGAGGGGCAGCCTAAGGAGACTCATCTGCGAAGGGTGAGGCTCCCAGGCCCAGGAGGTAGGTCCAGGCCCCTGGGAATGTTGCAGAGGAAGGCTGCCCAGCCCAGGTGGTAGTTGTGGATTGAGGGGAACCTCTAGGAGGGGAATTGACCAGCGAGACCTCCCCACCGGGTGAGTCTTCCCTGACAGGTGAGGTTTTCCCACAAGGATGGCAAAACCAGAGACACAGGCACAAACAGGCCTTGCCTCAGCCCGCAGCCTAGTTCCCCTTTGGATGACCATTGGTCAACAAATGGAGGCACCTCTTTTCCACTAGCAGGGAATATATCCCACCTGAAGGCCACCACCCCTAGAGAGGCAGCTTCCTTGTGGAACACCGCATTATCAACTTCCTCCAAGACATCAGGCTACTCAAGGATAAGAGGGGATATACTAGAAATCTTCAGGGACATTATAAGTCAATAGAGGAAATCTGCAATATCTCAGTGATCCACTGATACCTCAACAATATAAGAAAACAAGGGAAGAAAATGTCCCAAACAAATCTAGATGTTACATCAATAAAACCCAATGACAGCATGTCAGAAGAAATGACAGAAAGGGAGTTCGGAATGTACATAATTAAAATGATCAGGGAAGCCAACGATGAGATGAAAAAGCAAATGCAGGCATTGAATGATGAGATGCAAGAGCAAATGCAGGCACTGAATGATCGCATCAATGGACAGTTAAAAGAGCAAATACAGGAAGCAAAAGATCATTTCAATAAAGAGTTAGAGATATTGAAAAAAAAAACAAACAGAAATCCTTGAAATGAAGGAAACAATAAACCAAACTAAAAACTCCACAGAAAGCATAACCAATAGGATAGAACACCTGAAAGACAGAACCTCAGATACTGAAGACAAAATAACCTTGAAAACAAAGTTGACCAAACAGAGAAGATGGTAAGAAATCATGAACAGAATCTCCAAAAACTATGGGATATCATGAAAAGGCCAAATTTAAGAATTATTGGGATTGAGGAAGGCTGAGAGAAACAAACCAAAGGAATGAACAATCTATTCAATGAAATAATATCAGAAAATTTCCCAAATCTGAAGAATGAAATGGAAAATCAAGTTCAAGAGGCTTACAGGACTCCAAATACACAAAATTACGACAGACCCACACCAAGGCATATTAAAATGAAAATACCTAACATACAAAATAAAGACAGAATTTTAAAGGCTGTGAGAGAAAAGAACCAAATTACATTCAGAGGGAAACCAATACAAATATCAGCAGATTTTTCAATCCAGACCCTAAAAGCTAGAAGGGCCTGGAACAACATTTTTCAAGCCCTGAAAGAAAATGGATGACAACCAAGAATCTTATACCCAGCAAAACTTACCTTCAGATTAGACGATGAAATAAAATCCTTCCATGATAAACAAAAGCTAAAAGAATTTACAAAAAGAAAGCCAGCATTACAGAACATTCTCAGCAAAATATTCCATGAGGAAGAGATGAAAAACAAAGAAGCAAATCAGTAAAGGGAGGAACTATCCTAAAGGAATTGTCAGATAAAGAAGGAACCAAGTTGTGTAATAAATAAATAAATAAATAAATAAAATGAGCCAAATGACTGAGAATACATATCATATCTCAATAATAACACTGAATATTAATGGCCTGAACTCATTAATCAAAAGACATAGAATGGCAGATTGGAATAAAAAGAAAGATTCAAAAATATGTTGCCTGCAAGAGACTCACCTCATAGAAAGAGATACTCATAGACTAAAGGTGAAAGGATGGGGAAAAACATACCATGCACATGGACTCAGCATAAAGGCTGGGGTATCCATCCTTATTTCAGATAATGTGGACTTCAAAGCAAAGTTAGTCAGAAGGGATAAAGAAGGACATTTCATACTGCTTAAGGGAAGCATAAATCAGCAAGACATAACAATCATAAACATCTATGCCCCAAACAGTGGCGCATCCATGTATGTCAAACAAATCCTTCTCAATTTCAGAAACCAAATAGACCATAACACAATAATACTAGGTGATTTTATATGCCTTTCTCACCACTGGACAGATCTTCCACACAAAAATTGAACAAAGAAACCATAGATCTCAATAACACAATCAATAATTTAGAATTAACGGACATTTATAGAATATACCATCCAACCAAGAGCGAATACACTTTCTTCTCAGCAGCACATGGATCCTTCTCTAAAATAGACAACGTTTTATGCCACAAAGCTAATGTTAGCAAATACAAGAAGACAGAGACACTACCTTGTATTCTATCAGATCATAATGGATTGAAATTAGAAATAAATGAAAGAGTAAAAAACAGAAACTACTCCAACACCTGGAGATTAAACAATATGCTATTACATGATGAATGGATAAGAGAAGATATTAGGAGGGAAGTTAAAAAATTCTTAGAGGTAAATGAGAACAAATAAACATCATATCAAAATCTCTGAGACAGTATGAAAGCAGTACTTAGAGGAAGATTTATTTCATGGAGCGCATTCAATAAAAGAAGTAAAACTCAACAAACGACCTAACACTACAGCTCAAAGCCCTAGATAAAGAAGAACAGACCATCACCAAAAGTAGTAGTAGACAGGAAATAGTTAAACTCAGAGCTGAAATCGACGAAATTGAAACAAAAGAAACAATACAAAAAATTGACAAAATAAATAGTTAGTTCTTCGAAAAAATAAACAAAATTGATAAACCCTTAGCCACTCTAACAAAGAGAAGACAAGAGAAAACCCAAATCACTAAAATTTGGAATGAACAAGGAAATATCACAACAGACACGAGTGAAATACAAAACATAATTAGAAGCTATTTTGAAAATCTATTATCCAACAAAATAGAAAATTTCAAAGACATCAACAGGTTTCTAGAGACATATGAATTGCCTAAACTGAAGGAGGAGGACATACAAATTTAAATAGACCAATTTCAAGTAATGAAATAGAAGAAGTCATCAAAAGCCTACCAACAAAGAAAAGTCCGGGACCAGATGGGTTCTCAGCTGAGTTCTACAAAACCTTTAAAGAAGAGCTCATTCCAATACTCCTCAAAGTATTCCATAAAATAGAAGAGGAGGGAACCCTCCCAAACTCATTCTATGAAGCCAATATCACCCTGATACCTAAACCAGACAGAGACATATCGAGGAAAGAAAATTTCAGACCAATATCCTTAATGAACATCGATGCAAAAATTCTCAACAAAATTTTAGCAAATCACATATAAAAACATATTAAAAAGATAGTGCACAATGATCATGTGGGTTTCATCCCAGGAATGCAAGGTTGGTTCAACATCTGGAAATCAATAAATGTCATTCACCATATCAACAGATTTAAAGTCAAGAATCACATGATTATTTCAATAGATGCAGAAAAAGCATTTGATAAAATACAGCACCCCTTCATGTTCAAAACACTAGAAAAAATAGGGATAGTGGGAAAATTCCATAACATTGTAAAGGCCATCTATGCTAAGCCCATGGCTAATATCATTCTAAATGGTGAAAAACTGAAAGCATTCCCCCTAAAAACTGGAACAAGGCAGGGATGCCCCCTTTCACACTTCTATTCAATATCATCCTTGAAACTGTAGCCAGAGCAAGTAGACAGACCAAAGAAATTAAAGGGATATGAACAGGAAAAGAACTCAAACTATCCCTATTTGCGGATGATATGATTATATCCTTAGAGGAACCAGGAAATTCCACCAGAAAACTTTTAGAACTCATAAGTGAATTCAGTAAAGTAGCAGGATATAAGATCAATGCTCATAAATCTAATGCATTTTTATACATAAGTGATGAATCTCTGGAAAGAAAAATTAGGAAAACTATCCCATTCGCAATAGCATCGAAAAAAATAAAATACTTGGGAATCAATCTAACAAAAGAGGTGAAAGACCTCTACAATGAGAACTACAGAACACTAAAGAAAGACATTAAAGAAAACCTTAGAAGATGGAAAGATCTCCCATGTTCTTGGATAGGCAGAATTAATATTGTCAAAATGGCCACACTACCAAAAGTGCTATACAGATTCAATGCAATTTCAATTAATATACCAATGATGTACCTTACAGAAATAGAGCAAGCAATCATGAAATTCATCTGGAAGAATAAGAAACCCAGAATAGCAAAAGCAATCCTTAGCAGGAAAAATGAAGCTGGGTGTATCGCAATACCAGGACTTCAAGTATACTACAAAACAATAGTAACAAAAACAGCATGGTATTGGTACCAAAACAGACAGGTAGATCAATGGTACAGAATAGAGGACAGGGACACAAACCCAAATAAATATAATTTTCTCATAGTAGACAAAGGGGCCAAAAATATGCAATGGAGAAAAGATAGCCTCTTCAACAAATGGTGCTGGGAGAATTGGAAATCCATATGCAACAGAATGAAACTAAACCCATATCTCTCACCATGCTCAAAACTAAACTCAAAGTGGATTAAGGACCTTGGAATCAGACCAGAGATCCTGAAGATTATAGAAGAAAAAGTAGGTCCAGATCTTCAACATGTCAGCTTAGGACCAGACTTCCTCAACAGGACTCCCATAGCACAAGAAATAAAAGCAAGAATCAATAACTGGGATAGATTCAAACTAAAAAGCTTTCTCTCAGCAAAGGAAACTATCAGCAATGCAACGAAAGATCCTACATACAGAGTGGGAGAAAATCTTTGCCAATCATACTTCAGATAGAGCACTAATCTCCAGAATCTAAAAAGAACTCAAAAAACTCTACATCAAGAATGCAAATAACCCAGTCAACAAATGGGCTAAGGAAATGAACAGACACTTCACAGAAGAAGATCTACAAGCAATCAACAAACATATGAAAAAATGTTCCTCATCTCCAGTAATAAGAGAAATGCAAATCAAAACTACCCTAAGATTCCATCTCACCCCAATTAAAATGGCCATTATCAAGAATACAAGCAACAATAGGTGTTGGCGAGGATGTGGGGAAAAAGGTACACTCATACATTGCTGGTCGGGCTGCAAATTAGTGCAGCCACTCTGGAAAGCAGTGTGGAGATTCCTTAGAAAACTTGGAATGGAACCACCATTTGACCCAGCTATCCCACTCCTTGGCCTATACCCAAAGGACTTAAAATTAGCATACTTCACAGATACAGCCACATCAATGTTCATAGCTGCTCAATTCACAATAGCCAGACTGTGGAACCAACCTAGATGCCTTTCAATTGATGAATGGATAAAGAAACTGTGGTATATATATATACAATGGAATATTACTCAGCCATAAAGAATGATAAAATTACGGCATTTGCAGGCAAATGGATGAAACTGGAGAATATCATGCTAAATGAGATAAGCCAATCTCAAAAAACCAAAGGACGAATCATCTCTCTGATAAGCGGCTGATGACACATAATGGGGGGTGGGAGGGATTAGGGTTAGGGAAGGGGGAAAGAATGGAGGAAGGAAGGACTGTATAGAGGGAAAAGAAGGGTGGGAGGGCAGGGGGGAAGGGAAAAAAATAACAATGAATCAAACATTACCCTATGTAAATTTATGATTACACAAATGGTATGCCTTTACTCCATGTATAAACAGAGAAACAACATGTATCCCATTTGTTTACAATAAAAAAATATATATTTTATATATGTGTGTGTGTGTGTATATATATATATATATATATATACATATATACATACACATACACACTACTGCCACATATGACTAAAAAGAACAGAAAAACAAAAGTACATTTTGGACCACATTATTAAAAAAATTAAATCATAAAAGCATTTTACAATCATAAGTACTCAACATTATTTTAGTGTTAATCTGTATCAATAAAGAAAGAATAAGACTATTACTCAGTTCTTTTTTAAAAACACCTTGTACAAATAAATTTATCCTTCCCTTTACAGTTAGGTGTTTGGTATCACGGTATTAAACCATTCATTTTCACTTAACAGGAATAAGCAACCCCTACACAGAATTATATATTATAGTTCAGAGACTATCATCAGTATTTCTAAATTAAAAGAAAACCAGCCTTCTAGAAAAAAGTATAGGTATTTCAAAAATGGTTTTCAATTATTATTTCCTTAGGAGGTTATAAAAACCACTACTTATATTGTATATAAACTAGGAATAGAGAACCACAACTGTAGATAAAATAACTTAAGATGCTAACAATTAACTTTCTCCATTCTTTCACTGATCTCAACTGGTTAACTGTATTTATATTTTCTTGGTCAATGTTAACTAGGAATGTTCAAGGAGCTCAGTGTTGAGTGCCTGCTTAGCATGTAGAAGGCCCTGGGTTCAATCCCCAGCACAAACAAAGAAACAAACAAACATATGCTTCCAAACAGTAACATTAGGGTAAAGAACTGAAAAACATAAACAATCCTATTCACTATAAATTGTTTTTGAAAACTCATCATTATTTGCATTCTAGTTATTTCTCAAAAGGATTTGAAGACATTTACAGATTATTTTTCTGTAATATAGAAAGGAAAAAAAAACAGAACATTCAGAGGATACACGAGTGATAAATTCTCTGGGGTAAACATATTGAAAAGGTTATAAAACTCAGTAATTTTGACTCAAATTATTTTTTTGCTATCAGGAAGGAAAATACACTGGGTTTTGTCTCCTGACCATTGAGAAAGCAAAATTTTTCCTACAACTAAACTTAAATTGGAATTTCTTACATTATATAGAGTGACTGACATGGTGAAGAATATTTCTAGCTATAGCTCTGTGGGGTTTAGATAAATAATTATTCAAGTGACATTTCTAGTAGGGATTTTATAAAGAGTAACATTAAATGTAATTTAATAAATACTGTGTTATACACAGCAAAATACAATTTAGCCATTAATACTGTACCTGCATTTGTAACAAGGCACTCCATTAACTACTAATTTTTAATTTTCCCACAGCCTAGTAATCAACTTTTATTATATCATAATTTTATTGTATGTATTCTTTTGAAAATTGCCTCAAATACTTAATAAAATTGAATAGAGTATACATAACTAAAAAACTGCAAGTACAACTTTGATTTTATAGGAACATTGAGACTGAACCATGCAGATGCCTTGCCCATGCACCCACAGAGCAAGCTAGTAGAATTTTCTTTAGTTGATTTAAAAACCTTATAAAAATAGGAAGTTCCACTGACAAAAAGACTGGAAATGGTACAGCATACAACTTCACCTTTTTGATGGATATTGGTTGTAGAATGGCACTGTGATTAACATGGAAATGTAAAGCTCAGGTTGAAGTACAGTCAGTGAAACATTAATAATAAGCAACCTAATAGAACATTTAATTTCAAAAAGATCTTACCTTTTGCTGTGTTGTAGGACCCAGTGATTTGGGTGGAAAAGTACAAGGTATCCGTCCGTGATGAATATGATATGGTAACAGAAGACTGGGATCTAACGGGACCCAAGGAACAGAGAGACTGGAAGGTATACCAGGAAGGTCACAATGTGTTTTATGTAAATTGTATGCTGTCCTAGTAACTTTTCCATCAGAGGTCTTGTAGATCAGGAGCGAAGAATCTTCTGCTGCATGAGACAACAAGTAGGAACCCTCCTGCAAACTAAATATATGACTGAAGTTCAATTTACTAGCTCACTGGGTCAATTTCAACAGCACTTTCTTAACCATGATCTATTAATAAAACTGAACACAAATACAGGAATACACCGCCTCTGAAAATGCTTTTATGACCAATAAAAATAGACTTCAAATTTTAAAAGTCTTTTAAACTATTTTAATGCCTTTTAGGCAATTAATTTTAATTTTTATTCTAAAGTTCAGAATATCTGATCATTTTCTTTTCACTACGTATCAGGCAATTTGTAAAATTTCAATTGTCTAATAGAAAAAGTCTGCCTATTTTTCTAATCTATGGAGAACAGATGCTTACTGAAAAACATCTGTCTTTCAACATTTTCATTCATTCAACATCCCATCTACTTTGTTTCTAGTAATAAATAGAAGTTAACAGGTAGAGATATAGAGTAATAAATAGTAATAGAAGCAGAATATGAGTTAATGTTAATACTGAACTGTACACAAATTTTAAGAGGGCAGACCTCATGTTCAATGATCTTATCATAATAAAATTAAAATTATTTTAAATTATAAAAATGACAAAAAAACATGAAAGAAAGTTAATGTTACATGTTTATGACAGCTGGTACTTTAAAATAAAGTGGCATAAACAATTGGTGGAACAACCAAGATACAATATGAAGTATTATTATGAGGATAATAATACAAATAGCAGCTAATAGGTACTGAATTTTTATCATAAGCCAACTAACTAATATACTGCTTCATATCCATTTTCTAATTAAATCCTCTGCAACAAATCTTCAAAGCATAATATTAATTATTAACTTCATTTTGGTGATAAACAAATTAAGAGACGTTAAGCAATTTGCCCAAAGTTGTGAGTACAGTAGGGTTTATATATAAACCCAGGCAGTCAAATTTCACAGGCCATACCCTTAATCATGACCCTCTACTGACACAATAATCAGTTATGTCAAACATCCAATTCACATTTTCCTTTCCTTCTTAGAAAGCTTTAAGCAATTCAATGTGCCATCAAAAAGAGCTAACAGGATATGATTAATATACTGTGCTTTCTTGGGATTACACTCCTTTGGATCAAAGGAGAACAGTTCTTTCTCACATTATTAAAAAGAGAGATTAATCATACTTTAGTTATATAGATCTGCCTACAAACCTGTAAGTTACAGTTTCATTGACTTTTTTTTTGTACAGGGGATTTAATCCAGGGGTACTTAACCCCTGAGTCCCATTCACAGTCCTTTTTTATTTTGAGACAGGGTTTTGCTAAATTGCTTAGGACCTTGATAAGTTGCTGAGGTTGGCCTTGAACTTGGGATCCTCCTGCCTCAGTCTCCCTAGTCTCGGGGGTTACAGTCATGCATTTTCATTCACTTTTTAAACTAAAAATTAATAGATGTTGATGAAGGCAGTACCAAGAATTATTCTTATCCTTTAGAATCTTTCTTCTTTTATCACTTTCACATAAGGAAATGAATAATAATTGATATGGAAGCAGGAATAAATAACATTTCAAATATTGAGCTTTTACCAATGAAAATCACTAAAATCACAAAAAATGAAGAATATTTTAGTTTACCAAAAAATGTATACATATTTTGTGACATGGGTCTTGCTATGTTGCCCAGGTTGATCTTGAACTCCTAGGTTCAAGTGATCCTCCTGCCTCAACCTCCCAATTTGTGCCATCCTGCCCTGCTCCAGAGCAATGTTTTTCCTGCATTATCCAAGTGGGCCCAATGTAATCAGTTTTTAAATGTGGAAGGAAGCTGAAGAGTCATAGGGAGATCCTACCTAGAAACAAATGCAGCCAAGTGGATACTACGATTTGAACCCAGTGAGACCCATTAGTTCTTAAGATCTACAAAACTGCAAAATATTAAATTTGTGTTGTTTTACAAGACTCATTTTGTATAGCTAAAACAGAAAACTAATTTAAGTCTGGGGATGTAGCTTAATGGTAGCGTGTGTGTAGCATGTGTGAGGTTCTGGTTTTCATTTCCCAGCACCATACTCAAATAAATAAGAAAATTAGTAACAAATGAAATAAGATATTTATAATAAAAATTCAAAAGCATCTGGTAAGTTTCATGTATAAATACTGTCCCTGCTTACAAATACAAATGTTGTCAAAGAATCTCAGAACTAAGAAGTCCTTAGGTACTTTCTGTACCTGACACTATCATTTTACAAATAAGGAAACACACATCTGGGTGTATAGTTTAAGTGGAGAGTTAGAACTTGAACTTGGAAATTTTGACTTTGAGTTCAGACTTCTGAATTGTTGTCTAGTTTATCTTTTCATAAGGGTCTAACAGAAGGTATGTAAAAATTCATATAATAGCTGGATAAATGATATGGAAATTCATATTCTTAATTTGCCATACACTTAATAAATAACTGTTGGTTACTACCTCTCTGTGGCTTCTTTATCCTACATGAAAACTTTGGTAGTCTAAATAATGGTCACCCACGATATTCACATCCTGATCTCCAGACCTGTAAATACATTAACTTTAATGGCTCTGCAAATATGTTAAGGATTCTGAGATGAGGAGATTATACTAGATTCATTGGTAGGGCCAATGTAATTACAGGGCCCTTGTGGGAAGTAAGCAGAGGAAAATACTATTATTAGGGAGAATGCAGTGTCACCTGGATGCAGACATCTGAGTGATGAACTCTGAAGATGGAGGAAGGGGCTGCAAGTCAAAGAATACAGTGGGTACTAGAAACCTGTAAAGGACAAGGAAGGCATGGTGGTGTACACCTGTTATTTCAGCAACTTGGAAGGTTGAGACAGGAGGATCCCAAGTTCAAGGCTAGCCTCGGCAGTTTGGCGAGACACTGTCTCCAAAAAAAAGAAAAGGAACAGTTCTACAGTTCTAGTTCTTGCCTTACAGCTCCAGAAGAAATAAGCCCTGCTGATGCCTTTGACTTTAGATAGTGAAATTGATTCTGAATTTTGGGCCTTCAGAACCATAAACAGAATTATAATTTCATATTACTTTAAGTCACTTTTAGTAGTGGCAATTTATTATATGGGCAATAGGAAACTAATAAAATAGCCTTGTAGAAAAATATATTTGCAAGTTCATTATAACCAGATACTGTCATATTATCTTTTCATTTATATTTTTATAATTTCAACTTAAACAAAATAATTCTTGCATTTCTGGTTTTTTCCCACTGATTGGTAATAACATATTTTCAAATTTTCTAAGAATAGTTGCATAAGAAAATCAGACATATCAGTGCAAAATGTCCAAAAAATACTTACCTACTTAATTTCTTTAGAATGTGTTGGAGAATGTTAAATAAACTTGAAACCCTATTAAACAGAAGAAATGTATGTAAAATTAAACCAAAAACACTTAATTCTTAATAATTACAGCTTCTCAGGAAAAGAAATACCCTCAATAACACAGGAAAACAGCAGATGAGACAATATAAAATAATACCAAACTGTTTAACTTTTGGATGAAAAAATGATAAACTTTTATTTTTGTCACTTCTGTATGTCTTTTAGACATGGTGGTAAATTAGTTTCCAAATATTTGATGGGTACTTTAAGTATGCAATTACAGAGAAGCTAGTGATTGTGGATGGAACAACTAAAGGGAAATGAAATGTTATTCTAAGTTCTTTTTCAGTATCTTTTCTAGATCCTTATTCCTATATTATTTCTCTTTTTAAAAAATGATTTTCACTGAGAGAAGTGAGGCAGGCAGAGAATAGGGTATAGAACAATTTTTCTATTCACATATGTAAAGAAAAATTACCACCCAAGAGAAGCAATTCATATGAACAAAAGTGGATATAGTTAAGTGTAGGCATAGAATTCAAGTTTGAATTTGGGACATTTAAAAAACATCAAGTCTCAGAGTTGGAACTATGCAGTTAATGTAAGTTAAGACAATTTCCCATTCTAAATGGTGAATTAAACATATCAATTAAGACCAAGAATGTCTGACATCAGCTTAGTCATGGGCTCTGGGGGCAAGGACCTATAAGTCTCAGTTCTCATATATAAAATGGCAAAGATACTACAACCAGCCTTTCATAGGAAGTTGTGAGATACAAATGAGATAATATTCATAAGTTATTTTCCTTTGTATTTAGGCACTTAAAGAGTTCTGAGTACAACAAATTCATTTAGTTTTGGTATACAAAAAGTTTGGTAGGATGGGCAAACTTTTAGAAACTGTGATGTCCAAATCAATGTCCATAAACCTGAGAGCTGAGAACTCCCTTTCCTGTGAAGAGGCAGAATGTTTGTTTCCTATGTACTTTAAGATGGTGGCCACTCTATAGCTCCAGCCTCCTTTGCTTTAAGTAGAAAGACTGGTTCTTTTGACATTAGATTTAATTTGGAGATGGAGATGGAGATGCCTACTATGGATGGCTCACAAGTTGGGTTAGGAAAACCTCAGTGTATAAAATGATTAGAAATCTTGAAAATAAATTATTTAAGCTTAACCAATATCTAAAGGTAAAAGAAAATTTGTTATCATATTAACAAGTTTTTTTCAATTATATCACAAAGTGAACTTTCTTACTTAAGTGCTGAAAGTTTTTCTTTTAATTCTTCTGAGGTAATTTCTTCTAGCAGGAAAAGCCTTGAGGTAAATGCATCAATATGCCCTAAAATAAAATATCAAACTTAAAAAAAAAAAGGAAATGAGGTATTTAAAAAACAAAAAAACCAACAAGTTACCTACTCTCCTTCAAGATGTATTTTACAAAATTTTAATAATTATAAAAAATTTTACATTCTAAAAGGAGAAATACATGTTTTATTAGGTCTATCAAGCAAAGTTATATTTTAAAATGACAAAAATTCAAATTATAAAAAAAGTTCATATTCATTTTTAAGTATTTGCTGAGTGTAGAAAAGTTCACAAATGTCCACAAACACAAGCTAATTCCTAAGCCTACAATTTAAGAATAACTGATCAGGGTTGGGGTTGTGGCTCAGTGGTAAAGTTGATCAGGGTTGGGGTTGTGGCTCAGTGGTAAAGTGCTTGCCTAGCATGTGTGAGGCCCTGGGTTCAATCCTCAGCACCACATAAACAAATAAATAAATAATATATAGATATTGTGCCCATCTATAAAAAAAAAAATTAAAAAGAATAACTTCAAATATTAGTTTTTCTAATTCCCATTAAAGTTTCATTTTTATTGAGTTTTTCAAGGAAATATATACCTATTATTAAAATAAGCACTTAAAAATTTGCTGATTGGTTATGCTCTATATATCTTTATACATGTGGTTCTTAGGATGACAATTAGATTATAAACAATATGGCTTATTATTTAACTAAAGCACACCATGAGATTTCTTGTGGTTTAAACAGTCTGCTCAGTCTTTTTTCTTTTTCTTTTTTCCTGGGGATTTCCAGGGTCTGTACATGCTACCACCATATATTCCCCAATCAAATTTTATTTTGAGATAGGGTCTAACTAATTTGCTGAGGCTGATCACTAACTTACGATCCTCCTGCTTTAGTCTACTGAGCACCTAGGATTACAAACAAGCACCATCATGCCAACTCAAAAGTCTTACTTACTTACAAGCATGATATGAATCTAAAATTCCAAAAACCAAAACAGTACATGTTCAAAATAACACTTCTATTTTAAAAAGTCATGTGTATGTTTTAACAAACAGGTTGAGACACAACAGTGAAGCTTTATGATATACCAAGAGTGATACAAAACTTAGCCCTGAGTCAAATCAAGTCATGATTATCAATCAAGTCATGATTTAACCATCTGTCATGATTAAAAAATCAGGAAGCATAAAAGGAACACTCACCATGACTAAAAATGATACTGTTTTAAAATAATACTGTTTTTGGATTTACTTTTATTAATTCATAATATTGGGTTGTTAAAACAAATTACCAGGCATGTTGATATCAATCATAGGAACAACAAAATACATATAATTTTCATATCTAGCCCACTTTAATTTCATTTGCTTTATACTCAAAGAATTTAATTAGAATACAGCTCAGTTTGTAGAAGGCCCTGGGTTCAATTCCTAGCACTGCAAAAAAAAAAAAAAAAAAAAAAAAAGCTAAGATAACATGAAAAATAAATATTCACAATTTAGGGAGATTTCAACATATCTTAAGTGACTGATAGAATATGTTGATTAAAATAAAAGTGGGTATATAGAAAACTTGAGAAAAACAGGATTAACCAAATGAATATACAGAGAATACTATGCCCAACAATTGCAGAATATACATTTTTTTGCAAATATTTTTCTATGACATATACCTATATCAATATACCTATATTAATTTCCAAATATTTGAGAATTTAAAAATTGTTTCAGTGTTGATGGCTTAATTGCATTGTGGTCCAAGAACATACTGTGATCTCAATCCTTTAGGTCTATTTTCGTAAGTATATGTATATATTTGCAAAAAAATCATACAGTGACATTTCTAATAACAAAGTTGTGCATTTAATGGTTTTAAAACCATAGAAAAAGGATGTTTTGTGCTATTTTATTTTTTGGTACTGGGGATTGAACCCAAGGGCACTAAACCAGTGAGCTACAACCCTAGCCCTTGACATTTTTTTTGAGACAAGGTCTTGCTAAGTTGCTTAGAGCCTAAGTTGCCAAGGCTGGCTTCAAATTTACAATCCTCCTGCCTCAGACTCCCGAATTGTTGGGATTACAGATGTGTGCCACCACACCTGGCAACATTATATTTTTAGATGCTTACAAAATAAGCCTTCGAAGAGACTAACAGTTCTTACCCTTTTAAAGAAACTCAATGAAAAAGTACATATTATAGTATACATCAAATATGGTCTATCAATTCAGACAATCATCCTAAGCGCTAAGAGGGCTTACCTCCTTGAGATTACAACTATTGAGAGAGCCAAGATGTTGGACTGCCTTCAAGAGAAGCTGCCTTCCTTGTCGCTTGGTAATTCAGGTTTCAAGCAGAGGAAAATTTTTCTCTGTGAGGCAGTCTTTGCTGCTCATCGATCCCCTGCTGTTTACCCCATTTGTCCACCTCAATCACCTGCAGACTGCCAGTATATCAATCTACTTTTTGAGTGCAGATCTCTCACTGCCTGCCATCTATCATTTGCCATTTGCCTGTTTGCCTGCCTCTTGCCTGCCCATCACCTTCCTTTCACTTACCAATCACCCACCACCTGAGGTCCACCTGCCAATCATCTGCCAGGAGCCTGCAGACCACCCACAGACCACAGACCTCCAGCTGATCACCAGCTGCCTGCTACTGCCTGCAAGTCCAGTACCCACAGGTTTGGTTAAATGTGGTTGCCACCATTTTGGGACAAAAGTCAGGACCTGCAGGACCCCCAGCCTGACTGACCATGCTCCACCTCCAGGACACCCCAGCCTGAATGACCACACCCCACAAGGACTTGCCACCAACACCCCATGCGGCAACTTCCCATTTGCCAACACATTTGGAAACCAATGCAGCCATCTTGTATTATCCTGGAAGTGGAAGTTGCCATCTTTAGGTGGGGCCAATCCCATTCTAAGACACCTCCTGGAGACTGGAAGCTCATTGTCAGAACAGGTTTTGGAATCCTGCAGGGTCACTATAAGCCTATAAGGGGGAAATTGCAATACCCCAGGATCTGCATAGCTGGAAGGGAAGATAACGTGAACAACATGAAAAAAACAATGGAAGAAAGTATTCCAAACAAACCAAGATTTTATATTAATAGAATCCAATGACAGCATGGTAGAAGAAATGTCAGAAAAGGCGTTCAGAATATACTTAATTAATATACTTAATTAAAATGATTCATGAAGCAAAGAATGAAATAAGATAGTAAATGCAGGCAATGAATGATCACTCCAATAAATAGTTAAAAGAGCAACTGCAGGAAGCAGATGAAATAAAGGAAACAATAAACCAAATAAAAAACTCAGGGGGTTTCAAGATGGCGGCCTAGAGGGTGGCTGCATTTCATGTTGCTCCGGGACTCAGGATTCAAAAGAGGAGATATTGAGACGCTTGGGACCAACTCAAAGCAGCCGGGTGACTCTCACCCCCTGGGGAGGCATCCCGGATGGGACGGTGGTCCCGGAACGCAGGAAACTTTGTGAAGTGGAACTGCCAGCGAGACGCCCCTCCCCCCGCTGGAGCAGTGAACTCGGACAGCTGGGAGCGCCATAAAGGAGGCCGCTCGGCACAGCACTGGGACTCGGAGCAACCACTGGGGCTCCGGCGGCTGCCCAGGGGAGGAGTGGCGAGGAGAGCTGTGTGGACTCAGGACACTGGGGCCTGCCCTGGGGAGGAGGAGGAGGAGCGTGGCCACTTGGATTCGGAATGACTGCACCAGAGCTACAGGCGGTTGCCAGAGGAGAAGCTGCGCAGCGAGCTGTTTGGACTCAGAGCGATGCTTCTGAACACCGGGGCCTGCCCTGGGGACGAGGAGGAGGAAGAGGAGCGCGGCCGCTTGGATTCGGGGTGACTACACCAGAGCTACAGGCGGTTGCCAGAGAAGGGGCTGCGTGGCGAGTTGTTTGGACTCAGACCACTTCTGAACCCCGGGGCCTGCCCGGAGGAGTAGGAGGAGGAGGAGGAGGACAGCGGCGGGTCCTTTGGACTCGCAGTGACTGCATTAGCGCTCTAGACGGCTGCTCGGAGGAGAAGGCGAGAGGTGAGTTGTTTGGACTTAAAGTGACAGCTTCTGAACACAGGGGGGCTGCCTGGAGGAGAAGCGTGGTGGGACGTTTGGTCTTGAGTGGCCGCACCAGAGCTCCGGGCGGTTGCCCAGAGGACCCGTGCTGCGGGTCACGTGGACTCAGAGCCACTCAGAGCGACTGCTCCTGAACACCCCGGGGGTTACCTGGAGAAGGAGGAGGAACGGGGAGGGTCACTTCGACTCAGAGTGATTGATTGCCCAGGGCTACGGGTGGTTGGTGGAGGTGGAGGCACGCAGTGAGTTTCTTGGAATCCTAGTGACCGCACCGGAACACTGGGCGGCTGTCTGGAGGAAGAGGCGTGTGGCGGGTCTCTGGGATTCAGAGCGATTGTACAGGGCCCCAGGTGGCTGCTCAGAGGAGGGGCCGCATAGTCAGGCGATTAGGTGCAGAGCAGGGTCCCAGGATCTAGGAGGCTTCTTGGTGGAAGAGCCGCACAGAGACAGGCTTAGGGCGGAGCGAAGGTTCCAGGCCTGCGGGCAGATTCTCTGAGGAAGGGCAGCCTAGGGAGAGTCATCTGCAAAGGGTGAGGCTCCCAGGCCCAGGAGGTAGGGCCGGGCGCCTGGGAACTTTGCAGAGGAAGGCAGCCCAGCCCAGGCAGTAGCTGTAAATTGAGGCGAACCTCTAGGAGGGAACTGACCAGCGACACCTCCCCACCGGGTGAGTCTTCCCTGCTGGGTGAGGTTTCCCCACAAGGATGGCAAAACCAGAGACACAGGCCCAAACAGGCCTTGCCTCAGCCCACAGCCTAGGTCCCCTTTGGATGACCATTGGTCAGCAAGTGGAGGCACCTCTGCCCACTAGCAGGGATTATACCCCACCTGAAGGCCACCACTCCTAGAGAGGCAGCTTTCTTGTGGAGCACCACATTATCAACTTCCTCCAAGACTTCAGCCTACTGAAGGCTAAGGGGGGATATATATAGAAATCTTCAGGGACATTGTAAGTCAATAGAGGAAATCTGCAATATCTCAGCGGTCCTATGATACCTGAACAATATGAGAAAACAAGGAAAGAAAATGCTGCAAACAAATCTAGATGTTACATCAATAAAACCCAGTGACAGCATGGCAGAAGAAATGACAGAAAAGGAGTTCAGAATGTACATAATTAAAATGATCAGAGAAGCAAACGATGAGATGAAAGAGCAAATGCACGCGCTGAATGATGAGATGAAAGAGCAAATGCAAGCATTGATTGATCGCACCAATCGACAGTTAAAAGAGCAAATACAGGAAGCAAAAGATCATTTCAATAAAGAGTTAGAGATATTGAAAAAAAACCAAACAGAAATCCTTGACATGAAGGAAACAATAAACCAAATTAAGAACTCCATAGAAAGCATATCCAATAGGATAGAACACCTGGAAGACAGAACCTCAGACATTGAAGACAAAATATTTAACCTTGAAAACAAAGTTGAACAAACAGAGAAGATGGTAAGAAATCATGAACAGAATCGACAAGAACTATGGGATATCATGAAAAGGCCAAATTTAAGAATTATTGGGATTGAGGAAGGCTGAGAGAAACAAGCCAAAGGAATGAACAATCTATTCAATGAAATAATATCAGAAAATTTCCCAAATCTGAAGAATGAAATGGAAAATCAAGTTCAAGAGGCTTACAGGACTCCAAATACACAAAATTACAACAGACCCACACCAAGGCACATTATAATGAAAATACCTAACATACAAAATAAAGACAGAATTTTAAAGGCTGTGAGAGAAAAGAACCAAATTACATTCAGGGGGAAACCAATACGGATATCAGCAGATTTTTCAATCCAGACCCTAAAAGCTAGAAGGGCCTGGAACAACATTTTTCAAGCCCTGAAAGAAAATGGATGACAACCAAGAATCTTATACCCAGCAAAACTTACCTTCAGATTAGACGATGAAATAAAATCCTTCCATGATAAACAAAAGCTAAAAGAATTTACAAAAAGAAAGCCAGCATTACAGAACATTCTCAGCAAAATATTCCATGAGGAAGAGATGAAAAACAAAGAAGCAAATCAGCAAAGGGAGGAATTATCCTAAAGGAATTGTCAAATAAAGGAGGAAACAAGTTGTGTCAAACAAATAAATAAATAAAATTTAAAAAATGAACCAAATGACCGGGAAACCAAATCATATCTCTATAATAACCCTGAATGTTAATGGCCTGAATTCATCAATCAAAAGACACAGACTGGCAGATTGGATTAAAAAGAAAGATCCAACAATATGTTGCCTGCAAGAGACTCACCTCATAGAAAAAGATACCCATAGACTAAAGGTGAAAGGATGGGGAAAAACATACCATGCACATGGACTCAGCAAAAAAGCTGGTGTATCCATCCTCATTTCCGATAATGTGGACTTCAAGCCAAAGTTAGTCAGAAGGGATAAAGAAGGTCATTTCATACTGCTTAAGGGAAGCATAAATCAGCAAGATATAACAATCATAAACATCTATGCCCCAAACAGTGGCTCATCCATGTATGTCAAACAAATCCTTCTCAATTTCAGAAACCAAAGAGACCATAACACAATAATACTAGGTGATTTTAACACGCCTCTCTCACCACTGGACAGATCTTCCAGACAAAAATTGAACAAAGAAACCATAGATCTCAATAACACAATCAATAATTTAGAATTAACGGACATTTATAGAATATACCATCCAACCAAGAGCGAATACACTTTCTTCTCAGCAGCACATGGATCCTTCTCTAAAATAGACCATATATTATGCCACAAAGCTAATGTTAGCAAATACAAGAAGATAGAGACACTACCATGTATTCTATCAGATCATAATGGATTGAAGTTAGAAATAAATGAAAGAGTAAAACACAGAAACTATTCCAACATCTGGAGATTAAACAATATGCTATTATATGATGAATGGATAACAGAAGATATTAGGAAGGAAATTAAAAAATTCTTAGAGGTAAATGAGAACAAAAAACATCATATCAAAATCTCTGGGACACTATGAAAGCAGTACTTAGAGGGAAATTTATTTCATGGAGCGCATTTAATAAAAGAAGTAAAACTCAACAAATAAACGACCTAACACTACAGCTCAAATCCCTAGAAAAAGAAGAACAGAACAGCACCAAAAGTAGTAGAAGACAGGAAATAGTTAAACTCAGAGCTGAAATCAATGAAATTGAAACAAAAGAAACAATACAAAAAATTGACAAAATAAATAGTTGGTTCTTCGAAAAAATAAACAAAATTGATAAACCTTTAGCCACACTAACAAAGAGAAGACGAGAGAAAACCCAAATCACTAAAATTCGGAATGAACAAGGAAATATCACAACAGACAGGATTGAAATACAAAACATAATTAGAAGCTATTTTGAAAATCTATACTCCAACAAAATAGAAAATTTTGAAGGCATCAACAGGTTTCTAGAGACATATGAATTGCCTAAACTGAACGAGGAGGACATAAACAATTTAAATAGACCAATTTCAAGTACTGAAATAGAAGAAGTCATCAAAAGCCTACCAACAAAGAAAAGTCCGGGACCAGATGGGTTCTCAGCCGAGTTTTACAAAACCTTTAAAGAAGAGCTCATTCCAATACTTCTCAAAGTATTTCATAAAATAGAAGAGGAGGGAACCCTCCCAAACTCATTCTATGAAGCCAATATCACCCTGATACCTAAACCAGACAGAGACATATCGAGGAAAGAAAATTTCAGACCAATATCCTTAATGAACATCGATGCAAAAATTCTCAACAAAATTTTAGCAAATCGCATACAAAAACATATTAAAAAGATAGTGCACCATGATCAAGTTGGTTTCATCCCAGGGATGCAAGGTTGGTTCAACATCAGGAAATCAATAAACATAATTCACCACATTAATAGACTTAAAGTCAAGAATCACATGATTATTTCAATAGATGCAGAAAAAGCATTTGATAAAATACAGCAGCCCTTCATGCTCAAAACACTAGAAAAAATAGGGATAGTGGGAACATTCCTTAACATTGTAAAGGCCATTTATGCTAAGCCCATGGCTAATATCATTCTAAATGGTGAAAAACTGAAAGCATTCCCCCTAAAAACTGGAACAAGGCAGGGATGCCCTCTTTCACCACTTCTATTCAACATCGTTCTTGAGACTCTGGCCAGAGCAATTAGACAAACCAAAGAGATTAAAGGGATACGAATTGGGAAAGAAGAACTCAAACTATCCCTGTTCGCTGATGACATGATTATATATTTAGAGGAACCTGGAAATTCCACCAGAAAACTCTTAGAACTCATAAGTGAATTCAGTAAAGTAGCAGGTTACAAGATCAATGCCCATAAATCCAACGCATTTTTATACATAAGTGATGAATCTTCAGAAAGAGAAATTAGGAAAACTACCCCATTCACAATAGCCTCGAAAAAAATAAAATACTTGGGAATCAATCCCACAAAAGAGGTGAAAGACCTCTACAATGAGAACTATACAACACTAAAGAAAGAAATTAAAGAACACCTTAGAAGATGGAAAGATCTTCCATGTTCTTGGATAGGAAGAATTAATATTGTCAAAATGGCCATACTACCTAAAGTGCTATACAAATTCAATGCAATTCCAATTAAAATCCCAATGATGTACCTTACAGAAATAGAGCAAGCAATTATGAAATTCATCTGGAAGAATAGGAAACCCAGAATAGCTAAAGCAATACTTAGCAGGAAGAGTGAAACAGGGGGTATTGTAATACCAGATCTTCAACTCTACTACAAAGCAATAGTAACAAAAACGGCATGGTATTGGTACCAAAATAGAAAGGTAGATCAATGGTATAGAATAGAGGACACGGACATAAACCCAAATAAATACAATTTTCTCATACTAGACAAAGGTGCCAAAAATATGCAATGGAGAAAAGATAGCCTCTTCAACAAATGGTGCTGGGAGAATTGGAAATCCATATGCAACAGAATGAAACTAAACCCATATCTCTCACCATGCACGAAACTAAACTCAAAATGGATTAAGGACTTCGGAATCAGACCAGAGACCCTGCAGATTATAGAAGAAAAAGTAGGTCCAAATGTTCATCTTGTTGGTCTAGGATCAGACTTCCTTAACAGGACTCCCATAGCACAAGAAATAAAAGCTAGAATCAACCACTGGGATAGATTCAAACTAAAAAGCTTTCTCTCAGCAAAGGAAACTATCAGCAATGTGAAGAAAGAGCCTACAGAATGGGAGAATAATTTTGCCAATCATACTTCAGATAGAGCACTAATCTCCAGAATCTATAAAGAACTCAAAAAACTTTACTCCAAGAATTCAAATAATCCAGTCGACAAATGGGCTAAGGAAATGAATAGACACTTCACAGAAGAAGATCTACAAGCAATCAACAAACATATGGAAAAATGTTCAACATCTCTAGTAATAAGAGAAATGCAAATCAAAACCACCCTAAGATTCCATCTCACCCCAATTAGAATGGCGATTATCAAGAATACAAGCAACAACAGGTGTTGGCGAGGATGTGGGGAGAAAGGTACACTCATACATTGCTGGTGGGGCTGCAAATTAGTGCAGCCACTCTGGAAAGCAGTGTGGAGATTCCTTAGAAAACTTGGAATGGACCCGCCATTTGACCCAGCTATCCCACTCCTTGGCCTATACCCAAAGGACTTAAAATCAGCATACTACAAAGACACAGCCACATCAATGTTCATAGCTGCTCAATTCACAATAGCCGGACTGTGGAACCAACCTAGATGCCCTTCAATTGATGAGTGGATAAAGAAACTGTGGTATATATATACAATGGAATATTACTCAGCCATAAAGAATGATAAAATTATGGCATTTGCAGGCAAATGGATGAAATTGGAGAATATCATGCTAAGTGCGATAAGCCAATCTCAAAAAGCCAAAGGACGAATGATATCGCTAATAAGTGGAGGATGACACATAATGGGGAGGAGGGAAGGGTTAGTGTTAGGGTTAGAGTTAGGGTTAGGGAGGGGGGCAAGTATGGAGGAAGGAAGTACTGTATAGAGGGTAAAGAGGGGTGAGAGGGGTGGGGGAAGGGAAAAAATAACAGAATGAATCAAACAACATTACTCTATGTAAATTTATGATTACACAAATGGTATGCCTTTACGCCATGTACAAACAGAGAAACAACATGTATCCCATTTGTTTAAAAAAAAAAAAAAAAAAAAAAACTCAATGGAAAGCATCACCAACAGACTAGATCACTTGAAAGACAGAACTTCCAACAATGAAGATAAAATATTTAATTTTGAAAATAAAGTTGGTAAAAAAACCATGAACAAAATCTGCAAGAACTATGGGACGTCATGAAAAGACCAAATTTAAGAATTATCAGAGGGCTGGGGAGATAGCTCAATCAGTAGAGTGCTTGCCTTGTAAGCACAAGGCCCTGGGTTCGATCCCCAGCACCCCCCCCAAAAAAAAAAAAAAAAAGAATTATTGGGATTGAGGAAGGCACAGAGATACAAACCAAGGGAAAGGGAATGAACAACCTATTCAATGAAATAATATCAGGAAATTTCCTAAACCTGAAGAATGTAATGAAAAATCAAGTACAAGATAATTACAGAACACCAATGTACAAAATTACAACAGATCCACACCAAGGCACATTATCATTATAATGACTAACATACAAAATCAAGATAGGATTGTGAAGGCTGTGAGAGAAAAGCATCAGATTACATATGGGGGAAACCAGTACAAATATCAGCAGATTTCTCAGCCCAAACCCAAAAAGCTAGAAGAGCCTGGAACAACATATTTCAAGTTCTGAAAGAAATGGTTGCCAACCAAGAATTTTATACCCAACAAAACTAACCTTCAGGTTTGAAGACAAAATAAAATCCTTCCATGAGAAATAAAAGTTAAAAGAATTTACAAACAGGAAGCCTGCACTATAGGACACTCTCAGCAAAATATTCAATGAGGAGGAAATAAAAAACAACAATGAAGGTCAGCAAAGGGAGGAACTACCCTAAAAGTAAAGCCAATCAATGGAGAAACCAAGTCAAGTTAAAAACCAAAAATAAGCCAAAATGACTGGGAATACAAATCATTATCTCAATAATAATCCTGAATGTTAATAGCCTAAACTCCTCAATCAAAAGACAGACTGGCAGATTGGATTAAAAAGCAAGACCCAACAATATGCTGCCTTCAAGAGACTCATCTCATAGAAAATGACATCCACAGACTGAAGGTGAAAGGATGAGAAAAAACATACCACAAACACAGACTCAGTAAAAAAGCGGGGGTTTTCCATCCTTATATCAGATAAAGTGGACTTCAAGCCAAAGTCAGTCAGAAGGGAGAAAGAAGGACATTTCATATTGCTTAAGGAAACCATAAATCAGGAAGATATAATGATCATAAATATTTATGCACCAAACAATGGTGCATCCACATACATCAAACAAATCCTTCTCAATTCCAGGAATCAAATAGACCACAACACAATAATTCTGGGTGACTTTAACACACCACTGTCAGAATGTGTGAGAAAATGCTTTCCCTTCCAGAGTCTTATCAATAGGGTACGATAATTCTGGGTGACTTTAACACACCGCTGTCAGAATGTGTGAGTAAATGTTTTCCCTTCCAGAGTCCTATCAATAGAGTACGTCAGCTAACTTTGGATTTTTGCCAATGGAGAGAGAGAAAACTGTCTTTCAACCACAGTTTTAATTTACATTTCTTTTTTAATGAATGAAGTTAACTATCTTGTTGTTTACTGATAGCAAATTTTATTTCCTTTTTGTTTTGAACGGGTTATGATTTTGCATGTTAGGAAGAATAACTCTTTGTAATATGAGCTGTAAATATCTCCCTTAGTTGTCTTTTTTAAGTTTGTTTTTGATGCTTCTTTCCATAAAAAAAATGATTTTTATGTAACAAAAAGTACCAGTGAAATAATGTATGACTTGGGATTTTGAGTCATGAAAGGTTAGATAGTTCTTGCTAACTCCAGATTTGTAAGGAAAAAATTTTCAAGTTTTCTTCTTATTATTTAATAGTTGTGTTATTTTAAAAATATCTTTGGTACTTATGGAATTTATCATGGTATATGAGGTAAGGCAAGGTATTACTTTACTCATTCCTATAATATTTATTGACTTCTTTTTTTTCACAGTGATATGGGATAATGTTCTCTTTATACATTCAATTTCTATATGTATCTGAGTGTACTTACATCTGGGCATTCTGTTTTGCTAATAGACCAATATGATACTCTTCAATTATTTAGGCTTTTAAAAAAGTCTTAATGTGTTTTAGTGCTGGTCCCACTTATATGTTTATTTTTTTCACTAAATTTAGCATCAGGTGATAGAGCTTAAAACTTACGTTTTGAGATTTTTGTTAAATTTACAAATTAATTTACAAAATAATATGGTCCTTCTATTTGTAGAAAGGCTATTTTTTTGGCTTCCATGGTATTTTAATTTTTATTTTTAATACATCTCACATTTTTATGGACAAAAATATTAATATAATTTATATTAATATAATAAAAATATTAATATATTTTTGTTACTGTTATTAATATATTAATATATTTTTGTTACTGTTATATATGAAATCTTTTCTTCCATTAAATCTTCCAAAAGATTATTTGAATATATGTTTAAAAAAAAGAAAAAGAAAAAGATTACAATTATCAACCTTGGAGTTTCCTAACCTGAGAGCTTCAAATTAATTAAATGTATGCCTGAGATACTTATTTCCTTAGTCCTTGAGGCAGTTAAGCAGGGACTGGGAAGGTAAAAGCTTTCTAGCCGATGCTCTCCAGTCACAAGCCATCTCCTCTGTAAATCACAGTATATTGTACAAATGTTTTTCAGATGTGCCAAGTTGGAAGGCACTGCTTTGTATAGTACAAAGGCTTTATATACATGCATTCACACATGTATACCTACATACACGTAAGTAGTCCTTGCTTTGCTTGCAGGGCACGACCATAAAAATGATCATACTGGCTAAAACCACGCGAGCAAGTTTAATAATCAATATGAAAAACTATGATTATTCTACCACCTTTAAATATTTTGTCAAAACAAATTCTCCATGAATTTTAAGTACATAGGGAAATGAAAAAATAGAAAAATATGTATTTAGTTTATTTAAAAAACCAGACTGGCATGGTGTAACATGCTTGTAATCCCAGTGATGGGAGACTAAGACGGGAGGATTGTAAACTCAAAGCTAGCATCAGCAACTTAGCGAGACCCTATGCACCAACCATAAGTGAGACCCTGTCTCAAAAAAAAGGGCTGGGGATAGGGCTCAGTGGTAAAGTATCTCTCGGCCAAATCCCTAGTACCTCCTGTCTCATGAAAAACTCAGAGAATAAATTATTTATTAATAAAAACCTTATCAAGAATATTATGAATAATTTTTTTGCCTTCTTATATAACCCATGATAGAAACGAAGACTCTTTTCTGTGCCTCAGTGAAATGTCATTATCTTTTCTAAGTTAGGATCAGCTTTCAACACTATATCCTTTGAGTTTTCAATGTCATGAAGTATCTCCAGGAGTTCCTTTAATATAGAATCTTATGCTGTTGTCACTTCTTCATCTTTTATGTCACAACAATTTTCCTCATTTATGTCAACAGAGTAGCCTTTACTGAGTTCCTCTGGCAGAAAATCTAGAATTTCCTGAGGAGAGGGAATGTCAACACTTGTATTGTCAGTACTTTCTTCTATAACTCCAGGTAAGTATGATTCAAATTTCATTTCCAACAATATTAATTTTTGTTTATTTGCTTTATTTTAATCTTTGTTGCCCAATTTCCTTTTTTGATTTTCCATTTTTACAAAATATTACATGGATTTATCACTGAAGATAACTGTATACTTCATTTTCTGAACATGAACTCAATAATAGGTGCATACTCATCAATCACAGACAGATCATGAAAGTGGCATAAAAGGCCAGTGATTATGATATGCATCTACTATCTATGTAGTGATTAGAGCCAGCAATGAAGATTATATGCAATTACTCACTGTTAATATATTGTAATAACTGATATTTATACTTAGAAGAATTGTGCCCTGTGAGGACTGCTGATCTGCCAATTATACAGAATCGAAAAATATTATAGGATTGGAGGGTGGATACAGAAGTTCTTAAAAGAGTAAATCTTAGCTAGGCATGGTGGTTCATGTTCATAATCCAAGGAGGCTAAGGCAGAAGGATTCCAAGTTTGAGACCAGATTCTGCAATTAGTGAGACTCTTGTCTCAAAAAAATTAAAAGGGCTGGGGTTATAGCTGAGTGGTAAAGTACCTTTCAGTTACCATACACATTAAAAAAAAGTAAATCAATGTTTTTGAGGGGCATGTAGGGGAAAAAAAAGTACTATAGGGAAAGAAGGGAACATGTTTATAGTAAAGCAAACAAACAAACAAACAAAAAAAACAAGTGTACTTAGGCTTCCTAAAAAAGAATCTATGAGCTATAGAAGTGGTTCTCAAAGTGTGATCCCTAGACTAGTAGCATCAGCTTATCTGAGAACACGTTAGAAATGAAAAGCCTCTGTCCTAACTCAGACCTATTAAGTCAGGCACTTATGGTTGGTGTCAGAAAGCTCCATTTTGACAAGCCCTTCAAATGTTTTGCTTGAAATTTTTCCTAAAAATTTCTATAACATCAAACAAAACAAAATAAAGCAAATCCTCAAATCTCAAGCGCTTTGAAATATACTTCCACATGAGGTATAGCTCAGTGGTAGAGCATGTGCCTACCACAGGAATATAGAAGGTCCTGGGTTTGATCCTCAGTACCAAAACAATAAACAAATGTATTCATATCAAAATGCAAAACAAGTCAAAAACCCACAACCATATACAACGCTTTCTTTTTTTTAATCAAATAGTTGTCACAGAAACCAAACACATTATCCCATCATATTAAAATGAATGGCTCTATGTGGATAAGATTCACTGAGGAAAACCAGAACATGTGGCAATGATTACCTAGAACTTTTTTAAGAATACTTCAGGTGAAGTAATCCACACAGTCGATGATGGTAGTTTTAGCTGTTAAACTCAGCATTAAAAAATGCATCTCTTGGGGCTGAGGTTGTGGCTCAGTGGTAGAGTGCTTGCCTAACACATGTGAGGCACTGGGTTCAATTCTCAGGACCACATTAAAAACAAAAAAAGTTATGTCTACCTACAACTAAAAAATATTTTTAAAAAATGAATCTCTATCATCTGTCAATACTTTAAAAAGTTCAGTTCACTGATAAATTTTTGCTGGGTCCTTTCCTAAAGTTGATGTGGCTGCAATTGCTATCAAGTAGCTGACAAAAAGCCTGTTAATGTGAAGTCCCTGGAGAAACATTAAAGATTCCGGTTACTGATAAAAAGTACTATAACAAACTTCCAGCACTGTGTATAAAAGAGGAGGTGGAGGGGTAGTAAACACCAAGAAGTGCATTTAGCTACTTCCTATTTGGGTTGTGTGGAGTGCACCTATTATCTCATTATTACTTTGATAAAATATGAAAACAAAATATTGATTAACCAAAATATGAGAAAAATTCCAAGTTATTAACTTTTCCTGGACTAGGCAAGAAAAATACACAGCACTTATTACATACAAGGCATTATACTACCTACTATGTAAATACAAAGTTTCATCATACTAACCTCAAACTACTTATTATAAAGTAAAAGAGATAAGTAAAAGAAAAAGAGACAAGTGTAAGACAGAACAAAAAGTAGAAAGTAACAAGACAGACAGGTGAAATGCAATGAGTACAATGAGTGATGGGAAAAAGGAAAAGACTACATGGAGGGGCAACCTGGGATGATTAGGAGGGATTGAGATATATGGAATGAACAGAGATGTATGGGATAGGCATTTCAATGGAAGAGAATAATATGAATAATGGTCAGCAAATAATCTATCACATGAGGTATGTTAACTGTACATGAACACAGTCAATCAAACACCTGCCTAACTTCTTCCCCCGTAAAACACTAAAATCAAAAAGTAAAAAGTCATTTCATTAACGTGAGATTTTTAAGACAATGTCATTATAAGAAAATTTCAAAACATATGTATAAATCAATTAAATAGTAAACCAATTAAATAGTACTTTAAAAAAAATCTTGTCAGAAAACACATCTATATTTTTAGTCAATTATCTATTAAATAAGAATTTTAAAACAAAAGACTATTTTGACACTCATGTATAGCTAGACTGATATGGAATAAGAGGGAAAAATGAAACATTTAATATCACTAATTTCACTTTGCAGGTTAAATCTAGAATAGGAATGGGGGTTTAAGAGGAATGTTAACACAATTAGAAAAATAAAAACAAAAAAGTACAGGATGGAAGTTTTACAATTGAATTTAAATATATGCATCTATAAGAGAATTAAAAAGAAGACTCTTGTATAACTTACCAACATAAAATGAACAGTTGGAATGCAATAAACTTTCAGTCCATAAGCGACAAAGTTCACTTTCTGTTAGAGCTTCGACTCCATAACAAGCTTGATATTCTACTTTTGGTAGGATGTAAACTGGAAATTGCTGCAATACAATTTTTCAAAGCTCCATTAATTTTCTGTTAATAACAAATATATTTGCCTACATAGCTTTTCAGCTTTCAAAGGCTTTCAGGTAATCTTATTTATCCTTTCATACAGGATAGGATTCAGACAGAAAGATGAACTTATTTGCACCTGATGGACAGAAGAACCCTTGATTGATTCAGGCAAGAAAAGATGGATGAGTAGGGGAGATTATTCACGACCACCCCATCCCCAATATAAATCAGTGTACCTCCCTGCATACATATATATTTTATTTCGGTTAGGGAATGTGATTGACAGAATCCTTGGAACAGAGCCTATCATACATAATTGTCCAAAGGTTCAAAGCTAGATGCTGGGAAGCAATGCTGTACTATTTACTAATAATTCTCAAGAGGATAAAAATTATAAGTTTTTTTTGTCTGTTTGTTTTTTGCCCTTTTAAGCATTAGTTACATAGTCTCAGGCTAAATTACTCTGAGCGGTTTTTTTATCCTATAAATGCATGAGCATTAATCACCACATTAACAACTATGGATGTCATTTATCTTCATTAATACAAAAGAGTTTATTCTAGACACTATCTGATAGATTATCCATATAGATTTTACTGTTTAGTACTCTAAATAAATTAAGTAAAATGACTATAACCATGCACAAAAAAATGGCTATAAACACTAAAGAATATGTAAAAAATATATATTTGTGAAATAATAAAACATTAGTCTTATTCACTGTCCTCACATTTGTCAGATAAAATTCTACTTCTTTTTTTCTTTTGTGTTGCCGGGGATTGAACCCAGACCTTCCAGCGTGCTAAGCAAGCACTTTACCACTGAGCTACAACCCCAGTCCCCAACTCTCCTCTTACCAGAACTCTACTGTCAGCTGCAGAAAAAGAAACACATGATTTAAGGAACTTACTCAGAGTGACATGGCTAAATTGCACTTTTGAAATTATCCTAAGATACTGCACTTACAGACAGATTTGAACATATTTCATCAATGTTGCTGAATTCTAGGTTTTCATGAGGTGACTAACTTGATGGATTTAGCATAATGGTGGTAATAAGAACAATTTAAATAGAGTTAAAAATGTTTTTTTTTAATCAACATGTAAAACAGAATGGTTTATATGATCACCTCTGAATTTTGTAAAACTTTAAAGGAGTGATTCCTAAATGTCAATATGCACACAAATAACTTGGTGATCATTTAAAAATGTAGAATCTGGGGTGGCACTCAAGTTTCACATTAACTATATCCTAAATGCAATTCTAATTTCTATATGTATTCTACTGCCATCTCCAGGAAGCCATGGGAAAGGAAGGCCTGAATAGCTGTATCTTTCCTAAATGAAAATTTAAAATCAAGATTCCTATACCATAAAAACTAAATTCACTACTTCCCTTTCCATGTGATAGGTGGCTCCTAGTCTATTCTCCCCAGGTGAAGCTTTTCTTGGTTCTGTCTTCCTGTTTTTCATATAAACCTCCTAAATCTTTACATATATTTTTTAAATAGATATTTCATAGCTAGTAGTTTTTCATCAATACTATTAATTGCCTTCTATTTTCCCCAACATTTAGCACTTTCAAGACCCCAGATTCTCAGACCAGAGACCCTGCATCTTATAGAAGAAAAAGTAGGCCCAAACCTTCATCTTGTTAGCTTAGGAGCAGACTTCCTTAACAGGACTCCCATAGCACAAGAAATAAAAGCAAGAATCAATAACTGGGATAGATTCAAACTAAATAGCTTTCTCTCAGCAAAGGAAACTATCAGTAATGTGAAGAGAGAGCCTACAGAGCGGGAGAACATCTTTGCCATTCATACTTCAGATAGAGCGCTAATATCCCGAATCTATAAAGAACTCAAAAAACTCTACACCAAGAATACAAATAATCCAATCAACAAATGGGCTAAGGAAATGGACACTTCACAGAAGAAGATGCACAAGCAATCAACACATATATGAAAAAATGTTCAACATCTCTAGTAATAAGAGAAATGCAAATCAAAACTACCCTAAGATTTCATCTCACCCCAATTAGAATGGCGATTATCAAGAACATAAGCAACAATAGGTGTTGGCGAGGATGTGGGGAAAAAGGTACACTCATACATTGCTGGTGGGGTTGCAAACTAGTGCAGCCACTCTGGAAAGCAGTATGGAGATTCTTCAGAAAGCTTGGAATGGAACCACCATTTGACCCAGCTATCCCACTCCTTGGCCTATACCCAAAGGACTTAAAATCAGCATACTACAGAGATATAGCCACATCAATGTTCATAGCTGCTCAATTCACTATCGCCAGATTGTGGAACCAACCCAGATGCCCTTCAGTTGATGAATGGATAAAGAAACTGTGGCATATATATACAATGGAAAATTACTCCGCCATGAGGAATGACAAAATTATGGCATTCGCAGGCAAATGGATGAAATTGGAGGATATCATGCTAAGTGAGATAAGCCAATCTCAAAAAACTAAAGGACGAATGATCTCGCTGATAAGCGGATGAGGACATACGGGGGGGTGGGTAGGAGGGGTTAGTGTTAGGGTTAGGGTTAGGTTTAGGGTTAGGGATAAGGAGGGTGGTAAGAATGAGGAAGAAAGGAATGTATAGAGGGAAAAGAGGGGTGGGAGGGAGGGGGGAAGGGAAAAAAAATAACAAAATGAATCAAACAACATTGCCCTATGTAAATTTATGATTTTTAATTAAAATTAAAAAGAAAATGCTTTGGATTTTAAAAAAAAAAGACCCCAGATTCTGCTGGGCCTGATGGGACAAGCCTATAATCCAGTGACTCAGGAGACTAAGGCAGGAGGATTACAAATCCAGACTAGCATTAGCAACTTAGTGAAGCCCTAAGCAACTTAGCGAGACCCTGTCTCAAATAAAAAATAAAAAGGGCAGGGGATATAGCTCAGTGGTTAAGTGCCCCTGGGTTCAGTCCCCAGTGCCAAAATAAACAAATAAACAAATAAAAATCCTTATTCTGGCTCTACAATGCCTACATATTTTAAATTACTGAATCTAAAACTTTTAATCATTTTTGAATATAGCACTTAGGATATGCAGTTAACTGTAACAGTCAATAACAGATAATATCAAATTATCTAAAGTTACTTGGTCTGGATTTCATAATTATGAATAGAACTCAGAATTTCAGTTTTATCTTACAATCCAAATTAGCTGCTTCATTTCATCACTTGAAACTGGCTGCTGTTTTAGGTTCTCTAAAATGCAGCTCTTATTAAGCAGAGTTTTGATGAGAAAGTGTAAATGATACCGGGAATTAAAATCTCAACCATGATAACAACTAAAGTGTCAGGGGAAAACCAAAGAGAGGTGAGTTAGTTTCTTTTTATTTTTTAGGTGGTATTAGGGATGGAACTCAGGGCAATGAACATGCTAATAAACATGAGCTACATACCCAGGTTTTCTGAAATAGGGTTTTGCTAAATTGTTCACAGGGGCCTTGAATTTGTGATTCTCCTGCCTCAACCCCCTGAGTAGCTGGGATTACAGGTGTGCCCCACTACACCTGGCAAGATAAGGTTCTTGAACAGCAAAGGTTAAAGAGAATTCTAAGTATTTTAAAGCTTGAAGCTGGTTTTTAGATAGGAATATTAATGAGGATGTATCCTTACCTACTTAAATAGTAGCATCGAAAGTAATTTTTGCTGGGAACAGCTGTGCAGGCCTATAATCCCAGTGACTCAGGAGGCTGAGTCAGGAGGATTACAAGTTCCAAACCAGCCTCAGCAATTTAGTGCGACCCTGTCTCAAAAGAAAAACATTAAAAGGGCTGGGGATATGACTCAGTGAATCCCCAGTATCAAAAAAAAAAAAAAAAAAAAAAAAAAAAAAAATCACACTAATGCTTCAACCCTCTTGAAGTTCTCTTCCCTAACAATGTTCCTGGTCTCCCAACTCCTCAATTTTTCTTATTTATTCAGAATATATTTATTGAGTTCCTATGGCATAAAACATTTGAAAAAAAAACAAAGATGAATGAGACATAATTCTAAGGAGCATACATTCTACTCTGGGATTTAAACCATGTGTACTAAACATTACATATAAAATAAGCATTAATTGAAATTTTTAAAACTTTTCTCTGGGTATGACACAATCAGAAATATGAGATTTCTATCCAGATATTCTTTGGAGCTCAATTGTTTTGACACACCTTGATGAAGAATGAATCTACTATAAGGTTATGTCTTGACATTTATCAATTTCACTTGAGTCCAGTGAATGATAAGGTTCTTGCCAAGTTATATTGTTTAAGAACTAAATTAGTATCCAAAATTTCCCTAAGCTATTCTTATTTAAGATACTAGCCATCCACAATTTCTAAGTGCTATAGGCTAAAAGAGAAATACAACGTTATAGCCCTGTAAAGGAGAAATACAAAGTTATAGCCAGGCAGGGTGGTGCGCGCCTGCAATTCCAGCAGCTTGGGAGGCTAAGGCAGGAGTATGGAGAGTTCAAAGCCAGCCTCAACAACTGAGCAAGGACCTAAGCAACTCAGCAAGATGCTGCCTCTAAAATAAAATATAAAAAAGGGCTGAGGATGTGGCTCAGTGGTAAACTGTCCCTGGGTTCAAACATTTGGTAATAATCCCTATTACCAAAACAAAACAAAACAAAACAAAAAAAGTGGTATGGGTTAAGAGGGTAGGAAGTAAAAGAAATGAGGTTAATCCCAAAATAAATAAAAGAGATAGAAAGTAAGAATTATAGAAATAAAACCTTGAAAATACAATCTATAGAACTGACATTACAAGTTTTCAAGTTTATGGTTATTAAATTCGTCCCAACTAAATACAGATGAGATAGAAAAATTAACAAAGTAAAATTTCTGAATTCAGAGATTTTGGGCATTTATCTGGGAGAAGACTAACAGAGAAGTCATAGAATTTGTCATTCCTTAATTTTTCTTTTATAAAAGGCACTTGCCAGGGGTTAGGGATGTAGCTCAGAGGTAGAGCGCTTGACTAACACGGGTGAGGCCCTGGGTTCAATCCCTAGCACCCCTCTCCAAGAAAGAAAAAAAGCATTCCCTGACACATGTAATTCAAAATCATTTGGTTTGTAAAATTTCAAGTTTGAACCAATAATGAAAACTAAATTATGAGAATTAAGAATTTGATGATTTAAAAATTTAATATTTTACAATTTCCCGTGTACTTAACAAAGCATAAGAATATTATCAAGTAGAAGTTCTACGAAGTCCAGTGGATTCTGGTGGACAAAGCATACATCCTATATCTGATGGGTTAGCCTTGGAGTATATCATGGTAGTCAGTATCTCACACTGCTGTTAGTAGTATGGAAAGATTAATACTTTTCTTTTTCTTTAGTTATTCTTTAAGGTAAGTGGTAGAAAACAGTAATATTCTTTATTCATCTGATCCCTAGTGCAAAACACAATGAAAACCTAAAGTGGACAGCAATGATTTTTATTGTGTGCTGGTTTAGATAGCAAGACACCAAATTAAAAAAAAAAAAAGTATAACGTGACAAATATACACAACAGAAAACAATTCTTAAGAAAAAAGGCAAAAAGCTTTAATACTTCTTACATAATCAATTATAACATAGAAGCTTCTAAAAAAATGTTCACTAGTCTTAGAGAGAACTTCCAATATCAAATAGAGAAAATAACTATCAAATAGAGAAAAATACCAAATAGAAAAACTCAAAAAAATTTTTAAACTGAAGAAAATGTTTATACCAAATCCTCAAACAACAGGGGAAGAGAGACTTGGTCTTCTAACAATCCTGGAAGTACTTCAAATGTGTGTGATAGCCTATCTATCAAAACTTGTACTTTTAAAACAAGTCAAGAAAATTTGCAAAGAAAGAAAGAAATGGGTTTGTATGTCATCATGGAAATCTAAATTCTCAAAGTAAATAGGAATACACATGCCAGTCAAGGTCAAATCTCTGATGGCAAAGCTTTTCTTAAGTTGGTATGGTCCATGCAAGGATGTTACTGGCATTTATGACTATTATGCATCATTAAACACTAAAACTGATCTTAGTATTTACTAAAAAACACTGTAACAGTGATCAACAATTTAAAATTAAATTTCATACTAATGGCATATTACATATTTTTTGATGATTTCCCTATGCTACCCATTTTAACTCCCCAAATAACAACTTACTCTTCTGATTTTCTTCCGTTTTTTAGAACGTGGTCTTGTCTCTATTCTCTGGACGCTGCAACGCACAAGTAACAACAAATCTTGCAGGCTAAACAACTTATAAACAAAATTTCCTTCTTGAGGAGCTAGATATTCCGATGTATCTTCAACATAGTCCTGAAGTTCATATGGCAATCCTTTAAAAATAATATTTCTCATTTTTATTTTAAAATACATCAGCCCTTTATTCATTATAATTCAGTATACAACAATTCAGTTCACTATTTTTTAAGCTTCTACCAATATTACTGTCAACTTCCTCTACCTAACTGATGCTCACACTTACCATTTCTGTTTATTGGAACTGTTACAAATCTAGCTGAAATCAAAGTTTTAAAGTTCTATTTTTTTTTTTTTTTTTTTCCAGTGCTGGGGATAGAACCTAGGGCCTTACACATGCTAGATAAATGCTCTACCACTGAGTTACACCCCCAATCCAGTTCTCTTCCTTCTAAGTATTACCTTCATTAACTCTAGGCAAAGTATAAATTATTGAGACAGTACATCATATTAGAAGGGAAAAAAAAAGTTTAAAAATTAATGTTACTCCTATTCTATGCAGAGCTGAGGAGGAGATTTACATTTATTTCACAAAATTCAAAAGTAACAAACTATTTATAGTATAAATACTGGACTGATCAAAGTTTATATTTGGTATATTTCCACTCCATTAGTTTGCTAAAACACATTACCTATAGCTTAGTAGCCACCTTACATGTTGGATAAACATAAGTTATAAAACCTATAAACCTCTGGTACATATCTAGATACAATATTCATAAAGCTGAAATAATGATCAGGAGACTGAAAGATTCAGTACCAATGACTAGATAAAGATTACAACACAGGTTATAACAGAGATTGCAAAAGAATGAGGGAGAAAAAGCTAAGAAAAGGAATAGATAAAACAACGTAACTTCTTTGTAAATATTTACTTACGTCCTTTTGGCTTCTGAAATGCAGAAGACCATCCAGATTTTGGCCAACTGGAGGCATCTGATGGAGCAGAGGGTTGCTCAGAAATAGGTGGTTGTTTAGAATTTTCTAAGTTCATTAAGGGAAATTCGGGTAATTTTCTGGAAATGGGCTTTAAGAGCTCATCCTGCATTTTTAAAATTTCTCCAACTGGATCAAATTTTTTATATACTCGTTTGATAGGTTTTTTTAAAACACATGACTCTTCAGAATTATAAGTAGTAGTGGTCTGGTTACCTATAGAAGCCTGCTCTGTGGAAGAATTTGGACTTGCTGGTCTAGAACTTAAATTAGAACCCACAACAGCTGATTTTCCATCACTATTATTTTCACACTGTGTATCAATGATTAAACAGTCTTCATCTGTATCACTATTGCAAGGAATCACTTTTTCAGTTTTAGCTGTTTCTGATGTAGAAGGCTTTTCCTTTGAATTTTCGATGTTATCTACAACATTTAGCCTTTCATCTTTGGTATATACCATATCTGTACTCATGTCCTTTTCATTAGAGTTTTCAATTTCCTTGGAACTTTCTAACTGTGAGGCATCAGATGTTTTCAACTCATTATCTTGCATCAAAGACTTGTCAGAACTGGCTACTTTTTCACCACATGATACACGTCCCTGATCATCTTTACTTTTGCATTCTTCAGGGCCACTTTCCATACCAGTGACCAGTTGTTTCTCCTTTTGCAATTGTTCCATCAGAATCTGAGTTAAACTTCTAGAATTAGCAGAAATGTCTGGTGCAGATGGTGCCACAGGTGTAGCTGCTGCTTTGGGAGCAGTGGAAGTATCTGTCATGATGGGCAGTGTGGAAGTACTTGCTGGACTTGGTGACTTTGATGGTTTCGTAGTAGTTACTCCAAAAGTTTCAAGTTCTGTGACATCATCATCAAAATCCAGATCCAAATTTTCAAGAGTCTCAATTTTTCGGCACTCATTAACTTCATTAGATGTCTTGGAAGAAAATATATTGGTAACTTATTAGTAAAAATTTTAGGGCACGTTTCACCTATTTCTTAATGTTCCTATCCCTCACATATATAGTTGTATTTTTTAAAGTAGAAAGAAAAGTCTAATGTTGATAAAAGATTCTTGCTTAAGATGTCAATAAACTATAATCACTATTAGCCTGACTTTCCCACTGAAATGTTCAGGAAAATAATTTGCTAAATTGTAATAGCACAGAAAACATGGAATTGTGAACTACTGCATCTCAAGAGAATTTTCCACTAATCAAAAAAAAAAAAAGAGAGGACCACAGGAAGACAGGTTTTCATTTATACCACTTTATGCACTCTTGCAGACACTTGGACTTAGCTGAACTATAGGAAAGCCTGTTTGCTGCTGTGAGGAAGTTATTTTCTAACATAGCCAGAGAAATGTTGCTACCTCTAGTGCATTCCTAACATCAATTAGTAGTTTTTTTCCTCATCTACTCAGGGAAAACAATTTTGAGTAATGTAAGATGCAAGATGGGGCAAAGATGGACAGGGTTATACTGTATCCTAGGACATGAACTCATTGAGATTATGGTTCTTCATGTACTGTTCTGGTCACAGAAGAACTACACATGGCTTTAATTTATTCGGAAATGAATTATTCCCTCCCCAAATAGACAAAAAGCACCGAAGAGTTCTCCGCAATGTGGCAGAACACTTTAGATAAATATCATGGAAATTAGGTTATCACATATGAATACCACTAACCTTTAAGATTTGAGAGAAAGATTCTAACAGCAATCAGATAGTAAGGAAGTTCAACCTATATAAGTTACTTAACCTCTTTAACCTCAAATTCCTCACTTCTAAAATAGGAATAAGAGGGTTACTTCTTAGATTTATTCCATGGATTAAATGTGAAACTATGTACAAAAAAGTTTATTTGCATAGTGCCTGGCACAGTAGGTAGCCTTCCAATAAATGGTAGCTCTCAGTAAAACAAAAAAAATGCCAAATTTAGTAAAAGAGTAAAATTAAACTATATGCTGCTTACATTAGGTATTCCAACACAAAAAGTTTAGAAACAAAACAAAGGGACATGACATTAAGGAAAAAAAAAAAAAAAAGAAGAAGAATGACAATGTTAGTGTTAGATAAAGCAAAAAGCAGAATTCAATGGAAAAAGCATTAGAAAAAAGAAGAATGCTGTGTTGAAAGATGATACCCATGTGACAATAGATAATGGTCATGAATTTATGACATACTAAATATGAGATCAAAATATATAGTCGAAATGAAAAATAGAAGAAAAATTTGACAGAAACAAGTGTACCTGGTCAATGATACACTGTCTCTATATTAAGTATGAAAATTATTAAATTATTGAAACAAATATATAAGAATGACTGAAAACAAATATTACATGTAGAGACTACAAAAATATACCTTTTCCCTCCCAAGAATCCAAAGGGCATTTCCAAAAATGGACTATAAGTTAACATATAAAGAAAATCTCAATATAATGCACAGCAGAATCTGCTAAGGTCTTACTCTCTGTTCAGAAGAAAATAAAATTAGAAATCATTAAGAAAATTTTAAACAATAAACCCAAGCACTTGCAAATCAAAAACTATTGGGTAAAAGGAAAAATAAAAAGAATTACAGAATACTTAGCAACAAAAATTACAATAGCAGACATTAAAAATCAGAAGTATCATAATTTGAGGATTCATGTAACAGTACTTTCCTCTAAGAATTATTTCTTTTACTTTTGCTAGAAGTCTAGTAGAGACATTAGCAATACAGAAGTATCTACCTCCAAATATGTGGCCTGAAAACTTAGGCTACAAATCTGAGAAAGCTCCTTTACTTCTGGTTTACCTTTACTCCTGTGGCATAGCCCTGTGGTGTCTAAGTCTTTGGTGGAAAACTGAATTCTGACTTCTGTTCCCCTAGTTCTGTGATGCTGCCAATAGCACACAGCTCATTTCTCAGTTGCCTCTTCAGAACTGGCAAATACAATCCAGGGCAAAAATGACCTTAAGTGACAGGCTTATTCCTCCTATGTTCCTTTCTTCTCCATTATTTCAGCTCTGTCTGTAATTCCTCACCATCTTAGTTTTTTGATGTTTCTAAGAGAGGAAGTTTTATATTCAGTCTGGCTCTTATAGTTGTCATGAGTAATGGGAAGGTCCAATTTACCTGGTCTATCATTACTTAAAGAAGTCACTCTGTCACTTTTTATCCCTCTTAACCTACTTCATATTTCTTTATAGCACTTGCTACCTCCTGACATTCACCTCACACCAATATAAGTTTTAGGTAGACATTTAAAAGTAAAATGTAGAAGAATAAAACGTAAGAAAATTTGGAAGTCCTTTGTGACACACTATACGTCATAAAAAATATTAGGCAAACAGCAAACAGAAAAAAACAAAAAGTATAAGAAGCAAAAGGCCAATATACTTAAAATTCTGCTTTTGTTTTTTTTTTTGGTGGTCAATGGGCCTTCATTTTTTAAAATTTATTTATATGTGGTGCTGAGAATCAAATCCAGTGCCTTACACATGCTAGGCAAGCGCTCCACCACTGAGCCACAACCCCCATCCCTGTGTGAGTTCTTAAATGTAAGAAAAACATTTTCATATTTTACTTTAAAATTTTGTTTGTTTCTTCACTTTATTCAAGTCTCTATTCATATGGCCTGTCCTCAGGCCTTCTTGGTCATGAATGTAAAATAGTCTCATTCCCATCCATCTATCTCCTTTAACTTATTCTATTCTTCTCTATAGTATATCACTATCTGCTTTGTTGCTGTTTCATTAAGAATCTGCTACTAATGTAAGTTCTGAGAAGACTTTGTTCTCATTCACTGCTGTATCCTCAGTGCACAGAACAGTATCTATTCAATAAATACCTGCAGAATGAACAAATGAAGTTTTCTAGAAACAGAATAATCATAGAGAAAATACTTTAAAATATACAGACTAAAAGCTAAAATTTACAGTGCCAACTGTCAATCTAATACTTTACATGAATTAACTGCTTTAAACCCAAACTACCCGGTGAGTTAGGTAATATCATACCCATCTTACAGATGAGCAAACTAAACAGATTATGTAATTTGCCCAAGGTCACATAGCTACTAAGTATGCTGAAAAGGATTAACAATCTGACCAAATACTTTCTATACCAATCAAACTAAACTCATCTGTTCCCTTTCAAACTTAAAAATTCTTGAATATGAGACCAATTAAAACCTCATATTGACCCCTACCAAGATGACATCATTGCGTTTTTAATACATGCACACTACACTACAAACTGTGCCCAGCATCTTATATATAATACCAAACTTAACCCTCACAACAGGGTTATGAAGTAGGTTCCACTACTTCTCTCTTATGTAAAGAAAAAAACTGCAGCTTAGAGAGGTTAAATTACCTAAAGCCTAGCTAGACTGAGAATTCAAATCTAAGTTTGAATTTAAAGACTATTTTAAACATGAATATACATACACGTTTTATGATACATACACACACACACACACACACACACACACACACAAACTATTGGGGGGTACTCCACATTGGTGGAATTTGTATCAAAGCACAGTCACATTCACCTGGACCTCACGGTTGAGGGCTCTAATCTATAGACATAAATCTGTACAGATTTACTTAGTAATACACAAACACAATGGGGATTTATACAACCAACAGTTGAATAAAAAATTTACTATGTTTTTACATTAAGAAATGTAAGCTCCACATACAGGCTTCTAAGACAATTTATTGAAGCCAGATTTGATGGCATGCTGGGGACTTGTAGTCCCCAGCATTTGGGAACTGATGTGGGAGGATTACTTGAGCCCAGGAGTTTGAGATCACCAACCTGGACAACACAATGAGATCCCCGATTCTCTTTAAAAAAAAAAAAAATCTATTTTGTCTCATTTGCGACACCTTTGTATATCAATAAACTATTTAGATGAAGGGTTTGACTAGCAGATTTGAAATCTATTTGGATTGAGTCTGGTATACAACGAAGTATTTTACAACTCTGCAATATATAATTAGTATATGACATGTGTAAACTCCATGAAGTATGGACAGTTAGTAACTGTTCATCTTTATGGGGGACAGTGTGATGCTTTTGTACATTTATATGTTGTGTACTGATCAACTAAGTATTTGTTATTCATCATCTCAAAATTCACCATGTCTTTATAATAACATTAAAACTCCCCTCTTCTAGCTATTTTTAATACTAATCAAATTTTTGTCTTTCTGTACATTATTTATCTTTCTGTGCCTGGTTCATTTAACTTAACACTATGATCTCCAGGTCAGGTTCATCCATCTTGATACAAATGACAGAATTTCCTTTTTTTTTCTTTTTTAAGGGCTGATAGTATTCTAATGTATTTATATAACACATTTTATTCATCATTAATCCATTAATGGACCCTTAGGTTGATTCCATATCTTGGCTACTATGAATAATGCCACAATAAACATGTTAGTATAGGGATCTCTTTGATACACTGTTTCCTTTTAAATATATATCCAGAAGTAGGATTGTTGGATCATATGGCAGTTCCAAATTTTTTGAAGAACATCCAAACTCTTTTCTGTAGTGGCTGTACTCATTTACATTCCTACCAATAGTATGTAAGGTCCCCTTTCTCTACATCCTGACACTATTTATCACGTTTTAATCTTTTTGATTATATCCACTCTATGAGGAGATAACATCTCACTGGGGTTTTGATTTACATTTTCCTGAGGATGAGTAATGTTGAGCATTTTTTCATATACTTGTCAATCATTTGCATATCTTCTTTTGAGAAATGTCTATTCAGATCATTTCCCTGTTTTCTTAAATTTAAATAATACAGAAAAACAGAATTATAGTGCTGGCCATATAGCCCATCATGTAGAGTGCCTGCCTCGAATGCTCGAGGCCCAGGTTCAAGTCCCCAGCACTGTTAGATTGTGGAATTAACAAACAAACCAAAAATAGAATTATACACATTAATGGTATATTATGTAATGTTTTGATATATGTATACTAAAGACTAATTTACTATTAGAGACATGTAATAAAACTTATACATCAAAAGGATAAACACACACATTCTCCTAAGAGAAGAAAAAAAGTATTACATACATCCATTTCAGATATACACTCTTCAGGTTTGTCCATAAATACTGCAGAGACTGGAACAGATGTGTTTTTGGACATCATAAATTTTAACGGAACTTCATGGAAGATTTGATTTCTTTCTCTCATTGTCATTTTCTTCTGGGGAAGTGGTGAGTTAATATAAATGACTTTAACTGGTTTGGAACCTTAAGACACAAACAAAAGAAAAGAAGTAAAGAGTATCTTGTAGTTTTATTTAAAACAAAACAAACCAGAATATATGGTAGATTACTAAACAAAGAGACACAGGGGAGAGGACTCACAAGTCTCATATATTTGCCAATCTTGGATGACAATATTTTAAAAATCCTTAAAGACAAAGAAATATGCTCTTTTTCTAACAATGTTTAAAAATAATTTCCTGGTTTTTGTGTTGTTGTGTTATTACTCAGTTCTTAAAGGAACTTGGAAAAAGTAATAAGATTTTTACCACGGAGACCTACCTTACATTTGATTCTAATTTGTAGTTCTGTTTCATTTAAAGTCTTTCATTTGTTATTTAACATTAATTTTGGAAGATATAAAAACTAAAATATGAACTAAAACAGTAGGTGGGGGATAACCCTTTGTAACAAGGAACTGATATGCAAATATTAATTTTATTGTTAAAACAGAAAATAGTAGGGCTAGGGTTGTGGCTCAGTGGTAGAGTGCATGCCTAGCATGTGTAAGTTACTGGATTCAATCCTCAGCGCCATATAAAATAATAAATAAATAAAATGAAGGTATTGTGTTCATCTACAACTGGAAAAAAAAAAAAGAAACTAGTATACCTACTTTAATTCTGATTTTTAATAATAGACAAGTAAAATAAAGTCCTGGAAATTCAATCATTTGAAGTTGAGTAATGAGGTATAGCATTCCTTCATCTCATCTAAATGAAAGATAGGAGCACTTCACCATTTCATTTATTTCTGTCCACCCTAAGTTATAATTACTTTTCTTTCACCCCTGAGCATGACTATAGGTATTGTAGACCTAATACAAAGTCATTTCTTTAGTAGCTTCATATTTGAAAAAGTTCTACTGAGCTTCAGTGTCAAATTTACATTTTCCCTAAACCACTTTTGTGTTTGACAAATGACCATCTGCGTTTAAATGGCTGAAATGGAATGGTTTCAACACCCTTGAGAGTATTATCTGACATAGCAAATAACAAACCTGCAACAGGTATAACTTGAATACACACTGGAATTTCCCACTGTTCTTTATAGCTTGGTCCATGATTATTTAATAAAGTGAATAATGATTGACTAGTTAGAGCTATTTGAGGATGATATCTTGAAACAAGCTTCTCTGCATTTGGATCTTTACTAATATCCTGAAAAAAAACATACAACTTGTTAATTGGTTATATTCATTGACAATTTGACAAAGTAACAAAAAGAAGGGAGGAAGCAACAAAGGGGACTTTAGGTCAACCAAGTTATATGTATTTTGTAAGATACAGATTAGTGAGATTCAAAGCCACCTTGCTACTTACATAGTGCATAGCTTCAGCTCTTTGTTCTGGTGTTTCAATGGAAGACATGTTATCCTTTGAGAGCTGCAACTTTGCAGGCATTGAGGGAAATACTGTTTTCACAAATTTTACATTGCCCTAAATAAATCAAAAATGAAAATATTATTGCAAAAATCCTGATGTATTTTTCCAAGTATCTTCTTTCATCATGAAAACTCTTAACTGAAATTCATCATTCTACTAAATGCAAATGTAGAAACTCTTTAAGACAAGATGTTCACTAACGTTTTTTCTTAACAACCATCACCAATTTTAATTCTTAAAGGTTCAAAAGAAGGGCTTCATGAAATTTCCCTCACACTTTAAATCCCATCCTCTCTTTTTATGAAGCACAAATCCTAATAAGGAATAATGGAACCCACATATATTTCTAATATATTAGAAATAAGGGCTTTCTGCTTATATTCAGGAACATTAAGGAAGATGGAAAGTAAGAAAAGAAAATCAAGATATAAAGTTAGTAGCAATATTTTTCAACACATAAAGTATTTGTATTCATAAACTAAGAAGAATGTGACACAGGCGGTTTTACATATTCAAAAAGTTATCTCTTTATCATTCAAAATTTAAATAATACAATAAATATGGGAAATACAGGTGATGTCTCAGACCAAAAAAGCTTATACTTTCATATGATAAACCTTACCAATACAAGAAGAGTTTTTTCTAACTTTAATCCCATCTCTATTCTGAACGGGAAGAATCCCAGTAAGCTAGTAACTTCGTGGAGGGTATAAAATTCTGGATACTTTTTTACTTGTTCAATGGAAGCTCTTAAAACTTGCTAGGAAATAAAAATTAAGAAAAATTCACACTTAAGAAAGTATGACACTTCTCTAACAATGCAACAAAAATGTTTATTTACATGTGATTATATAATTATTTATTATAAAAGTTAGCTTCATTTCATTAATTGGACTTTTAACAAATCTGCACATTGTATATTCCTTGATTAATTTCATTTTTCATAACAAATTTTTAGCCTAATTTCCTAAAATACTGATTTAATAAACCTAAAATTAGCCATCTTATTAAAATTTAAACTTAAAGACCCACATTTTCTATGCTATTTAAGAAACCATCAAATAAAACCACATGAAAATTTCAACAATGTATTTCAATAAAAGCTGTTACATGAAGATTAGAAATAAAGTTTAATATTCCAAAACAGATTCCCAAGCAGAATAAATTAATGGAAAAGTTATATTATGGGTCATTCTAATCTACAATCTACAAAAAAAAATGAACAATTATATGTCATTTAAATGATGGAGAATCCAAAGTTTTCCACATATTTTGAGTTTGAGGCAGACCACATTCATATTACTTTTATTACAGTATATTGTTATAATAGTTCTGTTATTACTGTTTACTGTTGTTAATCTCTTAGTGTACCTAATTTATATATTAAGCTTTATCATAAGTATGTACATATAGGAAAAATGTATATGTAGAGTTTGGTATTATATTCAGCTTCAGGCACCCACTGGGGTTCTTAGAACATATTCTCCATGGATGCAGGGGTACTACCATATGTAGATTAGGTCATTAAAAGAAACACGCACACATACGTGAATATACTATAGTACACAATTTTAATATGTTAATATTTCTACTATGCAGCACATGAAGAATAAAAGGCCTATATACAACTTTATATATTTGATTCTCTAAATTGAAAATACAGTTCTCTAAGCCTTTTTTTTTTTTACCTCTGTGAAGAGACGGGCATCATCAGAAAGCATATTATAATCCTGTGCACATTTCTTTGCAGAATTCTGTAAAAACTTTAGGAATTCAGCAACTTCTTCATTCACATGTTTCTTCATATCCTGATATTTAAAAAAAAAAGCAAACATGTCTTGGAATAAAAAGTTTCATTAAAATGCAGTTCCTTCTCAATCACTGCTCTAATAATTTGAACTTAAGGAACAACTAAAGTATCAAATCCAAAGTAGAAACCACAAATAAAAGTTAATATAAGCTCTAGGGATGGCTTGCAGCTCAGTGGTAGAGCATAGGCTTATTAGAATATGTGAAGCTCTGGGTTCAATCCCCAGCAAAAACCAACCAACCAACCAACCAACCACAAAGAACAACAAAACCAACAAAAAACAACCCCCCCACCAAAAAAAAACAAACAAACCAAGAAATCCCCAAAACTTAAACTCCACAAAAACAGAAAAGCCAATAACTGATACTATGATACATGCTTAGGAATTAACTTATTCTATATACTAAATATTAAAAAAGATAAACATCCCTATAGAAAAATGAGCAAACAATATGAATATGCAAGATGCAAAAGAAGAAATAAAAATGGTTTAAAGACACATAGAAAAAACATACTTTCATTAGTAATCAATGTAAATTAAATTAAGGTAAAACAAGAAATCACCATTTTATCCACATCCAATTAGAGGCAAAAGAAGGCAATGTACAGTAATAATGAAGATACAGTTTTTAAAAATTTTTTTCATACAATACTTGTACAAATAAACTGGCTTAAACTTTTTGCAGAAAAATTTACCCACGTGCAAATGCAGATCAAAACTTTGATAACATGCATCATCTTTGATCTGACAATTTTATTGTAAAATTTCATCTTAAGGAAGCAATCACAGATAAGAACAGAGTTTGCTAAAAAAATGTTCAACATAGCATCACGTATATAACTGAGAATCTGGAAACTATTTAAAATGATAATTGAGTAATATTTAAAACTAACAATAAAGTGTATAAAGTTCTATTGTTGGAACTTAAGAGAGAGACGTGCTCAGAACTATAGTAAAATGCCTGAACTATATAATAGGACCAACAAAAGATTTAAGGCACCAATGCTGTCAAGTAAACATCTTACTTTTCCACTTTTATAAATATGACCGTACCTAAAATAATAGAAAATTAAAATAAAAATATTTCCTGATTTGTATTTTTTTTTTTTTTTTTTTGCTGAATCTGAAGAATAGAATACATACCAAATACTGCAAGTATTCATTTTTATTTATTCCAATAGCTTTGGAATTTGCAGGAATCTTTGCATATTTAACCAACAAGTCCACATAACTTCTTTGCTCTCTCTGTGAGAAACGAGAGAAACGAGGATAAGGAACTCTTGGTTTTGGGAGAAGAACCATTCCAACTGTGGTTTTAACTTTTTCCTCTGCTTGAGTTGCTGAACTAACTGCCGGCTCATTTTCTACAGAACTTGCTGAGGCATTCAAATTTTCCCCTATACGTCTGGAAAAAAAAATACAATTTACAAATATGTGCTTTTCAAGTGAAGATTACTATCATGGGATTTCATGATTCTCAATCACAAGGGAGAATATAGCATGATTAACAGAGTAAATTCTGGATTATTATCTATCTCTGACACCTGCATTTTGATGTTCAGTCATTTAGTACAGATTAAGTATTTTGCAGGAATGACTCACACTGCACACTTACCTTCAACTACCTGATGAAGAGGAAGAGACATACTTATTACACTATTCAATTTGGAAGTTTTATCCCTTTTTTTGAAAAGGGAAAAATCATTTTTGCCCATTACATTTGTGTTTATATTTTAGTACAATGCTAGTTCTTTTTTAATGCTTAAATTCTCCAGTAATATATATAAATAATATTATATATATATTAGTTAATATGATGATCAAAAACTACTAAGAGCAGTAAAAAAATAGGGTCACAAACTTGAAATTAGTGAATTTTTGAAGTTTTAAATTCTCTGATTTCCTCTCTTATCTCGAAATCTAAAAAGAGCCAGGTGTAGTGGCATACACCTGTTATCCCAGCAACTTGGGAGGCTGAGGTAGGAGGACAGAAAGTTTGAATCTAGACCCAGTGACTTAGGGAAACGCTGAGCAATTTAGCAAGACTAGATAAAGCACCCCTTAGTTCACTCCAAAAAATTAATTAATTAATTAATTAGGAAATTCCACAACTATAAGTCATACTCTAAGGAAGCAGTAGTGGTTTTACAGAAGTTGTATAATCATTTATCAGTCTTGTACAAGTCTAAGTCCATGGAACTGTCTCTATGCTTTTTATGATGAAAAAGAAAAATCCTAGCATAATGTAATGAAAAATACTAGAAGAAAAAGTAGTGAATAGCTAGAGAATCTGTGACCAGATTTATTTATAAAGTTCTACCCTCAATATTTAAAGAAGTCACCATACCACCTCAATTAAGGTATATGGCTACGAATTTCTTATCTTGTTTATAACTTGCCTTTATTCTTGCTACTCAGTTATTGCAATCAACATTTTCAAGAAGAGAATTTACAACTCCACCAAAACCTTTCATTTCTTGGTCTCTGTAACTCTAATTTCCACTGTTTTTATGACTTAGCTCCCAATGAAACAATAATCCACAGAGGAAGTAAAACTAATGAGAAATATGGATGTCTACTGATTCATTCTTCTTTCCACTTGTTATTATTTATTAATATTCACATGTACAAGCCTATGCTAGATACTGGAAATACAATGAACACCAAATACAGTCCAATCTCTGCTCTTTAGAGCATAAAAATCGAGTGGATTAGGCAAATGAATGCAGAAGAAAGGCAAATATGTACACCAATACAAACTGACTTGGATCCTAGGTTTCCAAGCTGAAAATCTCAAATAGGGGCCTGAGAAGAATTCTAAAGATGTAATAATCAGGGATTAAGAGGGAGAAAGGGAAGGGAAAAGAAATATACAGAACAGGGGTTCTCAAGGGTACAGATGAGTTACCATAAAAGAGAGGGGAGGTCTAAAGGCATGTAGAGGTGAAGGCATGTAGAATATTAGATGCCTACGATGTGTGAAACTGTCCTGCACAGCTTTTAAAGTGTTATCCCAACACTACATTCTCTTACCGTTCTTTTGTGATATAATTAACCTAACTTCTCTTAAATACCTGATTCTCTGTTTTTGCTTTGAACCCAAGGGTCACACATGTTAAACATATTGTCCATCACTGAACTACCCCAGCCCTCCCAACCTTATTCATTTTTAATTGTTGTATCTCATTATATCATTATATCTTCTGGCATAGTGATTTCAATACAATATACCTATTCAAATACACATTATAATGTAAATAATGTTCCTTTCATTTTACATTTATGCTCTTTGGATATACTGTTTTTAAAAATTATGTCTGGTAATTATTAGCTATTCATTTCACTTCAGGCTGGTAACAGAGGTATCTTATTTCTTACATATATTTGTTATAAAATGTGAGAGTTATTATGCACAATTATAATGCACCAATAAAAAAAAGTGGGAGGGCTTTGACCTGATCAGGTTGAGAATCGTTAATTTAGATCTGTGTCTAGAAAGAATCAGTTAACCCCCATCCAAAAGCAGCACTGATTTGTTTAGAACAACTTTATAATACTAGAATAAATATGGTAAAAATTCCAAAACTTGAAAATAATATTTGCAAAAAAGATTTAGGTCCCCCAAAATAAAGCAAAAATTCAAAAGCACTCTCTTAGAGCCAACTATGAATAAAAAATAATCAAAGGCATTGATTTGTTAATGGGGAAAAATTTTCAGAAAATAAAATTAGGATGCTCAGGTTGGCTCTGAAAACAATACAGGTGAAAGAAGACATACTTAGTTACTAAAGTTTCTCCAATAACTGTACAAAAATAAGCACATTTTAGGTTAACAAAATGAATATTAACTGCTGATCTTGGGAGAAATGTATTACAGCAAATTGATTTCTCACTAGAAAATGTCTTGAGAGCTATTCAAACTTAACAGTATTGTGTCCGCAACTCTTAACAATACTGCTTCACAGCTGTCTCTCTGAATATGAGAACATGTCTGTCCTTGTGGCACAAACTGGCAAATTTAATTAAGCTGCTGCAGCAACAAGATGCTGACTCAGATACGCCAGAGTAGGAATGTCAAGAAATTCTAGCAGTTTAAATTGGCTACATTCAGCAAAGAATGAAATGGCAGCACATCAAGATCATCTCCAAGTGCAGTGCTGTCAAAATCTTCATCAGAGTGCAAACCAAAAACATCTGATAGGGTTTCTCTATCCACATTTACAACATTATATTTTATTTCACTTGATAGTTTGAAGCTTCCTCCCTTTATTTTGTCAACTACCTATTCTCCTTTTTACTTAACATGTCAATGGGAAAAAAAGGGAAAACTCCAAACTATTAGTTTCCTGTACTTTTATCTATTGATTTGGCAGCTTCTTTAAAAGTAGCATTTTGAAATGGTGCTTTTGGTCTCCACCTCATGTCTACCTGTATCTTCTGTGTTTGATTTACTTTTTACATTGAAAGAGTTAAAACTTCCATTTTTTTTCTATTTAAAGTTATTTTCCTCCTGTTTGGTTCAAAACTCAGTTATAAATATCTATAAACAGAATATTTAATTTTTTACATAAAGGTCAATGTTTTTAATGATTATTTCTACATGAATGGCTCACAGAACATTTCAATTTTCTGATTTATTCTTAGGTAAACTCTCCAAATATTCTATAATGAACAGAATTTGTGATGTTTCATATAAAAATAACACTGTTAACTTTTTAATATCATTCACATGTAAAACACTATTTCAGTAGTCTTTTTACTTATAAACTATGGTGCAAAAATGAAAAAAAGAGCTTTTATGTTAAAATTTAGAGTAAAAAGCCTTTTGTAGAAGGGTTGAATAAAAATTTCCTATTTTTGAAAGTAGCAATAATAAGGGTATCAATATTTTTCTAACTGTTAGCACAAAAAATACAAAATCAGGAACAATAAAAATTTTATTTCTTTCTGGTATTTCCACCAAGAAAGCAGTTGAGCAAAAGCTCAAAATCCATTCCTTACTGTAGTAATATTTGATAAAACTTAAGGCTAGGAAAAAAGTCTAGAAATACATATCAATGCCTTGTGTCTTTTTTTAATACTAGAAAGTAAATTATTCTAATGAATAATTTTGTACTGCATAAAAATCTAAAGAAAAGCAAGTATATTCTAAGGAGAAAAAAAAAAAAAAAGATTGTTAGGCGTTTGGAACATTCAATTGCCAGCAAAATGTCCTTTCCTTTATACAGAGTTGGGCTACATAACCTATACCTAAGATATGGTGAACAAAACTGGACGTGAAAAGAACTGTTAAATTAAGAAGCAGGGGCAGGATTATGAAGATTAGTAGAAGATTTTAGTCTAAAATGATGAAGGCTGAGATAAAAGTTTAAAAAATGGTATGGTTATTAATTTTTTTTTTTTTTTTTTGGTACCAGGGATTGAACCCAGGGGTCCTTAGCCACTAATCCATATCTCCAGCCTTTTTTATTTTTTATTTTGAGATAGGTTCTCACTAGGTTGCTTAGGACCTCTCTAAGTTGCTGAGGCTGGCTTTGAAGATCTTCCTGCCTCAGCCTCTTGAGCTACTAGGATTACAGGAGTGTGCCACCATGCCCAGCTGAAGATTGTTAATGAAAGGTAAAGATACATCTTTTCTAAATCTAAGACACTAGAATTTGACAGGCATTCTTTGATTCAAATAAACACTGGCAATTCTTCATTTAATTGATGTTTATGAAATCAGTTATTTCTAAGAAACGATGCAAGCTGAATCACAATTTTTAAAAACATTCATAGATACACATGCATAAGGGGGTCTATTTTCTTAACTTACTAAAGCTTAAATTAGGAAAGACATTTAAAAAGTCTTTTTTTTTTTTTTTTTTTTCAGTGCTACTAGAGATTGAATCCAGAGGTGCGCTATTGAGCTTCATCTGCAGCTGCAGTCCTTTCTTAATTTTTTTTTTTTTTTTTTTTTTTTGCGGGGTGGGTACCAGGGTTTGAACTCAGGGACATTCAACCACTGAACCACATCCCCAGCCCTATTTTGTATTTTATTTAGAGACAGGTCTCACTGAGTTGCTTATCACCTCACTTTTGCTGAGGCTTTGAACTCACGATCCTCTTGCCTCAGCCTCCTAAGTTGCTGGGATTATAGGAAAATTCTTTTCTTGAGACAGAGTTTTGCTGAACTTTGGAGGCTTGCCTTGACTTGCAATCCTTCTGCCTCAGACTCCTGACAAGTCAGGCATGTGCCACTACACCTGGCTATGAATGTTTTTAATAGTAATTTGGCAATATACATTAAAATAAATGTATATATACCCTCTACTTTCTACTACATAAAGTATGTTCCCCTTGTGTACAAAAAGGACAGATATATTAATTTTTGTATGTATTACAATATGCATATACCTATTATAAGCTAAGTCAATCCCACAGATACATCACTGATCTTAAGAGGTTCAGATTCAAAAGGCTGAGTTGAGAGTACAAAATCAGTCTTTCTTAAAAATTTAAGTGTCTTATATCAGCCACTACGAGAAGTCTGGAGATGAGAATAGCAAAATATTCTGAAAAATGCCACAGTAACCAAAATATTAGGAAAAAGCTAGGAGAGTGAGGAAGCTCTAGAGTAAAGAGTTCACTGATGCCTGTGAGAGAAGCAGTTTAGTAGAGTAGTAAGAGTGGACACCAGATTAGAGTGCAACATTCAGTAGAAAACAAGTGAGTGGAATTTGCAGTGAATAAAAGAGCTTAAAAAAAAAAAAAAAAACATGGTTTTTAATGCATTCTGTCAATCTGCCTTTTGAGTGGGAAGCTTAATTCAGGCAAAGTAGTTGTTGACAGGGAAGAACTCACTATTTTGCTAATCATTTTCTCTGTCTTAAAGCTTTTTTGTTCCTCATTTCTTTCCAGTAAGTCTAAGAACAAATGAGGGAAGAGTAAGAAAATAGCTAGGAGGGCATGTGGAGTTCAGGGATTATTTTAAACAGGAAAAACTTGAGCACACTCATATACTGATTGAGATAATTGAAAACGAGAGAGAACAAAGATATAGGAAAAAGAAGGGATAATTGACAGAAAGAATACTGAGAAGCCAGGAAAATATGGAGAGATATGCTTAGACCATTATAAAAGGAAAAAGGATAAAAATAAATGCTGAACTCCCTGTAGGGGAGCTCCCTAATTCTGCATCTGCTGGTTTTCAGATTAATCCACAACAGAGTAGAAACAGTCAATCAAAAAGAAAAGAAGGCAAGTGAACAGTAAGAAGTGAAAGTTACTACTGAGTAGTGATTTTCATACTATAGAAGAAAAAAAATCTTTGACAATTTGGTACTTATCTGTTAAACTCTAAAATGTATTTACTGTTTGACTAAACAATTCTGTGAATTTATCTTACAGAAATAATTGCAAAAAAAAGTCACCAATATATTGTCTGTAATTACAAAAAAGAGGAATATAACATTTTACAACATAGGACTAGCTAAATGAATTAGAAGTACATCTGTATAACAAAGCAATACGCAACCATTAAGACTAGGAAAAAAAGATTAAGCTTGCTCTCTCTATATATAGGAACATGAAAAGAAATATAAAATAGTGATGTCATACTGACTTTTTCTGTTCTATGATGAAATACTCATTTCAATGAGAAAAGCAAACTGTAAAATAATTTTAATAGTTTTAAAGCAGAATTTTACAGTATTTATAGTATGATCACATTTTCTGTGTGTGTATAAAAATATGTTAATGTATGAAGATAGGTTAAACCTAAAGCATTAACAGTAGTTTTCTTCTATTTTCTATATTTTACATTCTATATTTTGAATAATAGTTATAAAATTTCAAATATCAGAAAAACAATTAAATATGAAAATAATCAAATATTACCTGTTAGATAAAACACACAGTTCTTTTAAACTTGGAGCCAAGGAATGGTCTTTATAATTTTCTCGAGAGAAAAATGTTTTATGGCCGTTTTTGGGGGAAACATCCCTGGAAATAAAGTAATTTACTTTCATTTGACAATTCAAAATCTCATGTTAGATAAAGAAACATAATAGTATAATTCTAATTTCTGACTATATGCCCTCTATCCAAAACCAGACAATCACTTCTTTTTTTTTTTTTTTTGACAATCACTTCTTAATTTTTAATTTCATATACCAGATCTGTGAGCTTAGCTGTTTTACTTTTCAGACACCTTAAACTCAGGTTGATTATGAAATTCTATAGCTCCAACCATCAACCTTTCTTTTTCTGTAGTACCCAATTAAATACATGTCAGAGGTTTGAGAACTAAAGATAGAACAGAATGAAGTACAATCAAGAGTCTGTCATGGGGAGGACTCATATCTGGCTGTGAGGTATAACATTAAGATGCTCAGTTACTGAAAAGAAAATGCTTCTCTTTGTTTCATACACTACTGTAACAGGCCAAAAAACCAAATATTCTACCTATTTCTCTTAAACGGGCAAATGGGATAAATGGTGTGCCTTTGCTAAAATCATATATGGTGATATATGGTTTTTCATAACATCATAATTAATTGAAGCTAAAAAAAACCCAATGCTTTCCAGATAGTAAGCATTCCCCAAAATGATGGCTGAGTGAAGAAATTAAAAAACTGAAAACGCCAAGAATCATTAATGCAGGTAATACAACGATTACTAGGATTCTGTGAGAAAGGACAGTTCCAAAGGCTATATAATACTGTGCAAAGGCTCTAAACCACAACTGGTTTCACAATATCAAATGTATATACGAACAACTGCACATCATCTAAATGCTTACTTTATAGTAACATCAAGGAACACAAATGTGCATGCCACTTAAAACCTACAACAAAACACTCCAATCAAATGCAACTTCTAGTCTCATTTTCAAATGGGAAATCCTAGCATATACAGTTCATGTTCATCTTTTACTGTTTTTAAAGGTATTTATCAAAAGAAAGAAAAACAAAAACTATGATAAAGGTATTAATAGTAAAATTAGAATTTCTTATTTGGTCTGGGCCATGGTAAAGTTTCTTATTACTCTGGCATGATAATATTTCCATAACATCTCATTAAATTCTAAGGTTTCCTCATATCATTCTATAACAACGTCAAGGACCCTCAGGAATTACAGGCTCCTTTGGGGATGTGAACAATGTTAACTACTGAACATATTGACTTAAAAGTTCTTTAAAAGTGTTTGTAATCTCTTTGTGACTTTTGTATCCTACTTTGCTGGCTTAGCAAATGTGTGTTAAAATGAAATAAGGCAGTAATGTAGTATTGCAATATAATAGTTATATAAAACCACTATATATGTTAGACACCTACAAACCATATTACTTAACTGGGTTCTCTATTAGCAAAGTTCTCACACATTTCTAAAATACAGAATACAGTCTGCATTTATATCTTCTGAGATAGAATCTACTATAACAAAAGGAAGAGTGTCTATTCTTAAAGAGGGTTTTTTTAAATTATTATTTGTATGTAAATGGACAAAGTTTTTAGAAATAAGAAATTCCAGGATCTCTCCTTCACGAGACACCACAATAAAGACAAGATGGAATTTTATCTAACAAAAATTTGAGTGCTCAATTGTCACTAGGAGTGGAAGTGCAGTTACTGGATCTAGTACATGAAGATGAGAACGGAATAAATTCTGAGATTCTGATCTTTTATCTTCTATTTCTTCCAAATCTCTTCAGGTTAAAAACCCTCCTTTCCCATGTCAACCACCAGCAGCACTTTGCTGCTATTCAGTTGATTAGGTAGAGTGAGAACTCACCAGTTTAGCCTTGGTTCACTCATGGTCATGCTGGAGCTCATCTTCCTAGATGTCTGCTTCACTCTAGCCCACAATTTGGCAGGTGGGCTGTGAGATTTTAAATGGGTAGTATCCCTCCAGATTCTACACTCAGCGAAGGAAAAACAAAAGGTCAAAATCAAAAGCAAGGGATTGGCTAAAGCCCAGCTGCTGTTTACTAGGGTTGGAAAGAACCTCTGCTTAACATCTACCCTCAATTGACTGAGGCACCTAGAACAGACAAGTGAACTTTGCATCAGAGCAGCAATGATGTTGTACAAGTCCTTTTCCATTTAACTTAACGCCAGGAGGGTCAGTCTTAGGGTACTAAGGAAAAACAGAATGGTGTTCTCACTGCTTACATTCTAGATCATTTCATGGAAGGGAGGTGTAGGTCTTAGCTCTGCCTAATTCCCTTACTGCCAAAATAAGTCTTGCTTCCATTTCCCCAATCACATACTGTTATGGGGCATATTCTGGCAAATGCATGGCAAAAGCTGCCTAGTTATCAAGAAATTTGGATCTTTCAAAGAAAACCTTACATTCGATGAAATTCAGGTTCGGGCAACTTAAGTGACAATTCAGAGGATCACTCACAGGTACTATCAGGACGAAATAGCTGGCCTGACCTCTCCATGTTACCACAGGTAGCCTGATAAAGTGGCACAGGAAGTAAAAGTCAAATTTAGGAATCTGTATCTTGGCACCTGATGGGCCTGACCAGCTCCCATTTAATCCACCCTTCATACTTAGACCAGGGTGGGGCTGGGGAGGATGTGCCGATGGGGAGGTATGCCTGAGAGAAAGGAGCGCGCAGAAAGAAAAGCAAGTTTTAGGAAAGCAGATAATGGGGTGGGCAGAGCCGGGGAAGAAGCCGCGCCAGAACGGGGAGCTGAGAGCCCAGGGCCGCCATGTTCCCTCCTCCCGACCCCCGGGAGCGCTCCCGGGGCCCTCCCTGAGGCTCCTGGGCTGCAAAGCAGACTTTCCGCCCACCTCACTGTCCGCGGCTGTCGGGCCGGCGCGGCCCCCACGCCACACACGCTCCGCCCCACTCCGCACACTCACGCGCGTCCTGAGAAGGCTAATTTAAAGGACGTGGCCGCGCAGAGACGGTCCTGCGTGATGACGACACCCGAGACGCAGTGGGTGGGGCCTGCGCGTCTAAGGGGCGCGGCTCACCTCCAGGCGTGTGGCTGGTGGTCCTGGCAGCAAAACCCCTGGTTCCAGAAGGGCAGAGGGGCCTGGGACCGTGCGTTATTCTAGAGAATCCTGACCTGTTTCGTTTAGGCTGGGCGCGGGGGAAGATGTCCTGATAAATTGGAAAGAGGACAGGCAACAAGTACAGTACTGGGAAGACCCACAAAGACTTGATTGTGACCTTAGGCAAGTTCTTAATTTCCCTAACCCTGATTGCCCATCTGTAAAATGAAGAGGATATTACGCACTTCATAGGGTTTTGGAGTACCTAAAGGAAACAAGGTATGAAGTTGTGCTCAGCACAGTACTTGACACAAAGTAGGGCCTGGTTACAAGCAATTTCTCCTCCATTCCATTCCCTGTCCCATTTTGATGTAAGTTTCCTATAATGGTCACATGTGGTTCCCACGCTACCTTTGTTCTCATGCGTTATGAAAGACTCGTTGAACACTTATACTTCGTGCTTGGTGCTGGGTGCACATAAGACTAAGCCTCAATGTCATTTTTTATAGAGCTTTTGATCTCTGGGACTCTTAAGATATTTACGTTAAATGAAACAAAATAGAGAATAATAAACGACATGAGAGTTGTATTGTTCGGATCTTAAAGGCCCATATGGTAATGGTTTGATGGCCAACCTGTGGCACTCTTGGGAGATGATGTATCTTTTAAGAGGAGGGACCTCATTGAGGTTAGGTCATTGAGGGCCTGTCAGAGTAACAAGTCACCTGGACTGAAATCTCTGAAACCCTGAACCCAAATAAATCATTTCTCTTTCAGATTGTTTATCTTAGATATTTTATCACAGCAATAGAAATCTGACACCAGAGGTAAATAGAAAACATTCGGTGACTTCAGAGAGGGAGAGACATTACAGTGAGATGTGAAAAGCAGCTTTGAATAGCAGCTTTGAATGTGCAGACTTGGTCGACTTTGCAAGACAAAAGCCAGACATTCCAGAGGCAAGAAGTAGTAGAGAAAGAACTTAATTAAGTGATGAGCTACCTGACTGAAAGAGAAGTATCACTCTAAAGGACCATCTTGAAGGAAAGTTGATTTATGAATGGTTTATATAGGAGATTGGATGTTTGTAGACTGGTGGGTGCATGCTCACAGGTGGAGGCTTATGGCACACATCTGCTTTTAATTGCCTGGTCACAAGATGTTTTTCAGTTCTGCAAATCTCAAGAAAAACAGTGATGATTTTTGTCAAAGTTCATTATATCCCAAAACATAAGAAATGAATAAAATAGTGGAGTTGCATTGTAAACAAACATTACAGTACAAAGAGGAAATGGCATTCTGAGACATAGAATATTCTATGTGAATACCAAAGGGAAAGGAGCTTACACTGAGGAAGACAATTTATAGACTGCTTTAGAGACTTTTAATTTACATGGGATCTTTTAAAATTGTTTAATGTCTATATTTTACTAATATTAATTATACATATTAATTGGATTTACTGTTATATTTTCATACATGTATATATCGTGCATGGATCATATCCATTCACCCTTCTACCCTCACATCATCCACCCACCCATTCCCAGTCCCTAGTACTTACTATTCTATTTTCAGACTGACTTGTTTTAGTTTCCACATGTGAAAGAGAACATGGAATGCTTGCCTTTCTGTGTCTGGCTTATTTTGCTAACATGGCGTCTCCAATTTCATTCATTTTTCTGCAAATAACAGGATTTCATTCCTTTTTATGGCCGAATAATACTTTAATTGTGTATATATACTCTATTTACTTAGTGCATTTATCTGATGATGGGGACTTAGGTTGATTCCATATCTTATCTATCATGAATAGAACCACAGTAAACATGGGTATGTTTGCTGATATCAGCATTGTGTGAGGGGAAAAGAAGATCATTGAACCAGAAAGGGGAAATGAGGCAGACTGGTCTTCATGCCATTCTAAAAATTTTGGACTTTATTCTTTGGGTTATAAGAACCACTGTGTATGTGTGTGTGTTATACAGCTTTATTGAATTGTAATCTATACACCATAATTCATTCATTTTAGTTGTACCATAAAATACCTTTTAGAGATGTATAGTTTTGCAACCATTAGCACTACCCTGTGTTAGAATATTTCCATTACCCTGAAAAATTATTTGTGTCCAAAGCAGTTAATCCTTTCTTCCCTTATCCCCAGACAACTGCAAATCTTCTATCTCTGTATATTTGTCCTTTTTAGATATTTCATGTAAATGAAAGGGTACAGTATGTACTCTATTGCATCTGGATGCTTAGCATAGTGTTTTTAGGATCATCCATGTCTCTGTATGTATTAATAATAGGTCATTCCTTTTTGTTGCTGCTAAGATCTCATTTATGAATTTCTCTCATTCTATTTACTCGTTCAACATTTGGTAAATATTCAGATGGTTTCCACTTTTGGGCTATTATGAATAATATTGATGTTAACATTGACATAAAAATATTTGTGTGAACTTTGTGTTTCTGTTTCTCTGGAGTAGTCTAGGAGTGGAATTGTTGAGTTGTGTGGTAAATTTTTTGTTAAGTTTTTAAGAAATTGCCACATTGCTTTCCAAAGTGAGTGGCGTATTTGTGTGTGTGTGTGTGTGTGTGTGTGTGTGTGTGTGTGCACGTGTGTGTGTGTATTTTTAAGCAGAGGAAAGATCTGATTTTCCATTTCTGCTAAACTAAGAAGCAGATAAACCCAGAAGTTGAATGAGAAACCAATTTAACTTTGAAAGAATTTATAATAATTTGTACTTGGAGTGTATAATGTTTCATGGGACCAAAATTACAAAAATTCTTATAACTGCAATCACTATCTAAGTGAAATGATCACAGTTGTTACCAGGTGTGTATTTCTTCTTGTAGTCTATATAAAGACAAAGAAATGTGCAAGATTGTCTTTTTATTTTTTTAAATCATTTTGTCAGTACCAAGTCATTTTCCTACCCCTCCGATAACAAGCTTCCCTTGCTTGATTTGGAGTGAACATGACCTCGGAGCGTTTATAGCTTGATAACTACTTCATTCACTGAATTGCTTCATAAACCATACATAAGGTACTTGCAGAATGAGAATCCAGAAATGGCCCTTTGGCAAAAAGATTTCAGTCTAGTAATTGATTAAAATATTTGAGGAAATATTGTTGCTAATACCAGTTTGTCAAATCAAGATTTTCAGTTGGGTAAGATAGTTCAGATGGGTAAGGAATCATTGTCAATCCTAAAACCCGGAAAAACACTCTGGCTCAGAATACGCTGTGTTAGAATAGAATAGTTAAAGTGTTCAGATTGTTATACTTAGATTTTTTGTTGTGGAGTGTGGTTACCAGGGATTAAACCAAGGGGCACTTAACCACTGAGCAATAATTCCCAGCTCTTAATTTTTTTTGAGGCAGGGTCTCACTAAGTTGCTTAGGACTTAGATAAGTTGCTAAGACTGGCTTTGAACTTGTAATCCTCCAGCCTCAGCCTCTTGAGAGGCTGGGGCAACAGGCATGCACCACAGATTTTGGCAGAATATTTTCTAAAATATATTTCGGTGTGTTTTGTATTATGTGGTTCTTGGGCTGAAAACTGGGTTTTTATAAGGCATACTTAGTATCCCAAAGAGAGAAGGTGATAATAGCAGAAATAATTCCAACTAATTTAAAAGTTATGTATATTTGTTTTTAGAATGTGGTGTGCATTTTACTTGGGTAAAGAGCTAATGATAGAAGTGACCATGGGACTTGGTAGCAGATCACTTTGTTAATTGGGATGAGGCTAATATTAAAATTAATTGTGCAAGAAACATTGAACAATTGATAGATGAAGTAACTTCTCCACAAAGGGGAAGTTATACTGGAATTAAAAATGTTTGAGAAGTCCACCAACAAAAATGAAAAAAATGTTTGATGATCGCTGAGAGATTACTCTGTTTTTCTTTTATATTTTCCATCCTAAGGATAAAAAGTTCCAGAATACTGCAAAAACACTAGTTTGTTAACTCTTTCCAATATCAGAAGTAAATGACATTAGGGACAATCAGGATTTTTCTTATCTTACACCTGGTGGTTCAGTGAAAGGATGCCATTCTTGTTAGTCTGAGGTTTTTGCTACCATTGGGAGTCTAGGTTTACCTTTAGAGTTGGGGCAGGGACAGTGGCCGTAGGTGCCATTAATGTGATTCTTATGGGATCCAGGAGGGTTCTCTTATCAAAAAGTCCCTCTTTTAAACATTTTAACTGTCCCATATTTGTACAGATTTATGCTATACAGTGTGACATTTAAATACAGGTATACAGTGTCTAATGATTCATTCAAAGTAATTGGCATTTCCATCGCCTCAAATACTGATTATTCTTTGTGTTGGGCATGTTCAAAATTCTCTCTTCTAGCTATTTTTAAATTTATAGTAAGTTAACTATAAATTAACTATATTGTGTCACTTTATTGTGCTGAAGAACACTGGAACTTAACCTCTATTTTGGTACCCATTATTCACCCTTTCTATTCCTGCCACCCTTCCCTGTCCCCAGCCCTTGGTAAGCACTATTTCACTCTCTGCTAGTATGAGATCATATTTTTTTAAAGCTTCCACATATAAGAAAGAACATGCAGTACTTTTCTTTCTATACCTGGCTTATTTCGCTTAACATAATGTCCTCTGGGCTCATCCAAGTTGCTGTAAATGACAGAAAAATTCCCTCTGTGCTCCCAAGTTTCTTAAATTCCTGAAGTATGAAAGCATCTTCTTTTCTTCCTTTCTCTGGTGACTTGTATGACATGAATAACCTCTACTGGACTTTGGATTATAACTTTGAACACTACTGAGCCCATCTTCAGTTTCTTGTTCAAAAGAGGAAGGAACCAAGGTGCTGAGCTGCTTCTCCCCACAGCAGTTACCTTTCTTTGCACCAGGAGCATGGCCTGTGTTCTCCCAGACTAGTTATGAGAATCTGAGCTTTGGCACCTTTCCATTTGATCCAAATGTACATCAGATGTCCACTTTTGATAGGCTGGACTAATTGTTTGATCTTCCCTTATGAAAAAGTGTAGTAGTAACAGTAGCAAACAAGACATTCTTGTGGTCAGGTCTTACCTGCTAGTCTGTGGTTATTACTTTTGCTATCTTTCCTAGAGTTTATTAATAGCCTGGCATTTGTTCTCCTTTCTGATTTTCCTGTGAGATCATGTGAGATTTTTATAAGCAGCTGCTGCTGTTGCTTTTTTTTTTTTTTTTTTTTTGTACCAGGGATTGAACCCAAGGGTACTTAAACACTGAGCCACATCCTCAGCTCTTTTTATTTTTTTTTAATTTTGAGAAAAGTTCTTGTTTATTTGCTTAGGGCCTTGCCAAGTTGCTGAGGCTGGCTTTGAATGTGCAGTCCTCTACCTCAGCCTCCTGAGCCAATAGGATTACAGGTGTGTGCTATCACACCTATAAACGGGAATTCTAGGTAGTCCCATTTATTCTCCCATCAAAGTGTCCTCCTGGACACTGAGCAAGCTTATCTGAGATACAGAAGAGTATACTCATTATTTTTAGTAGATGGTTAGGTATGGATTTGGGCAAAGGCCTCAAGGTGACAGATACCACATTTTGAACTTCATTATTTTGACTAACAATTTCCTCAGACACTAAACAGTGGTAAAAAGTTATAATTATGCAGAACTTGATGGTCTACAAAGATTTCATGTGCAAAATAATATCTCACTCTTCCTTTTCTTAGTTGTAAATAAAAGCAGGTTTGGGGACAATTTTCTATGTACTGTAAATGTTGGGATATTACAATATTTATTGAATGCCTCCTGATCTTAAGGGATTCTTAGGCTCTATAGTATGTGAGGAGAAAAATGCTAACTCAGTTGCCTTTGTTCTGACTTCAGAATATTTCATAACTCGAATAAACCTTGAGATTACTTTAAAAATAATTCCTGCTAAGGTTGCTGCACCATTGAAGTGGTGTGATATTTAACTGATGTTAGGTTTACAGTTCACTCCTAGGTGACCTCAAGAGGAGGGTAGGGGTGGAGCAATCACAGTGCAGGTCAGTTCATGGCATCATTTGTGCCATTCCATTTCAACCATTTCTAAAGCAAAGGTGACACAGTGCAGTATGCATTCAGAACTTCTCTCACACTCAGGAAAGTGTTACTTTTTAGTCGCGCACCTTTCTCCTTTGAGTCAGAAAGTAGCCTTAGAAACCTCAACTCTGCATTTTGTTTTTCAACAGTATCATTAGACATTATCTCAGAAGTTAAAACTTCTTTCTTTGCTTTCTTCTCACACTATCCATTTTCCCCCTGCAAGATGAAAATGAATTATTTTTTTTTTTAAGTTACAAAATGAGCTGGACATAGTGATACACACCTGGAATCCCAGTGACTCAGGTGACTGAGGCAGGAAATGCCTAAGCCTCAGAAACTTGGCAGGACCCTCGCAACTTAACAAGACCCTGTCTCAAAATAAAAAACAAAAAGGGCTGGGGATGTAGCTCAGTGGTAGAGATGTAGAGAGTCTCTGGGTTCAAGTCCCAGTACCACACACACACAATTAGTCTACACTATTCCAGGGCTTCTCTGTCTCTATGTGTACACACACACACACACACACACACATACACACACAAATACATAAAATCTAGATTTTTAAAACAAAAATGCAGATTCTGATTTGCTAGGTCTAAGTTGGTGCTTGGGATCCTGCACTTCTAACAAGATTACATATGATGCCATTGCTGCTGGTCTGTGGTCCACACTGACTATCAAAGTTCAGTATTAGATCATTCACTAGAGACAAGATATAAGCTAGAAAATTATGTATAATACCACTCAGTGATTACAGAAAAATAAAACAAGGCACATGATCCATTAGAAGCTGAAGTTTTATTATAGGATAACAGTACATAAAGCACATCTAAAATTGATGTGTTCAATGCACTTTTAATAAAGGTAATGTAATATTAAAGGTACAGTTTCTAAGTACAATATAACAACATTCATATTAGAATGAAAATTGGAGTATTTAAAAGACAACATTAAATCTCTCTTTTTTTACAGCTCATATTTACAAAATGAATCAAAATATTTTTTTTAAATTCAGGACTCAAAATAAACAGCTGGAAATAAGCAGACTACTGTAAAGAGTGAATTGAAAAGAAAACCCAATGTAAGTGAAAAGTTGAATGATCTCTAATAAAGATCATTAGCAAAGTTTTAGTTCAATACTACTTTTTAGGATTCCCATAAATGGCTTGCATTTTTAGTGTGGCAGAAAAGGAGTTTTTACATACTGTACACAAAACAGACAGCATATATTTATAGGTACAGTATTACCGTTTCCAAACTTGTATGTATATGTACAGAAGGCTGAGTTGATTACTCACAGAGTTTTGTGAAATTTGTGTGCTTAACCCTCAAGACCTACACACAATTAGAATCAGCATTTCATGTGGTCTTTTTAAATGTGGCTTTTCATACTTAGTTGTGGAAAAAAATGTTAACCATAAGGCTTGGGATACTTTATAAATTTGCCAGAACAACCCAGGAAAAAAGTTTTATTTGAGATACACTTGTCATTTAACAATTATCAAATGCTGACACGGGCTGGCCATTGTGTAGGCATGAAGAGATACAATTGCTACCCTAGGGAAGCTTGGGATGCTAAATGGTGCTTTAAAAAAAAAGTTTCAATCTCTTTTCTAGTGAGACAGTTGAGGAATGCCATGATTTGTATTATAAAAGATATTTCTTCCTAAACTGTAGCCAATTCATTTTTAAAGGTTAACTATCAGCATTAGCTTTCATTAACCACACAATTTGCATTTATAATTAAGGTAATAGCAACTCTTCCATAAAATGGAAAATGTCTAGAATGGTGGGTAAATATGCAGTGCATGGGAGCCACTTAATGGCTTGAGAATTTATCACCTTCAGTTACAAAAAGTGCAGTAAACAGAAACATTTGCTCTATATTTATAAATTGCTCAAAAATCTTTGCTAAAGATCTTACAAATTCAGTAATATTACAGAACAATTCTAATCAATATTTAATAAGGCTAACTACATCCTTAGTTAGATATTTGATATACTCTGATTTTCAACAATGCCAATAGATCTTCGGAGCATAGGTGAAAGAGTTTAATTAAGCTCATTATTAAATGACTTTGAAAATTAAGGTCCTTTACTCAGTTCATGGAACTGGTCGAGGTCATATTAAAGCAGAATATCTCTTGTCAAATTTGCTGTATGACTCGTTTTTTACAGGGGAAAGTGTCCATACTTCTCATGACTCAGGAGGGGAAAGGTTTAGTCTGCCATGAATATTTTATGTAAGCACTTATTATCTATAATAGGAGTTAAGTATACAACTCTGTCAGATGCCAATAATATAATTCCTTAGTAAGAAAAAAAATGACTTACTCCATTAAATTAGACTGTTTCTTTGGGATCTTGAAGGCCTGGCAAATAATTTTCAGCTCAGGAGATATGGTGTAAAGCCAAGTAGCAAACATAAAGGCAATGCTAATAATTTTCATAATTTCATATTTGTAAACAAATTCACCTATAGATGTCAAATATCCATACTAAGGAAGTAATTTTATCCTAATTAAATACACTCTAGAATAATTTATAATATGATATTATGTATTTAAAGAGAAAAGCATGTCCCAAATCCAGCACTCTGATACAGCTGCCAGTTGGGCACAGGTAGATATATATATATATATATGTATATATATACAAATATATAGTTATACTCAGTGAAATTAACAAGACCCAAAGGTGGTATTGTCTAGGAATAAAAGGGATTTTTTTTTGTTTGTTCACAAAAGTAACTTATCTAGCACCACACATCAGAAAAACACAAAAATAGCACACTCTAGTTCTAAACAGCTATGTCTAAAATAGATTATATAGTAAAACCGGTATTATACAGCATATTGTGGATTTGATAAACAGATAAATATTTGCACTGAGTAGGCTGTTTATAATATAACATTTTCTTATCTATACAGAATGAAAGCCAAAAAGTTAACTGTATAGAGATGTGCAGAACAACATTAAATATTATGACTCAAAAGCAGGGACGAAGGTAAATTTGAAAGAAGAGTAAGAGAGAAAATGTTTACAGGCCATTACAAGTTCTTAAGTTAATAGTAAATAAGGAATCAATTGCTCAAGTTGAAGAAAGCAGTAAACAAGAGATTGCATTTACATGCAGATGTCTAAAATTTGTATTTTTTAAGTCTATGCACAAAAAGTCATTTGTTTTATTGCTTGACATTCAGTTATGGCTAGATTATTTAACCTATTTTTTTGTACTTTGGAAATAAGAATATTGTTAAAGGTGCCATAAAAATGGACAACATTGAAAACGGTTTGCAAATAAACCACCTAACACTGCAGTTCTTTATACATATTAAAAGCCTTGTCTGGGGTTTGTCATATGTTAAATATATTTAAACTGGGAAAATATGTTGTAGCTTGAAGCCTCCCATTGGCCCAAACATCCAATACAAAAACACATCTCCAGAAAAGGAGCAGGCAGACAATACAGGTACATTTAAAGAAGCAGCCAGCTAATGTCCTAATGTTTAAACATTTACCACTGTTTTATATGAGATTTCAAACCATTGTGGATAAGAAAATTTTGGATTCAGGAAGATGTATACAGTACATATGGATTTTTTTTGTGAAATCATTTTCACTATATTGCTCAAGAATTATCTGCATTTACATATGCAATCTGTTCAATGATAATCAGCTTCCTAGAAATACTATTCATCCACAATAAAGAAAAATGAGTGAGAAAGGAATGATGCATGAACACCAGAGAGGATTCTGTTGTTCTTAGAGAACAACCTCATGGCATGTGCAGCAGGCTATCTTTCATTAGCTCCTAGAAGGATCAAAGAAAAAAGTGTGGTACTGCTAATGTGGCAAAGCACATCAAATGTAAACAGCAAACATAGATTCTCTAGGCATCTATTTAAAACATTCATATTCACTTTCTCCATCCAAGACTCCATGTTATGTTGCATCACTGAAAAAAGGTTGCTGCTATTTGGACTGAATATTCTGTCATTCATTTGTAAGCAAATAAATGACGGAATGTACTTATTGCTCTAAGATCTGAGGGTGGGGTTGAACTTGGAGCTCCCCACCTTCTACAATGGCTCCATATTATGAAGCCAGGCTTCTGGATTATTTTTTAAATTATTCTGAAAGCCTAACCTTAACTGATCCCACTTATACAACACAAATAAGCAAACAGACCCAAAAGTAAAACGAGTTGCTTTTGGAAACACTGGTAGTAAGCCTTCTCCTCTCTTAAAAATAAACATCTATAATCAATCTGGCAGAGCCTCTTTATATACTAGTGTTCAGGGACACAATGAAGACCTGTATTATAGACCGCTCACAATAGATCAAGATTGACTGTTGCAATTGCATTTGGAGCACATAATGTGATCCATAATACAAAGTTGCCTTCATGGGGTTCTGCATCATAACATTAGAGGTAAGAAGGTGTAGTCACGGTATTCAAAAAGTCAGGAACCTGTGAGTGTGAGAGTGTTGTGTGTATGTGCATTCAAAGATGAGAGGAAGGAAATTACTGCCATTTTCCATATTCTTTATTATCAAAAACAACTAGGTAAAGGTATCTGTCATCTGACAGACATGTTTCCCTAAGAAAATCTGTAAATCTGCTGAATATGTATTCCATGGGTAGAAGAGTCAGAGCCAACAATTACACTGAGCCTCTCTGACTTCATGGAGACTAATATAAGGGAATATGAGAACAAAACTGTTATTTGTTATTTAACAAATGTAGCCTATAACCCTAAAATCTAGATCAGGTTGCTGTCCTACAGAGAGGGTTTGATTTGTCTTTAAACATTGGCTTCTGTATTGATTCATCAGATGTAAACTACAAATATGAAAGTAAGAACATTTTACATAAAGGGATTTTTGGTTTGCTTCTAGAGGAGAACACATGAAAACAACAGTTATTTGCTGGCATTAAAACAAACAAACAAACAAACAAACAAACATGTTGTATCTTTACCCATCTCATTGTACTGATAGGCAGGTCTTAACACTGGTTTTAACATTTTTTATCCATAACATATAGAATTTGAAATAGTTTAAAACATGTAATGCTATATATGTATATATATGTATATACATATACATATGCATATTTTAATTATTAGGGAAATGGTACATAGAATATATAAGGACTTCACTTTGAATGATGTTCTGTATTGGTGTATTATTTTTTTCTTTTATACACACTGGCATAACTTTGCACTGCTTTGGAAGTTATTCAGTGTTTTTAAGCACACAAAACCAAAGAACACATAAGTTTTGAATTCAACAAAATGAGATGGTAGTGAAGAGTGTACACATACATGCAATTCTATACAGTTCACTTGTGCCTTGGAGGGATATTATTATTATCGTTATCATTAATACTAAAAAACACAATTTGTCCCAGTAGTACTGGCCACCCTGTTTTAAGAGTTTTAGAAGATCCCTGAGCACATTGTTTCTGACTCTTAACCCCAACTCCAAAATGAAAGGGCTTCTATCCTTGATATCAAGATGGATTGTCATTCACAGTAAGTCAATCATAAGGTGCTTATTTACCCTTTTGTTTTTCACCAATCAGCACAAAGAACTGTCAGAAAATAACTTTATTATTATCATTATTATTATTATCTTAAAATAATAGCGCTGGAAGGACATATGATTTAAACAATCAATGTTTGAAACAGTGGCTTTAGGATAATTATCTGGCTGCCCCTCAACAATAACAAGTGATTCGATCGACATTCCTTAGCCCAAAACAAAAGAGAAACAAAACAAAACAAAACAAAAACCAAAAAACTGTACAAATATGTATTTTTCCCTGAGGGATCAAGGTACACCCGCAAGTGCTCTATGTACATATTGCACTAGAGAGGGATGAAGAACATGTGCAAAAAAGCAACAACAAAAGAAGCTCACAGACAACTTCGACTTTCCCACTAAGGGTTCTGCTAAGTTGTTTTGCATTTTGGAATGTCGGAACACAAACAGCTAGCTATTCCTTAGTTCTAAAACTAAAAACACATTATTTCTACTATGGCACATTCAATGAAATAAAAAGTTTTCCAAAGACAGATAGACAAATTCCATCAAGAAAATAATACAAAGTTTGTTTGTTTGTATTTTTTTTTTTAGAAAATTACATTACTTTCTTTCTTTGTTTCACATTACAAAATCTTTTTTTTTCTTTACACAAATCACATTTTATTGCAGGAATATTTCAAGTGCCATCAAATATTTATAGAAGGGTTAAAAAAATAGAAGTCTCTCTAAAGTGGTCCAGACAAGGCTTTGTATAGAATAAATCTTTTTTTTTTCATCCTCTAGTTTTGATTTAAGTATTTTGAATACATTTTCTTTTTCCATTGACACTTAGTAGCCTAGAAGCTGTCCGACACATGCACATCATATGCACGCCAATCACACATACACACACGCGCACATGCACGCACACACACACACACACACACACACCACACACATATACACACTCCTTCCTCCCCTGACCCTCAGCCCACCCCCATACGCTCACAGAGATCTGGGTATCCACACTGTAAAGAACAACCAAACTTAGAAGCAGTGTCTTAGGTCATGTTTTCCTAATGTTAGGAAGGGTGAATTAGGATGCTGAAGACTTAAAAAAAAAACTTCAACACAAATTAGGATGTTGAACACTTAAAAAACATCCATAGCTTTAACACAATTTGCAAACTGTCCAAAAAGCACTTTCATCTGCACTTTTGATCTCATTGTGACCAAGACCAGTGTTTTTCACAATATAATACGATCATCTGGACACCATTGTAACAAAAAGTACTCAGGCTTTGTACAAAAGCCTCATTTATCTTATGTCAAAAGATTAGATAAAGGCATTATAGCAGCCAAGTTGATGATGATGTGGTTCTAATCTTTAAAAGGCTATTGGACATTTAAGTTTAGGAAAATTTATTTATATAAACTATTAAGAATAATTATTCAGGTATCACCCAGTATTTTGTGTCACCACACAGGTGTTTTTATGATAAAGAAGAAAATTAAAATGCAAAGGTTTTCACATCCCTTTCTGGGCTCTATTTCTTTCAACTACATTTATTGTTTAACTTCAGATCCCAACTAAATTATAGTCAGTTGTTCCCTCGATTTCTCTGGGCACGTCTCTGTGTCTAGTATTCTGTTCCTACATGGTCTGTGGGCTTTGTTCTGAAAGCCCACCTCCTGCTTTTCTTTCAGAAACACCTAGAAGCAGCATCATGTTACTCTGTCTTGGTTTACTATAAAAGCAATGTCACCATGGCATAACTATTACTAAGATTAGAGCATCATTTTCTTTCTTTCTTCTTCTTCTTTTTCTTTTGGCATTAGGTACATGCAAAATCCTTTCTTAGAAAAGGAATTTCTTTGAAGTTCATCATTACTTTCTCTCTCACCCTTAGAGAAGTTCAATTAGCTCTTCTTATTCACAAATGGACACTGGAATTAGGTTTAGTTGCTCTTTAATGCGCTAGCACCTGAGGCTGGTCATATTCAGAAAGCTTTGGTTAAAAAGAAGTTAATATACTTTAATAAAACCATCCCCAAATTTAGTGACTACAAATGACCAAAAAAAAAAAAAAAAAAAAAATCCCGCCCCACCAAACCACACCACCATTTTCCCCTCTGAGGAGAAGCAATAGAAAAGACAATGGACAAATAAATAACTAAGCTTCGTACTCTTTTCAGAGTATAAATACTATTAATCTTTAAAGGAACTATGCTTACTTAAATAAAAGTTTGATTTAACCCTTCTTGCCCAAATATAAATACTATATGCCAACAGTTAACCTCTTTATAAACACTCACATAAAATTTTATATTCCTGTAAGAAATTTAAGTAAATATTACTCTCATCTTCTATTTATGGTTAAACCCTTACTATTTTTGAAAAACAAATGGATGTTATTTAGGCTTCATACATACTTCTGCATGAACTGCTTCCCCTTTTCCAAGTGCCTCAGGAAACAAGTCAGAAAGTTGGAGTTAAAAACAGTGAAATGCTCTGGGAAGCCAGCCCTGGTGATCCAGCTCTACATCAGGGGCTGCAATTCCTGCAGAAAATTCTGGAGGGATCCTATGGCAGAGGAGGCTCTTGGGTGTAGAGGGCTTCTTGGACTCCCACCTTTACACCCTGGAAGATGTTCCCTTTTCCTTACCAACATGGTCTTTGAATCCCATCCCTAATGTGACCAAAATCATCTTCCAAATGCTCACATTACCAAAAGGTCACTTGTTTTTAAAATATGCACACTTGTGCATCAAACTGTTCCTTTCTCCTTCCCCTCACTGGGGCTTAGTAAAAAAAAAAAAAAAAAAAAAAAAAAAGAAACCTACAAAATTTAACAAAAATAATTCAATATTTCTCACCTGAACACAAAAGCCAAACAATCTTCTAAATATTCAGTAAAATAAATTACAGTCCACAGTTTTCTAGTGAAGATAAATAAAAGAGTAAATGTTTGCAGCTAGCCTCAACTTCACTTTAAAGGCTTAAAATATTTACTATTTAAATGAGAGGAACATAGTAGGCCTCTCTCACCCTCCTATGTATTGCTTACCAAATGTGGAGAGCAATATTCTAGAATAGTGGCATCTGGGGACAACTAGTCTAGAATGAACTCATTCTGAGATGAACTCTTAGGATTCCTGGATTATCCCAAGAACATAAACATTCAAAGGTTTCCTGTCCTTGCATGGGGAATGTGCATCTGCTCCAGATATAATCTTTGGGTCCTTCTTCACATAAAAACGTAAATTCCAACAAAATATTCTGGTTATTGATTTGTTCTAAAAAAGTTAGAATTCCAAGTTGAGTCTGAGTCCATAGTTTGACTGAATTATGTAAAATGAGCCTCCCCAACACCCCCACCCAAAGGTGGCATTTTGAAAAGCTTTCCTTGTTTTAAAAATTTGAAGGTTTAAGTCCACAGCACCAATCAATCATTCAACTTTGTATGAAGCATAAACACATCTGTCCTTGAGCTTACCAAAAAGCAAAGTATAATTTAGGGAGAGTTCTGTTTCTAATGCCAAAATCACATGTGGGGAAAAAAAAAAAGCCAACATGTTGATTTCTAGATATGACCAGCCAGTCTTTTAAAAGTAATTTTGTAAACAGCAGCATAAATACCTCCCGACGTACCTTCCAAGCCTTCTCAGTTAAACTTGTGTTTCTGGTGCACATGCGACACGACAGTGAACACGCTAGCATTTAATTTAAAGAAAAAGGTGCAAAATGAAAGTGCCTTATCAATTCAACAGGAAAAGCTACACCAGTAACTACATTTTATATTAATTAAAACAATATATAAACAATATCTCTTTTAGCTATATATAGTCTTCATGCCCATTTACCCTGTAATATATTATAATGCTATTGTTGCTAGTGCTATGGACCCTTTTCATGCCATCCTGCTGACTGGCAATAATCGGTGAGAAAATAAAAACTTCCTTCATGAAACAAAGAGCAAGTTGTGCAAAGTAATGCCGCAACCTCCGCTATGCACACCAGTCACCGATTATTGCTGGACTCTCTGCTGTAACTGACAGATTGGCGACTCTGTTGAAAGTCTGTGGGCAGTGAGCTACAAGAAAAGGACATCCTCCGACTTTAGTACCCTCCTTCTGCTGTAAACAGAGGTCAACGCTCAAGAAGTCGAGACAGAAAAAGGGTCCATATCTGTAGGCATAATGGAAATCATATGCATGAGAAAAACAAGTTCAACTTTTATTTGTTTTCATTGTCTCCCCTCCTTTGCCTGACCCCGATCACCAAAAGATGTGCAGTGTGTTGGCGCTCCAGGGCTGTGCAGGGCCATAGAAAGTGTCTTGGTTAATTTTTTTGTTTTGTTTTGTTTTCTTTTTCATGTTTGTACTTCAGACATTCTAGAAGTGCTTAGGTGATACATTTACCCATCAATCTGCATTGCTGGCTCAAATTCTGAAGTGAACAACTCCTTGTATAATGGAGGAAAATGAAGTCGCACAATGTCTGGGTATATTGCTTTAAATGCCATTAGCTTTTCTGTATGTCGTCCACATAAGGCTCTTAACGTAGACACCTTGCATATTAACTGTAAGTGAAGAAAGGACATGATGTCAGGAAAGGACAGGCATGAGAATCAGGAATCTGGACTGTCTTTTTTTTTTTTTTGGTACCAGGGATTGAACCCAGGGGCACTTAACCAGTAAGCCACATCTTCAACCCTTTTTATGTTCTATTTTGAAATAGGGTCTTACTCAGTTGCTCAAGGCCTCACTAAGTTGCTAAGGCTGGCTTTGAACTCAGAATCTTCCTACTTGTAAGCCCCTGGGATTACAGACATGAGCCACCATTCTGGACTGTCTTTACAACAGTATTTATAAAGGAAATACACACTTGAAGCAACTTAAACATCCAGGAACAGAGGATTGATAAAACTAAGTGATGATAGAGTCATGTCCTAGTAGGCTAGGGATACACCAAATGCCTTTTTGAAAATGAAAAATTTAACCTGAGAAGTTATGCATAAGCAGAAGTTGACTCTACTTATCAATGGCAGAGTCCAGGTGAGAATCTTGCCTCCTCCTTCTACCTAGGATCAGGGTGCTTTCTGTTCTACCAACCCAAACTCTGCCCTCTACAACTGCAGAAAAAGAAAAGGTCCAGTATTGGAGAAGTGAGTGAGCAGCCAATCCTGGCTAGTCAGGGCACTGCTGCTAGAGGTGAGGACATCCCTTACATATTGTATGTAGAACTAGCACCAGTCAGTTTCAGGGACAAGTTTCTTCTGAATAAACAGCTTTACTTACAACAAGAGCCATTCTGGGTCTGAGCAAAAGAAGAGTCAGAATAGTGAGAAGTACCCTGATTGACCACTTACTAGTTGAGGATAACATGATCTGCACGATTACTCTTAAACTTAAAGGCACTATAGAAAGGCAAAATGCTCGTGATTTCAGCCCAGAATCATTCTCTCTAGGATAAATGTCAGCAGACGTTTTCTGTGTTAGGTGCCCTTGATCTGGGTAAGAAGATGGAGCTCCTCACCCTTCCAATTCCCAGTCCTGCCCCAGTCACTCATTTAACAGGCATGAAGATTAAAAAAAAAAAAAAAAAATAGCAATTCACCCACAATTTTCTCTTTCACCTAAATTAGCTATCAGGAGAAAAGAAAATAAGACAGAGAAAAACAAAACCTTTCAAATCATCGTTTCATAATAAAACATATAATCTAAGAAAGAATAGGGCTGCTTTTTCTAAGATCAAATACATACAACTAGTACTAACACTGAAGGCTACTAGCATTTAAAACTGGCATCCTAACTATATTTTTATTGTGAAAGATGATTACTAAAAATGAAACCTCAGCTGGGGATGTGGCTCAGTGGTAGAGTACCTGCCTGGGTACATGAGGCCCTGAGTTGATCTCTAGTACCATGAAGAAACAACAAAAACCAAAACATCAAAAAAAGAAATCTTATGCTTTGAATACAAGGTAGTGATAGGAAATTGATAAACAACATAAAAGCCATTTACTTTTGATTATATTAGAATATATGGTTATCCTGACTCTTTTGGTCCTTTATAACTTCTTCCTTCTTCTAAATTCGAAGATTCTTTGTCTAATTTATATCAATGCAGAATGTTAATTCTGCTTTGTGTCCAACTTGATGGAATAGGAGAAGGATATTCTAAATGTATTGATTCTTAAAAAATAGATTTTCCTATAATTGCCCTATTGTTGCAGGACACTTTGTGATCAATATAATAAATGACTTTTGGCTCAACAGAATTTTTTTTTTTTTTTTTTTGGTACCAGTGTTGGAACCCATGGGCACTTAACCCCTGAGCCACATCCACAGCCCTTTTTAAAATTTATTGTTAAGAGACAGGGTATCCCTAAGTTGCTTAGGGACTAAGTTGCTCAGGCTGTCTTTGAACTCACAATCCTCCTCCCTCAGCCTCCAGAGCTGCTGTATGTTCACCACACCCGGCTCAACAAAATTTTTGATGGAGGATTGTTTTCTTTTTAGTAGCCTCTGGCATGCTTATGCTTCTGGGGTCTGTTCATATGACTTAAAAGAACAGTTGGCAGCACGATCTGAATCATCCAAAGGATAATTGAGGCCATGCTCAGCGGAACCCTTCGGCTCTCACCTTTGTTAGTATTCCATCTTCTCGGTGATTCTTCTGTAGAACGTGTTGAAGAGCTAGCTGAATTTTCTGTTGCAGTTTTTCAATTTTGACCTTTTCCTGTAGCCATGAACGATCTAAACATGAAAAATGATACTTTAAGTATAATTCCTCCAATGAGGTATCAGACAGCACATTCCTCCTGACTCTAGATACAGGTGATAATGCTATGATACATATTTAGAGACTCAGAGATCTATAGGAGTGAAGAGTGATCTATGACAGTTATAAAACAGAGTGTTAAATCTTTCCATTTTTACTGATATTTAAAGGAAGGAAGGATCTTCACCTTACAAAAGATAGCCTTTAAAATTTAAGGTCATACTTATGTGGCTGCAAATGAAACCACCATGGCCCCTTTGTAATAATTATACTTATGGATGAAAGAGCCATATCAATCTTGCTAGCTTTTTCGTAAAATATGAAAATTGTCTTATAATCAAAGGCAACTATGAGTGTCAACAGAATTCCAAATGAATTATATTTAGGATAAAGTCATTGTGTGTAAGAATGCCAAATACAAGATAGTAAATATGCAAAAGTGATTATCCCCAAGAGGTCAGTACTGGTTGAAAACATAGATTAAAATCAGATAAACTTGTGGAGGACAAACACATGGATTTAATAAAAGGTAGGGAGTCTTAAAACAGACATGTCATTTTGGAAACCAGTGTTAAAGGCTACCCTGTCCTATGATAGCACTTCTCTTGGTATCTGGAGGTTAATTCTGGACTGTGTTTTATTCAGTTTTCACTTTTTAATATTTTATCTGAAAATTATAAAATAAATTATTTTATCTTTTAAAGAAAGTATATGGAGTTGCTCTTGGGAGCCTCTCAAATATTCACTAGCCAATAAAAGTTATGCACCTTGTAAAAATTCTTTACCTAGACCACTTAAAAACCATTTTATTTTTATTTGACTATCTTACCTGCTGACATCAGTACAAATGCAGAAAATAATGCAATTTCATCTTCAGTCAGGTGCATAGAACATAAACTCTTTCCAAATTCAAACACAAAGCTAATAAAGTCTTCACAGCCTGTGAGAATTAAAATAAAGACAGTGTAGAATTTTGGTTATCATCCTAGGGAAAAATATGGAAGAAGGTTAAGAGAGATCTAGTAGTTGAAGATCAGAGAGAATAGTGATACTATTTCCAGTTTAATAGTTTGAAATCTTAAAAGAAAAATATTAGCTAACTTTACCACTGTCATACTACCATCTACGGTGCTATTACTACCATCTTAACCTCAGTTACCAACATCATCAACCACCACCATTATTAGTACTGCCATCAACCTCATCATTCAAAATAATGAGAGTCAACTTTTCATGTGTGATTAATATGTCATGTACTGCACTAAAAAATTTCTTTGGGTTTCCTCATATTTCAAAACAGCCCTAGATCCCTGTTTTAGAGGTGAGAAAACGGAAACTTGCTGAGATAAGTAATATACCGGAGGTCATGCAGATAGGGAGGACAGCCTGAGATTCAAAGCTAGGCTACCTGACCTCAGAGCCCACATTTTTATGGCTACACTCTAACTAAAATGTTAAATTGAATCATTTTTGTTTTCAACTCTGTATCATCTCGAACTCCTATAAAATGTTAACTAATGACACATTCTGGTGGTAAAACTATTACAGCTGTTTACCAAGCTGAAAACAGAATGTGAGAGTTTTCAAAAATTATAATCCATTCCCCAAAAGACTGGTTACCTTTCGTGCCTATGCTTTTCAGATTTGCCTATTTTGCATATATAGTTAAATGGCAACAGGCTGTACGACACTTAACTAAACACAACTTCTATCATGCAACTTTAAAAAAATCATTTAACATTTAATAGATTTTAGATACCTTTTCATTCTTAATGACTAAATTCCACTTAAGTTGTAGAAATCCAAAATAATTTATTTGTAAACTATACACCACAGTTTCATTAACTCTAATTTATTTCTCTGATATAGGCGTTTCCTTCCATTGATGGTTGTTGTTCTGAGGACTGGGAGGGCATACCTTTGTATTCTCTGCTTGATTTCATGTATTGAATCATATTGTCTAAGTAATTTGAATGCTATATTCCCTGCAAATGTGGTTCCTTACAACCTGGAAGGGGAACTAGAAGGATAGACATATACTATAAATCACTTCAATTACCAACTAGATAAAATAAAACTCTAGATCTTTATATGTAGTAGAGACAAAAAGCACATGAAGTGTGTAACTTTTCTATAGTGACAAACATCCTCCAATTTTGGTTTCCAGGCAATCCATTTTCCATTCTTTTTTTCCTTCAGAGCTTCCACCCAACCCACATATCCTGTAGCCCTAATTTAGACACAGGGCACCCTGTGATTTCTTACCTAAGGATTTGAAGACATCGGGGCTGGCATACTTCCCATCAAAGTACACGGTGTTGTTCTGAGAGTCAAAGGCACGGCACATCCTGATGAACACCACTTCTAGAGAACCTAAGCAGAGGCAGGATGGGTTCAGGCCATCTGATCTAGGGGAGTCTGTTTCTAAGGTGCTTACGTAGAGATGCTTTCTGAGACAGCACAGAGGGTGCTGTGTGTAATGTTGGCTCAGCTGCATCAGCTCTCTGTCCCTCTGAGAGGGTAGAACTTACTCCTACAAGCAAAGACTTTTGCAGAAACTAAGCCATTTAACTGAAATGAGAACTAATTTACAAATGACTTCCTTGGCGCACTTCTACCTTGCAAAGTAGAGTCTTTATAGTTGCTAGGAAAGCACTTATTCATATGTATAAAAACAAACCATCAAAACTGGGGAGATTCCCTGAATTCCACAACACTTCCTAAAAACACAGCCTTGGGACCTGGTGGGCACACAAAACAAAGGTGATGGAAAATGTGGGAATGTAGTCTTCCTTTAATTTAATCTTCTCACCCAGAGGAAAAGCAAAATAGAAGGAATGTTTCCTGAACATAGCTTAAAAACCTTTAAAAAGAACTCAGTTTCTGCTAAGAAAAACCTGAGCTATTACCACTGGAGAAAAAGTGCTCTCGACACCTTCCTTACCAAGCATTTCTTTAACAAGCCGGTGAAAGCGGGTTAGGGAGAGACATCAAAATTCACTTGCAAGGCACATACCTGCTTTTAGAAGCACAATTTGATCGTTTTGACACAGCTCCATAAATCCATCAATGCGTTTGGCAAACTCCACCACATACTGTATAGCTTCTGTAATTTTGATGGCACACAATTGCCACATCACCTCCCGCTGCTGTTCAAGAAGAAAACATTAACACACAGGTTACCTGGCATCCTTGGCACAAGTAGTTTGCTCCTATTTTATAAAATCCTTCTGTGGAAATGGAGTCAGAAAGGTTAGAGGCCTGAACAATAAACAGTTGCCTAGTAATCCAGGTTATAAGGATTGCTGCCATGTCCCTTCTGCTCTTCCGATTCCTCTTACCTTTTTGGTGGCATGGGACAGGGACAGGATGTTTTGAACATTTAGAGCAGAAAAGCTAAAAAGTCAGGGAAACAACACATGCCACTGCTTTAGCCTTGGGCCACAGAATAGCAAAATAGGATCTTTTTTTAAGCAATTATTTTGCCTTGGGAAATTTAACTACACTTTATTGGGGGGAAGGATGAAAAGGGGAGTAAAGTAAATTTATTATATACCCACTACCAGCTAGATGCTTTATGATATCCATGTCTCAGCATTTTCATAAGAATTTTTTTTCTATTGTCCAGAAATCACATGAAAGTTCATAGAGGTTTCACAGCTAGTAGGTTGTGAGAACTGGACCCGAATCCAAGCATCTCTGACTCTGAAATCCTGTTTCGTATGCTTTGCTGTTTCTTACTTATTTCTAGCCTCTCCTCTGCAACTTTGGCTACTGTGGTTACCTGTTACTTCAGAGGCAAACAAAGCAATTCAGCGCTACTCCTCAACTTGTCCTCTCAGTTTCCTTTCATATCCTCACTCTCCAGTGCTGTTATAGGAGAACCTGAATCTGTTGCATTGCTCACTTTCCCCTAATCTCAGTTTAAGACTATTTCTTTTGGTGTGACGGGGTCTAAGAAACCCTGGATTAAGAGCCATGATTCATAGTCTGGGCCTGATGTTTCCCTCTCCAGCTATAAGCTGGCTGGATGGAGGGGTGTTAGTTACGTGAAGCGGAGGATTAACGCAGAGAATCCCATGGTCTTTTCCAAACTCCAATTCTATGATTATCAGGAAAACCCAAAGCATTTTCTTCTACCGAAGGTGAAATGGATTAGAAGTTTCCCATCTCCAGATTGCCCTCTCATTTTAGTGGCTTGTTGATCAGAGTGTTGTATAGAAAAAAGCAAGTAGCAGCACTGTAAGACTCATACTGCTAGGTTCAGACCAGAGTTACATGATCATAGTTTCCAACCTCATGTTTGTACATATTGTCTAAAGTTCTTCTTAATAGCCACCGGAAACATGAGGCTAAGTTTTTTTTTTTTTTTTTTTTTTAAACAACAAATTCTGGACTTAAGAATCTTCTGCTGTGATACTGGGATATATCCCTATCCATTTAGGTTTTTGGAAGCTGCTTGATCTAGACCCCTGGTGGCTGATGGAAGGAGATATGTGTATATTTATAAAACACAATAGAATTTATTTGTTCTTGCTGAATTTTACATGCTGGCATCTCAGTAAGATGACAAAGTCTCAAGGACATGATCACTCAGGAAGAATAATTTTTTAAGCAGAAATCTGCTATTTGATTAACTCATTCTTTGGTTCTAAATAAACCTCCTGCACCAACACCATTCCCACAATTGCCTCAATCCTAAGAAAAAGTCTTCGGATTCTACCTTGTTTTGATAGTTCTCAATCTCTTCCTGCAGAAAGGTCTGCCACGTTATCTGCTGAAGTTCTTCTCTCAAGTATTGGCAGGTTTCCAGATGTGATTTAGATATATTCTGTGCAAGGTGTTCTAAGGAGAAAACAGGAGATCACAAACATGAAAAGTCATATTCTTCTTTCTTTGGATAATCCATAATTTTCCCACCTAATATTTGCTTTAAAAAGGAATAAGTGTAATGCCAGGTGTTGAGTTCTGATTATCTTTACATATTTAAATAGGCAGTTTGAAACTTTTCTGTATTTGAGAACATGAGGATGGAAGACAGAAACTTTGCAAAGCCTATATTTCAATATAAGACAGTGATTTGAGGCCTTGCTAACCTTGACCTTGTTCTGTGCTTTATATCAATGTCTGGTAATTAACAGATATTGACCTAGATAGGTATGCAAAATGATTGACATGGCTCCATGGCATTTTTTTAAAATATCCTAAGAAGGATTACTCTTTTAAAACCAGGAAATTATATTCTTTTATGATGACAACTATGCAGTTCTTTTGTTTTTCCTGCAAATAGCAGGTCAAGCATTGCTGAAGGCCTAGAATGTCCTGTGTAGAGTGTAGTTGTTAAGAGATAGACTGTGCACTTAGACTGTCCAGGTCTGTACCTTAGCTCCACTACTTATTTGCTGTGCCATCTTGAGTGTTACTTCACCTCTCTGTACTTTGGTTTCCTCACTTGTAAAATAAGGAGACTAGTACTATTTCACAGGGCCGCTGTGAGAACTAAATAAGGTGAACATGTAGAAGAGGGAGGACTGCTTAGCATGTGCTGCATAGTTATTATGATTGAGAGTAAGGGGTTTGAGATATTGAGGAAATGGATGCCAAAGAAGTTTTTCCTAGCTATTTACCATCTGTGGTCATGCATGGATATACTGAAAGGATAATTCAAGACACTGAACAATAAAGTGTGAAAGTGAATTTCATCAGAAGATAAAGTCACCACCAAGAAAGGGAGAGATCAGTGCTGACTCAGTGGAACTGGAGGATGCTTCTTGGCACTGAAAACTGAAGATGGGTAGTGTTGGCAGGCGGAGCTCAGTGGTGTGGGAAGGTGCACCAGCTCCACATAGGAAGGATGGTGGATGAAGGAACTGAATATGCATCTATAGGAACAGGCAGATGTGATAAAGTAATCATGTCAAGACAGAAATATAGGTAGGTAAGGGCCCAACTCCTGGAAAACCTTGAATGTGAGGATTCAATCTGTTCCTAATGAAAGAGGAAGTAGTTGGATTCTCCAGGGGGTGCTGACATATTGAAAATTGTATCTGGAAACAGAGGACAAGCAGGTGGACTTGACAAAGAGGCTGGGGCAGGAGGGTAAATCAGTAGGCTGCTGGAGTCTAGGTGTGAGGGATTAAGAGCATGAAGCTGGTTGGAAGAGGAGGACGATTAAAAGTATTTTAAAAGAAGAATTGACAAGATTCCACGAATATGGAACCGTACCAAAAATTTACTCTCCTCCCAGGGTCCTGGATATATAACAGGCAAGTCATTTAAAAGAATGGTGCTGGATGCAGACTTGGTAATGCTCGTAGGAGTGTCTGTAAATTTGTTATTTCCTTCCTCAAACAGAACGAGACTTGTTTGTGTGAAAATAGAGCAGGTTCACCTAAATGGAGTTTGAAACTAGAATCTCCTTGGAGACACAGAAACATAATAAATCTTAATGGCCCTATTTGGCAACACACAGACACTAAAACAGCACGAATAAATAGCATACCAAAATAAAACAGAAACAAAAGAAAACATTTAAAGGAAAAGAAAGAGACAGAAATTGAGAGAAAGAGGGAGAAGCCAGAAAATTGTACGTCTTAGAATCAATGATGCTGTGAAAAGGAGAGTACAGACAAAAATAATGAGAACTGGAAACCAGAAAATTAATGCAGAAATAAGGTAGTGAACTGTCTCCGATAGAAAGCGTTCTCCCTGTATGAGGTAGTTTCTAGAATCTAAGCGGATTTTTGCAAATATGGAAACACTGAAGTGAAAAGTGTTCACAGGGAAGCTAGGGGCTCCTGCAGCTGAATAGCAGGAAGTAGCTCATAGTGTTCTCTTCCAGGTTGTGTGTCTTTTCCAGTTAATATGGTCAGTCGGCATCTTGTGTTTTCACTTCATCTTAAAATATGTTGCCAGGGCTGGGGATGAAGGTCTATGGTAGGGTGCTTTCCTGGCACTCACAAGGCCCTGGGGTTGATCCCCAACACTCCTATCTTCAAAGTTGCCCCTTTCCCCCACCTGAGTCAGATTTTTAAGACAGTGAACAGTGTAATGCAGATGACATACCATTAGAGGGCAGTAGCTGCATTCTCACCAACTGCTAACTGCAGTCTTTGATTCCAATTTATAATAGATTTGGCCAAGTCTAAGATTTTAGATACTTTGCTATTTTTAAATCTCCATTTCAGCAAAGGAGAATATGTTCATACTGAATAAAAGTTAAGAAGTTAGTGTTGGCTTCTCAGAGAAAATGTGTGGAATAGTGAAATACCTCAGAAATAGGAGGTAGGAGGCCTGGTTTCAGGTCTGAGCTCAGCAGATATCTATCTCACTTTGTGACAAGGGCAAGTCCCTTCCCCTCCTCAGCCATGACTGCTTCATCAGTACAGCCAGTGTCTAGACACTGCAGATGGAAGATCCTGGTTTCTGAGTAACTCAGACTTTTCATAGTGGGAAGGAAATATAGATACCACCTGGTCCAAACGCTGCTCATATTACAGATAATGACATTAATGACGTGATAATAAATAACTCTTACATAGCATTTGCCATGTGTCAGACCCATTTAATTTACATCTGTTCTGAATATATGTATTTTCTCACTCAATACTCATAATCCCAGGAAAAAGGTACTAGCACTGTCTCCATTATTATATGAGGAAACTGAGCCACAGTGAGGTTAAGTGACATTTTCAAGGTGTCACAGATAGCAAATGGCAGAGCTATGTATTGAACACAGACAACCTGGTTTCAGAGTCTGCGGTCAACCTTTATATTCTATGGGTAGAGAAACTTCAGGTCACATGACTTATACCAGGTGGTACAACTTATAGAGCAAGTCTATGACCACAGCCCACACAAGCTGATTTCTTGTTTCATTCTATGTCCAATATAATGTCACTCATCTCTCCTGCACAAGGCATTAGCTAACAATTAGAGTCAACAAACACAATTAGTGCTTTAAAAAAATGTACTGCAGTTGTTTACCTGGAATGTATAATTCAGGTACCAATTGCACATCAAGGACAAAATATCCTAGCCAAGGATGAATTCTATTCTACTGAAAGTAACGAGCAATAGGTACTCTTATTGAAAGAGAACTGTACTTAGGATATGTTAATTTATAATTTTCCTGTTGTGCAGTTGTTTTACTTGTTGAGAAAATGATGACAAAGTTTAGCTTATTGTGAACTCGAGTCTTAGTTAAAAAGAACAACAGGACTTAAGCCACAAAGGAACTCTCAAGCAATTTTACATAGCTTTACAACCATTTTCATGCTACTTTTAGTTTAATGAACTACTCTGCATGTATAAATGGTATATAAAATTAGAACCCAATTTTGGCCTTTTCAGAAAAATTCTAGTTTAGTTTCGAGTTTGGGTCTACTCCTAGTTATGACTTAATTCATCCTAGAATATGCTACAACACACGGGTAAAAAAATTCCCGTTTTAAAAGACACATTAAGTACAAGGGCACAAGGCTCCCTAGCTGCCCTGGGAGCTAAAACCACTGTGGAAGTGGAGGCTGGTTTGTTGAGTGACTTGGGACAGTCAGCTCAGCCATTTTGGGCCCCAGTCAGGTTTTAGTGTACTTTTAGCCAAAGTGCCATGTTCAAGGGTGACACTTTGGCTAAGCTCTATGGATTTATTTTAGGATTGAAGATTTGACAAGCAAACAGGATAGATTCACTAGTATTTATGGGAAGATGGAAGCAAACCTAAAGTGAGTCAGGTCATTTTTCATGGGATTATGTCAGCTTTCAATCAAATCCCTATTCATTTCTGAAAATTTTACTTTCATTACAGTTCTGCTTAAGGCTCAGGCAACCAAGATTTCATGACAAAAACGGAAGGTTTTGTTCTAGTTCAAGAAAAAAAAAAAAAAAATCAAACCTACCTCTGCTCAGCTTGGCTTCTAGTTCAGAGGTTTCTCTGTTAATCAAAAGAGCTGAGATACACCTTTAATGCTGTTCAGTGGTTAAAGACCAGGCTTAACATGTCCCTGCTCTTGAGGATTTAAATTTAGACCCATAAAGAGATGCTTGTTGTAAAAACCGTAAAGAACATTCAATTTGTTCTATTTGGAGAAAGATTTTACTGGAAATATAAATTTCACTTAAAAGATGTTTTATGGGGTACAGAGGTGGAGCAACCCTCTAAAGAACACAGCCATTATTTCTGTGAACTGAGGATTTCTGTGCTCAAGTCAGAACCTGCTGGTTCTTTTCCATTCCAGGTCCTCATTCTCTTCTCGTATTAACTTAGTCATCTCCGCAGCAACTAATTGAAATGTCCCAAAGGATTATAACCTTGTGTGAGGAATCACTAGGAGGAGAAGATCAAATTCGAAAACTGCAAAGGTTCTTGTCAAAGTTTTTCTAATAATAGTGCTGTATTTAAAAATCGATTAAATATAGCAGAGGATGTTAATATAACTTCCTTGAAATAGAAAGTTTGCCATTGTCTGTGTTATCAACATTTCTAGGTCACATCTCCCAAAAAGCAGTCATATGCCAGCAATAAGGAAATAAGACTGGGGGAAGGTATGGTAAGCCCTATATAAAATATATAAATTTGGTCAACAATATCCATCCTCAAGTGAAGAAGCTAATTTCCTTTTAATATTTATATCATAAATAAAGGCATATAGGGGCTGGGCAAATGATACAAATGAAAGAATTGGGGGTGGGCCTATCAGGAGATGTCACCCCCCTGCCAGGAACCAGTTGGTTCTAACATTCACAAAGCCTGGCTCAGCATAATTGGTTTTTTTCCCCTCCTACAAAAAGCTGAAAATTTAAATTTTTCATAACTGTCCAAGTTTAGTGGGGCATGGAAAGGGGAAACTGACCAAGTACAAACTTACAGTTATATAGGAAAAATAAGTTCTAGTGTTTTATGGCACTGGTTAATCATGTATCAAATACTTCAAAATGCCTAGAAGAGAGAATTTAAAAATTTTTCACTACAAAGAAATTATGAATATATGAGGTGATAGATATGGTAAACACTCTTATTTTACTATTATACAATGTATCAAAACATCACATTGTCCTCCATAATGCACAATTATTATGTGTCCATCAAAAACACAAAAAAGCAGGCTTTAAATTTTAGTAACCAAACACTTTAAAATTCTGTGCTGGCTAAATAACATGTCCATGGGCCAGGTTCAGTTTGTGAAATGCCATTTTTTGGTGACCTTAGGTACAAAGCAATATTCAGAATATAACTAAAGTAAAAAACTGTTGAAGTTAAAGTGACCATTCCCTAAGCTTAATGTTTTCTGCAGAATTTTCCTTCATTTTGTCTCATTTCTGATGCCAAGAGGCTACGCATTTATGGGAAATGATGGACAGTCAAAAGCAAGGGGGTGGGCTGGAATCTGAAGTAGCCTAGATGGTAAAGGTGAACTACATCATTTTAACAACATAACTCATCAGAGGAAAGTCAAACATGCCCCTTTACTACCAAAGACATGAGCAGAGCATCCCAGCAGAAGCATGCATGCCATTACCTAGTTCTGCCATGGACACCGTTGGGGAAGTCTCTCCATTGGTGAACGAACAGTAGGGAAAGAAGCCAGATGCTGGTGTGTAGTCACATATGGGTTCTGGTTTGATTCCATTGATATCAAGCCCTGACTGGTCTGGGGAGGGCTGTATGTCCAGGTAGAAGCTGCTGACGGCGGAGTCGGCCTTGCTGCCCTCAGGGGTGTGCCCATCAATGTAGGTACTGAGGTCCTCGTGAAGCTCCGTCAGCCCATTGGCCGAGATGTTGTAGGTGGGTGTCAGCGGCTCAGCCTCTCCAGGCTGCTGCTGGTGGTCGCGCTGCTGCTGCTGCATCCGGTGCTTCTGCACTTCTGCATATAAGCTGTCTCTCTGTTTTTTCGACATTCGACCAAATTTTACAGCTGGAAGAAAAAAGCCAAATAGTACCATGTAAAATGTGCTTTTCTTCATTATCATCTCCGGAGGGCTTTAGGGTTTCCTTTGAAGTCTTAATCTCAATCAATAGCCAATGATCACAAAATAAGAACATCATCCAGAGGTGGAAACAGTCCCACCCCACACAGGCTGGCTCCATCTTTTCCTGGCAAATACATATCCCAGAGAAACGGATGTTTCAGAAACAGACTCAGAATGGTATGGGAGTGCTTGGATAATCTTCCCTGTTTTCCTACCATCAATATCCTTGGGCTCACTGGGCACCACTGAGGTGTCACTTAATGGACTTGTTCACTTACCGTCTATGAAACTGACCTCAGCCTTCTCCTCTCCCAGCATTCAGACCAAGGGACAGGGATGCAGAGACTCACAGGGCACACTAAGGGAGAGGCAGACCTCAACTTCCACTCAGTTCTCTGTTTTGCACACTTGAATGAGGTTCTTCCCAGTTAAACAGCTGGCTTTGAAGCTTTATGGAAAAGGCCTGACCTAAGAAGCCCCCTCCTCTACTTGTGAGTCCTGGAAGCCCCTCTGAAATCCTTGGAACCAGCTTTAAGTGACGCTTTCTGTGGATTTCTTTTAGTCTTGAGTAAAATGGACATCAAGATTTTGAAAGGGCAAGTACTTTATAAGATTCCTGTTGGGTGGACTGGTGTTTGCAATGCTTCTCCTTGGGATGTGTCCCCATATTTTAAGTGGAACAGTGACTGAAGCAATTTTTTAGTTCATTTCAGAATCTCAAATGATTTCTTCTGAAACACCCAGATAATTGAAAGGAAAAAAAAACAAAAAACCCTATGATATCCTGGTCTGAATTCCCCACTAATTTATTTAAATTCTATGTGGATAAAGCCTTTGTTGGAGGGACTTAGTTCTCCTGATTTTCCATTAATTTACTCCTGGTTGGGGGAGTAAAGTCACACGAATCTGGGGCAGGAAGCTGGAGAGATGGAAATGGAGTTGGAACCACAGCCACCAAACTGGCCAGCAGCCAGTTTGATATACTGGAGGATATACTGTTCTTCTGCAGAGGAAACAAGTGAACTAGAGTGGTCAGTTTTCAGTTTCTACAACTTAGATAACAAACTTAGGTGGGGCCAGTTAGACAGTAAACAGGTTGATATGGGCTCTGAATTTCAGGCCCATAGTTTTATAATCCCCTAATTCCCTCCATGCTATTTCTTCATATGTATAATTTCCAAAAGGCATACTGAGGCTACTTAATTTTTTGCAGGAGGATACTCTAGGACCTCCAACAGGATCCAGACCCATAGGTGAAATGTACTCTGCGATCGTGCTTTAACTTTTGACTTAACATTAACAATAGTTATCTTCCAATAAGTGAAATAGAATGACCAGCTCTTGAAAAAATGCACATAAAAGTTGTGATTTTAACTTACAGGTTCCTAAGACGTATACCTTACTTTGTCAGTTTAAAGCCCTCAGAATAGGAACCCCACAGAGTTGCATGTCTCAGGAATTTCTGAGAAAATGGCATAAGTTCTGTGATTTATATCTTCTAATGACAACAACTTTACTTTTGTAGGGGCATATGGGGGATCTTCTAGGACACAAAGGAACAAAAGTGAATTTGTACGTGGGTGGGTCCATGGGCCCTAAGAGCATGTGACTATGGAGAAGGCAGGCTGTGCTACAGGCCGCCATTCCACTGGAGGAAACTGTTTCCTTCGATGGGATCTCTTAAGATAGCCAGTATGTTCAGAAAGTCCCTAAAATGGACCTGCTGTACTTTCTGCCCAGTTTCCATGTATAAGAATAACTGCCTTGAAATCTGGTGTTGATTATTCAGTGCACTTAAGATAGTTTTCCAGGAAGATCTTGAAATGTTCTATAATTGAATGGTAGATGGTCTCTTTTCCTTAAAATAACTTCTTTTAATGAAAAGAGCATTTGTCATTTAGCCTCACTTTATACTATTTTCAAACATTCTGCATGTACAAATATTTGACCTGGGCATGTGATTCAAAAGATCCAGTTAGCATAAATACTCCTTCATCCCAACTGCCAGTACACTTACTAGGGTAAGGCAGGTAACAATTAGTTCTGGCATGTGTTTCCTATGGGGGAAAATGCTCAGAGGAATTATATCTATTAAAGCCCTTTAGATGACACTAATAAATTAATCTACCTGTAACTTTTGAAATGTTAGAAAACCTTACAGGACAATTCTCCTCTATCCTACCCCACTCCCCATGAGCCAGGCAGCTGACTGGTAGATTATGGGGAGAAACAACGGCTGTGGATTCTGTGATGTTGCCACGCTGTCAGGGAGCTTGGGGTGGGCCTGGGTGGGGGAGGGGGCACCTCCTGGCAGATCTAGGTCCCTGTTTCATAACCCCATGCTACTGTGCCACTCAATCTGTGGGAGCTCACCGTCTCGAGACATCCCTACGGCAAGACATTTCTGCAATCGACAGTGTTGGCAGCGGTTTCTACTGGTTCGATCAATCAAACAGTTCTTCTGACGAGGACAGGAGTAGGTGGCATTGCTTTGCTGACTTCTCCTGAAAAAGCCCTGTGATTCAGTTATAAAATATAAAATAGGTTAGTGTCAGTTTGAGTGGTATGATACTCAAGGCAGTATACTAAGCACTGAGCAGCATTAATATTTAATGGAGAATTAAACTTGTAGCAGAATCATCCAGGAGACCATTAATGAAATTAAAGTCACTTCTTTTTCCTTGGGTAAAATTGATCCCAAGAGCCTAATCCTCCATCCCTTACACATGCAAAACTTTCTTTAACTTTGACCGACAGTCATCTATGCAAAAGGCACAAGATCAGGCTCCTGCTCTTGCCCTCTGAGGATCAGAAGCAATGTGTTCAATGGAATGATACAAAGGAGTTTATCTTTAACCTTTATTTCCAAAATATTTTTATTTTTATTTTATTTTTTCTTTTTTGGTACTGGGGATTGAACCTGGGGGTACTTTACTACTGTGATACATTCCTAGCCCTTTTTAGTTTTATTTTGAGACAGGGTCTCACTAAATTGCTGAGGCTGGCCTCAAATCTGCTTTAACCTCTTTAGTTTCTGGAATTACAGGCATGAGCCACCAAGTGAAACTCCAAAAATATTTTTAGCAAAATAATTACTAACTGGATGCCCAGAATTAAGGAAAATGCAGTCAAGTCATGATCCGGAGCACTGTGATCCTGGTGGCCCCTTAGGCATCTCTCATTCCCTGGGTCCCTCTCCACGGGTGCAAGTGATCAGATGACACTTGGATGGATTATTTTGGCAGATCAGCCAGATTGGGAATCTTCCTCAACCCTCGACAGTTTGTAATACCAGTGTTCAGAGTAGTGGCCTTTCAAGATTTAACAAATCCAGTCTGATGTCCCTCAAGTTCCTCTTAAATGTTGAGAACTGTTTTGAAAATGAGAAAGAGCACAAAGAGCTACTGGCCTCAAGAATTTAATTTTTGTTTGTTTATTAACTTCCTGAGCAGGATTCTTAGCTCATTAATTTTTAGTGTTTATTCTCATAGCTGCAAATGTTCCTTTTAGTTATGTTTCAGCAGCAACCTAGAAGTTTTACTATGTAGTATTTTCATTATTATCCATTTGAACATGTTCCAGATTTTCCATCAATTTCTTCTTTAACCCAAATGTTATTTAGAAGTGTGTTTATCAGTTTTCAAATGTACACGGGGTTTTGGTTATCTCTTAATTGCTGACTTACCTTTCAGTGGTTTGCAAGTTAGACAGGTACACAAAAGAAAAATAGGATAACTAGAGCAATTTCTATGAAGCAGAGTCATGAAGGGCACAAAAGAGAATTAGCATCTTCAAAGCTTTAATGGTGAAGATAGGTGACCCCTGCAAAGGGGACACTGATGAAGGTGGACAGTGAAGTCCGCAAGAACTTGACAAGTGGTGGGGGTTAGGGTATTCTCCCACTGAAGGAATTTTCTAAAGGCCAACTTGGTAGTTGTATCAAAATTGTTAGAAGCATGTCTGCCCACTGAGCCAGTAATTATTTTTTTCTTTTCTTTATTTCTTCTTCATTTTTTTTTTTCTTCCAGTACTGGGGATTGAAATCAGGGATGCTCTACCACTGAGCTATACCCCAGCCCTTTTTAGTTTTTATTTTAAGACAAGGTCTTGCTAAGTTGCCCAGACTGACCATAAATTTGTGATTCTCCTATAGAAGCCTCCTGAGTAGCTGAGATTATAAGTGTTCACCACTGCACCTGTGCAGCTAGTAATTACACTTTAAGAAATATGCCTTAAAGAAATATTAAGAATGGCACAAAGATTCACCTACAAGGATGTTTTTCACTGCACTATTTACAATATGAAGAAATTTAGAAAGATCCTAAATGTCACCATTAGTGAAAATCATATTATACATACATACAATGGAATTTAGCAACTATTAATGGTATTTCAGAAATACAATTATTATAAAAAGATGATAAAAATATAATGCTGAATTTTAAAAAAATCAGTTAAAGAGATAAACCCAGTATAATCCAATTTTTGATTTAAAAAATTAAAACCTGGGCTGGGGATCTAGCTCAGTTGGTAGAGTGCTTGTCTCACATGTTTCATCCCCAGCCCCAAAAAAAAAAAAAAAAAAAAAAGAACCTGTATATTTATTTATTTATTTTTTTATTGTAAACAAATGGGATACATGTTGTTTCTCTGTTTGTACATGGCGTAAAGGCATACCATTTGTATAATCATAAATTTACATAGGGTAATGTTGTTTGATTCATTCTGTTATTTCTCCCTTCCCCCCACCCCTCCCACCCCTCTTTTCTCTTTATACAGTCCTTCCTTCTTCCATTCTTGCCCCCCTCCCTAACCCTAACTCTAACCTTAACACTAACCCCTCACACCCCCCATTATGTGTCATCATCCACTTAATAGCGATATCATTTGTCCTTTGGTTTTTTGAGATTGGCTTATCTCACTTAGCATGATATTCTCCAATTTCATCCATTTGCCTGCAAATGCCATAATTTTATCATTCTATATGGCTGAGTAATATTCCATTGTATGTATGTGTGTGTGTGTGTGTGTATATATATATATATATATATATATATATATATATATATATACCACAGTTTCTTTATCCATTCATCAATTGAAGGACATCTAGGTTGGTTCCACAATCTGGCTATTGTGAATTGAGCAGCTATTAACTGAAAGCATTCCTCCTAAAAACTGGAACAAGGCAGGGATGCCCTCTTTCACCACTTCTATTCAATATCGTCCTTGAAACTCTAGCCAGAGCAATTAGACAGACCAAAGAAATTAAAGGGATACGAATAGGAAAAGAAGAACTCAAACTATCCCTGTTTGCTGATGATATGATTATATACTTAGAGGAACCAGGAAATTCCACCAGAAAACTTTTAGAACTCATAAGTGAATTCAGTAAAGTAGCGGGATATAAGATCAATGCACATATATCTAATGCATTTTTATACGTAAGTGATGAATCTTTGGAAAGAATAATTAGGAACCTGTATATTTAGAAGAAACTTTGGAAAATTTTACCCTAAAATGAAAAAAAAATCATTAGCTTTGACTGGTGGAACCACAGGTGATTTTAAATTTATTTTCATCTGTGCTTTCTGATTTTTCTACACTATGCAGATGGAAAGATAAAGAAAGATATGTGAACTACCTGGGAAGAACAATTTAGTTCATCTGCTTCCTTATGTGATGATTGGGGTCTCTGAGGACCAAGTCAGTGTATGCAACCATATGACTTCAGTTCCCTCTTGTTTATTTTTGAAAACCTGGAAAGGGGGTACAAGGTAGGATCTTGATCTCTCACTCCTTCTTGCATCTCACTAAACTGCTAAACTAAACATGGGCAATCCAGTGGGCCCAGCATCAGCATTGTACTTTAAATCTACCCTGTATCAAGTCTGGTCTCTTCTGTAGTCTGTTCTCAAGATATCTAACGCTGAGGGGTGTGTGTTGTCTCCTGTGAAAGAAAAGTGAGAAGTAAAGCTTTCTTTGGGCTTAGTGGAGAGAAGTCAAGAAAATTTAAGTGGTAACAGGGGCGGATAATCCTTAGAAAGAGATATCAAGAGGTCACCGGTCTGGGTGTTCGTTTCAGTCTGAGTGTGTTAATCTCTGTCAAAGCTGAAAGGTGTTTATCTCTTTCCTGAAACTCAACTCCCACTCATACCCTGCATGTTTGTTACCACTGCAGGTGTCTCAGCTCAGGAGCTTATTTATGTTGCCTTTAGTTGGGATTGAATTTTGTTGGCTTCATATTAAGCCTATGGTGGTTGGTTTTATGATTCTTGAATATGGATAATGTCCACACACTCTTGTTTTCTTTAAATGGAACCAGTGCTGAGAGCTGTCAGTCTATCTCAGGGAAGTGTCTTCTACAGCCCCAACTGCCACATTTGTCACCTTCCTTTCTAGGATCTTCTCTACCTTTCCTGTTTCTTCTTGGGATCCTCTCTAGTTGCTTCACTTCTTTCAAAAGTCTGAAATCCAGATTACACACAGCTCTTGGGAGTCATAAATGAAAAGGATGCTGACTTTCAGTTTCCATATATTAATTCAACATCACACTACCACAAATGAAGTTCCTGAATGTTAGCACAGAAGCCATATATAGCCATCAGTCTTCACTACCACAAGGGAATTAGAGGGCATGATGACAGATAGATAGATCAATCTTAATGAGTGATTGTATTAATCATATCTTTTAATTCTGTACTTTAGATGCTTTGACATCTTGGGGCCTTGCTGGTCCCTGAGGTAATGTCCTTCCCTTCTCAGGGCCAGCTAATCCCTACAAAAAGCAAGCAACTTGCCTGTAGCATGCCTTTTGTATACACACCAACCAGGTCAAAGTCTGAACACCATACCACCTTGATTAGATTTCAGACTCCCAGACACTATTCCCTAGCCCTTACCACCCCAGGGCCAGCGAGAAGACCACCAGAAACAACCCTAGGTCCAGCATCCCATAACTATTAAGTAGAACAAACTAGCCAGTCACCATCCTGCTCACCCTGTGGTGCACTTCCTTCCCATGGAAACCACAATACAGGCTCTGGCCTGCATGTTCCTGTAACTCCCTTCACCTCCTGATTGACTCTGGTGCTTCCCTGTGTGGCCCCTGCATGGCATGCCATGGATCCTGTTCCTAGGGGTTTGTGAGTGTAACAGACCTCATTCCTCATGACAGTCATTTCCATGTCTATGTATCTTTTGTCATCTGTTTAGAACAAAACCTCGGTGCCATTAGACAATTTTTTAAGATGTGCTAGGCACTCTGTGCTTTATGTGGATCATGACATTTAATTATGACAAAGATAAGGCAAATACTTTCCTTTGTTTCAGGGCTAAAGAAAGCTTTATGGGGGTACAGAGACTTGCTCATAATATCCCCTCTAGCATGAGGTAAAGTCAGGGTATGAATTTTCATAGTTTCTTTCCAGAACTTATATTGTTGTCCTGTTCTTAGGCTTCCTGTGTGTGCCAAAGGAATTCCTCCTTCACTGTTTTCATAGAAGGCAGTCATTAAATTAGTGTAAAGAAAAAAAAAAAAAACAAGATAGGCATAATCAAATATCAAGACTGATAGAGTTTGATTTGGTGTTTTCCTGCAGACAGGCTCTTTAGTCAACCTAGGTTGCTAGGTTCACCACTGCACCCCTGCAGCAGTAATTACACTTTAAGAAATATACCTTAAAGAAATACGCCCCGAGACAGTTCACAAGATCCTTATCTACAGCTGCAACTGATTTGGGTTAGGAGTCACATGAAAAAATCAGTCTTATGATTCTATCATTTTTCCTCAGACCAGACATATTTGCCCCCTTTGATTCACCAGACCTATATCTCAAACACGTTGGCCCACTGACGAACAAAACAACAACAAAACTTACAGCCAGGGCTGTAAGTAAGAGTCACTATCACGAAAGCTGAGTTTTTATGCCTTAAACTTGAGGTGCGTCCACAAGGCACTCCACAAATGCTTGGAGGAGTGGCCCCATGGCTGGAACTAACACCTGGCTCTGCAGTTGTCCACTCAGAAGAGGGCCATACTTACTGAGATGTGTCAGTTTGGAAGAGTTTGGGGAAAGCAAGCAAGTACACACACCTTCCTCTTGGTATCATCATTTGGTCCTCTATTGAGCCCACTGAGCAAAGTGTTGCTAAGAAGTTCTGGAGGTGGCATAGCTAAGAACCAGAGAAGACAGCTATCTTTTGTACTAAGTCAACAGAGTCACACCCCAAAAAGAAGTAGAGAATACCAAATAGGAGGGGTCAAGTAGGGTTATAAAGTGAGACCTGAGATGGGAGAGAGTGAGTAAGCCTCTGTGACTCAGAAGAACACTGAACTTTGCATTTCAGAAAGAATGAGGGTTTGGCTTTCTTCTACTTTAAACTTCTTTTCAGCAGTCCTTGGGGGATTTCTCAGAGTTTTAAGTGTTTGGGAAGCTAACCTGATAAAATGTTAAAAGCTAAAGAACACATAAAAGAGAGAATGATTAGAAGAGAAGGTGGAAAGTATAATAGGAGCCTTCCTACCTAAAAGAAGCAGTATGCTCCTAAGAGTACAAGTAGGAGCTTGTCTGGGGAGCAATAACAGAGGAGGTAGAAATAGACCTGGGACATGAGTTCCAGGGCTGGGCAGTCTGAGGTCGTCATACAGAGAGCAGGGGCAGCACAAGTCAGTGCATGGAATCTGGGGAGGAATGGAGGCACTGTGTACGAAAAAGAACTATTGAGAGGCTGGGAAAGACATTAAGTACATAGTTTTGCAATTTTATTATTTCTTAAGGATAAACTAAGAATTACTTCATTGGCTTTCATAATTTTTTTTTTTTTTAAATGGATGTCAAAATACATGAATATGTGCATTTACAAACATGGTGGCCTTGAGCAAGGAGCCACCTTGGTGAACTTCAGGTAGTACTCAGTGGGACTGTGGCACATTGCCACCACCTAGTGGCAGCATGCTAGCATGCAGTCATTGCAAATAGCATAATATACAGGCCTTTAGAGCTTAAGGTCCCATGTCTGGTACTCCCAAAGACTTCTCTCCAGCATTTCCCCTTTTACTTTACTTTGCCTTCAAAGTGCCTTTGAGTTTTATTTCTGTCTCTCTCCCATTCTCCAGGGAAGTCTATTCCTCAATATTTTTAAATATGGCTGTTCACTACAAATTTATTTACCGTCCCCACTAGATTAGAGCTCCCCAGGATCAGGACTGAGGCCCTGGTGTTCAGAAGAAGGTTCATACCAGAGTGTAAAAATTGACTGCTAAAATTCCAGGAAGTTTGTTTCTAAATCCATTTACTAAACCTAAGCATTATTAAAAATTAACTATTTTTTAATTTTTCCAGCATGTGTTCTTGAAATTATTTATAACAATTATAGCTAAATGGTGGAAATACTGTATAATTGTGTGCTATGGTCCATCTTTTCTTCTCTCTGTGTTCAATGAGAGGGCACACTGGGTAGCTTGAAAGGGCCATATGGTGAGTATTTACACCACAGAAATTGGCAAACGCTGCCAATCAGAACTTGATTTACTGCTTTGCTTGTTGTCTGAATTTAAAAAGTGATGGAGAAAATGACAGTAATGCAGATGGAACTTAAAAGTATGTCTTGTGTATAGCCATCTCATTGTGAATAGTAGAAAAATGGAGGAAATGCTCTTCTGGTATTTGAAAACTGTGATCTGATTTAGCAAAGTTATTTACATCATTGCTGATGAATGAGTGAAGTTCCAAAATATTTCACTTTCTTCTTGTTCATTAGGGGAAATGAAATAGCAACCAAGATTCAAGTTGGACTATAGACTTTCATCAGCTGCAACCAAAGGTAGAGATGGAACAGTTTAGCAAAAACCATTGAGAGTATTCAGTGAGAATCATGTGTCTGCATGAAATTTATAGTAAAGAATATCATACATTTTATTATTTATAAATTATGTGAAGTTATTTCAATGAAATATACACTAGTTAGCTACATATATATACACACTTTATTTTCCAGGGTGCAAGTTGTTAAAAACTAATTAGCATGTGACTGGGCTGGGCCCAGTTCCCATGGGGTCACTGGCTCACAATTAGGTTGTAGAAAGAGTTCTCCCTACTTCCTTCCTATAGGCATTTACCCAAATTGTGGTTTGGCCTGCTAAGGTCCCATCACCTTTCCCTCCATCCACACAAGTTCCAAAAACTTAAGCCAGATGATTTTCTCTTCTTTCCAGAACAGAACATATCTAAACCCACTGTCCATTTCCTAGCCTGGTCTCTTCCAGTGTTTTCTTGCTCACTGACAGGTACCATCTCCCTCAGTTCCCAAGTCACTCAAGGTAGAAAGATAGCTTCATTTCATCTCTGCCTCCTGTCCATCCACACCCAAACAGTTGGCAATTTAGGTAGCTTCTCACCTCCTTCATATTTCTCTGATCCATCTGCTTCTATCTTTGCTGCAATCTCCTGGAGTTTCCACATGTATCATCTCCTGAATCGACTATTATACTGCCAGTAGCCCTGCTTCATTTCTCATCCCTTCAGTCCATTTCACACAGTCAGTAAAGATCTAAAACACAGAACTACTCAAATCACTTTCCTGCTTATAAGCACTCAATATCGCCCTACTAATGAGCAGGTGACGACCACCTGTTGAGGTACCTCTCTCCCATACTTGATCCTCTTTTCAACCTCATGCATTGCCACTGCTGTGTTCCAAGTTTCCCAAAGGAATTCTATCCCTGCCCCTTGCTGGAAACCCCTTTCCTTCGGAATTCACTGAGGTATTCACATCCTCTTGAACCTTCTTTGACTTGGTCCTTCCCAAAGCTGGTTGAAGGACCCCTCCCATGTGTATCCCTAGAGTCCTGAATTTACCCCCTCATAACCCTTACTTTGCTACATTATTCATCTTTGTCTCACCAACTGCCGTGTTTGTTTGAGTAGCTAACCCAGTACTTAGAGAAGTCAACACATACATTTTGGATGAAAGACCAGAGAGAAAAACAGTGACTGTGATCAAAGCAGTGGTGACAATCAGATTCCGGGTCCCTTTCTATGCTAGATACAGTGTAAACCTTACTTGTAGATCACAACAACTTCACAACTGCAAACTAAATATTTTTATATCTGTTTTACAAATAAGAAAATTAAAGTGCAGAGAGGTTATGTGTTCAAAGTCAAATAGGTAAGGGGAGAAGCCAGGATTTGATCCATGAATCCTAGGTGCATCCAAACACCACATATTTTTTAACACACCTTTCAGAAGTACAGACTAAACAACAACAATGCAGGTGAACAAACAACAAAACAAGCAAGTAAAAAAGTCACTTTTCAGTTCTGTAGTCGATGTGCCATATAATGGTGCAGGTGAGGGAGAAAACATTTGATGGGGTACTAAATACCAAGTTTCTAAATAAGTAGGGAAACACTCATTTGCCAGATCTGCTTCATAAAAAGTTTTGAAACTTATTAATAGCTTGGCCAAAAGGTGTGAGTTGGCTGGAGGCTGAACTGTGGGTGTGGCTAGGAAGAGCTGGGGAGTCTTGCTCTGAGGGTGTCCTCTCCTGCCTGGGGCGCCTTCTCAGAGAAGCACAGGCTGAAATGCTGATCTTATGTTTGGTCTTTTGACAATTTTCACTTAATGAATTGATTCCTACAGTTCATTAACATACCCACTTCCACTTCTGTATACACATATGTCTTAATTAGCTGCTCATTGGCTGTTTAATTACAAGAAAACAGCTGACAGCTGCCTTGCTGAATTCTAATGGCAGACGCTTTGGAGCGGCTACACATTTGCTTTTGACAACCAAGATTTATTCATAACTCTGTGATTTATTGTGAATGCTCATATGCCTGCCCCGACAATTGTATTTTTCAACACAACTAAAAATTTGAAATTTGGGGGACTGTTAAAGTGGCTATATGTTCATCTTTTCTTTTGGAGGCTCAAAGAGTATAGGATCCTACATGTGAAAGGATGCACTGTGTCCTAATTTTATTTATCTTGGGAACTTTCTTTTGAAAATGTTTGGAAGCATGAGGGTGAGGAATAAATATCACTTCATGAATATGGGCAGTTAAGTATCTGGACAAGGGGTAAAAGAGGATAACTGTCAACTTAGTTTTACTGAGGGGTAAAGAGAGGGTGTGCATAGATTAACATCAGGGAGAGGAGGAGACCAAGGAAATGATAAAATTTAAGAGTGTGTGTGTAGTGGGAGGAGTAGACAGGAACAACCGGCTCCAAAGAAGCAAATGAAGAAGGAAATTTGATCTTTAGAAAAGAATAGGCAACCTCACTTGTAAAAGTTAGCTGGTACAGCCCCAAACTCATGCACCTGGCAGCAATAAATCACAGAAATTCAGATCTCCTGAACTCCCTACTTATTCAATAACGAATGGTCTCCCTGTAGAATTGTTGTGCAAATGATCTCTGATTAAAGCTGACCTCAGTGTCGTATCTGGTAAGTCTAGATGTCTGCTTTTGCCTGAGCTTTGCCGTACTCAGATCAATCCAAGTGTACACACTCAGCACCCGGCATTCCCAGGCAAACACGGAGGGACCTTTCCTGAGCCAGGCACTATGTCAGAGCCCTATCATCCACTGGGCCTCGAGCCCAGTGTTTTCTGTAAGCTGAGGAAGGACAGCAGTTACTGAGACACCATTAAGACCAAAACAAATGAATGAAAAATATCAGGAAAAAAACACAACCCAAGTTACACAAATTGATGTAAATCGGGTTGTTTAACACATACCTATCCTGTGTGTATTCCATTGCAGGACTAGAAAGTTTAACTGAAGAAAATTTTTTTGCTTATCACCTGTATATAACAGTTCTTTGCTGCCTATCCTCCCACTAGTGCTAGAGAGTGAACCTAAGGCTTTGTGCCTGCCACTTAAGTGCTCTACCATTGAGTTATAACCCCAGTTTATCACCTACATATAACAGAACTGAAACTTTGATGTCCTAAGGATGCAGTAATAGCTTTCCCTCCCCAAGTCTAATTTGTATCTTAAAGGATAGCTCTCATATTAGAACTGGGCATTATAAAGCATTAAAATAAAAATATTAGGCATGAATACAACACTACTGAAAAATAGAATTGATTCAGGACTAGTGAGTGACTTTATAAGGGAAGTAAGAATATTAAAATATTCTAAATAAAAGCCAATTTGGGCCTAAAAGGAACGTTCATGTTAGTTTCTCCCAAAAACTAACACACAAAAGCCCCAGATGTTGCTTTCATCATTTTCTTAAAGGAAAAAAATTAAAGTATTAATTATATACTCTAACATTGAAAGGCATTCTCTTGTTATTTTAGACAATGTTGGTGGAAAGATTCCAAATACTCCCTTTACTGCATAGGAAAGGAAGTTTTGTGTAGGACATGGTATTAAATGTATTGATTGATGACTAAATCCTTGACAAAGAATGCTACTGTAATTTAACAAGAACAAAGGATTTTAAATGTAATGAGAAGTCAATTCACGAATCCCAATACTGGATTGTATTATCATTTAAAAATACACTTAAAAGTGTATAGTAAAAATGTCTAAAATGATATGGATTAAAATGTGTGTATGTATTTGAGATAAATTTTCTATAATCATTTGAGCAGTCACTGTATCTTACGAATGTAGGATCTGAAATCGAATGACAACTCGGATCATTTCTCCAAAGAAAACCTTTAGCAATGATCATGCTTCTCCGAACACTTCACATTTTTACTTGCTTTGGAGGTTGAATCTTAATCCTGCCATCTACTGCCTTAGGTTAATCTCTGGCCTTTCCTTTGCCCTCCTGTCCCTTGACCTGGTGCCTCCTTGGCAGGCTTGCCTCCTGACCCCCCACCCATGTGCTCAGCAGGGAATACATTATGTTTCAAGGGCTCAGGAACATCTAACAGAAGGAAACCCTTATAGGCCTGTTTTCTAGTACACACTTTCCTGGGTATTACCAGAATGCCATTCCCTCATTCTTCCAGAGGACCAAGTAAAATATGTTCTTAATAAAAACTGTGGCATAATAGCATCCTTAAAAACTTGGCGATGGCTTACTTTTCTACCCTCATCTTCCACTATCCACAGAAGGTGACCTTGCTTCAGTCAAACTGGGTTATGTACTGTTCCTTAAATACACTGAATACACTCAAGACTTCCCTATTTCTGGACTTTTGCCTCTGTCGTTCCTCACTCTCCCTCCTCCCCTGCCCAGAATGTCCTCCCAATCCTGCTGTACTGGGCAAATCCTTCTCCACCGCTGGCCCACAGTTGGTTCCTCCTCAGTGAAACATGGCTGGCCACCCTCTTCTAATCTCCCCAGCCATGACACCTTGTGGGTGTGTGCTTCTGTGTCATATCATGGACTGTTACTTTACCCTATCAGTTAGATCTTAACATTGCTATTTACCTTTCCCTGCATTGGCCTCTTCTCTACATCCCGACCATAAACTGCTTGAGGGAAGGATTAGATCTTCTCTTTGGATCCTTTAGAGTGCTTATAGTGTGAAACCCCAAGGGAGTGCTCAGATGATTGTTTATCTTGGCAGGTTCTACATAACAATTGCTAATGCCCAAAAAAATCAAGACTGGACCCATAGATATCCCAGAAATAACAGCTGACTACACGAAACAGCATTACCAAGGCACTAAAGAGTTTGGCCTGGGATGATGATAACAACAGCCAGCACTTTGAAAGTGCTTGTTCCGTGCCTGGCACTCTCCCAAGTGCTTTACCTGAAAGCCTGTGATAACTCCATGAAGCAACGACAATTGCCATCCTCATTTCACAGATGGAGGAACCGACGGACCCCCAGAGCTATTGAGTAGGTGCTTCAGTTGGCCAGTGGCAGAGCTGGGATTCCAACCCAGGCAGTCCAGTGGCAGAGTCAGAGCATAACATAAGCATAGGACTGAACTGTCTCTCCACAGGTAGCAAAGGGGACAAGAAGAGGGTGAGCTAGGAAGAGCCAGGAACAAAAGAAAGAGCTGCCAAAATGTCTATCATTTTCTTTGCTGCTCATATGTAATGCTCACCTGAGCAAATATGTGGGAAAACAGATAATTATTTCAGTAAACAGATTCTCTAGTTTCTTATGGTTTCAGGTTGTTTATTTGAAAATGCAATTTAAAATACACTCAAAATGATTAGCTCAGAAAATGATGGTGTCACTTTGCTTTTCTCACTAGATATCATTTGATATATCTAATAATAAATATTCCTTATGTCTAATTATATTACCATTGAAACAAATTACTTACAATTGGTCATGATATAACCACCTTAACCTGGTTACAATATGATAAATAATTAACATGAAGAGTAGAGGTCCCTTGACTTCACTATAACTAGGAATAAAATTGTTAGTTAGAGCAGAGAGAAACTGTATGGCAGAACAAATACTATACGTGTCAAAACAAAACAAAACAAAACAAGACAACTCCCACAGAACATTGTACAAATCCCAGGCTGGGCATAGTTCCAGTCTGTTAATAAAATCACATGTTAATTGTTCAGTGGCTTTCCCTGTGTAAAGTCAACAGAGCAGAGGTACAGAACCACAGAGAACTGAAAATCACTCTGGCACTGAGGCTTTATGTGGACAAAATCTGGAAGGAAATCTACAAAAATGATAATTGTGAAATAATAGCTCTCCTGTGTGTTCTTATTATTTTAAATTTTTATTTATAGGTAATTGTTTAGAGTACAAAGGTGCACATTTTTCGTACCTATGTAAACACAAATGGTACTCAGACAGCCAATTCATGTTCTATTGAATAGTATGTTGCTAATTAACCTTCCAAATCATTGGGGTATTCCATATAAAATCAACCACCTTGACCCCAGCCTGCCACTCCTCTAGACTTAATTCCCAGATACTTCACTTTGCCACATAAACTACATGTGATATTACTGATAGACTCAGATGGAGTGATCAGTTTCTTGAGTAAAATGAAGGGACAAGTGGCAAACTGTTGTCTAGGATGCTGCTTGAGGCCTTGCCCTTTAAGATAACACTGAAGTCATATGCCACACACAGAAAGCTCATGTGCTTAGGACCCCTACTAGGTACCACTGCTGTCTAAAGGCCCTTCTTTCAGAAAGGCCATGCCTTTTCTACCAGGGACATGGTTTTGGGGGATGAATACAGAGTGAGGATGAGGGTGAAGGACAACAGCTGCCCAGCCCACCAGCCAGGTCAACTCTGAAGATCACTGGGGTGACAGCTGCCATACACAGACCATTCTCCTGCATCCTAGGATGACACAGCCCAGGCAGTAGATATCACTTCATTAAAAAAGAAAATTAGTTAATTACTTTTGAGGAAGAGCAAAGTGAGGGAGAAAAGGGTATAATGTTTTCCTTTCTCTTTCCTTTTTGGTAATCCAGAACCCTAAGGCCTTGAAAGTTACCACAGAGATGAACAATTCAAATCTCCTCTAAGTAGAAGCTCCCCACTCCTGAAAGGCAGTTAATTTTTAAAAAAAATGTATTAAGTACGTTTGGTAGCAAGCAGAAATCCTAAGCTTCACTCAGATGACAGGAACATGAAGCATTTATACATATACAGATTGGCAAATGTAATGATGATTAACAGAGAAATGAAGAATTAAACTATGAGGTTAGGATGATTAATAGTAAAACAAAGAATTAAAGAAACGATGAGACTAATTTCCCTGAAGTCTTTTAGCACTCATTTGTGTCTGTAGGTGATTTTGTATTTTATGACATTGTACTTTCTGATTTCACTAAAGGAAAGCAAACCAAATTTGTCGATTTTATTTTTTGCCTCGATCTCAAAAAGCCTTAGGGCTAATTCAGGTCTGGTTGTAGCAATCAGCTGTCTCAGAGGCCTCCTGCATGCTTAAATAGCTCCTCTCCTATTTATTTTGTGCTGTTTTATCCTATAAGAAGTCTCAAGGCCCTTCCAATATATCCAGGAGGATTTAAACCTTAATAAATTGAAATCTGAATAACAGAGGTAATCTGGGTTTATGGGGGTGGTCTTAAATTTTTAGGATAAACATCTTTATATTCCATTCTCACATTATGCATGTGCTGTATCCATTACTCCAAGATTAAAGTAGGTAATAATAAAAATAGTGACAATAGCAATCATAATGACAATATTTAGATTTAAATTGCACTTTTACAATTATCGGACTTTTGTATGCAGTTTCTCAGTCTATTCTTGAATAATCCTAAAAGGTAGGAAGATCAGATTATATCTAGTTTATAGATGAAGAAACTGAGCCACTGAAAGACTGAGACACGCCCAAAACAACATGGAAGGGTGGAGAGTCCAAGATGAGAATTCAGTGCTTCCTCACAGCATTCCCATAATTTAGTCAGATGTGTTCACATCTGTATGCTGACTATACAACTCAACCACATTCCAATCAAACTTACTGGAAACATCTTTTTATAAACCTTATAACAGGAACAGCACAGAAGACTGGAGGTATCTCTTTTTAAAAGACAATAACCAAAGAGAGAGCTCATCAGTTCAATCAATTCTGGAACTGGAAGTGAAAAACATAAACAATGCTCAAATACCTTTCCCCAGTCTCTTGATATTTTGAAGGGAGCAGCCAAAGTATATATAACTTTCTGGATTCTAATTTAACACCAAAATATTTATTCTTTCCTGTCATTTATCATCCCTCAAAATTCCACGGAATTGAATTTTTAGACACAGGATAAGTAAAAAACAGAAATCACAAAGATACATTCTAACATTAATAGAAACAACAATTTATAAGGCTTACCTTGCAGCCTTCACACGTAATGACACCATAATGGATTCCTGATGATTTGTCTCCACAGATCTTGCATGGAATAATTTCAATTTGAGCTGCAACAGAAGCACGCAACCAGTTAATTACATTTTCTTTTAAACACCTTATAAAAGCGTTCCCTGATCAGCATTTGTATAGTGAAAACTAATAACCTGCTAAACATTATACTGCATTAACTATTCATTGCTGAACTGTGAGGGTCCCCCTAGAGCCCTGGACTAAATTATGGCTGCTCGTTATATAATAGCTTTCGGGTTATTAAAATGGGTCATTTGAGAAGGTGTTTAAGAACCCACAAGAAGACTGGAATCAGCATTTCAAAGCCTTCAAGAACTGGAGAGTTCGCAGTTTAGGCCTCAGAGCAAAGCAGATACTAAAATGTTTCCTCCGATCTCATTTTCCATCATTATTTTTAAAAGGTCATAAATCTGTCTTGGCTGAGCACTGTAGCTCAACTGATGGAGAAAAATAGACTCCAAAAAGTCAGGTCTACTTAGGAAAATAATTCAATTCAAAATATTAATAAGTTACATATGATGGTAAGAATTCCTTACTCATCTTTTTTAAATTAATGTAGTTGCCATGTGTTAAAAATTAGTCCATTTGTGTACAATCAAAACCTTTCAACCATAAAGTTAATATCCTATCTGAATTTAACAATGATGGATCTTGACAAATAGGATATGTTGCTTCCAAGTTTTTTACATTGGAAACTGATTTCTGGGTTCAGTGTGAAAGTGTTTCTAGTCAATTGATTATTTAAAGATGCCTCATGCTGGAAGACCACCCAGATAATTAACATATTACACCAATGTTCTCAAATATGACAAAGCACATTTCTGAGCAAACACATTATATTTTGAGTAGAGTTAGAAAGAACACAATTAAGGATTTAAAAAAGTGACTTAAGGAATAGATTAAGCAAAAGAAAGTGCTTAGACCATCTATTAAATAGAATTTATATGTGAAATAAAGAAGACCAAAGGGGAGCCACACAGACAGGATGGCAATGGTCCCCAGTTTACCCGGCATGTTCTCTTAGGCTAAATTTGCTTCCCACAGTTTTCACTACTACCTGTTACATCCAAGTACTCACTGAAGTAAACACACATACAATCACCAAATGCCCAAATAGCCAAAGTCTATTTCATTTTTGTACATCTTCTACACAGTACCATACCTTCCACAGATCAAGGACTTTGTCCGAGGAATATGCTGCATGATTTAAGTCACATACACACACACACACACACACACACACACAGCCCACTCTTTCTTCTAAAGTCATCTCGGATCCTGGGATGGCTTACATAATGACTTACTTTGGACTTGATGCAATTTTAGTAGTCGAAATATAAGCACACACGAAGTCACTGGATTAACCTCATTATAAGCCATGTATCCTGCTAACTTCCTTCCTTGGGAACTCTGGTGACTTTCATGGAGTGCAAGCTATCTAGAGGGTTTGTTTCCTATCAGTTATTTTAGTGCTGGCATACTGAGTTTCTGTGCTTGTCCAGATTGATTGTTCAAATCTTCACATCCAATGTATTTTCCATAACCTGAAGGCCTTCTAATACCCCAGTAATGGTACCAATGTTTATATTCTGAGTTTTGCAATTTAATATGTTTAAAATTGAATTTAGCAAAAACGGTCATTCACAAGTCTGCCTCCCTGTTAGTGCTGTATTGATTTCAAGAAAAATTCTGTAGGAAATATGAAATGTAACAATGCCTATATTTAATGGCTCTTCCAATATTTTTAAAATAGACAATGGAAAGGTTTGTGTCACAGCATGGAGGTAGGGGTAGAGGGGGAGGAAGAGAGAGAAAGGCTCAACATTTTCAGACTCAAAACAGCCAAGTGATAGTAAGAAACTCTGAAAGTTGATATCAGCTGAGAGTTGTCTGGATTTTTCCACGTGAATTAACTATTCTATAATGAGAACTAGCCTCCTCCACCCTGACCTGTACAGAGTAGAATAATTAGGAAACATAAAGTACTTGGACCACTTATTAAACAGAATTTATATGTGAAATAAAGAGGACCAAAGTGGAGTTCCTTCTGCTTATGATTCACCTCGAGCTACAATCACAGATATCAGAGATATCCAAACTGCTTAGGCCCTGCAGTTTGTCAGCATTAAGACTACTCAAGGCAACTAAAGCAACACTAACCTCAAACTTGGGCTTTTCAAGAATTATCTTCATTCCACCTTAATAATGGGGAGATCAGGCATATCTGTTTAGTCCCTGATAAGAATATATGAGGGTCCTGGGCAGGCCATATGGGCAAGGCTGAGTAACGCTGTATCTGGGTCGTATTGAACATGACGTATTGCTGCTCACTCTGCTGCTGGGACTCTTAGTGGATGGCCATTCGGATCTGAAATGATGTTTAAGGCAGTGACCAAAATGCCTGCTAATGGCTCTGGCAATCCTATAAATTCTAGATAGGGAAGTCTGCTCATGATAGGGGTGGCCCTGGGAGTGTTCTTGTGGACCCAGCACTGCCACCTGAATGGCTCTTGGTCTGATGTGGGGAGGGTGGAGACTAGTTGCAGCATAGACCCAGAATCTGGTACCACTGCAGCAGGACTGCTGGCCTGAGTCAGGCTCTTATGCCGTTGGTCTTCAATCTTGCTTAGGTTCCCAGTGTCTTTCATATCTCAAGGATACTCAGGCTGAGACCAGTTTCATAAGAGATAGGCAGGCCATGAAGCTTAGAATGAATGGAGTCACTGGAGACTGACTTGTATGTCTAAGGGGGAGACCATTCACCTACGTTTGTCCCCACTACGTGTGTGCTTAACTCCAGTGGGCAACATTGGCTAAAGGATCAGATCAGTTAGAATAAGCCTCACTAGGAATTTCATGGTAAAGGAATGCAAATATTTCTCCAAAGCAACTTTCAGCTATTTTGATTGGTCAGATTAAACTGTTTTACTATCTGACCCCTGTGTGGCTCAATTATCTCAGAAAACAATTTCAGTTGTCAGTACTCTTTAGAAAATGGTTAAAATCTACCTGCTTTAAAAGCAACCCTCTGAATGCAATCTGACCACACATATTGATATTTCTAGAAAGTAAACATTTGCAGAATGGAGCAGGGCACTTATTCATCTTTCCACTTAATTCCATGATGCACTAAAGTCTTCCCCATTTTTACTCAATTTATAGAATCAAATTAATCAATGAGAAAAAAATGTAATCAAGGCCTTGCAAATTTTTCAAAAGGAAGATAGTACAGTTCTGTAAATTTAAGGTCTTTTTTTTTTTTTTTTCCCCACCAGGGATTAAACCTAGAGGTGCTTAACCACTGAGTCACATCCTGAGCCTCTCCTTTTAAAATTTTTTTTAAATTTTGAGACAGGGTCTCACAAAGTTGCTTAGGGCCTTGCTAAGTTGCGGAGGCTGGCCTCAAATTTGTGATCCTCCTGCCTCAGCCTCCTGAGCTACTGGGATTACAGGCATGCACCACAATGCCTGGCTTAAATTTGAGTTTTCCATCCAAGAAGAAGGAAAAAGATAAAAATCTCTTTGCCTTGAATCTCTTCATGTTTTCTACTTTCTGCCAATCAGTGTTGTGTCTTCTCAAAATAATATTCTTTCAATACAAATTAAGAACCTTGGCTCAGACATTACTGCACACATGAACTTAGCCATCATTTACAAATATCAGTTCTGTCAGATACTACTGTTGTCAACCCTCACAGGTGCCCATAACTATCCTAGTGTGTGTATTGTGTAGTGGAATATTTGAAGCAAGATGTATCCACATCATTGAGAATTGGCTTCCCAATGAATGATCTTGCTACGAAAAATTCTAATTTGCCCATGTTTTCAGCTCTATTGCCTAAATAATTGGCTTTCACATACCCTAAGTAATTCAAAAAGACTCTCTATACCTGCAGAGGCAAATTTCTGGAGCTGACAACAAGTGGCAGCAGAAAACCCTGGGATGCAAGCATCCTAATTAACCAAGTGTTCCTGGGGCAGTCGTTTAACATTGCATCAACACCAAAAGTTAGATCTTTAACTATAGAAGGGCAAGAATGTGGGTACTGACATTCTTAACATCTCGTTTACTCCTCAGACCTGTCTTGGGGGGCATACTGGTCCAGAGTGCCTAATCAGCCCCCGAATTAAAGTTGTCCAAAAGAGGCCCCACCACTTCATTCTGTGGGGGAGCAGGGTTCTCTTGATAATAGACTAATGGGATTAGGATCACCAATGATATCTAACATATATTTGTACCTATAATGTGTCAGGCATTATCTCAGTTCTCTAATAGCCCTGTGAAGTAGATATTATAATTGTTACTCTCATCATCATTACTATTATCTGTATCATTTAGAAGAGAAAACTAAAGATCAAAAGGCACCATCTAAGTAATTTTGGTTAAATTTACACACTGCTCAGGAACTGATGCCAAGGTTTTTATTTTTTATTTTTACTGTAAACAAATGGGATACATCTTGTTTCTCTGTACATGAAGTAGAGGCATGCCATTTGTGTAATCATACATTTACCTAGGGTAATGGTGTTTGATTCATTCTGTTATTTTTTCCCTTCCCCCCACTCCTCCCACCCCTCTTTTTCCTCTATACAGTCCCTCCTTCCTCCATTCTTGTCCCCCTCTCACCCCCCATTATGTGTCATCATCCGCTTATCGGCGAGATCATTTGTCCTTTGGTTTTTTGAGATTGGCTTATCTCAGTTAGCATGATATTCTCCAATTTCACCCATTTGCCTGCAAATGCCATAATTTTATTATTCTTTATTGCTATATATATCAATCACAGTTTCTTTATCCATTCATCAATTGAGGGACATCTAGGATGGTTCCACAATCTGGCTATTGTGAGTTGAGCAGCTATGAACATTGATGTGGCTGCATCTCTGTAGAATGCTGATTTTAAGTCCTTTGGGTATAGGCCAAGGAATGGGATAGCTGGGTCAAATGGTGGTTCCATTCCAAGTTTTCTAAGGAATCTCCACACTGCTTTGCAGAGTGGCTGCACTAATTTGCAGTCCCACCAGCAATGTATAAGTGTACCTTTTCCCCCCACATCCTGTTGTTGCTTGTATTCTTGATAATCACAATTGATTCTAATTGGGGTGAGATGGAATCTTAGGGTAGTTCTGATTTTTCTTTTTTTTTTTTTTTTTGGTTTGTTTTTGTGCTGCTGATTGAACCCAGATGTACTTACCACTGAGCCACATTCTCAGCTCTTTTTTAAAATTTATTTATTTTTAATTTTGAGACAGGGTCTCCCTAAGTTGCTTAGAGTCTCACTGAATTACCGAGGTGGCATTAAACTTGCAATCCTCCTGCCTCAGCCTCCAAAGCTGATGAGATTATAGGTGTGAGCCACTGTGCCCAGCCCTTTTCTGGGTTTTAATCTGCTTGTTTATAACTGAAAGTAACCATTAATATTTTTGGTCTTTCGATTTTGCAAAATTCCAGTCAGAATATTTTATTTTTATTTTTTTGTAGTCTTGGGATCAAACCCAGAGCCTCACATGTGCTAAACAAGTGTTCCAATAGTGAACCACATTCCCAACCCAGAATATTTAACCTTAAAGTGACCAATGACATGGTTAACAATTCTTACAGCTGGGCAAATTACTTAAACTCTTTAAGCCTCAGTTTCATATGTGAAGATTCATTGATACAATGTACAAGTGATACAGCATCTCAAGAATGTTTATATATGTTCATTTTATATATGTATTCTTTATATGTATGCATCACACAGTTCTTAGAAATAGTTGGCATTCAATAAATAGTAGTTATTATTATTGTTGTTGTTGATAAGGAATCCTGCCTTATAGCAAAATGAAATTCTTTTCTCCACACTTTAAGCTCTTTCCGAAGTGGGGATAGAGAAAAGCTGCTTATCCTCCAAATACTGTGACAGGCAGTCTGTACCAGCTACCACAGCAATCCTTCACAACACTGGCACTTAACTGTTTGCTACAGCATAGTGCATGTTGAAATCAGTTGTGGGAAGTGTCACAAGGAATTTGTCACTAATAATAGTTTTTAAAAAAAGTGTTTTTTTCTTTTTTTTAACAGGTTCATATAAAAATAAACAACCACACTGTATGGACCCAAACCTACCCCAGTAATATCTTTTACCCTAGCTTATTTGCATACCATAGACATTCTTGAAAAGCACTGAATGGGGTGGGGTTATTGCTTGCTTGCCAGGAAATGGCCAGTGGCCAAACCTTGGGTACACCCAGGAGTATGCCTGTCACATATATGAATGTCAATCAATTTTGTATGTTGCAAAAATGTTAAAGAACTACAGCTTGGGAAAAAAATCAATTATCTTTTACACAAATCTGTAGCTTTTTCCTGGAAGGCTGAGAATATGGAGGACTTTCCACTTGCTATGTTATATATTTCTCTAATGTTTGAATTTTTTACAACCAGCATGCATTACTTTTGTAAGCAGAAAAACCAATAAAGATTAAAAAGAAAAACCCTAAGGCGTTTGATTTTATTTTCAGTAAAATGGGCTTGAGTCCTTTATGGATTAGTCACTTTATTTTATCCCCGTTTAGAACTGCTGCAGTATTAAAGGCTTCTGCAGCTGCCCAAATGGCAGCCGGGCCTGCGTGTCAAGGCTGGCTGGCAGACAGCGGTGGAGTCTTTACCTTACTCCCTGGAGTGCCTTTGGGAATGCCTGGCTTCTACAGTTTCGTGCTCCTCTAGTTTGAGGGCCTCCAAAGACGGTCGTGCAGGTTGTGATCTGCCCAGTGGAGCGCAGCTGAGAGGGCAAAGGTGGGTGCTGAAGTGCACCTGGCTCTGAGCTGCGCTGGGAGTGGCTGCAACCGCTGGCATGAGGCAGCTTTTCTCTGACTTGTCTATTCAGATGGGCTCCTCTTTTTTTTTTTAGCCACCCCTCCAGAGGTGCTGCAAAGGTACTGTGTGTGCTGGAGCAGAAACTTGTAGGGAGCAAAATGTCTTCTTTCACTTTGTCACTGCTGCCATGGAAGGCTCCAACTCACCATGTGAGTTTGCAGAGGGCTCTCGCTTCATCTCCATGGTGGGTGGGGAATAGACTGTCATCCTGGGCAGAGGCTTAGAGTACACTGTGGCTACATTCCCTAGCCCGCACATGCTCAATAATCCTGCTGCACAAGATGCAAACTAATAATCAACTTGTTTTGCCATTTCGTCTACTAAATATATAGTACATATAATGTTAATTTCCCCCCTAGTATGGTCTTTTCTTCCCTTGATATTTGGATTCTTTCATGACAATATTTAATCCTTACTGCACATCACAATACAATTAGACATCTAATTAAGAAAAGTCCTATTCTTCTGTGTGCAGTCTCCTAGCCATTTCTGGCAACAGTAATACCTGATATTTGCAGAGTGCTATGGTTTTAGAAGATTTTTACCTCATTAACCTTTTTAGATTTTCATGCTCATACATCCCTGAAGGAGCAGATGGGTATTTTAATTCCCATTTTACAGATGTGAAAATTAAGCCTCAGGGGGTTTCAATGGCTTCTACTTTAGGTCTCAATTTCCCAGGGTTTAATTGTAGACACAGTCACACAAAAAGACAGACTTGGTGTTTTTCATTCCGGATTATTTGATGCCTCATAAGCAATCTGGAGCTCTCAAGGGAGAAATGATACCAGAGAGAAAGGGTTGGGGATCAATTCAGCTAAGGGTGGGCCCTACCAAGTCTCCCTCTGACACCTGACTCGTGGGTGGCCCCAGGCAAGTCACTTGCACCTCCACTTCCTCCACCTATAAAATGGGAATAATTCTTACCTCCCAGGCAGGTGGTGGCAAATGAATGCTTTCAAATCTCTTTGAAGATGAAAAACCTATATAAACAGGAAGCTTTAGGAGGCTTGGTATATCATTCTTGGCAAGAACCAGGACGCTGGGCCCTCACTACCCACAACAAGCTCAGCCACAAAGAATAAAAACCACATAGGACTGTCATTTTCATTTGAGCTAGATGTATTTAAATTTTTAAAAAATTGTTCATTTCTAAAAGGCCTTTCTGAGGACTGATGGGTCCAGCATTAGTCTCAATCTGAAAAAAAAAAAGAGCACTTCGATGTAAAGTCACCTCCTATGATAAGTGTCACATGCAAAGTCACTGAACTGAGCTTTTGAATCAGCAAATGGCATGATTTCCACTTGCTTAACATAGTAAACATACGTTACCTTATGACATCCCAAGTCTCAGTTGATATGATTTCAATGATCCTGTTAAATTATAGACTTTAAAAAAATCCTGCTCCTTACTGTGTCCCTACTCCCTAAACTCCTGCCCTTTATCCATTGTTAAGCCACTTCTCAAAAGCTTAACTTGACTGACTTCCACTGTAACTTAACAGTTATTTGCAAACTAAGTATGGGCAAAATTGAAGGTCTGGAAGTTGGACAGTTTTCCTTCACTCTTACATGTAAGACTTAGGTACATGAGAGTTAAAATACTAGGCCAAATGAATCTGGAGAAAGCTGAGCTGTGTATGCAGAAAATCTCCAAAGAACAAGGAAGCCAGGCATATCTTCTCATGAGACTTTCTGTGAATATGCAGGTAATGACAGTGGGAGGTGAATACAAATTTGTTGAAATATGTTTCCATACCTACTAGATTAAAATTTCCTGAGAAACTGACTCATATTCCATGATGCATACGTATATTTGCTAAAAGCCAAATCCAAATGAGCACATTTGTTCCTAGACAGGGAAATGCTGTCACATCAGAGAGAAGAATTTTTCACATAGAGGAAGAGTGAATGGCTTTGATTTTTAGATCCAGTTCTCTCTAAAATTTCCTACTCTATAGTAATGCACAAAATGTCTAAGTTTAAGGCAACTGACTATCTTTTTTTTGGTAACTATCTATTAACCAACTAAACTTGAGTAAAATAATTTGATCCAGTCTGGCACATACCTATAATCCCAGTGACTCAGGAGGCTGAGGCAGTGGGATTGAAAGTTTGAGGTTGGCCTGGGCAATTTACTGAGATCCTGTCTTAAAATAAAAATAAAAAGCACTCTGGTAGAGTGCTTGCCTAGTACATGTGAGGGATTGGGTAGAATTCTAAGTATCACAAACAAAAGCAACAAAAACAAAAACTCAAAATCGCCAGCAAGAGTAGAAACTTCTGATAATAAATACTTCATTCTACTTATCTGGTGAGTTGATAAACTGAATAAATTCTCACCCCAAAAAAGACGATGCTACTAAGATGACCAATACAATTCTTTTCCTCTTTTATTTCTCCAAATCAAACCCCTTTCTCTTAATAACAGAACATATTCGTCATTAAGAATTATTGTGATTATGTGAAACCAAGGGCCAAGACAAAAGTAACTGGCCATTTAGCCAATTATTCCCAGTTGGAATAAGGTCCTTCTAAGATTCTAGAAACAACTATTTTTTTTTTTTTCAATATAATAGTTCTTGAAGAGTTTTGAGGACTGTGGCATCAGGACATCTAACAATAACAACCACAAAAATTCTTCTCTTGAATCTCTCAGTGTGGGTTAAGTGTCATTTCATATCAGCAGGAAAAAGAATCCATTTTACTTTACTAATTGGTTAGACGATGCTCAAGGGAAATTCCTAATAACTTCTTTTCCAACAATAGGTGTTCCTTATATAATTCCGGATAGTACTAGATGTAAAATGTCATCTGACTCACAGAACTGCATCTAATCTTTTCTAGCAATCAACCTCACTTGAGATACCAATTCCTTTTTCCTCCTTAGCAAGAACAATCATGCCGCATTTAGGTTAAGTCTTCCTTGCCTCACAGTTGAGAGCAACGGGGTCAGCTCTTTGCTGTCATCATTCAAAGTCTGTTTTTCACAACAGAAAAGGGTGTCTTTAAAGCCAAACCAAATCTGGGGATCTTATCTAGTTTCTGCTCAACCAAAAGCATCAGAATTACTGCATTTCATGACACAATCTTACTTTACACAATTATACCAAAATTCTCACACCTAAACCCCAGAGATAACCACTCCATTTTACAGCTCTCTTAAGTTTACACCTGCCTACGCATATGGCAAGTTATATGCATTTTACAATCTTGGTATTTCAATTTAGAAGCTTTTAAAAAAAATAACAAATACATATAATGATACAAAACTGAACACACCTGTGATTCGATTCCAAGTCCAAACATGGAAAAATCCGTTGACATGGAAATGGGCTTTAGGATATTTGTTTAAATCTATCTATCCTATGCCTTTTTATGAGTTTGACCCCTCATGTAGTTGGCATATAGTAAGATAATTCCCTGAGCAAATAATTCAAACCATCCTATTTGCCTCAAGAGTATTCATTCTTAAAATGTCAAAGTCTTCTGCCTAAAAAGTCAGCCATTGATTGTTAATTCCAATCATATGAGTCTGTGATCTCCTAGCCATTGCCATTCACAAAAACCAGCTGGATGAAGATGCGTAGAAGTGGGTCAAAGTCACAAGAATCCAGGTTAAGTCATAAAAGTTTACCAGGCAAAGGAACCCATTGTTTCTTTCCATAGTAGCTTGGGTGGTTTTTTGAAAACCAGTTTCTGCTCATCAAATAGTAGATTGTGTCATTTAAGAAATATTCCTCAACCAAATAAACTTTGGATTCATGATGAAAGACTGGAAAAAACTTGTAACTTGAAGCCTTGAAAATGCATTTATGTCCCTCTATGTGGAGGAATAGAAGACTAAAAAGGATATCCGCAGTCACGGGAACATTCGTGAAACTTAAACCTCGTTAGTCCACAGACCATCTTGGTGGGTGAGGATGACTATGAGGATTTTCCCACATTCCACCTCCCCACTCCACCTCTGGGCTGTTTTCCATTTCTAAGAGGTCTCCCTAGAATTAACAGGGGAATGGATCTATGCATAAAAGATCAGAGAAGGATCTGGAGTTCATTAAAAACATAAACAGATTATTTAGGCTTGCCAGGAGCAGAACCATGGATGTTGGCATATTAATCATTTTAAGACTGTAAGATCTTTATGGACTAGTGATCAAATCCTAGATGACAACTTCCTTCTCTACCTCTACCTTCAAGGACATAACCAGCAACATCCGAACAACAGACATGGCAAGTTCTGAGTCTTCAAATACATTATAGATGTATTTCTAGATTTCAGTTCAATGGCAGTTTTCAAAAAATTTCCCTTTTATAGTGCATTTCTAAGACAACCAGTTCAACTAGGCACAGGAATAACCAGACCAATGACACAAGGAGTATTTTCTGACTCCTTCTCTGACTGTATGTTGTTTAAACTTGATCAAAGGAACATTTCCATTTTTAGTTATAACACATAAGTTTGACCAGAGAAGGGATAACAATATTTGCTGATAGCAAACATTTGTTTCTATATCCATTCCTGAGGGGAAACAGCAGAAGCTGGTGACCATTTCTTAGTGGGAAAAGGAAATATAGAAGAAGGCAGCAGAGCCTTGGGGACATTAAGTAGTTGTGAGACATGAGGAGAAGGAATGCTCTGCACCAAGCTAAAAGACTGTCAGAATTATTTTAAGAAGATTTGACATCTGAGCATCAATTCACATACTATACCATCTAATAAATGTCATTTTTTTCTCAGTAAAAGGAAATGTATATCTTTGGTGTTTATCTTGAAGCTACTTATTTTTATGTAAGTCATGCACAGAGGTGAAGCAAGAACAAAGTTGTCTGTAGAGAGAGCAAAATGAGGCACACTGCCCTGTTCTTCCTAGTCTCCATTTCTCTTTCTATACCTACAGTCCAAAGTGCTTCTTTTGCCTGCAGAGACAAACATTTCCAATGACATTGTATGACTGTGCTGCACATATCCCTACCAGCTATCCTGTGTTGGACTGTGTGGGTCTTTGTCATTTAGCCTGAGTGAACGAGTTTTCACTGGAATAAGTGGATTCTTCTAATTTGCAGTATAAGTGTACCATTCACACACTTTGGTACTTCAGGATGGCAAGGTTTTGAAATCCATTTCACAAGTGATGGTAGCACATTTCACATCAGATGGAAACACACTCTGATTGCTAACAGCTGCTACAGGCGCATCTGACTGTCACAGCCAGAGCTCAGAATAGCAGGTTCTTTTTAATGCCAATGGTTGCTGCCATCTATCATACTACAGGCTCACATACCATGTAGGCACACCACCCATATACCAGATGGGCACCACAAACACTTACTATACTTACACCCCATGCATGAACACACACAAACACACACACATCCCCTGCTCACACAAAACATATATGCACCACACACTCACACAGATAAACACCTCACTCACACACAGGCTCATCCAGCTGCAGGTCTTACCACCACGTGCTGGGAAGCTGCAATGACTGGGTACCAGAGACATGAAGAGGGTGTACTGAATCCACTAGCACACCTCATCTTGTTACACCAGCCTCACTACATATCAATTACAGATGCAAGCAAAAACTTTTAAAAGAAGAAAAAGGAAGAGAGTAGAGTACAACCTTGAACTAAAGTACATTCAACTGGCAAACTCTAGAGCCTGGGCTCAAAACCCTGCCCTGTTTCTTCCTAGCTATGTGAACTTGGGAGCTTTCTTAAACTCTCTGTGCCTGCTTGTTGGTCTTAAAAACGATCAACACCTCATTATTACAGGGTATACAAATAAAGTGCCTATAGAATCAGTGTCTAGCGCATAGTAAGTACTCAACAAATATTAGCTGTTATCATTGCTACTACTGATCTTTTAAGGACAGGAGTGTTTGGGGCAGTGAAAAGAGTTGAAGGACCCCTCAGAAGAATGGAGAGGGAAAAGTCATCATGTTCCTTTTGAATAAAGGCATGATATTTAGCAGCTCTATTTCGAATGCAGAGATTTACTGTGGGAAGCAATTCTAAACAGGTACAAAGCATGATTGAAAGAAGCCAATGTTTCTTTCTAAGGAAAGCCCACAGTGGGGTTGGCATCTTGGAGAGGTGGTAAGTGGAGGAAGTGGGAATGAGGCCTCACACACTGTGGTCAAGTGGGGGAAAGACATGGTGAGGAAGCTTCCACAAGAGCCTGCATAATGAGCAAAGTTACCAGACATATGTGGAGGAGCTCTGTGACCACCTTTCTCTGGGGCTTAGCATCCCTCATCCGTTCTTAGGCGTAGCATTGTGCTAGATAAACATCCAGATCTAGTCCGCTGATGTTATGACCAGGAGCAAACTGAACCATCACCTCACTACAGTTAGGGCATCTTTTTATGGCAAAGCTCAGCAAGTGCCATTCAGTCACAAAAAGTGGATAGAAAGTAGAAGAGAGGCCTACCTGGCAGCCAATTTGTCCATTTTCATTGCATTTTGGCTTAGGAAAGGGACTATACCTAAATATTCCCTTTAAAAGCCAAAGTTAAAGTTCTTACAGAGTGCCCCCTGGGGCTAGAATATTCAGTTTCTAATCAACAAATCCCCCCACTTTTTTGCCTTATTTAAAAAGTAATATTTACTAATATCAGTTATAGAGAATTCCTCTTAAGAACATACCCTGCCATGAGAGAAGATACTGGGCAAGACACAGCTAACATGGTGTTGATAGGAGAGGAAAGATTTCTGTCCCCCTCAATGTAAATAATTTCAATTGAATGTGCTGGGACAGGGTTTCATTTTTATTTTTTCTCTCTTTTTGAAAGCCACTAATGGTACATTTCTGCTTCAAACCAACAGAGGCAAAGCCCATAGTGGGTAGCATCAGTGACACAAATCTTATTTCCCATTGTTATACATTTTTCAAAACATCTTTGCTGTCTGCAAAGGACCTTATGCTACATCATTTCCATCTACAGCTGTCTTGGGTACTAGATATTAAGGATCAAGACCAAGGCCAAGTCAGGGCCTAATGGGACACAGAAAAAACTTCGCAGGCAGGCTCTGGCGATATCACAAATATATACTCCTCAGACAGGAGACTTCCCTGTGAGATGGTGGGGAACTGATGGCCACTGTGGTGCTAGGGGCAGTTCTGTCTTCCAGGAGACCAACCTAACTTCTCACCCTCACTTTGCCTTCACTGTTATTCAAGGGACCTGAGGCAGTCGGTTACTGAAAGCAAGTGTAAGAAATGGAATTCAAAAAGAGAATTAAGGACTAGAAAAAAAACACACTTAAAGAAGTGCATACCCTTCCAAATTCAAATTCTGACTGAGACAAGATTTATTTCTGTTTGCTTTTTAAAAAAAATGAGTCATGCCACAAACCCACTGGCCAATAATCAGAAGGATGGCTAGCACCTATGAAGAATTAATATTAATTTAAAATTCCTTTAAATTTTGTCACAAGGATAAGTTTGACTGGTCCTTACCCATTTGCTGCCTCTAAAATAAACAATATTTCTATTGAAGTCACTTTTCTGTTCTTAAAATGGACTTTTTAAGCTGTCAGTTAGAAGAGATGAACTGATAACTTCGCCATGGAATTTACCACCATCAATAGAAAAGCAAGTAGCTCTACCAGAAAAATAGCAGGTCATTTCAAACATGCACCTTGGGAGTAAAATATTGTACCCATGAGAGAAAGATGAAGCCTTTTTCCTCTTCTGGTCCACTGAGGTTAGTGGAGCTAAGAAGGTACATTTTACTGTCAGTGAGATAGTACAGTCATTTAAAAGTGAATCCATTCCTTTCCTTTCTTTTGGACGTTGTTAATTTCTAAGACTATTTTCTTTGGGAGTAATTTTATAAATTGCTTTAGAGACCTACGTCAAAGTTCATGCAGAAAACACGAGGTCCTCAGTAAGGCCGGGAGGTTCAAGCATAGTGATAACAATGATTTTAAAAGGTCTATATGATTTTTATGCTGTACCATTCCAGAGTCTTTCTGTAAAGGGGCTTTAAGGATGAGCTTGAAGTGGAGAAATCTGAAATTGGAAAGCAGTGATCAGGCCTTTGCTCTGACATGTGTGAGGGAGAAGAGGAGAATGATACCACGTCAGTCCCACCAGAGACCATAGCTACTCACTCTTGTCCCAACTAGACAGTTGGCTGAGCAGCCTCTCCATCACTGTTGACATGCAACTACAAACAAAAGGTGGGGAGCAGACGGGGATTAACTAGGAGAAAATGGACAGCTCGGACAGTCACAAATACATTTCCTAAAGTAATGATGTCTTTTAATATTCCAAGAATTTGATTCGGTACCAACTGCTATTTGAATGAATGTGTGGTTTGTCTATCGAGAAAGTAATTGCTAAGCAGGGGGAATTCATCACAAATGCTTTAGCAATAGCTATAAATGGCCAGTGGGAAAAGTTGAGATTCTGAGTGGCAGACCCAAGTGTGACTTGTCCAGGAACACTGCCATTCATCTCACTCTAGTGTGGCCATTTTCCCCCCATCTGCAGCGGGCTGAGGCAATCCCCAGGAGAAAGGCACAGAGACAGGAATGTATGTGGCAGTTCTGAACACTGTTCAGTAGCATCTTATAAACCTAAAAACGTAAAACCTTAAGAAGGCCATTTCTATATCCCCAAACATACCCACCTGTGAAATCAAAGAAAATAGTGATATGTGGCACATGTGGTGGGTGTGAAGAAGCTCTCTGCGGCATCAGTGGTAACCTTCAAATGCTTTTCGCTGTTGTGATCTACTCTATTAATTTTCTGGAAGAATAAAACTAGTGGCCAATATTTTCTTCCAACAAGAACACTGGTAACAACCTCCCCACCAAAATGAGGACTGATCTTCAAAAGTACTAATGCTGTCACTGCCACAAACTACTTTGTACTTAAGGAAAAGAGTCTGGGCCATTTTCTTTACCTTTTTTCAGCACATTAACTCTTGGTTGTCTCAGATATCAATTTCACTTTTCCAGAAGAACCAGGGTCTCTCTGGAGAATATCCAAACATTGCTAACAGAGGGAAGGTGAATCCAGAGAGGGATTACACATCAGCTTTTGGCAGGAACAGAGTTACTGGCACAGATGTTCAGCCTCCCCACTTGACTGCTTTGAAGGGGCAACGTTCACATAGAAGTATACCTCTTAGTACATTTGTTAAAATAAAATCGGCCTCATAACCTAATAACGTAAATGACTTTGGGAGGAAACTCTGAGCTTTCTCTCAACAATATTGTTCAATTAGGGTAGATTTGGTGGAACTTCTGATTTCATTACCCCTCACCACTGGTTCACATATGCTCTCTGATGTAACGATCTGAAATAAACTAAGTTGTTTGCTACAACTACCTACACACAAATTAGAAAATTATATGACAAGAAGTTTATATGGCCTGCAGCCTGGACACAGGTTATTACCGAAAGAAGCTGTCTGCATGGTTTCTGGTTTCGCAGTAAAAGAAGACGACTTGAAAGGAGTCAGTGGTTTTGATGTTCTTCTGAAATGAAAACCCTCCATGAGTGCACAGCATTGGGTTGTCATTAATGTCAGCCATGCGAAGACACTGTCTCCATGAGTGCGACAGTGATTTCCCTGCCGAGACCATGACTTTCCACTCTCTGGCACACACTTTCTGGCATGCACGCATCATGTGAGTACGTTTCCATAAAGGAATCTCTGGGGTCAATCCAATCTAGGTAATCACACACCAAAACCATCCTCTGTTTTTTTTTATTTTTTTTGGTTTGTTTGTTTAGCAGTACTGGGGATCTAACCTAAGGCCTGGGGGTGTAATAGGCAAGCACTCTATAGTTGAGACATATCCCTGGTCCCACAACAGTCTTGAATGAACAGGTGGCCTGAATGTGCTGAAGTCAGCTAATAACTTCCCCCAGAGAAGGTGTTCCTTTCTGAGAAACACTATAAGATAATGATGAAATGCTCAAGCTTTGGGAAGCAAGGAGTTTAGATAGATATTACCCTGAAAGGTACGTAGTATTGATTCAAAATAATGTTGTGAATAAAAATATAGCAATATCAGAGTAACTTTACATTGCTCCCATTGAACTTCTTAGATACGCAGTTTAACAAGGTCTTGTTGACAAAAGTACAAGAATCTCTGGCACTTTTGATCTATTTGATAACATGTAGCCCTTTCATGGTCTGAGTCTATTGCCTGCCTACCTCGTAAACAACCACAAAACACCCAAGTCGTGAGGAATGAAGCATGCTTTGTTGGGTGGAATTATCATCACCTTAAAAGACAGAGCTGCCATCTACTTTCTTGCTCTGTGCAATCAAGTGTGCAGAAGAGAGAATAAAGCTATTTTCTTAGTTAGGAAGTGGTATTCACTATTATCACCAGGCTGCATTTTTTGTTCTTACTGCCCCCCATTTGTTGCTCATAAATTAATTTAAGAAATAAACAAGGCATCAGAGAATAGGCTATTTTTAAAGCAGAGTTTGTTTTATATATATATATATATATATTTTGTTTGTTTCATACATTGTAAGAACAAGGCACCAAAATGGATGAGAAAATATTTCGCAATTTCCTAAGATACCACATATTTGTCATACTTCCTACTGTGATAATATTCCATTTTTAATATAGCTTTTTCATTGCAATGTCTTTTAAACACCCAGGTGAAGTCTTACAGATAGATTGTCTAGGGGTAGGTAGGGGGTGGCATCTGGTGAGACTCATATGGTAATCTTTTTATTTCACTCATTTTTTATGCTTTCAAATTATAAATTCAAGTGACAATGTCACTCTTCACCCTCTCCCATCTCCTTCCCAACCTATAAAACAAAACCACAAAGTCTATATTTTACTATTTGTATTATGCACCAGCTACTATGCAGACCTTGATGGTTCATAAGTCCCGTTTTATGTTAAGTGTCTGATTTTCTTCTGCCAATTAATTAAATCATAAGGATAACATAGTTCCTTATATTAAACCAAGATTAGTGATATTTGAAAACTAAGTGGCTAAAGATGTAATTGTTTATATCTGAGCTGTTTTTGACCTTATAAGAACTATAGAAAGGGAACATCTAAGACTTGATGTTTAGATGGAAATTTTAATATCTGAAGCTATTCCTATCCAACCCCAGACCCATTCACCTCAAAAAATAATGTTTAATTTGGCCAATATATTGTTATACAGTGTTCATGTACAAATACATAACAATGAATCCCACCATTATGTAAAATTATAATGCACCAATAAAAAATGGGAAAAATATTGTTTAAAGTCATATAACTTAATGCACATATCAATGTTTCCCTTGTTAGAACTCACCAAAAATAAATTTTTCAAAAATATTTGTTATAACATCATATCTGAAAAATATTAACATAAATATTAATAGTTTTAAATCAAAGGAACAAAATTATTGTCAGCATACACATGGGCCAGCTTTCACTGGGAATGAACTAATTTATTAAATGTTGCTTGTTTTCCATAAGCACACTAAGATGTGAATAGAAGTCTATATCATCATGCAGATGGTGACTTCCAAAGCGGATGATAAGGGAATGTCGGTAATGCTACCTTAATTCTGATATTAAAAAAGCTTAAAGTAATGACTGACTGGATTCACACCTCAAAATTATACCAAATACAGGAAGACAACACTGAGTTTTCAATTATGTGAAATCATTACCACACTTAGAGAAAACAGAAGCAGCATTTTGTAGAAGCATGCTTTTTCTGCTAATTTAGTTAGGGCAGAAGATTATTTATGTGGACCTCTTATTCTTCACTGCACTAAACTGACACCTTTAGAAGACTACAAGAGGGCTATGCATTAAGTGGTATCTTCTTATTTTTCAGATTTCTACAGGATGTCAGAGGATTCCATAAGTTAAATCATTAAGTCATACTGCTAGCTCTATGGAGAAAATGCAACATAATATATCCATGTAGAATTAATATATTTCTGCACATTTATTTTCAGTCTTTGGAAATTACTGGTGAGGGCAACTCTATGCCCTTGCCTCTTGTCCTGATAATCTCTCTCTTAAGCAAAAGGAAATGTATACTGCTTAATAGCTTTACCACTCTGACCTCAATATGGAAAAAAATGACAGATAAGGAGCAGGTCGCTTACATGAGTAAGTGATTTTGATGCTTTGGCTCATTCGGGTTCCTGCTCAGTCCCACATCCTGATTAGCAGATGTGGCTTAGTTAATATATGCTATTTCTAAGGTTTAAGAAATTAGGGCTGGGGGTATAACACAGTGGTAGAGTGCTTGCCTAGCATGTGAGAGGCTCTGGATTTGACCCCCAGCACTAATTGTCCACAGTCAGGGAAGGTAAAAGCTGGTGAGTGATTTCTCCTGCTGCCCACAGTGACATCTCACATCACCCTCCTGAAACTCTCCTGGGTTAGACAATCAAGGCAGAGGCACTGCCTACAGTGAATCATGATTTTTATTTTGTTTAGCATGTTCTAAAGAACTGAGCTGAACTTTATGAATTATTCATTTTTTAGACCTACAAGAACCTCTGAGATTATCCAGTCAAACCCCTTACTTTTCAGTCAAGGTTATTGAGGCTGAGAAGTCAAGGGACTGACCCAGGGTTACCTCGCCAGGGTAAGCCCGAGAGAAAGCACCACTCACCTCTGCTCCCTCTCCCGCCATCTTTTCAACTAGGTTTATCCAACCTCCCATCTTACAGGTGGAGAACCAGAATCCATGTCCATAGAAACAACTCGCTTGGAAAGAGTGAGCAGAGGGTGATTTATCAGGGTACGTAGTTGTGGCAGCTGTGGGCGGCCTGACTGTGAGGAAAGGAAACACAGGATGTTCATGGTTCACCGTGCTGGGTGTTACAAAGAGGCTTTGGCACTGCAGGCAGAATGCCAGGCAGCTGGGGGTAGAAGGAGTTAGCAGGGAGAACAGAGCTTCAAAAGACTGGGAAAATGATGGTGGTGCCAACGAGGAAGACTACATTGAAGTTCAACTATGTCCACACTATACTCCCACCATGCCCAGTAGTAGGCCTACGTACAACCACACTGCAGATGCACCTAGAGACTCAGAAACTTAACTTGCCTTTTATAGTTCCCATAATATATGTCCTTGGGCTGGCAGGAAATAGAAAACCAGAGGCATCCCCAGCCCTCTCCCCTCCTGAGTCACCTGCTTTGAACATCGGGTTTCATTCTCTGGCGTGTATATCACTCCATGGAATGCTACATATCTATTAACTATCTCCACAAGTTTAGAATGTAAAGATGGTTGGAGTAGGGACCTGTCTTCCTCATTCTGTGTCCCCAGTAACCAGTTCCATGCCTGGACACAGCAGGAGTTCGAAAAAGAATGAAAAAATTGGGGTCTTCGATCACCAGCATATAATTACTATCTGTTACTCATAGTGGAATGAAAGGGTTATTAAAGATATCCAAAGACAGCTCCAGACATTTCCTTCTAGCATGGAAACTCTGGCAAAATAAAAAATATTAAGTGTTCTTAATATGTCCTAAAATAAATCCAAAAAATCAACTGACATCCTCTTCTGAACTACATTTATTAGAGATGCTGAAGAATTGAAAAACTTAAAGAAAAGGCTAGAAGGCATGGGAAGGGGGATGATTCTCATGATGAGAAAGATCATATTTTTCTCTTCTGACATGGAGGGCTTGACTTCTGGTGGTCAGCATACGGAGGCTCCTGTGCGTGCGGTTAGTTTTCAAGAGGTGGCTTTAGAGATAGACCCAAATGCTAAATCTGACACTTATTAGCTTTGTGATCATGGGCAAGTTACTTAACCTCTCCAGTTTTCTATTTCCTAATCTGTAGAGGAGATTAATTATTTCACAGGGTTATAAGGATGGAATGGAAAGATATATATATAAGTAACTAGTTCAATGACTGGCATACAGTGGTACCCACTATTACTACTGCTCTGTGAGCGATTGATATTTTTATCTGATCTCAGATAACAATAAAGTTAATCTCCATCTGCTTTTTTAAATCAGGAATTACTGCTTTATCCAGGGATTACTGTTAGGTCAAGATGGCAAGCAGGTTTCAGTTCACATTTCAAGTCAGATGGATTTCCAGAGGATGCTGAGGTACTGGTTGAAGCACCCGGTGCAGCAATCGATAGTTGACTAGAGTGTGGGACCAGGCTCACTGGTTCTAATATTAAAATTGGTAAGCCTTTCATAGCATCACAGAGATGAACAGCTATTTTAATATTATAAAACAAAGAGAAATGGAAAGAACATGCTAAGGGTCTTGTTGTCTGGGTTCTAATTCTAGCTCTGTAAAGCCTGAAGGGGATCAGGATATGCCACCCCCAAATATGCCATTTTGGCATAAGGATTATTTTGAGTTGAAGGCAATCTAGAAACAGCAGATACAGAAAAAGCTCCCTGCTCTCTCCCTCTCTGCCTAAAGGCAGGGCATAAATTTCTCTTGGTGAAGGTGTACTTTCTCCCCAATCCCATATTAGGGAGAGGGGACAACTCACTGCTGGAGACAGGCACTGACTTAAATCTGCAAAAGCAAACCTCACTGAAAAGGCCCTTATAACCTCCTTAGTTCTCCCTTATATTATTTTCCCACAATTCACTGGCCTTAGAAATCTCAAACTATTTTCCTTTACCTTATTACTTCTATGCAAGTTTGTTACCCTTGATTAAAATGGTTTATCAGTCCCCAGGTCTGACAGCCTCTTTGGAGTTTCTAACTTTCTTTTCAGCTTATTTTAGAGGATCTCAGACACAGAACATAAGAGAGGGTACAGGAAAAAAATTTGTTTTTCCCTAACACCGGGTACATGATTGATCCAGACACTTCTACTCCATAATGCTGCTTTTTATTCAGATCCTATGATTTGCCTATATTGATTTTAAAAATGAAGTTGAAAAAAACATATAGGACAGGGCCTGGGTTGCAGAATGGAATTTTGTTGATATTATTTGAAAGAAAAATAAAAACACAAAGGCTATAATACATAAGTGTAACAGTTAATATTTTCTACCTTTGTTCAAAAAAATGTGACTTTCTGACTTTTCCTATCCATAAGGAACATATTTGAAACAAATATAAAATTACAATATTTTTGGCATTAAAAGTAAAATCAGCCAATGGTTAGTGATTCTCCAAGAAAGACAAGGCTGTTATGAACATGGCAACCCTTTAATAACCAGGCGCCATTTAAAAATAGCTGGAATTAATTACAGGACTAATGACCCATTGAAAAGCTTATTTAAATACCAAAGCCAGTGCTGAACCATCATGGAAAATATGGCTCAAAAGGGCTTTAGAATGCAGAAACCAAGAACTTCAATTGAAATTAAAAAAACATTATCTTAGAACACTAGCTACTCTGGTGAGAGACATTCAGGATGTGGAAATCTCAGGGGAGTTCTCACACTGGGTAAGAGAAGCCACTGGGATGAACACAAAGACAAAAAGATGACACACAGGTCACCTGCTTGGAAAAGAGCAGCCTCTATTCAGCATTCACCCAAAGAGGGGAGCCCTTCACATATAGCTCCTCCATCACCAAGTCCTCCTCTATGCCATTCTCACCCCTGCTTTTCTGATGTGCCTACCCATTTTTAATGTGCCATAGCATAAAATTATAATTTCCACAGAGAGGAAAATATATATATTTTAATAAGTCTCTGTGGCTCTTTTAGAGCTGCATTATCTCCAAGAGTTTCCTGTGCCTTGGTCCTCTGTGCCTTGCCTCCATACCATAATAAGCCAGAGAGGAGGTGATAATCTTCAGCATGCCCTACTTGCCAGGCAAAAGTGATACCACTGCACTTCTTAATTTTTCTCTGTACCAAAATGGCCTTTCTGCATGTCAGTATCTTGGGAGCACACCAGGTGGCCAGAGCTGGAACAGTTTCATTTCTTCATTCATGCCCATTAATTAAATGCATTACTCTTACCCTTATTTACTACAGCCCAGATGTGCCTTGTAGTTGCCTTGCTAAGTTAAAAGTATAAATGGAATCAAAAGGTTCCGAAGCTCTTGAGATCTCAAGGTGGGAGGTGGAGGTGGGGGTGGGAGTGAGGCACTCCTGACGTATATTGGTTTCAAGGAGCAAATATAAATTTTAGTATAAATTGCTATTCACAATAACGCTTTTAAACCAGCAATTATTTATACTGTACTACTCGAGGAACCCTATAATTATTCTGAAAGCGCTTGCCAACGTCTACCCTGTTTCATAATTGCCAACACAGCCTTGTTCAAAAGAATTAGTGGCTATGTTAAGATTCTGTTTGGTGCTAGGTTACTGTTTGAAAGCAGAAGTGATTGCATGATGCCGTGACATTCAAGCGAACGGGGCCAACTACGTAGATAAAATGTCATGGTCTCGTGTTCACGGTTGGGAAGAGAAGGTGATGGCTGGAAAGATACTCATGTTGCTTGAGAAAATGACTTTAAAGAAATTTTAAAAATGTTCCAAGTGGTAGTTATTTGAAAGAAGAATAACCTACTCCTCCTTCTTCTTTACTCTTGCCTGCCTAGAAAATATTTTTCCACTTCCTGCCTTTTCTCATGATATTCATAAGTGGATCTGGGTGGTTTACCACACCCATCTGTGCAGGTCACTTGACTTTGCTGACCTCTTTTTTGCTGGTTCTTTCTGTTAAACCAGATGTGCTCCCATTTGAACCAGTGGTAGTGTCTCTGCTTTCCACCAAAGCCAAAGCTTTTGGAGTGCTTGGCATTTTAGGTGAGAGTTCAGGAGAAAACAGGACTCATCCTGGTTATCTCTCTCCTCTTTATGTCATGAATGCTCTCCTTATAAGCCCACCCAATTGACAAGGAGCTCTGGGTTCCCCATCCATCCCCAAAAAGGCACATAATTTAAATTTACCCTCAAAACTGAAGGTATTGTGGATAGTTTCACAAACAGAAACAGGGAGAAGGGTCTGACCACAAGAAATAAGTCATTTAAACCTTTTGTGCTCCCCTCTCCCATTTCTACCTTACCCCTTCTCTTTTAGGAGCCTATTGTGTAAAAACAGAGAACTAAGATAGTAAAAATAAGCTTTGTATTACCTGCCTAAGCACTTTAGGGAAATGTTTTCCTATTCTGAGTGAACAGGCTTTTCTCTGTTCTTCTGCTCACTTTGCCGTTGGAGACATTGCTGTCCACTGCGTTTCTACGGATGTGTGATGCATGGGCATGCCTGTGGACCATAACCCCACGTCAACATCTCTTGAGATGCAAGAGGCACAAGGCCTGTCCCATTAATCCACTGGTCACAAGCATGATACCCCTTGCCTGCTTCCTCTCTCTCTTCATTACTTCAGAAGGCTCTGTCTTTGAAAGCTCACCTCCTCCTAAAGTCTTGGAAAATGGAGACACCTTGCAAATGATGATAGATGATTCCCCTCACTTCTCACAGATCACCTTCCTCTGGAGATATGTTGCCCTACCATTTTCCCTCCAGGAATATTTGTTTGCCCACTCCAATTCAATGATAAATGACAAGGAACATATTACCAGAGCATGTATTTCTGCATAGCACACTCCAAATGCTTGAACAGCAATATTCACTAAATAATGTTGAAAGAGCCAACTCCTACCGTCTTCTTTAATCCCAGTCACTGGATATGCCCTTTTCTCCTTTAAAAAAAAAATTTTTTTTTTAAATAAAGAAACTCCTCCTCCTAATACTCACTAGTAGGAATAATTTTCTGCTACCTCTATTCTTTCTGTTTAGTACTTACTGATTCTGTGAAGGTTAAACTTCAGGTTGCCATGGAAAAGTCTGCATTACCCTCTATAGTCATACCTAAAAGTGACCCACTTTCTTAAACAAAGTAAGATCTAAAATGCATATAATTAGTATGGTTATCTGGGAACTGAGACTGGGGCTTTTGGACGCAATAACAGGATGTTTTAGGTAACATATGTGGTTTGGCCTTTATCTGGAAGCATCAAAAATCACAGAAATGGCAGTTAAATTAGAGGAAATCCAGGAATGGACACCTGGCTTTGGCTAAGTTACTCTGTACTATTATATAATGAAATATTAACGTTAACCCTGCTTGAAGTTAAACACACCAAATCAACTTTTACAAACTGGGATAGAAGCCAAACAGGGAATTCTGTACTAGATTCTCCAGGTAGTCAAGTTCACATTGGTAAGGAACATAATCCCTTGGGCTATGGAGAAACATCCTGTGAACTAGAAACAAATATACATTACTTTTTGGATAGTTCTCTCAAAGAATGAAAGAAATAAATCTTCCTAAATTAACCTCAGCAAATATGTGTTTTAACAGCAGCACATCTCAGCTGCTTAGAGCTCTAGGTGAATTTTCAATTAGCTGGAGTTGTACACAAATAAGCACCTGAAAACAAAGGGGGTTGTTATAAATATTTTTTATGCAATATGACTAAAATTAGGACATCTTTCTTCTCAGGGGATTCTGAGCATAATTTACTCTTTCTTGATAATAGTATTATTAGAAACTTATTAAAAATATTAAAAGTACAAAATTATTTATTGTACATGCACATGAGGCCTTCTAAGACTTACATGGCATTTAGCCCCCAAACTAAATGACCCTAGTCTATTATCCTTTTTATGTATGTTTTCCCCCTTAGCAGTTGTTTTCCTTCCTTCACAAGTCCTAGATCTCATGAGGCCCTCCCTCTACTTGAGTTGAACATTTTGTTTTAGATTTAGCTTTATACTTGGAACTCAACCAGATTACCAGGCTTGTCAGGAGACTTGTGTCCAAACCAATTATAAATAGGATGCATTGGGTCTGAAGGGATTTCCTGAGTCAAGGGCATGTGTGGCAGTGCCTGAACTTTTGGAACTCTGTTTTGGCAGCCCACAGGCCTCTTTGCTTACTTCCTAAGTTCTCAGATGGTTCCTGATAGAAGAGGTTGCAAGAGGACAGATTCATCCTAGGTGAGGCACTGCTGTAGTAGGAAGGAAAAAAAAAAAAAAAAAAAAAAAGTAATCAAAGACCATGTCCTTTAAATTACCAAGAGAAGGTGTGGTACTCAGAGCAGCAGGCACCTGTTTGCATCACAATTACCACAAGCACATTCAATTTCAGATATGTTTGCAGTTGATTTACAGTTTGTTTGTTTGTTTTCAATTGAGGCAAATTTCATGTTCTAAAAAATATTCCAAAGCCAAACTTCATAAATATGGCTACTATTTTTATTTGTTTTTTCATTTTGATATTTTATCTTTTTCTTCCCTCTACCCCCTAGGGTTCTAGGCTGGGTTTACTGTATTTTTAAAAAATGTTATACACGATAGTATAGTCTATTTTGACATATTTATACAAACATGGAGTATATCTTATTCTAATTAGGATCTCAGTCTTGACTTTTTTCTTGACTACACGTAGTAAAGACTTATCTATAGTTGCATTTTCTTAAGGAAACAACATATAAAAAGAAGTCTGTGAATGATCTGAATTTGTAATTTCAGTTCATTTTTGGTCCATACCAATCTGGTGGGTGTGGCCCACACCTGGCAAAATGAAAAATTGATCAGTGCAACTATTCATTGTGTTCTCTATGTGACTAGAGACAGATCTTGAGAGAATTTGGCCTCTTAAGGAGATTTAGGTTGAAAATTATCATACATCCACAAAATGTAGTCCAGTCATATACTGAACTGTATGACTTTAAAAACACTGAGTAATAAGAGTGCAGTTTTCCTTTGTTTACTTCTTTTTGTTTATTTTTGTTCTCAAGAATGCTTTCTGAAATCGTCAAATCCATGTGACTTAACCAAGGGCAGCATGTCCCAGTCACTCAGTGGGTATTTCATTAACACAAGAACTAAGCCACCATTGCATTTTTGCTATGCTTATGCTGAATAAATATATTCAAATGGCTGTCTTCTAATGAGGCTGCTTGGGCAATCTGTCCATCTTCACTCTGTAGCAGCTGCTAATGAAATTTAGCTATAATTTTAGGTTGAATGTTTTTCCTATTTAAAAATTATACAGGCTTCTTGAAGCAAATTTAGAAAATATAGAAAATTATAAAGAGACAAACCATGTTATCTTCACTCCTAGAGATAATCAAGGTTTTAAAATGTATATATCTGCATATGCACACCTGTACACACATAAGCACACACACACTGATGATGATACTTTAAAATATAAATATTTCTGCCCATGGGAAATTTTAACATGTATTTTTAAGTGTTGGACAATGCAAATTGATAATAAATGAGGCGTAATTAAAATTTTGAAACAAAGTGATAAAAAAAACTTTAACTTTGAAATCAATGCAAGAATTTTATTATGTGTTATAGGTTAAAAAAACTTGAGGAAGATGCTTTAACCACAAGATGGCTCCCAAGGTTTCTGGACTCCCTTCCGTAATGAAAGATTCTGAATTGCAAAATACCAATACATTTTTAAAAGGGTCATTAATACAGAAGGAAAATAAATGTCAATCCCAAACTATATCCATATAAGTTGAAATTCTCCCAAAGTGAACAATGAGCCAGAACACTAAAGCAAAACCAAAATGAGGTGAATATTTACATACTGAGGCAAAAATCCCGTTACTGAAACAAACCACAAATATTTGCTTAGCACCCACTAAGTCCAAGATTCTGGCGATGCAAATACTAGGTGTGCCAGATACTGTCCAGACTTCTATGCGTCTTTGCCTAACTAGAATAAGCAGACTTTTGAAATAGAAAGTTTCTCACTTAACTTCAAAACGAATATACCTTGTGAGTTCAGTTAGGGAAGTGCCATGAAATTTTAGTCCTTACATACATTTTCAACTACTGTCAATCACATTTAGTACCCCAGTTGCAGTTGCATGGCGTAGTGGTTCTTAGGGAAATTTCTTTGAGCCTCAAAATTTTCATTTGAAGCATGAGGATCTTTACCACTCACCTCACCTTCTGATGTCCTAAAAACAAAGTGAGACAGTACAGTCTTGGGGGATACAAGGCTCTTGGCAAACTGTAGCTCATATTGTCATGCCCCAAGGAATATATTTAACCATCTCCCCATAAGTTCAAACCATAGCTTTTCCTGTGTGGTCACATCACAGACATTGTTTATCAGAGGACTTGTTCTAGTTCACTGAGGTTCACTCTTAGTGGTCATTGGAAAGATTGTTTCAATGAGGCAAATATATACAGGTAGTGATGGCCTATATATTTGTTTTCAAGCAATATTTTCTGACTGAAATGGCCCTGTATTAAATGAAACATCCCCATAGTGTTTAATTCCCTTTTGTCCTGTCACATGCAACCTTCTGTAGGCCCCCTGACATGGTCATGCTTGTCACTACACACTTCTTCCCTTTAGCTTGTGAGTTTTATATCCAGAGAAGAAATCTAACAACTGAGAAACAGCCACCTTACAGTTAATTGGGATACAGCATAGCTGTGGAGACACACATGTGTGAGAGGCTGTGGGTGTCAGTTTGAACCTCCGTTCACGCTGCTTTGTGATCTTGGGTAAAACTGACTTCTCTGATACTCAGTTCTCCTCATCTAAATGAGGGTGATTACAATCTGGACTTATGGAGTTGTTGAAAATTAATCATGATCACACATGTCAATTGTTTAGAGATGCAATAAACATCAGTTTGTGTTGTTACTGCTACTGACTTCATCTTAATGTGATGCTCTTCACATTTGGCCTACTAAATAAGATTTTCCTTTGGAGTTGTTTTTACTGGCAGTGATGACAATTCGGGGAGAGTCATCCACACTCTCTCATCTAGCTACTTCACTTATGAGAGAGCTGGCTGGGCTAGGGGTACAATTGAAAGCCACAAAATACTGTTTTCCTGTGTGCAAAGCCTGCTGGGCTGTATTAAATCTGATCTCTTGGTCTCGTTAGGACAATTTTCTAACCAGAGAAGACAGGGGTCTGGGTACAATACAGCTCACTAGAGCAAGTCTCCCTTGATTCGCCGAATTTTCAATAAGTCTACTGTTCAACTGTATCTGGGGGAAGGGGAAGCTGAGATCAAAAATATTCTCTTGATGTAAAATAGTAATTATTTCTAAAAATTTATATGAATGAAAGTATTGATATTTAATTCACTACGCTCATAACACCTGAGTTAAAACCCTGCACCAGGGCAATGACAGCATCATTATACATTTTTGCTTTACTCTTTAGGGTTTTAAATTTAATGTTATAGTTAACTACCTACAAACTACTAAGGGCAAGCAGCAACCTCTCACCACGCACTATCTATTGTGTTCTACTAGCATCTCAGGAAAAGGATAGAGCCCTGGAAACCTCACTCTGTGTCTGTCAGTTAGAACTTGTAAGAATATTGACTTATTTTCATGTGGTCTTATTTCAAGGGAAAACAGAAATTTAACAGAGGATGACATAATTGGATGTCAATAAAACTGGTGTATTCCTAAGAATTCTTCTATAAAGGTAAATTCCACAGACAAGACACTTGCCTTTCTTCTTTTTTAAAATTAAAAAAAAAAAAAAAAAAATTAAAGGCAACCAAAAACTAGAAGCACAAGTACTGTTGTTCAGTATTGGTTTTAGATAGTGCTAAAGGTACAAAAATCATTCGGAAAATGTAACTCACAGTGTGCACACTATATGTAATCTATTTTATGTATTCATTAGCAGAGACATTTGGACTATCTTTTTTGCTGAACAATGGGATAAATTCCATTTGTCCAATATATTCCCATCTATCATACATTTATATTCGGCTTTGAGCCTCAACTGCTGTTATTCAACTGCCAACTCTGTCTCATTTATAATGTATTTTCTCCAAATGGATCTGTTTCATGTTAAAATTAGTGATGAAGGTAGTTTTTCTTAATGGACTAGATAGCAGGCAAATAGTACTTTAGAAAGCATAATTCAATGGGGATAACTTCTCATTATTAGTTTCATCACCCACATAGAACAGGATATAGTAAAACCCAAGATGGCTCACGTACATAAATATCATCCCTGTTTTTATAAAAATTATGATGTGACCTGAATTGAAAAATTCAACATACTTCCTCAGACAACTATCTTGGAAAAGGAATTGTCCATAGACTCAGGCCAAGTATTTGATGGATTCGTAAGTGTCACTTACCTCCTGGCTTAAAAAGAGAAGTGAAGATACAGGTTTCTTGCCCACCTACCCCCTTGATGTTGGTAAACTGTTAAGCAAGCATCTGGGTAATATGATGCAAAGTTAATAACTGTGATCTATAATTAACACACATTCATATGCAAGCTCTAAAAATAGGGTACTGAGGAAAGTCTTCCTATTAGATGATGTGATCAAGAATTAATTGGTTAATGTCTATATAGCTCAAGTATATATAAATAAAATATATGATTATTATAATTATGGAGAGCACAGTTCAAAATCCACTTCAAGTTCAAAGAATAGTAATTTATACATCTAAGTATAGACGCAAATATTTAACTGTGTAAAAATACTTACTTATTTTAGTGCTATTCCAAATGTTTAAGTATTACTCATTGCTCAAGTTTTAGTTACATGCATGGTGTGTTCAAAGAGAGACTCACTATGTCTCAAAGGAGTGGCCAGAGGAGCAGATGGCTCAGGGATGGAAAGTAGGTAGCTACGTTGGTGAGATGGATCCTAAATACCTTGAATACTCTGAAAGAAGTTTGGACTTACTTTCTAAGTCACTTAATGTTTTGGAAACAGGGAACAACCTTTCAGATTCATGTTACAGTTGAGATTTTGCCCTATCTGCTCATTGTTTAACCACAGAATCTCAATAACGACACGGGTACTAACAAATAACGTGAACCAGCCACACACGCTAATCAGGTTCTCTAACATGTGCTTGAATTTTAAAAATTTGTATCTAACAATTAATAACCAGGGAATTTCACATTGAAGTTCAGATTTCAAGATTCTCTTAAAACAACAACAACAACAACAACAAAAACCTAAAATTCCAAACGGTAACAGCTGGTCAGAGCCAAGGGCAGAGGTCCCCCTCTCCATAGCACACACAGGTGCGTCCTCTCTCTGCCACAATCACTTCACCTCCTAGGGACACTCAACATTTGGGTTTGTATCTTCTCTTTTAGACAGATGTCCTCTCTAAAAGAATAATTCTAACATTGCATACAACATATATCTCACTTCTTTTACTGATGTATTACTTTCATTTTTTTCTCTCATACTGATAAATTCTCCCACGTGTTCCTTCACTTAAAAGGGAAGATGCTTTTTAATAGAATTCACTTTTACTAAAAATGCACATATTATGCATAAGGGGCCCATGATGAACAAAAGGCAAAGCATGTTCTATAGCAGGAGTGACTGACCTCATCACCATGACATTTGGGGGTAGGGGTTGCGGTGGGAAGAGGCTGTCCTGTGCACTATAGGGTGTTTAGCAGCATCCCTGGACTCCACTCACTAGATGCCAGGAACATTCCCCAGTTGTGGTGATTAAAATGATCTCCATGTATTAACGACTATCCCTGGTAGTCACTACCACCTCTGGTTGAGAACACTGTTCTGTGAGAGGACAGTTTCAGAAAAACAGACTCTGGGTTGGAGAGTGGAGCTCTGTTGGAAAATGGGTAGGATGGTGCCCACACTGCCAATTGTTGTTTCTGCCCTGCGTACCCTCCTGTTCTGGGCTACCCACAGCAGGTGGGATACCCAGCCAGCTTCAGCTATTGCCGCCAACACAGGCTACAAAATTGTCTTTTATCTATGAGAACCTTCAACACCTCCACAGGCATCATGGCAGTGAAGCCTCCTTTTGCTGATGCAGTTGAGAGAAAGGAGATAGGAACTTACCAGATCTTCCCTAAAGACTCATCCCTCCACCCCTTCCCCCACCATTTGCCATTGCACACCTGAGTCCAGTGTGGTATGGGAATGCCTCTGAGGAAGGAAGAAGCCCTCTCTCCAGCAAGGCAGTGGCAAGGGCTGGACTGGGTCTTGGCAGGGAGAACAAGGCTTGCTGTTAACACCTGGAGGTATGAGGCAGGAGGCACCAGGCACAGATCTAGAAATATGTCAGGTTCCAGGGCTTCCTGCTCTCCACCTCTCACTTGCCTGGAATGGAAGATTAGCCTAAATCTAAGCATCCTTATATTGTCAAACTGCCAGTATGGTTTTATATGCTTTTCTATTTTAAATAAAAAAGATGAACCTCCCTGAGAGGGAAGTGCAGGTAGCTTCTGAGTGATAAAAAGAATAAGTGCGTAAAAGTTAAATGAATAGTTTTGATGTATTTCATGTGGATGGTTTGTATGGTTTTGCACCAGGCACACTCCCTCCTCCCCCCCAAAAATTCTCAAGATAATGGCATTTCCTGGAGTGTAAAATAGGTAGGTTGATGATATAATTTACAAGAGACCTTTCTGTGGTTAGCATCTTTTCACACCTCTTTCTCCTGGCATTTAGAGTCTAATCATTTCTCCGTGGTAACAGGTATTATACATAGAAAATTGGTTGAATTAAATTAACCAACGAAAGTGGTTTGTTCATCTTGCACCTCTTCTCAAAAGAAACTCAACGTTCACCTTTCACAAGGTTCGAGCCTTCAGAATAAGCCTTAGAAAATATGGAGTCGATGTTCAATACAGATGAGCTAATGACAGCAGTGATTCTGGTCCTCACAATAATTCAAGGGCGGGATGGTAGTTAAAAGTGAAAATAAGACAACAGGAAAGAAAATTGACAATTGGTCTCCTCATTCGCTAAATAATGAGTACATGAAACCACAGTCATCCCCCAAAACAGGGATCATGTTTACAGCAACACAGCTCAGAGGATGAACTGGCTGGAACAGAGGGAAGGTGAACAATGAAGGGTAAAAAAGGGATGCAGGCAAGAAAGGGTTTGAGCAAGTTAAACCTCCTGGCAACAAAGGACACACAGAGTGAGGCCAGGCAGCTGAAGCATCCTTTTATTCACAAATCAATGGAAGTTATTCAGGCCAATATGGTTTGATTTAACAGATATTAACTACAGCTAAAGTAATGCAAATACGTCAGCGAAAGGAGAGCAAGATAAACACGGAGAAACCCACACTAGCTAAAAAAAGGAGAAGAGAACAGAGACTGACATTTAAAGACCAGATTAAAAGGATAGGAAAAAACAGAGATGAGGTGAGCGTGAACTCCTTAGACAGAGCTATGTGAAGGGGACAGAGCCAACAATCCCCTTGCTTATTTGACTCAGAGAAAAGAGAGAAGGTGACTGTGAACTGTACGTAACACAAATACGGCATGGGTACTTAATGAATATTTGTTGAATAACTCATTGTATGTGAAAAATTCTTTCCTTTCTGGATCCAAAGCCAAATTGAGGTTTTCTACAGTGCCGTTTTTAATACGTTCTTGTCCTTTGGAGATGTTGAAACTATGGGCAGTTTTAATGATGATTCTAAAACAGCTGTTCATTTAGAGAAATTTCCATGAACCTCTTCTTGTACCCCTGACACAGGTGCCATCACAGATTCAATTAGAGGGTCATGATACAGTAGTTGGAGCACTGGACTAAGAGTCAAGAGACCAAGGTTCCAAAATTGGCTCTGCTGCTAAGTGGGTGATGCTGAGCCTGCCACTTAACCTTTCCGAGTTCCTGTTTCCTCTGGAGTAACAAGAGTGGCTTGGACTAGATAACTGTCAGGATCATCTTCTGCTCCTGTGCTGGCAGGGAAGCACATTACCATATTAATCACGTATTTCACCGTCTCCATGCTGCCTTGTATGGCCCGGTGTTGCATGGCAGATAAAAGTTCCCATTTTTTTTTTCTCTTTCTCTCATTTTGCCTGCTAGTGGCTTGTCAACAGTACCTTATATAATCAATGCTGGAAGTGTTTACCCATCCGTATTATCTGAAGGTTGTTATTTACTGTTCTTGGTATTTTTTTTTCCCCTTGGCCGTGGGGGCATGGGGAGGAATTTCACCTTGTCTCCCACAGGAAGACCAAGGCAAACAGCAAGGATACATTTTCACAATATTCAGCACGAACAGGCACTGTTTTGTTGGCTTCCCTGACACAGTATGAGTTCATTGTAATGGCATCCAAATGGTTTCCTCTGTTTCCCTGTGCCGATCAAGACTATATTAAAGCCCCAGTGTGTTTGGGTCTTCCTTTTGCTGGTAACACTCAGCTGGAATTATACCCCCTCCCTATGAAAATAAAAATAATAGTGTAGACCAATCACAACTTTTGATAAAAATGTAAAGCCTACTTCCTGAAGAGGTAAAGAGGCCTAATACAGTGCTTTTCTTTGTTTTGTACCAGGGATTTAACCCTGGGGTGCTTAACTACTGAGCCACATTCCCAGTCCTTTTTATTATTTAGAGAGGTCTTACTAAGTTACTTAGTAACTTGCTAAGTTGCTGAGGCTGGCTTTGAACTTGTGATCCTCCTGCCTCAGCTTCCTGAGCCGCTGGGATTATAAGTGTGTGCCGCAGCACCTGGCACGTAAGGTGCTTTTTAATACAGTAATATTACATCTAAACTCTTGGTAGCACTTAGAAGAAGTATCAGCTATGGAAAAAATCATGGTAGAGGAATGAAGAGACTCTGATTTCAGTCCTAGTCATCTTAGGCCTGCCTTTTAATCTCCAAACTACTTTATTGTGAATAGACTGGACTAGATAACTTCATTGGTCTCTACAGTTCTAATATGTACAAAATGCCCAACTAGTTAGGGGACTGTTGATTTCACTATGTCACATTCTGTGATGAAGATCACACTGTTGATTAGGAAATTTTCAAAATTCACTACTAGAACATTAGGCCAACACATCAGTTGATCTTACCACCTTTCTGTTACCTCATTAAGAAAGTAACAATTTTTATAAAAGGATGGGATGTGCGAGTGATTTATATAAATAAAAATTAAGCATACCAGAACATACTATAGGGCCCATAGGAGAAGTTCAAATGCCCCAGCACTCCAAGATGTGAGAAGGCTTGATAGCTAAATTCTGTGCACAGATTCTACAGGTCTATGGGCAAAATACCAGGTATAATCACATACATTCTATGATATGCATGGATTTGAATTTGGAGGGCTTAAATTACATACCAAAGTTGAGTAGCCTTAAATATATAAAGCAGTTCTGTAAGTGGGTGTAAGTGGGTTCATTTGTTAAAGGAGATGCTATCCTGGATTTCACATGGCCTGTAAGAGGCAAGGACCTGAGACCCACTTAGAAATTCATGTCAGGGGAAGAAAATTCAGAAGAAATCAATCACAGAATAAGCATGATACCTTATCTATGCATAGCTTTTCACAGTTTTCCTAAACATGTGGATACGTGGACTATATCTAACCATAAGAAGGATGGGGAGTACAGATGGGTATCTCTTCTCTGAAATGCTGGGAACCAGAGAAGTTTTGGATTTCTTCAAATTTTGGAATATTTTCATAAACCTTACTGGTTGAGCATCCCTAATCTGAAAATCTGAAATTCTCCAAAATCCAAATTATACCCCTCTCAAAACATTTCAGATTTTAGAGCATTTCTACTTTTAGATTAGGGATGCTCAACAAGTATAACTCAAAGGGGTTAGCAAACTCATGGTGATGCTACACAGATGAATCCTCCTACTTTAACCATTGTTAGCAAGAAAAAAAAAAGTGGCTTTTTAGTCATACTCCCTTCTGCCATTATAAAAATTTATAAATAATACCTATGATAGCACTGTATTTTTGAAGCACTTACTGATGGACCAACTACCTTAAATTCATTATCTCATTTCATCTTGAAAATAATCCAATGAGGTCAATGCCATCATCACCTTTGGGAGTAGACAAGAACAGAAGGAGTTAAGCCCTGTGGGGAAGAAGTCAAACCACCTCTGTTCTGGATAAATTTGCCAAGTTCCAAGTGTTTACCTTGAATACCTGGAGGAAAAACAACCTGAGAGGCAGCTGGCAATGATACTTCTTCATGGTTTGGGCATAAGTCCTGACTAACATGTATTAAATTACCAAGCATATCTTTAAATAAACGTGTGCTACAGCAGCTCCAATTCAAACACCAATCTTCAATGTAATAATTACGCCGGCTGTGACACGAGCTCAGCCCAGAGTGTATTTTTATTTTAACAAGCCTGAGTAAGTACATGAGTGTGGGCTGAGCTTTTTGCTCGATAGTCAATACTTGAAAGCCGGCTCCAACCTTTAATTTAAGCATTCGCTTGTAGCACCAACAGGGCTACAGGGTTTCTAGTATCAAAGACACACTCCTCCATCCTTTCATGGTCCTGCTTCTGTAAGCAGCGTGATTGAACTGCGGTACCACAGAAACTTGTTTTCCCTCCTCCTGGCAGCACAAGCCAAAACACTACTGCCCCATTCATCTTTGCCACATCATAATGAAGTCCTTGAATCAATTTATAACAAGCAAAGTGCAAAATCCATTGAAGGAGGCTTGTGGCGGATGTCTTTCATACATCTCTCAACGGCATACAAGAGGCAAAGCATCGACACGGACACCCAGTCATGTCAGAGAAGGGTCCTTTGCTGCATCCAAAAATCTCCTCCCCCCACCCCTGAAATGATTAAGAGATACTGAGAACATCTGATGGTTCCTAATGAGTTCTTGTGCCTTAAAAATATTTGGCAACCTTCCTCCGTAGCCTCCAATCACTTTTGGTGTAACGAACAACTCCCTCGGAACGACAGTGAGGCCTTTCATGGTCTGAACCCCGCTGGCCTCCTTTGGATGCCTCATTTCCAGCAGTTCCTATCGGTCACACTGAACTTCTTGCTCTCCCCAAACTTACCTTTCTCATTCTCTAGCCTTTGAGAATTTTCACAGGCTCTACACTTTGTTGGGAATAACCTTCCTTCTCTTCAAAGCTCAGTTAACCCTTCACCTCTTCCAAAAAGCTACTCCTAAACTCTCAGTCTGATGAGAGCTTCTCCTCAGTAAAATGCTTCTGTCATATCCTGTGTTGCTCTAATCTGGCATTCACCCTATATCACGATTTCACTTTATCCCAGAGTCCTAGCACTTTGTACGGTGCCTCGTATACATCAGATGCTTAATAAACTTCTATTTGTATGTTGTCTCCACTGAAGTGTTCAGAAGGAGTCCCCAGTCTAACCTCAGAACCAGAAACAATGTATTCTGTGACATTCCTGTGGTGCTGGGGCCACTGGGTCAGAACAGCAGAGGAGTGAGCCCAGCCCTGGAGTCAGTCAGACTCTGCCTCAAATTGCAGCTACACACTAGCCCTGGTTGCTCGGCCTCTCTGAGTCTCAGCTTCCTCCTCTGTAAAAAGGGGGATGAAAGGCTAATGTAAGTATTAAACGTGGTAATCCATTTCACAGTGCTTGGCACAGAGAAAGCGCTTTACAAATGATAGGCTTGGAACACGTAATACTGGTTACAATAGCAGGGCTTGGATGATGTAGGATTAGAGGCCTCTTATGTTATATGATGAGAAATAGCCAAGTTCTCCTCCCATCAGCCCCCATCTGACCAGGTCACAGGACACATAGGTTTGGGCACTGGCACAATGAGTGCCAGCTAAGATAAGCTTGGATGGAGTCATCACTGCACTTCAAACTTGGGTATGTGATGGGTACCATTCCCCATGCGTATTGGAGCATGACGATATTCATAACACCTGTTCAATATCTACTATATTCTAAATTCTCATTCCCTGTGAGATGTATTAAGTGCCATCCATGAGTCACTTACTTCTTTCCTTTGAGGTAGAGATATTATCTTTATTTTACAGATGATAAAACAGGTTTCGAGAGGTTATATTCCTTACCCAAATTCCTTTGGCTTATATGTAGCATTTCTGGGAATTACACCTTATATTTGGAAAAATTTCCAAATTCATACTTGCTCTTACATCTATGCCAAGTTTCTTACAGTCTTTGTTATTCATTTACATCATGCAATCTGAAAGAACCAGACATAATGGGACACAGACCATAACCCTGGGCTCGGGGATAGGAGGAGGGCTGGAGAGATACACCCTGCCATTCATGGGGTGATGGTGCAACTCGGTCCTCAGCTAAGGACCCCTGCAAGCTGTGAGGAGGAAACATCTGTGACAACAGCCCAGTTAGCTAAGGCCAGCTTTACTGGCAGAACTTGTCCTTGAGCTAGAACGTGCACACAGAGCATCTCAGAAGACTTTTCAGTTCCTGTGATGACGTCCCATACCTTCTGATTCACTTTTTTCCTTCCCACCTACCTGGCAGTTCATTCAAAGTCAATGACTACAAACAGGAAAAAATAAAGGTGGGTAGTTGGGTCTTCATGATAAAGAGATGTAGCTTTGCACACACAACTTAAAGTACACAAATGCCTTTAGTTTCTCTGTAAGGTAGAGGATTTGATTTTACCATTGTGAAGTGGTAGTACAAAGGAATTGAGAATTTTAAAAAAAGTTTATTAAATTTCAAAGCTGAATCTATTCTCAGTACTGAGAATATCTTACTTAGGAACACCCCCTACCTTTGAGTAAGCTTTACAGCAAAGTACAACATGCATACAGAACCAGGCATAAAGCTGATAAATTTTCAGAGTGAGCATCCCCAGATCCCTTTGGTTTTTTGAACACTTTTCAATGCCTTCGTCAAAACCAATGAATAATACAAAACTGAGTATGTGAAATTTATTATTTTAAGTCAGTCAGAAAAATGCTGGAAATTTAATAAAATATAATGCTTAAAAAGAAAAAATATCCACTTTACTTCAAAGAGGATAATTATCTTGGAATTTTATTTTCCAAGTTGGAAAGTTTGAAGTTTTGTTTTCTTTTTAGTCATGAGCAGGCACGTAGCTATTTCTCTAACCCTTGAAAAAGCCAGGGTTTCCTCAGCTTTGCCTTCCTAACAGTCCTCCCAAGGACAGAGGATGACTGGCTTTGCTTTCCTTCCTCTCTGCACCCATCCTTCTTCCACATTATCCTGTGAGCTGTTCTGAAACTAGGTGAGCCCATTCTCCTCAGCCTTTCTGATTTTGCGCAGATTCACAGATGAAGGGCTTTTCTCCCGGCCAGGTTGGCTACGGACCATTGCACAGCCTGTTTACATTGCATGTGCTTCGGCGTCTTCCTTTACCTGGCTAACAAAACAATGCAAGAAGTGAGATATCCCACTTCTTTGAGATTGATCAGGCTTCAGGGGCACTGACTCCTCTCTTAGTTAGCAGCAGCAGGAGCAACACCCTGGAAATGCAGCATATGCCAACGGGCATTTACTCCCACTCCACTGACAGTCTTTTGATAGGAAGCCAAATGGAACACAAGACCTGTGTGCCCCCTATTTGATAACAACAAAGAGGTGATGCCCCGCTACAAAGGGCAATGTAAGCTTCTATATGTCAGATGCCAACAAAGTGATTATAAAATTAAAAACAAGCATCTGGGCATTGCTTCCTAACTGCATGTTATTTTTCATAAAAAATTTCAGGGAAAGTTAAGTCTTTATGCATTTAATTAATATAATGGAACTGGTTCTGCCAAGTGTTATCAGGAGTTAGTTGAGGACTCAGCCTTCTTATTACAGTTCATATGCCAACAGGTATCTGGGCACACTTCCCTCACAAGGTAGGTTGGAGGGAAAGTGAATGGTATACCTTGTATGAAGGTGACCACCACATGCATGGTGACAGGGCCTGCCAGGTCTTCCCATCACTGCGTAATCATAAAACTCCCTTAAGTGCCTATGTTAGTGGCAAATGTCTCACAGCTACCAGCTGGAATAGTTCTGCAAGTGGTACTAATTGTGTAAAATATTTTTTCCTCTGTGTAAGTCCAAACCAAAAAGTAAAATAGCAGTAATTTACTAGTACTGTTTTTGCTAACATAGGTCATAGATGATTATGGATAAACTGTAAATCCTCAGGAAACCAAAATTTTACACTAGATCTCTGCTATATTAATAAATAGAACAACAAAAGCTGAAAATAGTAAGATTCTGGTCTATTGCTGGTAAAGATGAAGAAAATGAGGATTAGATTTACTCTTGAATTCATGTTTGAAAGTGCTGTGTTTAATAAATAATTTATGGCTAAGCTGACAAATCTGTCTAAATTTAAAGCCTCTCTGATTGTTACCTCATGCTTTGTCATAGAATCTTCTAACTATGTCTCCTGGAATAAACTGTAGAGCATCAGCTTTCAAACTTTCTGGTCTCTGTTTCCTATCATGCTCTTAAAAGCTGAAATGAGATTTTGTTTATGTGAAATATACATATACATATTTACCATGTTAGAAGTTAAAATGGGGAACGTTTAAAAATATTTACTTAATTTATTTTAAAGTAGCACTAATAATCTCATTACACATTAACATAAAAAATAAACATTTTCAATAAAAAGGTAGCAAAAAGAATGCCACTGTTTGACATATTTGCAAATCTTTTTCACTTCTGGCTCAACAGAAGACAAGTGGGTTACCTTGTCTGCTTCTATATTCAATCTGTTATGTTAGTATCGTTCAGTTGACAATATGTGAAAAAAATCCTGTCCATACATAGAGCTGGAAAAGGAAGATTATTTCAAGAATGTTGGAAATTCTTTAACACTATACTCAAGCTAACAAGTGATAATTTCTTAAAGGTTAGTTAGAACAAGGAACCTAAAAACTTACCAGTGACATTTGTACTCGATTAAATTCAAATACACTTGGTATAAATCTTTTACCCATGCACATTTTTATAATATCCTGCTCTGGTCACATGGAAACTACTAGTTCATTCAGTTTGGTAGCATTTTTGAATGTTGACACCTTCCATCATCAGATGTGATTATATCAAGGAATCATACTAATTAATATCACCACCTACTTCATCAGAAAAGTTTTTAAGTATCTGGAAGCTTCAAGTTCTCGGGGTTGGATACAAGTCTTCTAAAATTCTAATTTTTGCCTGAAATACTGAATTTATTGGCAATAAATACTGCCAACTGTTTTTCTTGAAACAGCAGGCTCATTTATTTCATTTTAGAGAAAATAAAGATACATACTCAAGTCTGAGTAGCTACAGTCAGTCATTCTAGTAACAAAAATGGCATTGCATTAAAAAAGCAGCTCATTCAGCTCTCAAACAGTGGCACGAGGCCTTTTCCCTGGAGACAAACATGGTATGGAGCAGATGTGCTTTCTGCATACTTCCATTTTGTTACAAAGCTTATTAAAAAGACTGTACTCAAAGGTCAAAATTCAATAAACTTAATTTTTCCGCTTCATCAAGGTTATTCTTCAATGGAACTGACATTTTCTTTTTCTTTTCTTTTCTTTTTTTTTCATTTTAAACAGCAAGTACACAGGGATGAAGGACAACTTAACTGCTAGCACAGGTTCATGTCACTGCCTGATTCCTGCTAAGGGGATAGCAGTTTCACCCACCAGTGCTTTTCACCATTAATGCTAATAGTCAACACAGTAAAAGGGGCAAATAATGTTTTAGTACACTTATGCAAGTAGTTTTCATCTCTTGGAACCCCTGAGAGGGACTTGGGGACCCCTTGGCATCCCTCGATCACACACAAAGGACTTCTAAATACACTCTAATCTTCTCAATGCTGTGTCCTTATGGGGTTCAGGTAAAGAAGGTTTAAAAGGTTTATTTCTGTCTCCACCCTCCTGCTCTCCTTGCCTTAAAAAAAAAAAAAAAAAAAAAAAAAAAAATTCCATTGTGATAATTCAACATAAATTGTCTGTGTAGAACAAAGAAATTAGGGTACCCTTGATTTCTTTAGCATTTTTCTCTTGAACAAGGAAAGCTCTTCTAACATGCTATTGAGAAAACTAACAGACTCTCTTGAGTTACAGGAAATATGATGTGCTTGGACACCCTTCATTCCACCTAACTCTCCACCCTCCCAAACCTTTCATTTTGGGGGTATTTTGGATGAGTTCTTAGTAGTGTCCTCAGAAATAATTGGGTGTCCTAATTCAGCCACATGCAAATTAATGCTCCCCTAAAGAGGCCTTATTATAATTTCCAACCCTTGATGTCTACATAATCCCCTATAGTTCTTTAACTTCTTGCTTTCTAACTTCTGTTTACCGATGCACTACTTTTGTCAGCTCAGTATAGCATCAATTAGTAACACAGTTGTGTTTATTAGGTCTCTCCAGAGCCTTGAGAAAGCTGCTTTGTATTTATTAATGACTATGTAGAGCACTACTATTTTTCAATAGCATTTAAAAAATGAGTAAATTACTGAAGATGAAATATAAAAGAACTTTAAATTTCAAAGGCAAGCGTAAAAAAAAAACACCTCATAATGTGAGCATGGTGAGTTTTATTTTCAATTTAATATTAAGGAGTAGGTCAATTCTAGACGCTTGTTCTACTTTGGGCATTTTGGCGTACACATGATTTGAGGTAGAGAACTGAGGTACAGATACGGTGATTCATTAAAAGCTGGTTTAACAGGTTAAATTTCATTATCACACACACCTGCTAAGTAATGCACACCTGATTCAGCAAAAATCTACTCACAAGGTTAATTTGAAAAAAACTAAAAAGCAAGCAAACAAGAGAGGGAAAAACAAAACAAAACAAAATACAGGCATAATTCCACAAACTCCTGCAACTTGATATGTCAAACATAACTCCCAATAACCAATGTGAAATACCCTCAATTCATACATTCTTATTTTGTAAATAATTCCATGTTCTACATTAGATGAAGTCAGAACTGCCCAGGCTGGTACAGAATTCACTACTGAAGGAAGCCAGAGAGACCAAGCTTTCCTGTGATGAATCTCTCCTAACCAAACTTAAAGTGATGGGGAGCAATTATAGTGCTCATTTGCCCTCTTTTATATTCCTGGTCATTTATGAAATGAAGACACTGATCTGCAAAAATCACTTTGCATTCATGAAAAGAGCTCTGGGAGCTCCCCCTGAGGATCTGGCTATGAGGCAGAAACATACCTCAGTGCACTTCCTTTGTCTTGTGCTCCCCCTTTGATGTGCAAGTCACTGGTGGAGTAAGCTGTGATCGCTTTGATGTTGAACTTGGAGACTTTATTGTTACTAGCATGCCTACAAGGAGAGCTGTCAGTCACTTCTTACATCTGAACAACCATGTTTCTTTACAGCATCACTTTTACAAGCATCAATCCTTAAATACATGTTTTCACATTCCTGCTGATTACCACACTATCTTTGGTGGGGAAGGGCTGTGCTCAAATATAACTACAGCACCCACATTTTCTGTAAACACCCTGAGGCATCATCAGATGGCTGGTAACCAACCTTCTTCAACAAGAGAAGTTTGAGTGCAAAACATATTTCTAGCAAATGAAAACATTCTGAAAACACTTGAGCCATCTTAACAGTCAAAATGAGTAGTTTAGCCAATATTTCTCCTAAGCAGCCATTGAAATCACATAGAAACTTCCAAGCCACTTCAAAAGGGATTCAGAATGCAAGAGCAGCAGGGGACTTAGAAAGGCTGCCAAAACTTTGAGACATCTTAAGTCATCTTAAACAACTTTGTTTCTCTGCAGTGGTAGAAACAAAACACTTCTGTTACATGATTTTGCTTGGGTCAGAAACATTGCTTTTGAAATAGATTTCTACCAGCCCGACCAATTGTTTTGTTAAACAGTATCATTTTCAAAAGTCGCTTGCTATCATGGATGCAACTTAAGTTAGAGGCTGACATTTTTCATAATCTTCTGTCTAAGGCAATCATGTGGATGTGTATACAGTGTATAGATTTCTTAAATACACACAGAAAAATAGGCAATATGTTAATCTATAAAGACCTCTATTGGAAAAGATACAGCTCTAATTTCATTTGCCAGCTCCCATCAGATTTTCTTTCCAAATTATTTTATCACTTCTGGAACTGCTGAATATCATCAAACCCCACTGGGAAATTCCACACAAAAAAGAAATAAGGTGCTTACATCACACCATGCTGGTTTATAATGAACTGCTATCTTTTTGAATAAATGTTTCAATGAAACTCAAGTTTTAAGAGATACCAGGTCTCAAGTGAGGAAGTAAAATGCTATTTTTTCATGCTAGAGCTTAGTTCTGTTCTTTTCTTAAGATAAGCTTGCAACACAGGGGATACACTGTTCCTATTTGCTAATAAATTGCAAACAATAGATTAGGAGACACTCAATTTCTTTAGGTTTGGGGCCTTTAATATTTGGTAAGGAATAAAATTACTGTGGTGTGCAATGGTTAAGGCTATTACAGGCTCTCCATTTGTAAGCCATTCCCCATCTCCTTGGTTTTAACTCAACCATCAAAAATGGAAAAAGCTTTAGGCTAGAATTTGATAAATAAACTATGACTATAATTTACCAGAACTGAGTCTGGGCATATTTTATTAATATTTATGAAAGCTTTCGTGTTTTAAAATTTATTTAAATAGTCAGCATACAGTAATTACCTTTTTCTACCTTAAATTTTCACTTGCAAAAGGAACTGATTAGCTGATTGAAGTACCTATAGCAATTAGGGGTTGAGACAAAGAGTAAGGAAGCCAAGAGGCATTTGTTTGCTTCTTTTATATCTCAATCAAGGAACCAGCCCATTTTCTTGCTAACATTTTAACAGAATGGTGGAGCTGGAAGAGATCTCCATGACTATCACATCGAATACTACAGCTTTACAAAGGGGAACCTACTAAGCAATTAAGGTAACCTAACAATTATGGAACAACAGATCAGGATGAGAACCCATGTCTTCATCTTCTCCCACCCCACACAAGGAGATTTCTACTACTCGACACTGTTTTGCTACACGGGGGACCAGGTGACTCATGTACAAAATAAGCGTGTTGGACCTGAGAGGTTTCTCAACCAGAATCATCTGTGTAGCTTTAGGCATTACCAATACTCGAGCTCTACTGTGGACCAATCCATCAGGACATCCACTAATGGGGTCTGGGCTTCGGTATTTGTTTTAAAGCTCTCTACTGACAAGAGTGGGACTAAGAGATCAGATGACCTCTAAACTCCCTTCTAGATCTACTACAGGGTGTTCACCATTGGCTGGAAAAGAATTCTTTGATTTAGTTCTGTGATGTTCATCCATGAAGCCATAATGATTTCTAAGTCATCAACACTGTTTTTATCTTACCCTCACTGTTGTCACTGGATCTTGTTCATTTATATATTTCCTTAAATATTGCCTACCTCTTTCCACCACAATGTACACTCGCAAGGCCAGAGATGAAGGCTGCCATGATTGCTGCTGTCCTCATAGCCACCAGCATTGAAGTTATCATAATAACGGAACACTGGCACCGAAGTCCATGGCAGGAGCGGTTGGCATGCAGGGTTGAACCTAGCATGTGGTCCTTCACACGACCCAGTACAGTTCTGCTTCTATCTGTTTTACCACACTAGAATCCAAGCTGCATGATGGCAGGCCTATCTGCTTTGTTTGGATGCCCCCACCTCCAGAGCCTGGACATGGGCAGATACAAGCCAGGCACTCATGGCCTGAGAAGGATCATCTTGTTAGTAGGAAGCACCAAGGAGCCCCGAGGGCAAATGAAACCTGTACTTTGTTGCTTAAAAAAGTAACATAGAAAAGACATCACTGTTTCCTCTGGAGTTGGCCTTGAATCCTGCAGTAGAATCCATGGCCTACCCCCATTTAGTGGTCACAATATTGGCAAGACCCAGCCCTGGAGGCATTGAGGGCTAGAATGCATTGTGCTATGTCACACGGAGGCCAGACCTCCTGGTCAACAAGGCTTCATCCTGAGAGGAATATGGGGCCTGGAAGAAATCACAGGCACTTAACAACACCAAAACAGCTTTAGGGTCCTCCCCTGTTTGGGCCATTTGGGGTAAGAGATTTGGGGTAACAGTCTACTTCCTCCTACATTCTGATAGCAAGGCCAAAGTAATCAGAAAAACATTTCAAGTGTGAATAATATCCAAATAAAGGCAGAAATCACTCACATTGGACATCTCTTCCACTCTGAAAAGAGATTTCAGCAGATTAAAGGGAAGTATGTGTTTCCTCTAAAACCATTTACCTTTCTGAGTTTCACTTTCTTCCTTCTTAAGGGGAGAGGGTTAGACCAGAGAAGTGGTTTCCTCACAATCAAAAGAGGAGCTTTTGTAAATGCAGATCCTTGCCAGGTCCCAGACCAACTGGAAGCAGCACCTGTGTAGACTGAACACTTCCCCATCTACCCTGGAGAGCAGAGATATTTGGGAGCCACTGAAGGACCAGAGGACTCCACTGCCCGTTCCAACTTTACCAGCCTAGGACAGGGTTTCACAAAGCGAGGCATTAGGACTATCTACAAAAGACACCTGGGATCTTGTTTAAATCTGTGCCTTCCTTCACCTTGCCCTACGCTGACAGAATCAGACTCCCTCCAAGTGGGACCCAGGAATGTGTGTGTGAGAAAGAGAGAGAGAGAGAAAGAAATGAATGAACTGGGATTGAATCCACAGGTGCTCTACCACTGAGCTACAACCCCAGTCTTTTTTTAAAAAATTAATTTTGAGACAGGATCTTGCTAAGTCACCAAGGCTGCCCTTGAACTTGTAATTCTCTGCCTCAGTTTCCTATATAAGATTATAGGCATGCACTACCATGCCTGGTAGGAATCTGTCTTCCTAACACACTCTCTGGGGTTGTGGGTTATACTCCACAATTTCAAAAAACATGGTTTTAGGCAGGCATTTAGAGAAACTCATGGCTTATTTGGAAGAAATCATGTTCATATGAAAGTATAAGGGTTGACTTTATTAAATCATATTACCATTTCATTGGATTCTTTTGCATGCTGCAAAATCTTGATTGTTTTAAATGGCATTCAGTTCATAGGAACTGCAAATCCCTAAGCCCCTGGTCATCATGCAGCCTTCTCTAGTTAAGTATGAATTCCAATTTCTCAATGCATTTTTTAAAATGCTGATTCATGGTTGAAGACACTTGATTGGGAGAAATGTGTCTTAGCTCTATTTTAAAAGTATACAGGTGACACTGGAATTACCTAGCAGAGAATAGGCCCATAAGTATTTGCTGAGACAAGTTTATAAATGCTTACCCAGGGTTGTGAAGATCTGAAGTGAGATAAATAAAAAGAAGGAGGAAAAACACAACAAGTGAAAAATGAAAACAACATTCTGTGAAAAAGAATACTTCTCATGTGGTGCAAGAATCACACTTTTGGGTGGTGCAGTTTGAAAAAACGGTTCCCTTCAATAACTGATCTAAACTAAACCACAAGTCTTCACTTCTGAACCACTACTTCATTTCTATGATGAAAAGGCAAAATAGCAGGGTTTCTTTGCTTTTTTTTCCCCCCTCTTGTTTTTCATGAAAAGATTCAACTTCATCTTTCTAGTAGCAGTAAGTGAGCATGTCATCCTTCAACATCCTGGCAATCACTGTTCATTGCCATGACCTTGGTTAATCTAGCTTGGATCAGAGGATTTGCCATCATGAGCAATGCAAAATTTATGCAAACCTGCCTTCTTACACCTCTGTGGAGCACCAGAGATAAATGAGATTTAAGGAAATGGGAAGAGCAATATTTATTCCTCTGAGTCCTATATAAAAATAAAACTGTTTTATGATTGTTTCACATTTGACACAGGACTGAAATCCAAACTCACAACTCACTCCTATTTATCCTCAAAATTATGCCAATGAATTTAATGTTTCTACAGCATTTTAAAGCATAAATCCTATTATGCTCAAAAGGCCTACATGGCATTCACTGTATTTGATTTTGTAGAAAAATGGTATATACTAAAGTGTACTGAATAATCTAAGTTTTCAGAAACTAAGGGGTTGTTTCTGCATCTGTATTTAAAACAGTTTCACTGCCCAAAAGAGGTATAGTAGTTTACTTATGTCCAATTGTTTACCTTAAAAAAAAAGTTCTAGATTTAAGAAAGAAAAATGCTGGAATTCTCTGATGCAATGATTTATGACCTCATTTTGAATATATTTTAAAATATTCAAGTTAGGGGAAGAGAATTAGGTTGCAACTTTCAAACAGTACAAGGGTTACTACACAGGTCAGGACAGTGTTTACTCACAAAACAAGCTCACTTAAATTTAATACAGCAACAAACAATTTCATAAATCAGTTTTAACCTAGCTTAAGTTTTTAAAATAACTTTCCTTATTTCTTCCAAACTTTAAAAGGGTTTTTTAACTTTTTATCTCCTAATGGTGACATTTCTAATAACTGCAAAACAACAAATTAAACTTTTGTATGTGATGAAGAACGCCCTGAAACAACTGAGAAAATAATTTCAACCTTCGACCTTCTCCACTAGCCTGATGGGAAATTCACTGGCACCATCATGGCTTTTAGTCTTCAGTAAGCAAGTCACCACTAGAGGGCAGCCTTATCTCAGCTCTAACAATACCTTGCCCAAAATTTAAAAAAAAAAAAAAAAAAAAGCAAAAAACAAAAACACACAAATGCTTCTAATGTTCCTAAATTGCTTCTGCAATGTTTTTGATTCCCTGGATATTTAATAATAACATCAGTTGAACTAGAAGTATTCTTAAACAGTTCAAAATTCTACTTTCACAAATTACAATGATAGCACAAAGGCAGGTAGGTCATGAGACAAAAAAAAAAAAAAAAGTAGTTTTTTTTTTTTTAATTTATAAGTAATTTCTTCCTCTTTAATATGCGACGAGTTAAGTTCCAAGTGAATCACACCAAATCTGGTAGTTGTGTTCCATTTCCGACCTCAAAATCTCAAGTGGTGCTGGACAAACTCAAGTGTGTTTGAGGAAGAAACTAAGATTGTGGGAAAGCTGAACCATGAACTTTGAGAGAAACTGGACAAGGACAACAGATATTATGGGTAGAGGGCATGTGTGCGCACACATACAGGCACTATATGCTACTAGCCTTCAAATAGTCTTTCATTTGAAAGATGGATTAAATGTGTTCTGTACAGCCCCAAAAGAAAGGATCAGAATCAAGGGATTAAAAGAACAAAGAAGAGATTTATGTTTGATATAAGACGACTTTTTATTTTAAATTCAACAAGGAATAAGCTATCTCTAAAGATAGTGAGTTTCCCATCATCAGAGGCCTTCAAGCATAACCAATCATTTCCCAGGAATGTTGTGGAGAGGGCCCGAATGCCAACGGGACATTTATTTTGGTGACTTTTAAGGTTTACCCCTGAGTCTCCATGAAATAATGCTTATTTGCTTTTAGACGAATACACTTCAATCCAACAGTCAGAAATGTAAGTGCCTATCAAGTGGGAAGTGAGCTTTTGCAGATCTACTTGGAAACTTTTACACTTCAGGTGATTTTCTAAAAGACAACAAATTTCTCAAAAATATGTCTATAATCATACCCCTTGGCTGTCATGGATACAAACATGATAGCACTCATAAGCAAAGGATTCATGAGCTTTCTATTACATAAAGGCATATTAAAATCAGAAGATGTATTTGTGAGTGTTTCCTTTGCCTAAAGATAAATGGAACATATAGATAAATCTTTAGTTCAATTGCATCATAATGGTAATGGGTTATAAAGGTTAACTGAACTTCACAGTATTCTGTATTCTTTAGGAAAGTAATGCTTACATTACAGCCAGATCCTTTTATAACAATCAGACTTAGTAAAAATCATGGATGAAGAGAGCTAATGATAAGCAAATAAGAATAACCCCATTTGTACCAAATTGATTTTATTAAAGAGTAATTTAAAGATATTAGGCTCAGCAAAGTATTACATAATTGAATCTATTTTTTCCCATATAAATGCCAGAGTTATAATTTCCACTAACTAGAGACAAAGTTATATCCAGGACATTTTCACAGCTTCCTCTGGGGGAGGCATGAAGATAGTGGAAATGAGAGTTCTGGTCCTTGCTTCCCCAGGCATTAAATGGAAGACCGTGGCTATAGGATATAACCCACGTGAGCCTCAGTTTCTTCAACTCAAGAACATGAAATTACTAGTGACTTTCCAGGGAGGACTAAATGAGATAGAAGTGTGTAAATCATAAAGCACAAACTAAATACAGATTAACATCATCACCCTATTTGTGAAATGCCTAGTAAACTTCAGAGGCAAGAAAATCAAAAGCAAAAAATGAAATCACTGTCAAACCTTGGGAATAAATTTAACATTGCGTTATAGCCACAGGAGCAAAGATTTTCAAGTTTTATTAACTCCTATTAAGATGATGAGGGCTAACAGGTTTTACTTAAAAAAGAAAATCCAGAAACAAAAGATATCAGGTACTTTCTTGCATTTTGCCCATTGGCTAACATATGCTATTATTCAGATCTCATCTCTGGACCTACCACTTTGACAATTTACAGAAAAAGCACTTTTTATTTTGTCACACACAATACTGACAGATAGAAAAACCTGACAATGAATCTCTCAGTCCATGAGTGGAAAGGCCAGGGTAGAAGAGAGGTGTTCTCAGAGGAGTGGCTAGCTTAGGGACAAAGATGTTATAAATCATTTTATAGAGTCAATGTGTGGACTATAAATATCCAATATTAATTCAGAACTGATTCATCACTGATGGATGTCTCCAAAAATTTTTTTTAAAGTAGAGAAACAAAATTGGCAAAGCTGCTGACTCCATGTGTCTAATTTTTTAAATTATCAAATATAAATTATATAAAGTAGCCTTGATTTCAACTAATAAGGTGTGAATATTTTAAATGCATGAATGTATTTCTATTTCAAGATATTTTTAGAAGATTTCTTTCAAACATGGGGTTTTACAGATCGTTGAAATTATTTAAGAAAATTTGAAGAAAACTGAACTCCATATTTACTTTTGCAGATCTATCTATCCATCCACTAACTTTTTCTTCTAGTAAAATGCTATTTATAAATATTATCTTCTTAGATTCCCCAGAGCAAATTACAGAGTGGTCGGGTGCTATTGTAGGTGCTTTGCAATTATTTATTTGCTGATCTCACCCATTTTTACTGTGATTCACTTGACTAGGAGGGGAAGATGGGAGAATACGCAGTTTAGAGAACTATGTCTACTAGGTATTAAAAATCAAGACTTGAATCACATAGTATATATTTATTTTCAAAAGAATGATTTTTATTTATAAATTATAATAAACCTGGGCAGCACTAAGAAATTATATGGTTCTCTTTACAGGTTGACAGCAAAGTGATTTACTTGAGCATGCTGTTGCTGTGCATTTCAAGTGATATGATTGAAATACATAAAGCCAAGGGGCTATGCCTCATGGGCTAACCAGGTTTCCCCTCTACTCATGCACAAATGCATTCATACTTTTTCCTATTTAAAAGAACGGACCCCTTCTTGACAAATAAGCACTTAGCTCAGTACTGGTGGCCATTTGGGTTTTCTCTTTTTCAGATCCAGTCATCACCCTCTCCCAATTCCACCCGTTGCAGGTTCCATAAATGGGACATAAATCTCAGAGGATACCACAGAAAGGGTGCTTAAAATGAGACCAGGGATTGACTCCAAATTTTGCACAGTAAAAAGAAAGGCAAATTCTTCAAAACCATAAAATCATATGTACTAAAATTAGACATAAAACTAATCACCAAAATGTAGAGTATTTTCAAAGTGGTAAGGTGTCTTGCATTCAAACATGAATCAGGCTGGAGGAAGAACCTATTATGGGACAGAAATTCCCCTTCGGCCTCCCTCCACTTTTATAACTCCATTTGCATGAACACAGGCTGAGCGCTCATACGAAGCAAAGGGACATATACTCCACTGAGACAGATGGAGCTCCACATTTCTTTCCAGCGCTCGGCCGCTGGGTGACATTTGGCCAATGCACTTTTATGATGAGCAGAACAAGTGCTCCCCTGATTATAAATGTTATCACTGCCTCTTTCCGTTTGCCCAGGATGCAATCCAAATGGTAGTGGAATTTTGTTGTTAATTAAACAAAAACAAAACTGAAGGATGAGATGAGAGTTGCTCAAATGAAGATTTATTACTTCTAAGCATGAAACCACTTTAAGCCTAAACTTATTTGACAACTAACGCAGAGGAAGGATTTTCTTCTTTAGTGAGTTCAAAAGGCCTGATTTAAAAACATCAGTAAATCAGCCAACAAAGAGAATGCTTCTCTTTTATGGTTGCTTGTTCTCTCCTCCCTTGTCCACATGCATCCTCATACCCAAAAGCTATATTGTCAAGAAAGTGTTTCTGTTTTGCATGAAAAATCTAATTATATAAACTCTTACATATGGAACCAATTTAACTATTAAAACTGAGAGGCAGCAGGGAAGTATTTAATATGATTCTGGGCCAGGTTTTTTTTTTTTTTTTTTTCCCCCTTTAAATCTGATATGGAAACATTTACAGCATCCCTCATTTTCCCACAGACTTTCTCTTCAGTTAAAATTTGCACCAAAGCAAGATAATTCCACTAAAACACAGGATGTTATGATATTGGGGATGAAATATTCTAATTGTTCAGATACTGCATGCTGTATCTGGCACCCGAGCTTATAGAAAAATTTCATTGCCAGTACTTTGAAGCTACTTTTCTCAAAGCACAATGCTATGAATCTGTTATTTTATGGCAGCCAGAGGTCACTCCAAGACAAAAGTGTGAATGAGAGCTTTTGGGGAGGGGGAATGTGTAAGATTCTTGTGATTCTACTAGTAAGGGATATTTTGTAGAACTTCACTTTGTACTAGAACTATGAAAACAAAAGCCCATGTACAACGTAACAGCTACATTAAATTATGAGAACATACTTTCCTTATTGTTTGGGGGTTACTGTTCATTGGGGGAAAAATCAATTTAAAACGTCTCAGCCTCTCATTGTTTTTGCAATCAACACAAATTATACTATATAAAATAAGGAATGGCATTGACACCTCACAATTAACAAAATCTCTTTTATAAGTTAAAGGGAAATAGGAGAAAATGTTTTCACAAAGGCTATTTGAGTAATTTTACAATTACAGGATTAATGAAATGCAGGAACATCATGAAAGTTTTTTTACGGGGGAGGGGGACAGAGACAATAGATGTCTTTTACATAAGAACTCGATAAGAACTCTTAATATTTTTTCTTCCCAAATGATTTTACATGTTTAAGAGCGTGTATCACGGGAAGGTTTCCTCTCTTTCACTGTATCAGTTGCATATTCTGAGAATGATTAAATCCCATTCCCCCCACAAGCGGCAGGGGAATAGACAGAAAATTTGCTTTGGGGCACATCGTACAGAAAGATTTCATCTCAAACAGCTCATCTTAGCGCCCAGTACGTTTCGACCTGTTAATAATTAATAAAAGAGATGCCACCCAATCTCTAGTGAGGAAAGGCAAAGCTCGGTGATCCGAAAGTAAACCCAGTTTAGATACCGAACTTGTGTCCTTCGTCCTGAATTGCAACAAAATCCCAACCTAGCAAACATTTAACGCGCTTCGGGCGCCCGCACAGCTGGGCAGAACCCACAACACAGACTGGGTCTGCACCATTGCTGGACGTTCGGGAGCCCTGTCTATCGTCAACAGATGGGGCTTAAATCCCCAAGCCCGGCGGTTGGGCCTAGAAGCTGCTCTGGCAGATTATCCACTGCCCGGAACCAGCAGACGCAGGAGCGGGCTGAATTTTTCCGGGGCTGTTTGCAACAGTCTAAGAGGGTGTCTCGGTTTCTCAGGGCAGCACAGACGACTTCCTGCACACCTCCAAACTTTGTCTTTCCTATCAGAAACTTCCCTGACTTGCTTGTCATGGCTCCTTTCCTCTTTACCTGAGAACACCTGGAACCGGTCTTCCCTCCAACCATTTCCCCCTGCCATCCGGCTACCAGCCGGGCTAAAGAGTCCTGGTTAGGGCGTAAGGCCGAGCGCGCAGGATTGGCCGCGATTAACCCGCGCACGTCTGCCCTCACAGTGGTCTAATCTCCGTCTCTGCTCGTAAATCCTGTGGGCTGGTAAGTTGCCTTCCCACATGCATTTACAAACCTAAGTATCAAGCTGGGATGCGCTTCGGCTGGGGCGACCGCCGAGAGCGTCTTGGCTAGCTCAAGGCGCGGGTCTAGCTTGGGCCGCGCGCTTTCGGAAGTGGCCACGGCGGGACGCAGCACTGACCCGCCGCACTTCCCCGGCGAGCGGCCGCTCTGGCGCTCCGAGCCGCTGGACCGCCAAGGAGCAAGGGCCCAAGGCCTGGGTCGCTAAACAGACCCGAGGGTGACACCGCGACCATTCGCACGCACTGCCCGGCCTGGCCACGGCGCTTTCCCCACATAGGCCGGAGCTGTCCGGGGTGCGGGCTCTGGGAATCGGCCGCGGTCGTCCCCAGCTGCCCAGACCCTTTCCTCCCTTCGCGAAGCGCGACGACTCCTGGCAAACTTTCTTTTGGGAGCCCCGCCGGGTGCCAGGCGGACCCAGGCGACTGACAAAAGCAGGCGAGAACGGAAAGGGGGGGGGGGGGGTCCAGCCCGTGCGCCTTTGCCCCTAACTGGAGGCAGGCCGATCCCGCTGCCGGGCTCAGGTGGCGCCGCTGCGTTGGCCCAGAAGGCCCTGGCGGGGCTCCTGCGCCCAGCCCCGGGCAGTACGTGCGCTCGGGCAGGCGCGCCCACCCCTCCCCCTGCGCGCCCTCCTCCCCGCCCCCCCCCCCGGAGCAGCCAGCCCACCCGGCCCCGGCGGGGCGCCCGGGCTCACCTTTCATCGCTGCGATCACAAAATACATCATTTAAGCCGCGGTGCGGAGAGCGCAGGGAGAGCGGATTGTCCGACCCCGGAGCCCCCTCTGCCGCCGCCGCGCCGCAGCCGCCCGAGCCACAGCAGCAGCTGCCGCAGCTGCCCGCCCGCCGAGAGCCATCCCGAGCCATAAGAGGCTCCATGTGACCGGCTGACATCACGGCCGCCGCTCTGTTTACACCGCGCCCCTCCGCTTCCTCCCGGGGCGGGAGGCGGGAGGCGGGAGGCAGGCGCGCCCCAGCGCCGCGCCCCGCCCCGCCCCCGCGGGCAGGTGAGCTGCGGCGGCTTGGCTGGCCCACCCCGGCTCTGCGCGGCCTTCGGGTGCTCAAGCCCCCAGCCTAATCTTTGCCTGTTAGGTAACCTGCGGCCGCCCGGGCGCTTTCAGTGCTTAGCGCCTAGAGGAACGCGCGTCTGGCCACTTTCTCCCCCAACTCCGTGGGGCTATAGACGCACAACCCGACGCCACTCTCTTCCCTTCCCTGAGCCCTAGCCGGTGATAAATATTCCAGACTCGGGGAAGAAAAGAGGTGTATGGTCTGGGGGGCTGCAGTTCCCCTTATTTTTGCAAAGTACCCCAGTTCTGTTCAAAAGGTACCCCTCCACTACGCAGGTGGAAAACGCAGCCACTGGGGACCGATTAGAGGAGAGGAGAGTGAGCTCCTCGTAAGTCTTTCAGGAAAAGCCTTGCCTGGACGGGGGACCTCCACCCTCCCAACCCTTGGTAAACCTCGTCACACCAACATCTAGGGTCCTGGTTTTCCTCCACCCTCCGTCCCGCGTTCAGGACCACCAATACCTGGAAGAAGAGCAGAAAATTGTATGTGAATGACCTAAATGAGCTCCAGTTGCCGGTTGATTTGAGCCACTAAATTCTCAGGCTTGTCATATCCAGCACTCTCCAGGGAAGCCATCTACAAGTGGAAAGGGCTCTAGTTTTCATCCCTAAAGATGAGACATTGTATTTTGGACAGGAAAAAAAAAGTTTCTAAAGGTCAACTTTGTGAATTTTAACTTGTAAGAATTTCCTCCAAACTTTGAATGAAGCTTAGTCCTTTTTGCTAGGCTTATGGAAACATAAATTATGACATTATTATTATACAGATGAATCTCTTTACCATGAATTTCAGATGCTACTTAACCTAGAATCTGCATTATTTAAAACTTTGGCAAGTGTGTCTACAGTATTGAACGTAACAGGAAAAAAGTCTCAACATTAGAGTTTACTGTACTTCTGTTCTTTCAAAAAATTTCATTCCTGCTTTTTTTTTTTTGTTGGTTTGTCCATTTACAACTTGAAATATTAGATGACTATTGCTATTTTTAAATATTAGATGATCATATTTTTTTCAGTATAACTGAATTGCCCTTGCCAGAGTGGGCCACAATTTAAAACGCATGCAGATAATCAGCACTGTAGAAAACAAATATTCACACACTCCCCACCCTCAACCCATTTTCAAGACAAAATAAGCAAAATTAAGTTTTCCAAGCATTTACATAGTGCTCTGATTTAGAAAGCCAGGAAAGTCCATTGTCTTTCAATCTGACTGTGGCTTTATAAAAAATAAAAGTTTGATCTCAGATAAATCCATCTCAGTACATTTTCCCCTTCAGAATACGTTCCAAATAAAACCACAAAAATAAGAAATTATGAAAAGTGTGAAGCCAAGACCTACCCATGTTAACTCAGCTGTCCAGCCATAGCGAAGTGGACAAGAGTTTCAAATGAATTAACCATACCCACTGTAATGTTTACAATTATGAAATTGAATCACACCATGTTCCCATGATGCAACTATGTCTCCTAGTGAGGCAACCCCCCTGTTACATGGACACCATCATTCAAATTTGGTTCTTGATTTTCTCTGCACTAACAACTAAAAGAAGAATAAGAGCAAGCTATCCTGTTGGTAGGTCCTGGATACAATTTCCTTTCTCTTATATTGTTAAAGGATGAAAAAACATCGGAGATTGCATGTTCCTAGTTATATTCTTCCATACTTGATATAAATGAATTCGGATATACAACTCTGAGAATTTACATTGTTTCTTTAAAATAGTATCCTGCTTTAGAAAATAATGCTTTGAAAATAACCAAATCCATTAGCTCTAGCCTGGCTGTCAGACATCTGACTCCAAGGTAAATAGTCTTACATCACTAGTAATCAGTATTTATTTCCAGACCATTTCAAATGAAATCGGTAATGGGGAGTGACATGTAATGTGACATATGCTCCTGCAATTACAAGTAGTAGAATTATTTTTCCTATAGAAATGTCCCCAATAGAAATGTAATCTCATAATACTTATTTGAAATATTTACACATTTATTCAACAAAGACATTTCCAGGATAATGTAATACTGACCTTGCCCTTTTAGAAATGTATTTCATTCTCATCCTACAACTAATGAGTAACAGAATTTCAGATATTAAGTCCTAACCTTCCTGTGTGACTAGATGCTATTTGTAATTCATGCCTCTATTAAATGTCTTCAGCTTTTAACCCAGGGTATATTACTGTTCTTTATATTAACACATGCTCTCATGAAACTTTAAAGTAAAAATAAGAGGCTTTTTTTTTTAAAAAAAAAAACTTCAAATATAAATTTCCTTTGAAATTATAAGTTTCCAGCCAAACAAATCAGCTAGGAATGAAAGGATCCATATCTACTTTCAATAACACTAAATTAGAGCCATAAATGATACATTTCAGTAAACCCGTACTCACTATATATTAAAATACAATAATATGAATTATGACACAATATTAAGTAAGACAAGTATGTAGGAATAACGACTGGATTTTAGTAAAGGCTTTAAGTACTACTATGGGGGAAAACAATGCTAAGCAGTATATTCTTTCCATCTTTTTCTTTTTACCAAGTGTACTGAAAAAGGAAAACAAATAGTATTGCTCACATGATAACGAAACAGGATGGGAATTCTTTACCATGAATGGGGGTGTGTTATATATTAATTCCCATCTCAAATGTTTTGGTTGGCTTTTTCTCAGGAAGAGAAGGCACACAGGATACTTATAAACACATGTAATTTTCATAAGTCCCCCAGAGATGGTGGCAGCCCCACATGGTGTCCCTGTGTGCTGGATTTCATACTAGATCTGGCACTTAGCAAGGACATAGAGAATACTTCTGATGTCAGCCTGTTCCAAAATGCCTATTGGGGTGGGGCAGAAATCTGGTGCACTTTTGCAGGTGTCTAGACTGTAGTATCAAGTATCATTAGTAAATTGGTGCTAATCTTCCCACTTTCAGAAGAAATAATACTTGACTTTATGGTAATATATTTGGTTTTTCACCACAAAGGGTCTGATCTCATAATATACCCCTCTGAATTACACATACAATGCTACTGGGGAAAAACGTCTTTATCCCAAGTCTACAAGTAGCTCCTAGGATGAAGATGGTTTTAAAGTTTTAAATGCACGTGAAAGGAAGCATTTTGGTTCTGTCTCATCCAAGCCCTGTGTCTCTCTCTCCAGTGTGTGGCAGCTTGCTAATTCAATTAATTTCTTTCTAACTGAACAAGAAAGGGATCAGTGGAAGGTTAATGTGGTCCTAGGCAACTTGATTCAGCTGAATCCTTGGCCATCCCGCATTGTGATCTTTAGGAGTTGAACCATTCTGTCCAAAATAGAGGCAGGGGATGATGTTTCTTATAGACCGAATGGGTTCATATCCAAGCATTCTAGCAAAATTATTCAGGAGACTACACAGAAAGCACAAACTTAACTACATTGATCATAGTTTTGCTTAGTTTTGAGTCCAGAAGCAGCCAGTGTCCAGTAAGAAAGGGAAACTTCTTATTTATGAGTGTTAAGGGGGAGGGGATAATCCTATGAATATAGATTGTCTTTTTCATGATTTTAAAATAGATATAGATGTAGATTTAAATTTGTATGCATGTATGCATATGCATAGTCCATGAAATATGTTGAAATAAACTATTTTGGTAGCCAGACATTTTTGATTTATACATACTTACTCACGTGCACATATTTCTCATAAGCAACCAGCAACCGCACTATAAGAGTGCCTACTATGTATCTGCACTGTGTTGGAGAGTCAAGCAAGAACTAGACTGTAGTTTTCTTGAGACGCTCACTATCCAATTGATCTTTGCTCTCAAATCCCAATAGAAGTCAATTCCCAGAGTAAGTGAACACTCCTAAAGGAGCACAGTGTTGTGTTGCCCATTGGAAAAATGTTTGCACAAGCATATTGCCATTCAATTGATAGATCGATGCAAATAATTAGTGTGGCTATTAATGTAATGGAATGTTAGAGGTGAAAGATTTGGCAGGAGGGAGACTGTGGTGCAGGGATTCTGGGATGTCTGAAACCAAGTATTTCATTCACCTATTAGGAAATTCAGAGAAGTGGTGTATATTTTGTAACCATCTCAATGAGGAAAAGGGTAGAGTTCACAAGGCATACAGAGCTAAGCAAGCTCCACAGAATAGGTAGGTAGCAGGTGCCTCACTCCACACACACCTGCCAAAGCAGCAAACAAAGAGATGTGAACCAGAGGCAAGAGCACCCTCCATTCTGTCACGTTCCTGTGGCGTATGTGAGAGATGGCAGTGGAACAGGAAGCAATAGATATTTTTAAATTAAGGGAATACAGGAAATACATATGCACTCAGAACCTGGAATCCTGGCTCTAGCTTCATTCTCATCCTTAGCTTTCTATTTTGCCTTGAGCAGTCATTTCACATCTCAGGAGACCAGGCCCCTCACCTGTAGAATGAGGGCATGAGAACAGGCTTCAAAGGGCTCTTGTACCCAGACAACCCACATCTGCTTTCAAAAACACTGTCATTCCTTTCTCTCTGCTGCGCCATCTCTATTCACTTCTCCAAGGAGTCTTCTTTATTTTATTGAACTTTATGCTATAGCAGAATGAGTTTTGGTTGGACAAAGTCGGGCTCAAGACCAGCCTTCATCCCACTCACTGGCTGAGCGAACTTAAGCAAACCTTTGTTTCATCACATGTGAAATAAGGAGAGGAGAGTGTTGGAGGGCCACTAGGTGGATTAAATTAGACAATATACAGAAAGCACAGAGCCATTTCTCTTAGTAGGACTTACAACAGGAACTGCTTCTACCAACCCCAAACCACCCCTACATTGTTATACACACAGAGTCTGTGCCAGGCATGAAATACTGACCCTTAATAAAGATTTGTTGGAATGACTATCAGTATGCAATTTTGCTAAGCTTTCTATGATTTGCAAACTGTAGTGTGTGTGTAGAACAAATATTTATTAAACACCTGCTCAGTATTGGAGATCCAAAGAGGAAAAGGATTAAGTTACCTGTAGGCCCAAGAGGACTTGTGACCTGGCAGGTTCTTTTTACCTCTCTTCCTATAAGAGAGCAAGCTCTTATTCAATAAGCAATGACTAAACATCTTCTGTGTGCATGACACTGTGCTAGGACAGAGAGAAGGAAGAAAAAAATCAAGACATTTGTCTGTCCTTCAAGGAGCTTACAATCTAGCAGGAAAATGAATGCAATGCTTATAACATACGACAGAATGTGAGGCATATATTCTAAGTGTTCCAGAAATAAAGTGCTACATAATAAGAATAAGCTAGGTTACTCTGTGCAGGGTTAATCTTAAGCTTTATGAGAAGGATTTCATGGAGGAGGTAGCACCTGGGATAGATCTTAAAGGCCAAATCAAATCTAGGTGAGTAAAAACAGGAGTGAAGTGAATTTTGGAAGGAGCACAGAACACAGGTAAAAGAAAGAGACAAAAATGTCATTCTTCATTTAAGGAAACTAGTAGTGAGGAGGTTCACAGTATCATAAAATATAACACCAAGAGGGGAGAAAGCCTTAAATGTGGGTTGTAGTCTTTTCTCCTGCCTTCCCTCATAGTGCCCAGTACAGAGAACCTCAAACTATACACATTCAGAGAAGGACTTTTGAAAAAAATATAACTGAGAGCAGAAAAAGGGAATTGTGCTCGAGAAAATAAATCTCTTTGCAGCTTGCCTATTTCATAGTCTATTGTAAGGATTAATAGTTGGTTTGATAGTCATAAAGTTAAATTACACTTAATAAAACACATAGAGCAAAAGAGTTCCACATCACAGCACACTGAGGAAGAATAAAACTGGAAACGGGTGTTATTTCATCAGAGCGAAAAGCTAAGCAGAGCATTTTAGGATGAACAAGATAAATTGAATGTTATTTGATTTTGTATCTCATCCATTTCAGTTCTGAAAATTATCTGAGACAGTTCTATTAATATAGATGCTTCGTATATAGGCCATATTTTATTTTTTAAAGAACTATCTTAAAATATATTTTCAAATAATGGAGAAAAGATAAGCAGTTACAGATGGTTTTCCCTATTTTTGTCATGCATGATCAAGACTGCAGAGTAATGTGGGCTTCGCTGGGAAATCCAAGTCTCGCAGCTAGGAGCATTCCAGGAGCAAATGCTGGCATTATTTCGCTTTCACAGAGAAAATATGTTCCTGTTCAGTCAAGCAGAGTAATCAATTATTCTGCATTATGAAATACTCATTTTATAACTATTGACATTTCAGACAGTTGTGCCACATGTCAATAGTGGTTTTGATGCTCATATTCAAGCTGCAGCTTATAGGATGGGATTCATCTGGGCTGACAGCATCTGATCAGAAGTCTTTTCTCTTCTCTCAGAAGTCCATCTATTATTTATGTCCAGTCCTGCATAGTGCGAGTGTGTTTTGAGCACTGAAACAAGAATAGACTTGACTATGTATTTTCCCTTTAATAAAAATGTTAAAGTCCTCTAAATATGTTAGATTCACATTAAAAAATAATCACCACTCTTTTAAATGAAAAACTATTCCCACATTCTGTGGGATGAAGGTAAATTAAGCACTCTATTCTGAAACTCCATCATTCACATTTGATTTGTAGTATCTAGTTAAACCTTATGTCCCCCCAGGTAATTTTCTGAAATCAAAATAGTTTTCCAATCATTATTCAATACTGTTGCTACTCCCTCTCCTACTGGTTAACCATCTCTTGGGACTCGCTTCATGGCACACATTTATTTCATGTTCTTTTAAAGATTTCATTCATCCAACAATATTCTCCTATGTTATAGATGAGGTAAAGAGGGCACAGAGAAATTAAGGGACTTGTCTAAAATCATAAGATTAGCAACTGGTGGAATCCTAAGAAAAACCTGATTCTGGGGTACACATTCCACCATTATGCTATGACTTTCAAAAATTTTTATACTTTTTCTTTGAATTCAGCACTAACCAGTATTTTTTAAATGGCAAGTTAACTTCTTCAGGAATAAAAAAAATACCACTCTAATAACATCTAGGCATCTGTGCAAGAAATTCTTTTATCACTAGCTTCTATAATTGAGCAGGGTTAGCATGTGTCATTATGAATTATTGCACAATTTAGTAAATTATTTAATTACTACTAATGAAGAAACATACTGTACATGGTTGTAATTATCCTGTTTGAAAACAATGTTGCCATTTGTACATTTAAGAAACACTTGCTACATATTAAATTAACTCTTGAGAGGAGTATTTTTGTATGTTGGAATAATTAAACTACTCTAAATATTGATAATGGAATGTTAGATAGGATTGCAAGGAAACTAAAATATATGAAAGCTAATACTGGCATTTCTAAAAGGTTCCAAGTAAAAGATCAAATATGTTGAAAAAATAAAACACAGAATTTCATAATTTATGTTATTCTACAGAAAAAGCACAAGATAAAGATCTTCACTGGTTTTCATGATTGGCAATTGTATCTTGCTGCTCTTTTCATAAATCATTTTTGTAACATATGCCACATAAGATAGCATCTCATTTACCTTCTTTAATCACCTAACAAATGGCTATGATAGCACAATAATCTTAGATAGAGCCATTTAATTTTTAGTGCACTTTATGTAGCTTGCTGTATACATTTATTAAGTGACTGTAGTGATGTATGCACAGTTTTTTTATTTGTACAAAAACACAGTACATGCATACCCTTAAGATGTTTGGGCAACATGCTTAACTAAAATATAATTTTTACTTTTTTATTTTTTACTTTTTTGGTACTGGGGATTGAACCCAGGAGTACTCTACCACTGAGCTATTTTATTTCCAGTTTCAAGACAGAGTATCACTAAGTTGCTTAGGGCCTTGCTAAGTTGCTGAGGCTGGCTAAAATAATTTTCAGAATGTCATGATACAAGTAAGATGCTCATTATTGAGAAACTATTGATATGCATTATTGAATATATTGTAAAGACATATGTATAATAAAAGTCTTGGAAAGCTCAACTCACCCATTAATCCAAAGATTAGGTACAAGTTCTAAGATGAAACTGACTTTCATAAACTAGAATGTAACAATGATTTGATTTATAACATCTTTACTCCTTAAAATATAGTAACATGGCAAAGCCATTATAAATAAGGAAGAATAAAAATGGTAACTATAAGAGTTGGAAGATACCAAAAAATATCATGTGGCAGGTCTCCCCACTACCGAGGGCATGAGCAGCTAAACCATCCATGTCTGACTGTTGCCTATCATTAAATAATCATATAAGAGCAAGATAAGTGATATTATCATATTTGCTCTGTTGTCTTGTTTTCTCTATTATCCCAAGGTCAAGCTGCCATTTAACTGGATAATTCAAATCAAATAAAATTTTGTCCTCTTATGAATAATGCATGTATTAAAATTATAGTTCCCAGATTTCAGCACTTGTCAAAAAACCAGAAAGAAACTATTTCCTGTCACCATGTTAGATTTAAGCATCACAAAACAAGAGGAAAGAAAACATGCTTTATATGTTCAGAGTTAACACTGCTCAATTCATCATGTAATATAAATGACTAGATAGTGTTTATTTTACTCTAACAGTAGTAGCTTTTCAACTAGAACTACAGTAAAGCACATAGGGTACTGTTTTAATGTCTGTTTCTGATGTTACTGTGGCAAACTAGAAAAATTGTATTTTTTAAAAAATATTTTTATTAGTTGTTGATGGACCTTCATTTTATTTACTTATTTATATGTGGTGCTGAGAATCGAACCCAGTGCCTCACACATGCTAGGCAAGTGCTCTACCATTGAGCTACAACCCCAGTTCCAGAAAAATTGTATTTGATTCATCCTTCAGATCTCCATTTTTCATCTTATTAAAATATAATTTACATGTGGTAAAACTATTTTTAGTGTAAAGTTATTTGTTTTGAAAAAAAGCATTTAATTGTTTAACTATTAACACAAGACACCTCTTCCCCAGTATTCCTCTGTAGCCAACTTATCCCTCTATTCCAAACCTTGGCAACCAGAAATCTCTTTTCTATCCCTATAATAGTACCTTTAAAGAATAGTATTTCCATAGAATACCACATTATGGAGTCTTTGACTTTTTGTTTGTTTAGTTGCTTTTTAGTTCTTAGCACAATGCATTTGGGATTCGTCCCACATTGATAAATATGTCAATATTGATATACTTCTGTTTCTCAGTTTGCTTGTTCATACCCCAACTGAAGAACAGTTGAGTTGTTTTCATTTTTTTGAAAGTTACAAATAAAGCTTCTATGAACATTCATGTACACCTTGCTATGTGAATATGGTTTTATTTTACATGAGTAAAAGCCTAGGAGTGAGATTATTAGATCAAATAGGATGGATGTGTAAATTTAATAAGAAATGGCAAATGCTTTCTAGAGTGACTGTGCTATTTTGCATTTCTATCAGCAATATATGGGAGTTCCAGTTGCTCGACAACCTCCCCAGCACTTCAGCTGTCAGGCATTTATTTATCCATTGTTGGTTCTGGATACCTGCTATTGTTTAGTTCAATAAAGTCAGGAACACTGAGTTAGTGAATGTGGAATCATTGCTCCCGAGGAGATGCAGGTCTCTGCTAGTGTGTGCTCAGAGCGATTTTGTCAACTGACTGATACATAACCTTGTTTTATGTGTGGTTCTGGTTAAAGACACCTTATTTAACATATTTTGTGAACACTGCACTCACAACCAACAGCATTATGCTTCCTGAACTCATGGCTGGAGGATGCTTAGCTATCCCACTGTTTTCTCCAGGAGGCGCATCACAGCCTTCTGGGCTTAGAAATGCTACAAAGCTCTTCAGCCAGCGCTGTGCTTGGGAGTCATTTTAAACAGTGAGATCATCAGCAAAAAGCACAAAAATTAGAAAAATGTGGCATTAAATAGACTTTGAAAAGACATCTGTTTATAATAAGGCAGGTGAATGAGGAAGACAGAACGTTGTTTTGAAGACTTGGGCCACGATGTTCTGCACCTGCACCTGCCTGCCTCAACTGCAAAGTCTGTACTGAGTCTGGGGTGAAATAAATTTTAGTGAGTATGAAAATTCATAAATGCAGAATTCGCCAATAATGAGAGTTAGACGATACCTGTCCATTTATTTTCACAGTCCTACAACCTCAGTTTAAATGGCACTGACATAAGGGGGTCTCTGCCAAACCCCAAACCTCCATCAGAGGGACTTTGGGCTCCTGTTAGCATCTCGTTCCTTCCTTTTGAAAACCTGATTCTTCACCTTGTTTTTGACAATCATTTGCTATCTTTTCTGTCTTCTTCACTAGACTCTTAACTCTAGGGTCAGGAAACACCTTATCTATTTTGTTCAACTATTTTTTATGCTAAAGCTTATCATAGTGCCCAGAACACACAGATATTAGGTAAATATTTGTTGAACACATGAATACTTCATTGAAAGCAGAATGTGTGGTAGAATTGAAAAATCTGGTTTCCCATCCCAATTCTCATACTTATGGACTGTGTGTGATTGGTGACATATTCCATAAATTTCAGTTTGTTAACTTATAAATTTTCAAAAATAGCATCTAAATATGTTTTAAGACCTTAAAAATCAGGCAATATGCTGGGTGAGTGGTGCACCCCTGTATTCCCAGTGACTCAGGAGGCTGAGGCAGGAGGATGGCAAGTTCAAAGCCAGCCTCAACAACTTAACAAGACCCTGTCTCAAAATGAAAAAAATAAAAAGGTCTGGGTATATAGCTCAGTGGTAAAGAGCCCCTGAGTTCAATCCCCAGTACAAAGAAAAAAAAAAAAAAAAACAGGCAATAAACATGGAAACCATTAGTATCTTGGGCCCTGTTGACTATTAATAATCATTGCATTGGAATGGTTTATGAACTAGAACTAGATTTTGTAACTATATGAGCAACATAAAATACATTAAACAGTGTGAACAGTGAATCAATTTAGTCATCAAATAATACCAACTTTCCTGTATTTGATGTTATGTATTCAGAGCACCCAAATAATTAAGAGAATTTTTCACTTGCGATGTGAATGTTTTTGTTACTCGGTCAACTTAGCTACACTCTTCAGGATCAGAATGTGTCATCTTAAAAACCAAGAGTTTATCAATTCTATCTCAAAGACATTTGCTGAATTTTTAAAAGTGATTCTTCATTAATAGAGTTTATACTCTCTGAAAACAAGATATTTTTACTTTTTCAAACACTCCTAAAAACAAATAAATTTAATTAATAATCATATTAGGATTCTGCCTGAAATGTTTTCTTGCAAAGATTTATTGTATTCCTTATGATTTCAAGGCAATAAAAAATTAATAATTTCTACAAGATTATGTCATGTATGACCAAGGTTAACAAAATAATCTAAATGCTGAAATGCAGTGGGGAAAAAAGCTTCATAAACAATGCAATGGTTACTTCACTCTCAAAATTTACACCAATGATTATCTTACAAAATTACAATGATTAGATATGATTAAGTGACACTATTTAAGATTATTGGTCTTTCATAGATGCAAAATATGATGAATCACTGACAAAGCAAGCTAATGCAGGGAGGGAGAGATGTCAAGTTTGTATATTCTGATTACCAAGCAGAACAGATCAGTGAAACTATAGAATTAATAATGATCATTGTATGTGAAACCTCCACTATTTCCTAAATTCCATTTATGTTAACTCTTCTGCAGACAACATTTTTTAAACACATAAATTCTCATAAAGAACCTAACAACAGGTCTAAATCAAACCCAGGGTTTAAAATATCACTTGCCGACAGGCACCCTCCAAGTGTGCTCTGCAGAGGCACATCGCTTCTGATTATTTCCAGGCTATTTTAAATGATCTTGGACAGGGCTACTGAATGACTTGTCAGCGAACAGGAAAACATTATGACACCACTTCTCCAGATTTCTTCCCAGAACATGAAATATTTGCGATTGTTCTAATAGAATCAAGGCTAGTTTATAAAAACAAATTAAGCTTCACTCTAAAGCTTTCGGTTTTAACCGAGGGAATGCTTCTAACATATGGCACCTGGGCTCTGACTCACAGCAACCTTCAAATTCTGGCCAAAATGTCTGTTTCCTGAGATTGTGTCTGATCTGCCTGTGCATCCCTGGTGGGGCCCAGCAGGCGTTAAATAAATGCTATTGTTGGAACGAATGAATGAATTAAAGGGTTTCTAATTATGAGTTACAAAACTTCCATCAACAAAATAATCCCATAGGAAAGCTACAGTGTACTTGGAATTCTTATCTATGAAGGGTTCTGTTTTCAGCTCCTTTACAGTTTTTTAAATCATTTATGCCTAACTTGGTCTTTCTCGATTTTTTTTAAACAATGTGTGAAAAACACAGAAGCATTTTCCAGAATATGAAAGACAAGTGCAGATCTTAGCAAGTTTCATTTATATGTAGCTTGTATGTGATAATTATTTTAAAATCTGTTAATCATCAGGTATTTTCTAGAAATAGTTTTTGGGTGGGGCACTATGTGAGATGTTTGAAAAAGGAAGTTAAAAGATAGGATTCCTACCCTTGCTTAGGCACCACAAATTGTCATTAAGACTAATAGAAGTTGTACAGTTTTCAGTATATTCACAGGTAAGGCAAGTGGCTATTGAAAGTGACACTAACCTAGAACTGCCATCAGAGGAGTATGAATAATTGCTAAATGTTTTTTCATGATTAGAGATCTTACACTTGAAAGTCTTGCGAAATGAAACATAAAAGAAAGCAAAGAAGAAAAGAAAGAACGATTGACAAACATACCACTAAAATTCTAAGAACCAAAGTTCAATATACGTACTTAAAAACATCCTTCTGTCAGTCGCCTGAAGGCTCATTTACAGTATGTGAGACATGGCTCTGACCACCTTGGTATAAGTAGAGGTCCAGTACACAGAAGATATGGGGGGAAAAAGCACAGCAGAAAGGTGTAGAGAGTTCTGCTCATGTGATCAAGGAGAAACAATAAATATAAAAAGAAAATATAAAAATTATACAGTGAACTCAGAAAGTATGGTGGTATGGAGTCATTTAGCATAGGGGCAAACAACTGGTCACACCTGCAGAGCTTCTGAGGACATCCTGTATTACAGCATACTACAAACACCATAATAATTAATGTTTATAATGACTTTGAATCATTAAGAATGGATTAACCCATGAATTCTAAGACAACAAGGGACTTACATAATATATTTTGAAAGCCACCCCCAAAAGTGAAGTAGTTTAGGCATTTAGATATGTTCCAGAATATTAAGTTATATGGATATCTCATTTTCTGATAGTGCCTATGAATGTAGCATTGGTATCAATACCTCAGATAATAACCCTCATTATTTAAGACCTTACAATCAGGGACTTAGATTTTCTAGTTTCAGTCAGCAATGCTCTGAAGCCTAGTAGAAAAACACAGTTTTCCATAGTAGAATGTCTGTGCTATGCACAGATATTTTATTCAATTCTAATATTAGCCAAATATCATTCAAACCAAAACCATCAAACACTCTCCCACACCTCTATTTAAAGCGAGAATGCTTTTGTGAATGTTTACTTAAATTATGTGTGTTTGGGGCTAAGGTTTAAATATATATCATTATATTAAGGTTTTTTTTTTATAATTGCTCCTTACAAAATGATGTTTAACCTGCTGGGACTCCAGTGAAGGAAAGGCTAGCAGTTAAAGTAAGTTCGATGGGAAATAAGAAGAGGAAGAAGAAAAACATAGGCAGGACTTGGCATTGTTTCTACCCAGTGGAGGTGAAGTGACGGCTTCTAAAAGGACGCTTCATACACGCACACACATGATACCAATACCTTCTTCATGGCTGTAGCAATTCTTTTGAATAACTGCTAGCCTGTTTCCAGGGCAGCTGCAAAACATCCGTGAACACTAGTCAATTTGTTGGAGGCATGGAAACTGCCCTTCCCACCTGCCAGGCTAGATCCACAGTGTGCACACACCATGGTGACAGGAGCCAAAGTTTGGAGAAAAATTCCTTAGCTCCTGCCTAGAAGGAGGAAGAAGCAGTCGTTACTGGGAATGTCCTGGACATTCCCAGGAGTTTTGGATTTCTGTCTCTTTTACTTCACATATTGCCCAGACTCCAGAATAATGCTTTTTATAGTGAAGTTACTCTGGCCACCTCCAAATTTCTATTGAATTTTATTATTAACATTATGTTGTTGTTAGTGAGAATGCAGTTAAAGGCTAAGATGTGACACCAATGTTCAGAAAGAGGACAGACAGGATATCCTGAGTATCCCTACTCACAAAGGGGTAAGTGAAGCTCAGAGAAGCCTTCTGGGTCATACCACTAATGTAGAGCTGGGACTCTAACACAGGCTTCTGATTCCCAGTTCATTACGTATTACTACATGCAAGGTATTGAAAACCAATTCCTTGTTCTTTAAGAATTTATATTCTGAGGAATTTCGGTTGGCAAACACATGAGAGTTTTCCATAGGAGGGATTTTGCAAAAGAAACATAAGGCTATCTTGGATTTCTTTGGAAGATTTTTTTTTTTTTTTGCCACTAATTATATCTTTCCCTCCATTCATACATTTTTATATTATCTATTCATTCCAGCTGCAAGAAGTAATTTACATGGCTCTTCAACAACATAGCACCAATAAATCATCAATTATGTTTTAATTAGTTGGGCCTCCTAATAATCTACAGAAACCGGCTCATATGACATGTAGCACAAGCTGGTCAGATGATGGTTGTTTTATAGTCTCTAGTCCTTTCAGTGTGACAGACAGACATGGAATATTTGCAGAAGGGGTTGGGGGGTGGTATCCATTATAATATCTGCCTCAGACTTTGAGAACATATTTCAAAGTTAAGTTTCTTCTTTACACAGCTATTTTTTTTTTCATTAATCTATTTTAAACTTTCTTGTGCCTTTCAATATCTTATCCATTCAGATGAGGGAGGTCCAGGCAGGCTGTATCACATGTATTGTTAACAGCATAAAGGAGGGCTTCCTATGACTAAGTCTAAAACTAAACTTCCACATTTAAGCGATGCTCATTTGGCAGATCTGTTCCACAGACCTTTGTTTTTAGCACCTTCTGCTTGGTATGAAATACAGAATTAATTTAGAAAAGAATCACAGTAGGTTATATTACCTATCAAAAATTATGTTATTTGGCACTAAGGTTTTTGTAATAAAACACGTGAGTGTTTAATTAGGCAAAATAACATGCAACATTTATAACAGGGACTTTGGGGGAACAAAAATGGAGTAGCCTCAGAGCTAAATGACTTATATAAAGTCTCAGGTAGAGATACAGGCAGTTCCAGGAATAAAATCCTCAAGTCTGGTTCCTGCTCAATGTTCTGATCATTTGGTCACACTCTAGGAAGAAAGAATAAATATCTATCTGTGAAAAGTCCATGAGATGGAAATGAGGTGGCCTACCTTTCATCATTTGCAATGATCAAAGACGAAGCCACTTATAAAAATACCTGCCATCGCAGAAACCGCTGCATCTCAACCAAAAATGAGAAGGCACAGAAGAGGTTGATAAAAATGAAATCGTGATACACTAATCCTTATCCTCGCACCAAACTGGCTGCCCAAAGAAGGGTCTCCACAGTTGCCTGATGAAAGGCACAAATCATGGACTACCCACTGGGGCAGGCAGGGAAGAGAAGTGAGGGAATGGCCTCTTCTTCAGAGGGCTGAATGGCTGGACTCTCTCGAATGAATAGATAACACCATTGGAGAACAGACAGTGGAGATGAAAGTGGAAGCCAACGAAAACAGAAGAACGGAGGAAAACCATCAAAGGGGTAAAAAATAACAAAAGTCCACGGACTGATGTGATCAGCACCCAAATGCTAAAATTGCAGCTCGAGACAGCTGTTTGAAGCTGCTAAAGAGATGTAATACAATCTGGAATGAACAGAAATTGCCATCAAACAGAACAGAAGGGCCACCAAGAGACCTTAAGGAAGGGCAACCTAAGGGAACGTGAGCCCTGCAAAGAGCTCACTTGGCAATGTCCTTTTGAACATCTCAATCATTCTGAAGTGCTGTGTAAAACACACACGTCCGTGCGCACGCACATACACACACACATGGACCAGGATCCGCGGGGCATTTTGAAGGGAGGTGCTCGTCAAAAGTCTTAAATAATGCAAGGCAATGGCAATCCATCCGATCTTCCACTCTGAGGACCAGGAGCAAAGAACAGACGCAGGTTTCATCAAAGCAGCCTCTAATCTTTCTAGCACATCTGCAATGTCCATCTCACCAGGGGTGACCTTCTGAGTGAACTTTGGGAGAGATGTGCTCTTTGGTTTTGTCTGGGTTGCAGTTTAATTCAGCAGGAAGCGGGCCATGGCTGGGAACCACAGCACAAAGAAAATCACGGTAAGGAGGTGAAAAATGTGGGACTGATCGACAATAAGTGAGATGAAATAAATGACTGGTAGTTTTTTATGAGACCAGCAGAATAAAAAAAATGATGGGTTATCAGTTTTAAGGCTCATTTCCCATTGCTGTTCCTAAGTAGGCGATGATAGAAACAGCACAATTGAGCAATAGCATCCAGACAGAAAGAGAGAGAGAAAAAAATTAAAGAATCAGGGAGGCCTTTTAGAACTGGGTCCAATTCAGGGCAACCATCTGAAGAAAAACTTTGAATCTCATTCAAGTACAATGGGAGAAACTGCAATAGCAGAGATAAAATACAGAGAGTTTTAAAAATCACTGTTTTGATGCAAGTAATTGTTGATAGCCCCTCAGGATTGGGAGTATTTTGGTTCATGCAAGATGGAAAAATCAGAAGATGATCCAAAGTTGTAGTAGATCAAGATAAGAAGTCATGACACCTAAAGTTTATGGGCCAGTGGTCTTTTCTGGGGTAACCCTCACTGAGTTTCAGACACAAGGGAGGAAGGAGGTATTTCAAAGTAGAGACAAGTAAAGAGAATTTACATTCAGAAGTAAATAAAATTTCTCTTCCCACATGATTATCTTGACACTGCAGGGCTGGGGATTATTATAGAGAGTGGGAATGGAAATTTTCTTCCTCTTGAATAGGTTCAATCTGTCAGACCTCAAAAGCTTTCCAAGGGAGTCTCCATGGCAAGAGTGACTGGAGTTTTGTTTTGATTTCTTCTGTCCCTAAATGTTGATTGGTCATTCCATATCCTACCATGTTTACAGCATGGAATCAGCATCAGAATAGGGCACTAGGGGAAGGAAAAAGAGATTTAGTTCCTCCTAGTTTCAAGTCTCCTCAGAGTCTTCTGGGTTTGTAGACTACTGGACTCCTATCAATATGAAAATGCATTTTTTCACCCTAACCTTCTGCATTTTCTTTTTCTTCGTCCTGGTAGGAAACAAAATCATCCCCTGTCTCCACCTCAGAGAATCTTAAGTTCAGGGGGAAAAAATGAAGCATGGAGTCTTCTTAGCACGAAGGTCTGGAGAACTCTGAGCACCTAGTAGGTGCTCAATAAACACTGCCCAACAGGCCAGGGCTGGCTTCCTCTGACAGCTGGCCAGAGACGAAAACTGCTTTGGGAAACCTGATGAAGAGACCCGCCTTTCTGGCAGAGCCATCCTCGCTCTTTCATCACTGCACTCAAAGATATTACTGATGTTGGTCCTCTGGTTTTGCTGCTTTTTTCCTCTGACTGGACTAACTGAGTCTACTCTGCTCACTAGCTGCCACTTCAGAATCCTGTCACGCAGCGGAAGGCCAAAGGACATTTTCCCCTAAGTCCTTTTAACTTCCTGGCATTCCGTTTTTCAACCCCACATTAAAGGTGCTGATGTTTCATCCTAGTCCTACCAGCCAATGGGTGGCCTCAAGTTAGACTAGGCAGGGCTTCTGTCAGCTCTTTCCCTGTTGGGCACAGGGAGAAGGAACCCAGAAAAATGTTTCCTCAAACCCATTTTCTAATTTTCCCTTGGATGCTATCACTGAAGTTCTGAGATCATTTATTAAGAAACAGACGCATTCGAAACTAACATACAACAGATGTCAACCTCGGGTCACTATTGGCCAGGAAGACCGATTTCTTGCAAGTTCTCAAAATTAAATTTTTCTTCTTGCTTGCCTTCCTCCCTCACCCCTGCTCTCACCCAACGCCCAATCATTCTATAATCCATCAAAGCTGGTATCCCACTTCTGTTTCTTTTCCAAGACAAGACCTGCCAACTTGAAAAACAAAAGTGAATCTCCCCTAATTTTGACATGCTCCTCCAAGCGTCAACTAACCCCGGGCAGAGACTGGTGGAGGTACGCCCAGTTGAAGCCTGAAGTTAGAGTCATCATTTCTACCTCCTTTGGTGAAAAATGCCCTGGTATGTTCCTGAATCGTCATCCTTGGTATATTGCTGGGCCAAGTATTAGCAAACCCAGCAGACTGCTACTCTCCGAAGTTCCGTAGAACAAATCATCTGGCTGGTGAGATTTGAGACACCTCTGTATCTAGAAGAATCTCTCTCTGTCTCTCTGTTCTCTTGCTCTCTTTGTGTTTTTACCCTGTCTCTAGTGGTACAGTAATTTCTGTAAAAACAAAATTAGTTTATATTTTAAGTGCTTTGGAATTACTAATTTCAACTCAGTTAAACCAAAGGGCAGAGTAATCCTCTAGCAGTCTCCCTAGGGACTTAATCTGTGCTTCTTGAGAAGGGTCTAATAGACATATTTTATTTTCGTTCAGGGTGACCTCACTATTCAATGTGCAAAATGCCCTTTATTTTTTTTCCTTAAATGAAAACAACTGCAATGTTCTAGGCATTTTCTAGGGACGCAAACTCTAATTGTATTTTACTTATCTTTAAGGCCACTGTTCAGAAATTATTGTTTAAATTCTATTTTAGAAAAATAAAAGTGTAGGTGAAGGTGATTATATCTTTCCAAAGTCAGTAAAACAAATGTGTTGCATAAGTCATTTCAATTCAATTAAGAGAAACAGGTCAGATGCTAAAATACTAGTAAAATCAATTATGAGTAATAGGTCTCCTGTTAACATGTATCACTACAACTGCCTCTCTCATAATATTTGAATAAATTTACATTTGTTTCATATCTCTGTGTCACTGACCATTAAATTGTCTTGTTCTCCTTTCCTTTATTACATTTTTCTCTGGTGTGCCTTGGAAATGACATGTGGTCTAAACCTTATTTAGTGAAGAATTTTCAAAGAGAGAAAGGAGGCAAATTGAAAAGAGCTTTGGAGTCGGATCCAACTTCAAATCCTCTCCTTTTGCTTGTCTGACGGGCATTTATTATCCATAAACGGGGCTAAACATACCCTCCCCACAGGCTTGTTAGACAATTTCGTTGCAAATCTCTCTGTAAGACACCCACCTCAGCACCGGGACACGTGGTGATGAATGAATGTCTCTTTCTGTTCTCTTTGAAAACCCCGAAAAGTTGTTAAAATGTGAGAGAGTATAATAATCATGAAATTTCAAATTTGATGTCTCATTTTCCTGTTAAGATTAAGGTTGCAAGGACACCTGACAAAGGGATGTTAAAGAGAAAGTCTTTCTCCCTTCACCTTTCTGTTTAGTGAAGGGGTGCTTGTAAAATCACAGGCAGAATCACGAGTGGGAAGGCATTGTGGGACAATAAGTTGCTGCTGCAAACTCGGGAGGCTTTCCTTCAGACAAATGGGTGACATCTGACACAGGGGAGTTCCACTGAAAAAAGAATTTGACATTGATCTGTATTCCAACTGCAACATAACCTAAACCATACATACAGGATGGAAAATAGGAAATACTTTTGGTAGATGAGTGAGGAAAAATTGGTTCATTGTTTTCTCCTTTATAATTTCCTCTATTGTCATGCTCAAAATGAGGTTTGGACATTTAGGTGGAAAGTAGGGAGTTCTGTGATTAGAGAGTCATCCTTTCATGTTGTGGGCTGCTTGGATAGAAAGGATGAAGTTACATGGATATCTTCCTCCCAGCAGTGCAGAAGGAATGCCGGGGTGGAGGGTGAGGAAGAGGAAGGAAGGAGAGTTCTGGAGGATGGGTCGCCAGCTGACAGGAGCAGACCTGGGGCAAGTGGACTGTAGACAGCTGGGGGATGGGGAAATGGTGGAATAAACAAAAATGGGAAAGCTGCAGAAGCAAGGCAAGTGGAAACGCTACCTCCAGGAAGCTCTGGTTGTGTAGGGAAGACTACTCATTACTTTTTGTTTCTTTTGGGGAGGGAGAGCCGGGAGCTGGTGTGTTTTTGAAGAAAAGAGGCATCACAGAGTGCAGTCATGAGAAGGTCTCAAAAAGAACATTGGAGTGTTTGGAATAGAGCTCACACACAATCTGGCTTCTGCTTTTGGATCTATGAACCTTTATGGGGAAGGGGTAGCCTGGCACAATAGAAAGAACAAAGTCTCTAGGGCTTGGCAGAATAAGGTTCAAGCCCATCTCTGCCACTGCCTAGCCAAATGTACTGGGCAAACTGCTTAACAGCTGGAACTCAGTTTTCTCCATTAAAGAAACAAGATACTGGGCTGGGGATATAGCCCAGTTGGTAGAGTGCTTGCCTCACAAGCACAAGACCCTGGGTTCAATCCCCAGCACGGAAAAAAAAAAGAAACAAGATACTTGATATTCACAGTTATCGTAAGGTTTATGCACACACACACATGCCTGGAACATAGCAAGCTCTCAAATAATATACCCCTTCTCCATAGGGAAAAGTAAGGGAAGACCTCCCATCCTAAGATGGGAAGAAATTACTAAAGTTATAGGTTGTGATTACATACAGGTTTATGTGCTCAAGGAGGGACAAGAACAGCCTTCTCTGAGAGCTAAGGGTTTAGAAGCTGCCAGTGAAAACGGAGCAGCACTGCCCCACAGGCCCACTCTGCTTCTTAGAACGTGGCAGGGGATTAGCTGCCACTCATTATCCACCGTCACAAGTCCTAATGCTCTCTCGTGTTTCTTCATCTTAGGGCTGGAGCCCTTGGCTGAGCTGATGGCTCTGATTCCCGTATTTTGAGTCCGGTAATACTCCCTGCTTACCATGCTTGGGGTCAGGGGATATAGATAAAGGGGGCACAGGGTGGCTTCTATTCTCCGCTGATCCCTGGGACTGGCTGACTGTTTCTAAGTCCTGAAGGTTTGCCTATCTCATCTGGGAAGCTGGTAATAGGAAAGAATAACACAGCAGCCCATATCTCTAACCCTCACCTTGCAACATGTGTAAAATGGGAAAGGGAGGGAAGATTCTCCCCCAAGTCTCTGGGGATGAGGCTCTGAGGGCTTATCGGGAGCTCACAAGGCAGGTAACACTGTCCTCGGGGCTCCAGCAGCAGCCAGGGAGGAGAAGGCTAATAATGGGATTTGCGTTTACCCAGCAAAACCTCTGACTAGCAATCTCTGGTAGGCGGAGGAAGAATGTGAACACGTGAAAGCCGAGGTCCAGGGAAGCTGCTCCCTGCCAACCAGCTCATAAGGAAACTGTTTATGTTTTCTGTTTGCCAAAAAAACCGTGTGCATTGCTGAAACCTGTTTGTCCTGAACTCCTGACAGTCAGCACATGGCAACCAGTTCTCCAGATGACAAGTCCTTCTGTTAACCAGTGAGAGGTGACTGGGCTGGGGCCCTGCCACCTAGAAATCTGGAGTTGCTTGGAATCTGTGGTTGGGGGTGAAGACGGCTGCTCCCTCTCTCTCTACCTGCCCATGTGCTCCTTCACATGGGGGCAGACTTTAAGCCTTATTATTATGGCCATGTTTCATTTGTGGATATTTCCTCCAAAAAGTTCTCTTACTCTGGAGGACGCCAAGACACCTCCATATGACTTATAAAACTCGATATGAAGAGGATTAGAAGTACATAATGTTTTATAGATATAACTATATATATGTGTATATATATATATATATGCTCATACATATAAAACACTTTATATCCTGTTTAACGTATGCATACACACATGCATGCATATGTACTTGTCAAGGTATCAGAAAGAGCAAAGCAAATTGGAGACCATGTGAATTGATCATGTTAAACAATTTCATAAAAGTGTCGATCAAATCCTATAAGGGCGTTCATTCCTCCAGGGTGGGGCTGTGACATATCCTCAGTGTATGTGAGGCCAATGCTAGTGCCTGCACCTGCTCTCTCGTCTCTCTCTCTCACCTTGTTGTTATTAAAATCTCATCTCCCACGCTTGCCAAGCACTCTTCTAGTTGCGTGAGGGCCACTGATGGTTGGCAAGGATTGAGAAATTTTGACTTGTTGCTTTACTGGTATCTCTTGTTAACTAAGAGTTAGAAAATATTGCTTGAAGTCCTTACAAAGTTCATAAAGAAAATAAGAATCAGGAAGAGAAGCAAAGGAATGTTTGGGGGGAATGGTGAGAAGTTCTGGGGGTGGGATAGCATTTAAGAGATTCTGATCTTGGAATGGAAATGGACCCCAAATATGTCAAAGCTATATTTCAGGAAAAGAGCTTGGAAAATAAAGTTTGTCAGGTCAGAATAAACTGATTTTTCCTGAATAATCTTGCACCTTTCACAAATAAGAATGACCAGGTCTCTGCCCTATGGCTGAACACATCCAGGTTTAGCCAAATAACTCAAAGATGCACCGGGTCCCTGATAAGACTGACAAACCCTGTTCTCAGTGCAGCAGTATGCATACCTCTTTAAGGAAAGAGAATTCAAAGAAGACTTGATGGGCATGCTTTCTCTATGACAGGCAAGTTTCATATAAAAACCATTGCGTTTAAGTTAATAAAATTAATTTTATTTTTTTTACTTAAAGTATACATGATGCTATATATAAATATAGCTCATATTTAGTAAAATGATTACTATAGTGGGATAAATTAAAATCTCCATCATCTCACGAAGTTACCTATTCTGCACCCCCATCCCTGCCCTGCAACCCCACTGGCAAGAGTAGCTATAATCTACTCATTTGCAAAAATCCAGAATACACAACACTATTTTTAACTATAATCCCAAGACAATGCATTTAGAGGGAGACTTCCATAATGTTAAGCATAAAAGCCCATAAAATATGCTTTTCTCCTTTTCATCCTAGCATCACTTTTTCACAGCAAAGGTTGTATATATTTTTGGTTTGTGAATCCAATAAGGACAGCATTGAAATTCCAGTGTTACAGTTGCAGAACTCACTACAGTGCCTGGCACAGAGCAGGTGCCTTTTCTGTTGTTCATGTTTTGTTGAATTAATCAATCATGCTGGATAGGAAATTCAGCTAATCCTCAATAAGTAACTGTCCAATAATTGAGGCACAGAAATTATGCCTGGTGCCAGTGAAATTTGGGGTCTCTATTTTTACCTCAGAAATAAAGGAGAAAAAGTAACCCCATACTGAGTCTCGAAGGGTAGCAAAGTCTGAGGAAGGAACTTAGCAAGAGGTTGATAGTGGAGTCAGTAAAAGCCCTCCCAGAGAACATCCTATCCACAGACTCCCCCAGAGAGACTGCCTACAGATCTATCATGGGCCAATTCCAATGCTGTTAGAGTTTCATAGCATGGTATATGATGAGCTATATCAATCAGGAAGGAAGAAAGAATAAAATTAACACAAACCCATATGCATGTAGAAAAATCTAAAACCCTGGGCTTCACAATCTGGTGTTCATTAAGACCCTCACATCTGGTGATGGGCAGATTTGCCCTAGGGTGGGCAGGAAGCCCCTTCCCATGGGGTCCTTAACAACAATTGCTAAGCCCAGGTTTGGACAGGGCTGTTCCAGAGGCTGGGCCCAGCTGTGTTGAGGACTAAGATGTTGCTTTGTTTATAGGGAAAAGTCAGGGAGGTAGCTGGGGAAAAGTGATCCTTGAGAAGTTTGTTGGTAAGCCTAACTCTGGTTCTTAAAACTATTAAGTCATGGAGAAATGAATGGGGCTTGTATCTGAGGGCAATTTTTATTTATCAGATAGGAAAAGGACTATAGAGGCCACAGAAGCTGTTAGACATGCTTCTGTGACTACATCTTTCTTTTCTTGGACACTAGCACTTAGGGTGACTGGTTTTCCCCCATTTCTGACCTTAGACATTAGGCAGAGGTACCTGGGGATTCCAAGAATCTAACAGCAGCATCATACTCAAAAATGGCAACAGAGCAATGGTTGAGCACCAGCACTCGATCCCTATCAACTTTGACCAATGCCAAGAGCCAACGTCTGTTGCATTCCTTCCTTCTCTGGTTCCACGCCCCCCCCCCCCCCCCAGATAACATGTAGTATACAATGACATAAAGTCTCTCTCTCTCTCACACACACACACCATAAAGCCTATCCCTTATGTTCAGTGTTGAACACAGGCATCTGGCTCACAGCAGTGCCCAATAAATACATCAAATGTTGCATGGCTAGATTAAAATACTAGAAGGCAGGGTATGTATTCCATGCTATCTTGGCTTCTATGAAACTTCAATTCACTGTAAATATGTGGCTATAACTTTCATACATTTATTTTCTAAGAGCTGTAAGAACACCAGTATACATTAAGTAATATGTTTTCCATACTTTGGGAACAAAAAGAAAAATAATTTATTTTCTCATTTCAAGACAGCAGGAAGTCATCTTTCCTATGAGCTTTACCTTTTTAAAGATAATCCTCTCCTCCCTATTCCAAATAGCTTTCCAAATGTTACTTCCCAAAGTTTATGTGTTATGGGAATTGGGCGATTTGCAATTTTCCTGTCTTGCCATTTCCACAAACCTTGCTAATCCGCTGGGTTGGAAGCTCATGCAATTTTTTTCCCCATCTGTCCCAACACCTCCTGTTGACACATGCTCAAAGGTGCTCAGCTTAAAAAGGGAGTGGTCTTCAAAAGCATAAACTAGGTGTTCCCTGATCAAATGAAAACTTGACAGGCCTTCTCAAAGGGACTACTAGAACCTTTCCCTCAATAGCTGTACAAAAGGTTAAAACTTGTTCCTGGCAAACATGGTTATACTAATGCATTCTACATGGATTGTCTCTTCTTGTGGTTCACTAAACTCTAATTGCAATCATGTTGGACATAAGCTGCTTACCGTAATGTTTCATAATGAAAAGTGTACTCCAGAATTGTTTCTTTGATTTAAAACATGATTATGACAATAAAACAACTACAAAAATTGACACATGATCTTCAATAGATGATCTTTCTTTGAAGACAAAGACAAGTTCTGACTTCTCTTAGTATTGAGGGTTGAGTTTAGTTTCATGCACTGTCAGTAACCATCACAGCTTCATTTGATTAATTTTTGGGTAAATCTTGGGGCCACAAATATGGCCATCCATATTCACAGATAAACAATCATGATTATTTTGGGTCCATTCATAATCATATTTCTTAAGAATATCATAAGGCATAATATCTAAGGCAAGTGAGAGACTCACTGGTAATCCTGGAACTTTAAACATCTTAGCCACTTTCTTCCTGGATCTCACAACATTGAAATCTGTCTGCATAAAAGATGGAGTTTTGCATAAAAGTTGGTCCCTGTGCTTTTCTGTGTCCTTATTTCATCCTAGTGAATCATAACAGATTGTAGAATCATCCATTTTGACCACTTCACTGTGGCTCAGAAACTGGCAGAACCACCCAACTACCCCAGATTTTAATACCTTATGACTCTAAGATCTAGAACCAGAGGTATTGCTTGAAGCACTTTCTGCAGGCTCTGTGAGGCATACTTGCCTGAATTTGCAGGTCTAAAGGGAGGAAGGTGGTCTACCACAAGGTTGACCCTTTCCCTTCATTTATCCAAAGCTTATCTCATTGTCTACAAGCTCCATTGAGACCCAGTCACTCCTGTCTGCAAGACTCACTCCTTCCCTTTAAGTTCCAAGGGTCCCAGAATCAGCATCTCTCACAATTTCCATTGGTTGCTAGAGAAGAAGTGCTACACGCTCCACCCAAACTCTATTCTTTAGAGAGCAGGTATTCCAGTTTAGATTTCTTTGGAGTGCCAGGATATCTAGTGCATGGAAGTATTAATACACACTTAAGGATGGATTCAAATAATATTGTCGATAAGATTACTGTCAAATGGAAAAGTAAGTAAGAGAAAATAGGCAGAAAGTGTGAAAGAGAAAAAAAAAGACATCATGGAGTTAGCTCAAATAAGGACAGGAACCATATCTCACCCTCTTATGTGACTTATAAATCTGTGCTTCAGTTTCCTCATCCAAAAAATTGAAATAAGAATGGAACCTCCTTCATAGGCTGTTAGGAGGATTAAATGAGTTCACATCTGTAAAGTAGTTAGCATAGTACCAGGTGAGCAACAAATGCTACATAAGCAGTTTTAAATGAAAACAAAAATCAACATGTTAGTGCCCACAGGGTAGCTATCTAATAAAGGTAGAAACCAACTACTGTCTCTTTTTCAGTCAGATTTGCGCCAGCAGGGACGCGAGATGGAGCAGCCCTGAGGATAGGGGCTGAGTGGTGGCAGTTGCTAGCGGGGAAAGCGCTTGGGAACACAGCAGACACTGCGTTCCAGTTCAAAGGCCTTGGAAGTTAGTTACCAGATCCTGCCATAAACTCGATTCAGCTGGAGAACTCCCAGAGCTGGGGCGTGTGGCTTTTTGGGCTAGCCCAAGGAGGAGCGGTTGCTGGGCACCCTGGCGCCGGGCCGGTGGTGGCTGCTGCAGGGGGACAGCCTGGAGCTCCGCCCCCTGCCTGGCGGCCCAGAGCCGGCACGGAAAGTTACTGCGTGCTAACGTGGCAGGAACGACGGAAAGACCAGGGCTGCCAAATGCTGAAATCCTGGGCTGCGCTTCTTACGCACACAGGCACGGCTCTTTGGAGAGTCCAGTCCCTACACGTCCCCTGCACATAACTGTATTCTTTCAGCAGTTAACTATATTTTGGGGTGGAGGGAGGAGAAAAAAGTTCGAAGGAGTGGCAGAGAGGCAGGAGCCAAGATCACATGCACAATTTATCCTTGCCCTGAGATGTTCCTAAAATGAATGCATAATTTCACACTGCCCGCGTCCCCGCATCCCACCCGATACTGTGTCTCTGAACTTTCATCTAATGGGCTTTTAAAAAACCCTTTTTAAAATTCAACTCACCAGAGATTTCTATTTGTCTATTGGCACATTAATTTAAAAAAAAATTTTTTTTTTTAACGAACATCTCCTAAGCACCAATTATCTGTCAGTTACCCAACTAGGCCCGGAAACCCAGAGAGGCTGAGTCCAGCCTGGAGACAGAGTGAATTGTTGCTACGTGACATGAAGGGCTATAACGGTGGCACACACAGAGAGCTGCTGGGCAAAGAATTATCCTGCCAGGTGGGGACAGCAGCCTGCACAGGCTTGCAGGGGGGTCTTGTTAGAGCTGGGCTTTGAAGAATGACTCCAGCAAGGAGGTCACCAGGTGAACAACTGGCCTAATTAGGCTGTGATGTACATTTATTATCTTTGTCCCACACCTGCTTTTTCAAGGGAGGCTTTAAAAATACAAAAACAGATTGTGGGCTACAGAATAGTATTGTATCAACTCCACATTCCCTGACTGTGATCATTATTTTACTGTGGTATGGAAGAGAAAGACCATGTTCTTAGGAAATCTGCACTGAAAAAAGTAAAGGGGAATGATCCCCTTCATACAGGAGAGAGAAAGAGAGAGAGAGAGAGAGAGAGAGAGAGAGAGAGAGAGAGAGAGAGAGAGAGAGAGAGAGAGAGAGGAGAGAATAAGATATCTGTATAATACTAATATTATAGTATATATACACGGGGAGAAATGAGAATGATAAAGCAAGTAAGACAAAATGTTAATAATTGGTGAATGTGGATAAAAGATTTATGGTAGTTCCTTGTGCTATACTTGCATTTTTTCTTTAAGTTTGAAATGATACGAATGCAAAAATTCACTGTACTAGAGAATAATACTGTAAAAAATAAAACAGCAAATGTGTTTGCATATTTGCAAAAAGTACTGTTTTATCAGTTTTTTAAATACCTGAATGCCCATACCTTTTCTTATCTTTGTTCTGAAAAGCATCAGCAACATTTAAAATAATTTCATCTAAAGGATGCAGCTAACTACCTAGGCCTTGGGAACCCTGAGGGAAATCATGTCTTTTATTCATCCCTCCTCATTTCCCTACTCCTTCTCCCTCCCTAACCCCCAAAACCTTGAAATGTAGAGTGAGAGGGTAAGGATAGCATTAAAGCCCATACTAGGTTGGTCTGCACTAACCCTGAAAGAGGAGGAGCCTACAGGTGCTGCTTGCCTTTCCAGGAGGCACTTCCAGGAATCTAGAGGAAGTAGTTCTACCCAGGAGTGGGAGGCCATCTTAGTAGGGATTTGGAGAGTTATCAAACAATTCTGTTGTACTTGGTTGTGACATTTTAAAAATCAGAAAGCAAAATTTAAAAATATAACAGAAACAGCTGATATTTACCAAGTGCTTACTATATTCTATATATTGCTATTTAATAAATACATCCCACTGAGTTCCCCCAACAGCATCATGAGGTAGGTACTATTAATATTCCCATTTTGCAGATGAGGGAACTAAGGCCCAGCTTGTCAATGGTGGAAACAGACAGAAGCCCAAGTAACCTGGCTGCAGTGCTTCGTCTCAAAATTGTGCTGCTGTAGATGTACTTTATATACAAGTGAACAAAGAATTTCAAAGGAAATAGAAAGGAGATGAAAGCAGTACAGTTAGTTGGAGTGGTAGAATTACAGTAATAGTTACTTCCATTTTGTTCAGTGTTATTTGTATAATAATTTTTTTTTGCAAATATTCAACTTATTGGTCAATTATTCCTGACTTAGAAGATACAGTTGGAGATATGAGTGCCTCACATAAAATCTTTTTCACTAAATAATTTATAGTTTTTCTGTGCCTTGATTCTGTATCTGAAATATGAGATAATATTTACTAACATTTTCCCACCGAAATCCTTGTTCTAAGGTTGAAATTCTATCGATGTATAATGTGTGTAAGATACGTGAGGCATGGAGATTGGGATGCTGGAAAGGGTGTGGGGGGAACAGGACAAGATAAAGATAAAAACACTATCAGGACAGTTACCAACTGGTGGGATCAAACATTATGCATGAGGCCAGGCTTTCTATCCATAAGGTCTTGTTCTACTTGAAAGGAAACATCAGGTCTGAATTAGGTTTTAAACTTTTCCTTTTCTTTTCTTTTCTTTTCTTTTCTTTTCTTTTCTTTTCTTTTCTTTTCTTTTCTTTTCTTTCTCTCTCTCCCTCCCTCCCTCCCTCCCTCCCTCCCTCCCTCCCTCCCTCCCTCCCTCCCTCCCTTCCTTCCTTCCTTCCTTCCTTCCTTCCTTCCTTCCTTCCTTCCTTCCTTCCCCTCTCTCTGTCTCTTTCTTTCTTTCCTTCTCTATTATGCTTCTTACCCCTCTTCCTTCCTTCCGTATCTTTTTCTTTCTGGACCACTGGAAATAATGTTTTGTCATATTTATACATTTTCTCTGATAGGAAAGACTAGAAGAGACTTATAGACCAGAGAGAAAAGCTTCCCACAGGTCTGAGCACACCTCTTTGGCTCCCAGGGATGCAGTCCCCTTATACGATTTGACCTCCTTACTACATACATTGAAGAGTGCCTTTTCTGCTTGCTCTTATCTATACGTACATGCTTATTCACTGGAATTGTATCCACAAAAGGCAAAAAGTTCGGAGTTACCAAATGGACATACTACTATTTCTAGAAATTGTGCTGGTTAGTTATTATCTTCTTCCTAGTCACCTTTCAGACAATCTGGATGGAAAGCAGAGTTTTCATTTCTGTGCATCATCTGTGTATGTTCAAAGATGCTTTTGAGAGAGCCAAGGGAACAATGATTTAATGCTGTCAAGTGCTTTGAGATCTCAGACAAAGAACCACTGTAAAAACTGAGAATTACTGAGTATTATAGGTCCCACTATCATTCCCCTCAGTATTATCAGGGCTTTGGAAAAACTAACCAAGAAATGGGTCCTGGCATACTGACAGCAGCAATTGCTTCTGGAAAGATTAAGAGACCCTCTACACTGGGAAATGTAGGGCTTAGTAAAACCCTTGCCCAAGAACAACTCTTCTTCTTTTGCAAATTAAAATCACCAAAGACTAAAACCTGTTGTAGTATGGAAAAGAAATAAAGCTTTAAAACCAAGCTCCAATGGAGAGAGGGCAGGTAATTGTGTGTAGGTATGTATGTGTACATGCATGTGCAAGAAGAGAGAAGGACATAGATTTTGCAGTAGCCAGTGTTTTTACAAATGCATTTATTTATGCATTGTCATCATTGCTCCACATCTAGGAATTTTTTCTGTACATTTATTTGCATACGAACAAAATGGTGTATATTTGAGGATATTCCTTGCAGCTCTGTATTAACAAAGACTGAAACTACTTAAAAGTTGATTAGTGGAGGTTTAAATAACTTCTAATGTATCCATAAAATGGAACATCATGCAGTTGTTGAAAAGAGTCAGGCAGTTCTTTATGAACTACTGCGACTGATCTCATAGTGTTCATTGAAAAAATCAAGATGCAAAACAGTGTGTACAAACAAATATGCATATTTGAATATGTATGTTTGAATTCATCATGCTCGTATATTCGAAGAATGGATTTCTGGAAAGCGACAGGAGAAAAGTGGCAACTAAGGCTATATACCCTTTTGTACCTTTTGAATATCACATCACAGACCTATGTGTCCTATTAAAAAGTAAATAATGCTAATGTGTGTGAAACCAATGAAAAAAATATTTTGTATCAGCTTCTGGGGGTGAGGATGGATGAGTGGTGTCTTCAGAACTCTCCCATGTTCCTCTTTCCTCACCAAATTCAGGCTTCCCAGTGCCCACGCTGCTTCAGGGAGCCCACGGTGATACCAGGAATGCCTGGCCTCCATCAACCTCATCACTACTCCCTGTCACTCACTTTTCTAGTTCCCAGCACCTCAATTCAGGTGGGACAGTTTGTGCCTGTTTAAGGTAATCCTCCCCAAACTAGGATCCCCTGGGTTGTATCAGGTACTGTCAAATCTGCCCGAGTTTCCATGTTGGACTGATGAGGAAACTCAGAGAAATGTCCCCTACGGACTGTGGCTCTTTCTATACTATGCCAAACACTTGCTGCAATTCTGATTAGGAATAATTTTGGAATCTTTTTTCCTTTCTTTGGTTGCAAGGAATTAACAATTATTTAATTTGGTTGCAATAACCCAGTTATTGCAAGGATACATGTCAGGCAATATGCATAGCCAAGCTCTCAAAGGAATTTAATAAGAATAATAAAACAACAATCTCAAAAATATAATGGAGCACCTTGGTTGCCAGACTCTACCAAGTGATTTAGTGCAGATTACCTCATTTCAACCCTATCACTAACACATGAGGCTATCACTGTTATTTCCCCCTTTTTTACAGATATTTAGGCTTGTGGAAGTCGTAAACATCATAGAGTTGGTGGACCCCACAGGGCCCAGGTATCCAGGAAACCTGTTGCTCTCTTGATCTCATCTTCAGGTTGCTCCTTTCCCTGCACATTTGCTTCTTGGTCCTGACATTGACTGGCTACTCACTACTAGGTTCACTGATTTTGTTTCCCAATAACACCAGTTTCCATGAGGTAATTCACGACCCTCCTCCACCTCAAGGTCTCCTTTGTGTTTCAGCTGCCTCCCAACTCCCTCTTCCTCTTCAGACCTCCTGTTCAAATTCCCCTGAGAGAGAACTGGGGAGATCATCCTTATCAGAGATCAGTCTCCAGTCTCCTCCTGACCTGTGGATGGGGTTGACCACTCCACATTAGGCACTTACACTGTTTTACCTAAGTGGCTGAAGGCGAACAGTCCTCATGAGCTGAGTCTTTTTTAAAAAATTAATTTGTTCTAATTAGTTATACATGACAGAATGCATTTATGAATTTTGATAAATCATACATAAATGGAGAATAATTTCTCATTTTTCTGATTGTACATACTGTAGGATCACACTGGTCATGCAGTCACATATGTATATGAGGTAATAATGTTTGTTTCACTCTACTATCCTTCCTGCCCCCATACTCCTTTCCCCTCCCTTCACTCCCCTCTACCTAATCTAGAGTAATTATTCTCCTCTAGTGCCCCCCCCCCTTATTGTGAATTAGCATCAGCATATCAGAGAAAACTTTTGGCCTTTGTTTTTTTGGGTTTGGCTTATTTCGCTTAGCATAATATTCTCCAACTCCATCCATTCACCGGCAAATGCCATAATCCCACTCCTTGGTTTATACTCAAAGGACTTAAAATCAGCATACTACAGTGATGCAGCCACATCAATGTTTATAGCTCAACTCACAATAGCTGAACTATGGAACCAAACTAGGTTTCCTTCAACAGATGAATGGATAAAGAAAATGTGATATATATGTATACACACACACACACACACACACACACACACACACACATACATCATGGAATGTTACTCAGCTGAGTCTTTTTCTTTACTTATCTAGTACTTTTTAAAAGCTAAAGTTAAGCCAGGCATTGAGTAATGGGGGACACAATGGTCAGCAGGGTACTGCACTGGCTCTCATTGACAGTTTTCTTTGAGCTCCTTCACTTGCAACTGGGAGCGTAGCAGACTGTTTTTCAGTGCAGAGATAGTGACCCATGATGGACCACCGAGGTCTTGCCTGAGCCCTTCAATCACTGCCCTCTGTGCATCCCTGCATCCATGCCTTTTCCTAAGTATCCAACCACCTCCAGAAAATGGGGCTGATCCCTGCCCAGTGTGCTACGGTGTCCAGATGATCAAACAGCCCCTACAACTGAATAATGAATGATGAAGAGAATCTGGGTGGATACTGTTCAGAAGTCCTGTGCATAAGCTGCTTGGCAGTGGAATCTCAGCCACCAGTGCAGTCAGACCACAGTATCTACAAGTTCTGTATCTGTGAATTCAACCAAAGGTGAATCAAAACTATATGAAAAAAAAAAGTTGCATTGTATGAACATGTACAGATGTTTTTTCTCATCATTATTCTCTAAACAACAGTTTAACAAATATTTACATAGCATTTACATTGTGTTAGGTATTATAAGTAGTCTAGAATTGTTCTAAAGTATATAGGAGGATTTGCTTAGGCTATATGCAAATACTATGTCATTTTATATAAGAGACTTGTGCACTTATGCATTTTGGTATCCTGGAGTGGGGGTGGGGCAGTCCTGGAACCAATTCCCTCGCAGATACTAAAGGAGGACTGTAATGACATTACTAATTAGTTCATCATAATTGTTCAGTAAGTATCCAAGATGGGCTCCTGGCTTTTCTGTGCCTTCTTTTCTTCTTTGAATGGATCCCATACCTTGTCAAATACTACTCCCTAATCCCAAATTAACCTTTACGGGCTTGTCTTCAGACTCCTATTAGTACTTCAGAACCCAGCACCAGGCATTGCCCTCAGTGAATCCCACTCTAAGGGAGGGGTAGACATGCCCTCTTCTCCTGTGGGCTACTTTTGGACTTGCACATTCTTATTGATGCCTTTATCATGCTGTATTGCAAACCTTTATTTAGATGTGTGTTTCTTCCACTGGAGTGTAAACCTAGAAGGTAGGGACCATGTCTTAAGAATTTATTGACTTATTTTTAATTTAAATAAACTATTTTAGATTTATGGAACAGTTGCAAAACCAGTACAGATTATTCCCATTTACTTTATTGTTAACATTTGCTCTACTATACTGCATTTGTTACAGCTGAGACATCAACACTGATGAGTTATTATTAACTAAATTTCACATTGTATTTTGATTTCACTAGTTTGTAACCTCATGTCCTTTTCCTGTTCCAGGATGCCATCCAGGCCCCCATATGAGAGCCCTCATGTGTCCTTAGCCTTCTCTGATCAATGACCGTTTCTCAGACTTTCCTTGGTTTGATGACCTCAATAGCTCTAAGGCACACTGGTCAGGAATATTGTAGAATATTCTTCAATTGAGTTTGTCTGAAATGTGCCCTAGGGTGAGACTGGGCTTTGTTTTTGATTTTGAAACAGCCACACCAGGCTCAATACCTAGCAAGCATCATCTAGCATAGATGAGGCATTTGATTCATGAACTGAATAGAAGACTAGCATTTCTTCAATCCCTTCTACATAAAGAGAACCTGAACGGATGCCCTCGGAAAGGTGACCTATGAAACTCAAGCTGTATGAAGATCTTCCAGACGGCTGAATGAGAAAAAACAATACACAATCACTTTTCAAATGAGGGGAGCTGAGAGAGTGACCGACAGCAGCTTAGGAGATGGATTCATCAAGGTGAGTCAGCAATATCTACGTGAGAGAAAAGTCTGGAAGCAGGGAGGGTGGAAGCTTTCTCCAGTCATCAGGCACACTGGTTCTTCTTGACTTTGGGTCTGCCGAGCCTTGAGACTGAAAGGTATGTCAGACCCTCTCTTCTCATGGCTGCTACTTCTCATCCTGGAAGTTTGAGGCTTACTTGTGACTTCAGCAGACATATATCATCTAAAATAGATTTCAGCAGCCACTCTAACAACATCCTGTTTGTTTTCTTCATGACTTTGGCTAGTGTTTGTAATGGTTGATTGTTTATTTCTGTATTGTCTGTCTCCCTTGGAAGCTTCTAAACTCCTCGAGGGTAAGTATCATTATTTTATTCACCCTGGTGGCACGCAATGGTACTAACATTATCTTGTTGAACCAATGGATGAGTTGATGTTGAATGAGACTGAGAAGAGACAGGATCAGCTTCTGTGAGAGGCACTAAAATAGAGCAAGAGTGAACTGGGTAGGCAGATGGGATGCTGCCAGGTCATCTGATGGATCACAATGGTGTCAGGTCATCCCAAATGGGATGGCATAATGTGGGCAAAGGCCAGGAGTGTTATTAGGTATAGCCTGCCCAGAGGTATAGATCATCCAGTAATTTTCCATCTTGGGACAGTCAATAGGGTTCATAGAAGGAAGACTGAGAGTGAACATTTTTTCATATGTTTGTTGATCGATTGTATTTCTTCTTCTGTGAAGTGTCTGTTAGTTTCTTAGCCCATTTATTGATTGAGTTATTTGTTTTTTTGGTTGTTAAGTTTTTTGAGTTCTTTATATACCCCGGAGATCAGTGCTCTATCTGAGGTGTGTGTGGTAAAGATTTTCTCCCATTCTGTGGACTCTCTCTCTTCACATTATTGATCATTTCCTTTGCTGAGAAAAAGCTTTGTAGTTTGAATCCATCCCATTTATTGTTTTTTTATTTTTGCCTCTTGCACTTTAGGAGTCTTGTTGAGGAAGTCAGGTCCTAAGCTGACATGATGGAGATTTAGGCCTTCTTCTATTAGGTACAGGGTCTCTGTTCTAGTGCCTAAGTCTTTGATTCACTTTGAGTTGATTTTTGTGCAGGGTAAGAGATAGAGGTTTAATTTCATTTTGTTATATATGGATTTTGAGTTTTCCCAGCACCATTTGTTCCCAGCACCATATCTTCATGATCTCTAGCAATTAGAGAAATGCAAATCAAAACTGTTCTAAGATTTCTTCTCACGCCAGTCAGAATGGCAATTATCAAGAATACAAGCAATAGTAAGTGTTAGTGAGGATGTGGGGGGAAAAGTTACACTCGTACCTTGCTGGTGGGACTGCAGATTGGTGCAACCACTTTGGAAAGCAGTATGGAGATTTCTAAGAAAACTTGGAATGGAACCACCATTTGACCCAGTTATCCTACTCCTCGGTTTATACCCAAAGGACTTTATACCCTTCAACAGATAAATGGATAAAGAAAAGGTGGTACATATAGTCAATGGAATATTACTCAGCCTTAAAGAAGAATGAAATTATGGCATTTGCAGGTAAATGGATGGAACTAGAGAATATCATGTTAAGTGAAATAAGCCAATCCCAAAAAACCAAAGGCCGAATGTTTTCTCTGATAAGGGGATGCTGATCCATAGTGGGGGGTGGGTAGAGAAGAATCAAGGAACTTTGGAGTACGCAGAGAGGAGTGAGGGGAGGGGTGGGGTGGTGGGGATGGGAAGGACAGTAGAATCACTCTATATATATGTATGGAAATAATTTTTTTTTAATTAAAAAAAAGAACGAGGGTGAAGAATAATGGGGTTCCATGGAGGGGCAGGAGCCACAGGAATGGCTGCATAAATTAACACTGAGAATGTGTCCCCTAAATAACAATAACACAAAGTTCCTAGACGGGAAGGGTGATACCCATTTTAACATCTCTTGTGTTGCCACAATCCCAGAAGATAAAGATCATTTTAGTGAATACTTCTGTATATGAATAATAAAATGGAAAACCTATGATTTTGCTACAGGACTTAGAACAAGAAAAGAACAGCCATTTCAGGAGGAACCTAGATCAATATAATCATGAACCTCAGGACTCTGAATGAAAAGGACCCCATAGAAATCTCTAATCTTTTCTACAACTTGCTACGTAGTCACAGAGGGCAAAGTCAGGGTATACACAGCCTACCTTGGAAAGTATATATTTTCCATCCGAGTTCAATTTCAAAAGGCTGACCAAAAGGGCAGTGTTTTCTACAGATTTTGACTGGAACTAGCCCAGTGGGAAAAGCCTTGGAAAGCATATGGCAAAAAAAATCAGAGTCCAGAGTGTGATTTAGTAAGAAAAAAAAGCAGCACGTCTTGTCTTTCTAGGCCCATATAAATAATTATGATGGTTGAACACTGCTTATTTTTCATCCAACCTAAGTAACACTTTGAAAAGGAAAGCTAGCAATGACCTGTGTGTATGGGCGTCCAGGGGGACTGTCAGCAACAGAGCTCACTGGACTCCTGGGAGGACCAAGTGCAGGGCCAGCTGACCTTCCTCTGACAAGGTAGGAGATGGGCAGTGGAAAGCATAAAGAATGGTGATACTTGTGTTTCTGGAGGTCAGAACAAGAGATGAAGGAGCATACCTGCATTATTTCAAATCTACAGCTTTTCAACACCCAGCAGGTAACTGGGGGATGCGTGTTCTTCTTTCTACCTCCTTAGAGACTCAGAGCAAAAAGGGCTCACTGGTTATTAGCCTGTCCAGTCCTTTTCCTGGCAAAGGGAGAAACCGATGTCTGGAGGTAGCACAACCTGTTCAATGTCACCTGGTGGATGGCTTTTGAGCCAGAAAAGACTTTCCAACCCAGCTCTCTTAGTTCTAAGCATCTGCGGATAATTGTGAATGACTAACCAGTAAAATTGATCCTAGTGCACATTTTGATTTTCACTCCCATTTGTTTGAATGTATAAGCACTGTTCACCTCCCTACCTGCCCTCCCACCCGCAAGACACATTCCTTTCATAGCAACCTTGAGGAGGCCTGGGGGGGTGGATGACAATACAATACAATACAAATACCATCAACCGACCAATCACTTTCCTACACATGTTAATAAAATGCACCCCAGGCAACTGACCCACACTCCTGTTTCCCTGCCAATCTCCAGCTCACATCAATTCGTTTCCCTAACAGAAAATAGGTGTCAACTTTGTGGATGGAAAGTAATTTCCCTGCAAATATTACCAGAGATGTTGCTAGCCCTACTTGACAATTTTATTATTACTTTGGTTTTAGCTAAGGTGGGGAACTCCATGTTTACCAGGTGGAATGGTTTAAAAAAAAAAAAAAAAAGGCGGGGGGCTTTTAACTTCATTTTAGTTTTAATATCTAAAAAATAAACAACAACAACAAAAACAAAGAGCAAAGTGTGTTGGCAGCATGCTGAGTGTGACCAAGGGCAACTTACAGGATCCTGGCTTTCCTCCCCACTCCCCACCCACAAACTTCCAGATCCTGAAATTCAGTGTGGGTTGAAGTGAGTTACTCTGTGGCACCTGAAGAGTCAGCTCAGAGGTGGGCAATTTAGGTGGCTTAGCAGGGCTGGCTGTGAACACAGGTTATCAGCCCCCAGTCAGCTGGGGCCAAGTTAACTGGTTTTAGTCTTCTCTGGATTTAATTTCTTTTATAAGAACCTAATAATCTAAGTATTTCACATTTAGGCAAGAAAACTAGACAATGCAAAGATGATCAAGACTATTTCATTCCTAGCCATTTATATGTAGGGGGTACTTTAATTCATATTTTACTACCCATGTATTTTCCAAGGAGTTAAATGGTTTTTGGACTATTTGGGGTAAAATACAAAATTTCCAGTTAAGTTTGAATTTCCGATAAATAACAAATAACTTTTTAGTATAAGCATGTTCCAAATATTGCATAGGACGTACTGTTATTCATTGTTAATCAACCCTCAATTCATTTAACCAGCAGTTTATTTATTATTCAGATTATTTTTTCCCTTGCTTTCTTCTTTTCTGATCTTTCAGTGGCTTAATTTTAGGAACCCTATTAGAGGGTAGAGAGAGAAATACAACTCAAGAGCATTGGATGTCCTACTTATCATTAGCTTAGGCACAAGTTTTGGTAAGGGAGGAATTTGATACTTTGGGCTAAAAATGGTTATTATCTTCATTCTCCCTATTGCCATATAGATAGATTTAGCTGTAGACTGATGTTTTCCTAAGTTTTGGTTTTATAGACCAGTAAAATGTAAAAAGAAAGGAAAAAAATTGGAATTGTGGGAAGATCAACATTCTGTTGCCAAGTTTAAATTTTCTGAAAAAAGGATGTTTAAAAAAATATATAAAAAACCCACAGCTACCATCTTCAATTACCATTAGTTCATAAAAGAAACATTTCAGTACTCCAAAACTAGGGAGTACACAAACTAAAGAACAATACTTCTCAAATTAAGTCTCCAGCCTTATAATGTGTTGCCCTCATTTTCTTGAAAACTTCATGGCATTCTGGTCTGGCCCCAGGAGTGGAGACCACCCAAGCCAGCATGCACCATGGTAGTACCTATAAAATGACAATAGTGAGACTGTGCATTATACAGGTGTGTGCTGGTAGGAGAAAATCACAGAGTACCTTTTAAAGGAAAAAGAAGGTGAACACAAGCCAGTTTGTATTTTGATGACCTTCAATTAGTATCTAAACTATATTATATGTGAGATGCATATTATTTGTGGAGAAATACAATGGGATTTTTCACAACTCATGAAGCTTTTCCTCCACTTATATTATATAGAAAATCTTTCCTATATTCTGTTTGGAGCACAGCCCAATCTTTGAATTCTTCATTTCTACCTCTATAAAATGAATGCTTCAAGAACTGGATAATATGACACTGAACTTAAATAGCTGCCTTCCTAAGAGAGTTCAGAGGTCTTTGAAAGTACTGGTAATTAAGTCTCCTGGCACCTGTGAGCTGGCAGAATGTGTGACCCCAGCTGAGAAGTGTTGGGTATTTGCCAAAAGGGAGGTGTAGTTGGTAGCAGTGCTAGGAGACCAAGTTCCCAAGTTCCTATTTTCTACCCTTCCTATCCATTCCTCCCAAGTGAAAGGTACGGTGGCAAAGTGGAGAACTGCCTGAAATTGCTGAGTAATTAATAAAAGCCACAATTAAAATCAATTGCCTGACCCAAGCCCTATAGTTTCTTTTATCCTTCTCCAACCTAAGAAATGTACAGAAAGTCATATTTACCAGGGAAACTCTTCTTTAAATAATATTGAAATTCAATTTCATATGCTACAGAGAGATTCAAAGTAGTATTTGCTAATGATTCCTAAATATTCTTTCCTTCTTCCCATGTCTGTAAAGTTTGAAACTGGGTATCCTTTTGAGGGCTCTTTGAAGCAAAAAAAGTGGCTATTAAATGTACGTATACATATTAAAGGCTTGTTAGTACATACATTTAAAATGTGAAAAATAGTTTTAACTTTCCATGAAGATAATCTCTGGGTCAGAGCATGTGTGGGAGAGCCTTTTCCATAGCATGTTTTTTTTGTAACAATGGAGTTTTAAAATAATAATTATAATAAAATAATAATAATTTAAGTAATAGTTCATTACTTTGAGAATAAATACAAAAAAAAAGATCTAAAACAGTAAATGCCCATTAAAATATCACTTCCACTTGGATTCTAAGGAGGCCATTTAGTCACTTGGAATGCTGTATCACACTTGGCTGATCCAGACACTGTCTTCTGAGACAAACTGTGCTACCATTTTTTTTTTTTTTTTTTTCCTAAATCTCTCAACGCCCCTGCTCTTTTATAATTATTGAAGCTTGGGTATTTCCCCTCCCCTCCAGCCCTATTTAATATCAGCTTGTTTTCATTTCTCTCTCTTTGTTTTGTTTGCTTTACTAATTCTGACATGATTTTTTTTCCCCTAGGCTCAAGTGAATAGGAGAGAGATTTTTGGCTTTCATTCCAGAATGATGTTTCACAGAGAGTCAACTCTTGTTCCAGGTACTTGATAAACATCTCCCTAATTTCTTGCTCTTTTCTAAGCGATTAACATTTTGGTTAGCAAATCCAGAGCCCTTCAGATGCCATTTGCCTTCCACACAAGTAAGCTCGTGAAACCCATGGAGCACAGCCTGGCCCTCGTCTCCCTTTAACGGCTTCTGTCACCCAGACCAAGCTGTTGCCACCAGGACTCTGCACATCCATGTGCTGCCTCAGGGCAAGTAGAAGAATGCAAATGACTGTGGCCCCTCCAACTGCAATTTAAGGACAGCTGTTAGGTTATGCTCTTCCCATAAATTTCTTTCCCTCACCACCAAATTTCAGAATAATGTGCCATTTTCACTTATTTTTATTGGGAAGAACATTAAACCTTAGGGTGATGATAGTGAATTGCTGAATTATGTGTTTTAGACTGACTAGAATAAGTTACTTTTTGGTGGGGAGAAAGGAGAAAGAGGAACATTGAATCCAAGAAAAATTATATTTAAATAGCTAGATTTGGGTTTTAGGTATAAAAGATAGGCACAATTAATAATATAATAATTAAACTGTAAGATGTTACCATTTTTAACAAGGTATTTCTTGCCAGGCATAATCGAAATCTATGTACTTGGTTTTTAATTGCATTTGCCTCTATTGAGTGAAAATATGCTTTCTACAACCAGAAAGAAACTATGGTATTTAAAGGGGAAAGAATACTTTTAAAGGCAAGAGCATTCAGGTTTTCTTGGATAGAGGAGCTATCATCCAAGGCAGCTTGATGGAAACGGATCAGAGATGTGGGCCTTCCATTACCTTAGAAACAAAAATGTACTTAAAATCATCAGGTAAATGAATTGGACAAAGTACATTCTGAATTTTGTTTTTATTTCAATCAAACAAAACACTGCACTTTGATCTTGGCCAAGAAATATCCTCAGCATGTTTATCTGCTATGCTCAAGTCAACTCCCAGAATGACTGGATTTCAGATCCTTTATTTGCAAATCTGGCTCGCTCTCTGTGTTTGTGGTTATGGAATCTGTTGCTGTTAAGGGTTGTCATTTTCAAACACCAAATCCTGTCTTTAGTTTAAATATTCCCTCTGTCCATCTCTCCGATGGATCCTTGAGGAAGTCCATCCTGTGCTTATGCAACAGCATCCTATCTTCTAGAAGAATGGAAGCTCGAGCCGCTGACCCAGCCCTTGCAGAGACTCTCTCCCGCTTTCCTGTATAGGAGATCTGTGTTCTTTTTCAAGTCTTCTCAGGCTTGGAGTGACAGAGTGAAACAATCCTACCCCATCACTCTTGGAAGAGTGGTGCTCCATATTCCCCTGGTATAAAGTGGTTAATATTGGGAAAAGGAAGGAAAGGGAAGGAGAAACTTAACCCTGAGGAGGGAAGAGAAGAGAGAGTAGTTAGTCCCCAAATTACCCAGCTATCTGCCTTTTGGAATAAATTGACCAAAAGTAGGTAGTGGAACTTCTCTGGGCTTAATAATCCAATAATCCTCACTAAAAATAGAGCATAATCAAAGATGGCTGAGGAAAAGGATACCTATCAAAAACATTATATATCAAAAACATTTTTATATATATATATATATATATAAAGGCTAAGATTATAAATACCATAAATGTTCAACACTAGGAAAATTATTAAATTATTAAAGTATTAAATTATATATAGTTAATATGCATATGTATATAAATATATATGGTTGAATTTGGAATTCAGAAAGAAGTTAAAAGAAACATGCAAAATATCACCAAATCATATTATCTTAGCCAAATGGAAACATTATTAAATTCTGGGATTGTTCTTTCCAGAATTTATTTGTATTTTTTCCTATTTTTCTGAATATTCACATAACTGACTCTGTACACAGACTTTCACATATTTTTTCAATCAAAAAGTATTTTCTCATGCATTTAATTCCTTAAACAATATTTTTAATAGCAGCATAATTTCCCTTCATGTGACTATTATAATTTAACAATTTTCCTGGTGTAGAACATTAATGGTGTTTATAATTTTAGACAGTATAAATAGTACTTAAACAAACGTGATTTTTGCGTGCATAAATCTTAGCATTTCAAGTTGTTTCCTTAGAATAATCTACCAGAAGTAGTGTTTTGGAATCAAAGAAAGTCATCATTTTTCAGGATTTTAATAGATATCACCAGGAAAGTTACATCAATTTATCTTTACACAGTATACAAATATCATCCTGAAGCTCTGACTGCATTGATTAAGGTCATTTAAAAAATCATTTCTGTTTTGTTAGGTTCCTGATATTTAGCTTTATATTCACTGGTGAGGCTGGGGCTGAATATTGTTCACAGATCAATAAACTATCTCTATGCTGTCTCTTCAATGAATTGTCAGTTCATGACTTTTGTCTATTTTTTCATTGATCTATAGTAACAATAACTTGTTTTTTAATTTTTGAAAAAATACATCATTTTACCAATTTGCTTTTTGTCTTCTTCTTCTTTTTTTTTTTTTTTTTTTTCAGTACTGGGGATTGAAATCAGCGACCACCTAGGCAAGCACTGTACCTCTGAGTTATATCTGCAGCCCTTGCTTCTGATCTTACAATCATTCTTTGAATATAGAAAATTCACATTTCTCTTTATTTTTATATATTGATCTTTTAGTATGTGATTTCTTTAATTGACCTAAAATAAAGGAAATCTGCCACTGTCTAGATAAATACGCAGAATTATATTTTTCTACTTGTTTATTTTTAAAATATTATTTCTTTAGTTCATCTAGAACTTAATTTGTTATGTGATACAAATTTTTCTTTGTTTGATAAGCTAAAAATAACCATGGTAACATTTGCTGACCACTTAGCCCCCACAACTTATATATGTATTCTGTTTATACCTTGTAAGATTATGTTTGGGGTTTTCTTTCAACATTTTTACTGATCTCTTTGCTGACTTTTTTTTTTTTTTTTTTTTTTTAACCAGTAGCTTCTCCAACCCAAATTCTTTTATTTTTTTTCCCCTTTTTGGATAAGTTTTTTTTTTTTTTCCAAAGCTATTCTTATACTGGTTTCTTTCAACTTAAAAGGTGGCCAAGATGACATATCAGAAGGTTGTCTAAAATTACTGGAGAAAGAGAGTCTTTAAAGTTTTAGGTCTTAGGTGAAAATGGTACAGTGTAAGTTCTTCTGTCCATGAAGGGTGGGGTTCCTGCTATGACACAGAAAATCAGAAAGGACTTGGTTTCTTGATATTTGTAGGAACAGCAATAAAAAGAAGAAGAATTCGGTATCTTTTGGTTCATCTTCAGAAAAGAAATTTTCCAGGGAGGAGATTGAGACATTTAATGTTAAAAGATCACCACTGGTTGGGCTTCTAGGGCACCAGTAAAGATCTCAACCCATGAATCTGTAGAAAATTGCCAGAAACTGTCACAAAATATAAAAATGAGAGAAAGTCTGAATTACAATGGTCCTGTTAGAATCCTATGAAGCATGACTGAATAACCTTGTTTCGTTTCTAAAGCGTGTGAATGGTAGATATTTTAGGGTGATCGGTTTATAGATGAGGTTTTTTTCCCCTTGTTTTTAACTATATTTCCATTCCCTCCCCTAAGTTGCATACAAGTTTTGTTTTCTTAATAATGGTCTATTAACTAACCTCTGGAATACAGTCTCTGAAGCTTCAGTTTCCAAGAAGTGCAGTGTTACAATAGAAAGTGGATTTTCTATTTCTTTACCTCTTACCTTAATAGACACAGCAACACTAAAACTCATCTCATTAGGAAAGATTTTGTGAAAATGAGACAGGACATTTCTAAACCAAGTGCTTTCCTCTGAATAAGATTTAACCCAAAACGAGGTTGGGGACTGGAAGAAGATATGAAAAAAACTTCCTCTTAAAATTGCTATTTCGAAAACTAATAGGAATTCGTCTGCAATGGCTTTTCCCCTGTCTGTGACAACCAAAGATTGATACACCTTGCATGTTAAAAAGAAATGGGTTCTAAGTACGTGCTCAATGGAAATAATTATTTTTTCCTGTAAATTCCTTTTTTATGATACAATGGGCACTGTCTTAAAGAGTCCCATTTTTCTTTAATGGTCTCTACCTTCCTCTTGTTAATCGTTCAGCTCTTCATTAGTACATCATTCTCTCTGGCTGACCAACGGTGGTGAGGGTCAGAGTCATGGGCGATTTACTGTGTCTGGTTTGGTCTGCCTCAAGAAAAGCTGAACTGTGCCTCATCCTCAAAATTAGTCACTTTAAGTATAAGTGACGGGCAGCCTCCGTGGCAATGATTTTGGCATCGTAAGCATTTGAAAATACCTGCTGCCTTTTATCTGCCCCTCACCCCAGCAAGCAAGTTTATCTCTGCTCTTAAACCATAAGCAGCCCTTTGTATTTCCTTTCCATGCCACATTGAAAAGAAATAAAACCCAAGTGCCGTGCATGTCAATTAAATGCATAAACAATTAAGTAATAGTCCATTTCCCCTTTAAATCTTTCATGCTTGTTTTCCTTTCTTAGAATAACACTCAAAAGCCATCAAAGCACCCACAGGACCAGCATCTCTTCATTTCAGGGGTGCAAACTAGCGGGGCAAGGGGGGCATTCCGCACATTAAGTCTGCTCTACAGCAGGTGGCCATGTAATTTTGGAACAAGGCTTCCAATGGACACCCTGTGAGATGGGGAAACTTCCTGATGCTCAGAGACTGTCAAGGCCAATGTCCCTTTCAGGAGATTGTCTGAGATTTTGAACATTGAAACTAAAAAAAATTGAGCTGGACAGATCCTCACCACTGCTTTTTCTGCTAAATATAGAAGAGTTGTCATCGGGGTTGCACAATTTGCAGCTACAGCTCCACAGGAGGGGAGGTGGCACCAGCCTCATGTCTCTGATGGTTGAAGTGCTTAGGGTTAAGCTGACCCTCACTCAGGAGTTGGGAGGAGCCAGGCAAGGGGTAAGGAGAGAAAGGAGTCTTGACTTTGGTTAAATATGATATGGGGTTTACAGGGGATGGTATTTGCTGATGAGCTGATTAAACACCGTTAGGTAGGAGGAAAAGACCCAGAGAAGGAGCTCTACCCCAGGAGGCCGCTCAGGGCACCTCCTCTCCCACCACTTTGGGAAAGAACATGGACCAGTGGAAAGAGATTGCAAGAATCATGTAGTTCAGGGTCTGCATCCCTACTTCACCGCCCATGTTTGATTTTGAGGGTAGTCACTTAATTTTGCTGAGCCTGAGGATCCTTATATATATAGAATGTAGGCAAAACTAGAGTTCCTTCCCAGCCATATTAGGACTCATACTAGGGTGAAAGCACATGGCACTGCTAAGCACTCTTCCCCTCCTCTCTGTTTACAGAATTCAGGTGAATCCCCTTGGACTCCAATTGCTTCTCTCTCAGCAAGTCCTAATGGTTCTACCTCCAGAACTTATCTGGGAACGTTTTTACAAACATTATTTACAAACATTTCTCTATTTCCATCGCTACCACGCCAGTACCAGTCACTGCATCTCTTGCCTAGGTCATTGCCATGACTCCAAACTAGTTTCCCTTTTTCTGTTTTTAAGCCATCTATAACCCATCTCTGTTCAGCAAGAGGGAGGACTTTCTAAAAGGAAACCACATCATGCCACCTCCCTGCCTAAAATCCTCCAATAGTTTCTTACTGGACTTGGAATAAAATCCTAAATCCTTACCACAGCCTCCAAAGTTCCATGTGACCCAGCCTCTGTCTGCCTCTGCTATTGTTTTGCTCTTCTATTTGAATTTATTTTCCAGATACACTGACCTTTGGTCATTCCCAGGGTAGGATCAATTTTTTTCTCTACCTTAGGGCCTTTTCACTGACAATTTCCATGATTTGGAAGAAGCTTTTTCTAGATTCTCCTGGAGTTGAAAACTTCTTAACAGATAGGTCAAACATTTTCCTCCTAAATTTTGTCTTCCCTGACCTAGTTACTCTCTGTCACAGTCCTGGTTTATTTTCTTCATAGCACTTGTCACTATATGAAATTATCTTCAGTCTTGCTTATCTGTTTATTTTTGGTTCCCTTTAGGAATGTAAGCTCCAAGAAAGAAGGGGACTCTGTTTTTCATCCCTGAATAAGCTTGGATGGATGCCTACTGCAAAGTCGGCACCCAGAAAGTATTTGGTGAATGAATTCTGAATACATATATACTGTGGGGTAATAATATTTTCCTGAGAGCTGATGACTGGATTTGAAAATCTTTCTCTGTCCTTTCCATATCTAGGGATCCTATGATTCTTGGAATAGAAAGACTGCATCTCAGATCAATTTTAAAGAAATGCAGTCAGAAAATTTTCAAATACTCACCACGGAGCAATTTGTACTAAATGTACCAAGTAGTAATACTTCAGATAGCTGCTTTCATCAAAAGGTAAGTAATTAGAATATTTGCATGTAGAGGTTTTATAAATAAAGGGATCCTTTCAAATCATTTAGATTTTTGTTCCCATAAGTGGCTGCTTGTTTCTCCCAGCAATCTCATTTACAGTTCACTCATCACAGGTCTTGGTAAGGAGAGTGATCTACAGTGTAACACATCAACAAACAGAATAGGCTCAGGTAAGGTCTGACTGTGGGTGTGCGTTCCTCAGCTCCGGAAATTCTCCATTGCACAGTGCCGTGTGCATGTGGGAGCACTTCTGGTGCTGTCCTCTAAGAGGGACACTGTGCAAACTGGATCACATCCCAGGAAAGGAAGCGGAAACCATGTGAGGAAAGAATAGAAGAAACTGTCTTCTAGGGAGGAGACTGAAGACCTGATTGTCAAGTGTTTGCTGTTCTCTTAGCAAGTCCTATTGGTTCCAGCTCCAGAACACATCCAGAGCAGATCAATGCATGAAAATACAGATTCTGTGCTGGTCTCTGGGACAGATCCAGAACCAATGAATCCAAACTTCTGAAAGGCAGATTTGGGCTCAGTAAACGACGGGAATTTCCAGCAGTGTGGTTTCTTACCTAAGTTACACTGTGCTTGGGAATAGTTTGGTGAGCAGGTGCCATCTCTGGATGTTGATGTTTCAGGCAGGCAAACCATTAATCAGCAGTGTCTTTCCTATAAGGATTCCTCTTATTGTAGGTGGGCAGCATGTACACTTCTAGCAAATTCTCACCAAAATCTTTTCGTGCATTCTAGGTTGGCTAGCAGGACCCAAAATTAAGTGATTTGTGTCACACAGCATTCTTTCTAATATGTAATGTGTGAATTATGATGAATCTGCTATTGCTAATGAATTAGGCCCAGGAAACTTTAAATTTCAAAAGTTAACCTAGAATCTCAAAGACACATGGTTTTATATTCCAACCTGGAAGGAGACCAGTTAGTCTCTTTTCCACTCAAAATATTTCTTATCTGGAAGGCTACAGTAATAGTAGGGTCAGGGACAGAAGGCTGAAGAGCTAGTGGTATATTAGACCCCTTTCCTATCTGTGCATTTTCTACCTATCCTTTCTATCAGGGGTGACTGGTAACTCTAGGCAGAAGCTGACCCTCCTCAGCCTGACCCCTCTTTTCTCCCTCTTTCCTTCCTCTGCCTTTCATTAGAATTCCTAGGAGCCTTCGAATGCTTAGCATGAAAATGAGCCCATTTTATTTTTGGAACCCACAGAGGCAGCCTTGAGGGGAGTTATTGTGTTGCTTTTAGCAGCTAAACAAAAAGGTGTGAAATCATTTGCTGGCTGTTCTAGAATGAGAAAAAATAAATAAAAAACTGAGAAGGAAGGTTCAGGACAGTGTGTGGCAACTTGGATGCAACCTCGTGACGGGGGCTTCTCTGAGACTTATTAGTAACCAAAGTGGCTTCGGGAATGTCTGCATTTTTCTCACCTTCCCCGGAAGTTACTAGAATAGCACAGAGAGCACTGGGACTTTTTTCTTTCTTTCTTTTTTTTTTTTTTTAATGATTCATTTTGCAATACTATTTCCATGTTGCCTTAAAAAAGACTTGGGGAAGGGACTAGTTTGAGAAATCCTTGAAGCCTTAATATTTCCATACAGGGAGGTTGAGGGAGAGATGAAGGACTATTTCATCAAACTCTGAAGAAGGGAATGCTTCTGGGGCAGTATAAGTCTTCAAGCAGGCCTTTAATGATCTAAACACTGAACAGTGTAAGAGACAAAGACTTTTTGTGAAACTTGAGGTTGTCACCTCATGCTGATGACCTTCCTGGGAGCTGTTTTGGGAGGGCTGAGGGTCCCAGATACTTCTTGGAAAAGCATCATATTTTGAAATGTCTTTTCACTTTCAACTGGAATTTTTGATATGGATTTTTTTATAATTATAGACTTTTAAAAACCGCAGAATATTAAAATACGTACACACTTAGAAAATGCACATCCTTAATATGAAGATTTCACAATTGTTTTCATTTAGGCCAATCTACTTGAGTTCTTTTTAAGAAGGACTTTTTAAGAAGAATGCTGTGGTTCTGTTCTTCTGGCTCCCAGGTTTCTTCTTTTTGAAGAGGCAAGCCTTATTCGGCAGCTGGTGCATGTCCTTCCACCCTGGGCCTTCATTGAGGCCTGACCATAGAGCCACTTTGCTTAATGGATATGGCTTTGGGAGCATGCACCTTGGCTGCAGTGACTGGTGGGCCTTACCATGCAGTGGGTGAACGGTGGACCTGTCTTATTCTGGACAAAGCCTCTTTTTATCCAGCACTCAAGGCCAGAATTTTAGTATAATAAAACAGCAGAACCCTTTCACAGCATTATTTAATTGATTAATCCACAGAACACATAATATTGATTTCCCACTGGTTGCCAGGGCTTATGATATACAATGAGACACAGTGAGTCTCACATAGACAAATGGCAATTGAAACCTCTGTAATACCAAATTCGTTTCTAGGAAGGAACTGCCTTTGCCTAGGAAAATTCTGTGAGAAGCTAACTTTGAGGATAGCGGTGGTAGAAATCAAGACAACTGAGCTGAGCGGGATAGTGGGGTAAGAGCAGAGAAAGGAGTGTAGTTAATAACTAGGAATCTCAGGGAAGGAGAGAAGAGAGAGGGGAATGGAAAAAAAGGACAAAGGAGGACAATAGAAGTGGCTATAGAGGAAAAAGAAATCGATGATGGCTCAACCTCTGGAACATTTTGACAACATGGCCCCCACAGATCAACTTCAAGTAGTTTGTACTTCTGTACTTCTGTGAAAGACATCCATTGCTTCCTACCATCCTCTTCTTCCCACCCAGTACAACATCCCAGGAAATAGTTGTTTTTTTTTTTTTTTTAATTTTTTTAAGTAAGTGTCTGATTTCATAAGTATGTGTGTGTACATGTATGTATAACACACACACATACATACATATATTTATATGTATGTATGTATATATATATATATATGTATAAAGAATACACGAGGACTGGGGATATAGCTCAGTTGGTAGAGTGCTTGCCTATCAAGTACAAGGCCCTGGGTTCAATCCCCAGCACCACAAAAAAAAAAAAAAAAAAAAAAAATACACATATATATCACACGTACACGTACCTGTATATAACAGACTTCCAACAAACCAAAACAGATCAATGAAAGCAGAAGTTCAGCATGAGAGGTGACCATGAGAACACAGCCTTGGGTGCCTGCCCTTTACCCTCTCAGACCTAGGAACTCTACAAATCCCTGGTGAAACCTTGGCTTTTCAACTGGGATGTGCCCTGAGCGACATCTCAAAGACACAGAGAACTTATTTAACACCAGGACGATGAACTCATTGTTTCACAGTTTTATACTGAGAACATCATGGTGACCCTTTGAATTCCCAGTGCTCATTCAGACATAGGCCGCCCTTGGGAACAAAACCTAGGCACATGAGCAAAGAAGGGACACTCATGAGTGGATGCACATGTTCAGAAAGAGCGACTTCTGAGCCCCTGGTGTTGGCAGCACTCTTCCCCAGTAATTTTCTTACTAGTGGCTATTTGTTTTGTCCCTTGTTCCCATTTTGAATAAGAACCCATTGCTCCCCAGAAGTAAAAACGATATAATAATCATTTGTTTATTTACTCCCTGCTGGAAGACCCAGAGTGATGGGTGGATTGCACATGGGGGCGTGGGCATCAGAAACTGGAAAGCCTCACCCTGCCTGGCCTGTCAGGCTCGTATGCTTGGGCAAGCCACATAGCTCCTCAGGGACTGTTTCCTCACCCAATGGTAATGATCAGCTTCACAGGGTGACTGTAGAGCTTAATTAAGGACTGAGAAGGAGGCAGAAAATACAAAGTGCTGCATATACAAAAAGATTTTTATCCGTATTTATTTTTGAGCTCAATAACCTGCGATAGGAAGTATTTATGACCCGGAAGATAAGTCTAGTTACTCTTGTTCTAAAATGATTCACTTGATATTGACTAGGAATTGAACCATGTTGTTGTTCCTTTTGTTCTAGTACGTTCTGTGACCCTTGCTGTGTATGGCTTGCTAACTCTAGGTCTCAGTTTCCTTGACCACCAGGACTTCCTCTATGATTCCTTCATGCTCAGATATGCTGGGATAGACTAAGTTTATCGGTCGGTCAGTCCCTCTATCCCTGAACCATACTCAGATTCAACATTGATGGGTGGCATTTAGCTTGTGAATGAACCAATAGGGTGTCCCTCTGAGTCAGAAAAGGCAGAGACTTTTGAATTCCCCAACTCTGTCAGGCATCATGGGTCCCCACCTCTCTACTGTGTGATCAGAAGGCCTTAGCAGAAGCAGTCAGTGCCTCAATTGCTAATTGTTTACTGAATAAATGAGCAAAAGGACAACTGGTCCTGAAGCAAAGAGAGAGAAGCTGAGAGCATGGGGGAAACTAGCCGAAAGGGTGGGTTGAGTTACTGCCTTGAAAACCTTATTATTCCTATTACATTTTTAAGTTTTTTTAACTATAGAAAAAAACTGGAGAGAGTCAAGGACCAAAACTGTTCAGAAAGGAAAAAGAACCCAATGCCTTATCCCCAAGAGATACTCAAAACCATCCTGTGAAGTGTTTATTGTTGAGAGAGGAATAGATGCCAGAGGATACCCATTACTTAAATACAGCCTCTTCTGTGCCCTCCACAGATGTGACCAAGAAATTCCCTTGACCTGGTGCAGCGGTGTTCAGAACCTCGGGCTCACTCCGAGGAGGCAGCTGGGTGCGCCTCAGGGATCAGGTGAGGAGGAGGGAGAGCGAGGCAACTATTGCAGGTTGCCAGGCCAGGTGGCTATAGAGAGGTGTGGGCTCATCAAAGCTTATAGAGGAGGATAGAAAACATGGCTCAAAGGGGAGAACTTGATGCTTAACTGGCCAGCTTAGTAGGTGGTAGATGGAGGGAAGAGGAAGAGATCGGGAGAGAAGGTGTTTTAGAAAGCACAACAGAGTCTCATTTGTGTGCACATGAACATGCAGGTGCCTTCCAGGTAGGATCCCAAAGAAGGTGCAGATAAATTGAAAATTTGATATGAAATAAACCACATTCTACTTTAAACATGCATCAACATTATAAAGATATTTGGCGTTGGTAGAATAAGATAAATATCCTGATTACATTAATATTGGATGCATTGTTAGTAGACACTGAGTGCTCTTTATCTGAAGTATTTGGTACCAGAAGAGTTTTGAATTTCAGATTTTTTTTCTTCAGATTTTGGAATATTTGCATACACATAAATGAGCTATATTGGAATGGGACCCAAGTTGAGACACAAAAATTCATTTATGTAGAAGGTGATTTTCTACAATATTTTTAGTGTACCTGCATTTTGACTGTGACCTTTCACATGAGACCAGGTGTGGAATTTCCCGTTTGTGGCATCATGTTGGTGCTCATATGTTTGAAAGTTTTGCATTTCAGACTTCAGGTTTTTTTTTTAGATTAGGGATGTTCCACCTGTACCATTTCTGAATTTTAAGAATCACTTTAGGAAAGTGCAAAAAGAATTTTGGAACTTCAACCTTGGTGTCTACAGATGATTTTCTTAGGAACCTGTGGCTAAGGAAATGTTGGATGAATAATTTTTTTTTTCAAACCAATGCATTATAATTGGTCTCCTGGGATAAATTTTCTGTTTCAGCATTACTATAGAAAATTGTCACATACTACAGATTGAACACAGAAACCAGCTACTTACAACAAATGGAGGCAAATATAGCATGTTCTGAGAGGGGCATATAGGGACATGTGTCTGTCATGAAATCTGACTTTAATCATCCTCTGGACAATAGCCTTTCAGCAAGGAAAAGTTGTCATTATTATATCTCATAGAGGGTTCTCAGTTTTCAAGGGTTAATTTGACCTGCTGTGATGGTGGAAACAAAAGGTACTATGGAAACATTTTTTTAATTCTAGGCAATTCCACTGCCTCCCCCTATCCCGCCACTTTTTCTGGGCAGCAGAGGGAAAAAGCTTTCAGCTGTTCCTTGTGTATTTTATATTGAATAGATGGAAGAGGGAGACACAGAGCAAGTTAATTCTAACCTGTACACTCTGTAGCTTAACCACCCAGCTGGTAAAGAAGTGCAAATGAATTGCTAACTATGAAAGGTTTCTCAACCTACATCCTACTCTGAGGTCAACTGGCATCACAGGTGCACTTGGCCATGAGGCACCCGTAATCTCAGAAGCAGATCTGACTGCCAAGTCCAAGTTGCTATGACTCTGAACGTAGTATAACATTCCCACTCCAAGCCAAGGACTGTAACTCTTGCGGCTGTTCAGCCGAGGGCCCTTCTTGGTACCATTCTGACACACACACTGGCCACGGTCATGGAGCAGGTGAAGGACTTAAGTGTCACTAAGTTGGTTTCCAGTTGCTTCCAGGAAAAAAGAAAAAAAAAAAAAAAAAAAAAAAAATCCATGGCCTATAAGATTCTTGCTCCTGACCCATGGCACTCTCTCCCTGTGTTCACAAGCCCCAGAGAGGAGATCCAACCACTGCTGTCTTGGTTGTTAAATGCTGTCTCTCACACTTTGTGGGGCTCAGAGACAAACAGAAACCTAGGGGCACTAGTGCTTTAGAGACAAAGTATAGAACAAAAAAAACCTACATGTATCTGAAAACTCTGCCAGGCATCTCAGCCCTGACATGCCACTTCTGACTCTTCCAACTTCAGAACATTCTGTTTTAGGAGTTGTCAATCAACATATGCTAGTTTTACCATGTTGATACTCATCGGCCAGAAAGGAAGCCAAAGAAAAACTCTGCCACCATAGCTACCTTCAGCAAAACCTCAGATCACTCCAGATTCCAGCCCCCTGACTTACCCCTGGACATTTTCCCCACGTGTTGGGGCTGGCTGTCTAATTTGGATCAGCCATCTGTGGAGCCAGGTAAACACTGAGGTGTCATGAATATTAAAATAATAAATAGTGTTAATAACCAATAGACCCCTCAAAAAGCAATGGAGTAGCAAACTCACCTTGATGTGGCCTCTGTATCTTTGCCAACTGAGAGCTCAAATGCTATTTTGTCATTTCTGCATAGTCATTTACGTTGACATTTCTCCCCTCATGGGATCAAATCTCCAATGTAAAAATAAATCTAGACACTTTTGTTCACACATTTTTAGGTGCACGCACCAAATGACACACCCTGGGAGGTAAGCACAAGTCATGGTAACCAGCCACATCCTTTATTTCTTGGGTCCCAAGAGTTAGCAAAACTTTATCTTGATGATGAAATGGCCTTTAGAAGTGGGTATCGCGGAGAGCAGAATGCGAACATCATTACTGAGAAAACGCGTTTTTCTTTTAAACAGAGAAACCAACAGCCATGCACTGAAAGACCAGAAGAAAAAAAAAAAAAAGTTGAGCTACCACAAAACAAACAAATATTCAGCTCGGTTTCAGGAAGCTTAGAGAGGATCAAACAAGCCTTTCTCTATTGAACTCTTGGGAGAACATTCATGCTTTCTCGGGCCTCAGTTCCTATTTACGCTGCTGGCTTTTATACAGCGACCTCAGGAGGGCATTCCAGCTTCAGGTTACTCACAGAGCTGAGGCCTGAAAATCCCACCCCAGACTCAGCACTCACATTTTCACATAGGAAGCATTCGCATTTGAATTTGTTTTCAAACACGGTTCAAACCACTGCTTTGCCCTTGAGGGGAGGATAGCTCAGAAACTGGAGAGAGAAATTCCACAAACAAGGGTAAGAAAGCTTCCTGGGGCTGTCAGCACCCCTCTGAGGAGACCATCTCTTCCTGTGGGATGAAAGCTGGAGAGAGAGAGAGACTTGTGGAGCCCCAGTGAAGGTCTCCCCTCTGAAGGAGGTTGCTATTTTCTGTTGGATCCTTGGGAACGATGTGGTGCATGACTGGATTTTCAAACAAATTATCTCCCAAATACAAAGGCAGAACTAAGGCCAACCCCTTGCAAACAATATTCTAGTTTTAAAATCAATCTACTTTTCCGATTTTTGGTGTCATTCATGCTCATAATATTTTTGGTTGATATATTCATTCCTATTTGATGGATGAGAAAAATCAGGCTCTGTGATTCTGTAACAAGCCCAAAGTCACAAATACATGCATAGAAAAGCTAAGATTAACCCGAGTCTTTTTGCCTTTCACCCCTCAGTCCTTTCCAGCATGCTCCACTGTATCCCGAATATACTCTTCCTTACAACACATGCGATCATCAGTGGGAAGAGAGAAATTTTGGAGAAGACTGAAGATTTTGGATTGGGGAGTAGAAATGGAACAAGAAATATTATCACTTGGGTTGTTGTTACTAGGTCCCCATCTTTTCATGGAAACATACAGAGGTTTTCACGTAAACTCACATGTTGAGGCCTGTTAGTGAAATGTAAGTCACACCCAGCATCTAGTGCCAGTTCACCTCAGAGAAGCAAGAGATGAGAAGACTGCTGTTTCCAGATAGGTCACATCCGAAGTATGTGCACCTAAATCCACATAGAAACCGCATGTCGCTGTCCTCTGGAGAAGGGCTCAGGAAGCGTGACCCAGACTGAGCAAGAACACTTCTTCCATACGTGCTCCTATTCACACACCTCCCACTGCACACTGGTCTAGCTCAGTCAGTACCTGCTTGGCATACCCAGGAGCTTAAAGAGAATTTCCTGCCTATGCTGAACAACTTCCCTTTATAGCTGGTTTGCAAATCTTCATGCTTTTTCTGTTATGATGTAATCGTTTGGGGTTACCTAAAATATCCAACTATTTTCTATGGTACAAAATCCATCTGCTTCCTGCTACCTACCCCCCTTCCACCTCCCCCAACCTCAATACCCTCTAGTACAGGAGAAGGCTTCCACTCCAGGAGGCTTCTGGAATCATTCCCATAAATAGTAACAGCTCTCTGCCCCCTCCTCCCACCCTAATCTTTGTTAAAGTCGGTACAACATGTCCATAAAGTCAACTATCCCTTTCAGAGTTGGGAACAGCCATTTTAGTCACCTAAATCTGAGAGAGATAAATTTACAATCCACTTTAGGTTTATGTGGGGAACCATAAATATCAGGCTTGAGCCCTGAGGGCTAGAATTTCATGGGCCATTAAGCATGTCACCAGGTGGAAAGCTGTCAATAGCGGGATGTGAGTTACACTGAGATAACCGCAGTCAGCCTGGCTTAGGAGCGTGTACCCTGATCAGAAGGGGCTGTCCTTTCCACTTGCTCCATCACTCCACTCACTGGTCTCCTCTCCCTCCTCTGAACGCACCACTCTCCTTGATTTCTCACGGCTTGTCCCCTGTGCTAAAGAGCAGGCAGCCTTTCTCTTCCCTAGCGTGAAAAGTTGGTGACATATGGAAAGAAAGGGAGATTCACAGCAAGGCGGACCTGCATTTAAGTCCCTGCTCTGCCGTCAAATGGCTATGAAATAATGCATACATTTCTTAACCCATTTTAGCTTCAGTTTTTCCAATTGTAAAGTTAATAAAGATAATTAATAGATAATCAAGAATGGTAGAACGAGGGCCAGTGGATAGAGAATGGAAGGAGAACTTGCTAAAAACCAGATTGTCTTAAAAATAGAATGGTCTGTCTTAAAAAGAAGTGAAGGAGTGAATACTTTTTACTGCAGGTTTTGTGTATAAACTGATGTAGGGTTGTGGGTCCTGGAAGCATATGTAAGTTTACTATTTATTGTGGCACTGGGGGCATCACATATTCTAGGCAAGTTTTCTACCCCTGTGATACACCCTTAAACTCCTAGAGGGGGGGTTCAGAATGGATATGCACGATCTCTGCTAATCTTGAAATTCCATGGTTCTGTGACTTGAATGTGTCCTTTCAGAAAAGCCAGAATAAATCTTCTCAAAGTCCTCTATGGAGAAGAAGAGTAAAATGACATATTTTCTTGTTTTCATTTTCTTTCTAGAAAACTAATCCCTTCCATGTTTTTTCTCTTCCCCTTAATTAGTTGGTAGAGAATTACATTTCCATCAAGTGTACAGAACACATTTAACCATTGTGAAACACTTAACATTTAACACAAACCACATGGCCATAAGTTTTAATTACTTCCCACTCCACAAATAAGTCCATTTTTAGAAAAACCAAAATGCTTTATGCTGCCTCTTATTCTCCTGTCTCCATTGTCTCTGTTTGACTAGCTCGGTGGTACATTCCCATCCTGCCCTCTGCTGCCTGAGCTCCTGGCACCTGCCAATAAAAGTGATGACAGACTTTGATGCTCACACAGGTTTCCAACAACAGAGTTCACTTCATAATCACCAGAGTTCAGCTAGTAAACCTGATCTGAGTGACACTGGATTTTTCACCTGAGATGTTACACTGTGGGCTTTCGTTTCTACAGGTTATGAAGCACTTTGAAAGTGAATATTTTAGCTTGCTAGGGGAAATGACCTATGAGCCTGCAGACAAATCTCAGCTGATTGAACAAAACCCAAACCCTTGTCTAGTGCCTGAGTTTGCTTAGAAAATTGGCTGTCACGTGTGAGACACAGAGTTATCCTCTGGGAGAGTGTGTGTGTGTGCAAGGGTATGTGTGTGCATGGATATGTGTGTGCCTTGTGTGTGTGTATATGTTCAAACATGCACAGGGCACGAAGCACATCATACATTTACAATGCAGAGTCTTCTCTTGGCCAAAGTAAATGTCAAGGGCAGCTTTCAGTGGAAGGAGGGCCATGGAAGATGAAGGGGCATCATGCAGGGAAGGCTAAGACCGGGTTGCCAACCTCACCCTCATTGCAAAGTGACTGTCATCATCGACTGAACATTGATTATCCAGGCACCGAGGAAGAAAGTACTTGTTCCAACCTGATCTCATTTATCCCCATTTTACAGATGAGGCACAAAAAGGTTAAATAACACACCTGTCACTATATTACTTGTAGGTAGCCGAAGCAGTGTGGAGCCCGTGGTGATCCTTCTGAAGCACCTTGACTTTTCATGGCACTGTCCCCTTTCAATGGCCTTCACAGTCTGAGTCTGATGGCACCTGCCTTTCAGACCCTACTATAGCCACCACCCCCATTTTCTCTTTTTTTGCCTCTGACATAGTATTTCCAGCTATTTCTTCAAGTTGGTTCTCTTCTTTACCTAAAGTTATGCTTTATGTTTCTGATATCCTAGGATATCATTTTTCACTTTTGAATGTTTGAAACTACCAAGAGCTTCAGGGAAGTCAAAATCTCAACAAGACCACAAATCCCACCAAGAGACCCCACCTCTATAGCCAAACTTCAGATGAAGATATGGCTTCTCTTTTCTCCTGTGAAAGCTGCCTTTTTTGGGTGGTTGGCATTTAGAATGTCTATCATTTTAATCCCAGGAACAGCAGAATAAAGACTTTTTGGCCAAAATTTCTTACAAGCTAAGGACAAAGAAGTCTTATTCTTCCCATTGTAAATAATGATTTCAATCTTTTCATCTTGAAATAGGGATAATGCAACTATTTGAATTTATACCCTAAAATGTTTGATGGTTCAGTTAACTATCTGTTTTAGAGGTAGACTTTTATAAGAGGAAGATTTATTTTTAGTCTTGACACAATTTGAATATAACAGATTCTTTTCCCATATTTTATTTTATAAATTTATTTCCAGTGAAACTACATAGCTAGAATAAAACAACAAAAACAAGCAGGCACATAAACAAAGGAGCAATAAAATCGTACCCCGTTTGTTCTTTGCTGTGCAACTGGAACCTAGGCTCTTTAAGATTTGAAATGCTGTGTACCTTGTCACAGCAGGCTGAATAACGTCACCATGCACCACCTCCACGCCCCAACACAAAAAGATGTCTACATCCCAATTCCTAAAACCTGTGAATATGTTATTTTTAGGCAAAAGGGACTTTGTAGACATAATTAAGAATCTCGAGATGGGGAGACTATTCTGGATGATCTGGTGGGGCTCAGTATAATCACAGGGTCCTTAGAAGAGAGAGGCAGGAGGATAAAAGACACAGAAGGTGATGTGACTGTGGAGCAAGTTTAATGATGCTGTGTTACTGGCTTTAAACATGGACAAAAGAGCCACTAGGCAGGGGTCACAAGTGGCTGGTCTCTAAAGCTAGAAGAGTTAGGAGGCAGATTTTCTACTAGAGGTTCTAGAAGGAACTGGCCCTGCTGATACCCCAGTATTAGCCCAGTAAATTTGATTTTGGACTTTAATAATTTTGTATTGTTTTTAAGTGCAATTTATGATAATTTATTCAAGAAGGAATAGGGAACTAATACACTTGTTTGCCATTTATTGCATATCTTGCCTCTGCACAGTGCTTGACATATAATATAGACTCATAAATAGATATTTATTGAATGCATTGAAACTGTAAAGGAAGGAAGTCTTGAAAATGGACTGTACCAAATTCATGGCAACATTTCCTGATTACAATTCCCTGCCTCTGAAGACATTAAGAATGTTTCTGTGAGGCTCAGAAGGTGAACAGTTAACCTGGTTATTCATGGCAAGGCCCTAGCATTTAGGCAGTTTTGTATTAACCCTTCAGGCCTAGCAGGTTCTTTCCTGGGAGCAGATGGAGATCACAGGGCATGATATACAACATTTAGAGGCCAACTGCTTTAAGAATACTTACTTGGTGCTTCCAGGGACTAAAAGCTCCAGGGAGACAAGGAAGAAGAAGAGGCCATGTCAATACTGTCAACACAACTAGCAAGTAGCAGCCTCTTGCAGAATGCCTGGGCCCTTGGCTTGTTAATGATAGAATGAATGACATTCAGAGTCAACATGCAAAACTTTCTATAGTAGGTCAGTCTCCCACCATCTCTACTCTATCTGCCTCCCTAGATGCTAATTTTGATCAGATTTTATTCATATAAGCTGAAGAAGAACAAAGGAGAGCACCTCCAACTTCAGACACAGATCCATAGATCTGTCAACCTGCCACATGCATTTTTGGCATTGGTGCTAGAATCCACAACAACATACCTTCCCTCTTTTGGGACTCTTTCACTTGTTTAATTTGTTTTGAACTTGTTTGAATTTAAAGAAGAATAGATTCAATTTAAAGAAAAAATAGATTAAGTTATTCTTAATCTGATTGGAGAACAATTCCCTTAAGAAGCTTAACACTTAATGGTTATATTAGTGATTTACAGTAACTTCTCATTCAGGATTCTTTTAGATGTGTTATAGAGGTAAAATCAATAACTTCTACCAAATCGGAGAAATTTAGATGATTGGTTTTTGAAATATGGAAACAGAGAAAAAAAATCAATGATAAAAACTGAAATAACTCTAGTTTTCCTAAGTCAAGATCTAGGTGGCTCTGAAAAGAAGAATTTAGAAGGGAAGAAGTCTTGGGAATCATCACTTCACATATGGGGAAAACAGACCCAGCTGGAGCCTCATCATCTCATCCAGCCAGCAGACAGTAGACTCAGGACTCTAGCTCAGGCCTCTGAGCCCCAATCCAGTGTACATACCCATCTACCTTGTTTCTTTAGATGATGGTCCCAGGGATTTGGAGGCACACAAAAATAAATAGACATCTTGCCTTCAAGGCATTTATAGTCTAGCAAGGGAGATAACATATGTATATAAAATTAAGAGACAAATAGATATACTGTACAAAAGAGGTAGAGATTAAAAAGGAATCTTTAAATCATTTAAAGAGGTAGTAAATTTTTTTTTTTTTACAATAGTAATCAAACTTGTGAAATAGTGAACCTCCTCCCATTTGCAAGATTCCTCAAAACCAAGTACTTGGAATATAACTTAGTTAAGGATTGTGCAACACACACGATTTGGGTGTCTGATATAAACAATGCAGCTGACCACACGATGCAAATTGGATGGCATCCACTGGGCAAGTATCTCCTGGTCTGCCCATGTAAGCCAAACTGAATGAGAGAATGAGTCAAAAACGTAGGGGAAATAAAGCATAAATTCAATGACCACCACCCCAGGAGTCCAAGAGATCATCTCACCACCTCTCATTACTGGTGGATTGCTCTAAAATAAAAATACCACTCAAGCTGGGATAGAGGAAAGCCCTTGGTTTGGGACCCAGCTACAAAGTATTAGCAAAAAAGAGATTATTGCCCACTAGAGACTGTCTTCTTGGTATAACAGAAGAAGAGAAAGACCATTGAAGAGTGAGATTTATAAGAAATATGGGTCATGTGTCTGCAGCCCTAGTTGCTTGCAGAATTGGCTATGTGGGTTGGCACACAGCATTGTGAATATTAGAAACCACAAATCTCCAGGGTTTCCTGAACAAAGCAAAAGACCTTGTCTTCAGATTGCCAGGTTGAATGTTGGCTCCAACATCCAAAGAAGGGCCTGGGTAAGTTCCATACCTACCTATGCACTCCCTCCTTCTCCCCACCACCCCTCCCTCTCTTCTCACTTGGGATCTGGGTACCTTAGTGGGTCCAACTTTAGCTTATAATGCTTCTGCCAAACCCCCAGGAATCGAGCCCTCTCCATGACAACTGCCAACCAGGAATCCACAAAAAACAGTTCTAGACAATGGAAAAAAACATATTTCCATGAACAAAACCATGGGAAGCTTATTCTTTTGCTCCTAGGGGACAAGAAGCGCTACTCCCTGGTTGGATTATGCTGCCTTTGAGGGCCAGAAAAAGGAGTGAACCTCCCTGTACAGACAAGAGAGCCAATTCTAGAGAAGCTGAGCCCAAGTTGGGTCCCCTTAAAAACATTTTTGTGGGAACTGGAAATGGAAACCAGGTCCTTCCATGTTTTCATTTGGGCAGCCTTTGACTCCTGTACAGGATTATTATCTTAAGTTGTAAGTAAATTAAGCAAAGTCTTTTAAAAGGTATAATTGAAGAGAAAAAAGGAAAAATGAAATGAGTTTTTAAATCTTCAGGATAAAGTAGAACTTGGATACAAATAAGCTACCTTGGTACACTACACTTCCATGTACACTTTCTGGAATGTTCTTTCCAATCGCCCTTCATTTCTCTCCATGCTCTGAAATATTGCTTAGCCCTCTCTCATCCACAGTGGTTCCAGGAGCTGCAGGAGTAGGTCCTGTGTCACTTTTCCTTAGTCCCTATATCCAAAGCATTTGTATTATATATTTATGTACTTTTCCTTCTACCCCTACCTCCTCCAAAAAGAAGAAAGAGGAGGAGAAAGAGGGGAGGAGAAGAAGGGGGAAGAGGAATAGGAAGAAGAGGAGAAGGAGGAGGAGGAGAGAGAGAGGAAAGAGGAGGGAGAGAAAAACAGGGTGTATATAGGGAGATTCCATCTTTTCTTTCTTGTTCTTGGTGCTTTCCACACATGCTGGGAGATCAGAAATATCAGGGGGATTCCTTAATGAATAAGCAAAATTTGAATTTGCATTTCCCGAGCATCCAGCAGATCAGAGAAGCCAGAACAATGGGTAGGAGAAAGAAGACCCAACTCTGGGATGGTCTCCCTACAGGTCACATCAGCAGGGCAAAGCCCTTCTGTGTATTTCTATCCGCCTATCTAATTGTACAACTATGTTTTTAGAACTCAGAGGGCTGTTCTTTGTAAAACTCATGAAACCCAATTTTTTCCAATTGTAAAAATTATTTTATAAATGCCAGTGTGATCCATTTGATTTCAGTGAGCTGCTATTAAATGAGAAGAAGATAACATTTGGAGGGTAAGTCTGTGTTTAAAGGGTTTTGTTTAACAATGCTAAACAGGACACCTTTTTCTATTTGGAAAAAAAAAAAAAAAAGTCCCTCTTTCAATGGTAATGCTTGGAATTTCAGCTTAAAGTACAACAGACTTTCAGAAAGGCACTGGAGAAGTGGCTGATGGTCCTTGTGGAATCCCTCGGTCAAGAGTTTCCTTCTTTCAGCCTCGATTGTCATTTGAGCATATTGACCTGTCCCTGACAGGAAGTCCATGAAAGCCAGAGGAGGAGAAAGCGACTGCAAGCCTGCTGCCCAGCATGAACAAGAACAGAAGGCAAAACGGTCACTTCTGGGACATATCACACAACTTGGAAATGGTGTTCAATAAAAGAAAAGATAATTTGGGGCCACACAACCTGGAGTGAACATATGACCTGCAGTCACTGGTCTGGATTTAGAAAACTGCTTTGATCCCCAGAGGGTAGATTGTTAATGAGTATTTTAAAGGACAAGACTGAGGCAGCCTGATAGAGTGTGAAAGGGTCCTGGTTTTGAAGGGCTCCAGTCTTGCTTCCACATCTGTAAGCAACTGGAACTCACTCTGAACAAGACACTTTACACCTCCCTGAGAATGTGTCCTTTTCTATGAGATGGGAGGCAAGGATCACCAGATGAACTCTCTGGTCCATTCTACACTCAGATCTAGGTTTTTATGACCACAGTAACACGGAAAAGATTCAAAAACAAGAGCAATTAATGCTTTTACCTTTTTGCTACCAGGAATGAAGGTCAAGCATCCTTATTATAAAAAGTAATTTTTCTTACTTACATGCTAACAATCAGGACATAATTTATATAGAAATACAAGGATTGTATGTAACTGAAGCAACTACTGTCTACTTCCTGAATTTGATGTGCTCATCCTTGTCACTTCTTTTTCATGAAATAAATGCTAATTACTCAAAGAGTTCAAGCCTCAAATGCAAAAAATTATCATCATATAAATCACAGACAACAAGGAGGTGGAAAAAGTTAAGTGTATTCGAAATTTTTCAAGCTTATACAAAACCCCAGTAGTATAATCCATCCCCATGTTTCTACCCCAGCCCTCTGCCCCTGCCACTCTGTCTCCGCCCATTCCCCCACCCCTCCCCAACATACTTTTTTTCTGGAGCATTTTAAAGTAAATCTCAGCTAACTCGTCATTTCATCCATAACGTCTGCAGTCTTCATCTCTGATACAGATATTTTCTTAAGAAAAAACTCATGCCATTATACCTGATAATGTTTAAAAAATCCTTTCTTATCACGTAAAATATCAGTCCATATTCAAAGTTCATTAATCATTTATAATATATTTTTTCCTTTCAGCTTTTGCCTTGAATCAGCACCTCAACAAGGTGCAACTGATTTCACCTAACTCACAATCCTTTGTCTTGTAAATATTTCTTCCAGATGCTAACATTACTTAGACACAAAATATCTGGAACGCAGATAATGTTTCAGATAAGGCCAGCTTCCTTGCTACTAAATATTTCATTATCTGAAATGTCTGATTCTATGAATCAGATATAAATGTAGTTAAAGGCTCAGAACCGGAAAAATATCCCGCAGTTCTCATGGTTTTCCCAAATGCGTAAATGATTTAGGCAACTTTAACTGAGCGCTCTAAAGAGATTTTGTTAAACTTTACAACATTCTGGGGGAAAATACATCTGACTAATGGCCTTTATTTTACCCATATACAAGCTGGATTTTCTAGACCGTCAAGCAGCCCGCAGCCCGCGAGCAAATGTAGCATTTTTAGTGGCAGCTCCACTTACGAAAAAAAAAAAATAAATAAATAAATAAGAAAAACTTTAACTGAATGTGGGACGAGGTCGTCTTTGGAAATATTGCTAAGATCGCTAAACTGTCTTTGACGTTGACTTTTGGGAAGAGGAAGGTGAACAGTTTCTCCATTCAGCTCCACGAGGCTTCTCTGGTAACACACAGGCAACTAACTGCTGTGACTCATGACTAGAAATCCTGTTTTATAACACCAGTCTGTGTTTTGTAACACACACCAACATAACAAAATAAAATAAATAAATAAAGACTATTTAGAAACCAAAACCAAGTCCTGCACCTGGCACTGGTATCAAGATCTCAAGATGTCAGAGTGGCTACTTAATCCAGATAAAGTGGGCAAGGCCTTATCCCTTCCTTGGCAGGAAAGTGGAGGCTTCCTGCCTGCTGCACACATGCCCACAGGAGGAGCAACCATGAATTTAATTTTCTTAAAACAGAAGCATTTTCAGACTTGTGTTTTCCTGGATAGTTGCCTAGTGGCTGTAATCCATAAGGGCGTGTAATTGACAGTAATGTGAATCACTCACTGAAATTCTGGCACCAAAAAAAAAAAAAAAAAAAAAAAGAGTTTTTTTTTTTTTTTTCAGGAAAAAATTAAGGATTGGATTCATCTTGTCCATTGAAAACAGCAATTACTTTACATTTTAGCTCATTAGCTACCTAGCTACCTTTATATAAAAAAATTCCTGTGATTTGCACTATCACAATGTGTTGTAAAGGCGCAGTTGCACAATGCATGCAATTGGATGGGTTGGGTCAGACGTAATCTGTGAAATGGCAGATTTAGATGGGTCACTTGATATAGCATACACGGAATTCCTCTCCCAAGAGTGAAATCCAGGAGACGGTCCAACCAGTGATTTTTGTCCCTTGAAAAACTGCTGTCTTCCCGGGGCCTTGTAATTATTATGGTAATACTCAGGGCAGATGGATCAAACTGCCTCGATGTCCAGGAGTAGCCTCAGAATTCCTTTCACTGGAACCCAGACACAGGCAGGGATCTCCAAAAGCAGGACTGGGGAAATTTCCCCAGATAAAACCTGTTAAAAACGTATAAGCTTTTAGACCTGGTAAAGCATTTTCCCAATCTATTAATTCTTTTTGAATGAGAGAGAGAATCATCTGAATTAACTTCACTATCAACCTGGAAGGGCCCCCCTTTTTCCAAAGCACAGACATGGAAAATAAACACTGGAAATCTACATATTTAATTCCATTTAGATAAACTCTGATTCCACCTGAACCCTATAGGTTCAGAGATTTATCTGAAACTCCAGCACCTGTGAAACTTGAAGCCCTTGTCCAGACCTGCTTCCGGTCCCTGGGAGAACAGGGGTATTTTGAACTGTGTAAAATCCCAGGAATATCTGAAAAGACAAGCAAACAAACTTGGGCTTTAGAATGTTGGGGTGTTGTTGAGGAGACGTAGTATGGAAAGAGGAAACAGCTCTTTCCCTCAATTGATAACACTCTAGGAAGATGGTTCAGATTAATTTCCTAATAATGGAATTCTTAGAAGTAAAATTGAAGTCAAATTTCACTAAATTGGAGGCTATATCAAGATTGTGAGGAATGAAACTAAAATTCACTGTGTGCTTTATTATTACCAATAATTGAAAAGCTTCCTATACAACAGTTGGGGGATGGGATTATTAGCTCATAATGGTTCTCATCTCTGACAGTCACCACTAATCTCCTTAATTCTGGCTTATTTTCAAGTAGTTGCTAATTGGCAAAATGAAGGTGGATTCTTACCACTAAAAAGGGAGACAACTATGCACATAACTAGGACCTGCAAAAATATTTTCCATGTGCATCTCAATTATAAGACAGTAGCAGATTGTCAAAATCTGAGAAGTAACATGTAATACATTTAAGTAGATCTTTGCAGTCATTCTCTTTGTTTCTATATGAATACATTTTACATGAGCCCAAATAACTGGAAATGTGTTATTTATTTTTATAATTGAGAAAAATGTGTTAGCACTCTGGAATGTCCATGTGTGGAAAAATAAAACATTATATGGAATTGCACACACATATGATTTATAATACACATATCCAGGACCAGGAATCCTAACGAAGAACCTTATTCAACAGAAAAACATTTTTTTCTTCAGCATTTGCAATTCTGGTATACCATAATGCTGAGGCCAAGCATATATTTTATTAATTTAAGTCCTAGCTAAGCAATAAAATCTGTGTCATTTTCAAGAAAGAAAATGTCTTTCATAAACCTTAAATTTGATGTCTATTTATGCCCCTGCCCTGTGGTGCTACCACCAGATCCTACCCTTTAGGTCTGAGGTCCTTACCCTCTGCTGGAGCCCAGGGTGTTGACTGCCAATGACTCTCAGTTGAATGGTTCCCTGAGCTTCGCCATTAGCTAAAGGGAGCAGCCCTGCCCACAGTTTTGCCTGTCCCTGGGTGCAGCTGGCCTCCAACAGCTGGTTGATACAGAGTAAGAGATTCAGCCCTCTTGCCTCAATTAGGGACATTACTGAAAGGCTATTCCACTTCTGATCTTCCTTTGGCATCTGCTTAAGCCTAGGTTCCAGCTGCTTGACAGTTCAATTTTTCCTGCCCAGTGCAGATACCCCCACACCATACAGGTGTTATGCCTAAGAGGACCTCCCCAAGAAACTTTCTGTATGCAAATTGCAGAATCTCAGTGTCTATTCTCTAGAAAACTCAATCAAAGATAACATTCATTTATTCAAAGATACTTGAGTGAAGTAACTAGTTGGGAATAATGATGCATTTTAGATGAGAATGAGAATATGATAGACCCTCACTTTAGTCAGGATGGTAGACTCAACTTAGTTTTTATGCCAAGAGGGTTATTTCCAGAATTTTCTAAGTCTAGCGGTGCAAGGTGAGCTGAATTAATGTTGATAGTACAATATGAGAAACTTGATGTGAGGTTTTGGCCATGTGTAGATGCAGAGTGTGAGCAGTTGGCTCTTCTGTTTCAGGGCACATTTACCCAACCTTCCAGAATTCTTCCTTCTAAGTGAGACTCTGGGGTAGAATGAGGGAGAACTCACTAACCATTATAGAATAGCTTTAACCCTATGAGCACCTTTGAGAATGGGACCCACATCGGTCATTTTGTCCACTAGAAATCCAACCGAAAGAAACACATCAATAGAATCTCAGGTAAAGTAATTGAGGGCAATAAAAACATATTCTTCTAAATGATACTGTCCCCGAGTGGCTCCCATAATGAAAATGAGAACATCTTCCCGTCTTTCAAATCACCCCAATTATACAAGGATTAGGTAACTTCCACAAATCAGGCCAGGGAAAGTTTTCGATTGGAAAAGTATCAGACAGAACTGGTTTTTGAAGGGAGCGGAAGGGAGGAGAGCGGGGAGGGATGGTGGCATGGACCTATCTCATCCCATAATCACTTTCCTTTCCAACCTTGAAAACCATCAGCTGAGCTGCCTCCAAGAAAGTATCTACTTTGCTCATATTTTGCTGTGTGAGACAGCAGCACAAAGTAAAGAAGGTTCCTCTCACTGTGTATTAAAGACTCCCATCTGAGAAAGGAGGGGAAGGGCAAAAGAGGGTACAAGAGACGGCATCTCTATCCAGAAAATCAAAGAAGGCCCAAAGCGCTCGACTCCGTCCTGCTCACTTCCATTTGCTCTCAAGGAGCTTGCCAAGAGATACCTAAGGAAGGAAGAATCACTGTGAAGCTTGAAAACTAGGACTTAAATTTCACGTGAAGAGAGGGACTTTGCATGTCAGGCAGAAAAACATTTATTCTCCTCCTACAATAATTTCAAAGTGCTTTTTGACCTTGGAAGAAAAAAAAAAAATCAGTGTTAAGACAGAATTGGTTAGGTCATCGCCTAAGGAGGCATAAAAGGCCACCAGGAAATAAATTAAAATTAAAATAGATTCTTTTATTGGGTCACATCTCATCCTCTCATTTATAAGCAAGGTTTCTACTCAAGGAATTGATACTGCAGGGGATAATTTTGGTCCTTCTGTTTTGACTCAAGAAAAAGTTATAAACAAAAGTACAGAGGAGGTTGCTCAGGAGGCTTAAAGGACATTTTTAAAGGATTCCAAGGAAAAGTACAATAGTCTTGGAATCACCAGGTCCTGGGAAAGGAGGGAAATGTACACGCCAGATCAGACAAACAGAGGAGTGTCACATGTTCTGACCTTGAAGCAAATGTCATTTCTTTGGAGGATTTACCTTAAAATTCAGCAAATCATCTGTGATGATCAGAACATCTACTTTAGAAACTGTTAAACATTTTAGGATTGCTTTTCCCTCTATAGACTGGAAAAAATATAGGATATCTCCCTGGATACTACATCCTCCGTTCTTGGAAAGGTCAGCCAATTCTCTTCTCTAATAGGTAGTTTTCTATTTTGGATTGACATAGGTGACAACGTTAACTAAAGACGTTCCTTTACCTTTTACTCTATAGATTTGATCATCTGTTTTATAGAAACCTCGTATTGATAATGAAAACAAATGGTGTGTGAGAGGAAACTCCAGAAAATAAACACGTGCTTCATTTTTAGCAAGGTTTTCAAGTATTTTTCAAATTCTGGATGAGATTCTGACTCTGATTCAAACTGCTGGAGGGAACTTTAAAACAATGAGCCCTAAAACTGAAACTTAAAAACATATGGTAAATTTTCAGACATAAAGAAGCCCTCTGAGTTGTACTGTTGATTTCTAAAATAACATAATATAAATCTCACAATATAATATTGAATAATATATCTCAGTATAATTTTGAATGACTGTTAACTATTAAAAGATTATCGTTTTTTCCCCCAAGCTCAATTGTGTAGGAATAGTGTCTGGTCTTAAAAGTGTGTATGTGTCTGTACACACACACACACACACACACACACACACACACACACACACTTAAAATCTACAGATGTTAATTGAGCACATAGTAGATATCAACCATCCTGCCTAGTTATATCAAAGATAAGAGATATATCTAATGGGACGAAGCTACACAAACCACTGTAACACAAAACTATTTTCTGCTGTTGTCTTTACAGTGTGCTTTGGGGGTAGAAGAGCTGCAGCGATAAACAAGGTGGTTTATAGTGGAGCAGAAAGACTTGCATAGGTGCAGAAGTTGGTGAAGAACATTCCAGGACAAACAAAACCCAGGAGATAGAAAGTCAGTATGCCCATGCATGGAGTCTCCCAAGAACTGAACACCAAAGATGGCAACAACTGCCTGCCTGGTAAAAGTTACAAAAAGAGCAGTGGAAAGATGAGAGTCAGGTTGAGAAGAGCCTTGAATGCCGTACTAAGAAGTTTAGATTGCTCAGGCAAAGGAAAGCCCTAGACGGTTCTAAAGGAATGGAATAAGAAGATCCTTCGAGCAGTGGAACAGTGGAAGGTCATAGTTCCCCCACTCCCTCCCCTAGCACTGGGGAAGAGGCTAGCAGGAATTGCTAAAAGTAAGGGTGGTATTTTCTAAGACACCTGGTCTCAGAGAAAAGAATTTAGCTAAGGGATTTTGTTTTCATTTTTAAATATACTTTGCTGTGTATAGTTGAGGTTTATAACATATTATGGGATACAATAAAATGGGTACTGTAGTGAAGCAGATTGACTTATCTAGATCTCACATAGTTACTCCAGGCATGTTCTTAGCGTGACCCACCAAGACTCTGATCTCCCACTGGAAGATTCACATGGTGACCCTTACTGTTGGTGTCCTACTATATTCATACTGCAAAGCAAACAACTTACTTGTGCCAACCCACAACTTGAGCACTCTGAAGACTCACCTCCTGACAAATCTTAAAGTAAGAAAAATACTTCAAGCTGAATCTGTCACTAACAACTTTACATGGCTTCTTGTTCCTGTGTTGCTCATTGAGATGGCCTGGCTATCAGGAAGGCAAGTTGGAGGCAGATATTTCTGATGGTGACCCTTACTGGCATCTGCTTTATCCTCCTTCATGTTAAATATATCAACACATGTAAGCTCCTTCAAACAAAAGGCCAAAGTGAGGATGCGAACCACAGAAACCTGAATTTCCTCCTCATTGTCTACATGGACTAAGGAGCCTCTGAATTTATATAGTACGTGGAGAGTAAAGAGGGAGGGTGCTCCTGTTTTTAATGATTTGATTCCTTTTTGTGGCAGTCTCTGATGCCAGGAAAGTGGTTAGTTTACAGATTGGAGAAATCTAGGACCAAAGAGTAGACATTATTGGAAATCAGTGTTTTGATGGAGTCAGAGGCTGAGTTAGCAGCAGCATTGCTTGGTGGCGGCACTCTCTTGGGGAAGCCTGCCAAACTCCTTTCCACTGCAGACTTAAATGTCCTCAATCCATGGAGATCAATTCGATTCCTGAGCCCAAACGGCAAGCTAAACTACCAATGACGCCTTGCACAGTGTTTTAAGCGACATAATCAACTGGAGAGGGACTTGCATCAGTTAGACTTTGTCTCCTTAAAAATCAAGAGTAACAGTGGTAAGAGAGAAGTTTTTAACAAGGAGGAAAACCCTAGACAGTTGTCTCTAAGATTCTTCACCACAGCTTCAAGGACAACCAGGAAAAGAGCTGCTATTTGAGGCAACTTCATTATAAAATCATTTTTAATAAGCAATCTTAACAAAGAGAGGGAATACTCTTGTGGAGAAACCCTCCAGGGACCCAGAGGCTGCCCAGTTAAGTTATTAGGAAGTTTCACACAAGGGACCAAACAGCTATTTCATTGGCCTCGGGGGACAGAGTTTAGTTTCCACCTGTTCTCTAGAGGCACTGGTGTTATCCTGTCTACCAACCGCACAGACTGGTAACAATCAATTATCCTGACACCCCAACTTGGTGAGGAAAAGCAAATTTTCAGTTTTGTCGACACAGAATGACATGGTGCAAGAGAGACAGATAAATTAACTCAATATGCTTCATTATTCTGGAGACTTTTAAGAATGTGCAGCTGACAAAATGCCCCATCTGGACCTCTGTGTTCTTTAAGAGAAACAATAGAAACCCATTCTCTGGAAATTGAGGAATGCCAAACGTGAAGAAAGGGGTGTAGTTGTCTTCTTATTGTATTGTCCAGCAGTATGAGGGAAATCATTCTTTGTGGTGAAAAAATAATAATCTGTACAGTTTACTTCACCTGCCTAAGGGGTGAGCAAGACTCGGGGTTCAAATTTTTATGAAGCTATTTGTAGCCAAGTTAAGAGGGTTGGAGAGACTCAGGGTCTCAGAGCATCCCAGTAGCCTCCAGCCAATTAGCAGCAGAATGAAAGCAAGCAAGGAGAACCATTAGTCACGAAATTCAAAGTGCATATGTATTTTTCAAGTTTCCCTGCTCATTCCCTGCCTCTGATTTTAATGGAATGGCAAGAACTGGTCTTACAATTAGACTTTAAAACTGAGGAGACAGAGAAAAAGGGAAACACTTTTTCTTCACTGTCAGAATAGCCTTCCCTTTTTGAGCTAGATCTTTCCTGCTCAGTAAGCATTCTTTCTACACAGTCGATCACAGGAACAGCCAGAAAAGAATCTCTATCTAAGGATAAGAATTTTATCTGGGTTCAGAGATGGCACGGAGGCCAGGAACATCTGATTCATATAATGCTAAGAGACAATGGCAGAAAAAACATTGTTTATAGGTCACTGCGTTTTTCACACACATTCTGTGGCTCCCCATTGGTTATGCCATCTCCTCCCGATGCTCTCTCTTTTCCTTGCTAACACTCTACTCCAGTCTGGCAGGTCCACACCACCATCCCTGGAGCCTCCCTTGACCTGCTGATCATATCTCCTCAAGACCCTTCCAGACCAAGCTCAGGACACCATTGTGCTTCCAGCCCACACGACATTTAAACACATAATCCAACTGGAACCTCAACCCTGTGTTTTCCTGCAAGTCTTTCATTACTAAAAGTTCCTCAAATAGACCTGTTCTTTCTCCTTCCGACTCAATTATTAGAGGTAAGGAAAAATCAGTCAAACTTTCATTCTTTCTTTTTTACTCTTTGTGATACTGGGGATTGAACCCAGTGCCTCATATGCACTGGGCAAGCAGTCCATCACTGAGCTGTGCCCCCAGTCCTGAGTTAAAATTTCTATACCACATTGTGCTTCATGCAGTGGTAGTGATAAAGTATGGGTTAAGTAATACCAAGTTAATAAATCTGCCTGGCTCCCAGCCCTATCCGTGCAGAGGGATTGGTAGCAATCTGCTTTCCAGCCTTCCTGCCTTAGATCCTAGTATTACAGGTTTCTAGATTATCCATCATATAATCTCTTCTCCAAAATGAACATTTAAAATAAATTATTTAAAAAGAAAGAGTTAAGTGAGGAGGAAAATAGGGGGCAAATCACAGAAGGGTTTACCAAATAGGAGGCCATTTAGAAAATAAAATATTTATGGATTACTTCCCTATCACTGAATCCAATTCTGAATCTAGCACATTCTAGTATATTCTGCTTCTCAGTTTGCGTTTTTTTTTTTTTTTTTTTTTTTTTTTGCGGTACTGGGGATCGAACTCAGGACCTTATGCTTGCAAGGCAAGCACTCTTATCTCCCCAGCCCTTCAGTTTGCTTCTTAATCATTGTGCTTGGCTGTTGGTGTTTGGAGCTAGAGTCGATGCTCAGGTGATAAAAACAGTCAAACAGGGAAAGAACTACCATTCCTACGTAGGAATAAATGTTTGTCCAGAGGTAGAAGTGGAGTGGGTGGACAACATTCCACTGGAAGGAAACGTGGGCAGTCGAAGGCAAAAGGTGAACTGCATAGCTTGGAAATGAAAATGTTAGTCACTCTAACTTGTTAGGTATGGACATTAATTATAATCTAAAGGGCCATGTGACCATAAACATGCTAATTTCAAGGCTGCATAACTGATAAGAAATTTAATGGAAAAAATTGTGTAGCTGATGAAGTTAACGTAGAGTGATAGCCCGGTTTGCATTTTGAATGTATTTGTATTTCTGCTTGTCCTACAGGTTTAGTCCTTTGCATGTGGATCTAAACCCACTCTAAATCCAATCCTAAATTCAGGTGGGTTCAGCATCCTCAAAACTTAGTTCTTTGCTTCTCATATATCCCTTTGATATAGATATATTCCAGGTCCCTAGCCATTTTTCTAGCTTTTAGGGTTTTGTTTGTTTTAGGTTTGGCTTCAAGGAAAACCTAGTGTCCTGAGTCATACTATCTATGTGGCACTGAAAGTTGTACTTGAATTATCAAGTTGGTTTGACAAAAGAATATCACACAAATTTATTGTAAATGTCATTGATGGCATTTAAAGGATTTCTTTCAATGGGAGATAAGTCCATGCCATAAGAAATACACATCATTTCTAGTAAGGGGTGGGGGGACAATTCTTGTAGAAGCCTGAGTAACTACTTGAAATGGTTGTTTTCATTGTGGAATCAGTTGTGTTGTAGGAACAGTGTCATTAAGTAGATGCCAATTCTCTGATGGCTTAGAGTGTTGAGAGGACAAGTAATGATCATTTTAAAGAGGGAAGGCTGTGTAATTTCTTGCACACCAGCATGGCTAGATGAATTTTTTTCATGTAGTGGGAATAACTAACATTTTCCTCTTTTGTATAATCAGTTGGTTCTTCACACTTAGAAGCCCATACAGGTAAAATAGTTGTAATATAAAAGAAAACCTCAATCAGTGGTAGGAATGACTATGTTGCAATTTTTTTCTATACTTTAGAACGAAGGTCTTCATTTTAGAAGCAATTCAGCTCTGTGGATGGCCTTTAAATCCTGGCTTCACCACATGCTAGCTAGTTGTAGGACCCTGAGCCTCAGTCTCCTCCTGAAGAGTGGGTGCAGTAGCAATATCTACCTCCCAAAGTTGTGGTAAATAAATAGATGAACACTTACAGAGTGCTTCAGAAAAGTGCCTAGCATTAAGTGTCACAAAGTATTAGCTAATGTTGATACTGGAGATAACAGTGTGACTCTTACACACGAAGAGGCAATCTATTCTGTTTCGAGTCTAAGCTCTGCCCATGACCGCCTGGGTGAGCTGACAGGTTTTTTCACTTCTTTGAGCTAAGTTACTCATTCCTCAGATTAGTTTTCTTATCTAAAATGTGGTGCAAGTAGTACAAAGCTCATGGAACTTATGAGGAGATTAAGTGAGATAATGATGTAAAGCACGAAACACATGCCTTTAGAATTGCTTAGCAGGTGGCATTTTTCTGCTGCTGCTGCTACAACCACAGGTAATTCTGCATTAGAATTGTCATTATTGAACTAGAAGTAATGCAAATTTCTGTAATAGACATGTAGCCCTTCTTTAAAATACAACTCCACAATGTCTAAGAGTTTATTAAATATGTCATACCTCTACACATTAGTACCTGGTAGACTAGACATTTTTGTTTCCTCCCTAGTGGTCACCATGGATTTTAATCAATCCTATCTCAACACACCCTTTTGAGCCTATGTAATGAAACAGGAACACAAATACTTTGGGTCCAGACTCAGGTTATGAATGTGGAGTCTATTAACCAAGCACACTTGAATTGGCTGGATGCTTTGATGGAAGCACTGAGCTAAATATTCAGCTTTTCAGTGGAGTTCACAAATCCTTACTTAAACTATGTTTTAAGACTATGAAAATCTTCTACCTTGGAAGAACTGGCAGGGCCAAGTGCAGGCCATTTACTCTAATCTGATGAGACAGAGAACTCCTGTTAAGCTTAGGAGAGCTTGACTGTAGTGCACAGGCTGACTCTAAAGGTAATCAGTTCTAGGTACTCCAAAAGGGTTTTTACTTCTTCAGGTCAGCTGAGCTTGAAGGAACTGGTCAGGTGTTATCTGGGTTGGCATGAATGGGAATAAGAAGCAGGGACTTTTTTCTTTCAGGACCTAGGGCTGAGTCTTTATCTTTCACGTCACTGCTATGGTTGCTTGGATCACAGCATCAGAATCCTGGATTTTCTCCTTGATTCTTTTCCTTCCCATACTTCCAGTTTAGCATGCATTCCAATTATCAGCTGAATCTTCTGGAACTGGTACACTTGCCATTGGTGCTTTCAGTTGTTTTCTGTGATTATGTGTTCATACCCTCCCTGTCTCTCCCACCCCCAGTCCCTTCCCTCAACTAGTTTGTAAAGTCCTTATGGGTAAAGCATCTGCCAGCACATAGCAGGTCCTCAGTAAAAGACTGTCCATTAGGGAGCTCTGTAAGATCCATCACCTATATTTTGGTTATGCCCCACTGTCAGCCAACTTGACGTCTGGGATGGCCAGTAGGCTTAGTGAACTTAGCAATAGTCTTCCAGACATTTCATGAGCACTAGATTATCCTTTTTCCTGACTACTTGTCAATGGATAGACAGGATCTGGATAAAGGCCTACTAAAAGAACTTTGGTATGGCTTCTTCTCATGTCTATCCTAAGGAAACACTGTGCCAGCAACTGAAATTATAATTGCTGTGAGTCACACTGTGAGTCACATGGGTTGTCACGGCAACCTATTAACTATATCACCAAAGCACCTCTGTTAGCTATGCCAAGGAAGGTTTCTGCACTTTCCTGGACTGTGAAAATTATGTGGGTAAGCCTCAAGTTTGAGGTTGCTGAGAGTCTACAATCAAAAAGAATGGCCTCAAGGAAAGGAAAAGAAAACGATAAAATAAGGTTATTCTAGTTCCTGGTTCTCCTGAGTAAATGGCAACAATTGTGACAAATTGTTGGGTTCATTTTGTGGTATCAACAAATGCCTAAGGAGAGGAGGTTGAGGCCTCAAAACTAATTTTCTCTAAGTCAAATTCAAAGCCAAGTCTCTGGGAGTGAAAAGTGAATACATTAACCTATTCCACTTTAAATGATTGCAATAAACACGTTTTTATGGAGGCAAAAGATTACTCTGAAAGAAATATTCAGGTTTGTGCTAAAATATATTTACTATTGGGAACTAAAACCATTATAAATAATAGTACTTTAATTTGATATATTTGAGGTGTTAGTCTGCTGCAACCAAACATTTGAGAATGTAGTAAGTTACCTTTTAATGGTTATTTATGTTAAAATTAAAACCGTTTAGAAGGTTCAGAAGCAATTTTTGTATTCTGGGAGGAAAATTCAAACGAACACATTTTCTTGATTGCTTACCACTGAGTAACCTGAACTTTTTTTTTTTTTTTAATCATTTGACCATCCTGGAGTGTGAATGCAGGAGGAGGTGCAGGGTTGGACCAGAACAATAAGGAACATAAACAAGGCTCAAAACAGGAGGAAGAGGGCTGGGGTTGTGGCTCAGTGGTAGCGCACTCACCTAGCATGTGTGAGGCACTGGGTTCGATTCTCAGCACCACATATAAATAAAGAAAATAAAGGAAAAAAAAAAAAAAAACAGGAGGAAGTGGCAGTAATCAGATGTCCTTGGGATAATCTGGGGGCCTCCCAGGTGTCCCCTGGCCTGTTTTGTGGTGGCTGTCTTATATATTCCTTAAGGTTATGACTATGATGCTGAACTTCCCAGTAGCAGGAAATAGCTAAGATGTTCTGTTGTATTTTTTCATCTTCATATTTGTCCTCTTGAAACATTTTAGTAAATGTGAAACTATCCAAGTAGAATTAGATTAAGAAGTCAGGAGTGAATGGCCAGTTGTCCTTGGCAAATAATACAAACCAAAACAGCAGTTGATTCCAAGAAAAAGATATTTATCCACACAGTACTATTTCATCAGGAAGGAGACCAGAACAAACTTGTGAAACACCAAAGCAAAAGCAATCTTGCAAGTGTCCAACCAAATCCATGTGCTATATAATCACCATGAAAATTAAATTGAAATTCCACGCCACAGTGTAAAATTGATCTAATATGTCCCTGTCCCACAAGTACAAACTCTCTTTCATGTTCGCACACCAAAAACCAATAGCAACATTTGCTATCAACAATTGAAAAACATCACAAATGTAAGAAGTCCTTGACCAATTTGGGCATGATGATCTTGTCCTGAAAGCCCTAAAGCCTTGTCTTCTCTCACCAGCCAAATGAAGTTCAAACACTTAAGACAGCCTTCTTAGGAACTCAGGTGAACCTGAATACTCCCAGGACTATGTTCATGGATTCTTCTGAAGCTAACAATCAAATTTCCTCTCATGGGAGTTCATGGCTCAACTCACCCCCCCAAAATTTTTTTTTAATAAGCAATATCTATATTTCCAGATAGCACCATGGCCTAAAATATTACCACATGTTACAACTATTCAGGTTCATTTTGTAGTTCTTGCACCTCTCACTGGGGGGCCTGTGAGCTGACATGCTGGTCTGATAATATATTCTGCAACTGTACACATTAATTTGTAAGTTGAACAATCTTTCTGTGAGGGCACTTAGGAAACTCAAATTGAGCTCACTAATGTGGGGAGACTTCAGCTGTCAATGATTATGTAGTCAAGTCTTGACCAAGGTTTCCAGAACTTTGGCTAAAAATGGAAATTTTGAGACAGTACAAAAATGAATTCATACACTTCAGTGATAGTGAAACTTCTTGAAGAACAGATGTCAAGATGATTTAAGAGGAGCTGGAATTACATATCTCAAAAAAACTTATAGGCAAGTTAGGGCAGTTCAGTTTTCAAGAAAAATCCGACAGATGCTAAAGAAGAAGTCATTTGGGTGACTGTTATTAGAGAAAGAACTGATTGATTTTATTCCTCCTCATAAGGTTGGGACCCTGTAGAGATGCTAAGATCAGAAATATGATGGGATGTCTGCTGAGTTGGGTGACAAAAACAATCTCCAAGTTTCAGAGGCACAGGGGACTTTCACAGTTCTGCACTTGGACAATTCAATTTCTCCTTGACGCATGCAAGGTTCTGGGTCAATGTCTATGCAGCTGCTATCCTTTGCAACTCGTCATTGGGTGGTTTTATTCTGGGCCTTCTCCCCCAAATCATGAAGGTAAATATATTTAAACAAAAAAATTTCTGAACTAAACCTCTCTCTCAACCATATAAAGAGCTTTAAGTCTTTCTAGATTAACTTTCTGTTTAATGACTAAACATTTTCCTACTGATTTTTTGATGTTAGAAAAACACTTAAAGTCCACCCACTCTGGCTATATCTTGATTTTATGTTAAAGCAGATTTAGCTGATGAAGTTCTTTAAGCCTTTGTCAAAAGGCCCACTTGGTTACATTGCCTGTTATTGGAATATCAATTTTTCCTCACTAGCTGCCGTTCTCATGCTGTCACCTAAATCTTCCATGAGTTCTACTTAACCACAGGCTGTTATTCTATCTACAGCAGGTCAATGAAATTATTTTCTGGATGACAATTCCTTGAATGTCTTTACAGATGGACCGTCCGTACATTAGTAATTCCTATGGTCTCTTACTCATGTTATCTTATGAGTTACAGTATATGCTTCATGTTCAATGGAGTTAAACTAGTGGTTTTGTCCACTTCTCTAAAAGCCAAACGATATTGCAAATAGTCAGTAGCTTTCTGGATATTGATTGCTAGGCGGCTAGGAGTCCATACCCCAAACCACCATAAACAGTAGGCACAATCAACAGCCCCTATTTGGGAGAGGCCCAGGACTGAGCTAGCAGAAAGACTGAATTACTTACCACCTCTAGAGTGGGTCCCTCCAGGCCAGGGACGAGCTCATGGGCAAGGCTGTGCAAGGAAGCGCTCTGTACCATGCCTGCCCTGCGGATATACAGAGGACTTCAGTCTCCTGCACTGTCAATCTCTCAGTCATCATGAGCTCAATTATGCACCGACAACAGCAAGAACAACAAGAACAACGACAAAACAACCCCCAAAAAGCTAAGGGTCACAGACTATCCTGATGGAGGGACAGCCAACTGAAACTGTGCTTTGAGAGATGGAGGTGCCATCCTGATCACGTGTCCAGTATGGGGAGGACCTTTCATTGTTCCTCAAACAAGCATTCCGTGGGAGCCCGTGAGAGAGCCACGTGGAGGGACTGCAGGACTGGGGCCTAGGAGGCAGGCAACTTCTCATTGAATTTGATGCTTTTTTTCTTTTTTCTTTTTTTTTTTTGTTTTTTGTTTTTTTGTTTTTGCATTTTTGTTCTCTACAAATACAGATAGACAGACAGACAAACCCAAGAGCAGATTTCAAGAATCAACTGAGGCACAAGCTGAACTACTTTGATGTTACACAGATTTTTTTCCCCAAATATGAGCACATGAAATAAAAAAAATTTAAAAAGTATAATTAAGAAAAATTTGGGGATATATCCTTGTCATTCCTATATTGTGCCAAAATAGCTCCACTGCTTGCCTTAAAAAGATGCCCAAACACATCTCATAGGTAGCACAGATCTGTGGTCTAAAATAGTCATCAAATTCTAATGACACCATTAATTCAAAGCCTGAATGATATGCTGGTCCAGTGCAGTGAAAGTTGACTGCCTGTGTCAATGACATATGATTTCCTCCTGAGGTTCAAGGCACAAACATTATTGCTCAGATTGCAAATCACAACACCTTACATTGACGTGAGTTTGTAAACTTAGGGTGTAGTTTGAATGAAGGCAACTGATGAAAGCAGTTGAACCTGAGAAGTGGGATGAATACAGAGCATAAATCCAGCACACATTTCCACATCAAACTACCGATGCCATTTACCAGGGCCCTCGTAGGTCATGCCCATGGTCGAGCCACAGCACCTCTATTCCCAGTCAATATCTCTGCTCCACACACATAAGAACAAAACAGCCTAGTTTGTGAACTAGTGGAGAGGAAAAGGAGACCAAAGTTTAAAAGAAATCAAGGTGATGTTTCCTAGAAACATACCAACTCTTCTAAGAAGGATCCAGAGGGAGGGTGATCAGTAAGTGATTGATCCTCCTGGCTAGATTTCATGATTTTTCTAACGATTCATGGCTTGAAACACTAGTATTCAGCAGAATATGTCTAGCCTCTCTCTTCAACACACACTCAGTACAAACAGGTGGAGATGTACCACTTCCGACCACTACAGGTTGAAAATATGACCTCTGTTGACCATGGATCACAGCTGGAACATTAGTTTATCGAAGGGTCACAGCAGCCAGACATATGCGAATTCCAACTCTTCAGAAAACTTTGGACAAAAAAAAAAATGCGTTACTTACATGTATGTGTCTTCTTTGTTACTGAGATACCTGGAAGAGAAGAAAAAATGACAAAGGTAAGAAAATGTCCTCTCTGAGCTCCACTGATTGTACATCATTCCAGGGTGTGCTCAGGAACACCATTTTGGTCAGATGGCAATGCATGGCACTGTCACCAGACCTATCCAAAACCATGCAAATGAAAATGACAGACTGTGAGTATCACCCATTGGCCTAAGTGTTTAAGAAGCAGCATGGACAGACAGTAATGGAATAGGGTGAAACAGGATGAGAGAAAGTTCTTGTTTCTTTTTTATACATCGGGGAGATGATCACATTTAGAGGCAGAGATTTAAGGGAGACATTTAAGATGCAAGAGAGTAACACCAACCTATTCAGACAAGAGCAAGCTGAGCAACGGAGCCATTAATTTGGTATGGCCATTGGTTTTGTGTTTACTTTTTAATGAAAATGACTCTTCTTGCTCACATGAAGCATAACTTTTAATGGTGAGGGAAAAATTCTTCCACAAAATGTACCTACGTGTCCATACTCATTAAGGTCATGTGGGGAATGAGTGCTTCCTCTCTGCAAATGGCAGCAAAATGTATGGAACATAACTGCATGGAAATATGAAGGATTCATGAGTCAGCACCTTTGATGTTTCCAAGATGATTGACAGATGGCGGGCGAGGAGTGGAACTAAGCAATAGTTGGCACGTAAGAGCTGATAAAGATAGCAGGGATGTATGCTTCAATACAAACAATCCTATTTCCAGTTCAGAAATACTACATCTTGAACTCATCTTATGCTCCATTCTTCTTGGGAGATATTCTCAAGACTAAATAGGCTCAAAGTAATAAAACTGTTGAAAACATTTAGCCTGTGACTAAGAACTGTGGTAAACCTTGAATTTTTTTTTTCTTTCAAGTTATTAGGAGAACTATTTAACCCTCCTTTGGAAAGTAAAAGTTGTTGAAAATTTTGGCATCCACATCAGACCTATTACTTAACTATGGAACATGTCGTACAGGGAAGAAATCTGTTATGAAAAATCCTCGGTAGACATTAAGAAAAAAAGTTAGTTCCAAAGTTGTGCTCCAAGACCAAAATCACACACTTGCTCCCCCCACAATTTTCCAAAGACCTTATTTAGGGAAGCTGAAATTACATAGCCCAACTCAAATTCTTTTCCCCCCCTTTTTATTGAGGAAAACTATATTGTTTTTCATCATGTTTGAGTTGGCTTTGCAAAGTGAAGTTAGAACCTTCTGTGAAGATCTTTGGAGGCTCTCTCAGATGGAAACCACGAAAGTGTTCTAGAATTTTTCGAAGTAACATTTATCATGGGAAGGCCACCTCCCCCAAGAACAACAGTGAGTAAAGTTAAAAATCTGAATACAGTTTGCAACTCTAGCTTATGATACCAGCACCAATAAATTGATACATTAGTGCATTTCAGCACTATGAGAACCCTGTGTGTACTTTCCTTAGGAAATGGAGCTTTCTGTAAAATCACTTTGAAGAGAAAGTGCTTAGGCTGTCACTCCTGATTATTCAAAACCTCCACACAATTGGATTTAACACAGCCCAAAACAGACCTATCTATATTCGCTGAGTGTGGAACTATTTTCTCCTGACATCCGAAGGCCTGATGAAAATACTACTGCTTTGACTTTTCTACTTAAATTTATTATACAGCGTGAGACAGTGTTCTCATCAAATATTTTCATGATGATTACACTGATAATAGATTTTGAGATTCTTTCCAGGAAAGCTGCCTTATCTTGGAGGGCATGGTAGCAGGCACAGAACTAAAACTTCCCATATCTCCAGGAGAAAGTGTAACTTCAGAAACAGTGCCAGCTCTGGGCTCCTTAGTTTTGTTGAACTCTCAGTTAATGACCGATATAAGTAATGTGAGGTTTGTATTTATGGGGTTGCCTGATTTAGCAGATAAAATTCGGATTTCAGTAAAACTTAAATTTCAGATATTAAGTTGTTTATCTTAAATTCGATATTTCCTGGGCAATCTATATATTATGTGACAGTCCTAACCTGTACAAATATAATGTAAATTATATTTATTGTATAAAATAAAGATACACTAAACAGTTAATATGAACCTTTTCATGAAGAAAAGCTTAAAGACACACCCATCTTGTGAAAGCACTATTTTTTAAAAGGTACATAAATATTTTACTTAGTAGCCATTTTGAAGACAGAGTTCTATTTCCCTAGAGTAAGTGAACAAACTAAAACAGTGTAAACACACAAAAGGTAAATTTAATAATCAGAAAATACATTGGCCCTCCCTTTGTCCTCCCTTGAAAAATAATCATGATTGCTCTAATGCCTTGAATTTTTTTCCCTCTTTTTTCCATTGAAGTTCTTGTACTTTATATTAAATGACTCCACAGAAGTTCAGAAAAAAAAGAAAGAAAAAAATAAATGAGGAAAATATCCTTTTTATTTCACAGATGGGGAAACTGAGGCTCAGGGAAGTTTAATTAGTGTAATAAAAAGTTTCTCTGTAGAAGTAAATACTGGATGGGAAGCCAGTCTCTGCAAGTCTTTAAAATATACTGTATTTTGTTTAATGTATTTGTAGATATTACCTTTCAAAAAACTACATACTTATTAGTAATTCTTATTACTCCCTGGAGCATACCTCTCTGTTGCCAGTTCTATAAATACTTTAAAAACTACAGGGCCCTGTCCTCAGCCTTATCTAAACCAGGAAGCCTCATCATGGGCTTGGGTGAAAGATGTACTCAAACAGATACTGATACAAACTTGTAGAAACCACAGTCCCTCCAACTTGAAGAGAGGCTGAGTTGATTTGAGAAGATTCCAGAATATTCTAGAAGAAAGAGAACATTCTACTAGAAATCCAGCTGCCTGAATTACCTACCCCTGTCTCCCTGGTCTCCATTCACAGCAGGCTTGTGTGCCCTGCTTTGCTATTGGCAGCTGTTTTCTCACTTTTTTGTGGTGGGGGAGAGGGAATGAGTTCTCTTTTCTTTCTCTTCCTATTTTCTGGAGGTTTCAAAATTCCTGTCTTTCTCACCAGGAAGAGAGTTTATCCTCAGCCAGATCACAGAAGTCATATATTGTGAATTTTTTCCCTTGAGTGGAGGAGGAAAGACCTTCAGAAAAATACCTTCTCTAAACCTAATACAACCAGCCGCAGCAGGAGCAGGAGCTCTGAACCAAGCGATTCTTGGAGAATTAAGTTTCCTAAGGACAAATCACAATGACTATTAAGGAGGCAAATACCTCTAATATTCTACTCAGGAAAAGAAAAGCATACATTCTTTAAAGGCAGCTTATAAGAGAACTGGATTTGAAGGCAAGCTGACCTGAGTTTGCACACATAGCCCACCTTGGACAAGGTGCTTAACTTTCCTGCAACTGAATCTCTTGGTCTTTAAAATTAGATATAATCATCATAATACTTAAAAGACTATTGTGAAAAAGTGAAATAAGAGCTTTACAACCCGGGAAATGTGAATAAAAATTAATTATTGACTTTGGTAAAGGGTAAGCAATTTGCACATTATTATTTTAACAAAATTGAATTATCACATGCTCCTAAGAGCCATGCCTTCACCTTTCATAGTGTCCCTGGGTTTCACACTGATTCATGCCCAAGTACGTGGTTATCAGACCAAGTGACTAGAAAATGCCTTCACTTTTGATGGAAAAGAGCTGAGATAGAGAACCAAGTTCCAAAAGGTAAGTGTATTCTATTCTAGACCCTGAGCTCCATTTTGATTCTGTGCTCTGCACAGTCCAGGGGGGTTGCTGATCAGTGAGGACAAAGGACATTGATCACCACCATCAAAGGGTGTAGAACCAAGCCTGGCTGTTGTGAAGGTTTTGATTCACTTCCAAATGACTGGGAAGAACACCAAGATCCTTCCTCAGAGATTCACAAACAGGCCAGAGCAGAGTAATGCTCTCTACAGAGAAAGCGACTTCATAGAGTTGTGGTGAGTGATGGGGAGGACCCAAAACATCCCCTCCCCCAGCCCCAAATGAACCCAATGGATAAATTGGGAAAATCATTTAACTTCCCTGGGCCTTCATCTTCTCATCTGTAGAATGAGGTAGTTGAATTGAAAGTTGATGGTTTTTAAATTTCCCTTCTAGTTCATTGATCAATAGCTCTTGCTTTCCTTTTAAGCTATCAAACCAACTACTTCTTTCTAAACCAACAGGCTGCCAGATCTCTCTCTCTCACTATTAAAAAAAAAAAAAAATCTGAGGTAGATCATAATCAAAGGTAACCCCCTGAAAATTTTTCTTCTTGCCTTAAAAACCAAAGAAGGCAGTGTTCACAATAGGTTATGTAAGTAAGAGATACACTTCTCTGGGGGAATCTCTTAAAATGATCTGGGCTGGAGAAAAATGGTATGTTTTGATGAAGTTGCCAGATGCCTTATTATTTCTCTCTCTCTCTCTCTCTCTCTCTCTCTCTCTCTCTCACACACACACACACACACACACACACATCCCACACACCATACCAGAGGCATTTCCAGGTATGTTTTAAAGCACTTTACAATAGACAGTAATTTTAGATTGCCAATTAAAATAACTAAAAATAAGAAAGAGAGAGGGAGGAAAAAAAATAAAAACTCCACAAATACTCCACCCAAAGTAAAGCAGGACTTCTAATATAGCAAGATTGCCTGACTCCATTGCACCAACCATGCTTCAAAGCAAAGTAAAGGAAATGTCATGAAAATACCACAGATTTGTCACTGTCACGCTTATCAGTAGGGAAAAGTTTCAGAGTTATAGTCATCCCAGGAAAGAGCACTTTAGGAATGTAATCTCATATTTCCAATCAGTGCCAAATCTTGGACCAATTAACTTCCTTGATGGACTTCTTATTTTCTCTTGGTTTCTAGCAATTGTCTAGATTCCCAAGTTAATTTTAACCTTTTTTTTTTTCTTGGTAAGAGAAGGCATCTTTCCTCCTCCCCAATTCCTGAGCTAGCATTTCCGGAGACCTTGCATTCTGGACAAGTCACTAGCTACAAAGATGCTCCTCTGCCACCTTGTCCACATAAAGCCTTGTGCCTTCTCTTGTCCTCTTTTGCAATGAGATAATGACTGTTGAGGTAGAGATAAAACAAACATGGGTAAGTTCTGTGCTTGTAGCAAAACAAACAAGCATACCTAAAATGTAGCAAAGAGGTTCTTTTTTTCTTTATCTTTTTCAAATATGTCAATATTGCTATCTTTCAGATGAATTTGGAAGGAAGAAAGAGAGATACTGGGGGATAATTCAGTCTCAGTTGACCCAACTCATGATGCTACACTTGCCTTGCACATTGACTGCTTAATTTCTAGAAAAGGACAACTCTAAATCTGAAGATCTTCACAAGAATTATTTTCATTTCTCACAATATGTCTGAGTTACAAAACATGCCCATCACTGAAGCTGTGAGATCTTGGGCAAATGGCTTAATCTATCCAAGTTTATGTGTCTTTATTCACAAAAGGAGAAGAGGGCTGGGAATTAAATGAAGTGATACAGCACTTGCCTAGCATGCATGAGATGCTGGGATGGATCCCTACAACTGAAAAATAAGGAGCTGGCGGGGTGTAGGGATCCCATTCTAAGTGCTAGGTTTATGGTAAGACTTTAGATGATTCATGTGGGGCCCAGGGTATAGTTGCTTCTTTCCTTCTAAGACATTTCTAACTGCATATGCTTTGTGAATATAATCCCTGTTAGATAAACAGAGATATATCCCTTGGGCAAACACAGACATAACCATTAGGGCACTGTTGTTAAATAGGTGGATAATCTGGGAAATTAGGTTTGAGGGCTCAGGGAAAAAATTTAAAATAAAACTTGGAACATTTAACCTCCTCCCTGCCATATGATCAGCAGGCACAGGGCAAATGTCACGGTCTCCTGGGCCCCCTGTGCTTCTCCTTACTTCTTGATTTCATTGTTGTAAGGAGCTCCCTGTCAAAACAGCAGTTTATGCGCAGTGGATGAACACTAGCTAAGAAGCAAGGCTGAGCATTTAGGTTTTTTTTTTTTTTTTTCTTGAATGGCCAACAATTGCTTCATAAGGAAAATGCTCACACTTTGTGCTGGCCCTATGTTCCCTCCTCCTCAATCCTGAGTTGTCGGATGAGCTTGCTCCATTCCACACATAGTCAAGGAGAAAGTCCATGCAGGAGGCAGGCGAGGAATACAGCCCATAGGGCCTTGCCAAACAAAATGATGTTACAAAACAATGTCCTTGTCTAGGACAAAAGAACCATTAATGATAATCAGTACATATTACTGAAAGTGCTCCAAGTAATCTCTGGACTTTGTTTCAAAAATTCTTAATGGACACTAATGCTTAGAGTTCACTCAAAAGAGAAATAAATTATGTGCCAGGGTTGCAGGGACCAAGGACAACATGCAGAAGGCATCAAAAGCATTAGCAATGTTACGACAATCAAACATTTTGTAATTACATAAAAAGCCTTTAAAAATCATTTAGAAATACTAATTATGAACATTAATAATACTTTACTGTGAAGTTTCTTTTATGTTACAGTTGAGCCTAGTTTGGGCTGTTTCAGTAATAATATTTCAGTTCTTTTACCAACCAAGGTGCTTTTGACTCCATGAAAAAATTCCCTTTTAGTTTGAAAAATGGTTATGAGAATGGAATAAGAATTTTTCATTCTTTTAATTAAAAAAAATTATGTGTGATTGATCTCCATCTTTAGAGCATATTTCCTGACATTTGTACCCAGAAATATCTTTTAATTTTGGACAGGGAGACCAGAGGTTTGCCTTCTTTTAGGTCCTTCATCCTTGACAAAACAGTTCCAAGGACAAAAACCTCATTTCAGGTCTTCCAGAAAAGGCAACAAAAAGAGATCATCAGTCTATCTGTGGAGGAAATCTTGAGACTAAACTTATTTGGAAAACATTCATCTTTCCTCTTAGAGATAACTATGCGATGCATTATGAAAAGTTCATACCTAAGGAGGGTAATTTCTCCTGCTGGTGCCAAATGCATGTTTAGTACTAACACACAGTAAGGATCCTAAAAATCCTTATTCTTTCAAATTGACTTCCTTTTATTGAGTCTGTATACTGAAAATGGAGCTACCCATTAGCTATTACTTGGTTGATTTGATCTTGGAGCTCGAGGTTGAGGTGTGAACTGATAACTATCAACACATTCAGCTTCACCTTTTGGAACTGAGTAGTTTTATCTTCTAAGTGAATGATTAGATTCAGGGCAAATCAGCAACTTTTACCATGCTTTTCCAGAAAACACTTTATTTTATGTCCCTCTGAAATCCACTGAAACTGTTTACCTTTGCACTAATAGAGGTAGGTACTGACTTGAACTGTCTATAGGAGGCTCATCTACATTCTATAAGCATATGGTTATTGCTGCAATGCCCAAAGTCAAAGTTAACAGGACTGATTGGATAAGGATGACCCAAAGGTTATGGAGTTGCTGACCCCAAAGCAAGTCAGACTCTATGGATATTTTACACATATTATGCTATTATAGAAAACCTAAATCATATCTCATAAGGAAGAATCCTGGTCAGCATGCCAAGTCAGGACAGGTAAAGATGGAAGAAATTCTTCCTGATTTGCAGTCACCTCCAAATAAAAACCTGCTATTGATGGCAGAAGCATGGACAGACCAAGGGTATTACTAGTAAGGACACAGGAAGAAACAATTTCATAAGTTCACTCATGTCTGAATCACCTAGGAAAGAGAAGGAATCTGCCGAACTGGAAAAGATGGAAATTAGTTCTAAATTTGGAGGAAATGAGTTCTACTGTCAGAACAGATAAAGGGTAAAAGTCCCAAGATACTAGGAGATAGTAAACAAAGATTTAGACAGAGAGAGGCAACTTCAATTATTCCAGAATATATTGGATACTATGGGTACATAAGTTATTTTGTAAAATGTCAACCTTATTACCATTTTGAAGAAAGATGAAAAAACAGATGAATGCATCAATATTAAATGATAAATCATTACTGTTTATAACCTCTTCCCTCTTCTGATTACAGAATTTCTGACAATTTATCTGGATTGGCCCTTGCTGGGTAACAATTCAAGAAAAGAAGGAAGTCATCAAAGTATTTATTTTGTTTCTGTAGAAGTTGGTTCTTGTTAGACTGGATACATAAACCATTTTCCCCTAAGGAATTTAGAATCAGGAATCCTGGATTTTATGCCTCACTCTGCCACTGGATGTGTTATTTGGGGGGATACCATTTAATGACTCCAAGCAGTTTCCTCATCTCTAAAAGGAGAGGAAAAAGATTTCTTTTTGGTTCTAAAATCCCACCACTAGAAATGTAGCCTTAGGAACTAATCATTGATATACATAAGGGTTTTCATCATAGCATTGTTTATTTCAAAAAAACATTAAGAGAGATCCACACAAATGTCAACAGAGAGGATGACTTTTGCAAACCATGGTATATCTATGCAATGAAACAGTCTATCATTAAAATAATGAGAAATGAATCTCAGAGAAAAATGTTCTAGTTGCATTAAGAGAAACAAAAACATTCAAATCCACAGAGAATAATATCATTCTGTCAAAAAGAACAAATACATACAGGAAAAAAAGAATAAAAATATATGTACTGAATTAATGAGGGTGGCTATCTTTAGGTGAAGGAATTATGAGTAATTTTTTTCATTGCTCTGTCTATATCTTCTAAAATTTCTATAATAAAACTGTAAAAATAAAAAAAAATAATAAAAAAGAAAAGTTACTAATGAAATACCTACCTCACAGGGTTACTGTGAGGATAAAAATGAAATAACAAAGAGCGATGGTGACTTAATATTAGTTTTTATTACTGCAAACACCTCTTTGTGACCATTAGGAAACCCAGTTTCCTGTGGCAACTACTAATCGCACTATACTTTCCAGGGAACTCTATGGGAAGTCTGAAGTTAAAGGGTGGTGGCATTGCAGCCTACCTTCAGAGGACCCCATGGGATGTATAGTCTGGTTAATAGTAATGATTATCAAAGTGCTGAGGTGGTCTGAAAATAAGCCTCACAGAGTTACTGTGGTTGCTTTATTTTTTTTATTTTTTTATTTTTTTTGTACCTGGGATTGAATCCAGGGGTGCTTTACCACTGAGCCATATCTCCAACCCGTTCTTTAATATTATTTAGAGACAGGGCCTCACTAAGTTGCTGAGGCTGGCTTTGAACTCGTGATTCTTCTGCCTCAGCCTTCTGAGCTGCTGGGATTACAGGCATGCACCACCAAGTCCAGCTGCATACTATGTTTTGTATAAAGCTCTAAATGCAGTGAGATACCTAACACTGATATTAGACAACTTTTGACTCCTGGAAAGAAAGCATCCTTTGGTCACCAAATGAGGTTTCCTAAACCTGATTACCATAAGGCATATAACTATGCTGTCACCACAAATAGCATAAAGCTGACCAAGGTCTGTGGACATCCTGGCAAAGCAGGTACAGCTGCAGAGACTGGTCACAATCCTTCAAGGTAAGGGCAGACCCTTTTGTCAGTATCCCCTGAGAAATCCCCAGGACTTCCTGCTCTGTGATGAGGTTCTAGTGTTCTATAGCACAGCAGGGTGAGCATAGTTTACAAAAGCCTATTATATATTTTATGAAGAACTAGAAAAGAGTAGTTCAAAGGCTTCAAACTCAAAGAAATGGAAGATGGAAATGCTAATTTTCCATATTTGATCATTGCACATTGTATACATGTATTGAATTTAACAGATCGACCCCATAAATCAGTACAATTATTATGTGTCAATCAAAAAGGAAAAAATTAAATAAAAGAGTAGGATTTTGGAAACAGAGCACCCAAGTTGCAAGCCCAGCATTACCACCCACTAGTCATTTTACTCTAGACAAGTGACTTTGAGCCTCAGTTTCAATTTTTGTAGAGTGGAAGTAAGAATACCTCTTTCATGAGATTGTGGTGACCATCAAATGATACAGACAGTACAAAGCTAAAAGTCATTAACTCTCACTGAATTCTATTATCAAGGTAACACATCTTACAGCAAAGTATTGGTAAGGGGAAAGGTCCATGTGTCTTGGAATTGCAGCATTAAGATAGCACTGAACTTCAAAATAAATATGGGCTGTTTTTGAGATTGACATACATTGTCATAATTTGTTTGGTTTCAGCTAGAATAGCTTTTCTCATCTTTTCCTTCTTTTTTTTTTTCACTTTTTTAGTCATAAGGAGGTTATAATGGGATGTGTTTCGTTTCCCCAAAAGACATGTTTGAATTTTAACCCCAATACCTTGAATGTGTCCTTATTTGGAAATCCTATCTTTATAGATGTATCAAGATGGCAAGTTCATACTGGACCAGGATGGGCCCTAAATCCAGGAAAGGCTTACACAGGTATCTTTCTAAGAGGAGGGAGAAAGGAGAGGGATTGGAGATTGGAGTCTAGAGACACAGAAGACACTCAAAGAAGACCATGTGAAGTTGGAGGCAGAGATTGGCAGCAACTATTAGAAGCTAGGAGAGAGGGTTCTAAAAATTCTTCCCTAGGGTTATCAGAGGAAGTATGATCCTGCTGGATAATTTTTTTTTATCCATTTTGTACTATGGATTGTACCTAGGGGCACTTAACCACTGAGCCACATCCCAGCCCTTTATTTAGTTATTCATTTTTAAGACAGGTCTCAATAAGTTGCTTAGGGTCTTGCAAAGTTGTTAAGACTGGCTTTGAACTTGCGATCCACCTGCTTCAGTCTCCCAAGTTGCTGGTGTGTGCCACCATGCCCAGCTCTGACTTTGGTCTTCTAGCATCCAGAATAAACTTTTGTTGTTTTAAACCATGCAGGTTGTTATAGCTGCCCCATTAAATTAATCAAAAGTACAGGAAATTTTATTGAAGTCTCTGCCAATATCCCTGGGTCTTTCAAAAGCAGGTGGTGAAACTTTCTTGTTGCCCTTTCCATCCATTTCCCCATTCTTTGATGACATTCAAGCTTCAAGGGAACACACAGTTTCCCAGTTAGAAACTCAATTTCCCAGAGTATTTTAGAAGGTAGGTATGGCCCCAAGATGAGATTCTTACAGAGAAATCTAAGCAGAAGGGGGTATGTAACTTCCATGTCACTTAAAAAGAAACTGATTTCCCTGGATAGCCTCTATTTCCCATGTCCTAAGGAAGATCTGGGACTGGACATGTTCAAATCTCCTTATGACCCTGCAGGACACAGCGACAGCATCCAGGAACAATATCACGAGTATCATTCAGAAGCTACATGGGAGCCAGAGTGACTTTGTGAACTGTAAATCAGATCACGTTTGTTGTCCACTCAAACTCCTTCCCAGCTCAGAAGGTGCTACGCCATCCAGGCTGCCAGGTTCTCCAGCCTCACTTCCTCTTCCCTGCCTCCGCTGTCTCATTCTTCGACACCAGACTTCTGCTCTCAAGCTTTCAGTTTGCTTTTCCTCCAGTCTCTCTGCTTCTAATTCCCTCTACCTGCTTTGATTTTCCTCCAGATCTCCCCAGGCCTCCCTCTCACCCATTCAGATCTCTGCTCAACAGTGACCCCCCAGGATGCTTCCCATCCCATGCTCCACCTCGTTGCTTTGCTTTTCTTTACAGCATTTTTTTTTTCTTTCTGACATTCTACTTATAAGTGTTATATGTCTTCCCAGCAACGTCACCTCTTCAGGTAGGAACTTTGTGTCCTTGGTTTAGCACTGTACTTGTGGTGCTTAGAATGGTAGGTGCCTGGCATAGAGTAGCTAAGGGGGGAAAAAAAGAAGAAGAAGAAGAAAAAGAAAAAAAATGTTGAATGAGTGAATGAAGTACAAAAAGTTATTGAATAAATGAATGAATGAAGATGGTTTCCCAAAGCCATGCATCTGGCTTACCCGTTGTGACCTCAAAGACTCTGGAAATGTACAGGAAACATGAGAGGAGTGTAAATGGTAAGACAAGCATTTAAAGAAGGTGGCCTGGGGACAGGGAAGGAGAGACTTGCACAGGTGAAGGGAAATTGGAAGGCTACGTATTAAGAGTGAGCTATGAGAGAACACACAGGAACCCCAGGACCCAAAGCAGAGGTCAAGCAATCAATAGAAAAGTTAAAATGGCACTTTTAAACACTTCTGATAAAATCGATTTTGTCGTTACCAGAGCTGAACACAGGGCATGCATGCTTCATCTGTTAGAAAGATCTTTATGATCTTGTTAACGGATCCCCAACACTGCAGCTGTAAAGGTTATAACCCAACTTGTAAAGCTAATCTCATATTGGCTCTGGGATAATAAAGAACTTACAGAAAAATTTCTACTTAACTATGTGCTATTGCAAGACACAGGGCTCAAGGACTTCTCATGTACTACAACACTTCAGAATAGCTGCACTCTCCCATTGCAGAGATGGAAAAAGCAATTTTGGAAACAATGATTTCCGTACTCAGGGGTCTTAGACATAACCGCTCAGAGGCTAAGTTGGGCTTAACAATTTCCCTCCTATTCAAAGTGATTTTAAAGTAAATGTCAGGATGCCACTGCCATCAAGTTAAGCTGAAACCGAAAGCAAATAGCAGTTTGGCAAAAACCTTCTCTGTCAAATTAATTTGTTCTAAACTGTATTTTTAAGACAGCTCTGTTTTGTGTATCTGTATTCTCAATTTTAAATCCTTGGTTGGTTATTATTATTACTTGATATGTGAGTTTTGGGTCATTCTTAAATATAGAATTCAGCATGAGTTCTTGACTGATACTCCGCTGGACCACACAGGCAGGTCTCGGGGGTAGTACAGAAAGGGAAAATGAATTTATGCAGCATAGAGGGTCCAGAAAACAAACAAAATAACAATCACAAAATCTTTCTGAGTGGCCTTGAAAAAGAAACAAGGAAACAAGGGAGAATATGAGGGTAGGTTTGATTTCAAGCAGGATGCATACTAAAGAATGTAAGGATAAAATGATACAATGTCTGGGGTAAGGTTTTAGAATGCTAATTTAGCAAAGGAAAAAGGGGTCAGATGAACAAGTGTGGAGAAATCTTGCTACATCTTGAATCTAGGTCTTGGCGAATGGCAGTTCATGGCCCTGTTGCCTTCTTTTGTCAATGTTTGAAATTTTCATAACGAAAATTCACTCCAGGAAGGACTGACTGGAAAAGTTTAAAAAGAGGTTCTGTCTCCCTTCCATGAAGTGTGCAAGAGAGTCTGCCAGTGCTCATGAATATGCATCAGAGGTGTTTCCTCAGCAGCTGAGGAAGCTGTTACTAGAGTGGGTTTTAATGGTTTGGAAAGCAAATACAGTTATATTCCATATGTACATTTATTTTATGAAAAAATGTTGAATCTCTTCTTCCCTGGCCCCTTCAATTCTTATTCTCAGTGAAGTCTTAATCTTTCCAATCACGATTTTGTCAACCATGCTACATTTTAGGAACATAACTTCATTTGTTGGTGAGGGAGTATTGGAATTTGTTATGTCCCAGTGAAAGAAGCATGAAACCACCTAAGGACGCAATTCTCAGAATGTATCCTTGTCTTTAAGCGATGCATGACTGTATTTCCCCCATAAACATCTTGTTTATGCACTTGTATTTTGAAAGTTGTGGATACATGATTTAATATTCCATCCAGATAAGCCTTATAACTGCTATTTGATGAAGATAACTGATTCCCTCCCTCTTTATTTACACAAGAGAAACCTGTGCCTCAGTTTCCAGGGCAATAGAACCAACAAACAAACAACAACAACAACAAGGTAAGACATCCCAGCTGCCACCACTGGTAAAGTCGATGACTTTAAAGCTCAGGCTTGAGGAACCTTCCAGCTAACTCAGCTCCCTACTAATTTTTAATGTTTTCCCACAACACACATTGTTCACATCACTTACAGAAATATGGCGATAAAACATACTTGGATGAAGCAAGCAAACTTTCAGAGCTTTACTTTTAGCAAATGAAGGCAAAAGTGACTAATCAGAGTGAGCGAGACTGAGTCAGGAGCATCAATCGCAGAGTGAATCAGCCTCTGACAGCAAGTGCGGCACAAAGCGTCCCTTCCACCACCGCCCGGTGCAGAGGAACCGCGAAGCTGCAAAGAATCCCTTCATCGCTTACGCGCTGACAGAAGTCTTATTATTATTACATATTATGCTGAAACTCCGAGCCTTACTGTAAGTCATCATTTTATATAGTTTTAACGATGACAGTAAAATACTGCCACAAGTGGCACTGTCAACTTTTCTATGAGCACTACCTTTTCCTCGCGGTGACATTCAAAGTACGGAGTCTCCTTCATCTGAAGGAGCTGTCCTATCAGCCTGCTAATGGGAACAATTCATTTAACCTGCACTCCAAGTACAGCCAAGGAGCGGAGTAATATGTATAGGGTCCAGGGGGAATCGGTCCTCTCAGCCGGCCCCTCCTGCCATTTGATTCATTGACGAGAGTTCCACTTTCTTTCCACTTACAGGAAAAAAAAAAAAAAGGACATTCCAGAAAAATTAAGGTAACTTGTAGGTAGGCAAATCCCCTCAAGCTGCTGGCTTGGATTATATAACAACTCCCTAATTCCAGAGGAACAGGAAGCCGGCATTTTCTCTGCTTTTTGCTTTTAATGCCCTTCCACACTCTCCTCCCCTTTTCCCAGCCCACCGCCCAGCCTCATATGCCTCTGACAGGCTAACCAGCTCCCATTCCTCATCTCTCTTAATTATGTGGGTACTTCTGCTTACACTGCGTTGTTTCTTGGCTTCATAAGAATCACTTTACGCTCCCCTTGTTTGTTGCTTTTGACCCACTCACCATGGAACACTTGCAGAGCCCAAAATCTAGGGATAGAACCTGCTAAGATTATTGTATTAAACTATTGTTCTAAAATGACTAAATGCATTATTTCTGCTGACAAAGAAAATGCTGAGGTGAAGCAAGAGGAAAAGTAAAGACATGGTTTTCCTAAAATGGATGTAGACTTATGGGCAGTTTTCTTCTCCAGAGACTCAGTCCTGATTCTTCTGATCAGGTTTCAAATCCATGCAACACAGTTGAGATGGCTTTCTCATTAAATTGGTATACTAGGTAAATATTACCTGCTTCTAGGGTGGGGGACTGACACAGAAGAACTGGTTCCTGGGACTCTAAAGGATTTGTAAAGGGATTAAAAATGGGGGCTCAGTTTCTGAAGGAGGCTGTATGTTCTGCGTTCAATTTGGAGTGGCTGTCATGATAAATAGGGGGAGATTGTTCAGCTACAGTGAACTAAAACAATGCCAACTGCTATGGATAGCTTTTTGTAGAATTCTGAGTTATTTTGTTTCACAAGTTTTATCTTTAGTTATGACTTCCTTTAAAGACAGTCGGAAAATAAACATGTAGAGTAAATAGCTATATACACCTCAACCTACTGTTGTTTCAAATCCCACAGGACTGGTTAGATGTGTTACATTCGGCACAGCTGTCCAAATGAAGCCTCCCCTCTCGGCATCTTCCAAGTACAGCCAAAAATACCTATGTATGACCTTTCTAAGGATCCTTTACAAAGCAGACGTTGAAAGTGAACACAGTACCATCCACCCGGTTGTCCTTATCGCCTTTTCCTGCAGAGCTGTCTGAATTAGCTATTCCCTTCCAGAAAAGTTGGTCCACGCATGTCTACTGCTGCAAACTTCAGACCCACCTACCCACCCATGCAGTGATCCCACCTGCTCTGGATAAAATAGGGTGGCACTTGGGTTAATGAAATCAGAACCTGTTACTCAATAGATTCTGTGGGCTGGTGTGACCATGAAGAGTCATAAACTTCTAATTTTTTATGCTTTCCTCAAATTTCACAAGTTATTTTTATTATTTCAAAATCTAGCACTTTATAATAAATTTATAGGATGCTTGGGGGGAATCTCCATTCATATTCGATGGTATCTCATTCACCATTCCTCCGGGATAGAAACACAGAGTTGCACCTCTCAGTCAGCCAGCAACTCTGCACTTGTGAAGTTCCTGTGCAGTAATGACAAACGAGGCTCCATGGGGACTCCACACACATCCGGGAGAAATGCCTACAAAGTGAAAACAGTGACACTCCACTGAAGTGGGAGCACCTAGGCAAGCTGGTAAGATGTTTCCGTGCTTTTAGTCATGGAGCGATTATGCATTTTATTGTAGAAATTGGCATAAAGCATTGGTTTCAAGTGATTTTTACATATTTGATGCATAAAGTGAGTGTCATGCCTTCCTTTCTCTTCCCAGGACCATCAGCAGCCACCCCTTGTTTCAGAGGGGGATTTACTATGGGAGCAGTTGCCCGGCATGCTGGCGATACTTTAAAAGCAATAAAAAGCCCAACTAAAAGCTGGGTTGCTTTTGGTTATTACTCTGTGCTGACAATTTGGAGCAGTATCAGTGATAAAATATTCCTTCCCTGGGGCTGACCCCTCCCATTGCCAGTCCTCTGTTGGATGTGCCACTGGGAAAACATTCCAAAATCATTCTTAGGATGGGCACATCATTATTCTGAAAAATGAAAGGAGTCTATCTTCACTGAGGAACATCTAGAAAAATCACCAAATATTTTATTTAGGAGAGAATTAAAAATTCACATGAACTCTTCTATTTATTTATAATCAGAACCCTTCATGTCATTTCTACTTTCTTGATCATTAAAAGATAATCCTACCATAAATATCTCTAAGCTTCCTGGCCACCATGAGGTGCGTGGTCCTTTGTGGCAACGTGTTCCCCCATGATAAACTCCCATTCCAGGCCCAAGGCGACAGGACCAAGTAGCCACAGAATGAGACCTCTAAACCCAAGAGCCAACAACGAACCTTTCCTTCTTTAAGCTGATGGCTCAGGTGTTTTATGAGAGCAACCAAAAGCTAACAATTGCAAAGTCCTAAGAAAGAAAAGTCATCTAGTTGTGAAAACCCAGAGGGACTGAAATCCATGCTGCAAGTGAAAGGGGCCTGCGAAGGTCTGGGTACTGCATGACCACGCTGCCTGACCCTCCAGAGAGGATGAAACCATGTGACCGCAGGGACTGGGTGCCCACAGGGATCACAGGGAGCCTCTCACTTGACTTCTACAATGAGGTGCTATTGTACCCACTGCCCTGAAAATAGCCCCCCCCCCAAAAAAAAACCTCTACTATTTAGACCTTTGTGCCATGTATTTTTTTTAAAGTTCATTTTTGAAAGTTTAGCTTTTAAAAAGGAATTGCATATATATCCTCAAATTGTCCTGTGTCCATCAATTTATAATTCCAGGAATAGCAAACATTATCACCAACACTGAACATTATCATGAAAAGTAAATCCTGTTTATTTAGTTGGCTTAAAAGGTATCCTTTAAAAAATTAAGAGGTCGTTTTTGTCTTAAGTTTTTGACTTCTGCATTTATTCTTGTTAACTCCCTCTTCAGAATCTTGTATTAAGGTTATGAATCTTCTACTTCCCAATTTATAAGAATCCTAGTTAATCATATGCACCCTTTCCTCTTTCAGATTCTTCCTGATTGAATTTAGTTTAGGTTATTTTGTGTGTAGGCAAATTTAAAATATCTAGAAGGGTGGAATTCAGGCCAGTTGTCCTTTATTTATGATAAAGACTTTTGTCTATTTCAAAAACACATTCACCTATATCTTAAAAATAGTTTTATGATTTTATTTTTCATATTTAACTTAAAAATTCAAATGGAATTTGTCTAAATGCACTTTTATCTTTTTCTTCCTTTAGCTTAGCTTGTAGATAAATTATTCCACTCCACTTCTTGAGATTTGAGTCTAAACAATACACCACTGTCTCATGTATTTCTTTGTTCTCTTCCCAAGAGAGAGATGTCACTGTGTCTGTCACATCAGGAAAAAAAAAAAAAAAATAGGAATATCAAAAAGGCTTAAAACCAAATTCTAGCCCCTAAACTTTACATGTAGAATTTGAGTCAACTCACCTCTTCTTTAGAAAATGAGGCCAAACACTGATATGTGGAGCATCTGTTTCTTAAATTTGTTTTCACTGAGTAAACCTGGCCATGTTTCCTGACTTCCTTGTACAATGAGGACTAACAAGAGAAGCACGGTTGTATGTGCCAAGCATTTAACACCTTCTACAGCAGGTCATGGTGTAACAGAAAGCTTTCCTTTTATCTTTGGTATATTTGATATTTGCCTTCAATGAAAATTACTAGTGATATTTTAATACCTATTAACAGTTTTCCAAAAAGGGCTAAATCTATTTTTTTTTCAAAGGCCACATATATTGTTCACCCATATTTATTTAGGTTAGAATTATATCCTCAAAGTTCCGAGTGCTCACTCACTGATTTCACACAAAGTAAACACACACAACACCACCCAGCCGGGCCGATGCCGCTCCTCCAGCTGATCTGCTTCTTGTCCAGGAGGAAAGCCAGGGAGACTGGAGAGACAGGAAGGGCCTTGCAGAGAGGGCCTCCCTATCCAGATACAGGAATTGTGCTCATTGTGAAAAGAAGGGAGATGGAAAAACTGAAACATGGGAAGAATAATATGCATATGAAAATTAAATAATAATTACCAATCAATTCAAATGTGTCTAACATATAACAACCTATTTTTATTACTCTTCTTGCCAGGGCAATCATCATTCCAAGAAGTATTGCAGCACATGCTTTTCAGCAGTGCTGCATTCCTTAAAGAAGAGGTGAGCCACTCTGAGAGCAGAGTAGCCATCCCAAGGTCCTAGCTGACCACTCCCCAAATCCTTGCAATCTTTGGAGCAATGCCAATGTGATGATGCTTAAAGGAACTCTTTCATCACACTCTTAGGGAACAGGAATAATCTCAATCCTCCAGAATATGGGGACCTAGTATAATTTAACATTCATCTCTACTTTGTGAGATAAAGGAACAGCCCAATAGACAAAACAAGGAAAAAAGTCAGGAATCTTTTCACTGGTGTATTTCATCAGTAATAAATGTTTTCCCAGCACAACGCTATATTCAAGCATCAAGGAAGTTGCTTAATGAAGAAAGGCACCTGGTTTCTCAGCCTTTACAGCTCCCCAAATGTTTCAAGTTCTTAAAGACCTCTGAGCGTTTGGGTTTTTAGTTCCTTCTGCCAGGGATGCTCTTCCTCTTTTTCTTTACCGGGCTGATTCCCATTCATCCTTCAAGATTCACTACAGGACTACCCTCTGCCATGACACTTAGGCTGATTAGTGCATCCTCTGGCTAGTCTGCTGTGGTCTATTGTGCAGCTTGGTCATGGTCCAAAGACATCAGTAAAGGGAAGGCTGGGTACATGTTTCATTCACCAGTCAATGTGCCTAGGTGCAGGTCTGCATCTGCCCCTAGGAGGGGAGCAACTGTTCTAAATCCCTCAAATGCAGCCTTCTATTTTCCATGTGTACCATTCTTATAGCTATCATGCTGCCTTATTATTTGCTTATCTGTATACACTACCCCCAACTCCATGCACATCCTACCCAGAATATATAAAACATCCAACATCACTCCTTTCAATTAAATATCTTCTCTCTGAATCCTAATCCCTGTCATAGTACCTGGCACACAGGGCTTGTTGGAAAATATTTCTTGAAAATTTGATGAATGAATTAAACATATCTTTAAGAAGTGTGCGCTATACTGTGAGGGTTTCATCTTCTATGAAGCACCATAGCAAAGACTTCATATGGTCAGTCTGAAGAGGGGCCATAGCAAGAATGGTCCTGCAGCAGAGGGGGCTGAGCTTAGAAGTTTCATGGAGGAAGTGAGACAGTTCCTCACAGTTCTCATAGAGAAACTTCTAATTGGAGACTCAGTTTCTCTAAATTTTGGGTATGGTGGGCAAAGTATTTAGAACTCACCAGCATACATCCTCAGCTCCATCACTGACTCACTTACTCTCACTTGTCAAGACCTGCTACCTGCAGAACCCTGGCAGTGCCTGGGCCCTCCACAGCACGTCAGCTGGAGTGTCCTGCCCTTCACTCAGAGAACTCTGCTTTCTCTGGATCTTGTCCTCATGTATTCAACCCACAATCTGTTTTTGTACAGGAAAAAAGACAGTCTCTCATTTTTCCATATGGTGAGCATGCTCACCACTGACCTGAGAAATCTGGAAGGAAGACCAAGATGATGGTATTAGGAAAGGACCCTGAAGCCATGAGGGTGACTTCATCAGCCTCTGATTCTTCAAAGGCCCCAGGATACTGTGAGACAACGGCAACTCTCATAAAGGTCACAGCTGTGTGCATCCCTCCGTCCCTTCTGGGGAGTACTTGACTGACCAAGTGTAGTGCAGATGAGCCTCTGAAAGTCATGTTCACAGGCTGCTGGGGGGTGAGGATGAGGTCTTTGTGAGGATGGTGAGTCCGGATTCTGGCTGAGGGCACAGGCATGCGATTGAGTTTGGGGCTGTGGAGCAGTGGGCCAGTCACTTCCCCTTTCAGTCTGCTTCCCCTCCTGTGAAGCGGGGATAGAGAGGGGAACCTTCTCACAGGGCTGTATTCAGATTCAGTGGTATTTGTGTGCAGACCATTTAGCAATGACAGTGTGGATGGTCTCCTTTAGGGTACGCCTGTGACCTTAAGTCATATCATCTTAAGATAATATCACCCAGTATGGAAGATTTTATGAGTGACTTGAATATTGCATGTGCAGGTGACTTTCATATAGTATGTCCTAAAAAATCCAAGTTCCTCTGAATACTTCATTGTTTAGCACATGTTCTTGAAAGCTGACCCTGACTCCATCTGCTTGAGAGGAAGCCCTCTCCTTCCACCGCCATCTTGTCTGGCACAGGCCTTTCCTCTCTTACCATTTCATTCAGAATATCTGTGGCAATGCTACGGAATATTCCAATACGTCCTCTTGACCTCTATCCATAAACAGCCTTTCTCACAATGAGATGTTCTGAGTTTAGGAGCCTTGCTATTTTCAACAAAGAATTAATTGCAAAGTAATTAAGTTTAGAGCAGGGGAATAGATGAACCCTGTCTATCATAAAGGGACAGTGTGGATGGTGACATAATGAAGCAAGGAGACGATGCTTCAGATTAACACACACACACACACACACAATCTCTTTTCTAAAGCACACAAAGAAACCTCCCATCACTTATATTGACAAGATAAATCTAAGCTGCTTAAAGAAGCACTTAATTTTGTTCTCATTAAGTCGCAGGGTTAAGGGCTTTACCCTCAATGTCCATGGAAGTGATGTTAGGTTTTCACCTTGGAAAGTTCTCTGAGGCCCTAAGTCCATTGACAAATAGAACACTAAGAGGTGTTACAGAAACATGCACAGGCTGTCTTGCTGGCCACGTTCCCATAGGGCTCCACTTTTCTCCACGAACACAGAATAGACAGAAAGCCCCAGAGGGCCACAAGTGTCCATGCCTCTGTCTTAAAGCACAAAAATTCACAATTAATCAGCGGTGGGTATGGGGTGGGGGAGTGCAGCTTACATGGGGACGTTCACAAGCAGGTTTTACCATGAGAGCTCCGCGAGGCTTAATCTGCTTAACAACGATTAGACTGATGCTACCCTAACGTTTTTTTCCAGGGACCAAGGGACTGCCAGGTCATATCACACATGCTTTCTGATATGCATGGAAAAGACGCTGGAGAAGTCTGTGGGGTGATTTAAGGTGCATCCTTACACATCCCTGTGCTCTAATTAATGCAATATTTTGACGATTATTACATATTTGCAACTGGAAAAGATACTACCTACGATTTAAGAAAAATATGACCACTTCAAGAAAGAAAGAAACAAAAAAAAAAAAGGGAGAAGTTGTAGAAGAAAGTATACCCAAATTTAACTGAGAATGTGTTAAGTGTTTTTCTGTCTTTCTCCTTTTATTTCTTTCTCAATTTCTTTTATAATGAGTATTGTTTTACTTTTAGAGTAGGCACAACAAAATGAACTTTATTTTGGTAATTTACTTAAACCTCATTTTAAAGACATCAATTCCAATGAAATGTGCTTTAAAATCCCTTCCTGCCCCCAAGGACTTTTACCTCCAATGCAAGGCAACACAACTGTGACAAAAATGATAACTTCAATCTTGAATGGATGATGTATAAAACTTGGGCTTTTTCAAAGCTGTTTACATGTTGGCTTTTTTCTGGTGCATTTTCAAGGTTTCAGGTTGGAGGCGAGTTGTGGGGGGAGCCCTAGGAGCATGCGGTTGCAGGAAAGGAGGGTGCTGCCTCCCTCTCTTCATCACACCCAGCCTAAGAGCACATGCAACCCACAAACTGGGCTGTCACACAGCCTGGGTGGCTCCCTGAAGATGCTGGAGACACACTCTTAGAGGGTGGGGCTGAGGAGGCTGCAATTTGAAAAAACAAAAACAATTACCAGGGCTCTCTTGGGTAAAGTTTTGTTGTTGTTGTTGTTATCTCCTTTCTCCCTGTCCCAATGTCCACAGAAGTTGACTGGGTTTTTCCTTCAATCTCTCAGAAGGAAGCATAACTTCTCATAAAAGCTAAAAGCTTGCAAAAGATGGCTGAGAATGCCGTGGAAACAATGAGACAGGACTTAAGCTGGGGGTCCCTCGAATGCACCATCTAGGACAAGTGAGCCCTAATTTGCAGAATACTCTGATGCAGATGCTGACACCAGGTCTTGTTAGTTGATGATGGAGTTCCACACCAGGGTTACCTTTTCATGTTGTGCAACCTTGGCTCAAAGTCCTCCATGTTAGCACCCCGACTCACTTTCCTCTGAATGGTGAATGAGCGTGTGTACACAGCACCACATGGCTCTCCTCGCTGACCTACATTATGTTTTACTGTGAATGAGTCTAATGGATTAAGATCTGATTTGTATGAGCTTCCACATGTGACTGCCAGGGGCTGGCAATGCTCTGCATGAGCCCACAGAGGCATTACAGACATTTGCTCTGAGTTTTCTTCTCTCAAATTTGCTCGACGACTCACTTTAAATCTGAGGGTTTTGTTTTTTGCTTTGTGTCTTGTTTTGCTTTCCTCCTAGCAAAATTCTCATCCTCATTCTAGTACTTTTATGCCAGAAAAAAAGAAAGTGTGAACAGTTCCCTACCTACACAGTGAGGAAACCCAGGAAGTTTGCACTTCCTTGTATCAAATTATCCAAAACATGGGGCATGCCAACTGGTTTTATCTGAAGATTGAGCTTATATGAGATGCCAAATAAGGAATTTTGACACAATCTGGAAAGTTAGGCAAATCTACAATGAAACTGGTTTGAGATTTCCTTAAAATTTCTTCTGGATTGGAATTTGGATTTAAAAATTTCCACTCATAACTTACATTATTAATTTGTAAAACATCACCACAAATATGTGTGTAATGATGACCCAGTGATTTCTGAACAGTTACTTAACTAAAGTGTGACTTAATCAACGGATTCAACAATTGTAGGGGCAAAGTCCACGAAATGAACAAACTTAGAAATGTAGTGCATGTAATTATTATAAGGGATACAAGGACATTTTATAACACCAGAGAAAAGGTGATAGTAATGTCTATTTTCTTTGGTGACTAAGTCCTTAAAAGCAAGCTGCTGAAGAAAGGCTTAGAATAATAAATCCCCTTCATTCTCTTTCACCAACTAACCATCTCCACCTCTTTAAAATTTAGGAAAAAAATTTAAGTGTATATTATGTTCTGTAGACTGTAAGAATTAGGAAAACTGGGAGATAATTTCTCTAAAGGGAAGCATAATCTATTTGCTTAATGATCCTACAAGGAGCTAATAAGTATCATCCCTCTTAGAAATAATAATACTTTACTTTTATGTAGAATCTTTCTCCAAGGAGTGCACAGTATTTTATGGATCTATCTAATTAATTTTCCTAGGGTCCCCAGGAGGAAGGGAGGTGGCAGGTATGATGGAAGCTCATCAGCACCACTGACAAGTCTCGGGTGAGGAAATAGAGCTATATAAAGTGTGGTAACGCCTAGTTATTTAGGTCTGCCTGACCTCGAAGCACTTAACCAACTCATTGAGAAAAATAATCAATCAAGCTTAATACTGGTTGCCAAATGAACAAAAGGAGAGGATCCTCTGACAGAATGCTGTGCCTTTTCCTCAGGTGGGCTCTTGGAGTGGAACCTATAATGGGAGCACTAGTGAAAGAACTCATGGTTCCTGACTGTCAGCCTAGTGGCCTCTTCAGCACTGATGGCATGGACAAGTCAAATTTTCCATTTGCTGCTTGACACAGGACCCTCAAATAGCACATCAGCCATGTGGCTATGGTTTTGTCCCAGGTTTGGATGACTGAGGATGTTCACTGCCCTCTACAGTGTGGGTTTGTGTGTGGTATTTTGTTGGTAGTGAGGGAGTGGGTGTGGTAATAAAGGCTCAGGGGGCCTAAACAGTCTGTGTGGAAGCTACTATCTTTCAAAGTGATAGGGAACGTACTACAAATCCCTATCTCTTGTGTCAAGAGAAATCTAAACCTAGCAGTGTTTGTCCCTCTGCTTCAAGGGCTACTTCACTTGATTTCTAAACATTCCATAAGCAGAATCCAGCTCCCCGGGGTTGCATAGCCTCCCTAGAGACAAGCCTCTACCAGGGTCTTGATCAATAACTGTTGGACAAGAAGAGGGTACACCGGTAAAGCATGAGCAAATCTTAAAATAAAAGCCAAAATAGCACTTCCTAAACCTCTCGTTCTTTTAGTGCCAAACTCTCTGGGGCATTGGGACTCTGCTAAAATCACTTCCCAAAAAGGAAAAAATCCCAAGAGAAAATTCAGTCAAATTAATAAACTAACTGCCCCTGATGTGAACTACATTTTTTGACACATAGTGATAATAAATAGTTTTTGATTCTTACTTACCTAGCTCAGGAGAAGTTGTCATTTTTTTTTTTTTTTTTTTTTTAAGACACTAATAGTGTCACTTGTTTGGGAGTGGAGGTATGCCACTTTGTCCAACACTGAAGCTCAGCAAGCCAACTGGATGGCCCTCAGTCAGTTGCTGGAGTCTGTGGGTCTTGACATACCACTAGAAAGGTGAGCATCTACCAAAGCCCTCAGAATGGTGTATTCTGGCTGCTCCCATGGCCAGACCCTTCATCCAGTCCCAGGCACAAGCAAGAATAATTCCCCGGAACCATCCACGTGCCTCTTTTTCTTGAAGCCACTCAATTGTCCCTAAGGCCACTCCTATTCTCACACTTATATAAATCCTCTTTTAGTATTCCCTTTGATATCTTCTTCTCTCACAACCCTTCTCTTTTATCAAGTGTCTGGTTGTGCCCAGTTCTTAGCTCATCCCTAGCCTGGAATTTCACCCCTTCATCTAAGTCCAGCCTCTCCCCGTCCTAAACACCGAGGCTCACACTAATTTCTTCCAGATCTTCCCCTCATCCTGATCATGCCCTCATCCCTATAGCATCTATACAGCATGAAACCCATATATACTTGATCTCATGGTTATCATCCATTTGCACACAATTTTTGTGGGCATATTTTCAGCTCACTCCTGCCAATCTTTTGACTCCTTGACTTGGAGTTCAGGTTTTGTGAGGGTAAAGAGCTCATCTACGGGATCCTGTGGACTTCCCCTTGCACTTTGGTCAAGAGGAGCCCTCTGTGCTATTTGTGTTGACTGCCCAGCTGGGACTTTCCTAGGCACCCTCTTTCTTTTCTTTGCTTTCTTTTTCTTTCTTTTTTTTTAAACAAATGTCACCAACTTCCCATCCAAGTGGCATTCAACTGTGGCTTAGCATTCAAAGTTACGCTTCTTTGTCACTTTATGCCTGTATGTGTCCCAAGGTGGGTTTGAGAAATACTTGGAAATAGTTTCTATAGCTATGAAGGAATTTTCCATAATACTTACACAAAAATTCTTTTGCTTAAGTCCCCAGACTCTCCATAGAAATTCTGACATCTTTCCCTCCCTCCCAGACCCTTTCAATTCCCTATACTTTCACCCTCCCTGCTCCCAGCAGCTGAAGTGTGGCTGTCTGCTTGGTATCTGAGTTAGAATTATTTATATCTTAGAGCCAGGCTTGTTTATGCAGTAGAATTCTGAGAAGGAAGTGAATCAGGAGATCTCTCTCCTGACAGGGCATCCAGGGGTCAGGCTGAAAACAAGCACTGATAACAAGGTAAAGCCCCACACTCCACACAAAGCTTTCCTCCAAACCTCATACACCACAGGCCTTCCAGGGACAGGGCCTCGCTGGAGCTAGTGTGGCCAGCAAACAGTATGCGAGCAGGTGGACAGACTGTCCCAGCCAGCTCCTGAGAGCCCACAGACACAAGGAGAATCACAGAAGCCTCCAAGAAGCCCTTGAGCTCCAGGCCTTTCCTTGTGACTTTCCCACCTGGAAAGTTATATCAGAAAGATCAGTTGTAGGAGTCCACTGTGTAACAGGCCCTCAGATTTCCTTTTCTTGGTGAGTTCCATATAAATTCATCTTTGAACTAACTACATTTAAGGTTTTTTTTTTTTCCCCAGCAGTAATTAATACTTACTATCACTCATTGAGTTTCTACTATGCACCAGGTATTTTACACATAGATCTCATTTAATTCTACAGCACTGAGAAATGGTTAGTATTACTCTCATTTTACTGATTAAGAAGCTTAAGCTATGAGGTAAAATCTCATAGATATTAAGTAACAGACTGGGGGTTGAACAGCAGGCTCACTTGATGCTGAATCCTCTTGCTTGCTTTTAGATCACCCCTCCTCTGCACACTGCACACGAGGCAGGGACCACACAGGAGGCAGAGGCTGAGGGCTTGGGTGGAGTGGGTTGAAGTACCGAAAACACCAAGTGTCTGGTTAGATGGGTGTTTTCACCTTGATTTCAGTGTCTTGGGAATGTTTCAAGGCTGGAGGCTTTGTAGGATTGGAGATTGTATTCTTATCTAGGTTCTGCCACTCTGGACACAGCTCCAGGTCCTAACTGGGGGGGGGGGGGGGTGACTGTTAAATACTGGTGGTCATCTCATCACGTGTTCACTCACGGACTCACTATCAAAGTCTGACTCCCCACCCCACAGCAATGGAAAGCGTGTGGTGGGCCTTCTGGGTAGCTGCTGTGGTGCCTCTGAAAGGCAGGGCCCTTCCTGCTGCAATGGTCCCAGCACAGGATATGGAGGGAGGGTCTGGCCAAGCCCCTCGTAGGTCTAGGCTCCAGAACACACATACATGCAGGGCCTGTGGTTTTTGCTTTTTTTTTTTTTTTTTTTTTAGCAGAAAGGGGTCTCTGTGACAATCCCTCCGACTTATCACTCGGTGGTGGGGAAGCCAAGACAATGCACAGGGAAGCTCCTTACTTAGCATGTCACACTGCTAGAAAGAAGTATGCTGAGGCCAGAATTGCAGAGCTCCCATAACTTCACATTGTCAGGCTTCTCCAGTCTCTGTCCTTGCAGCCCAATCTGGACAAACTTATCCCAGAGGAGGTTTTGCCTCTATGAGGCCTCTTAAGGGTGCATCATTGCTATCTTTCCTTTGTGCAGCTCCCAACACAGCCTATGTACCCTCAAGGCCATGAGTATCTCTCTTTCACCTGGAAAGTCACTGATGTACATTCTTTACCCCTACTTCTAAAGTGCATCCTTCTGCCGGCCTGGGACTATGCACCTGTCTTCCTTAACTGCTGGCTTCTTTTTGCCCAAGTAGCTACCAACATAGAGCAGGTAATCAATACATATTTATTAAATAAGTAGATATATATAATGAATAAATGTCAAAAAGTCCCCTACAGTACTAAGAAGATGGACAGCTGCAGGCAGTAATTCATTAGAAGAGAACTGCAGGGAGGGGTGAGGTAAGGTGACTCTTCCTCCCTGTTGCTGTGTCCTACCTTCCATGCACACACACCAGGAACCAGAAGCATTTCTCTTCAGAGAGCTCTTCTATAGTTGAAAAGGAGGCTAGGTTGAGGGTCACCTATTCTCGTGAGAACCCCCTAATGGTGGCTAATTAATTCTACCCCCTCCATCCCTCATTCTTTCCCTGTGTTATCTTGCTCTGCTTTCTCCTTTGGTCCTGATACCCCATCGCTCAAGGGCTGGAGGAAGAGGACTCTTTCTTCAGGGCAGATGGTTTCACCACTGTTTGACCTTCCAGATTTTTCAAAAGCTTGTAGCAACACACCTGCATTCGTGACTTACTAGAAAGATTCCATATTTAAAACACCTTTCCTGAAACAGATTTTATGAGAATAAAACAGCAAATTTCCTAGCATTCCCACACTTACTCTCAAAATGCAATAAATTATAATAGCAATGAGTTGAATTCTCTTTTTTCTGCAACAATGCAGCAAAACTATTTTGTGATGTGTAGTCTAATAATACATTGATTTTTTTTTTAAATGTAATCTGAAATGTCAATGACAGTATTTTTGCTTCTTTGAATATGGGCAGTGTTGTATGTTATCTAAGAAAGAGTGGCTGATATATTTGAAAGGAGCTCATACCCTAAATAGGACAGGTTGAAATATCATTGCTTTGATTGAGGATGAAGACTTATTCCAGAGGTGACTGCCCGGTGGCTCCCTTAACGTTCCGTTTGGATTGCAATAGGTATCTAGCACTTTTGAAAAATTGAAGTTTATTCCAACATTTAAACATCCAGGTGTTTCCTTTAAAAGTATTTATTGGTCTTTTCTTGAATATAGTAAATATGGCAACCCAAGGCAACATTCCTGCTTCAAACAGTTCAATTGCGTCTGAACGAACGCTGCCGTCTTTAAGGCAAGGTGCACTCTCTAGTTGCATAGTGGAACTGAGGTCAGATATCACTTGCCATTTAGCACCAGGTTTGCATGATGCTTTAAATCTATTTTGGTTTGTCTTTTTAATATGCACCCAGTCGGTTAAAGGGAGTCATCTAATCTCTAGGGTCTGCATTTAAGAACCCCAGCATACTACATATGATGGGCAGAGCCCAATTTAGGCTCTGGCCATTTTTCCAGAAACTAGGAGGCTAGCCTTCCTCCTGAAGTATGCAAGGCCCAGCTCAGGTCTCACTACTTCCAGGAAATCTTTCATGACCTCTGGTGCCAGGCTTCTTTCCTTGACTCCTATCTCCCAGCAGCCAGAGTTCATGACACACCACTTGGGGTTAGAGTTCATAGGATCCTGAAGCACCTCTCCTTAGGACAGACCTCTCTCGGCCTTGGGGGAGAGAGCTTGAGGATGAGAATCCTATCTCTTGGCCAGGAAACTCTGAGGTCTCTCTGTTCATGGCTATTAGAGGTACACCCTATTAAAGAGTCACAGTAGATATTTGGAACCTGGATTAAGAGGGGGAAAACCAACAGTTTAGGTTACATTAATCAGCAAGACAAACAGATTTTTCATTTCCTTTGCTTTTTTTTAGAATGCAGCCAGGACCTCTCTGGCAATAAAAGACCACACAAAAATGTTCTAAATTATGCAGGAAAATGATAGTTATTAATATAATCATCTTCCATAAGAGAACTAGTGTGATAAAACCAGAAATCCATGCCAGAGGAGCCCAGGAGCTTTGCCCCTTATTAGGGTGTGTGGCCAAACAGGAGCGGGTTCTTCCTCCCTCACAGTGGGATGTCCTGGTCCTTCCCTTGGAGGAAATGGCTTCTTGGCTCCTCCTATCCCCCTTCACCCACTAAGAAAACCAATGGCGCCTTTTATCAGTTTGGCAAAAAGACAAAGGGAATGTTTAATTCTGTACTTAAAATTCTTGGTTCCTACTGTCAGCATTCCCAGTTCTCAGAGAACACTGAATGGATATTTGAAGAGTTTTGTGAAACTGAGACTGAACAGCGGCAACGAAGAGGAAGAGATCCAAAATGAAAAGAACATTTTAAAATACACTCCCGGTACATTCCACTCCCCTTGCTTTTCTGTCCTCCCCAACCAAGTCACAGTCAGCCCTGAGGACTATTCCCATAGGAGGGAGGTGATGTCATGTCCTCAGAATGTCTGTGTTCAAATCCCAGTTCATCCTAACTAGCTGTGAGGACTTGGGTAAGTAACAGACCCTCTCCAAGTCAGCCCCCACCACAGTAAAGTGAGGTTGAGAACAGTTCTTGGTTCCCCTACCTGCTACCCAATCAGGGCATTATTTTAATTTTTTAAGGAAAGCACCTGATTTCTAAGACACAAGCCTTGGAGCAGAATTTACAGTAGAGTAACAGTTGCCAGTTGGCAGGCTGTCTGCCCCTAGCCTTTCAAGCTAAGATTTCATAGGGTCATAAAAGGAAGTCCTACAAACATCTCCAATGAGTGCGGTGTTCTCACTTGGCAAAACTGGGCCCTGCAGAAATCCAAGAGCAACTGAATTAGTGTTTCCTTAACTCCCTGTTTTTTGCAAGAATACTTTTCTTCCCACATGGAAAGTTGGTGTTTATAGTGGATCTTGGGATGTCAGTATGAGCTTCTGTCTGATAATGTAACATGTGACCAGATAGAAAAGGAGAGCATCTAATGAGACTATCTGCATCACTGCAGTAGAAATGTGGTCTTACTACTTAAAAGACCAAATTGGAAGGCCATAAGTGACCGTATGAGGCCCTTTTCACGGAAGTGCCATCCAGCCCTTGAGACTTGAAGTAATGTGACCTTAATCTTTAGGTTGGACTAGAACTCAAGTCTTCTGATTTTTTGTCTGAGGAGTTTTGCATTTTAAAAGCTTCCTCTTGGAGCTAGTTGATTGGCTATGCTCTTGGAAAGTATTAGGCCTTGCAAGACTTTCTGATTCTACCTCTTTCTGGGAGACAGTAACAACTCTGACAACTCTACAAAAGCTCTATGCCTTTTCTAGCAGGCATTGTGCTGCTGGGCCTTGGCCATGTCTCCCAGTGTGGAATCCTTCCCATGGAAGACCTATCAGGAATAGGAATCCAACTCACAAGGACACAGTGAGGAAGCAAGAAATAAGAAAGGGGAAAATAATTTCAGTGGTAGAAGTCTGAAAACACTGAATACTGAGAAATTTTGTTTCAGTAATGTGATGCAGAACAGTCAGTTATAAAACATCTTCCTCCTCTTCTTTCTTGTAAAGCCTCCCAGCAACAGGTGGGTGGGAAATTCTTATAGCATCACAGAGGTCTCCTCTAACCAGGACCTTCCTGTGAGGCCTCATGTCAGCTGGAAAAGAGCTTCCCTGGCTGTCTAAGGAGAGTAGAAGAAGCCTGGGCAAACAATGCTCTGTAAACCACAACTTCACTCATTCCTTCAGGTTTATTTTCAAATAAATTGTGCAAATTGTCCTGCATGTTGAAAAACAAAACCAAATGTGTATTTTTAGGAAAAAATATGATGAAAACACAATCAAGGTTCTTTAACCTTCCAAACAGTGCCCAACAGTGGTTTCTAATGAAGTTGTAGGCTAACTTGTTTCTAATTATGTACACCATTGAGTGCATGTGCATAGACATACTCATGGTTTAGTAGTCTAAAAGCAACCTAAAATGCTTGGGGAAGGAAAAATCCCCATTTCCTACTTTAAGTTGCCAATCAACATTCACAGATGGTAGAAAGTGTGTTACACTTTTTTTTAAATAAAAAAATTATGATTCTTCCTCTCAAGCTAATGTAGGAGAACTGCCTTTATCCAGAAATGATCTTACGCTACACTAGAACTACTCAGTCAGAATCTTTAATTATCATTTCCCACCAGCCTCTAGGTCAGTGCTTCTCAAAGTTTAATGCACAGGCGAATCGCCTGGGGATCTTGTTAAAAATGCTAATTCTGATTCAGTAGGTCTGGGGTGGGCTCTGAAATTCTGCACTTCTTACAAGTTCTATGTAATACCAAAAATTCTAGTCTGTGGACTAAACTTTGAATAGCAAGATTCTAGACAATCCCACTGAAAACTGTTCTCTCAGCATTACAAGAAGTGGTTGGGATAGCAGTCTTCTATGAGCTTCGTGTTCCCTGTCAATTTTTGCTAATTGGTTTCCTCCTTCTGAATCATCTTGCTTCCCTCTTTTCTAAACACACTTGCAGTTCCTAACCTAAAGGGGGCAGCCTGTTGCACTGGTACAGTTGGCAAACTTGGGTTTGAATTTCAGCAGTATCACTTCCTAGCCAGGTAACTCTCAACTCTGAGTCACACACTATGGGGCTAAGATACCCACCCATGAGCTTGCTATTGTAGGTAAATGAGAGAATGTACAGTAACCCAGTACAGTGACTTGCATACAATAGTTCAATAAATATCAGCCTTGTTTCCTCCTCCTCCAAATCAGTGCTTCATTGCATGGCCTCAGCTGTACACATCTGAGGAGGGTACAGGTTTCTAATACCTAAAGCACGTTAACAAAAGTTCCTATGATATTAGAAGTAGGAAAGAAAAGTACAGTCTTCCTTCCTCAATCTTGTTCTCTAGTCTTCTGCCATTGCCCCTAAATTGGAATCTTTTGATCTGGTCAATTAATTAACTCACATATTTTGACTGAGACCCTGTTTTGAGCAGGACACTGCACCAAATATCTAGATGAGGACTTTGAATACAACCAGTTTCCAGATTAGCTGGATTTTAGGTAAGAAAAACTCTGGATAATTGCTCAAAATGTTGTATTTCCATTCTAATATTTGATGCTCTCTAGCTAGGACCTTTATGTCAGCAAAATTATGACAATGTGATAGAGTTGGCTTAAGGAAAACTACTTTGACCTGCCGATAAATGACATGGATATCAGTAGGCAGAGTTCTTATTCTTCTGTCATTCATTGGTCGTGGATGAAAGGATCTTTCTAGAATGCTCAAGTTTCTTATCCCATCCTTGATTCTATATTCAGATTCAACCACTATACCTGCAAATTCCCTAAAAATTTTAGTTTCTTTCTTGTTGTAGAATTCCGAGTGAGTATGATAGCAGAGAAGTAAAAAAAATTTATCTAGAAAAAGGTGATTACCCACTTTAAAAAATGAGTCCAGTAAATAAAAAAGGTTAGATTTACAAACTGAATAGGAAAATCCACTCTAGATGAAGGTTTTCTGGTTAAACATGAATGAAAGACATGTGACTGGTTTAATCACATTGGAATGAGTAATGGTCGCTTGCTAAGTTTGATTTTCCTGTCAAAATTGTCACCATGTTGCAAATAAACATTAAAAAGAATTTGAGCCAGGGTGGAATATTGAGAAGTTAATACACAAAGCTCGGTAGTGGGGAATTCATCTACCCATCCACGTCTTGACCTCCTTCTAACCCAAAGTACAGAACTTGGCAGAAAGCAGATGAGGAAGTCATTAATATGTGGAAAAGGGATCTCTAAAGCACACCAAGACTGTGTGCTTTCCACTGACGAAAATCAAAAGGAATTGTACAAATATTTACCACAAGGAAATAATACGTTCTGTCTCAAAGCTGAAGAATTTCCACAATAGATACAGGGCACCGTATCATTACTTAGGCAAAGTTTCTGTTTAGCACAAGCTCTGGATCCATTCTCAAAGTGCAGAGGTCCAAGTTCAAGGACTGACCTGAGCTTTTTAAGAGAAGAATCAGCTGATCAGCTGTGTCTGTGCACGTGCATGTGTGTGTGTGTGTGTGTATGTTCAGCATTTCCAAACCACACTCAACAACTCAGCTAACATTTCAAAACACTCAAGAAAACTGTTCAGTTATGATGCAGGGCTTTTATTCCTCACTTGGGCCTTTATTTGAAAAAAATCAATGGTGAATTTGAAAATGGGCTCAATGTTCTACAATATTAAACAATTATTAATTTATTTTAGTTTGATAATGACATTAAGGTTAAGAAAGAGCATTTAAAAATATGGGCATTAAAGCATTTATTGCTTAGATGACATGATATCTGAGATTTTTGTTGAAATTTTGCTAAAATTAAAAGCTGTGTGTTGGAATGAGGGTAGATAAAGAAACTGATAAAAGGCTGACGTCTGCTGAAGCTGAACTATGGGTCCACTGAAGGCCTGTGTTTTCCCTCAACTCGTGAGTATTTTTGGAAATTCCCACAACAAAAGTTAAAAAGTCTAACCCCTAATAAGTGGCACTAAACATAGTTTAAACAACAATATTGACTTGTAGTGAAATGCAGGGAATAGGTGCAAAAACCTAGAGTAATAATTAATGGCCAATCTTATGTGCATTCCATTAAGCACAAGCAGCTGTCACAAACATCTTAATTTAAAGAGTTGGGGTTTAGGGAATCATGGCACTGCAAAAAGCTACGTCCTGCTGCTGCTCCACAGAACTGGTACATATCAGACCCTTAAATTTTTAAACACAGCTTTCATGTTTTTGAGAGCTGAAAAGCCTTTGAAAAGTCAGCTTGTTAGGAAATTCACCTTGCAGACTCCTACTTCAAGGATTGGCTGAGGTGCTTGGGTACTGGCAAAATTGATTTGAGGGTGGGGGTGAGGGCTCACAGGTAAAATGAATGTGTTGTATGCTTCAGAAGAAAGACAGAAGTCAGGCCGGCTCTGAATACATGGGGCATGGCCACGTTACAGGATATATCTTTTAGTGTTGCAAAATATACCAGCTTGCTAGAGAGGCATTTAGAGCCAACAGCCCCCACCCCTTTATTGTTTCTATTATAGTATTTGTCAAAAGAAGAAGAAGAACAGAGAGAGAGAGAGAGAAGAAAAAAATGAGGCAGAAGAGGGAAGAAGCAGGAAGCAAAGGAGCCTTGCATTTAATCTTTCTTACTGCTGCATATTAGTGTAAACCCTAGGCAAAGCCTTCGCCTTGGTGCTTCTCCTATGACACAGGAACAGCATCCACACCCTTGGAGGTCTTTTCAATCCTTCTGGCCCAGGACACCTGAGTACATGGGCTGTGATCGGTATGATAACTGATCTGGGGTCTCCCACCACTACCTGTATTTCTCTTCCCTAGAGCTAGAAGGCATACAACAATCTTATCTGGGTTGCCGAGTTTAAGGTGAACAAAAAGGGGCAGGAGATAACCAACGCGTTCTAAGTTAACAACTTAAAAATCCAGATTCCCCAATATAAAGCTTTCTGGGTCCAATAACTTTGTATCAATTTGACAGTCCCCATTGGTGTCTGCCTCCCTTCCCCTCTTTGCTCCCTCTTTCCTCAGGAACTCCCCATTTAATCCTAAAATGGTGAGTTCTTGGGCTTCTATGTATTGATGGTTCCCATGTACTAGAGGATACCTGTACTCAGGCTGAACGTGACAAAAAATGAAGCTTGCTGGTGGTAAAGAACAAGGTCTCCTATTAATTTCTTGACTTGATCCTGGCAATATTATCATCTGGGCCAGGAAAGAATAGGTCTTTACTCATAGCATCTGATTTGAATTTTTTTCAACACCACTCTCTATTGCTCGTAAGAATGACTAATAACTGTCAACTGTAATTTCCCAGAGTTTGTGGGTATGACTTCTACAGCTTTCCTTGTGTTTGAATTGACCATATTTTTTCTGGGGGCTTGCTAGGGATTTCAAAACACAATTTAATCAAAACCCCTGGCCAGCTGTCAGTTCAGCCCAGAAGAACTTTGTAGTCCTCTTGAAATTGCTACCTCCTGCTCCCACACCTGGGGGTCTCGCTGCACCCTGCTTTTCCTACAGCTTGCACTACCCATCAATCAAGCAGAAGCCCAGAAACCTCAGTATCAATACAACCACCTTTCCTGAGGTAGTACTGCCATCATTTTGAAGGTCACAGAATGAGTCAGGGCAGATGAGAAACAGAGGCCACCGCTTCTTTGGTGTTTCAGAGGGAAATTGGTCTATCCAGAAAAATGACCTCATTAAGCTGGCTGGACTAATTGCCAGGGGAAGGACAAACCACATTAAGAAAACTTTTGAATAATCAAAATACCATTTTACTAGTTTATATATGGTCTTGAGAACTAGACAAATAAATTTGCTTGTATAAGTTCTGAGACATATACAGATAAGAGGAAATTGAAACCACAATAGCCAAGCACCTCTGTGAAGAATGAGTCTGTCGCAGACACGTTCTAATTTATGTATTCTTATGCACGTTATTTCAGTATAACTTATTTACTTACACATACCAGATTTATTGAGTATCACCATGTGGAATTCATAGTAAGAAGAGATGTGGGGAAGGCAGACATGGGTGTTCTCAAAGACCTTGGTAAATAGCTATTTGTTAAGTGCTACTGAACAAATTGCTCTTCTAGTAGAAAACGAAATTCTGGAAATCTTATTTATATCCTCAATACAAAAGATTATTTTAAATAAAGCAGATATAGGAAACATTTACAAATGAAGTTTTTCTAAAACAGACAAATCAGGGATCAGTCTTTTTTTCATTAAAATGAAAGAAAACCGTTTGCAGTTTGAACACAGGTAATTTCTGTTAAGGGCCCTCTCGGGTGAGGAGTACCTGCCCTGGGCCAGAAGATCTCTCTCTGGGAGCTACTCCTTATAGGCTGCTGATTCATTTTAATGAAAGATGCATCATAGAAAGTGTATAACTGGCTCTTTCTAAACACATTGATTGTTTAAGCAAAGGATGGCTATATGCATTTGTTTAGCAAGTCATTTTGCCTAGCTGGAGTCTAAATGATCACAATTAATGACATTATGCCAATCTTTTCCAACTGAAAACCTACCAAAGAAATAGCATTAACTCATATTATCACTATTTATTCTTGACATTTTCTCCCTTGACTTTGTTCTCTTTCCTTTTAGTTTGCTATGTACTATTTATTTTCTTAAGTTCTGAGTTTCAAGAAAACTTCTATGTGCTGTCAACATATGGTACATCATTTACTGAAGTGCATGGAATTAGCTACATATCATTAAAGAGCTGCTTTTGTATTCCAGTGAGTGAAACTAAGAAATAAAATCACAAAGATAACCTAGCACACTGCGGTGCAGCTAAAAGAGTAGCCTCCTCCCATCACTCAAATGAATTACTTCTTAGAACTTTTTCTTTACATTTGTACAAATAAACAGAGTATGTCCTGTGCAATATTGTTTGTGTAGAGGACTTACCTGCAGCTCTCTGACCTTCTTCAGCTCTGATTAACCCCCAAGGGACATAGATCACCCATGTGCAATTGGCTGGTGACATCAGCAGAAAGCTGTCTTTCTGAGAATCAGAGCTCTTGGCTCCTCTTGCCGCTCTTGTCACCTCCTGACCTCCTGGACTCGAGGCCCTGCCCACCTAGGGACTTCATCTCCACTTGCTCCTCCCTGGTTCAGCTGACTACCCCAGACTTGTGAGCTTCCTTGATGGCCTAGCCCTGTGCTGCATGCCAGATCCCTACAGCAAGGCTGGATTCTGGTCATTCCTGGCCAGTCATGTCCTGTGGTCATCTAAAAAGAATGCTAGAGAGAAGGACCACACCCTTGGCTGAATAGACCTTCTCAGTCCAATGAACACTTTCAACATCAGACAGGAGGGCCCTCCTTCCTATTCTCATTCTTCCCTCTCCATGTCTCACAAACAATGAGAGTATTTCCTCAAAAAGTGGCTAGAGTACAGTGAGATGGGCAGCCAAAGGAATTCTGCACACCAAAATGCTACCATAGATGCATACTACCATTAATCTTAATTTCTCACTAGTTGTCTGCAAAGATGGCACAAAACTAGCTTCCAGGAAGCCCTAAACACTCTGGATCATCTGTCCCTAGGCTACTTAGATCTTAAAGGGTGTGCAGATAATTGAACTTCACTTTTTGAAAAATAATAATATCCTAATAACACATAGGAGTTTTCCCAGGACACAGACCTTTTTAGCCAAGGAAGGAAGCCAGGGAAGATGATGCCAAGACTAGATTTTATAAAAAGCTTAATAATTACAAATAACTAAGTGGCTTAATATGTGAACTTTTATTTTAGCAATTGTAGCTACCTTTAGTTTAGATAAGCATAATAAAGGTTCAAAGGTTTGCTAAAAAGAGCAAAGAAAAGACCATTTGTTATCATAAAACTGGTTGAGACTGACAAATGTGATCCTATCATACCATTCCCACACACGTCCACACAAGATTTGTGGGAAATTCTATTTTCTTTGAAATTTCTCACCCTCAGGTCAGCTCAGGAAGGGGTGTGGGAAGCAAAAAGAAGGTTATATTGGTCAAACACTTTTTCAGTGAAATGATTTGAAAAACTGAGTCTCCCTAAATAAAATAAATGAAATAACCTCAGCAAAGAATTCTTGCTGGAAGTTTTCACACCAAAACAACTATGGGATAAATTTACAAAAGGTTGATTGGGATCCAAGTTACGGCTCCAGATAGGACTATTTAAAATACCATCCATCCATCCGTTCATTCATTCAAATAACATACCAAGAAATGAGCTGGATTGTAGCTCAGTGGTAGAACCCTTGCTTAGCACATGTGAGACACTGGGTTTGGTCCTCAGCACCACATAAAAATAAAGAAATAAAATAAAGGTATTGTGTCCATCTACAACTAAAAAAAATTAAAAAAAAAGAAATACTTGTGGAGTGTTTACACTATGCACTATCCTGCTATTGGGATTTAGAGGCTATAAGAGGAACCGAGGCTACCTCTCAGTCCACTAGGAGGGTGAGAAGAAGGGAAAAGCATTGATCATGTGCAGGTGTGCAAGGCAGGCACCTCAGCCATGACAAGGTTGGGGTCTATTTCTATAAAAGTAACTCCAGAGTCTTTGACCTTGTCTTGAAGAGACAATGTACTTCAGGTAAAGATATTTTTCTTAAGGCTTAGGAATGTACCAAATCTAATTTGTAGACTTACTTTGCTTCTGGCTTTATTTTGCTATTTCCACCCTTGTTTTCTTTGTACCCTAATTTATTCACTGAATTTTCATCTTGTGTATTCTATGTATTATAAGCCATGTCAAATCTTCTCAGGAAACAAACATGTCTAAATTCCTAAAGAGTACACATGCAATTACTCTACTAGATCATATAGCAAAGGCAGTGATTTTCATTATCACAGGTAACTTCCACTGAGGGCTCAGGTGTCAGGCAGCATTCCAAGCATTTCCTAAGTACTTTCTTATTAATTCTTCACAATGATCTTTGAGAGTGCTATGATTAGTACCCCTATCATAGATGAAGAAAATGAAGACCTGAGAATTTATATAACCTGCTGTTGACTGGTGGGGCCCAAATTTGAACTCTTATACTTTGCTTACGAATGGGCTTCTTGTAGTTTACCCAGGTGCATGGACTCTGCTGGGCTCCTGATGGGTTGGCAGCTTTGCTCTCCAGTCTGACTTGCTAGGCTTTCCCTATTGTGTGGCCTTAGGACTTTCATTGGTGTGTCCTACATAGTTCTGGGGACCTTTTAGAATACTGGTGCCAACTTCTCTGCAACCCCTCCCTGACTCTATAGGTGGGTTCATGGGAGCTTCCAACCCTGGATAGTCGACTCCACAAGGACAAACTGTGTCCTACTCACTCTCAAGTTATCAGTACCCAGAAGCCCATGTGAGCCATAGCAGATATTTAATAAATGTGTGTGTTTGGCTGAATGAAGGCCCCATCACTTATGTGTGCACTGTTTCTGGGATCCACTGGCCATCCTCCCAGAGAGGCACATTTAAATCCTGGCTCCACACTCTCCACACTGGAGATGTGGAAATCTTCCTTCAAGATGACTCTGCAACTTCACCTGCCCGTGTTTCGATAATTCTCTCTGTCTAGGAGATGCTTCCAAAACTAAACAACTACCAATCTGTGTGTTGTAAGGCATATGTGTCCAAGTTTCATCAAATAGAAAGTAAGCATGCTTTTCCAAGGAAAAAAGGTCTTCCTGATAAGAGACAACAAAACTGACTTGATTTCAGTCTAACTTACTATACTTGGAAGTCCCACATTCCAAACTGGAATGGACACTTATAATTATCTTATGAGTTCAGGCATGTCAATATCTTTTTTTTTCCCCCTGATTCAGTTAGAACCCTTCAGCCAGAACCAAAGTCTCTCTTTCTCCTGCTCTGACGTGGTCTTTCTCGTCTTTTGTGGTCTATCTTCTTATTACCTGGGCTTTTATTTGATAATTCAACATGTGTAACTTAGTCGTGTTACTGTGCCCAACTGTTATTTAACTTTTTCTAATTTATGGTCCCCATATTTCTGTCTGTCTTCTGTGGAAACTTACTGACAAGAGACCATTGTGACTTGAGCCACTTGAGTTTCTTCACAGAGTGCAGTTACTCAAGGAATGGTTCCATGGTGGGTAGGGAAAGGCCACGAAATCTCACCCAAAGATTATGTTCCTGAACTAAACCTAATATCAATGTCTTTTACTGGGTCACTCATAAGTGAAATGGAGGGGGAGCGTATAGAGCAGTTTTCAGGCAGAATTGTAGATGTTCTGGTCAAATGGGAATAGCAAGAAAGGAGGAGGACGAGGGTAATGGTGGGTGGGAATGAATGGTGATGGTGGTGAAGGGGTGCACATAACAGTCCTTGAATGGCCACCTAAGTTAAATATGGTTTAAATGGGTTTTTTTTTGCATTTGATTTTATTTAATCATCACAATAACCTTCAAATATTGACTTAATCATACTTGTCTTCTTCCCGTGATTAAAATGAGGCTCAGAGAATTTATGTAATTCAACCAAGTGACCACTTTGGGAAGTGACTGCAGGCTTATCTGACTCCCAAATTATACTCATTCCTCTATGCTGCAGTAAAGGTGAGTGATAGGCTGAGCTGGCAAGTCTAATAAGTGAACGGGTGCAGGGCCTGTGGGAGAAGCAAGTTGAAATATCTAAATTCCTGTTGTCTCGGGATTGCAAAAATAAAGAAGGCAAATGGCTCTAAGCAGGGTCATTCATGGCCAGTTTGGTGCACCTACTGTGTGCAAGGCTGTATGCCATGGCACTGAACATGAAAAGAATGGGAACAAGGTCACGTTACTCAGCCTCTAAGGTATGTGAAAGCCAGCTGAGCCAGGAGAGCACTCTTTCCCCTTTCATTCCTGCTGGAAAGTCAGCATCCAATCATCTCTTTTAAGACCAAGCCCAGGTAGTCCCTCAGCCCTGCTCTGCATGGGCCCTGCCTGGAGCCTCATCTGCACGTGTCTCCCATGGGGCTGCAGACGCGCCACTGTGTCTGGGGGCTGGCGGGTGCGCGGGGAGACGGAAGCAGACTTCAGGCAAGCAGGGGGTTAATAGCTCATAAAATAAAACCCTCTAACACAAAAATGTTATTTTAATTGTATTACATTGAGGAGCCCTGAGGGTCGTGGGGTAGATAATCAAAAAGGACAAGGAGGAAATTAAAAAAGGGAAGAAGGCAATCAAAAAGGCCATTTAGGAGAGCCCCTTAATCCTCCATAGAAAGAACACTAATTATACTACAGAATCGCCTTATAATTAACCCTGATATAAAGTGTTTTTTGAGCAGTAATAACTTTCACATTCACAATCGTTTTGATCGCAAACTCCCATGAACACCTCACAAACAGCGGCTCTCACAGGTTGGCCGGGTTCCTTCCCCAGCGAGCCCTGAGATTATACTGACGTTCACCACCAGAAAGACAAATATTTCTGCCCTCAGCTAACTCCGCTGCTCCGCTGAACTCAGCCCGCCGCTTGCTTTTTTCTTTTTGGCAAGAACAGCCTGAAACTCAACCATACTTGCGCCTCCTTTCCCCTCTTTGTAATTGCTTCCCTATGCTCATTTTTAGTTTTTAATATGACTTGGAATATGTGATGGTTGCAAAACCCACTGGATTCCCAACATAGCTTCCTTAGCAAACAGACCCCTGCTTAGATTTACCTACACTCCCAGTCCACCAGGCACACATTGCTGTAATAGTTCTTAAGGTTTCCAGACAAAAGCTAGGATTCAGACAGACTGCTCAAATCCCGTCCAAAACAAGAGCCTTACATTCCTCTCTCTGACAGCTGATTCCTTACAAACCCAAGCTCAGAACTGTCAACTAGGAAACTTCAGGCACAAAACAGACCAGGGAGAGGATGCAAACAGCTATGTATTTCAGGTGCCCAGTTCTTTCTTGCTAGGAAGAAAGATGCAAAGGAGAAGCGATTGGACCCATGCAAGAAAGGGAAAGGGCCTGGGACAGACTGTTTGGGACATTTTTTCCCCAATGGCTCACAAGTGAAAAGAATCTGCCCCTGTCCTTATGTGAACCAGCGTCACTCTTATCCCACCCAGTAAGACAAGGAGCAGGATCTCCGATCCCATGAGATCCCTGGGGAGATAGTTTCAATGGGGCGTCTGCCTGCCAAGTGAAACCCTAGGAGAGCTGCAGGGCACTTGTGACATTCACAGCACTCTGAAGGTATCTGTCCCCTCTGAATGCACTCCTGCACCTGACTTCACCTCCTCCCCTCAAATGCACAGCCAACCTCTTTGAAAGGTCTGCCTGCTCACAATGGGCCAAATCCCCATTTTAACTCAGAGACTGGGAAACCAAGGTTAGGGAAACACTGAGCCCTGTGTTTTTGCTCTGTATCAAAGGAACGAATGCCAAAGGAATTTTTCCATTTGCTCTTGCACGCTATTGGAAGTAAAAACTCATTTCTACTTCCCATCTGGGCGATTATTTTTTATGGAGAATTTAACAAGATAAGAAGAGACTTCCTTTTAAATTAAAAAAAAAATTTTAAAGCCAGAATCAATTACTGAGGCACAAATATGTTCTTACCATTCAACAATATTAATGTAGGATCTGCAATATACCCATCGACCTTAGACCTAGGCAATATAGAGTAGAAATTATATTGTCCCTGCTTATGGAAGGGCTAGGTTGCTCCTATTCAATGACCTATTTGGTTAAAGAGAAAGTCATAGCTCATTAACAGAGAGAACATAGGACATTAATTCATTTCCATTTTAAAAGATCACTCTTAAATAAACCATCATTTTCCTCATTCAAAACATCTTTAGACACACAATTCACTCATAAAGTTGGATAAGTAGATTAAAAATAAAGAAAAGATTACAAGTCTACTGCTTTCTAAATTTTTACAAGTGCAATGCACTTACACATACAATACACTAAAGAGAATTTTAAGTCTGTGTTAACTTGCGGTAATCCACTTATTACTGTAAGAAGTACAAGCTGGGGGCTGCTATTCAATTCTCAACACTCAAAGATGAGGCAGGCACAGATCCTGCCCTCAAGACACTTAGACAGGAGTCAGGGAACCATCTCACATCTGTGCATAATTGAACTGCAAGTCTCAATGTGAAAAGTAGTATAGATGAAAAATTCACAAAATGTAAAGTTATTACATAACTATAAGGTCTTATTCATGTCATCTGGCAGAGGTCTCCCCTCATGTTATCCCATTTGAACAGAGAGATAGCACTCTGTTATCTCCAAAGGTGGGATGTTTACAACTCCCTTTGGTGGGGGTTTTAACTATGGTTTAATTACTATTAACAAGACAGGAGTTGGAAGCCAGTATGAAGAGGTGAGGCTATTTCTGACTCTACCTCCCATCTGTGGGGTCCCTCACTGGGAGATGCAGCCTCCCACATGGGGCTCCCTCTCAGATTCCCCACCCGATACTCTGTATGCCTCCACTTCTATACTGCTCCATCAAGACCCCATTGCTGGAGCCCCATGGATGCCACTGAAGAGGACAAAACATTAACTGAAAGGATTCAATCTATTGATCACTTTCTTTATCCCAATCTCAGCCAATTATATTTCAACAGGGCCTTCTGGAGATGAATCCCCAGCCAAAACAAACTCTGGAGTAGGGAGTACTGAGTTTGAGTCCCAGATTAGTGTGTCTCTATAGTAACCCTGGACAGACTCACTTATGTATCTGAGCCCCTGTTCTTTATTGTGAAAATTCAACATCAACATTCTCCCAAAGCTGTGAGCATGTGAGATGCAATACATAGCCTTGGTCAGTTACACAGCTACAATTGTAATACAAGTATGGTTAGGAATTTTAGTAGGCTCAGGGAATCTTTCGACAAGAATCTTGCTTATAGTACTTAGGGCAAGGTAGGTTTATCCTGACACAAGAACTGTATCACCTAACAGCATCTAATCCATTCCAACTGGATTGGAATTATTTATGCAGTCACCAGTTCATTTGTCCCCCTAACTGTGCATTAAACCCAATATGTAAAGTTTAATCCAATTTACATTTTACATAGTCAGGGGTACAAAAAGTATTTTGTATCTAACATCTTACCTCTCTGATTTAAGACTAGTTGCTGACAAGAGATTTAGTTGCAACATTAAAAATTGGCTAGGTTCCTTCTTTTCTAGTTCAATTTCTAGAAATAGCAACACTAGCAGCACTGAATCAAAGTGGTCCTTGCTGTGACCCATCCCTCTTTTAAGTCTCTTGTCATACTAGAATAAATAAAACCACAAAGATGAGTAAACAGCTAACATTTGGGAAGCGATTTTTTAAGAAGCGGTCCTTGACATCATGTTTAAATAGCCATCAGTTCCACATGAGGCTCTGAGCATCTTTCTCCCTTCAGTTGACTGCAGGAGGGCACTGAGCAGATGATGCAGGAGGTCTTCCTCCATAAGGGAAGCTGGCTCTCCTCCTGCATTTCCTTAGTGCCCATAGGACCCCTATAGGTGACTGCTAGCCCCTGGAAACCTTGGGGTGACTGAGGATCATTCCTTGTTATTCTTCTCATTCTGAATAACTGATTTTGGTCCAATGGTTTTAACCTTTTATTGTTTGATTTGTTTTGCTGTCAAAGTTAATTTAAACTACTCTTTAATTTACAGAAATAACACATGCTGGCCATAAAAAGCTAAAAAAACACAGTAATATGTAGAATAAAAATCAAAGACCTCTTTAATTTCCCCCACACTCCCCAATCCCTTTCCTCTCTTCCAAGGTAAAAACCTTCAACTGAACTTCTTGCATATTTTATGTGCTTTAGGAATATGCTTAAATATGTATATATGTGAGTGCATATTCACTTGCATTTTTTTTGTATGCCTTCCTGTGATTTGTTTCATTTTACTTAATAATATATTGTGGATTGGTTTCTGAGTCAATATATCTACAGTGTTTGTATGACTTTCTAACTGCTGTAAGGTGTAATGTAGAATAAACAGAAAGGTGTGCTACAATCTGAATGTTTATGATTCAATAAAATCTCAGTGAGATACTCTCATATAGGAAAAGGAATACTTTTTTTAAACAGAAAGAACAGCATTTTCATCGCATCTTGATAATAATCCAGCATACTTTGAGGCTACCCAGTAAGTGGGGATGCAGCACAGCAGTTTTAACTCAAGAAGCTTGAGAATTCCAAGCCACATGGGGTAAACAACTCCTGGGCACTTGAGCAGGTGTCAAGAAAAGGACCGTACTTCAAACTTTAATCAGTTACACCAGAATTCCACCAATGGAATTTTATTCCTTTGGTCTCAGGGTGGCCTTAACAGCATTCTCTTTAAAAATGTATATGGAATAAGCCACAGCTTAGTTTATTGGGTAATTTTTCCCCCCTAGACACATGATTCCATCTGAGAACATTGTTTCTGGTGGGGGAGGATTCTCAAACTGGGGAGGGGGAGATACAAGATAGAAGAGATGCATTCTGAGAAGAAATCAGAAAAATAATACAAAAAGAATTAAAATTCACTGAAGAATCAGTCACCAGCCTGGGGATAATCCAATTGCTAAGAGCAAAAGCTAACTTGAGGTGAATAAAAATAGATTTCTTATAAAAAGTAGATTTAAAAAATTTTTTTTTTTTGTAAACTGGAGCAAGGGCAAGCCCACTAACACCCGACTCCTTATTTATGGCAGACATCACTAATCTATTGTGGTATTCTTTCCCATTGAACCAGGATTCGGCCTCAGATTTCTTCTGCACTCAGCACTTCAGGCAGCCACTAGCAATGGACTGTAGTTAGTGCCCCAAATGAAATGCAGCTTGTCATTCAGTCACAGGAGTCGTCTTCTCCATTATTTACCAACCACAGGTTTAAATTTCACAAGGAGACATGAATTGCATAAGCTTAAAGTTGCTGTCAGGGTTCTTTTTTAGCCAAGTATCTGCAGAGGAGGACAATTCCCATGGTAAATGGGAGGTCTCCCTTAGGACATTAGGAGCCTTCAATACCAGATTAGAAGCTCTGTGAAGGCAAAGACTCGTTCCCCCAGAGTCTGAGCAATTATTCAATTGATAGTTGATGCAAAGTTGAATGATCATCTGAATTGAGGATGCACCTCTAGCACACATTCTGTATATAGAGTTCTCAAGCACATATAAAGATGTCACCCTAAAACTTGTTTGGTTAGTTCAGTCTTTGCATATACACCTTCAAATTAGATATATTTTAAAAAGGGGCTTCTTATCAAAGAATATAATGCTTTAAAATGCAGTAACCAGTCAGGAAAACAGATTGAACCCAACAGGAGGATGTGTGTCAAGATGCTGGGTTGTGTAAGATGGAAAGGTAGGTGAGGGTGAGCCAGTACCTTCCAGATTCCTGAGACGTGGTGGGGCAGGGTGCCTACAGGGAAGTCAGGCCAAAACCTCTCTCCCTTGTGGCAAACCTCAGCAAACACAGGCCTCCTGGCTGGGTCCCTTGAAGAGTCTACCACCACGTTTCAGGAAGATTACTTGGCATTACACAGCGATCCTCATCATAAAAATTAAGTAAATTAAAAATAAAAGACTTCAACCTGATTTGGCCAGCTTAGAGCCACTATGTCAGAGGGAGGTTGAACAAGCCCTTCCTGCTTGTCAGAGATGTGACAATCATTCTCATTCTCTCTTACTCACACGTGTACACACCCACTCATGCATCCTGACACACATGTGGACACTGCTCCTACATACACTTACACACGATCACTGACACACCTACTCCCACCCCCAGGCACTGTGCCTGCACCTCCTTTCACATTTACTCACACACACACATATTGTCCTGTTATCAGCCCCCAAAGAGGCAGACGCAAATACATTTCTCCTTTTCCATCATACTATTCTCATTCCAAACAAAACCCACCTTCTTTTTATAGAAATTTCTTCTAAAGGGACTCTTCTCATAAACACCAGGCCCTGGGGATCATGTGGAAAATAAATGAGCACCTGCTCTGCTTCTGGCCCCTTTATTGCCGGGATGGCATTAGCCTGTTCCTCTGGAGGAATTCTGGCTCAGAACTTTTATAAGTAGGAGACTCAATTATGCTTCTTATGAGTTCCCTAAATTTGGAAATGGAGCTAAATATGGAAATACATTAGTCAATGTCCTTTTCAACCTCCTCCCCTACTCATTTCTCAATCTTTCCCCCCCTTGCTTTCTTTGGGTGATTTCTTTGAATTAGTAAAACTACCAACTGTAGCAACCATGAACAGGGTACCATAATGAGGTGGGAAAGAGGCAAAGTGAGGAAATGAATGCTCAACTTATATACTCTGGGTGCCAGCAATATATGGTTAAGGCCCCACAGGCAAGTAAGTGCCCGTGTGTGGTCAAGCCAATTCACTCAATGCTGAATGAGCAATATAAGTGTGAGATTCCAAGGACAGAGCAAATTTTGATACAGGAGAGCCTTAGGCTTTAAATGCAAATATTCATCTTCTCAATATTTGGGGATTACAAATAGTATTCCCCAAGAATGGGTAATAGGAAAGAGAGAATATAGTGTGAAAGTTAAACTGTGTGATCCTACATAAAGAATGATGGCAGAGGGTTGGGGTTGTGGCTCAGTGGCAGAGCACTTGCCTAGCATGTGCAAGCACTGGGTTCAGTTCTCAGCAGCACATAAAAATAAATAAAGCTTCATTACCAACTAGAAAATTTTTTTAAAAAAAGAATGATGGCAGATATGCAAAGGTACTTTACAGTCTTCTAGAAGGCAAAATTTGACCAGAACCTGCCTGAACTTACAGATGTGTCAAAAGAAGGGGTAATTGTCAAGTCTGGACATGGAAGCAGAAATGAGGGTCATGGAGACAAAAATGAGCAAAGTCCGTCTTGGGATTTTTCAGGCATGAGGACTCAATCAGTTGTCCACAGTGGCTGAGAAGCTGGGTTATCTATTTTGTGTTAGACACCTCACCTACACAGAGGTAAGGGGGGTGAGGTAGATGTATATGGGGAAGAACTGAGATGAGGATGAGAAAAGGAAGAGAGGAAAGGGAAACGTAAATGCAGAATTGGAAAAAGAGAACACAAGATAGAGACGGAGAAGCAACTTTGCTGATCCTTCAACCTGCTTCAGTTCTTGAGCCTTTCAGTAGAAGAGATGTCTGTGCTTAGCATGGTTTTTAGTGTTTAATTACAGCTATTGTCCACACAACATGGCCCATAAATCAGAGTTCCCCAAGAGTGGTCCTTGGGCCAGCAGCATCAGCATTGCCTGGGAATTTGTTGGAAAAGACAACTCGGGTCCTGGTCCAGTCTTATAGAATCAGAGATTCTGGGAGTGGGGCCCAGCAATTTGTGTTTAAACATGCGATTCTGATGCACAATGAAGTTTGAGAACCACTGCCCTAAACACAAACTAACTACTCGAATTTACCATCTACTTCCCTGAAGAAATAGTTGGAAAAAAAATTTTTTTTAAACAAACACAGGAACATTCAGTTTTGGCAGTGTGGGAGATTTGAGTCTATCCTCACATCTCCAAACATTGCAAAGACTCATTTTGAGTCTGTGGGTGTTGAAAGCTGGTCTCCACTAAAAAGAGAGTCAGCAAGGTAACCGCCTACTGTTAGGCTTCTTGGGACTTCTGACTTCTCCATGAGCTGGGTGTATTCTTTTTCATTTTCACTTACAGAAAAGTAGGTTTCCTGGTTTGAGAGAGATTCATACATATTAGTAACGTGTTGCAGAAAGGTCCAGTACTCTTCCTAAAGACCATTCAATTTTGCCTTTAATCTCATGGTAATCATGTAGCCTCTTTGAAATGACAGATGGGACTAGACATCTCTGTGACACTTTTGACAGTGGAAAACTAAACTGTGTCCCTGCATTTCCAACACATCAATCTGGTGTTTGTTTCTACCCTGCTTTTATTGTTTCGTTTTCTCCTCTATGCACACTCAGACTTGACTTGCAGACAACTGTGGGCAGCACAGTTGGGTATAAAAGAGAGTTATTTAATGGTGTTATTTAAGGTGTGCACCTTAGCCATGCAGTTTACAAAAGCAAATCTCTGAGGTACAAAGCATCAGAGAGCAAAACAACAGTCACCGACATCTCTTCAGAGGCAAGAAAGAAGCTGAGTCACTGAGCCTGCAATTGAAGGGAAGGCAAATATATCACAGAACAAAGAATAAACCTCCACCCTGGGTCACAGGACATCTGCCTCAGAGATATTCACCAACACAGAAAGATTTGTTGCTTATGATAAAAGACATCTGTGACAAGACATACTGAACAAAGCATCATCTGACCTCTAACTAAACATAGCTTGCTTTATAAAAGGTTGATTTTATATAATATTGTCAAACACTATTTCTGTAGCCCTTTTAAGAAGAGAGGACCAGCAAGTGTTATTAAATCTGTGGCAGGCATCATTCTAATCTGTGCCTGGGAAAGTGTGCGACACCTACACCCTACTTGCCAAATTAGCTACATAGGAATAGAAACTAATGCTATTTAATTAAAGTAAAATCAGTTGTACTTGTGAGAACCTCCAACCTTTAGCATTGTGGCAAACATCCTAAAAAAAAAAAGAAAAAAAAAAAACACAAAATAAACCAACTAAACCAGTACATCTTTCAACTCCAGCAGAGACAAGGTAAACAGAAATTCAGTGACAAAATATTTGTGTTCAGAGCAGTGCATGTGAATTGAACATGGCTGGAAAAGCCTTCATAGAGGAGATGAGCTTCATTCAGTGGTCCACATTTCACAAGGTAGTCTGGCAGGAAATACAAGGGAAGCAATACAATGGACTCAAGACTCAGTGCTTTTGAAGATAAAATTGAATACCTCACTTCCATTTAGTTGAAATACTGGGAAGCAATAAAGAATCACTCCAGAAAGGTTGAGTCACCCTTAGAGAGAGACTCAGTGACTTGACCATCCAAGACCAAGTTTGTCCTCCACCCCAATTCTCAACACATAGTAGACTAAGGGTATCCATGCCCTTTGCAACCATAGCTCAGCTGTTACCTCTCCTGATTATCTTGCTTACCTTTCACCTTTAAGGAGTCACCTAGGGATCAGAAGCAAGAAGTTTGGGGAAGGTGTTATACAGGTTGCAGGGTCGGGGCTGTAAATAGGGATGCCAATTCACTGCTGGCTGAGAATAGGGCCCAGATTCCATCTTCTGCTTATCCTAAAATAGTGCTTTCTGGTTGACCTACCAACTTTCAGAGTGATCATCTCAGCTAGTGCAGGGACCTAAGGCAGGGAGTGTGGAGAATTTAGCTGCATGACAGGAGGGCTGGGTTATTAAAGAAAACAGGTCAGAATATGACCCCTTCTGGATCCCCTTTCTGGCCTGCATGACCAGAGGGGCCCTTCAGCATTCAGTAATATGAAGAGGTGGTTTCCTGCCCCCAGAGGAGAACCTTTGCATAGACCAGCATTCAGGTTAAGCTTCTGGTTCAGTTCATGAAATCTGATTTGATATTCTCTGATTTGAACAAACTCTGAACTGATACTCCTTTTTTTCCCCTCCTAATAATTGCATTGGAGGTATGGTGATTTCTGGAGCATCCTTAAAGATTGTGAGTCTGTTTTGTGGTCCCATCTACCATATATCATAATGATTTATGGACTGACCTCACACTCTCCGACTCGAATGTCAGCTTCCCTGGATGAATCACCTCAGCATTCTCCACCTTGCCCAGCACAAACACTTGCAGGGGAAAGCCGTTCAATAAATACACCTTGGCTAAGACAGCCCAGCACTGAGAATTCCAGCTCTTCCCAGCTTCCCACTGCTCAGAAGGCAGAAGACTGAGGACTTGTAAGACCTTTACAACAACCCATGCTCTTCCTCACTGGGAGCCCATCTCTATATATGTTCCTAAGTGTCTCAGCATTCAAGTATACTTTTATAAACCTGAAGCCCTGCAGGGCCTTTATTCTGGGCCAGTGTGTTACTACTGTTATGCATCTACACATCACTTGAAATGGACATCATTCATGTGGAACCAGAGCAGGATACAATCATGCTGACCACACTTTCATTACTCCTGCATGCTCAAGCAGCCCAACTGTATACATTCCATCCCTACTGGAAAGGTTACAATGTCTGCTCCTACCTACTTCCAGGAAAGGAGGTTCTATAACTTCAGGCAGCTCATTCCTATGTATGAAGTCTGTAATGTGCCCCAGCAATTGAAAGATGGTGTTCTCTTCCTCCAATTAGTAATTACCACCAATTGAATGTTAATGTCTAGAGCAATGGTTCTTTGAAAGTAGTATCTGTGGTACCTGAGAACTAGATAGAAATGCAAATCCTTACGTTCACTACCACCGGCCTACCTATCAGAAACTCTGGGTGGGCCCAGCAACCTGCGTTTAGCCAGCCCTCTAGGGGATTTTGATGCTCACTACAACCTAAGAACCACCAGTTTATAGAACCAGGACTGGGGGTCACGTGAACACATCAGATCTGGACTAAGAAACACCTGTGTGCTTGAGTTAGGTTTCCTCTGATTATTCCTGTCAGGAAAAGAGATTCACTTGAATCCCATAGATTGTGACACTCTTCTCAGGCCACTCGGCTCCTGGAAGCTCAGGTTATGTGACTTCTAAGAACCACACACTCTATCCTAAGCAATGAATTTGCCAAGCACTTCTTCCTTTTGTGAGGATTCTAGCACACACTTCAGTGACAGCAGTCCACATTTATGGGTTTTAAACTGAGTAATTAATAGGATAACAGTTACAAGTGCAAGTTAAGTGCATATTATTTCTACTGGATTGGGTCATAAATAAGTAATACAGCCTTTGAAAGGGAATGGAGGAACAGTTGAGAAGAAAGACCTATTGGGAGCTGAGTGGGGGAGTGTAAACTTCATTTTAAGCTCCACCTTCACGATGAAGCAGTTCCTCAAGGGATGTGGCGTGGCCATGATGGATTCTATTTCACTTGGCACTTCAGCAATAACTGAACATGGACTACCTACCAGATGGAGATGATTTGGAGACTGTGTCCTCTTACAGAAATCAAAAGCATAAGCGACTCTGCAGTAGGGAAGGACTGTCTTGCAATATTGTTACACAAACCTCTTAGGTACCTGGACTATCCCCACCCCAACAGTACTTGCCTTTGTTCTAGCCATCAGTTGAGGGGCCTCTCACCTGTTCCAAATCAGTTCGGGGCCTCTGGGCTGCAGCATATGTTTTGTGGGCTTAGGGCATTTTTGCCTTCCAAGTCCTTTCCTCCATTAAAAAATAAAAAAAGATATTTTATCACTGCACTGGTATAAAGACAAATATAATCTGTGCTGAATTTCATTATTACATATTCATTATTATGATAGTCACTTTCCCCTCTGATTTGAAAAGAAATTAATATAGTTTAGTGGGTCTCTAAAAGTATCATGGGCCTATAGCAGTTTCCTTGGGATGTTGGTACAAAATACCACAGGCAAGGCGGCTTAAACAACAGGAACCTCTTGTCTTAACAGATCTGGAGGCTACAAACCCAAGCTCAAGTTCTTGGCTGGGCTATGCTTCCTGGGATGGTGCTGGAAGGATCTGTTCTAGGCCTCTGTCCTAGCTTCTTGTCGTGCTTTGTCTCAGGGCAGCATGACTCCAGTCTTCACGCAGTGTCCTGCCTGGTGTCCCTTTGCATAAGGACACCAGTCATGTCGGTAAGGGCCACTCCAGAAGTGCTGGATGGCCTCATTTTCAAATAAGGTCACATTTGAAGGTACTGGAGATTAGGAAGCCAGTGTATGAATTTTGGGGACGGGGACACAATTCACACAATTCAACCCATAGCAGAGTCTTATGTCCTGTGTCTGATGGAAAAGTCACCTGTTCAAGGTCTTCTCTAGGATTTGGAAGGTGAGATGAAAGTCTGGGGTCTTAGCAGTATCAGAAAACAGAAACAGGCCCTGGAGGAGTGTCAGGGGAAGAAGAATGAATTTCTTCTCTGTATTTAGTTATTTTTTTTCTTGGAGAAAATACTGCAGGATTCAAATACACTTACTTCAAGGAAGGTTTTGTGTGAAGCAACTCAATGGGGGGGGGTGTTAACCCCTCTCAATGCCTGTTTCACACACGTCCAGGGTGAGCTTCAACCCTCCGTGGGGGCCTCCCAGGCCCCTGCTGGGGAGTAAACTTTCCTTCACCCTGAGGTTTTCATCCCCCACATTTACTGTCCTCTCTCCTTGCTGAGCCCTCCCAGGAACTGAGGAAGGAAACAGTTTCCTCTTCTTTTTATATCTGGGTTTCACTGAGACAATGTACTTCTCAGGCCCTGTTCCCCATGTTAACATTTTTTCTCCTGCAAGAAACATTCAACTTGCCAACTGAGGGGTAGCAAAGAGATTTGTCCATCTCTCCTGGACACCTAACTCTCTTCTCTCACCTGACTCCTCTCTTCCACTGGGAAAGAGAAAGGGAGTGAGGGAATCTGGAAGAGATATCTGAAGATGATCACTACCTTTTTTTGTTGTTGTTGTTTCAATTTTTAAAAGTTACTATCAATCCATTACAACAAAGGCCTTTGGATTCTTTCTCAGTCCGGGGCTCAGTGGTTGAATTCCCAAAGGATTCTATAAACCCAAACAATGTGTGGGCTCCCCTCCACATTGTCCTCCCCACCCCAATTCAGAAGAAAAATCACCTCGCACAAAAACAGACAAATAAAGCAGCATAGCCTGAGGGGGCCCGCAGAGTGAGAAGTGAAACAGTACATGAACTTTGCCTGTCCATTTAAATTGCAAAAGCTCCAGCTCATTCGCAGACACACAATTGGGTCTGGCAAAACCATTCACAGTCCTGGATGTGAACTGGAGCCTGAGACATCATTAAAGGCACCAATGACAATGACAGTCAGGCTGTGTTGAGAGCCGAACTGTCTCGGTGAAACGGTTCTCTTTGAGCAGGCAGGGGTAAATAACAGTAATTGCTTCGGAGGTGCGCATGCCAAAAAACCAAGAGCTGGACGCTTACGTGGAGCAGCAGTGAGAACCACCCCAGGAAGCCTGCTTCTCTCAGCACAAATTTTAATGAAATAATAGCGTGGTACTTGGAGCCATGAACTCTATTTTTTTGTTGTTGTTTTTCTTGTTATCTCAAAAAAAAAAAAAAAAAAAAACTAACAAAAAGTGACACAGCTAAGTGTACATGCAGGACCAAATGATGTATTTTTTTTTTTTAACTGTTCTACTCTTAATAGCACCTCTATATCATAGCTCTGGTGGCTTTATGATCAGGTGGAAGGAGCTAACAGAACCCATCCTGTTGGTCAGACGCTATTTCCAGTGAAGGAGAATTGGTTCACCTATCAGACTGGCCTGAAAGGGTGAGCAAACCCCACGTGAGAAAGCAGCTGTGGTATTTTTGAGGCTGCACACTCAGTTTACCTTAATTTCCCTCATGGTGTTCAGCAACTGCAAAATGTAAGTCTGAGGCCTTTTGCTTGGGTAGTAGAAATGATGTGGTTTAGAATGAGTGGACATGCCTTCCTCTGGGTCAGCGTATGATTAACAGCTTGAGGTATCCCCAAATCCTCTCCAAATGCTTCAACTGACTAACCATACAACAACACCAACCATTAGCAAGAAATGTGGGGCAGAAAGAGAAAGTTCAGTGAACCAATGGCTCAGATTTAAATTCCAGCCAGACAGGGGACAGTAGGAAGGTTTACATCCAGGGCATGGAGCAAATGCCCCATAATTCATTATGGCAAGTCTGGTGGCCCAGCTTTGCTGTAGAGACCTGGAGCCATGGCTGCACTGGGCTAATGACTCCAGGGATTGGCTGCAGGAGTCTAGCCTTCTCCTTCCAATTCATCTTGATAGTCTCAGGGCCTTTCTCTCTGTCTTGGCCTTTTCCTTGTTCACAAGGGAGGCCTTAGCAACCCTCTTTCCTTCATTCCCCACTTTCTGAACAGACACACGATCCCTCCCCTACACCTGCCTCAGCCTGTGCAATAGCCCCTCCCCACAAGCTTTCTCAGGATGGCACCTGGGAGCTGCTGCTCTTCCAGTTTAACCAAAGTTTCTCTCACAGTATTTATGTAATTTCTGAAATCCAACCTCCTCCAGGAAGCCATTCTAGATTGATTAGAGAGAAATGCAAATGATTCGTATATCCCTGAACAGATATGTATACAATTCTAGGTGTTACTGTCTCTAACACCTACCGAGTTTCTTGGTGTCTCCTCTCTCTACCCATAGTGAATGTTGTGACTCTTTTAAAAAGTGCTGATGACTCTAATTTTTTTTATTGATAATAAAAAATGACATATGCTTGCAGTAAATAGTCAGATAAGTAAATGCATAAATCTATCCAAAAGATTGTATAGGAGAATGTGAAAATCACACAAACTGTATACTCAGAGATACCTTCTTTTGTGTGTGGGGGAGATGTTTAAAAAATTTATTTCCTAATTGACAAGCAAAAAATTGCACATATTTTTGGTGTACAACATGTTTTGATATATGTATACAGAATAGAATGGCTAACTAAAACTATTTAATGTATAGATTACCTTGCATAAAAATAATTTCTTTTTGTGGTAAGAATACTTTTAATCTACTCCGTGAGCAATTTTAAAATATGTAATGTATTAACTGTAGTCACCATGATGTACAATAGATTTCATGAACTTATTCCTCCTAATTGAAATTTTGTGTCCTTAGACCAAAATCTCCCCAATCCCCAGACACCTCCTCTGCTTCTGTGAGTTCCTTTTTTTTTTGGACTGGGGTGGTGGATTGAACCCAAGGGCACTTTACCACAGAGCTACTTCCCAGCCCTTTTTACTTTTTATTTTGAGACAGGGTCTCTCTAAATTACTGAGTCTAGCCTTGAACTTGTGATCCTCCTGCCTCAGCCTCTTAAGTCACTGGAATTACAGGTGTAGGCCACCACATCGGGCTCTGCTTCTGTGCGTTCTATTATTGTAAATTCCACATATAAGTGAGATCCTGCAGTATTTGACTTTCTGTGCCTCCTCACCTCACTTAACACAATGTCTGGAGATTCATTCATGTTGTTGCAAATGGAAGGATTCCCATCCACCCTTTGAAGGCTGAATAGTGTGTGTATCACGATTTCTTTATAGATCCACTACTGACGGACACTTAGGTCAATTTCATATCTTGGCTATAGTGGCGAAAGCTGCAATGGATATGGGTTTGTGGACACATGGAAACAATTTCTGTACCTAATTATGTATATGCAGTTCCTCTTGACTGGTATTGGCTCTATGTCACAGGCAAACATTAAAAAGAGGCACATTTCCATAGCAAAAAGTAAGTGGCTGCTCACTGATTGGTCCTTTTTACACGGCCACCTAGAAGGACCATTTCAACACCCAGGTGGAAACCTTCTCGTGTCCACCACAAGAAGAAAACAGAACGGAAGCAGCATTTCTGTTTGAAAGAGAAGATGAGTAAAGTTTGGTCCCATCGTCAGTCCACTATAGATACTGATGAGTCCAAAAAGGCAGGGGACATTAGCTTGAGACTGACTGAGGATGACAAAAGAAGTGGAAAAAGGGAGGCACAGCAAGGGAATCTGCCACTCTCTCTGCCCTTTTCCAGGTGGCATGAAGCTGATGCTAAGCCCTCATGCAGTGTGAGGCCCTGCCAGGCACAGGAGGCACTGCCGCCTTGGTTTGTAGGTTTGAGGCCAACGTCTCTATGCTGTACGCACATGTGACGAGGAAAAGTACGTTCACTGCTTCTCTCTGTTCCACCCACTAGGGTGAAGGCAGCCTGGGTCCCAGTTGACTGCTGCCCTTATGGTTCCATTCAGAGTACTGGATTAGGGAGTGAAGGAAAAAAAGTCAAGACGATTTGATTGGCTTCCATTGGAGAAACCAGATTCATGGAAGAGGAAATATTAAATCTGAACAGTAAGGAGTAGGCAAGAATCAGAGGATGCTAGGTTGTAGAGTAAGTTGGAAGGAAATTCTCTTTTTGAGGAGAGGGAGTGATTAAGGCCATTGTCATAGTGTGATGGGTGGTTTCCAGGAGGTAGATGGATAAAAAGATCTTACAGAAAATCTGCTGTAAACTATGAATGAAAACCTTCCTTTACCATTTTCTGAAGGGTTGTAATAAATATACAAATTGCTTTTGAATTCTTCTTGGAAATCAATGTGTGCTTGTTTGGAAATGACACTGTGTAGACACTGGAGACAAGAAGCAGCTATTTTATTCAGGTTACATGTAAACACTTGTGTTGTTTGATGTGGGCTCCCAGTTTCTAGTGATTAGGGATTTACATCTATGGAGTGACTTGGTTATATCCAGGTAGGCATCTTGTCATGGTTACGAAAACTCTGAAACAGGAACCTAAAGATCTGAATTTGAGTCATGGTTCTCCCTGATACTGGTTGTGTATCCCAGAGTATGTCCTTAACCTCTCTGAGCTCAGTGTCCTCACAGGTAAACCAGGGACAGCAATGGTGATAATCTGCCTGCACCTTGAACTTCTGTTCTGATAGCATAAGGTAAGTGCTTTGTGAATGGTACAGAAGTCCCCAAACCATCACTCAGCATGGACTCTTCCGCATCTTCATTGATGACAAACAGTGGCATATGGGATGCCTCCAGGACTGTTTCTGTCCAGGGCTAATCGTGATTCTTCTCTACCCTTTCCTGGTATGTTCTCTGAGTTGGGAGCCAGCAAGGAATCAATTCAGTCCTAGGAAGCCTACTGGGAACTGGACAACCTCCCCACCTCATTTCACCCGGGGCCTCTACTGCTGATTAAATGGAAATGCTGGAGGGCGTGATGGGCTCAGGCCAGAGTTCTGCTGACTGCAGCCAGTGCCTGGCCACTTTGCTCTGTGCCCATGGTGATTTCACCCGCTGGCTCCCACCTCAATGGACTGCTCTTTCTGAAAAGCCATTTTGTGACTCGTCTTAGGAGTGCTTCATTCATTCTGGCTGGAGTTCCTACCCCCTTTGCTCAAAATTAACCCTGCTTAGCCCCAAAGCAGCCCCAAAAAAGACCTTGCTCGCTCCAGATTTCTTTCCAGGAGAGTTTTCTCTGCTTTCCAGGATTCCACCAGAATCTCACTTAACCGCAGAGGGAACTGTGAGGCTGGGGCCAAGAGCCTGCGGAGGTACACGAAGGTCTGTCCCCTCGGGCTCCTGTCCCTTCTAGGATCTGCACTGCCCTTGGGAAGGAAGTCAGACGCTTTTCTACCTCCACCTCAGAATCAGATCCTTTCCTTTTGTTTTTAGTAAGTGAGACCAAAAGCTTGGCCTGCTCTCTCTCTCTGGTCTGAGTCAAGAGTACTTGCCACTGATTTTCCTAAGAGGCAGCCCAGAGGCTGGTCAACAAGGAACTGGCCTGCTTTCTTTGGCTGCAGCATGGCCGGTTCTGCCCTCGCCCTCAGCCAGCCCAGAAGAAGCCAGGGCCCAAAGCAGCATCAGGTCCCTGAATTAAGACGCAGGCAACTCTTTCCACTTTCCGGGCCGTCTCGACACATCTGTCTTGTCGGCCAGTGTCTAAACCTCTTGAGCAATCCCAGTTGCTGCGCCTGCCCGAGGACACAGGGACATTTGGTTTCTGTTAAAACACAACAGGTCAGTGTGTCCACCTGCTTCATTTTCCCTCCTGAACCAGGAGGGGGACAGAGGCAGCCAACCACTGGTGCTGCCGGTTGGGACATTTCCCCTTCTGTTGCGGTGACTTCATGCCTTGGCCTGGCCTCCAGTGGGTCTTCCAAAGCCACTCTATTTCCTGTGTATTTCCAGTGCTTGGCCAAAAAGAATGTACAGTATGAAAAAAATGTCTACTACCCTCAATTTCAGACCCTCTGGAAGAAAATATCTGGAGGGCTTTTAAATAAAAGAAATAATTACAACCTGCTGAGTGCCTTACAGAATCTATGAAACTCGACCTTTTCCAAAATATCATAGTATTTCCTGTGGCTTCTGTAAGCTAAGCCTTCATGGATTTATAAGTATGTGTCCAACTCAGTCTCTGGGCTCCATTTTTTAAATCTAAAAAGCAAGATTTGAAAAGCACAAATACATTCTCTTGGAAGACAGCATCCTAAAAGGTGTTAAGTTAAAACCCAGCTGGAAAAATATAGGCTGCCAGCTGTCAGGGGTGGTGGGCCATGTAATTTTTTTTTTTTTTTTTTTTTTTTTTTTTAATGAATGGAGGTTTGAATTCCAGCTTGCTGCCCAGTTGTTGGTTTCAGGTGTTGAACATGCTCAGTATGCCTGTGGATACATACAGTTGCAGTTTCTGACTATATGGTGGGTGGAGAGTGGTTTATGAGCCTTGAGATTCATAAATTCTGTCTTTAGAACTCTCTGTGTAAACATAGTTAAAAAGTGGAAAAGGAGAGAGAGAAAATTTTCTGACCTGAAACTACCCACGATCAGTGATGCAGACGCCTGCTGGCCTGTCCCAAGAGAAAACTGAAACCTTTTGGAAGAGAAATTCAAGGAGACAGAAGCCTCCACTCACTTTCCAGGAGAGGTAAAGGTTCCAGGTCTGGCTTCACCGTGTATGACTCTTTCTTGCTAAGGCCATGTGTGGACAGAAAAGATGAAATGGATACAATTAACTGGATACTTGAACCCTGAGTAGACTGTCCCAAGTATGTGGTCATAAAAATACCTTTCTCTTGGTGGTTTTGAAAAATAAATCAGATTATTTATTTTAATTTCATACTGTAGGTTTCCCACTTTAGTTGAACCCAAGGATCTAGGGACTTGATTTCCAGGAAGAATGAGGTAGATTCCATCTCCAGTTACTCTGAATAAAACAGTGAGCACCGATTCACAGATCGACATGAGCTAGAGCCAGCCTAAGACACAGTGAACTGGCTGTCATTTATCTTCACAGACTATTGCCCTCTGCTTTTGGTTTCCCCTACCCACACCAGGAGGGATCCTCCTTTAAGCTTGACAGCACCCCAAGCTGGGGAATTTTCCTGCTCAAGCTAAAACTTACCTATGTGCACTCTTCCCTAAGAAGCTGCTCAAGTAATTTCTGTTAAGAAGAGAGGAGCTGAATATGGTTCACCTCCCAGATACTAGCAATGTTTGGTCCCCAAGGGGGAGTAAAATAAAATGAAATAAAGGTTGGAATCAAAGCAAGTTGTGAGGGAGATATTTTTAATTAGAAGATGAGCGTGTTCAACTCTTCTTATCCGCCAGCTTCAAAGGAGTGTTAGAACATTTCCTGAGAGATGGAAGCAGAAGGATGAGACTGCTTTTCTTGGTGGTGCAGTTTCCAGTAAATGGCAGTAGAACAAAATAAATGCATTTTTTTAAAAAAATGCAATCTCTTTATTTAACCTTGACCTATTAAATAAAGAAATTCTTAGGTTTTTGTTTAGTTTTGTTTTTCTTGTGTTAGGGATCTCACTCAGGTCCTTGCACATGTGAAGCAAGTACCCTGTCACTGAGCTATACTCCCAGCCCTTACAACTATTTTTGTATAGAAAGAAAAATGTAAGCAGGCTCCATTTGGCTGCCAGAGATATTTTGTAAAAACCTTCTAATTAGGATTGCCATCTCCATCTAGGACTTCAGAACAGGTGAGAGGCTACCTCTACCATTTGAGCCACAAGAATTACTATGTCCATGAAGAGAAGCGGGTTAGACACAAAGCACATGAACCTGGAGGACACAATTAAGGCACAGAGTAGAATATGCAAACAGGCCACGGTTTGCTTTTGGGTGAATTGCCCAGGCTCTCAGTGAAGCCACAAATCAAGTAGGTAGAACCTTCTTGTTTCTATGCCTGTCCTTTAGGAATCTAATTCTTGGTAAAGCAACGCAGGAAGAAAAAAAAAAAAAAATGCTCCTTTGTTTCCAGGACTTGGCCTTTTGTTTTATAATTAATATAGATTCCCACCCAATGCATAAATGTTTAAAGCATCATTTATATTGCATTGCCCACTTGTTAAAGTTTAAAATGTTGCAAATAGCCAAGAGTCTGTGCTTTTGTTACAAGCAAACTTGTTCACCCTGTGGTCTTAATCTCTGGAAAACAGCAGCATAAATGAACTTTTGGGTCAACTTTGTATTTGCTACACATTCTTTGCTATTATAAAGTAAGATAAAATAATCTGGTTTTAAATCAAAGTCTAACTTAAAATATTTTTAATGTACATTTTGTAAGCTGTAATGTGTGTGTACATCTTTATGACACAATTCATATGGAAATGGATGAAAAAAGTGGTCTTTACCCAATAATGGTTCAATAGAGCAATTTGAATGACCCTAATTGGAAAATCCAAAATCTGAAATGTCCTGAAATCTGAAACTTTTTGAGCACTGATGTAATACTCAAAAAATTTGAATTTTGGAGCATTGAAGATTTGGGGTTTTCAAATGAGGGATGTTCAACTGGTAAGGTCTATATGCAAACATTCCAAAATCCAAAAAACTCTGAAATCTGAAATATTCTGGTCTCAAGCATTTCAAATAAGGAGTACCCAACCTAAAAAGACACCAGGAAATGGAAACTAGCATCTTCACACAGAGATTATTTTATTAACAAGGGGATGAATCCAAAGATTAGAGTCATCTGCCTTCATAAGTCATGTATAAATAAAGAGGTTCCTCTTCATGTGGTTTTAAAATTCTTTGACTTAAAAGTCAATTCATGAGTGGATAGTGCAGTGGCTCTGACTCGAGGGAGTCTCATGGTCAACCTGTCCGAAGTCTCATTCCTAGAACTGGGCTCCTGACCTGTCCTTTAGACTAGGCCTGCTCCTGGTCCAGTAACCAAGTCTGTCAGGTTCTATCCTGGATCTCTTTTCAGGCCTCCTAGGGTCTCAGCCTGGTTCCTTTCCTTTCCTCATAATTCTCCTGGCTCCCAGTCTTACCATCAGCATTTTTAGGTCACAGGATTTCTGAGTGTGAAGGGTCACGGCACGACACTGACAATGGGAAGGTGGGGCATGTTTCAGTGACATCCCTATTATGGAGGAGGATCGGATGATCACTATATATTAGTGGGTGTTGGACTTCTAGAATATTTTAGAAAGAAGGGGCTTCGATGTTTTCCAGTCCACAAAGAAACTAACTGCTAAGAAGAGTTACCTGGGTGACTTCAATCAAGGTGTAAGTAGTTGTCAATATTCTGTATAATTGATATTTTTAAACTTTTAGTAAACATAAAAATCACTCAGAGAACTTGTTAGAACACATGTTCTTAGAGCCCACCCTCAGGAAACCTGATTTAGAAGCTGTAGGGTGGAGTTCAGGACTCCAAGACTCTCCACCCCTTGGGATTCAGTCTCTCAGATGGAATTCTGAGAACCTTGCTCAACATCACTGAACAACATCCAGATGTGAATTACAAGTTTTATTTTCACACAGACCACTATCATTGTGAAAATATTTGCTGTCTTTAAAGTTTAGCATATCTCATACAATCTCATTTGCACCATTAATTCTTCTAGTAAATTATTTCTATAAAACATAAGTGTAAAGGTTAACATAACCTGATTGAGATTGAATTACCACAAATTGCTTTAAGCAGGAATGAAATACAAATTAATGAGATTTCTGTAAATGCTTGTTTTTTTCTAACTAATATTCTGTGGTGTTATGCTATATCCTCAAATACTGAACTGTTTTAGATATTTTGAAGATTAGATATTTTGTACTAGCTAAGAGAAGGAGAGAAAAGTTGGTCAATTTAAGTAACCTTTGCCTTGAATGGACTGTTTTGTAGCACAAAGTGAATATAAACCAGAATGGTCCAGAAAAGTGTTTCAGAGTGTCTGTTAGCACCTTTAGATAGTATCTCCTTTTACCAGGGATGTAATAGAGAAAATGTGTTCTATGATTTTAGTCCTAAAGATCTAAATCCAAAAAAAAAAAAAAAAAAAAAAAAAAACACAGAAAACAGAATGAATCAAAAACTATTACCCTAGGTAAATGTATGATACTAAAACGGTATGCCGCTACTTCATATACAGAGAAACAAGATGTATCCCATTTGTTTACAATAAAAATGAATTTAAAAAAAAATCTAAATCCAAGCAGTGACAACAATAGCTAATATTAATCAAGTCCTTCCTATGTGCCAAGTATTTTATATTTGTTACTTCCAATTATCTTTACAACATGCCTGTGGATAGACACTACCACCAACCCTACTTACATATAAGGAAACTGAGGTTCGGGATGGTTAAGTAACTTGCCCAAAATCACCTGGTAGAAAGTGGCAGAGCCTTAAGTCTGACTCTCAATCCCAGGAGACCTAGTCTGTGTCTACAAGAGGACTCACTCTTTACTAAGCCACTGATCTCCTCCACCAGAGGTTCCTTTTTATTAGGCATAAACTAACTAGTTAAAACTTGCAGTTTGAATAATTCATGTTGAATGAAGTAGTGCACACAGAATAATAATCCAGATAATTTTCTTCAGAATAAAGGAAAAAGAATCTCTTTTTAGTTTTAGTTTCAATGTATTTTTGCAAACATATTTTTGACCTGATGGCCACCAAGCTCAGCCTTGTTGGTATCTGGAGGCTGAATGTCAGTTAGCCTTCTGTTCAGGTTCAGCAGCTGCTTTGGGCAGCCTAACTGTTAGCCTGTATATACAATCTTCAGAGGAGGAGGACATCATCCTGAGATTAGAGTCAAGAATGAGTGGAGGCTGAGCCAGGGATAAAAATCTATTCCCTTTGTGATTGGCCTATAGAAAAGACTTTTAGAAATGAATTTTCAGTTTTTACTTTAAAGATTTTATATCCCCTTCGAGGAAGTTCAAGAAAAAGAGTATACTGTGCCCTAGTCATTGCTTCAGAAAGAGGGAACTGGCTGGAACTCCAGGTTACATGGACCATGCCCCTGCCATCCTTATGACAGATGTAGCCACCTAGGTCTATAAACAAAGTATCCCAGAGGCCAGAGGGCCATGAAGGATTCAAACCACCTACCCCCAGATGGGTGTGTCTCTCATGACCTGTGATAGATGGGTTACTTCAATCTCATGAGCAGATGTGGCTTGTGGAAGGCATTTGGAAGTAGGCAGTGATCAGTGCAGAGAAGAACTTCAGGGAAGGGCAGAGGATTCTAGAGACCGGAAGAGCAGAGAGACAGCATGGTCAAAGGATCCAAGGAGAAGGTCTCCTAAGATCCTTAGCTGAGATCCATCCCATGTCCACTGTGGGGCGAGCCTCCCCAGAGTCTGTCCATGTGGTTTTAGTTTTGTTGTTATGTATTGATTGCATATGGCAAATAACCATCAGGAGAAATTGGCAGCTGTGAGAAGATCAGTGGTGGGAAGGAAATGGACCACTACCATGACCACCAACGCCACTATCATCATCATCATCATTAACAAATTTTTCTAATAGAACAATAAATAATGATAATGATGATAATGATGACAGCTAATATTTAGTAGACCAGGCAAAAAAGCATTTACAGTGTGGCGTCTTATTGAATCCTTGTGATACTCTGATCACCATCATCATTACCCTACTTGACAGATGAAGACACTGAGAGCAGAGGTGAGCACTCTGACCAAGGTCACTGGGAGTGCTTGGCTTGGGTCTGAAAGTCTGAGTGCAGAGTCCCTCTTCAGAATCCACCTTCTTGACCACCACATGCCAGGCTTCATAGTATGTTACCTTCCTCATCTTCAGAGCAGTGGGCAGAGTTGGGTATGCGACCTCCCCTTACAGATGAGGAAACAGGTTCAGAAATGATCATCTGCCAAGGGGAAGGAGCAGAAGTGAGATTCAAAAACAGGACTGTGAGCCCCTTTAGTACCATGCTGGAGACAGCTGTGAATACTCCAAGATGAGGACACAACTTTCCTGTTACTGTGACTCTATGACCAGGTGGGAGCAGGAGAAGAGTTTGGAGGGAGGAGACAATGACAGAATGTGTTAGAACTCAGAGAAGTTGCAAGCCTTGAACTCATCTCTTGGGACCCATTCCTTGAGAGGGGCAGCATCTGAGCTAGGTTGAGCTTTCTTTGACTTGCTAAAATAAAAAAATAAATAAATAAGGAAGAAGGAGAAGGCAGTGTGATAGCATCACAGGGGGCTGTAAAGAATAGAGAGCTAAGTGAAGAAAAAACATCAGGGCAGAGAAACCTCTTAGAATAGCATAAACACCAGAAAAATTTCAGGCAGCCACAAAAACTGGCTGACCACTCAGACACCTGTGACCCCCCCGCCCCGCCCCCACCGCCATCGCCTTCACCATCAGAAGCACTGATGTTTTATCTCCTTTGGCTTCTGGATGATGCACCCTGACAAATACAGTATGGAAAACGCAGGGACGTGTGAAAGCAAAGTGTGGCGGGCGTTGTTTTCCATCTCCCAATAATAGCATTTCAATTTGGTACCTAAATAAACAATCTATTTTAGTGGCTCCCCTTTGATATCTCGAATGTTCCCTTCTGTTATTTCTGGCAGTTCCCAATCCTGTGATGTGATTAGAGAGGATGATTACACTTACATAACAGCATCAAATTAATTTGCCGCCGAGAACAACAGCGGTAGGCAATCACTGAGTCCTCCGATCGCCCCCACCCCCACCCGCCTCCAGTTTATTTAAGTGACATCAAGGGATTAGAGCGAAGTCGGTCAGTGGAGCACTGCTGGGAAAACAACCAAAACATCCAGTCTGACCTTGTAAACCAACGAGGAACAGAGCAAATAATGGAAAGTGTCGGTCCCAGGCCCGGTGCAGGGGCCACCGGTGAATCAGCCTCCTAAAAGCATTTCCAGCCGTGGCAGAAAGAAACAGACTGTACCTTTCAGTGAAGACCAGATCTGTTTTCTGGTGCTACTTTGAGCCAATCAAGTACTGTCTAAACCAAAGATATTTGAGATTTTGCTTATGATTTTTTTCTTTTCTTTTCGGCCCCTTTTCAAAATTAAACATTTAAAAGTTGACTTGTTATTTTTCCTTTACCTGCCCTGACCAAAAAGCAGAGGCAAATATTGCTTTCACTTTACAAAAAGATTTGACAACCGTTCAGAAAAACAGAGACCAGGATCCTGCCAAAGGTCAATGGTTTATAAGAGAAGGTGGCAAGTGGATGTGAGGGAAAGGGATCCATTTAAGTCCTACTCGAGGTTCTCAGTCTGATGCTGACTTCAGACAGTCACTTAAACTCTCCAAGCCTTATCTTACCCAAGGAAGACAGGAATTAATAGAGACCACCTATTGTCTGTATTAGCAGTTGGTGTTCACCTGTCCATTCACTTTGCTCATCCATCCACTCAATAAATGCTATTGAATACCAATTCTGCCTCAGAATTGGCCACTGGGAATGCCAGCTGACATGGTCTCAGTCCTTTGAGCTCATGTTCTATTGGAAGGTGGAAATAAAAACAACCACCATGCACCAAGGGCTTGTGTGGGCAGGCACTGACCTCATCACCCTTTGTTCATTATTATATTTAAATCTCACAACCACCCTGCAAGCATAAGTACCACTATCCCTATTTTACAGATGAGGAAACTGAGCTCAGATTCATTAAATAACTATGACAAATCACGTTAGCGAATGACAAGACCGAAATTCACATCCAGGTTGTCTGAATTTCAACATATGAGTTCCCTTTATATTTTTGGAACCTGATAAACTCTGAAGCACTCTGCAAATACAAGGACTTATTTTAAATGTGCTTGCACAAGCTGTTCATATGCTAGATAGATATCATAAATGCACAATTTTTATTGCTTTATTCCAGCAACTACTGCATTTGATTCTTTTGAAAGAAAATTCATTCCCAGTATTTTATTTGGCTCTTATAACAGCGTTGTGATACACGTGGAGCAGGTGTTGTTACTCCTGCTGGACAGACAAGGGGTCCAACACTAAGCAATGGCTGAGGCCCTGACCTAGAACTAGAGTACTGGTCAGTGGCTACACACTTGCTCCTCACCCTCAACCCCCTCAATGGGTCTGGACAAGGAAAGAGAGGTTATGTTTGCAATTTTGGCTTTATAGATTTTCAGATGGTGCCTGTGTTGGGTTGGTCTTTTGGAACCCAATGGCATCCCATTCGAATAGAAATCCACATTCAAAACATAGTGTGGGCTACTTTCTCATTTGTCTGCTTTGGAAATTATCTGCTGCTTTTCCACCTTTTGAGAATTTGTTCCATTTCCCCATCATCTTTCATTAGCATCATCATGATTCACTAATGTGGAAATTTCATTGTTCATTCCCTCACTTAGCTGTTACAAAACTCTTCCTAATATCAATACATGGGGTTTCCAAAGTTAGGATTAGTCCAATGAGACTTTTGACCTTTTGTACCTGTGCAGAAGCAATAATGCAAGTATATTACCAAAAGCAGACACTCATTCCCACTTTAGAATGGAACTCATCATGTCGCCTAACTCCTCATTTTCATATTTCTTTTAATAAATTCACAAAATAGACATTAAAAATTCTTCCTCCCACTTGACCCTCATGACTCAGTTTAGTGCTAGTCCTTCTGCCCCCAATTCCCAAATTCAACTTCTACATCTTTTCCCCATTGCTTAAGGTCATTCAACTTCCTTGTCCCTAAGGATACATTTCCTCAACACCTCTGCCAACACTGACCACCCTTCTCTGGCTTTCTGAAGCCTGTGGATTGTCGGAGATTTGTTGCACCAGCATCTGCGAGAGTACCAGTCCTCTATCCTTTCCATGTGAGGTCACCGGAACCCAGAAAGGTCAAGTGACTTTCTGTTGGCTGATGCTGGAACTCATTTCCTACTCCCTTTGTTCTGGAGGACAGCACTGCTTCTGTCTGCAGAATATGGACAGCATGTACACAGCCTAGAGCAGATATTTGACTTATTAGTTACTCTCATAACTCAGTTTCCTGAAAGGCAGAGCTTAGATATTTTTACCACTGAATCCCATTGCACCTTCCACAAGACCGACACACAATAGGTGCTCAAAAATAGTTTGGAGATAGATGACTATCCTTTTTGGAAATGATTTGCCTTTCCATCTTTTCCTCTGTGCAGTGGTTTATTAACTCACCCCTGGTGCTTCTCTCTCGTTTCTAGAGCTGTTTCTTCTTTCATCTCAAATCCCTCTTTCACTCCTTTCCACACCTCTGTGGAGGACTTGGTCTCCTATTTATCCTGCATTCTCTTATCCATGCATTCACTTATCCAGCAAACATTTGCTAAAGGGCTACTCTGTGTCAGGCACTGCTTAGGTGTTGGGGACGCAGCAGGGAGTAAAATGAAATCCCTGTTCTCCTGCAGTCCATCATCCTTCTCTTCAATAGCAGTTCCCAATGCCAGGGAAACCCAGAGATTCACAAAACATTTTCCTGAGAGTCCACATCATTAAAGGTGATGATTGTATATGTTTTAGTTTTTACTGAAATAACCAAATCTATGTAATGGTTATGCAGACATGGTTTCCATTTGAAAGAGCAGAGTTAGAAATTGGGCTCCCATGCCCAGGATTCTTGCATTCACACTCCACGATTGGATGATGAACTGAAGGGTATCAGCCTCTGTGGTTGGTTATTGGACTGGCATACAATTGAAAATATTTATATTTTGTTAATTGTTTAATTGATTCTGTTGTCTAATTTTTTATCCACACAGGGTTTTTGGTTATGGTCAATGTAAGGAGAATTGTGAAATAAAATTTGGAAAAGATTATAGAGGTCATACATGTGACAGTAATATTGCACGTATAGAGTAGTACCTGGGCATCAGCAAGGTACTGCTTCCAGAACCCCCTGAGGATACTTCATGGACACACAAATCCCTTACATAAAGTAAATCATCTCTAGATTACTGGAGGTGCCTACAACGTGTAAATGCTGTGTAAATAGCTGATACACAGTGTTTTGGGAATAATGACAAGAAACAGAAGTCTGCATTAGTCCCGTACAGATGCAATTTTCTTTCCCTCAATATTTTAAACCTATGGTTGGTTCAAACTGTGGATGCAGAAACTTCAGACATGGAGGGCTGACTGGACTTTAAGATTTTCTTCACCAGAATTCAGAATTGTATCTCTCTTGCATAACACACTGAGATTTCTCTACGCTTTCAAAAATCAATGTTAGTAAAAGAAAACTTGGTGTTGCTTATATCCAGTTTGGCCTTTAATTATTTGCACAGAAGTATTTACTAATAGTGGCCAGAAATCCTCTTTTTTTTTTTTAATTTCTATTTAGGAGTAAAAGAAACAAAATTTTTCTCTATTTTGTAACAAAAGAAACAAAAAAATTTGACCCCAAATGCAAGGTTTCCTACCAATAGTTTTGAAAGCAGATTTCATCTGGTTTTGTCTATTTTTGACATAATGATACACAGTTAAATTTCTACCCACAGTTTAATATTTATTTGATTTCCAAGTTAAGCATGCTATTAGATATTGTTGTAATGTGCACTTTATAAATTATCATTTCTTACATAATTAAAGTAAATTAAACCATGTGCATCACTTGATAGATGGAACGCCTTCAGAATTTATTATTATAATTCACAAATATTAGTAAACATTAAATGCAATTAATTTTGTAATGAAATTAATATAGACTTATCTAAAATGAAATATATTTAAAACATTAAATTGCTTCAATTTGCATATAATATAAAATGATCAGATGATTAAAAATTTTTCCAAATAATACATGTTACTATGAGATGAGTTAATAAATATAAAAATGGCCAGGGAATGCTGCTTCAAACTCTCTGTATCTGCTCTATCAATGCTCCTTCTCCAAGACAAGTGTCCCTCTCAGCACCACTGATCATCCTTTCTCTCTCCTGTATTGCCTATCTTTCCCTTTCCACTTGTCCTTTTGCTCCATCTGCAAACACTGTCAGGTCTCCCTGTTCCATACAGCCAGCCAGTCAACCACAAGCATCATCAGAAGTTCTCCTCCTCAGCTCCATCTTTGGGAGGGTTTTCTGTCATTTTCTCTGCCTCAGAGCCTTTTCACTAGCCATCTATTCTGCCTGGAATGTTCTCTCAGGCCAACTCCTTCCATGCAAGTCTTTGTTCTTCCCAGAGCCAAACAACCAACCTTAAGTACCCATCCAGTCTCTTTCATTCCCCTTCTGTGATGAGTGTTTGTTATTATCTGACTTTTTCTTGGTGTTCCAAAGAGAGCACTGACTAATTCCTAGATATGACCTCAAGGTATAAAATAGTGCCTGGCATACAGATAGTGCTCTATACTTATGTGTTGAATAAGTGAACAGATGAATAAATGATGTAACTTTTCAGCCTCATTTGCTGGTTTCTCCCCCATCCCCAACTCACTCCTTAAAGGCTTACTTTCTTCCTCTCAACCTCTTCTCTACACCCTTTTCACATTCCCCTGGATTATTACAGGTACTCTTGGAATTCCAACATTCATATGCATATAGATGTTGGCCATGGAGCATGTAGTGCAGATCAAGGCAGATCCCAGCTCTCTTGCAGTCTAGTTGTGGCATACATGTGCTCCAGGCAGGGTCTGCATATTGACAGACACGGGCACTCTACAAGAAGCTATTTGGTTTCTGTGTCTGATGTGCCATGACTCCCTAACTCTCTGTTGGCAGCACAGGTGTTTTCTGATCCCTTTTCCAACTGCCCGCTAGACACTTCCATTTGTTCACCTCTACCATCTAGCATAGCACAAGGATAGGCTGAAAACTCAATAGATGCTCTGTGCAATGATAAGCATGCATTCAGCAACACTACCTACTCACAGGCTCTACCAGCTTGCCAGGTAGAAAAGTGAGACACACCTATTTGTACTTCTCTTCTTTCAGAGTTGTTGTGGCAATTTGCCAAGTCTTGAGCACAGTACCCGTTTGTAACAAGTTACACATTTTGGCCAACAGTTCCACAATTTCACCCTTGAGTTCCTTCAGAACTCTTGGGTGGATGCCATCAGTTCCAGTGATTTATTTACACCTCGAGTGTCATTCCAGGACATCCTGTCCATTCACCACAACTTGTTCCAAGGCTTTAGACTTTTCTGTTTTCAAATACAATTGGGGAGTGGGAATTTTCCTTTTCATCTCTATGGTAACAGCTACTGCAAGATTTTGCCCTGATTCTCTCAACAATTTTTTGCTCATCTTTAAAGTGGTCATGAGTGAGTCCCACTGATCTAATTGTCTGTCTCCTTTTCTTCCTGCCATTGGTACATAATAAAAGAATACTTTCTGATTGGCACAGAAAGTCCCTACAAAGTCATTCTCAAATTATCTCCTGCAGCACTATGCCAACTAACTGTAATAAAGTTCTAGCTGATAACCCAAATGGATTAGAGCTTTCACACCCACCAACTCATTTATTCTTCATTAAAAACTCTGAAAGATTGATAAGAGAGGCTAGACAGATATCATTTTACAGACAAAGAAACTGAGGTTCACAGCAGTCAAGAGATTTTAATTTCACTTAACAAGTTAGTGACTGACTGAGCTGAGAGTGGAATTAGCCATTCAATTTACAATCCAGTGGTTTTTCTCCTTGCAACACCTTGATTCAGTTGAACTACACCAAACTATCCTGACCAATCATACGCTCAATGAACAGTCATTAGGACAACTGGAAAGAACTAACTGACGTCAAAATGGTTGATTCGGTGGCCACATGCAATTATGGACTCATGTAATAAAAATGCACTCTGCTAAGAAATATTCTCCAAGGAAAGCCTTGGAGAATGCACTGAGAGTCCCGCCCCACAGAGGCCAGCATGGGTTATGCTGGAGTGTGAACATCATGTCGCACGTAGATATATATACAGCATTGTGACTTCAAGTTTAAAAGTCCTTGTTGGAATTTATCCTGAGACTAATTGGGTTCTCACTATGGACCCTCAGATGGAATCCAGATTGAAGTGAAAATGGGACCACCTCTAGCAATGAATACATACAGGGAGGCGGGTAGGACAACTTTGAGTCAGTAGCAACCACAATTCCCACAGGAATGATGAGGAAGCTGAGTAGTTGCAAGGATGAAATATTGGCATTTCATTTTTAGAATCACATTTTGTGTGCAACCACAGCTCCAGACCTGAAAGACTGGCCGTCTCAGATTTGCCCATAAACATAAAGAAATCTGCCTCTAATGTAATCTGACATCGTCTCTGCTCTCTGATTAACCACTTCTGGGTAGGCCTCAAAGAAGTGTGTGCCAAATGGTACCCTGTGGATTTCAGCGCCTGCCAATTTCATTCTTCCTTTTACCTACTCTTTTCCCAAATATTATTTTGCCAGTTAAGATGATCTGCCTGAACAGACAGGAGTATTCCACCATCTTTGATACAAAGAGGGGGAATAAATACCCTTTGCTATCTTATTACCACACTCCCTCAAGGAGATAACAAAATAATTTGCTATATTTAATATCTTTGGTAGAAAGATCAGTCTGATAATATTTTGGATTTGCCAGTTATTCAGTAACTTAGCATTTTAAAAATTTGAAATATATCACCTTGGAGTGTGTGTTATAGTTCCAAATTTGAAATCCAAATTTGAGAGTTTACTTTGTGTGTGTGTGTGTTTTTTCCTAAATGGTTTTCATTTGCTTCATTATAAGCTCTCTGAGATTTTATTTTAATTTTTAAAAAATTTATAACATGGAGTGACTGCATGTGGGCTGAACATTCTTTGGTGCCCAACTGATTTGTCACCTACATTAAGATTATTTGGTAATGAAAGAAGCATTGGTATGGAGCTGCAAAAGGAGTCCCTTGGTCTGTTCATGTACTTGGAATGATTCATTAGCTGACACTTTTGGCTGTGAATTTAGCTGGTAAATCTCAGGTCACCCCAACTGAAGAGGGTGGTTGGGTTCCTGTGTGAGAACTTCAGTAGGATGAATTAAAGCCCTCTCTCCCACAGTTACCCTTACCTAAGGGAGCTTGTTAGTAGAGAGCTCTTCGGACCCTTTCCTTTGTACAGGCACTGCATGAATATTTATGGAATATTCCATCTATAAATAGCATTAAAATATAAACAGAGCATACCAAGAAATAGGAGGGCCATTTTCACCTAATACATAATGGTGCTGTGAAAATGCTGGGGTTCCAGGACAGGAGAGTGACAGGCCGGTAGGGCTTTGGTGTTCTTATGAACCAAGTCTTCTGGGTAATGGGATTTTAGATACATGTTTGCACACACAAGTGCCTGGTACTCATAATCATTCAGACAGGTCAGATGAAGTTGCTGCTCTTGTAGATTAAAAAGCAATCAAACACCAGAATTTTTATATGGTTCAACCTAATTAGTTCTGCCCCGAGTTTCTGGCCCTTCTCCTTTTGGGCACAGAGAGAGGGTGGGAATATGGAAGGGCTGTTTGCACATGGACTTCAACTAGCTAGCTGAGCAGGAGAGGGAGGAGTGGGAGGATTTGGATGAAACTTTCAAAGACCAGCTTCTGCAGACTCCCTGGACTCCTCTGACTCTCCTTGGGCAGCAAGATGGAGGATGTGGAGGTCAGAAACAGCCTGTACACCAAAGAAACTTCCCACTAGCTAGTTGTGGCCATGTGCTCTTGATCGCAAGCCTTTGGTTCCAATCATAGATGTATTACCAATTTTCAAAGGGATTAGTATACAATAAAACACACGCAACAAGAAAACCACCCAGAATGCAATGAGTCATTCTTTGATGATTCAGAAGGCCCTTTAGGATCCTGTAGTGCCTTAGGGTCAGCATTGCAAACATCAATTACTTAATGGAGAGAGAGTGGAAGAGCTAGTTCACTAGAAGTACTAATTGAGAATGTGCTATACACCCCCTTTCATATTATTTAAAAAACAAACAAACAAAAAACAACTTCTATACGGGGGTCTTTTCTGCTGTCAAACTCTTGCCTGAAGTGTTGCTTCTATTCTTCATAGAAATGGCACATTGATCAGCTTGGGAAGCAACTTTTCCACAGTATGACTGAGTAGGCAAAACTGAGGTTCTCTTTTTTCTACGATCCATTTTTGAGGATGGACTTGTCCTTTTCCCTAACCATTTAGATACATTTTTAGTTAAATTCAAATCACTGTGTGAGAAGGATGGTCTGACAAAGCTGACAAAATTATTTTTTAAAAATCTGCACACCTATGCTCTGTTTGGTTCCTCCTGAGAACCAGGAGGCTGTGTTGATGGCACTGCAGCCAACTGTAGGTACAGCTTCTTCTTCCTTGCAGACCACTGTGGGTGGCAGTAAAAAAAAAAAAAAATCCAGTCCTTGAAAATCAAGTTCTAGAGCAATTTTTTTTTTTTTTTTTTTTTTTTTTTTGCCGTGCTGGGGATCGAACCTAGGGCCTTGTGCTTGCGAGGTGAGCACTCTACCAACTGAGCTATCTCCCCAGCCCCTAGAGCAATTTTGAAAGAAATTATCATAAACATTGTTGAATCTTCTCATAAGCACATGACTGCTGACAGAGGTCTGAGGGGGGGTTATCAAAATGTGCATCAGATTCAATTTCAAATTCTTTTCTAGATTAATAAAGATAAAGTAAAAAATAAACAAAAAAAATCTGTAAGAACTGTATCTTAAAAAAAAAAAAAACCCAGGTGATAATAGCATATGGAGGGACAAAATGTACAAATGAGGTTTTGTCAACCAAGTTTATGAAAAAGTAAAATTCTAACAGAAACAAAACATTTTAAAAATGCAGTTGGCTTTATGCATCTTTATTTTCCATGGTGATGCTTCCTGTTGGCTTTCAACACAGAATGCAATTCTGAGGTGAACCTTGTCAGATTTTCTAAAAGCAGAGTGATACCCAAGGAGGGAATTCCAGACAACCTTCAGTCCCTTGGAGGCTGGACTCTGTCCTGGATTTATTAAAAACTTCCAGTTCTTCTTAATTTTAATTTTAATGGTGGTAAACCCAAATTATCCAGACAGGGGGGTTATGGTATCAAATTTGAGCAACTGAACAAAGAGGTGCCCGCAGTTTTGGGCTTTGCCCAATCCAAGAAAGGTCGCCACAAATTTAAAGCAAGTGGGATGTATTACTGTACCCAAGGCTGATTGTGTGTGTTTAAAGAAACACAGCGCATGCAGTGAAAGGAGCTACTTCAGTGTTGCTTGCACACTTATTGACTCCCATTATTATTAGGTGAACCTATACATGGTCTTAAGAATGTCAGGTTATTTGGAGCGACTGTGACTATGTAGCTACATTTTGTTACATCTACAAGTTTAATAGCATCTAACTGCTAACCTGAATTATGTCTCCAGGAGGGACACTATGGGTATTTTGCAAACTGCGGCTGCTTCTCCTCTTTCTCTGTTAGACATGGTCTAATGGGTTTAGAAAATGACATTCAAGATGCTGCTTTGCCAATTAGAACTTCCGCTACCTGATTCTTGAAGGACATAAGCATGCCTAATTGTATGCTCAGACATTTTATTAAGTTGTTTTGAGTGCTGAAAATCTCTTAACCTTCATAGAGACCCATTTTCATTAAAAAAAAAAAAAAGTTTGCTGTAAAAAAATAAAAGAAAGGGGAGGGAGGCATTTAATTCCAAATTGGAAGTCTTGTTCATTTCCAAAATGAAGATTTTACCAACCCACCAATGCAAAGGCAGGCTGCAGGTGTTGAAAATTGAATTAGGAAAATTGCATAGATATTTTCCCAAACTTTCTTGACAATGCTGTAAATGCTTTTCTGGGTAGCTGAGAGGGAAAGACAGCAAGCGCTGTCTTGCCAGGGGCAGGGCTTCCTGTCAAGTCATTTTCAATAGGAAGAGCTGAACAATATGACTTAGATGTTTCCACTGTCCTGGAAGCATGTTCCTTGGGTTAACCATCCTTAGGTGAATTCAGGATCTCTTACTAGGGAAATTACTTCTTGCAGGGACATGACTCCCTTAGCATGAAACTCATGCCCTTTAACTTCTTTTTTAGAAAGTTTCTTACTCAGTTAGGGGGCTACACAGCATGTTAAACTCTTGACAAGATCTAAGGCAGAGAAGAGAGGCAAGATACACTGCCAACCCTCCAAGAGAACCCAGTCATTAGTCAACCCCAACTGTCACCAGTCATATGAGTCCCCATATGGGACCCAGTGTGAACACAGCCTTGCCTCCAGAAGCGTGTATGTGAAAATATGCCAGAGGGTAGCTCCCAATTCTCCTGCTTACTTGCAAAGATGTTTTCCATAAACTACCCCAACTTGCCCATTCTCGAGCTCTGCAAGCTCCAGCCGGGCCTGCCGTTCCGTTTGGAGACCAGCCACATGTGTTCTCCACCCTCTGGAGGCGTTTATTTTCTGCTTCCTCTCTCCTCACTGCAGTGCCAATCACAGCTTTCCCCCTGCCACCCCCTCCCCAAAGGCTCTCTGAGGCTGCTCCCTTTGTGATTGGCATCTCATTAATGAAGAAGGGCTGGTGTCTCTCTCATTACAGTTGCGGTGAGTGAGAGGACCTCAGAACTAATTTACTTGCTCTCACTAGGGAAGACACTTGTCTCCATCAAGAATTTAACTTTCCTGCTGCCTGTGGCAATAAAAGAACCCGTTTTGTTTTAACATTAATAAGGTGAGAGAATAGAGAATTTCCAAAAGAAATTAAGAGAGGCAAGAGGGTAGGTGTTGGCCTGTGGAAGTTTCTCTGAAGCAGGTCTGATGGTAGAGTTCAGCAAGGGACCTTTGATTCAGCAACACACGGACAGCATAAAAAAACCTGGCAGGCAAGTAAGAAACCAGCCAAGCAGTCTGGGATGGCAAGTAGGAGCCTCAAGTTCTAGTCCTGGGTCCCAAGTCCCCAAGTGACCTTGGACAAGTCTTTGGTTTGATCTGGTCCTCACTTTTATTATCAGTAAAATAAGAGGATTGAATAAAATGGTCTCTTAGGGTCCTCCCAGCACAAAAATTTTAATATTTTATAAATGGGACTCTAGACCATTTAAATTTTTTTTTTTTTCCTGTTTGGAGTGAGTTTTTATCTCTGGCAACAAATTAGAAATTCCTCCAGAATTAAAGAGCATGGAATGGAAATCATTTGGCTTCTCCAGCTGAAAAGGTCAACTAGATTCAGAAATGTACTCCAAGCCTGCACCGTCTGCGTGGAAACCTAATTAGAGATCATCCTTCATTGGCTAAAAGGGATCAAACTTATCCAAGCTTTCATCTGGATATGTATTTTTAAAAAATTACTCTGAGTTACTAATTCATTTATCTTTCTACTTACAGGAAATTCCACCCATTGATAAAGCTCTGCTTTGACACTCCTGCTCACATAAAATACCTTCCTTTCCATCCACATTACTTTATGATTGTGCCCCTTTATCACATTGTGCTTAAAATGCCTTGTCATTTAAGAAGCCATAAAAAGGACATCTTAAAAAATGTGTTCGTCATTTAACTGGAGATGGCTCCTGTGCCTGGAACCAGAAGTGTGCCTCTCAGTGGCAAGGTCTCAAAGAAAAGTGGCCAGCCTAGGGACTGTCACCACAAAAGATAACATCATGCGTTGCCTTGATAGCAGCTGAATTAGAATGTGGTTGACAAGTTTACATACAGGTGGCAAAGCAGAGGGAATCAGAAATGCCTATATCAGGGGTGAGGAGGACTTTACATTGGGGGGATCCTAGACTCCACAGTTCATTTCTAATTCTCTCTCTAATACAGACAGGCTATTTGTGAAAGGGAAGGACTTTGGCCCAGGTTGACAGTTTGGTTTCTCACCTTTTGTATTTATGAGCTAAATTAGCACTCCTTGCTCCCAAGATCCCCCACAAAACCAGTGGAAATAGGTTCATGTATGCCACCGAGTGTGGCCTGGGAGTCCTTGAGATCAACTCAGAATCCTGTTCTCACTGTCATTCACCAAAAAAACTTATCATACCTTCTTCTACCTGTTCCTAAGTATCGCCTTGGGGCACTGACAGCCTTTTCTCCTCCTCAGTTTTTGAATGAAATTAAAGCTAATCCTCCCTGGTTTGGTTAGGTCTTGTGTAAGATTCCCGCACCCCACAATCAATGGGGTGTTAGAAGAGATAGCCAAGCGACCACAGCTCCATCACGTTTCAGAAGACCAGTCTTTTCTGCCTTATGTGCAGCAGCTTTGAAACCTGGAGTGGCAGAACCTCCCTTCTGTAAATCCTTCCCTTCTCCTTCTTACTATCACTAACTACACCGGCACCTCCTTTTAAAACAAGTGGAGATGGGTGCCGAAGACCTCTGGGGTCCTGAGAATCACTTAAGATCTTCAGATTTCCACCTCATGACTGCACCAGGCCAGTATAACCCAATTCCATGCTCACTTGCGTGGTGTCCCCAAACATTTATAGTTCTGTAAACCCCCTAATACTGATATGTTACTCACTTAACAAGTAAGAAGCAGTAGGATAAGAGAGAAAGGGAGAGAGAGAGAGAGAGAGAGAGAGAGAGAGAGAGAGAGAGAGACTGACTCAAAGAGAAGAAAGCCAGAAACTGAGGACCAGTTTTCAGGTCACCCTTTCCTTTTTAAAAGAAGGAATTTGCCTGCAGTGTCTGTAATTTAGAAGGTTTTAATGAATGGCTTCTAAATTATTTATTACTCATAGAAAGCTGTAAACATCCCTCCCTAAACCATTATGAAATAATCTGGGCAGGAGTCAAATGGTTCAAACATTTGGCACTTTATACTGGACTGTTGTTGGAGATAGTTCTGATCTGTGACTGTAACTTCTCTCCTTCCTCGTTAGAGGATTGTGTATGAGCTCCACGCCTCTGTATGTGTTATTCTCTTGAGATGGTCAAAGGCATCTTGGCTTTGTAATTTGCTCTTTTGCAGACTTTGAGCTTAATAAGAGGTTCCAAAATTAGTTAAAAAAATAAAATAAAGGAAATTTAAAAAGGCATCAGCAGAATATACAAACTGGAAATTCAAGCAGAAGTGTTTGAAATGCCTCAGCCTCATTTCAAAGAGCTTCCTGCTGTCAGGCCCAAACACCCAGACAGGTAGACTGCTGTGAAATATGTAGGCGATGCCTGCTGCCTGATTTTCAGATGGCGAGGAGGCATTTGAAAGCATCAAAGTTCCCTGTATAGATGTGTGTACATTAATCCCTGCCTCTGTGATCTCTGCACTCGCCTATTGTAACTTGCTGTTTAATAGATTGCCAAACTTTGCCCTTCACAGACTGCACATTTTCTTTTCCCCAAGGATCTGCTTCTCTCCCAGGAGGTTCTTGCTGGGGCCCAGTTTGAAAAGTTTTCATTCCTGGGCTTGTGCTAAGGCACTGGGTCACTCTTTGAATTCTGCACTTTTAAACACCTCACTTGTTGGCTCTCTTTTCCTCGCCCCTGGTGACGATGTCCGTATGTGGCTAAAGTCAGTGCCCTCCAACCATGAGGCCTCTGCCAGGAGCCAGCCCTGACATGCATCATTAGCAGGCACAGCCCTTGCCCTGTGAGAGCCTGAAACGTGGTGGGAGAGGAGAGGTACATCAAAGGCTGTCAACTGGCAGCCCACAGGTCTTGTATGGCCCACAGATATAGACTGTTTGGCCTGCACTGTGTTTTAAATTGAGATTAGTGACCAATGCAGGAAAGATGAGGAATCTCACTTAGAAATCTATACTTTGAGCTTCTCCTGAAAAATCAGAAGGTATGGTATCAGAAGGGCTTCCTGCCTGCTCAGGTCTATTTAAAATGGGTATATGTTCTTTCTCAGCTAAGGCTGCATGACAGCTACCATTAAGCTCCTTGGACTTGACTCTCTTGATACAGCTCTATGGGGCCTGCTGGACCACTGGGCTTTCAAATTTGTGATCTATGATAAGGACACACACAAAGGCAAAATAATAATAATAACTGGTAAACTTGAGGGACGCCAGCAGATACTTCAACTACGCTGTCTCATTTGATTTTCCTAACAACTACAAGGCTGGGATTCTATTATCCATTTTGCACACGAAGAAATTGAGTGTCTGTTTTTAAGTACCTTGTATTTCACTCCTGTGATAGGTGGGAAGATCTCGGTTTTGGACTAGAGTCACTGGCTTTGAGGTTCCCTATTTTCTACCAGAAACGCAAGGATGCCTAAGGGCAGACACCCTGGAACCCACTCTCTCCTCTTCTACCCTCACTCACTTCTGTTCTAGTCTAGCCACAATGTACCCTGTTCCCCAGACATTCTGTCTTTCCATCACTTCCTGTGTTAACATATTCTGTTCTCCTGCCTTAAGTGCCCTCTCCTCACCTTCTCTTCAGTATCTGGAAACTCCTTGACTTGTAAGACCCAGCTTAATTGTCAGTTACTTTGCACAGACACTCATGACCCCTGAGTCAGTTATTCTGACCCCAGAGCTCCTAGAGCCTCTGTTCTTATTCAAGTGTTGCATCCTTGATGAAAAGTCCATATCCAGGTCTCCTCGCCCCCCATTGTCAGATCCCTAAGAGCAGGGCCATGTGTCACTCATCGCTGTGTCCTTTAGGCCCGGCTCAGGTGCCTGACATGCAGTAAGTACTCAGTGCAGGGTGATCTGTAGGTAGGGAACCCAAATCTCACTCTAAACAGTCTACTTGGGGGTATGTGAAATTGAAATGAAGAGTCATCAGTAAAATCCATTATGTTTTCATTTGGTTTCTCGGATGCTGCACTGTACCCTCACCTACCCTAAAACTCTGCTTAACAAGACTTCACCACTCTCTTCTCTGTTACCAGATGACAACACAGTCACTACTTTGAACACCCAAATAAGAGCATCAGGTGACTTCAAATTTGAAACATCTTGACAACTTGCTGGGCATGGAACAGGTACTGGGAAATAGGCGTTATGTACACTGCAAGATCATAATGGGTATGTGAAGTTAAACAGGAAATGAATAATCCCACCAACAGCACTTGAACCTGCCTAAAGGAAGGGCAGGGTTGACCAGGGGTGAGCTGTGGGGTGAGGGAAATGGATAGTCCTCCAAACCATTGTCTCAGCCCAATCTGAACTTTCAATTTGTATTCTCCAACCCCATACTATTTTTGAAAGTGTAACATAATTGCCTCTATAGCTAACCACTAAAGGCCTCATTTAAAAAAGAATTAATATGGAACAACATCTGTGTGGAAAAAGACAAACCAGAGGCCAAAGCTTGGAATCTGTCTCACAACTGAATCTTAAATGGTAAAACTAAGAGCAGAAGCACTGACAGGTGACGGCTGGCCTGATAAAATGGATCTTTATTCTTTAGTGAACTCATCCTGTGGACAAAAGGAGAAAGGACTGACCAGGTGGAAGGGAGGAGCTGACTTTGGCAACGAATTAATAAAACTGAGAAAGGTATCTTCTCACAAAGTGATTACTTCAAAAGAGGACCTGAGTGGAGGCTGTCCTATGTTTAGGGCAGTTTCCATTGGCACATTTTCATTTCTCATTTCTAACACATCTTCACGGAATGTGCGCTGTCTGTGTGGTTCTGAGGATGTGAAGACAGCCTGCGAAACTTCAGTCACCATAGTCGGGCAACGGTGCCCTATTTAAGATGGGTGCCTGGTAGAGATCACATTTTTGTATTATTTTTCCTGGTGTGAACAGAGACTATGAAAGTCTACACCTTCCCCATAATCATGGGTTCTTGACTGCTATCCCCAGGAAGAAAAATACAAGGGAAATTAGCTTTCATGATAAATATTTAAGAAAAATACTCTTTAATTGAGTTAGAATGAAAGCTAATGTGCCAACTACTATTTGAGATAACTGTCTGGATAAGTCTCTTGCAAACACAATGTGAAGCAGAAAGCCTGCTCGCTTTGCTATTTTTGTCTCATCAGTATTCAGCAGGCTTAGGCAGTCTCATGGGGTGGGGGGAGTGTGGACCAGAAATATATTGATGAAATTGGGGGGAAACACACATACACACACAGACACATTTGGTTGAAACTTCTGAGCCGACATCTGGACCCATAAGCCAAGGTAATCACAGAGTTGCTCTATAAATTTGGGTAGGGTTTAAGCGATACTTCTTGAACCAATAAAACACACTGTTGAATGTTCTAGTCACCAGGTAACCAAAGATTGCTGAGGTCGCAGTGCATTATTCGCTCTAGTCCTGACAGAAGAGTCTAGAAAGTCAGACATTGATGCTATGAACACTCGTGCTCTGGGCTTGTGTCTCTGATGTCCATTTGGAATCACCTTGAAAATCCAATATGAGAAGCAGTTTAAATCAAACCCCGCCAGTCTGCCTTCTGTGCTCCAGGACTGTCCCAGACCAGGTTGGGCCTGCTTTTCCTCTAATGATTGTCACCCATTGTCCTCCTCCAATTTCCCCCACCCCTGTTTCCTACCCCTTGCATTTTTCTTGCTTCTTTCATTTTTCCTGTGTATGCTGACTCCCTCGTTCCTCTTCTACTAAATTATGCTCTATTATTTCCGCAGCCTGAAGAACTCACAGCTGAAGCATTATTTCTAACCTGATTTTGTATTCCTAGCATGTGCTATAACCTGTTTTGAGTTTTATTTGCAGCCAAGTTGCTGACACAGCTCCAATTTTGTTTTCATATTTTGATTGGGTAGGAGTGTTCATTACTGTGGGTACCAGGCTAGGGAAGAAAAGTCATTTTAAAAAGGCACAATTTACACCTTCGTTAAAGGGCTTTTTGTTTCTGAATGCTGCCCATTTAAATTCTAAAAACTAGAAGGTTCAAACACTTTACTTTTTTCCTTGGAGAAAAAAAGATTGTAATGAAAATTGTGGAGGTCTAAAATAAGTGTCCTATTAGCCTTTTTATGTCATGCCTATGATGTCTGATCCCCCTTTGTGTCTCTTGACTGACCAGCACACACAGGCAGGTGTCAAAAGCCTGGAAGTTAGGGGATTGTAAGAAATGCTTTCAAAGCCCAATTCAGCTCTGCACTAACCAGCCTTCCCAGGGACAACTGCTTCATTTGTGACATTGTTGAATTCCTAGTTCAGGTTAAGCTCATATCCTGTAACCAGGTAATTTGTGCATTTCAGTTACAGGGAATCCCTGAGATGGGGCATGAAATTTTTACTGTGCTTTCCCATAAAGGAAAGCATCCGGCAAGTGAGGCCTCACAGTTCTTGATGTACGATTCTTAGGCTCCTTTTTGGAAGAGCTTTATCTTTAGTGGACTCCTTTACTCCAAAACCTTTAAGAGTACCACAGTTAGGGTTGCCATATAAATACAAGAAGCCTAGCTACCTTTGAATTTCAGATAAACAAATAATATTTGTGTATGTCCCATGTATTATTTGGTACATACTTATATCAAAGATTACTCTTTATTCTGAATTCAGATCTGTGTATTCGGTATATTTCTATTTTCAAAATCTACCTGCCTATGCACAGTGGAAACAGGCAGGTTTTGATGAGAGGCAGGACTTCTAGGTCTTCTATACACTGACTCTAACCATCCAGCCTCTTTTTTTTTTTTTCTTGTGGTATTAGGGATTGAACCCAGGGACACTCTATCACTGAACTGCATCCTGACCCACTTGTTTTTTTTTTTTAAACAAGGTATCATTAAGTTGCTGAGGCTGGCTTTATACTTGTATCCTCCTGCCTCAGCCTCCCTAGTTGATGAAACTGTAATTATGTGCCACTGTGCCTGGCTCTAACCTTTGCTCTAAGCCTTGTTTCCCACTCATGTGCCTACCCCTACTAACCCCCCACACACCGAGTGTGGGCTATTCTCCTCTCTGGAAAGCCAGTTTGCCTTCTTTCTCCCTGGATCATTCAAGACTGCCTCTTCAGGGAAGCCTTCCCCAAACACCCAGCTGAAAGTAATGTCTTACTCCTTCAACATCAGAGAATTCCCTCTGTCTGGCGTACTCATTGGCACCTCTCACATTCTTCCTGGGAGCTCAATTATTTTCCCTGAATACTGCAACTTTCTAAGAGGACACAAGCCTCACACCTTCCCTTAGGCCACTTCCTGTGACACTCAGATTTCAGTGTGAGGCCTTTCACAGTTGAGGTTCCCAAGATTCCTACTAAATTAAAGGGGACTATGGATTATCACTGACCTGCTCCTTTCTGCAGCAGCCACTTTCTCATACTTTCTTTCTTCCTTTGAGGGAAAGCTTGATGCCTCCTCCACCATGTGAATACATGGAGGTCTACACATACTCACACAGTCACACATCTGATTAGAAGTTTGGGAACCAGATTCATTTCTCATAGATTTGTGAATAATGCAAAGTCTGGTCATTTGTGGACAAGCATTTGATCTAAGGAGCAGTTGCCCCACCTGGAAAAACGGCCTAGTACCCATCTGCCTCTAAGGGTCCTGAGGACCCAGACGATCTTAGAAAAATGTAAGAAGTACATGGTTGAAGTGCACGAGTGACGAGGACAAAAATATGAATAAGCTTCTCCGAAGTGTATGCTGCTTTAGCCAGATGCTTGGATTTCTAGTGAGAATTTCAAGGCCAAAGCCAGCATCAACTCTTACAATCATGGTTAACAAGGTGGGGCTTAATAATGACATCGCTGAAGACAAAACCAGCTGGTAAGCAGGTGGCGCTTGCTAACCCAGGTTACTATGTCCTCCTGGCCACTGGGAATTTACACTTAAAGACTATATTGCATGATGGCCTGGATTTTAGAAATATGCAGAAAAGAACTTTCTAGGAAGAAAACAACAGAATAACGATGCAAATTAATCCCCATAGCAAGTTTTCCAGGGCTGGTTTATCACCATGGGAGCATATTTTGGGTGCCCCATTTTAGCAACTCCTATTTCACTGAAATCTGCCAGGTAGAAGATTCTCACTTAACCTGAAGGAAGGCTTTACCTTTCAAAAAACTGTTTTTGAAAACAGTTCTAAATGTTTTTCATTTCTTTTATATTTCATTTTCCCACATCCAGTGGTCCTCTACCGGTGTGGATGCTCATCTCAGGAAGCAGGGCTTTCAGAGCAGGCTAGCCAGGCACAGTGTCTGCTGTACATTACTTAGGAACCCATTTTTTTTTCTCTTTGCTCTTGGTGCATTGCCATAAAGATACAGTGTGTGTGTGTTGGTGGGGGGTCTTTTACCTGTGTGCCTTAACAATGGGGTAAGCTACACCTGGGGTCCATTCTAGCCAACATTGCCCAATACTCCTGCCAAACCCCATTTCACTGCTGAATTTGCAGGCCATCCATGCTCTGAGATTCCTCCTCCTTACACCCACATTCTAGGCTCAATTAGTGGAATCCCAGTCTTACATCCACACTACTGCAGCACATTAAAATGTCCCCGATTAAGCCCTGGATTAGCATGTGCCTGGACTTTATCTTAATTGCCGATTAAGATTAATCCCTCTAGGGAGTTTTTCCAGGGCTGCTTTATTACCATGGGGTGAATCATTATGTATTTTGGGTTGCAAGTTCCATTTAGCTTCCTTTGACTAAAATGGAAGACCCAGACTCTCTGGCCTCTAAGGAAGGGGCTCTTTCTTGCTCTCTGACAACTTCCCTTGACAGCTCATTTGCACCTGAAGGTTGGGGGTGAGATGGATGAAGCCTTGATCCATCTTGACAAGTCTGCAGAAGCTGGAACACAGGCTTTCCCGCATGCTTTTGGTTTTAAATATCTATGGTGAACTTTGACCTGAAGAATGATATTCTTGATACAGTACTGGCTCGATTATTCATAGTGACTTACTTATATCATTTTTCCTCTCTCCCTTCTTCCCTTTACATGGATATCTATAATTTGTTTTCTGAACCATTCAATCCTTTAGCCCTAAATACTTCAGTGTGTGTTTCGCAAGAATGGAACTTTCTCTTACATAACCACAGTTGTCAATTTCATTAATTTGTATTGGTGTAATACCTTTACCAATAGTGATTAACTTTGGAATCTATTTCTCTAATTAATACCCTAGATACCTATTAAGCTATGCTTACAAAAGGAGTGGGAATGGAGAACAAGAGAACTCCCCATCTCAGAGCAGGCCCAGAAAGGAGAAATAACTTGATGAAGATCACACAGTGGCAAGAGTCCACACTCAGGAACTCAGGCCCACCTTCTGGCTGTTGCATTGATAAGTACGTGAAAACTGAAAGGCAGTCAGGCTGGCATCGCCTCTGGAGACATCCAAAGTCATTTGCCCAGTCAGACTCAACAGTACCCTTCCCAGGCATGGAGGTTTCCCAAGGGCAGAGGTCAAGAGCTTTGATTTTTTAGGGGTGTGTGCTTGGTGTTTTTTTGTGATGCATAATGAAGACTCGAGGACAGCAGCGCTTACTTCATTGAACTATCTTTTTTCTGCCAAACCAAACATTCTCATCACTTATGAAATATCATGTGGCCATGTGGGATGGCATAAAACAGGAGCATTTGGCAACAACACGAAGCCCATCTAGGTGGGACACAGCCGAGGGCCCAGAGTCCAGGGGCTGGCTGACACCTACAGTCACAGCTTCTGCAGACTTCTAATAGGGCATTTCCCTGCTTTATATCCAAAGAACCTAACCATGCTATTGCTCTGGATTGATCGGCTTTTGTTAAGAGTATACGGGTCAGATGATCTATAGAGTACTCATCAATCTTCACAGTCATCATCAAATGCCCTGTACACACGGTGATATCTCCATCTGAGAATCTGTCCTACCGAGTAGTCATTGTCAGCAATGGCTTCATGCTGAGAGTCCTTCAACAAAGGCCTCAGAGGGATCTCAGACTTCATGTTCTTCTTGGATCCCCCAGCAGACCTTCTCTCTAAAATGTCTTCTTCACATGACTGTGGGTATTTCTGCCTCCTCTAGCATAGAGAAAGCCTCACTCTCATCTCCCTACCATGCTGACTGTCCTGCCTTACTAAGCCACCAGCCTTAGTAGCATATGGGAGTCTCAATGGAGAGTTCACATCTAGGTCCCTCAAACTTCTCACATTCTGCATCTTTCTTTACGCTAAAGATCTGAAATAGACCACAGTTGTCACTTTTGAATGGACAGAAGTCATTTGCTAGTCTCTAAGTGTTCCTGTCTGCCTCCTCCCACGGTAGTCTCGTTTTCATCCTAAAGCAGAGCATAAGAATTGAGGACGAAAGCTTTCTCTTTGTTGAACCCACATTATAACCATGTTCCTTAGATTCTATTACAAAACAACCATTGGCCTTAACTGGAAACTTGAAAATTTAGGGTAATTATAGTATCAATTCATGATTACTCAACACATTTCCCCTACTTCCTTTGTGACTGATATTTTGAATCTATTACTGTAACTCTGAAGAAAGTGTGTTGTCCTGAAACAGGCTATCAGTGGGCCCCAAGATGCTGCACACCTCTAAGGTTTCCACGGATGAATCACACGGCTGCCCAAATGTCTTTTACTCTCTTCTTTCTTCATTCAATCCTCCCCTCTAAGTTCCCTACACTTGCATTGGGCTTTCTGGATTTGCCTTCAGCATTAGCAGAGACATCACTCCAAACGGATGGGATTTCCACATTATTCTGGTCCAAGCTGCAAATGATTAGCTTCCCTACCGAGCCCCCATGGCAGTATTGCTAGGCTTTAACTTGATGGGACTCACTTCGTTAATAGAATTCTCTCTTCAGTTGTTTGACTATGTTAATGTTGCTGGAAGGAAAAAACGGATTTTCCTGTATGTAAGCCATTTTAAAATTTGTGTGGGGGTTCTCCTGAACGGATCTGCAGTTTTCTTCCTATGGAGACACGACAATTGCATGTTCCCCCCCCCCTTTTTTTTTTCTTATTAAAAACTAATATCTTGCTAGGCACTCTGCCAGGAGTACTTAAGTTTAGTTCTGATAAAAATCCTTCTTGATATTTCTAGTCTAAGCTTTAAGATCTTTGTTCCTTCTTTCTCTCTTTGCTAGTTGCTGCCCCCTTATTACCCACTACTCAAGGTACACACACACACACACTTCATTTATGCCTACCTTGGAATGCATCTGAGCCAACATATTCCCCGGGGGGAAACAATGGTCTCTTTTCCTATTAATGAACAGTATGTTGTTTCAGATTCATGGAGGGCTTAATTTAATAAACATGGAAAGATGAATATGCTTATGGGACATCAAACCTCTTTAGGTTTAAAATTACTGACATAGAAGAATTGTCTTGTGAAGCATCCCATCCGTTCACAGCTGGGTCATTATAGAATACAATGAGGTGGGGGGGGTACATTAGGCTTCGACTATTTCTACCCTTTGACTCCATCTCCTCTATCCCCAAGTGCTCAAGGAGGCGTTAGATCTGCAGACGTCAGCAATGCCTGTGTGTGAACTAGATCAACTTCAAATTCTGTGGCTTAGTCCTTATCGGTAATTCGATGGGAACCTGAAACTTTGTTGAAGGGGAAGGTATTTTGCTGACTCAGTTAGAATTGAGTTTAGATAGCACCCAGGATACCGTGATAACCCACCAGTTTGAGGTGAAGGGACTCATGACCTGTTTGCAGGCACAAGCTTCTCCCCTACTCCACTCTCTCCTCCCCCAACACCATTCTCATTGGACACATTTCAGATCAAAACCTGTGTGTTCCCAGCTCACTTTTCCTACTCTTGTGGGAAAAAGAAAGCCCACAATTAATGCAAAAGAATCGGACTCAGTTGGAAAATTATATGGTTCACTTTGCAGTATGAATTAATAGGGACCAGCCCCAAGGTATCTCTCTCACTGGCCACACCCCAGGTTGACACTTCCCCATCCTGCCCTGAACTCATGGCAGACGTAGCTAATCAATCATAGAATTATTTCCCTTTACCAACCACTGCCTCAAGCAGTCATTACCTATCCAACAGAGTTGAATCCTGTTCACATTCCTGGGTTAAGGCATTGAATAAGCTTGGACTGCCTGGGTTTGCATTCCAGTTCTACCCCTTAAAAACAGCGTGATTTTGGCTAAGTTGTTTTATATTTTGATTGCACTACCTATAAATTAAAGATAAAAACAATCTATTTTAGTCGGGCAAGGTGGTGCATGTGCCTGTAATCCCAGCAGCTTGGGAGGCTGAGGCAGGAGGATCATAAGTTCAAAGCTAGCCCCAGAAACTTAGTAAGGCCCTAAGCAACTTGGTGAGACCCTGTCTCTAAATAAAATACAAAAAAAAAAAAAAAAAAAAAAAAGGGCTGGGAATGTGGCTCAGTGGTTGAATGTCCTTGAGTTCAATCCTGGTACCCACCCCCCAAGTCTGTTTCTCTTGTGTTTGAGTGTTAAATGAGTTATATTATAAAAATTGCAGAGGAAGGTATGTGACACATCAAAAATGACATGCATTTGCTATTTTGATTTTTGTTCACATGCAAATGTCAGCTAGGAAGAATGTGTTACAGTGTATGGTCACTTCCTTTTCACCTTGGATTAGTCTGTTAGGCAGTCTCCTAGAGGGTCTTCAGGAGAGTAGGGAAATAGAAAAGGGCAACTTTGTGGGGTATTTGGACACGCCACTGGTTGCCAGCCAGAGAGCACTAACAGAGAGGTGGGTGCTGGGGAGAATGTAAGGAAGGAGCCAAGACTTCACCACCAGGCTCTATTGAAATACACTTGCTTCTCTGCCCCTTTTAGATTGCATGAACCAAAGTGAGAAAGAAGCACAGTGGAGTGCAGATCCCCAGCCAAAAGAGTAAGGTGCTTGCAACTGGGCTTGCAACTGATGTTGGCTCCCTAAGTCAGGGTCCAGATCTGCTTGGGGAAGTGGAGTGATTATAAAGAATCCATGAATCTTTATCGGTAGCTACCACTGTCTAGACACTGCATCAATAACAGTGCAATTACTGTCGCTGGATGTATGCAGTTCTGCTCTGACCACTCTATTTAAACCTGCAGCCTGCCTCTTCTCCTGGCCCACTTTCCCATTTCCCCTCAGCACTTATGCCTTCTAACGTACTATATAATTAACTTATTTCTTACATTTATTGCCAATTGTCTGTCTTCTCCCTGCAGGAATATAAACTTCTCCAAGGCATAGACATTTGTCTGTCTTTGCTGATATATCCCTAATACCTAGAGCAGAGCCCAGTTAATAGGTGCTGAATAAACATTTACTAAATGAGTGCATGTTTTAGTTCTTACATCTTCATATTCTAAAACACTGAGGAGGATTCGTTGTGTCATAGCAAAAACAAATAACAGCATAAAAACAAAGGAAAAGAATTTGTGTAGTTCAGTTTTCACAAATGATTATTTAATTAGTTAAGTGAAAAGCTGAATACAAAACTCATGACATTAGTTCAGGAGAAAACACAGATACATAGAAATCACAGGAGATGCTTTGTGATAGCACAGAAAATTCATTGGCCTACATATAAGTAGACCCTGGTTGAAGTCTCAGCTTGACACAAACCCACCGTGTGACCTTTGGCAAATCATCTTACCTCTCTGTACCTTAGTATTTCCATCTAAGTTAAGCTTGATTCAATTTAAATATTTAATGAGTACCCACTTCATCACTTCTAGTTCTCAAACAGCATAACCCTACTTAGTCCCACTTGATATTAAGATGCTAAAATAGCTACTACCTAAATTTGATCATTTGTGGGAGAGAAATTAAAATTGCATTTCCTGCTCCCTATCACCGTGCACTGCAGTCCCCCGGTGGATTACACCTTGACTTAAACATCCTTACTCAGCAGAGCAGGAATTTACTCTAAGAGGCGAGGTAGTGAGAGCCCCCTCATGCAGCAGAGTCCAGGTGCTCACCTCTAATAAGGACTTTGGAGAACCCAGAATCAAACAGCACAGGGGAGGAGTCAAATACCCATAGTCAGGGCGCATATTGAACTGCTGAGCAAGGGGTGTGAAAAGGCTATTTCAAATGGCTTAAAAAGCATCACAATGGAAGTGGGTTACCACTGCCTCACAAAAGCACATCTGGAGGATCTCTTTGCTCTCTTGCATCCTTGAATATTGAACCCAGAGAAATAAATTGACTTGCTGTTTAATCCAATAGTCAATACGAGCTTCTGTTGTATAGACTCAATTGACTTAAAACTCAAGCCATAGCCTCCGGCAAGAAAAATCTAATGCAACCGTGCAGGCCTGCTATCGATATGTATCACAGGTAGTTGTTTCTTCAGTAAGAAGCAATTATCCCAAACTACATTTGGTGGGAATGGTCAGCGTTCACAGATCAATGTGGTTAATAATTTTTGATCTGGATTTGTGAAGAGCTGGGCCCAGATTTGTTATCTTTACCAGTTACAATCACTCCCTAATGAAATTAGGTTATTATGATTTTTTTTTTCTTTCAAGCAAAAGGACCTGCCTTTCTTTCCCTGTGCAAACAAAAGGGTTAAATATTCCCAGCTCCAAAAAGTCACTGGCTCTCGAGGTGATCTCTGCCACACTTTACCTTAGGTTATATGTCAAACCTAACTCATGGCATGGCCCAGTTAGTTACCTGGCTGCAGACAACTGTATTTGACTGTTTTATTTCCAAGAAACAGCAGGAGAAATGAACAGAGCTACAAGTTAAATCGTATTGAGTATGCTTTAACACCTTACTTACAAACCCCTCTGCCTGGAAGACTTGCTTCTTTGGGGACTTACTGAAGACAGAGGGGTCAAGCACTGAATTGTATGAGACCTGATGGCTCTCTTTAGTAAAGGGTAGTTTCCTGCCCCAACCTTCCTCAGCTGGAAGATTTGTATCCCGCTTCTTCCTGAGGAAGATGGCTACTCCTTACTTCCTCCAACTTACGGATCCCTGCTGGTCAAAGGGTGGGCATTTTCAGGGCATTTGCATTAATCTTATTACATTTTACCTCCCTCTGGGGCTGTGACAAACTGTGAGGTTTCCTTTGAGTTTCAGGTTTAGACACACCCCAGAACTCAAAGTAAAAATGATATAGACTTAATAACAACTTCTAGGGAATCCTTTTCAAGTTCAAAGCAGATTGTAAACATTAATTAATCAATTCTCCCTTCCAACACTGTGTGAGGTATGAAATTAATCCCATTTTATAGATGAGAACATTCAGGTGGGGAGCATGAATGACTCATTTCAAGCACAGATGGATTGTAGTCAGTGAAGAGATGAGCAATTTGAATTCCTGTGCAGAGAGGAGAAAGTCATCTGACTTTCCTTGTTCACAAAAAATGATGAGACCCTATCACAGAGACAGGGGGCTGAGCCTAATTGTCTCCCTGGAGTTGTCATCATCTCCTCTTCCACTTTAACCCCTCAACTACCTCTTTGAGTCTTGGGTTTTCGGGTCTCAAGGGATTGCTTTCCTTCAGCAGAGCCCAGAGGAGTATAGATCAGACTCACTGATGAGCCATCGAAATACCCAAGCAGGTTCAACATACCTCCTTCTAACAGGAATGGGTTTACCAGCCTAGCTCTGCCATGGACCTCATTGGCAATCCAGGCTGCTGACCACACCTGAGCAGTAGAGTGGGGGAATGCTGTTTGACCCAGGAAAATAAATAACAGGACAACACATTTTGTAACCTTTCAGTAGATAACCCTATTGACTAATGCTAGGATTCCACGTTTCCTTTACAAAAGCCAACGTGGTTCCTTTATAGCAAACCGTATGCAATTTTCCTCAAGACAGTCCTAGCAATGGAGTGTCCAATGACCTCTAAAAAGGATCTACTTTTGCCCCAGAAACGGGCTTAAACTAATATGCACTGATGATACGTCTTTTTCATTGACTAAAACGTCAACTGCACCATCAACTGAGACCTGGGAAGAAGGGATTATCTTTGCCATTACTAAGTGCCAAGGAGGATAGCCTCAGTGTGAAGGGTGGTGACACTTGGATTTCAGCTGGATTCAGCTTTCCCTCACTGAAAACATTTGGAATGTGTTTTCCCAGACTCACCAGGGGTTCCAGCAGTTACACATCTCACAAATGGAGGAGAAATGCTTTACAGAATACCTTTGAAAAGGTGTTAGGTGAGAGGGGTTTTAGTTGAACCAAAATGAATATGACAGTTTAAAGATACATAAGGGGAGAAAATAAAATCATTGTACTGCCATGCTGGTAGTGGAAAAGTGTAGCCCAGTGGATCTTAAGCTTGGCTCCTTATCAGAAACATCTGCAGAACTTCTGAAGCATGGTTCGTTTCAGGTAATTACTTGCAGGCAGCATCCTTGTTCAATTAGTAATTTGGTTTTTATTTGATGTTGAATGTGAGAAACTATTTTAAAACAAGAACTCTTTCGATTCTTATTTTCATTTAATGGACTCAAAACTATTTGCTTGATGGGTGAACGGAGTGAGGTGTTATGTCACTACCCCCCAAATCTGAAATTGAAAAAAATCTTAAAATACAATAAAACTCACACTCCTCCATCTGCGATCCACATTCACCAAACTTATTGCAGTCACCAAATTTACTGAGGATTTCTTTGGGGGAACTGTGCAAGATCATTAAAGGTACTGCAATGAAGTGCACATGGTCCCAACATGCCAGTGCTGTACAGTCTAGAAAGGGGATAAGAAGAAAAAGTGCTGTGACAAAACCAGGTTTTAATTTGTTTTTAACCATGGGTTATGCAGTCTTTCAAGCGCTTTGTGTTCCATTCCTTCACTGTATTCTCACAAAAATCCTTACTAGGCTTCTGTTTTTGTATTTGATACTGGGGATTGAACTTGGGGTGCAGTTAACCACTGAGCCACATGCCCAGCCTGTTTTATTTTTTATTCAGAGACCCCCTTCTCGCTAAGAGTGGCCAAATTGCTGAGGCTGGCTTTGAACTTACGACTTCCTGTTCAGCCTCTGGAGCTGCTGGGATTACAGGCTGCCCCAGGCATGGGTTCTGTTATTATCCCCGTTTCACAGATGGGGTTCCTGAGACTTAGAGGCCTTAAGTGACGTCTCAAAGGTCACAAAATCTGGAGGGAGGAAAGGCGAGTCTCTTGCTCTCAGCGGGCCAAGGGTATACACACCTCCATGCTATTCTGCTGCTTTTAAGTGCATAGAAGTAACTTGGGGGCTTGAGCATGCCGGTCCCATTGGGTGATTGTGTCGGGGTGGGGCGGGGGATTTGAGGACATCCTTTCCTCTTGTCTTGTCAGCGCTGCTCCACATGAGAGGGAACCCAGGGTGTTCGGTGCCCTTTCCCCGTGAACCTGCAGGCACCCCAGCAGCCTGGGCAGCTTGATGGTCAGCCGCGCGTTTGAGGCCATATCCTTCTCCGGGAGCCCAGAGACTGCGTGCTGTGCTAGGACTGAAGTTGGTACCTGAGAGCCGTTTGCTTCAGTTCCTGGCCGGCTGCCCAGCGTTTCCGGAGCACGGAGGGCCCCACAGAGCGAAGCGCGAAGTCATCTAGTTATCCTCTAACCGCGCTCCTCCCTGGCAAGCGCCTGCAGGGAAGGAGAACGCGCTGCCACAGTTCACTGAGCCCAGCGTAACTTGGCCAAGGTGTCAAGTCACAGTTATATAACCCCTGGCTGCGCGCCTCCCTGGAGGGGAGGGGAGGAGGGAGCAGGAAAGGCATTATTAGCATGCTGATAAGAAACCAGACGTCGAAATCTTCCCGTCCTGAGAGTTTGGAGTCCTGTGTTTCCCATTTAGTTCTACAGGCTTCACATCCTCGCCGCAGATTCTGGTCAGCTGTGGCTGGGGCAGACGGCAGAGTGAAGGGCTCAGACTTTCAGGCCGAGTTTATTTAGTATCTTGCACGACTGTTTTCAGCGATTAAGAGAATGTGGAAATTAACGTCCAAGTACGACTGAGGAAGTGTACCTTATACATTCTGCAACTATTTTTTTGCCTTCCAAGTCTTAATATGAACAGCTGGAAAGACCTGGAATTGAGCCTCCCAGGAGCTCCTTGAAGCCTTTCAATAAGGAGGACAGAGTGAGCAAAGGGGCCCTATTAATTTGGAGGTCTGTTTCTTTTGGCCACAAGAGTTACAACCATCTATTTATTTTTAACTTGAAGGCAGTCATGTGACATGCAGCCCCTCCTTGTCACAGGAATTCAGGCTATATTCACAGATTCCACAGCTGCCCTCTGCCCCCTGCCTATGATGTTTCTCACCCAAATGTGGTCCTTTTAATAAATAGCCCTAGATAAATGAATACATGGGAAAATGCTCATTGCTGCTAGTAATAAAAATGAAAATTAAAGCAACTTTGGAAAGGTAACATTTTTGTCTTAGAAAATATACCCTAATGCTGGTCAGATGGCACTGTATCTGATAGACTCGAATGCTATAGGCTTTGGGTAAACTCAGCACATCTCCTAACATGGCAATTTGTAACAAGAATCATAAAGATGTACTTACTATGACCCAGGAATTCTTCCTCTGGGAATTTATACTAAAGATATTATCTGACAGAAGCAAAATGCTACACAAACTGTAGCACTGTCTCTAATGATCAAATCTAATCACACACACACACACACACACACACACACACACACACACACACGGCCAGAAGTAGCCTAATGGTCAATAATTTGGGATGACTTAGGTAATATTGTACTGATGATGGAATATTACACAGCCATTAAACTCCAAAAGACACTGGGAAAATTTAATATCTAATATCACTACAATTAAAAGATTTCCTTGAATTTTTTTTTTTCATCTTTAAAAATTACATAAAAAGATAAAGAATGTACCAGGAGACCTATGGGATGAATATTTTCCTGTCTATGCTATCTGTGTAAAAGGGCTATTATTTTTTATTTTAAAAAGTCAGTTTATTTTTTAATTGACCAAAATTATAGAACATTTATTTAGTACCGCATGATGTTTTGAAATATGTATATATTGTGGAATTTCTAAATTGAGCTAAGTAACTATTGCACATTAACATATGTATATACGTATTAACATATTCATATATTTATTTTTGTGGTGAGAATGCTTAAAACACAAAGGGGATTTTTAGGAAGAATTTTGAAAATGCAAAGAATGAAATTCACAGGGTCATCAAGATCAGGCTGGATACTGGGGTGGGTGAAATTCAACCACAGGTTCCTTGCCTCTAGTCTAAAAGTCAAAGTCGGGTCCTCTGCCTCTGAGTCTCCCTTTGTGGAGAACTGCTTCCAGCTTCCCAAGTGGGACTACTGAAAGGTGCTGCCACGGGCCTGCTCCCCTCAACCAGCCCCATTAGCTCATGTCACTGAGGTCCTGGAGTGTCTTGACACCATTCTCAAGGTCAGGGTTCAAGCGGAGTGATGATGTACCCATTACCCATCTGGAAATTAAGGAAATCCAAAGTTGTGTGTCCAATTATCTTGAAAAGACTAGCAAAGAAGAGGATCTTGACAACTTGAAAACAGACCCATTGACTGGTTTAACTCTATGATGTGGTCCAGCCAAGTGGAGCCATCTCTTTTTTATACATTAGCAGCTTCTACACAGTGGTGCGTAAACCCTGGGGGCAGGTCCATGCCTTGGTTTTCATTGGTTTGCATCCAATTGGAGAAAACAAGGAAAATGTGTTTTCATGTAGCTAACTGTGTTCAAAGTAAAGAAATGTTTCTTACTTTGAGATAATATCTTTGTGGGCTAGGGTTGTAGCTCAGTGTGGTAGAGCATTTGCCTAGCACGTATGAGGCACTGGGTTCAATCCTCAGCACCACTTAAAAATAATAATAATAATGTAAAGGTATTGTGTCCATTTACAACTAAATTTTTTTTTTTTTTTTCCAGTACTGGGGATTGAACGCAGGGCCTTCTGCTTGCAAGGCAAGCACTCTACCAACCGAGCTATATCCCCAGCCCCTAAAAATATTTTTTAAAAAAGTTTAAAAAACAGATAATATCCTTTCCACCATTTTGGTTAAAGTTGCATTATTTTTGGAAAAGATGGTAAAAATAGACTATTATTTGTTTGTTCTTTCCCTATGTCCCTCCCGCCTCCAGTGTTACTTAATTGACACTGCTTTGTTGAACGCATTAGCCATGGGTCAGAGTTCAATAGGGTGATGGAGACCGCACATTCCTACCAGGCCACACCGGTTTGGCAAAATGTTCTGCTCCCTTTGGAACTTCAAAAGATGTATGATCACAACAGATCTTCCCTTCCATCACTGTACCTATCCATCCTCCTGGTTGGAAGCATCTTTACCCAGGAACTCCTGCCTTGCTCTCCTTCTGGCACTGATGGCCAACACAGCATTGAGTGTGCTATTGCTATACTATGTCCTCTGGTTGGATATACAATGTGGGCGAAATTGAGCAACAGCTGTGAAATCAAGGAGACGCTTCCCACATAGGTTCTGAAGACCTGATTAGCATCCCTGTTCTATCACCTAAGAGCAGTGTGACATGAACATTTATCCTCGCCCATTTTAATTTCCTATGTATAAAATACAAACCTGTCCTAATTTCCATGAAGTAGGACTACTTCCTGTGCCCTCTACCAGATCCTGGCTGTATCGTTGTGTGACAGTTCATGCGGAAGAATCCATGTGTGTGTTCATCACTTCCAGATTTCTCTATCTTATTCCTGGAGTGGATGCTTCGTCTATCTACCCATTTCACCCTTCCCAGAAAAGTCCACTGAGTAAAGGCCAGATCCCCCAATCCAAAGAGATGGCAGGCCAGAGGCAGCTGTTGGCATGCTTCAATTAAGACAAAAGCCAAATATAAGCAGCATCTGTTTGCATTTACTCATGATTATTGTGTTTGACAAGAAAACCTGTACCCACTTGTACATTCATTACAGAGCTTCTGAAATGATTTTTCTTTGTCTGCTTGAACATAGGAATTTTTAATGAACAGTTTCAGTGTCTGGTTTCATGTGCTTGAAAAGTAAACAGCAGTAAGCATCTTTCTAGCAGGCCCGACCCACACCCTCCATGGTCTACCACGGGATCCAGCGGGGAGGCTGTGTGTGTCAGAACCTCTGAGCTTTCTTCCTGAGGTCACCGCTGCAAACAAGAAGGAGGAGCTGCCAGCCTCCCCTTCCCAGTGATAAATATTTTAAATAAGTGAATAGGTAAATAGAGAAGGGATTTGAATTTAATTGCTGGTAAGTGAGGCATAAAGAGGTGAAGAGAGTTGTAACTGCCTGGACAATCCCATGTACTCCATTCAACAGATTCATTTGCCAAGTATATCACAGAGAAACGTCGACTGTGTGTTTTAGCCTCTGAAGTTCAATTTAGGCTCCTGTCCATCTTTCCCTGCACTTAACTCTTTCCGGTGTTTCTGGGCTCCCGTCACTGTCGCTTTCGTCTTGTTCCCCAAACATGAACCTCTTCCTCTTTCCATGGGGCCTTTGCACATGACCCTCCCTCTGCCTGGTGCAGTCCTGTTCATGTCTCCTCAGGGCTACATTCCTCCCCTCCACCTTGAGGATGATGTATCTGCAAGGGGCTTATCATTCATCACACTTGTCACTGTTGATGTTTTATTTTTATTTGGTGACAATTTGATGAACTCTGTCTCCCCCAGAAGCCTGTAAACTCTGCAGAACACAAGTGGTGTCCCTGCTCTGCATCTTCTTCCGAGCACCTCACTTGGCAGGGGCTGTGTAATTATTTGTTAAGCACTAAATGAACAGAGTGAATGAATCCCTGACAAATAACTTCATTGAAATCTTTTTTTAATGACTCACCTTTGAAAGGCACACTGTGGAATATGCTAAAAGACATGGTTCCAGGCCTGTGGGGTGACATCAGCTGGAAACATCATTTTCCTACGTACACAACGTCACTAGGTTGAGATTTGGTTGCACGTGGCATCAGTGAGTCTGGGCGTGTTCCAGATGGTTCACACTATCTCAGGCAAGGCACTATACCACATTTTTCTGTTCTTCCACCTCCCCATGTGTTAGATGATGGCAATATCAGGCTCCTTGCTGAATGATCAGGGGATAAAACCAGATAACAGAAGCAAAATGCCCTGATAAGATTTAATATTAATACTTCCTGCTTACCAGTCCCTACCTTTTTAGCCAACTACGTAGAGTGTCCTGAGCTTTGCTAGGGAGATGTGGGAAGTGACTCTTTGTGAGATGCAGCTTGCACAGTGGGAGTGGGCTGGACCAAGCTGGGGGCACAGTCCAGGGGCAGGGTGGCAGACTGAGCTCAGCCTACCTTAGAGGTCTAGAGAAGACCAACCTCTTGCCACCAGGTCATCTTGAGAAGACAGTGGATTGAATGGCTTCCCTGAAACAGGGATGGGCAGAGGGCCAGAGAAAAGGAGGGGCGGATGCTACTGTAAATCAAACCAGGTGCCCTGAGTTCTATGGTTTCTATGTTTCTTCAGCCCTGTCTCACTCACCTGGGATGGGCGAACAAATAGGAAGCCTCCTCCCTACTTGCTGCTCACCTGGCTGGATCCAGCCCTCACTCAGCAGCTGCTGTGCAAGTACAGGGAAAGCTTTCTCGGAGTCTCAGTACTTGATAACCATTTAGCAACCACCCGAGCCAAGGCGTGGAGAGTACCTAATGATCCAGAGTGAAAACCATGCCTTTCTCAGGATGCGATCAGTGACTCAGGGACCAGGGTGTGGGGGTGAGTGGAACCTTATCAGTCCTTTGTGAAGAGACCCAAGCCTTTCAGTCTACACCTCTAAAAACGCAATGTCATCTCATTCTACAAATGAGGAGCACAGAGGTTAATAATCAAATCTTTAGCAAGTCATCTAATGCTGTGAAGGTGGAGGTTCACCAAATGAGCTCCAACAGGAAAACTCAGGAGAGGTGTCAGGAAACCACGTGAGGCTGTCTAAATGGAAGGGCCTATTACTGCTCAAGCAGCTGCTGAGAGTTTGGGAGCTCAGGGATCCTGGCCTGGTTGCCCAGCTGAGAGACAGATGTGACAGTCTTGGGATTAATGTGTAAGTCCCTTGTTTGTTTGAAAAGGTCGTAGCCTCATCAAAGGCTAATGGAGATCATGAAGGAGCCACTACAGGTGGCACTTGCTCACAACATTTACCCTTCAACTGTGGTCAAGACTGAGGAGGGATGGTCACAACTGGTCATTTCTTCTGGGCATTCCTTTGCAATGAGTGGAGTAGGGACAGCTTACGTTAGTGGGCTAAGAAATTATGTATTTAAGGGCAATTCTGCTTAAAGAACCCATGGATAAAGACAATTGTTTTTACTGGTTCTGCAATCTGTAGGGAGCACTAGTCAAGGCCAAGACCTTGGTGAAGTGCAGAGAAAGCTAAACTGAATAAGACACCTTGACTACTTTCAAGGGCCATTTCCTGATGGGCTAGAAGGCACATGAATCACAGGTACAGCTTCCCTGTGGCAAGGCTATCTCTGCAACATGCAAGGTGCTATGGGAACTCAAAGGAAAGAGAGACTGTCAGGAGAGCTCAGGAACCTTCCCATAAGGGAATGATCAAAGATGAAGGGTTCACCAGGCATCAGAGAGACCCTCCTTATGTTCATTAACATCCAGCAAATAATATGAAGAAGCAAATGTCTGGGCACCATGCCAGGGGCACAGTGATGGGCAGAACAGCCAGCTCCTACCCTCATGGAGCTCACAGTCTCACGGGAGTGGGAGGCACACAGAGTTCATCATAAATTAGGAATGTGCTCTAAAGGAAAAGCACAAGGCGTCTCCAGGGTATCTATCTGGGGACTGATCCTTTCTGGGAGGCAGGAGAAGCCTTGGTGAGAAGGTGACCTTTGAGCTTAGGTGGGAAGGATGCTCAGTAGTGGACCAGGCCCAGGGGCAGAAAGGGAAGGCAGGGGTGCTTTCCAGGCCGAGGGAGTGCTCTTCATTCCACTGACACTTAGGAGGTACTACAAGTGTGGGCACAGTGCTCGGCCCTGTGGCCACCTGTGAAGCGTAAGACCCCCTCGTGACCTCAAGAGCGTGCCAATTTGAGGGGAGCAGGAAACTGTAATAGGAAGGGCTCTGCTTTTCCCCCGGCAGGGAGACACCTTCCCATCCGCGGGAAAGGCGTGTGAGAGCACACGCAAGACTATTCAGGAAGAGGTCAGGGGTTCTTCCCTCCTCTGGACTGACTGCCATGCGGGGTGGCCGCTCCTCTTGTTCTTCCTTGCTTAAGAATGAAACTCCCGTCTCTACCAATAGCAGGGATGTTGTGCCGAGAAGAAGCCGGCTCAGCAAATGCTGATGCGTGCATTTTGCAGTGAATTGGAAGTGCCCAGCCTGGCTTGGCCTGCGCCTCCCTCTCACCCTCCCCAGGCGGGATCCACGCAGTCATCAGCACCACGGGGCTGGTTGCTTAAGGAGGACTCCCTCCCTGCCTCATTGCTCCCAGCCTGCCACAGCCCAGGTTCCCTGGCCACGTCCTCGGCCCAGGCAAACCTGAGGGTCGCAGTCCCTTCCATGAGAAAGCCCCCCGCCCAGCCTAACAACATTTTCCCTCTGCCTGTCTAATTAACTCCGTCACTGTATCTGCAGTCAGATAAAATGCTCATTTCACACCACATTAATTTTTATCAGCTGAACATTAAGCAACACAAAGCTATCTATGCTTGGTTTAATTTACATACTGACAGACCTACAAAGCGTTACCCAGAGTGGCTGTGGAGCAAATAAGCAGAACTGGCATCAAACAAGGCTCCTCAAAATGAAATATTGATTTGCGAGGCTGACAGCAAAGGCGGGCTGGAGGGATATGGGAGAAGAAGCAAAGAGTAAAAGGGTTACATTTTCCTTGAAGAACAATTATTGATGTAGTCACCAATTAGGTCTCCCAAAGGTCAAGTAGAGGGGATCAGCTGTTCCTCAGTCCATATAACTCCCCTGAAATGGAATCTCTTCATCCTGCCATTGGAAGTGGCTCTGGTCTGAAGGAAAATGCCCTCAACAGCAAAGTGCTTTAATCTCAATTTTCTCTCTCTCTCTCTCTCTCTCTCTCTCTCTCTCTCTCTCTCTCTCTCTCTCTCTCTCTCTCTCTCTCTCTCTCTCTCTCACCATGATCTGTCTTGCTTCTCTAACTTTGCTGAAGCTATTTTTCTGGAAGAGCCTTCCTTCCCTATGTCATGGCTTACCTCAGGTATCACCACCTCCAGGAAGCATTCCCTGATCATCCTCCTTCCTAAAAGTTTGTACCCAGAATGCCCAGTGCAAGGTCTGCATTGCACCTATCACTCACACTGTATCTTAATAATTCACATGCAAACCTCTTTCTCCCACTGGTTGAGAGCTCTTTGCAGAGAAAATCTAGGTTTGGGCAGCTGAGGCTTAAACAAATGGAGAAAATTTATTTCGGAAAAAAAAAAAGAATTTAAAGAATTTAAACATATCTAACTGTTATAAATATTACTAAAGCTTCTAACCAGGAAAACATATTACTAGGATCATACTCAGTGCCTCAGAGGGGGTCAGTGCAAATGAGGAAGCCTAAAGTTTCAGTTTTATCAGCTTTGAGATGGGTCTACTTCTTGTCCCTTGAGCACAGTTGCTTGATTATAACAAGCATTTGATAAATGTAGGCAGCATGATTGAATGAACAAAGGAACAGGAACTACTCTGGGGTCCACAGTCTGCGATAGGCAGCAACATGGACTTTGGCCAGATAGGGTCGTATAGGGTTCACAGCAGCCCAGGAGATACAACTGGAGCCAGAACTGATTTCCAAGAATGGTGCTTATCCATCTGACAACCTATGACCCAAGGAAAAAAGAAGAGATGCTCCTAGGCAAAAAGACACATGGTTCACAGAGGTTAGTCTTCAGATTTTGGAGATCTTAGTAGCCATCATTTGACCTTGACCAGGGGTCTTCCACTTTAGCAAGCACCTGCATCACTGCATTATTTGCTCCCTGGAAGATTCCCTGGCTTGAAAACCAAAGATTGTGATTTCTTATAATTGTATAATTGGAGTGGAGCTTGAACGCCTGCATTTTAAACACGAGCACCCACTTGTGATCTTGATATGGATTTCCTAACATCACACTTTGAGAGATTTTGACTCAAATACAAATGTTGATGTTGAAAGGGAGGGGTTGGGGAAATAAGTGGAAGCTGGTTGGAGAGGCTAATGGGAAGCTTTATTTCCTGTAAGAAGCTAGAATATGACTTTAATTCAATGTGTCAATGTGGCCTAAGGAAGACCCAGTTCCATAGAACACACACATCCAGAACCCAGGGAGAAAGAAGACCATAGGTGCACTTGAAACATTCTATATAAGCTCCCAGTTGGAGAATAATCCTTGACTTGTGAATTTTATCCTGTAAACACTTTGCACTGAGTCCCTCAAGAGGGCAAAAACAGAAGACTGTCCCTAATAACAGGGACCAGGCAGGTTCAGTTTTCTGCCTTCCTAAGAAATTCAGTAGGTTGCCCCTGAATATGTAAAGCACAATAGTCTTGACCTTGTGTATGGCTCCCCATGAAAGAAACTCCAGGGCTGGCTTCAATTTCACAACCATGCATGTTGGGACTTGTAGGTATCAGTTGGTTTGTTCTAGGGTTACTATAGGTATTCTGCTTTCAATACCAGCAGAGCATTTTCTTTCTTCTCAGAGACATCTTTGACCCCAGAAGATCCCAGACCCTACCCTACAAAAAAAAAAAAACCAAAAAAACAAAAAAACAAAAAAAAAAAACCAAAACAAAACAAAACAAAAAAAACTTCAAAAGCCAGTCTTGTTTCTTTTTTGCTTGTTTAGTGGTGCTTAGTGGAAAAAGAATACTTTGATATTGAAAAACTCTGGCTCATTTAGAATCAAATGTGCATAAAACTAATTCTGGAATTAAGTCCAGGCTGAAGTCACAGACTCTGAGTCCAGGTTTGGTTTGGCTACTACAAAGCTGCATGAATTTGGGTAAGTCATTTCACATCCCTAAGTGCTTTTCCTCAACTGTAATATGGATCTATAATGTTAGTACTGCCTCCTGGAGCTGTGATATGGAGCCAAAATGCCTTGAAAATCTATATGTAGGGGCTGGGTTGTAGCTCCGTGGTACAGCACTTGCCTAGCATGTGTGAGGCCCCAGTTTTGAGTTCCAGCATCACAAAATAAAAGAAAAATATCTAAATGTGTAAATCTCAGGAGTATGGTCATGTTCTACTTACCTCCTGAAGATAACAATTAAGATATTAACCCCAAAGATTAAAAAAAAACCAAAAAAAAACAAAAACAACAACAACAAAAAAAACTATCTGAAGGCATTGGAATGGAATCAAAAGCAAATAGGAACCAGAAGCATGATACCATGAAAGATAGAAATCCCCCTGTAAATTTTTGAATTTGTGGATTTTTTTTCCCTTGAAGCACTCCCCCATTGGCTTTTGGCTCTGGATAACTTGAGCTGTCAGAGGAAAAATTAAGGCTTGGTAGAGGAACAAGAAAGTAAGGAAGTTAAAAGAACAGAAAAAAAGACTATCTGCTGCTTACCACAGGGAAGACAGCTGGAGTCAGAATTCAGCCAAGTTAGCCAGTTGGTAAGACAAAAATTCTCTTCAGAGGAACTTAACAGAATCTACAGTCCTTTTACCAAATCATTTGTATTACCTGTCACTAGATATGCAAAGAAGGAGCAGTATGTAACTCATACTCCTGAAAAGAAGGAAGAAACCCCACAACCTCTTTATACTTAGATACAGAAGTGTTCATCAGATAAGGAATTTTTAAAAATTATTATGGATATGTTTAAGAAACTGAAGAAAACATATACATAATAAATGAACAGATGGGAGACCTCAGTGAGAAATATACACTATAAAAATGGACCATACAGAAATTCTTTAGTTTAATAGTAAAGTGAATACAATATAAATTACTGATTCAGTTTATTAATAGCACATTGGAGATGGTAGGAGAGTCACAGACTTGAAGATGGACCAAGAGATAGTGTCTAATGTTGAGAACAGAGAAAAATAATTGAAGTAAAGTGAACAGAGTCTCAGCAACCTGAGCATCACAGGCCATCAAACAGTCTGCCATACCTGAAATAGAAATTCCTGATGAACAAGAGAGAGAGAATGGGGAAGGAAAATAGTTGAAGGATTGGCTGAAAATTGTCCAAGTGTGGTAAAAGATGTCAACTTCAAGTTCAAGAATCTAACAGATCCTGAGCAGGATAAATACAAACAAAACCATAGCAAGACTTACCTCTATCAAAGTTCTGAAATCTAAGAGAAAATCTTAAAAGCAGCCAGAGGAAAACCAACATGCATTACACCTGAGAAACAACAGCTGCTATCTCTCAGTAAATGACAAAGGCCAGGAGGCCACCTTTAAAGCACAAAAAGAAAAAAATGGTCATCCTAGAATTCTACCTTCAAAAGTGAAGGTAAAGTCATTTTCAGGAAGACCCCAACTGAGGGATTCATTACCAAGAGACCTACACTAAAAGAATTGGCTAAGGAAGTTCTGCAGGTTGAAGGCACATGACATAAAATGGTAACTCAGACCCACAGGGAGGAATGAGGATCCCTAGAAATGTTTATTTTAAAAATTTAGCAGATACTAATTTTTCAGTGGGTAGCACATTTATATAACATGATCATACTTTACCTTAACTAAAGCACATTTGGCCTCTTTGTTACAGGGCACCCAAATGTAAACAAAATGAAACAACAACAAAGGAAAGACACACACACACACACACACACACACACACACACACACACACACACACACACCTAGCTGTTAACTTATCTGTGCTTCAGTTTCTCCATTTATAAAATGAAAAGGTGAACTAAAAGATCTAAAAAATCCCTATTGGCCCAAACATTCTGCGATTCTATGACTAACCTAGAGTAGTTTGTTAGTAACCATCTCCACTTAATTTTTTACTATTATTAATTTTTAAAGTTTTGCTATTGCAATCGAGGTAACTGAGCCTTATTCTTAATGATCAGACAAAATTACAAAATTCAGCCAAGAACTAATGAGCCTCAGAAGTGTCTTAGTCCCACCAATATCCTTTTGTGCCTCACCACTTAAAAAAAAAAAAAAAAAAAAAAAAACCCAAAATACACTCCCACAGCTAAAGTAATCAAATGAGGTAAGCTGACATCCATGTGCTTTCAAACAGCAGAGCCTCATACAGAGAGGTGAGGGGGTTTTATTCTCCCAATTGTCAGATTTCCTTTCGCAATTGCAATGCCTTGATGCTGGATGCCAGCCTCTTAGTCATCTTCAACACTGAGGAACTGCATGAAGCCACATCAGAATGTGCTCAGCCAAGTGTGAAAGTTCACTGCACACGTCCTGCCTGTGTGGGAAGTGGGGAGTAAGCAAGCTGTGAGCCCCCCGGACTGGGGACAGTTAATTAAACATTCAGTGTGTCCATGTTTCACTGCGGGGAGAATTGGTGGAACCTTCAAAGAGTCTTCTGATGATTTGCCACAGAGATGGACTTAAGCCAGGCTAGACTCCAAGGCTAACTGGCCACCAAGTTCTGAGAAGTTGCCCCAGGGTAGCCTTCCTCAGTTTCCGATGCTCTGTGACATTTGAGCTGGGCAGCCTTCCCCTCCCGCCTCAGTGCCTCTGTGACTCCGCTGCATTAAGCAAACAGTGGAAGTCCTTGACTTGGTGCACTCTAGAACAGGCTCTCTGAGGACCTGGGTCCCAGCTGCTTCTGTGAGGTGTCAGGGGAAAGTAGAGAAATGTGGTCCTTCCCCTGGCAGATGCTTTATGATTCTGCTGAGTGCAGAGTGTTCAATTGTGCCTTTCCTCTACCAGAAAAGAGTCACTGTGAATAACGTGCTGTTTGGAAACAGGACTACTTCAAATGTCACATTAATATAATTATTTACAAATACTGGCATAAATGAAATAAAGGTCTGACTACAACAGAAAATTTCAAAGGCTAACACCATTGCTTTAATGAATAGAGCAAAGAAATGCTGAATAATTTTCTGCTTATTTCACAGCATTCTTAACAAGCCTTTTGTCCCTCCTACACACACAATCTCAGGTTAAATCTTCCTTTTTTTTACTTGCTCCAATCTCCCAATATACACCACATAATGTGGTATATACATGGCTCATGTTTCTGAGTAGCTTTTAGATAGATTTAAACATTGCCACCTCAGGACCATTACACCTGTTTTATGCTATCCTTTAGGGACAAACAACAACTGTGAAGCCCTAGGGGAAAATTCTGGGTACACAATCAGTGAGTAAAAGCCTGCTTCAGAAATCCGAACCTCCACTGACGTCAGAGGCAACTGAGTCACCACAATGTGAGCTGTCTGCAAGTTTCTGACAGCAAAATCCATATATTTAAAAAATGACAAGTAGAAACCTCTAAGCTATTGTCCATTGGTTGTTGGATAACAGTATTTCTATTCTGACAGTGCAGAGGTGTCATTTAATTACAGCCAGAGCAAAAAGCACCTGGCTTCCTTCCTGTTTTCTGTTTGGAAGGGTGCTTCTGCCCATCTACCCAAGTGCTGGAGTTCACTGTTCAAGAGCAGCTTAGCCCTGGAGCTCTGTCTTTCCACCTTCAGTCTTTCAACCAGTAAGTGTAGGAGAAGGGAGGTGGTAGTCTCTTCTCTCAGAGGAATTTGTCTAAAAACAAATCCTGGACCTTAGTTTCTAAAATGTGACCCTCCTACCCATGGCTTGCCAACCACATAAAACATTGCCATGAGCATTGGCATTTATAATCTGTCACCATCCTGATATGTATGTCCTGCGGTGATATCAGCTATCCAAACTCCCCACCCACTAGATGTATCAGGACAGAGTCCTTACCTCTCCAGAGCCAACCTAGATTATGTGGCTGGTGGTGAAGAATGCTGTCGGGACAATTCAAAATGACACCCCCAGGCCAATGTTAAAGATGGCTCTTCACCTTCACCAGGTTGGCAGGAACTTCCACCTTATTCTTATGCTCCTCACAAAACAACAGCAAAACCAGCTGTAGTCATAAACATACCCCCTAGATGGGTTGCTTAAGATATATAATTTGCTTTCACTCTCTTTTCCTATGATCTGTCTCAGAAAAGGTGACCAAATTAAAGGAGAACATTTCTGAGATAAGAACTTGACATTTGTTTGACTGGAAGTTCCCGAAAGGAAGGCTCGGTTCTCTGACCTGGTTTCTGTGAGGCACAATATGGTGGTGCACGGGCAGCTGATCCTATGGTGTGATGATGAAGGAAGACTCTGAGAAGCCACTAAACTCTTATGACGGCAACTTCAAATAGCTTCCTCTCTGCCCTGCCTTCATGAGAAGCCAGAAACGATAGGTGTATTTGTTAACCTCAGATTGTCAAGGGAGCATTTCCTCTGGCCTTGCCTTCTGTCTGCCATCTCCCCTCTGTGAGAGCCCTGTCCCGCCTCTGCTCCAGCCTTACTAGCTGTGAAGGGGTCCTGTAGACAGTCAGGCACTGAACAACCAGGACACATCATACAGGACCAGGTGACGTGTGATAATAGCTCTGGGAACTAATCTCAATGGCTTGTGCCTCCAACTTTCTTCAGCTTCCCAATGGGGACAGTCCTTCCTGATGTCTGGGTTATTTGGGGCATCAAAATAAGTAAAACCTGGCCACATGCCTGTAATCCCAGCTGCTCAGCAGGCTGACGCAGGAGAATCTCGGGTTCAAAGCCAGCCTCAGTAACTCAGTGAGACCCTGTCCCTAAATAAAATATAAAAAGGACCAGGAATGTGTCTCCGTGGTTGAGTGACCCTAGATTCAATCCCCAGTACCAAAAAAAAAAGTAACACCTATTATTTTGATCATCATTACAACAAGGGGAGTATGAAGGGAATTTGTGGCTCTTGACAGAATCGAAAGAAGCTGGGAGTGAGTCAGGCGGAGCTTTGGCTCTGCAGTGCTCTGGCTCCCCTGCTGGAACAAGCTTCCTGGCTCTATCGCAGCAAGGGTGGCGCTCCAGCTCTGGGGGAGGCAGAGACAGTTTAAGTTGGAAGGGACTTGATGAAATGGCACGGGCTCCAGAATCCAGGAGGACTCTTGACCATCCGGGTGCACACTGCTAGTCTAGAGGAAAGCCTGTTGACTTCTCTCAATGGAGAAGCCTGGTTCCAAACTTGGAGCTGTGACGAGACTGCAGGCAGGTAAGTGAGGTCAGTGGCAGTGACCAGGGCTACCTCAGGAAATCTTTCAGCTGCTTGGAAAAATACACTCTTCAAGAAAGCTAGACAGATGCCACTTCATGCCCAGTGGACTGGCCATTAAAAAGAAAAAGAAAAAAAAAAAAAAAACCAGAAAGAGAGAAGGAAAATCACAAGTGTTGTGAAGGAGGCAGAAATCAGAACCTTCATCCATTGTTGGTGTGAATGGAAAGCAGTGCAGAGACTATGGAAAATAATTTGGCAGAATTACCATGTAATCCAGCGATTCTTCTCCAGGAATATACTCCAAAGAAGTGAAAGCAAGTATTCAAACAAAACTTATACACAAACCCTTTTTTTTTTTTTTTTGGTACCAGGGATGAAACCCTGGGGTGCTCAAACACTGAGCCACATCTCCAGCCCTTTTATTTTTTAATTTAAGACAGGATATCACTAAGGTTGCTCAGGGTCTGGCTAAATTGCTGAGGCTGGCTTTGAATTTTCGATTCTCCTGTCTCAGCCTCCTGAGTCACTGGGATTACAGGTGAGGCCACTACACCGGCCTTTATACAAACTTGATAGCAGTACTATTCATGATCAGCAAAGGGTGTCAGCAACCTCAATTGCCCATCAGTTGATGAATGGATAAACAAAATGTGGCACATTCATATATAATAGAATATCATTCCTCCCCGCAAAAGGAATAAAGGGCTGATACACACTACAACGCGAATGAACCTTAAAAACATTATGATAAGAGAAACAAGTCAGTCACAAAATAAATACCCAGAAGAGGGAAATAACACAGCAGAGGGCAGATCAGTGGTTGTGAAGGCCAGATGGGAGTGGGAAATGGAAATGACTGCTTAATGGGTATCAGATTTCCTTTCAGAGGGACGAATATGTTCTGAAACTAGAGAGTGGTCATGGGTGCACAACTCAAAATATGAATGTGCTAAAATTACTGAATGCTAAATTTTATGATATATTATAATAGCATGAAAAAAAAATCCAGACAAAGGCGGTGGAGGGGGGTGAGGTGGTGGAGGGAGCATTCTAGAGCGGTAGTGAAAGAAGTCCCTCCAAGGCCGTCTCTACTGCCCTGTGCGTGCCCTTTGAGGGGCCTGAGCTGTTGGCTTAATTGAGAAATTATTCCTAATAAGTCCCAAGGAGCTACAGGTCTTTTTCTTACAAATGGGAAACAATCATATCTCATGGCAGCTCATTACACATTCTTTTGGTACCATGAGTTGTTTTAAAACCGTGAAATTAGTTCTGGCAGAGTTTACAGAAAAACACCCATGAGATGAGACTGAATGAGTTATGTAAGACTTCTCGCACTCTGCATACGAGTTGTTAACTCCTCGCTGGCACCACCAAGGACACCAGCACCCTTTATCAAGGGATGAGCATGTTCTGGTTTCCACTATGTCCAGCACCGGGGTGATGGGAAATGACAGGCACATGAAGCAGTTGCCAGGTCCAGTCTCATCGCTATGGGTGAGGCTGCTGAGGTCCCCACACAGGTAGAGAGACTTGCCTACAGATTGGTTTAATGAAAAGTTCCAGTCTTTTTGCAGGAACTAGGCTGACCCCTTGATGTGGTGTACTGGAGATTTTAAAATCACTCGGACATCTAAAACATTAAGACAGCCACCCCTGCTTTATAGCTGTGCGGCTAGATGAGCCCCAGTCCACCTGAAAGGGTGACTCCTCTCCTCTGATCGACTGAGCTCCAACTCTGGCTTTAAGGAGACAACAGATTTCAAAAGTTTTCACTTGACAACAATTACTAAGCCAACAATTGAACATGGGAAAAAACCTTATTTAATATGTGAGCCCCAAATAATTAACTGAGTTCATGAGCTCTCCCCCACCCCTTCAGTCTCTTCCCCAGAGACACACATACACACACACACACTTCTGTGTGTGTGTTTCATATTTAGCATACCCCCCAAAAAATAGACCTAAGTACATTTGGAATATTTTAATAACAAAATATAATCTATAATTTACTTTATTTAGAAGATAGCAAATAATTAGAAAATAAGCTTAAAAAGCCTACTCAAGATATGTCTCAAGAATCAGCTTCTAAACTTGGAGAAGCCCAGTCCATGAGGTCTCATTTTATAAATGTAGACAACCTGCTTAGAAAACACCCTAAGCAGGGTTATCTGTTTACCTGTTTCTAAACTGCAACATGAGCTCCTTACAGGGGAGGGAGCCCCACAGGCAGGGGGTCCTGACTGCAGCAAAAGTGATTACTGCCCACCAGAGCAGGGAGATTCAAAAGAACTGAAAGCTAGCAGAAGGTATCAAAAGGTAATAGCCTGGAGCCCAGGAAGCAAGAGCCAACTGTACCCTCCCTAACAGGCTGCATGGTGGAGTGGGGGACTCAGGATCCAGATAGACCTAAATTTGAAAGCAAGACTTTGTTACTTATTAGGTGTGCAACACTGGATAAGTTATTCCTTCTCTCTGACCCCTGATTTTCTTCTAAAAAGGAATGACATATCAGCACTCTAAAGTGGAACATATTTACCTCATAAGGTTATTGTGAAAATGAGACAATTTATGCCATGAACAAAGAAAGGTATATAGTTATTGCTCAATAAAGGATTTCTTTTTAAAGGCCTTAGGACATCAGGGTACTACAGTGTGGTCTGATTATTCAGACTCACGATGAGGGGTCACGTATAACCATATGTCCTCAGTGAGAAGGCAGGGACCTGCCCCTAAGACTCTGCATTGCCTTCCTACCCCTGGCCTGGTCCCTCAGGCCCCCTGCCCTATGCTGGATGCTGTAGCTAAAGTCCCTCTCTCTTTGAAATCTTCTTTCAGCTCATTCTTCTTCAGTAAGTCATCTGATAAACTAACTTATAGTAAGGCATCAATGCTTGTTAACAACCTAGTAATATAATAATGTAAACTAGCAGGAATATATCAGCAAAGGTGACAAGCCAGTGAAGAATTAACCTGGGGGAAGAAGGCCTTCTTGGTGTCAACTCCATCATAGCTTGAAAGCGATTTCTTCTTTATGGTTAGCCTGAAACACTATTGTAAGGAGTCTGGGGTACTAATAGGTCCCCAAATTCTGGCATCTCCTTCTTGAAGAGTTGAATGTTTGTACATATCTATTCAAAATATTTTAACTCCCCTTCTGATGGATTCCTATTTATTTATTTTTATTTATATTCTGCTTGGTCTACAAATATTGGGGAGATGGGTAAGCCACTCAGCTAAGCAAGTTCAGATGCCAGTAAGATCCTGCCACGAAGATACAAAAAGTATTCTTTATGATTCCTGCTCAAACTGAGAAGAAGCCTCCATTTCTTTTTTTTTTTTTTTTTCCTCATTTCTCACTGCAATCTGATGTTCTTTTAAACACCCATGTGCTAGAGATTGCAACAGCCGAGAGGTAGATAAGGAGGGAGGGGCATAGGAAGGGACAAATGGCTCATTTTAGAACTCAACAAGATATGCATATTGAAATGTCTTTTAGTCTCATTCTCTAGCCTTCATCTTTGTCTCTCAGTGCTTCTATCTCTGGTATTCTCTCTAAAGGTATAAAAGGAATATTGCTAGCATCAAATGGAAAATGCCAATTATATTTTGCCTGATCAGTGACTGTGGATTCTGCTGTCGTGCCGAGGACTGGAACCATTTGCTACTTTGTCCACTGGTCTGTCTCCAGCTGTGGCATGGCCAGCACCCATTTTATGCATCTCCTCCCAACCTTGCCTTCAGAGACATTCATGCGGGTTGCCTCAAATTGGCTGCAGTGGGAATATTTACACCACAGACATGGCAAACACTACAAGCAAGACTCTTTTTTTCTCCCTTTCTTCTTCTGTTGAGCCTGTTGTAAGCAATGACCAGCACACCGCTAATAATAGGTATACCACGAATATCTGTTAAATAAACAAAGGAAGAATGACGAGTTGTCCCATTTAATTCAACCGGTTCCGACACCTCTCTAGTCCTGGGCATTGCAAACCCTCTGCAAGTTCTTCTCAACAACAGAATGACAAGTCTCAGGATTTGGTGATGAGGCAGACAAGGAAATGTCAAGAAGACTAATTTAAAACAAAATTTCTCTTTGGTAATAGTGTCTCTGACTCAGCTCTGGTGGAAAGTATCAACCTTATAAACCCACAAGGAAGAGGTGAAGATTTCCCATCGTTTATTTCTTTTGATGTTAAAAAGAGAACTGTCTGAAATGCCTGCACAGGGCTGTGAGAGGACGGATGCCAGGCTTGCAGTGAGCTGTCACGTACAAGCTCCTCTTTGTGACCTCAGGGAGCAAGTGACTTTCTCTGAGTCTCAGTTTCCTTGCTCTAGACTACTAAATAACCCCTCTTTTGTTACCCCATGGGGTGACTTCTCCACATCCCCCTCAAACTCCTATTCAATCTCCAGCACCCAGGTCCCATGCTCCCTCTGCCCCTTTTCCACAGCCACCTGCCTCTTTCAGGAGATGGCTGATTTCTTCCCTATGTGGTCCGTCAGCCCCTCATTGCTGTTGCCACTCCAGCCCTTACTATCAGTTTGGTCACTCCCCATTGCTCTGTGACCATGGGTAGATGCCCCATGGAACCTACCTTCTCAGTACTTTCCATGGTACCTGGCACATAGAAGTCGATGGTTCAATGCTTATTAAAGTCACCCACTGAAAAGCTGTATGTGAAAGGGTTTTTAAACAGTGAGCATCATATTAAAGAGTGAAGAGTCTTTACCAAGCACAGACCCCCAAACAGGGTTGCTTACCCTGAGGAACAGCCCTGACCAGGCACAGGTCCTATTAAGGCACTTAATCACGTCACCACTAGATAAAATTAGTGAGGCACCTGAAGGACTCAGGAGGGGATCAATTAGGAACTACAGAAAGCATTCTTCTTTACAGTGGCCTCCTCCCCCTCCTTCCAGTGTGTTCCAGCAGCTTTATTCCAGGATTCCAAACCCTCCCTGCCCACAGGGCTCAGAGGTAAGAATATTATATAAGGGATGAATGCTGCCTTCATTTGTTTTAATAAAAGAAACAGCCCATTTAAAGAAACACAGATTTTAGTGGCTTGGTATTTCTGAATGTGAATATGACCCAGAGGTTCAGGAATACAGAACGGCTGTCTTGAGAATGACCGTTTTTTCCTATTTAAAACATTCTGGAAAATTGCTCTGTGTCCTCGTGCCAAAATGAAAAAATGAAAAACATAAGGGCTATTTGGAATGCCTCTTCATTTTACAGATGACTTTAATGCATAATGTTATAAAGACATGAAGCTCTCTGGCCTTAAACGCCCCTGATGCGGCTGCCCGACAGTCCCTGAGAGGCACGCCACAGTGTGGAATCTGTGAGCAGACCCCATGAAGAAAGCTCCCCATTGCAGATGGGTTTCAAAGCTGTTTGTGGGCTGCTGAGTGTCCAAGAGTCTCCAGCAGAACACACGCAGCCCGCCATGGGCTAATTCCTTAATGGCACAGTGTTAAAGCTCACAACATAAAGTGATGACCCTGAAGGTGCTTCGACAAGCTTTACACTTCATTGTGCTCCATCCGACGTAGCAGCCACTGTAGCTAAGTAGGGAGGGAAGAGCTGAAGCTACAGATGTGGAAGATGAAGGCTCAGAGGTGCTGGACTGGCCACAGGTCTCATCATAGGCAAAGGACAATCTGGCACCAGAGTTGCTTTACATGCCCGGTGGGAGTGGTGCTGGAGGGGATGTGGGATAAAGAGGGACACCACTCTAAGGGACGAGCATGTGAGAGTGCCAAGCACGAGAGTGCCACAGATCAGTTCTGTACCTAGGCCCTGCCAAGGACAGGTCACATGATCATGGGCCAACTATTGCCCTTCTGGTCAATTTCCTCATCTGAGTATGTGAGTAACATTGAAGTGATGGGCAAACACAGTACATGGTAAGGACACAAAGAATGGTAACCATTGGGATTTTAGCATTCTTAGCTTTAGAGTGACTGATGATCCTAAAAAGGGGTTCATTTTTTTTATTGTTGTTGTTCTTCGTGATTCTGCCTGGGTGGGAATTCTCTTATTTATTTCATAGGTCCTTCTTTCTTTCCCCCCTGTACAGGGTTAGCAAATGAAAAATAGCTCAAGCATCTGGTTTCCATGTTCAGAAAAAAAAGTCATTTCTGTCAAGGCAAAAGGAGTGTGTGTGTGTGTATGTGTGCGTGTGTGTGAGAGAGAGTGTGTAGTGTATGTGCTTATATGTGAGTACATGTGTGTATGCATGGGGGTGTGTATGTGTATATATGTGGTGTGTGTGTGTGTCCTGAGTCTGGTGGCCTATTTCTCCCACTCCTCTTTATTTTGAAAGGATATTCACCTGTTGTTGACAAACCATCTTTGTCTTTTTCAGATATTGCTCTGTCTACAGAGATGAAAATCTTTGCCCAGATTCAATAAGGCAGAAAATCAATTAAGGTTTTCATCTTCTGTTTAGCCCCAAAAGACATGATGCTGATAAAAGGCCTAAGTAAAGAAAAGTGTGTACAGATTGCTGGAAGTTTCCTTTTGGGTTCTATGTTTTGGGGAAAATAAAATGGAAAGGAAAAACTTTACATATCCTACTTAAAACCTAAATGCTTTCCCCTATTTTTCTTGAAAAAAAAATTAAAGCCATGACACTCTATTTTGATTAGTATGAACAATTCCAACAAAAGAAAGACACCTCGAATTTTTGAAGACAACCCTAACTAAACCTAACAGCTTGGCTTTTAAATGGCTACATTTAAATATTTCGTTCTCTGTTCATTTCCAAACCTGGGCCATAAATCACCCTTATGAACACAATGGCCTGTGCCTATAGCAATTTATCATTTGGATAATGTCACCTGGTCAGGTGTGCATTAATTTATGCCTCACATTAGTACTCCAGTTGGCTGGAATCTTTCCTCTCATCTGCACATCCCCAGCAGCAGCCCCTGAGGACCAAGTGACCAACTAGGCACACCGAGGGCACAGACCAGCCTGCGCAAATCCCTTCCTCTCAGGGGAGGTGGAAGGAGGTGGTGAGAAGAAAGCAGGGGCCTCTTAATGTTCACTGTCCAAGGATGTGACCTATTATGAAATGTTCGCCAAGCCCAGGGAGAAGCAGAGGCACATGGGTGCAACCTGTGTGTCAGGTTTTTTTACTCCGAGGAAAGATGAAGAGCTGAGCAGCATGGAGAAGGAGGGTACAGTGTCCTCGAGGCTGCATTTGAGTGGAAGGGATGCCAGTGTGGCTGTGCCGAGTTGAAGTTCTATTTCTGCTCACTGCATGTCACCTTGGTCATGTCATGTCATGTTCCTGGGTCTCAGTTTCCTTAACAGGCAAACAAAAATGTCCAAGATCTTCCTTCTGCACATTCTAGACTCTGATTCAATAGGAAGCATGGCCAGTTTTTAGTAGAGCCAGTTGTTATTACTACTTATAACCCCCATGACTGTAACTTTTTTTCCAGTTACCCCCAAATATCAGGGTCAGGGACAACTATATGTGTCTGATCCCTAACATGGAGAACTGCCATCTATGCCCCTGGATGGGGGCATCCACAAGGTGTGAGAATCAGCCAAAACACTCTCCGGTGTTAGCAGAAGCAATCAACATGTGTTTTTCTCGACATTAGCTATTATGCTATAATTAATTGAATAAAACGATGTCATTTAAGACTTCATACAACCTCAGGAGGCCCACAATAATCATTTCCACTTGGAAAATGAGGAACTGAGGCTCAGAGAGGTAACTTGCTCCAAGATCACACAAAGATGGCAGAATCTGAATCTGAGCCCAGGGTCCTCTGACTCCAAGGAGTATTGTGTCCACGGTGCTGGAGTCACCCAGTTCATGGGCCAGGGTCACTTAAGATGCGGCTAAGTAAGTCTGACTACTTAAGCTCCTTTGGTGATTAAGACTGTGGTAGCCAAGAGGAACTACAAATATTTTTGAATTTCCACAAACAAGGGGTGTGACTATAAAATCCATATGTATGAGATTAAACAACTGATTTCAAGAGCCACACACACAAAAATTAGTCTTCTTGCATTTTAGGCAGGGTTTACATATTTGAATTGTAAATTTCGAGATCCTTTCTCAGTTAATGTCTCTTTATAAGCCTGTGATCATGGCTCTTAAATTAAAATAGTATCTTTCAACAGAAGAAACCAAAACCTAAAATTCAGATTTCTACATTGTTCTTTTTAAAATATAGTCCTTGGCCTCTTGATAGGTGTAGCTTTGAAAATGATTTCTACATTACCCATGTAAATTAAAGGAAAGGACTTCCCAGCCATAGCTTTTAAATGCACCAGTTTTGTTTAGGGCGTGAAAATTGTGAGATCCCTTGGTTCCAGGCTGATGAATCACTGCTTCCACCAGTCACTTCCCCAAAATGCAGCCCAAGTCATCCCAAACTCCTCTCTGTGTCCCCCCCCCCCCCCCCCCCCACCACCAGGAGCCATCCCCTCTCACCATGACGCCACTCTCTTCTGACAGGCTAGGGAACACCTGCCAGAGGGTGACTTCACCATCCCCAGTCACTCTGACAACAACCCAAATAAAACCCTGTCATTTAAACCATAAACAACATCCAACCAGGCTGGGGAGTTCAGACAGAGTCATAAAGGGCAGCGAGAAAGAGGGAAGAGGGCTGTTGCCACAGTGAAAACCCATGTTCCAATACTTTGACTTAGAAAATGCAAGAGGGGTACTTAGGGAAGCAAGAGGAATCAGTCAGCAGTCAGAAGGACTGCTTTAGAGCCCAGCACTTACAGGGTATGCAAGTTTGGAAAGTTACTTACCCTCTCTGATCCTGTTTTCTATTGTAGGATAGAGTAATAATAGGATCCAACTCATTGGATTGGTTTAAGATGCTGAGTACTTATTTAAAATAGCCCCTAGGTAGCACTTGATCCAGGTAGGCTGATAGTATATTGTTTGTTAATATAGGACTGTATGGTAGGTCTGCCTTCCTTGTACATTAGGAACATTCTAGAACCTAACAGGCTTCTCTCACTCTGGTAAACTGAGCAGCATACCATTAAGGATGTGAAAGAGGTTGGGGTTCTTATCTTGATTGTGTAACTGGTCAGGTGGGGCAAATCACATTATTTGGTGTCAGTCTCAAATTCTGCCAAATGGAGTGTGGGTGGAGGCCTCAGGGTCCCATTTATACTTCTACAACATGCTATCTTTTTCTTTTCCCACTGTTCAACCCTGGAGCATTAGTGCTGCTTAGCGGAGGTTTACATTTCAGGAGCTTCTGAACCCTTCCCTTCTGAGGGCTGACTCCTGGCTCCCAAGCTGCCTCCTCCCCCAGCATGGAGGGTGGGCTGGGTTGGGGGCACTGGGACTCCCTGGTGAAACCTCCCTCGTGAGTGCTCCAGCCAATCTCACTGCATCTTTAATAAGCATTTGAGGCAGTGACGTGCTGCTTTGAAATTTTCCTTTCAGTAGGGAAGTCAGAACTGTCAGAAGAAGTCTAACTCTTCTGCTTTTGATTTTTTGATAAGAGCCCAAGAGGGAAAAAATGCAAGGGGTTTTTAAAAAATCTGCAGGGGCAAGGAAAGTACATACTTGACTGCTGGCCGGTCACTGAGCCTGAGCGAAAAATCACCCACAACTGAGCGTTCTGACTAGAAGCTTGTCTCTGTGCAAGAGTCCACGCCTTCCCCCATCAAGAGCGGCAGCACACAGACTATAAATCTAGGCCAGACCAGCAGTGAATGGTTAAAACTTCTTTTGCCAGGTCTTCTGGAGGGCCACTCTTTCAATATGACACAAGAACTCTCCTCAGTGTTACTAAGGGGAACTTTTAGATAGTCTTTACTATTGTCTCTCCCAGGGAGTTGCAGTGTGATGAGAACAATAGCCACTCCAGGTATCTGTAAACCTTCAGGGTTTCATAGAGTGCTTTCATCTGTCTACTCTCCTTTGATCTCCAGAACAATGCTACAGAGTAGGCAACACGGTATTATTATTCCCATTTTACAGATGGGAATACAACCAACATGCTTTGTGAGGTTAAGGACCGGCAGGTCAGGAGCAGAGCTAAGACTAGAGTCAGGGCTTCCTTGTGATGCACCATGTTCCCTCTCCATTATGTGGAACCACAGACTTGAGGGTGTCAAGGGAAGAATATTGGGCCAAGAGTGAAGGTCTCTGGTTTTCAATATTGATTCTGTTCTCTCTGAGTTGGGGGACCATGGACATGTCACTTCTTTGTACGGAGTTTCCTTCCTATAAATTTTCTTGCAGCCCTAATTTCTGTAAATAATTCCATGCCTTCTTGGGGTGACCAGACTGACATCAGATTTAGATAGGTAAATTACATGTCATAGTGGCCTGGATTGTAATAATTGGAGGAAATGTATGTATTTAATCCTGATTCTTTTTTAATAATCATTTTTTTAGAAGTTACACTTGCACATTATTTGAAGAGACAATTCTACAAAGCTTTGTAGAAAAACTCACAGTCCCCAGGGCAACCACTCTCAACTCCTTCAGCTCACTCTTTTGATATTTACCTCCATGTCTCTAAATAACAAGTTTATGTAACTACTTCTCAACTTTTTTGTGTTAGGCTTTGTCTGTTGACCTTCCACAACAGATAGAAAATGAGGTTTTAGCTTTCTTTTAAGGACCCCCACCACACACATGCACATTTCCTGTCCCCTGTCATGCCAATGCAGTTCTGTCACAATTTGGGTTGGATCCATAGTCTGTGCATCTGTTTTATGACAAAGTAAATGCTATTTATTCCCTGCTGGGTCATTAACATATGAAGAGTCATATAAATTTCTGTATAATATTGTATTTTTCCTGGTGTTAATAATTCACTTTTTCATTTGTTTAATTTTCTACCTTCTTATTACTTATTCAATCCTAACACATTCAAACACACGGGAATTTTATCAGCTTCACCTTCTTGAGGTCATTTCCTCAGGATCCCTCTGACCTGCTCCCATCTGGGCTGGTTTTTCCTGAATTGTTGTATGGCTGTTGTCTTGTGATTTCTCTGTCCCATGATCTTGGGGACTCTCTGGACTATTTTGTTGGCCTATTTGTTTCTGAAGTTTTCCTCTTTTTCTTTTTTTGGATTATGCCTTCATTTTGGATGGTGTATCCTTTCAGTACTTTCCTGAGAATATGTCTGAGGTAAAATGTTGGAGACTTCATGTATCTGCAAATGTTTTATTCTAATCTCATTTATACTTGACAGTTTGGTTAGATAGAGGATTCTACACTGCAAATCATATTCCTTTGGGTCATTGAAAACCTTGCTCCATGGCCTCCTGGTTTCCAAATTTGCTTTGAAGAAATCTAATACCAATCTTATTTGGGATCCTTTATATAAAACATGTTCTTTTTGTTTGGAAACCAAGGATCTCCTTTTTTGTCTTTGGTGTTCTGCAATGTCATAATGAGCCTGCCTTGCCTTTGATCTTGTTTTACACCTTACATGGGGCATTTGAGAGATCCAATGGGAAATTTCAGTTTGGGGAAATTTTCCTGAAATATCTCTTGAATTATTTTATCCTTTCCATCACCCACACTTTCTTTCTGGTTTTCATTTCTACTTATGCATTTTTAATTCATTACAACTCATTATTATTATTATTATTTTTCTTTCAGTATATTCTTTTTTTTTACTTTTTTAAAAAATTTTAATTAAAAATCATAAATTTACATAGGGCAATGTTGTTTGATTTATTCTGTTATTTTTTCCCCTTCCCCCCCACCCAAATATTTTATTTAGAGACAGGGTCTTGCCAAGTTGCTCAGGGCCTTACTAGGTAGCCAAGGCTAGCTTTTTTTTTTTTTTTTGGCAGTGCTGGGGATCGAACCCAGGGCCTTGTGCTTGCAAGGCAAGCACTCTACCAACTGAGCTATCTCCCCAGCCCTCATTATTATTTTTGAATATTCCTTTTTAAGAAAATTATTCTTTCTTCATGAATGTATCATTACTTATCTCTCTGTTAAAGACAGGGGTATTTCCTCCCCCTCTCCCCTAATATTTTCCCCTCTCATTAGTTTTTATTTTCTTAAATGCACTACTTTTTTTAAAAAAAAGTGTATATTTCATATTAGATGCTTTATTCAAGTACCTGGTGATTCTTGGATATGTAGAAATATTGAAGAGTAGGGCACTAAAAAACTCAGTATGGTTTGTGGTACATAAGAGGGGTTAATTCACTGTTGGAATAATTGATTGGGCCATTTCCTTGGGGAGCCCCAATGCCAGTTTTTATTTATTCCTTTTCTTTTCTTTTTTTTTTTTTTTTTGGTGCTGGGGATTGAACTCAGGGTCTTGTATTCCATTTGAACTGATCACATATCTCAGGGACCACTCCACTTCCTGCCTGGAGGTATACATCTAGCTGCTATTGTGTTGGAGACAAGTCCAAGAAAGAAAGCAATTAAATACATGGATATACTATTAACTCCACTGTTGGTACATGGTGTTCCAAGTCCAGAGACACCATTTCACATTATCCAAAGAACAGTTCTCCAATCAGGGGAGAAGTGGGGCAGTATTCCAGAATGGATCTAAAAATCAAACTGCTTCTGGAAACAGACTTTTAATCAACAGCCTAATTTTAGCCTACCTGCTCCATTTTCAGAGAGGTAACTGGTGGCATCAATTCATGAACCTTTGTGGCAGAGTGTTCTGTCACATTATGGGTTCTCCCTACTGCTGGCTTGAGATTCAGCCTTCTCATGTCTGATAACTCAGCATCCTCTATTCCACCTGCTTTCCAACCTCCAAAATATTGTTGCTTAAATATTCTCTCCTGTTCTTTTTGGCCTAGTGGCTTATCCATTAAAAAGACTTCCACAAATCATTGTAGTATATTTCAAGGAGAGAATAGGATTACATGTGTATGTTTAATCTGCTATCTCTAACCATTCTGTTGAAGCTCCTTTCTGTGTTTAACATAATAAAATAGTCAAATAGAATTTGGACTAACAATATAAAAATACTATCTGGAAAGAAATCTTAATCCATGGGAAAACTGACAGTTTCTTTGTATCATTTATGATTGTCCACATCTCAATTCTCATTGCTACCTAGTACATATCTGTAGGCCTGGTTGTGACCAGTGAATTTGTAATCTGTCCCTTTCAAGTATCTGTTTGAATGGTAATCCACAATGAGCAATATACTAAGCCAGTCCAGAACCAAAGTATCTTAATTTTATTTACTGTCTCTTGAGTAGTTGACTACTTTCCATCTCAGGTTATTCATAGAAGTTGAATGGAAGTTGAATCATTTGCATGTCCATTATCTTAACATTGAAATGGTAAATTTCCCGTGAATACCTTTCTATTCTCCACTGTGCACCAAGGATGTGCAAGGTGAGTTTTGTCTACTCAAGCCCTATGGAACCTGTAGATGGTAAGACAAAATCTTCACGCATTCCCGTCTTTAAGGCAGTGAGTATCTAGGCAAGCAATGTATTAGGAGCTCCATCCCCAGTGATGAGTGGAATCTGTTGACTTAAATATGGTTTCAACATGAGTCACACTCTGTTGTAACCTTCGCTCATCTTTCCCTCATTCTGCCATCCAAATCCCAGCATGCCTTGTGGCTCAGCTTAGAGACTAACTGGCTACAGTTGAGGGACTAGAAACTACTCTAGAATATTTTAACTTTATTATATTTATTTATCAAGCCAGCTATAATAATATTTTATATAATACATTATCATTATAAAGTACTTTTTACTCTTGTTATCTTGTTTTACCACTGAAATAATCCTGAAAAACAGCATAAGTACCATAACTTCATGTATGAGAAAGTCAAAGCTCAGGACTGAAGAATCATATTCCAGATCACTCAGTAAGGTGGTGGCAGAAGTGTCACTTGAGCATAGGTCTTCAAAACTGCTCTTAATTTTGATTTTCCCTTACGTTCTTAGGCAAATATTTAAATAATTGGTACCACCCAGTTTCATAATGTGGGGGAAATCTAGGTTCTTAGAATTTAAGTAACATATAATCTATGTGGACAAGAGGCATACTGCATTTTATAAAACCATCTAGGAAAATTATAAGAGAGTACATAATTAGGGACTATAATATAGCTTTTCTAGTCCAAAGAAACACTTTAGTGCATGAAGACCTGCTTTTAAGTGGTCCTCAAATTTTGTACAGTGTCATGTCTCCGTGTCCAGACTGTTCCTCTTGCTCAGAAGAACTTTCTCCAAGTTCTCAGTCCAATAATTTTATCTTTCCAATTCTGACACAAATGCTCCCTCCTCCCCAAATCCTTCCCTAACCTCCTAGATAGAATTAGCCTATGTTCTCCAAGGCATCCTGCAGGTGACTCTCCTGTCTTGGAGTACATTGTAAGTTAAGGATGCTGGTTTGGGGTGGAGGTGGGCAGGGTGAAGTGGATGTATGGTTCTTTCTCTTCTCCAGGCTGCAACTTCCTACCTTCATGTCTCCAGCATCCAGTGCTGGTACTGACATATGTTAAAGGTTCATGCAATGAAAAAATAAATGAATGTTCTGGAAGGGAATTTCCTAAGATGCCCATTGTTATCTCACAAGTGTCTTTTCCAAGCTTGAACCTTGGAAATTTGGAGGGAGGACACCAGGTGTGAAGAAAGGGGCTTTGGCGTTGGGGGCTGCACCAGCTGATGCCTAAGGATTGCTGACTTTACCCTCCTGCATCAGAACCAGAAGCCCCTGACAACAGTGGCCCCTCTGTCCTTCCATCCCCTCCCCACCTACTTGGCTTTGTTTGCCATTTTCCACTTGTGCTGTGATTTTTCTTCCCAAGGGCTGCCTTTGGCATCACTACGAATCAGCTTCTCTCTGTGCATAAAGGCTGATGAGAGTGCGCAGGAGTAGAAGCTGCATTTATTAGGACTTTTCTGGGTGCTTCTCCTCTCCTCCAGGGCCTTGACCCTGGCATGCTGAAGGATAGACCCAGGTCTCCGAGGTCTCCCACCCTGGAGGTTGATTCTTTGCTTAGACACTGGGCTAATCTGAATCTATGTTCGTATGCAGGAGGTGTGAGGCACAAGGGTTGATAAGATGTAAAAATCCCCAGTTTCTTTTCCCACGGTTTGACCTCAGGACATTGAGCTGGCCCAACAGTGTTTCAGTTTACTCCTCTATAAAAACGAGTCTAATGACGCTTCACCTAACTCGTGGAGGAGTGGCGAGGCTTAATTAACCAATGTTCATTTCTCTCAGCACTTTGGATGTCCTCCATGGGCACAAAATTATGTTATTACTTGGAATAATAATAATAGTTTCCCCTAATAATTCTGTGTTATTATTGCATTTAAGAAACTGTATTAGAGGCCTTCTGGAACTAGTTTAATACCTATAAATGTCTCTCCCTGGCAAAACAAGGGAGTATTGCCTGGTGATTATGGTTTGTCTTACATTTCAAAACTAGTCCGTTTATACCCTCAGTAGAGTCCTTAAAACAGCGCCTGGCCAAGGGGGACCTCTTTTGATCTCAATCGCTGGACCACCGAAAGCACTTAACTGCAGCAAAGCAGCTTGTGTTCAAAAGCTTGGAGTTGGCAACTCTAAAGTCGCAACCTAAGAATGTGAACAGATAGGCGTAGAGGAAAGATAAGCAACCCACCTCCCCCCACAGACAGAGCAAGGTGCTGGGGTAACAGATGCCATCATCTGTGACTTACTTCCACCAGCATCCTCTGGCTCTTAGATTCAAGTTTAAACTCCTCCCAGGGCGGGAAGAACCCTCCAGCTCATCAGCAGATACCCTTTGTCCTCTCATCCTCCATTCTGATCTAAATTTTTTTTTGTTTTTAATTGACAAAGAATAACTGTAGATATTTATGGGTATGATGTAATATTATGGTACATGTTTACATTGTGAAATGAACACATCCATCATCTCACATGCTTATTTCTTTATGTGGGAACATGTAAAATCTAGACTTTCAAAAAAATTTTTTTTAATTACAGCCCCTTTCCTTAACTACAGAGAACACATTCCAAAACCCATCTGAGTGTCTAAAATCTTGAGCAGAACTGGTTCTTATATATACTGTGTTTTTTCCTGCATAAATATAAATACTTATAACTCCTTTTCCATCTTAATTAAGTTTTTATCATGTACTGTGACTGTAATTCTTGGTCTGAGGGGTAAAACTTTATTTTTCCTTTATCACAGTCTCATGAATAGATTTGTTCTGGGCTGGGGATATGGTTCAACACTAGCATGTCCAATGCCCTGGGTTTGAATCCTAGCAATACGCACACACACAAATGCTTTCTTACTACAGATCTTAGCAATATTGGCCTGTCGATTTTTTCCTGGCCTTATTGACCACTTTTACCCTTTCACTCAAAGGAAAGTCTTCATGGGTTCCGTTTGGCATATCTGAATTGCTAGCACCACTACACTTGTGCTTTGGAGCCAATATTAAGTAAAGTAAGGGTCACTTGAACACAAGCACTGTGAAAGTCCAACAATTGACCTAATAACCAAGATGGTACTAAGTGGCTCATGGGTGGGTAATACATAGTGTGGCTATGCTGGCCAGAGGGACAATTCATGTCCTGGTAGGGTGGACCAGGATGGCACAAGAGTTCATCATACTACTCAGAATATCTAGCAATTTAAAACTTATGAATAGTTTATTTCTGGAATTTTGGGATCTCTGTTGACCATGAGTAATTGAGTGTATGGAAAGCAAACTCTGGATAAGGGTGGGACTATTGCACATTATCCACAAATGTCACCATGCTGTACAACAGGTCACCAGTGCTCATTGCTCCTGTCTCCATCTTGATCTGTTATTTCTTCAAATGTACCAGGTCCACACTCTCCTCATTGTCTTCTTCCTTGTCTTTATCTTCAGTTCTCAGGTAGAGGAGAACTTGTCTCCTTCCAAAGTCTGAGCTGAGGCCCCTCTTAGGTACATCCACAGCACCCTGTGATTGTCCTCTGCATCAAAGCACATGGCAGAGACAATCAGGCTTGCTGTTTCCTTTCAGGCTTGCCCTTGCACTTTACCCATGGGGCATAATCCATGCTAGTCCTGTGCACTGAGTCTGCACATAGTAGGTGCTTGCTCAATATTTGTTGAACAGAAGAATATCATTTCCTTCTCTTCTTGCTTATATCTGGTGCTCTAATATTCTGTCCCCCTATCCTAATACTAATCCTTCCTTACATTTAGCTTTAGCAAAGCAGCTTGTTTTCAAAGTCTAGCAGTTGACAATTCTAAGGATTTGACCTATAAACCTAAGATAGACACAGAGGAAACATAAGCATCTTAATCCCCACAGCCAGAGCATGGTGCCCCCTACACCAACCACAGGACAGTGAATTGGATGAGGAAGGGAGGAAAGAGAGAAGTAGATTCCTGAAGGGAGAGAAATAATGCAGGCACCAGGGATTAGGAACAAGGCAAAGTGAGAAAGGAGGAAGAATATCTGAAGGGGAAGATCTGAAATGAAGGCAGGGAAGAGTACAAGGATTTTAATATGTTAAAATTCTGAAAATAAAATCATCCTTAAGTTTTATTTTTTAGGAATCGTCCGTATAAAAGAAGTGGGGTAGGAAGGAGAAAACTGATAGTATTATTGATGTACATTATCTCCTTTACTCCTTATACTCATCCTAAATAGGGTGACAGGAATTTAAGCCATATTTAATAGAAGACATGGAAGCTCAGAGAGGTAGAGCACCTTGCTCAAGTTCACACAGCTAAATGCAAAGCCCCATAGGGTACAGAATGTGCTCAAATCCCACCTTGCTTAATTAGAAGTACATGAGACTGCTCCACTGGTGGAATGTCCTTCCTTTGGGATTCTGGGACCCTCAAAGGTCCTATTTCTTTGGGATGCAGGAGAGAAAGGTGTTATCTAATAACTAAGAAAAAAAAAATAACTTAGCACCCAGTTGGTTGTTAAATGCTGCAACTTAAAGACTGGTTTCTTCCTTTTGTATGAAAAAAAATTCCTACTTCCTTTCATCAGAATAGAAGTGAGTTGAAGTGAATTTCCTTGGCTGTTGGTTTGTCTTTCCTATGATTGGCACATGTTCCAGAGTCCTTCTGTGTACATAGGCCCAGCAAGAAAGTTGCTAAGTCCTTGTGGAGGCAATATTTTCCATCACTCTTTGGGCCAGGCAGAAAGAACTGTGCTTATGGACGTTAGCAAAATTAGCACAAGGAAGGCAGATGGGCATGCTGAAGAAATGCCTAACTCCACCACTGAGTCCTCTCCTACAGGTTCAATGACACCAATGAGTAGATTCTTGCAGTCCTGGGCATTTCTGACATCTAAATAACTTGGTCTCACTCTCTGGTTTTCTGTATCTAAATTTCTTCTCCCTCTGGGGCATGAGATTTAAAACAAGGCTCTTGAGCAGAGCAAGCAACAGTCTCGTCTTTGATTTATGCTGTTACTGGAACCATAGTCCTTGAAAGCAATTCCGTCACTACCATAATGAGGACGGAGCTTCTGTTAACTAATAAATCCTTCAGGAATGTGTTCCGATGCTGTTGAACTTTTCATTAAAGCATGATGTACAAGAAGGAAGAAAGATTTTAAAATAACATGATGCAGACACACATCCACGATGGAATTAGTCAAGGCCTAGGAACATCATGTGTAAGACAGCCCAGTTGACAATCAGTAATAACACATTTCTCCTGCAAATACTAGGTAACTTGGCCTTTCTTCATTCCTGGGCCTGTCTTTGTACAGGGAAGGGAGAGAACTAAAACCTATCTGTGATTCAATCAGAAAATGCAAATGAGGTCAAGTTTCTTACAGGCTTGTGAGATTTCCCTAGAGAAATTTCCCCAGCGTCTCGGCCGCTGCTGAGAGTAGGGTTTGTCCGTGGAGTGGGAGGAACACAGTGCAAGCCCCCTCCTTAGCTCCTCAGACCTCCAGCTGGATGGGCTGTTGAATTCCATTCAGGGGCTCCCTAGAGACTATCTCCGAGAAACTGAAGTCAAACCCAGACACACACACAAAAGGGTTGCCCTTATGTGGGTGGACCTGGTGGCCTGCCTCTCTGCCTTGAGTAAGGACCCTGACTCTAAAGCAAGCAGGAGGGACACCACTTAGGCAAATTCTCATGGAGAAGAGATCCTGGAAGCATCCTGCCAACTTCTGGGACCAGTGATTCTACCCCTCCTGCAAGAACCCCAGGGAAATCTCCCTCCCATGGCCCTTCCCTCCCACAGTCCAACTAGAAGTGTGTGTATATGTGTATATGTGTGTATGTGTGTATATGTGTGTATGTGCGTACACACACTTGGGTCCTCCCTTGGGCTGCAGAAGCCTGAAGCCTACCCTCGTATCTTGTGATTGGGAAACCAGTAGTTTGGGACGAGCTGACAAGTGATACTGCAAGTCAGGACGCTTGGCTCCACCTTCCAGCAACCTGAGGGTGGTTCAGGAAATTTATGGGGTTTCTTTTGCTCAGCGCAGGTTCTAGCATGTTTTGAAAGTTGCTTTTTTTAAATCTAGAGATATATTAACACTGCTCATCAAAGCTACATGCAAGTTCCCTTAAATTTTAAAAGGCTGTGTAGGATCAGGATCTACCTTTCCAGGGGCTGAAAGGAGGAGGGAAGAGATAGGACTGCACCCCCCAGCTCTCAGTGTGCCAGGCCTTAAAGCAGACCACCCTTGATGAATCATCTCACGCCGGGGAAATATTGATGAGAAAGAGGCTACATCATGTGAAAGGGGTTCCAGATTTGAAGTCAAAATGGGTGTATTTGCTTTCCTGTAAATTTTTAACAATTATTTTTAAGTGAAATGTTGCCCTCTTGGCCTGTAGCTTTCACATTGAGAATGAAGACAGAGGTGGGGGTGGAGGTACCAGGTGTATGGGTCTTACAGGAAACTTTGAGGATAACAACACAGATTTCCCCTAAACTGTGCAAACAGCAAATCTGGGGGTTCCAACTTATCAATCAACCTAGTCTCGGTTTTTCATTACTGAACTTCTCTCTGCCACAGTGTCTCTCTAAGCACAGCTACACATTACAGATCTTAGAACTACCAGGGAAGCTTTTTAAAATGCAGATTCCCAAGTCCTGCCCTGAAGGATTCTGGGTGTCATGCAGAGATCTGTACAGGAGGTAGTTGATCTCTGATCCCCAAACCCCATCCCATTCCACCCCACCATAGCTCCACTGTTCTACGATTCTAGATTCTCTGGAAAAGAGCCCCATCAGGAACTGGGACTCTCCCACTGCCAGAATACATATCACCTCTGCCAGGTGTCACCAATTACTAGGACATCTGCCAAGATTGGCTTCTCCCACTTGTTGACAGGTCCAGTTAGTTGTGTAGGGCTCTGTCTTCCTTTGAGGACACCATTAGTACCTCTGGCCTTTCTGAATGCTGACTGTGGTGTATTGTTCTAGCCAGCTACCATTGGTGGCAGCCTCTTTCTGTCTCCTGGCTGCCTGACCATCCCTTTCAGGCCTGACTCTAGCCTCTGTAGTTATACACAGGGGTTCTTGGCTCCTGTGCTCCATGCTGGGTTCACCCCATGTACTTCCCATATCCTGGTACCTGTGGACCTCAAAGTCTTCAACACTCCAGGAGGTGGGGCTCCCCTTTAACATTCTACTTCTTTCTCTGACCACCCAAAGTGGTACAAAGACTTCCACATGCCTGTGACTGGTAACTCACCATGCACCATGTTTACCTCCTGCCCCTAAAATAATGGCTCCCTCCTGTGCATTCCCCAAAGGCTTGGAACACATATCACTTCACATCATATTCTAATGATCTGCATCCATCTCACCTCCTGGCCTAGGTTGCAAGTCTATGACGCCAAGAACTAAGTCTTACTCATCTTTGCATCCCTAGCAACCCGTGTGGGGCCTGATCATACTGGTACAAACATTCACAGTGTGCTTACTACTTGGCAGGCACAGGGCTTGGGGCAATATGCCACTTTATGTAATATGTACCGTACCACTTTATCCTCCCAGCAACACTACAAGAGACGTGCTTTTACCAGTTCCATTTGAATAGATGAGGCCAGTGAGGCCAAAGCATTTAGGTAACTTGATTTGTCGTACAACTAGTAAGTGGTCAGTTTAGGATTGGAATCAGGTAGTTGGGCTCCACAGCATTATATGATGAGTTCAATCAAAGTTTGCTGAATAAATAAGGGAAATATAAACTAAAGAATGTGCGGCAGTGGCCATAGAAACACTGCATTTTAACGCGAAAGGAAACGTAGAGCTCATTTATTTCAAATCTTGATTTTGCTGTTGGGGAAACTGAGGGTCTAAGCAGCAAAATGAGTGGTGATAAACAATATGGCAGGTGGGAGCCCTGGTGTGGAAGAGATGGCCTGGGTCAGAATGTGGATGGCTCTGTCACCTACCGCCAGCTTGGGCGAATCACTTAGCCTCCTTCTCCCTCAGTTTCTTCATCTCTTAAATGGGGATGATAATAGAATTCTTTTCACTGTTTTATTGTTAGGATTAAATAAGATAATATAAATCTCTTAGAATAGTGCCTCACATGTAACAATGTTCTTTAAACGCTACCTATTGTTGTTGACAGAATCGTAGCACTTGGGGCCGACAAGAGTCTTTAGCAAGGAGGAAACTGAAGTTTAGTTTCATATGTATTTCCAGGACTGGAATTACTGGAATTTGATCATTTTAAAAGAAACATGGCGACCGCCTCATTCAATGCCTCCACTTAGCAAGCGAGGAAGCTGTAGCCCAAGGGATCAGATGACTTGCCAAATTCTCTGCCACCTCAGAGCAGAGCTGGAAGTGGACTTGGGTCTCCTGACTTCAGCTACACTACCACAGGCCCATTAGTCAGCCTGCTCCACACCACCCTCTTGTCCCAGGCTCCCAGCTAGGAACAGAGAGTCCAATGTCTGTGATTTAAATTCAGTAGAAACATTCCATGCTGGAGCTCAAATTCAAGGCAAGCAGGCCCATCAAGATCCAGTTCTTTCATATGACAGGTGGGTAGAATTACAGAGTCGCATTGCAACCAGGGATCTGTGAGATCCACCCTGGAAGATGGCAGAACTCCCCCCACGAGGCTGTTTGGTAAGCACATAAATCAGCATTTGGGTGGCACACCACCCAAGGTCTACACCAGCCAGCCTGCGGCAGTCAACATCAGCCCTCCCTGGCACATCCGTGTGGTGCTGTTTTTTTTTATTCCCTGTGAGCATTAGGCACTTCTAGAAATACCCCCGCCCAGATAAACTCTAATGGAATCTTTAGAGGTGGGGCCAGGAAACAGTATTCTGTTTAAAGGCCCCTAAGTGAATCTAAAGTGCTATGAGAAGAAATAAACATCTTCCACCCAAACTGGCAGCATCACCTGGGAATTTGCTGGAAATCCGAATTCTCCATTTGGTAATCTCTGTTATTTTCTCTCATGGTACTCTATTGCTGTTTTCATAACACCCAGCAAGACATAAAATTATTTATTTATTCACTTAATGTCCTTTGCCTGCCCTGTCCTCAGATGGTAGGCTTCATAAATGGAGACTATGGCTGTTGTGTTACTCAGAGCGCCCTGCCTGGCACAAAGCTGACACTCAATGAATATATTCAGTGAATGAATGCATGCATGCATACTAGGTATCTATCGGCAAGGCAGATGTATTACCAAACGTTCCATTTTTCAGAATTCATTCACTGCTGTGGCCTTATAAAGAGAGAACATACATATATATAATACATGCTTTATCTTCCCCCCAAATAAGAAAATTTAACTCAATGTAGTAGGTAACTAATTTTTTTTTGTACAATCACCAGAATAAGGAAAAGAAAAAATAGTAACAGCCAGATAAGAACAAGAGAAAAATCCAATGAAACAACTTCAGCCAAAAGAGTGGCTTTGCCTAACATACTACTGATTCTTTAGGTCAAATCCCTAAATATTTATTGAATGAAGATTGGGGAAGCCCAGAATATTAATAGGCACTTTGTGAGAAATAATGAAGTTTAGGACAAGGTTCATGGCCTTAAGTTTATTAGGAAACAGCTCACGGACACGGAATTCTAAGAAGGATACCGTAAGTCGGTTGTGAGGTGTTATTGCTAACAGGTAGGTCTGTTGGATGCTTACATAGATGAGTTCTGGTCAGACTGGCTGTCCTAATTTAGGTTCAGGGAGATGCAAGGAAGAGATTGGGGAGGAAGAGTCCATGATGAATTGGCATAATCAAGGGGGTCTTTGTGGAAAAGGCAGAGGTCTGGGACTTAGAAATATTTTTGACTCAACTAGGATTTTGAAAGTTGATGCGGTCAACAGTTTTTCCCCAGCCCTGGTGTGGAGAACAGCCCTAATCTATGAAGTCAAGACAAACTTTGTTCTTGGATGAGATTTGGGGGTTCAAATGAGGAGACACAATTGTCTCTGTGAGCTATAAATACAGCTTTGCTGACAGAGGCCAACTGGCTCTTTTCATAGACATCTTCCCTTGTAAAAGGAATCCTAAGGTGCCAGCAACTGGGGTGTTACATTCAATAAAAAAATCCATGTTCCAAAACTTAGTGTGCTAGTGGCCATATGCTGTAGTCATTAAACTAGACTAGCTGGATTCAAATCTCAGCTTTTGCCATTTAATAGCTGCGCGACCTAAGCTAACTTATATAACCCTCTGAAAAATAGTGTTCACAATAATAACACCTCCCTTGTACTCTTATTGCTGTGAAGATAAAGGATGTGATTTTATGTAGTTTCATAAGAAATACTACAAAAGGGTTAGCAGTCATTCTCTAGAAACCTTGACCATATCTTAGGCCCATGAGATCTGCAGTGACCATGTTTCCTTAGTCAGAGACCACCTAAAATAACCTGTCTGCTCAGGACAGGGTAGCAGTTCCCCAAGGACAAAATAACCTTATGCCTGTGGGCAAGGTCATGAAGTGACCTCAGTGGCAGAATATAAAACATCCCAAATAAAGACAGTCCAAATGAGCTGAAATAGGACTGTGTAACCAGGAACTTATGGAGTTTCCTGGTGCTGCTACCTGGGAATTAGTTCAGGTGATCAGTGCATTGTATTTAGGAGGAAAAAGTTACAGAGTTCATCCCACTTTGAATCAGCTGATGTCCTCCTGTGTCATGGCAACAGTGATATCTGTGGCCAACAGAAGTATTCCTTTAAACTTCTGCACCACTTGTACCATGCAGAACTGGAAGAAAGTGTAGTGGGGATGGCTTATCACAACCCATCTCTGCTTCGAGAACCACAGCTTGAAGCACATGTTAAGCACCTCTGTACCCACACCGCATACTTACAGAAGGCATTAACACAATCATCCTATAGGAAAGCCAGGTTTGAGAGGAAAAGCAGTAAAAATGATGTAGCACTCTTGGGGAAGTCAGTGTGACATTAATAACTATGTTGGCTATTCATTAGAGACCAGAGTTGAACTATGGCAGAGCTATCTCAGAATCTCATTCAGGAGGTTGGTTTGAATCACTGAGGTTCCATGGGGGGTTTGATTCAAGGTGGCCTCATTTATAAGTCTCAAGGTCAAAAAGCGTAGGTGGTGAAATCCTTGCCTAATCCACAGGCAGCACCTAGTAGGCTGCTTCCCCTTCCCTCGTCTCCATCTTGGCAGTGATGTGGGCTGCTCCCAGCACAGAGTGTGGCAAGGAAGGAGAAAGAGCCAACAGCAAAGAGTGGGGTGCTTCCAGACTTCCCTCATCTGTAGAAATACGGAAATTGGATTAACTAATTTCTTAAGACCTTTTCCATTTCTAGAATTTGAACTGAGGATTATCTTTGAAAGGTATAATTTAGATGTTACTTGTCTGATTCTTGAGCAGAACAAACAGCTGCCACATAGGATTCCACAAGGGCTCTCCTTACTCTATCACACTCCTGAAATGTGACCATTATAAATACATCCCTTTGGGCTTCTAAGGCTTTGAAATTCTCAAGAGTCTTCTATTAAAAGGCAGGCAATTCTGAGAACAATGTCAATCCTCGCTAGTTCTTACCTTACAGGCAGGACCAGTTGCTCAGATCATTTTCCAAATACAAGAAGGTGAACCTAGAGGAATGGAACACTGGATGGGATGGAGTGACTCCCACTGTACCCAAGAGTAAGGACCATTTGCACCTATAAATCCCATCCTAACCCAGGTATTGACACATGCTTAGTACTTTTAATTTTTTTTTCTTTTTTCTTTGTCAGTTCTGGGGGTTGAACCTAGGGCCTTGCATGTGCCTCTACCATCAAGCTATGTCCCCAGCCCTTTTCAAATGTTTACACAGGGTCTTGCTAAATTGCTGAGGCTGGCCTTGAACTTGTGATCCTCCTGCCTCAACCTCCAGAATACCTGGAATTACAGGAGTGTGTCACCATGCCTGGCCTAAATACTGTTTTTAGAAGGAAAGAAAGAAAGAAAGAAGAACATCAGCATGAATGAAGGAATAAATAAGAAATGACCCTTGAGAGCACTTCCCACATCTGAACTGGTCACTATGTACACTAGGGCATCTTTGGAACTTGGGTCCCAGGTGCTGAAAACAACCCATTTCCCAGTGGCAATATCCAGCCTTGCTCCAACTTCCTCAGCTCGGAGAGGCGCTGGGTTGTCACCGAGGGCCATTCCAGGGCTAAGGCTGCCCGGCTGCCACGATGCTGAGCCCTGCACCAGTTCTAGGCCTTACACTTTTTTTAAGCACTTGATTTAAATGAAGAAAGAAATTGGCTTATATTTTTAGCAGCTCCTGCTACTAAAACTCATTTGACAAAAGTGCCAAAGGGACAGTTAAGTCTGAGTATGATTTTTTTTTTTTTTCCCATGGAGGAGGAGGAGGGTATAATTTATCTGAAAATGACTGGTACTTTCCTGGCCTGGGGACATTATTCTACCTGCTCTCTCTCTCTCTTTCTCTCTCTCTCTCTCTCTCTCTCTCTCTTTTTAAAGACATACTCTTTTTTTTCCTGCATCAAATTTCAAACTTGAGATATTTATTGTCCTTAGCTTTAGTCTTCAAGCCCTAATGCAACCACAGAAAAGGAAAAGGCATGCGATTTTGGTCATAAACTCCACAACCTTCAATTACATTTTGTAATTAAAGGCATCTCGTTTAACTGGGGAGGCCAAAAACCCCCCTGTGATGCAAGTTCAATGCAGTTGGAGTATGACATTAAGTCCAACTGGAAAACTATATTAATGCTGCATCTACATGTTCTGGGTACCGTATTCAAAGTGAATGATTTGATTTTAGTGTGTCCCAAGCCATCTTCCCAACGTCTCTATTACTGACTTGCCTTAGTATCTGAGACCCCCCCTCTTTGGTAGCTTTTTGTTTTTGTTGGGGGTGAAGGCATTAGTCTATCAGAAGACTCTGCTAAAATCTATGAAAGGAACATGCTAATCCAATACCACCTGTGACAGAAATGACTTCAAAAATGACACATTCTTGGTCATTTAAAATTTTTTTTTTTTTTTTTTGGCAGTCTGGGGATTGAACCCAGGGCCTTGCATGTGCTAGGTAAACTTGCTACCATCGAGCTACATTCCCAGCCCTTTTCAAATGTTGAGACAGGGTCTTGCTAAATTGCTGAGGCTGGCCTTGAACTTGTGATCCTCCTGTCTCAAATGATGAATTAGCCTATAGAAATGGAGAGTTGAGAGAATGGGAGTTTGAAGGGTTCAGGGCTGGTAAGAAAATGTCTGGTCTATATGAAGTCCAAAATGAACGTATTTGTACATTTGCTACTTGGAAATTTGTGTCCAGAAATGCAAAGTTATGAAGGGTGGCTATGTTCCTAGAGGAAAGTCTGAACAATATGCTTTAAGTGTGATGTACCTGAAGTATAACCCTCAAGGGCATCCCTGAAGCACCCTCATGGCCGTGCTGCCAGGCAAAACTGTTCAGAGGACCACAGGAGGCCAACACTCCAGCTCACAGTTTCAGTGATGTGGGGGTTTGTGGAGCTGCTTCCAGAGGGGTCTTCTGAGGAATCTGGGTCTGGGACACAGCTATCTGTGCTGGTCCCTGAGAGCAGGCCAGTTTCATCTCTGGATGCTTTCTCCTCATGACTGCCTACCATTGCTGCTTCTAGGCAGCATTCTTGAAGACTCCTTTATAGTCAGAAAGCTAACATGGCTACTGCTTTATATGTTTTATAAACTGCCAAGTAATGGTCTTTCATTCATGTTTGCAACCTAAGTTAGTCAGTTTTTCATCACTGTGACCAAAATACCTGATAAGAACAAATTAGAGGAAGAAAAATGTTTTGGGGGTTCATGGGGTTCATGATTTAGTCTGTGGTCAGCTGACTCCACTTCTCTGGGCCCCCAGTGAGGCAGAACATCATGGCAGAAGGGCATGAAGTAAAGTCACTTAGCTCATGGCAGATGGGAAGCAGAGAGAGAGCGCATGCACACATGTAAGGAGTCAGGGACAAGATAAATAATCCCCAAGGACATGCCTTCAGTGACCCACTTCCTCTAGCTGTACCCCACCTGCCTACACTTATCACATGGTAATCCATTCACATTATTAACCCATCAAATGGATTGACTCACTGATTAGGTTACTGCTTTCATCATCTAACCATTTCAACACTGAGCACTCCTGCATTGGCTAACATAAGTGTTTTTAGGGGTTACCTCACACCCAAATCATAAAACAACCCCTGGTATAGTGGCTGGCATATATTATGGTGCTCAATTCGTACTGGATGAAGTAAGAAAGGTTCATGTACATTTCAGAGAAAAACTAGTGCCAATTATGTGGGAGAGGTGACGAACACAGTGCCAGGGGTTTTGGGGTAAAAGGAGTGGAGAGAACAAGTTCCCTGGAGAAGGTATGAAGCAGGGGAGGGGTCGACAGGTGATGATGGCCATGGAGGAGTGTGATGTGTGGGAGGCAGGGAGCATTGCTAGAGGGAGATTCAGAGTCAGGAGAGGCAGAGCTTAGGACATTACTCCAGACCTTTGTCCAGAACAGGCAGGTAAAGGGAGGTGGAAGGTCAGGAGGGTGGTCCTGTCAATCTAATGGTCAGTTCCAGGTAGAAGAAGTTTTGACTCAGGGCCCAGAGGGCAGTAAGAAACTCCCAGAAGGAAGGCATGTCTAAGAGGAGGACAGAGGAAGGGAAGGAGACATGAGACACTCTCAAGTGCTTGCAAATCTGAGCTCAGCCACAGTGGGGTGGTCTATTATCTGGTGACAGAGGCACACTTGGTATGCAGAGGCCACACCCTCTGGAAGGCCTGCAGAGCTAATGTGTGCGCCAGTTCTCCTGGCCCAGACCCAAGGGCCGTGGTAGCCTCAAAGAGAAGGTTCCCAGGAGGCACTGGGGCAGAAAGCATCCAGGAGAGTGTATCATACTGAACCTTAAGAATAAAACGATAAAAGTGACCAAAGGTCTTGGCTAATAACTTCTCTGAGGCCCACCTCTGCACATTCTCCTTCCCTCTCTTCTTCCTGATTCCCATTGATTTTGATTCTTTCTCATGTTCAGACAGTATTTGCCATCAGTAGTTCCTCTAGTCTCTCTTTCACCTGTAGAAAGGTGCAGAATTCATTTGCATCTATTATGGTCTCAAGGCAACTCATTTACTTTCATCTTGCAATATCCAAAGGGTTACTCTTTACTTAGATCACTTCAGGATTTCCAGAGTCCTACAAAGACGCATCAGGCACTCCAAAGACTTCCAGAAGAATTGTATGTCTTACCAGGGGAGGTGGTACTCTGGAGAGAGTCAGGCAGAGCATTTGGGAAGAATACACCAGGAGGGAGATTTCATTCCTCTGTGGCAACTAGGTTCAGCCTCACCTTTGCTCACCTGGATTATTGCTAGTCTGGAAACAGAAGATGCCACAGCTGGGTTTTATTGTAGGCAGGCTTTGTGTCTCCTGGCATGTATCTATAACTTAGGGTGGGTGGAATTCATTGGGTCATTGCTCCCTGAGGGGACTCCTGGAATTTCTCCTCCATGGACACAGAGGAATGACCTTACTAACTTCCACCTCCGCATGGGCCCAAATTCTGCTAGCAAATAGTAGTCTGGCCACGTCTTCAGCTAAGGCTCGTAGGAACCCTACAATAATGAGGGAGAAACCTCACACATCTGGAGGCCTCCAAGTGTGACTCCTTCCAGAGTCATCCATTCCTTAAATGGCACAAGCTTGCCAGGACAGCACATGGAAAGAGCTGGTCAGTTCTTCCATGAACCACTGTCATTTTATAGAGCGATCAACTCAAAGGTTAGGGCCTGGCCTCCTGAGGCTCCTACCAGGAGATGAGAGAAACCACACAGAGGACCAAAGGCTTCCTGAAGAAAGGAGAGTCCTGGTGATGGACTCTTGCTTCCGTTTATCTATTAATTCATGGCAATATGAGATAATTAACATAATGCTTCATATTCATTAAGGTCTCCTTATTCTATACAGGCTTCTCAAAGTTGGGACCTAGGCCTTACATGGATAGGCACTGGGCCTGGCACACAGTAGGAGCACAACAAGTAGTTATTAAATACATGAGTGAGCAAATAAATTTAAAGATCTCTCACTGGGCACATGACTTAGTGTCAGAACTCACTGCAAGGTGAGAGGTCACACCATTTGTCTTAGACTTTTACAGAAAAATATCTATTTCCATCAATATCATCCTACATTTGTAAAGTAATATTTTTGGCTTTATTCTTTAAAAAAGGAAATACATTATTATAATTATCAATGCAGTATTTTTGAATTAAAATAGGAGACGCTGTTTGTTTAGAAAACATGGAAATATAGGCCATTTTTAAGGGCAAAACCAATACTTGTCCATAATCCCACTAATCGTTACATTTTAGAGGATTTCTTTCCAGTCTTTCTTTCCTTAACTAGAAATTTACAAAACTGGAATCATGCTGTATATGTAGTTTGAGATCTTGAGTTTTCCATTTAACATTGTATCATGAGTATTTTACCATATCATTAAATACTTCGAAAATGTTATACTTAATGGCTGTATAATGTTTTATTATAGCTCTTCAGTTCTTAACTAATGCAGATTTATTGTCCTTAATAACCCCCTGAATCACTGCACAATCAGAATTATTCCCAGGCTTCTGTGACTGTCTGAGTGGCTGCTGCAGACCAAAACCTTTCTGAAAAGATGAAGACTTCAAGGCCAGTAAGGCTGAGGCCAGGGTGGCTGTGTCTCATCTTCAGCTTTTCCCTCCTCAGAGTTCCTAATTCATATGAGCACACTAATGCCTTTGGAATGTTTATCCTCTTCAAGTTGGAAGCTCCAGGGTACACAAGAAAACAGGCGCAGAATGTGATGAGAAACACATGGCAAGTGTCTAGTGGATTCACGAAATACTCCAGATTTACTTGGGCATGAGAGACCACACCTCGGTTTAATAGAACAGGAATATGGCAGTTCTCTGCAGCAACGTGATTTTGCTAAAAATGCATGTGTGGGTGTCCCCAGCAGGAAGAGAAGCTATCATGTAAAGTAGACACAGGGTCATGCATTTGTACAGTCAGTGACCATGAAAGGGGACCTGCTGCAGGGCCTCTGTCAAGGATGGGAAGCATTCCATAAGCTGCATCTTGGCTGTTGGCTAATGTATGACTGGTCTCAGAACACTGCCACGTCCTCTTTCACCCCCTGCCCTGGTCTCATTCTACCCCAAACCAATCTTTTCCTTGAAGCTCCAGCTGTTGACAAAGTGCATTTGAATCTCTAGTGTTTTTCTCCCCCGCATGGGGAGCCCACTCCAGCACAGCCAACATAAAGGCCTAGCAGCGCATCTGACAGGGCATAGCTGGCTCCCCCATGCCTCAGTGGTCACACCCGTTCCACTGGTTCATTCTCTCCTGACGTGTTGCTTGAGAGTTGATGTTGCCTCCTAACAGCACAGGGCACACAGAGGACTGCTTCTCTGGACTGCTAACTGGCAGAGCTGAGGCAGGTCCTCCAGTCTGCCATAGAGGAGTCTTCTAGGAGCCCACAGAGACATATATACCTCTGATAATGTTAAATACATTTATCCCCACCTCATTTGGGTATTTATGAAGGAAGGATAGAGATACCCCAGTCCTCCAGATGAATCTTTCTCAAGAAATTTTTCAACATATCACTTTATAACCCTCAAACTCAAAACCATTCTGGCAATCTATTCAGAAGCACCTGAGTTTCCATGCTTGGCCTAAGGGTATGTTGCAATCAATTGTGGGGTGTCATAAAAATATTTATGATTAATACTTTTAAAAATAAGCTAGCAGGGCTCAAGTTTGTCGCTATAAAAATGACACTCTCAGATATATCTCCTGAATTGGGAAAAGAATGAAGTTGCAGGTAGTATACTAGGAAATACTCAAACCCCACAGACAGATTTTCTGAAACACTATTTATAGAGCTATTATGATTGATTCAGCACCAATATCTCACACATGCCTGTCAATTTTTGTGAACACTCATCTCTTCCACCAATAAAAACAACTGTGTTATTGCAGACACAGCTTGTTATGGTCCAATATCTAGTGCCCCCTTCTTCCGAGGAATAAAAACATTAGCTGCATACCCAGAAGAAAGACTGTATTTTCTAGCCTCCCTTGCAGCAAGGTGTGACAATGTGACTGAGCTCTAGTGAATGGGAGGTAATGATAAGTGAAGCATACAACTTTCAGATGGAACCCTAGGACTAGGGTGGCCATTTACTCTCATCCCCTTCAATTTATCAGGGGTTCTTCTGGTGTTAGCACTGAAAGTCCAGTGTCCTGGAAATTCCATAGACCCCCACAATAATAGGATGGTTTTCAGCTACTTCCCTTTCTCCCTTGGCCTATCTTCTGGAATGTGGACAAGGTGGTGAGACATGTTGGACATACAGATGAGGGCAAACCCCAGGAGTGGCAGAAGAGACCCACCATGCCAGCCTCTTGTCGCATGAGTGCATACCAGCTCACATACCATGTGAAACCTAAGTCAACTTCTTTCTTGTTGAAGGTACTACTTTTGAGGTTTCCAGTACACTCCGAAATACCTGCACCCTAACTAATGTATCTAATTTTCTTGATTAACCTCTCTGATGAGAAAAAAATATTGGGGATGGTAGTACACAGAAGTTAATTCATTACAATTTAAATACCGCAGGGGTGTGTCATTCCTCAGCACAACATCTATCTCATTTTATTGAGGAACAAAATGTTGGATTAAAGTCCTCAACTGGCATTTCTCCTCCCTTCCTTCTTTAGCCTGTCCCTTCTCCTGCCATTCAGCCTTCTGTTCCCATCTTCATCTTCTTGCTAACTCCTGCTGAAGTCTGCTAGGTCTTTCCTTTCTGTGTCCCTTTGCTCTGCAGTTATAGGTTCCTTCTGCTTTCTCTTCAGCTATCCAAACCCATCAAGCCGTGCCTCTGTCACCATTTTTGATTTGTCCTTTTCTTGAATCTGGCAACATCTGTATAAATTTGACATTTAATCATAGACATCTCTGTACTGTCTTTGACTTGTGTATAAATCTTGTATCTCTGGGAAGAATCTAAGAGCCAAGGAGCAGAGTGGTTGAGAGAACATGGCATAGTATTTAGAAGGTTCAAGTCTGAGTTCTAACACTTGCTGCTTAGGTGGTCTTGAGCATCGGTTTCCTTACTTACAAAGTGACAGTGATTCTAACATCTCCATGCACTGCTGTGAGAATTAGATCCCACCAGAGTACACCCCAACCATCAAGAGCCAGAACCTTGAAAGGGAATCTGCCCTTTCTCTAACCTTCCACCAGATAGCTCCAACATACTCACCCTAGTTTCAGGGACACAGTGAAAGACAGCTTCATGAGTCTTTGTAGAATTAATAAATGAGGGGAAAAAAAGGTAAAATCAACAGTTCATCAGATATTATGATTGCAATTAATAAGGCTCTTCCTGGACAGCCTTCAATGCAAGAAGGCACAAAAGATTGGGTATCTATCAAGCAGATCCGAGGCCCAAGTTTTCATTTGTGAGTAGTTTCAAGAGCTAACTTAATCTATTCATCTGTTGAAGGGCATCTAGGTTGGCTCCATAGTTTAGCTACTGTGAATTGAGCTGCTATTATCATTGATGTGGCTGTGTCACTGTAGTATTATGCTGATTTTAAGTCCTTTGGGAATATATATATATAATGGAATATTACTCAGCTTTAAAGAATGAAATTCTGGCATTTTCTGGTAAATGGATGGAGTTAGAGCATATAATGCTAAGTGAAATAAGCCAAACCCCAAAACCAAAGACCAAATGTTTTCTCTGATACACAGAAGCTAATTCACAATAAGTGGGGGAATAGTGAAGAATAAAGTTACTTTATATTAGGTAGAGGGGGGTGAAAGGAGGGGAAGGGGTGTGGGAGAAGGAATGATAGTAGAGTGAAACAGACATTATTACCTCCCGTACATGTATGACTGCATGACCGATGTGATCCTGCACTATGTATAATCAAAAAATGAGAGATTATAGTCCATTTTTGTACGATCTACCAAAATGTAGAAATGCATTCTTCTGTCAAGTACAACTAGTTAGAACAAATAAAATTAAAAAATTAAAAAAGAGTTAACCTACTAATTAACTTATGGCCATCGAATCTGTCAACAATGCTGGAAATCCAAGGTTTGTCCCTATGAACAGTGCCACCACCCTCTCAGTCTCAGCTCTGCACGTGCCGTACCTAAACATGAACGTGGACACAGATCACGATGGCTCCAGATACATTTAATGCCAGGAAAGAAATGGCTCTGACTCAGCAAGCTGCCAAGGAGTTGCTATTTCAGGTGCTCCACAGTTTAGCAGACTACCCAGGTGACGGCATTAAGCTTAAGACTTGCTATTAGGGGAATGGTAAATGTAATTCACGGAGGCCCTGAAGCAAACACCAATTGAATGATAAAAATTACCATGAAGCCCAAGGGGGAGAGGTGCATGCAGATTTACCCAACAGGCCAGGCAACAGACCCTGACCCACTCACAGACGAAGACCTCCTGAGACCACCTGCTCATTTGTTGAGGGGACCACATTTTGTTCACAACACAGAGTGGCAGAGCTTCTCGGACACAGGCACTCCTGGGCAGTGCTGTGAGCTATGCACACGCGGAGCCTCCAGTTCTCTTCCTCCATCCCCCTGGAGATGGCCTATATTCCCTCAGGACCCTTATCCTCACAGGATTCTTTTCCACCAAAAGAATTCCCTGTCCTCAGAATAGGAGCCAACATGCTCAGCATCACTGAGCTATAAATAACCAGTAGTTACTTTTCCTAGAAACATTTAGAGCTTCAAAGGAACTGGAAGTCTTCAATCCAGGGAGTGGACTTATTGTGGAGCTCCGGTATTTGCACAGCTGGGTGGCAGTGGGACCGTGGAGGGAGAGAGGGCCCTTGTAACTATGGAGTAACATCACTGGGCTGCTCTCTTCACTGCATCTGCACAAAGTGGGGCCAGAACACTGCACACAAATTGCTCTGATCAAATCGAGGGGCCCTAAAGGAGATCAGGCTTGGCTTAAAAGCTCTTGGGCTATGAGTTAATAAGAATTTTAATAAAAATGGAAAGTATAGCCCTGGGCCATGGTACACTATCTCTCCGGGTTGCTGGTGTTCTATCAGTCAATCATATAATCTTTCTGACGTTAGGCAAGTGCAGAGGGTAAGGGAAAATTGCGGGGGCCAAAGGTTTCAAAAACAGAAACTGCAGCAATACCATCAGCTCTCTAAGTAGACTTCCAGGGCCAAGAGATAGCTCTGAAAGGAGTCTCTCCCAAAGACAAGATACCAGCGTGAACAGCACGTGCCCACCCACCTCACCTCACCGAGCAGTTTCCATACACATTAACTGCCATGACAACCAGTGATTTCCATTTAAGACCCTCACTAGCCTACAGGTGAGGAGCATGAGGAGGATGGGGTGGGGCCACTCCAGGTCCTCTGACTCCTGCCTTCTCCAAACTCCTCAGTAGCTTATTTATACATTTCCCACTCAAATGATCTATTGAGACACTAGGATGCTCTGCTTCAGATTACTATCCTCAGGTACAACTTAGCCTAATCAGGGTCATTTGATTCACCTTTAAAGGTAGGAAAAATTATGAATCCTTTCTTACTTCCAGTGATTGGCATTGATGGAAACTCACCATCAACCGAAAGACAAAGAATTTCCCTGATATTTATGTGAAAGACTCAAGTTCTGTGATACCCGTGGTAGAGATCAATACCAATGAGTATTGCTTGGTTGCTTACTCTCTTTTAAAATGTCCAGTAATGGGTATATTTTTAATGATTAAGCTTTGATCACGACAGTTGATGGACAAAATTGGTTTACATTTCTTTTCAAATAGAGTTCACTCAACTGAAAATAGTCTACATGGCATATACTTGTTTAGCCAGCACACGCTAGTGTCAACGCAGCTGCTGCGAGCTGCACCGAACAGCAGCTTGGCCTGAAACATCCATAAGGATTTGCATTGGCCCACACTGCTTTATGTGTGCACTGAGAGAGGAACCAAAGCAGAGGAACTTCATTCTTGCCCCTGAGTTTTAAAACACTCAAAATGGCAGAATGAGAAGAGATTTGGAACATTACTTGGTTGTCCTCAGAACCCCTAGCCATTCTTTCTTCACTTGTGCCACAGGCTCCCCCACCTCCACCTCCTACAAAATGACAGTTCCACAGATGGCCTTGATCAGCAGGCTGAGAACCTCACATTCCACATTTGCCCCGGAAATGTAAATTCCCAACATCAATCTCTAGAGCAGAGCTCTCCCTCAGTCTTAGTTAGACCCGCTCTCCTTGGTCTCCCTGAATATTTCTACCTACTGTCCAGTCTGGTCTCCAGACATGCCATTTTCAGAATCAAACCCATAGCTTTCGTGTCCAGCCTACTGCCTCCTGGGTTCTCTATCTCAGCTGGAGATACCCCCAGCCAATCCCAGCAGGAAAGATGGGAATTTCTCTGCAGTCTGCCCTGTCATTGCTCATGTTCATTAGTCACTGAGTCCTCAAAGGTTCATCTCCTACAATATTTACCCATCATACCCCCTCTCTCTGCCTTCCCACCCTGGCTGTCCTGGATCAGGCCCTGTCTAGTCTAAGACAACTGACAAACCTTGTGCACACAGTAGCAAGTGATGGTTCTAAAAGATAAAAACAGACCAGGGTCTTGCCTGTTAAAAAAAAACAACAAACCCTTCAGTGCCTCCCTGTGCTCATAACCATGTAAAAAATCCCCACCTTGACTTCTGAGGCCCTCTCTGATCTTGTCTTTTGCTCTTCTCCAAGGTTCTCTCTGGATGAAGATCAGGGCAAAAAAAAAAAAAAAGGGATGTAGCAAGATAGAGACAGATCCTGGGCCAGCGCAGAGTGTTCCTGCTTTGCGGTCTGGAATTGCTATTACGAAAACTCACTTTTTCTTGTTCCCTTCCTGTATTCCCTATGGGTTTGTCAATACATCCCAGGAGGAAAATAAACTAAGCAGGGAAAAGAACCAGGTCTATTTGACTGAGGTGATTCCAGATGTGGGCTGGAGCTTGGTGAACACAAGCTCAGCACAGGTGGGGCTCTAATAATTATGGAGTGTTTAGGATGCACGTATATCAATCAATGCATGCTACGCGCTGCCAACCCCACCCCTCCTTCCACACGTCAATACAGGCTTGGTAGCAGGTACTACAAGTTTAACATGTGAAAAGCAAAAAGCAAGACAATAGCTGCCTCCTTCCCTGCCTTCCACGGGGAGCCTGTTGGGAGTGTGGAGACACATCCACTCCATGTCATGTCTCATGTTGGCCTGCAGCCTTGGTCTGGGTTTCCCCAGTGGCCACAATGCCAGGGCACCAGTTACCCCTTTAAAGAATTGGGGAGACACAGTCTTCATTGTCTCCATCTGCTCTGAAATCATCAAGGGCCCCACCAAATGAGTTAGCATCTGATCATTTCTTCTCATGATGCCAAAAAAACTGGATATTTAGAAACCTCTCGAAGCAGCCAAGCTGTTTGCTTTTTATAAAGGAATTTCACATTGTGAAAGTATAGCCTGAAGGATAGGAGTCATCTTCTTCATCTTTGTGTCCTTGCTGCCAGCACAGGGACTGGCAGAGAATATGTCCATGATGCTAGAGAAGGAGCCTTAGGAACAAATAACCTGTGTCACATACTGTGAGGTGAAGCAAAGCAGCCCTCCAAATCTTTCAACTGGGATCCCAAGCTCTTCTCTGCCTAGATACCCTGCTCTTACTGCCTATGTTGATCTCTGAGATCAGCGCAGGCAGTGGAATAACCTGGGTTCCCTAACCTATTTATACTCTAGCTACTGTCTTCTCTCCCCCCAACTCCCTAATGCCTCAGTCCACTTAATCTCCCAGCAGCCTTAGAAAACGAGTGTTGTTTTAATCACCACCTGCCCAGGCCTGACCCTCACTTGCTGGTTTAATTCTGATCTCTCCTCCTGCTTTTATCATTGCACATGGGTTGACCCAGACCTGTCCTGGGCTTAGTTGTGATTTTACTCTACCTGTGACAACACAGAACCAAACATCTGGAACATAATGGGAAGAAGCTCTCCAGCTATTTCTGGACATCCCTATGTCTGATCCTTGCCCATTGGTCAGGGTATGCTGTCCAACCAAAAAGGCAGCAGGTTCCTGATCCCAGCCCACAGGTATCTCCATGTAGGGCAGAAGTTGAATTGAAACCTCAGACCTAAAGCGTTCCCTCTCTGGAAGTGGGATTACGCTGACCCTACTCTAGATATAAGGCCTCACGCTCCTGGTTGTTAAAGCATGGCCAGTCATTGTTTGCCTCTGCTTTCACTTCTGGGGGAACATGATTAAACCACAATTACTTAGTGTCTTCTGGATCTAACTCAGTTCCCTAGAGAATTCTCTTCTTTTTCTTGCAAGGGAGCATTTGCCACCTCCACCTTTCTAAACATTCATTCAACACATATTTACTAGATGCCATGTGTCAGGCATCATGGGCATAGTGCAGCCTACCCTTAAGAAACATATGGACCAAGCCTAGGTGACAATTATATTAATGATCATGATAGTGATAATTGCACATCTGTATTGACTCTTCATGTGCCTCACTGAAAAAGTCTTTGCTTGTATTTTTCATTTAGTTTATCTAATCACTCTAAAAATAAATATAAATATCAGGAAAGTATCCTGTATCTGAAATGCTTGGGACCAAAAGTGTTTTGAATTTTGGATTTTTTTTTCAAATTCTGGAATATTTGTATATACGTAATGAGATCTCTTGGGGTTGGTACCCAAGTCTAAACAAAATTCATGTATGTTTCACATACAGCTTATATACATAACCTGAAGTTAATTTTATACCATATTTTATATAAGTTTGTCTATGAAACAAAATTTCATGGTGTGGAATTTTCCACTTGTGGCCTCATGCCAATGCTCAAAAAGTTTTAGATTGGAACATTTTGGATTTTGGATTTTTGGACTGGGGCATTCAATCCGTATTAACTAAGAGACATTAAGTAACTTGCCCAAAGCCACACAGCTCATAGATACTGGAGTCCAAACTTGAATACAGGTCTACCTGAGTTCACAGACCACACACTTACCCACTGCATCACATCATTACACATCTGCACAGTACATGTGGCAGCAGGGGGTGGTTCTGCAAAGTGAGTTTGTGACTCCAGAGAGCCTCATTCATTGTAGTCTATGAGATTTTTCAACTGTGAGTGCTCAGCTGTATAGGATATAAGGTAAGTGACTAAACCTGGAGTTGTGAGACACAGTGGTCCTGTCCCGAGGTACAAGGAGTATGGGAAGAAAAAAAAATATCCCACAGAGGGCTAGCCACAGATGCCCAAGTATCACCATCAGTGTCTAATATGGAGGCTTGTATCCACTAGGTTCTCTGAAATTTCTACTGCTTGCCTTATATAATGAATACATTTTTTTAAAAGATAAATGAGAGGGTGGAAGCCCAGACTGGAAGAAGATAAGCTGCGAGTCAGGCCCTGCTATGGTTAGCAGGCTGTGCCTGGGGCTGGGGCTGGGCAGAGGGGTCTTCCCCATTGGGGGCCAAGCACAAGAGGCAGTTTGTGCCCACAGGAAGGGGCTTAGTGCATTGGTCCTGAGCTCACTCTCAGAGGCAGACACAGGCCAGGGTCTGCAGCAGCAGCTAGAACTGATTCTGGGGTGAACCCTACTCACTGCCTGAATTTGGGGGCCTTGGTTTCCTTTGACAAACCAGCTCTGGAGCCTAGAGAGTCTGCTCATGGGGGTGGGGGGCGTGTCTTCACACAGGCGCCTCGTCCTCTCAACCTGACATCCTCAACTTCTGACCCACAGGGCTCTGGAACATTCCTGGTGGAACTGAGCACTTGACAGGGGTTTGGGTGAAGGCAAAATCTCTTTGGTTCTTAGGCAGGATTTGGTTTAGCTCTGTCTAGTTGCAGCACCAAACTCTTTACACTTGACCCTGGGTTTGGAGCCAGAACACCTTGAATCCTGTCCCAGCACTCACATGCAGTGACTTGGGCCTGGGAACACTGGTTCTATACTCTGAACTTCAGGGTTTCCATGTGGACATGGACCAAGAGGGGAGATGTGTGCTCATCTGTCTTTCCCCTCCAGAAAGGAGTCCTGTCTGGGTGCAGCTGCTGCTGGGCAGGCCATACAGAGGACAGAGTGAACTCTGGGTCAGAAAACACAACTTCTTACCCAGCCTCTCCACATCCCAGGAGTGGTGGGTTCAGAGTCTGGCTTGCCACCATGGGAGAATACGTTATCTCCATCTCTTCCTGCTTGACAAGGCTTCCTGCTTGACCACGCCTGGCCCTGTGGTCACTGCCATGGACTGCCACTGACTAGCAGAAGCCCAGTGGATGGTGTTTCAAAGCTGTCACCCACTGCCCCCCCCAAAAAAAACAACAACACTGAGTTGGGTGTGGAGATAACTATCTCTGCTCTGTCACACCGCAGGAGAGGGAGGGGACCAGAATACCACCTCCTTCCTCGACAACAATATCTTACGGAAGTCAGAGAAACTTAGGCATCGAAAGTAAAAACATTCAACACACTTACCAAATGCCTAGTGACTCTCCATTAGCATTCGGCAGCATACTGCAGAGAGCCGAGGGAAAGCTCTTTTCTTGTTCTCCCTGTTCCACCCAACGGCTGACCCAGGTGGAGAAAGAGACCCCAGCATTTGGAGGTGTCTGTGAACCCCTCGGCGGCCCCGGGAGCCACAAGGTGCCCCCGTTCACCTCTCGGCTCTGAAACCCTGAGGGATCTAGGGCTGAGTGATGCTTCTGCTACTAAAGAGAAAGGAGAGGAAGCTAAGCCACAAGCTGGATCGCTCTGTGGCCACCACAGCTGCCGCCACCCGACCCGACCTGGGTCACCTGGCAGTGCCTGCTGGCAGTGGCTTCTGTCTCTCCCCATTTCTGTTGCTCTTTCTTGCTTCCTTTCTCCCTCCTTCTTCTTCTTTCTTGGGGATTGTTTTGGTTCTGAAGAGGAAGGCACCTGATCTTGCTTCTAACATTACAAAGGAGATTAAAAATACCACCGAGAAATACCCTATGGTGATTCTGGAGCTTAGAAGAGGCAAAATAACCTGTTTTTTCTGTCCCTTCTGGGAAAGATGCTTCCCTTGGAATGGGAGAGGGTTAGAAAGGATACACTCAGTCCTAAGGCCATGAGTGGGTATTCTGAGACCAACATTCCCCCATGTCAGGTTGTTTTATCCCTCATTCCCTGCTCCTCTGCTTTGTCTTACTTTATTCTCTCCTCCTTTCTCCGTTCATCACTGTCTCAGCTCATTTCTTCTTATGAGGAAAGTATAAACCATCTAAGGTGTCAGATGGAAAACCATTTCAAATCTTCTTTGGAGAAAGCGGGATTCAAATGTAAAAACAAATTAACATGCCAAGAGGTCCTCTCAGGGTAGTGGGACCTGAATCCAGTGGATGGTGGCCCTTCCCCAGGAGGGCAGTGACACTGTCTACTCCCCTCACACTGCAGCCTGGGTCAAAGTCATCACTGATGCATTCTCAAAACATCTTTGGTCACTCCCTCTTTCTACCCTATTCACTCCTCCCCAGCCATCTTCCCTTCTAAAGTTCAGGAATCTGTTTTTCCCATTCCGTTCCCCGCACCACCTCCCTGGGCCCTCATCCACGTTCCTTGGGCACCGCTGACCCAGCCTCCTTGCCAACATTCCTTCTTTCTTCCGATGTTCCCCAGATTGATGACAGGTGAAGATTTCCCCAAACACCAATTTCTTTAATGTCATCCCTGCCAGAACACCTCCACTGGCTTCCATAGGGTCCAGGATCAAGTCCAGATTCTGTCTTGTCTACATTCTGGCTCTAAACTTACTTTCCTAGACATTAACAATAAGAGATACTTTTAAAGCTACTGTTTATGGGCCACTTACTACACATTGGGCCCTGTGTTAAGCATTTTATCGGAGCTGGTTCTTACAAGAGTCCTATGAAGTCCCACGTTTGCACCTCACAGATGAGAATGAGGCCCTCAGAGATGACGTCACTGTGAAGAAGACTGCACAGCAAGTCAGTGGTAAGTGGTGGGCTCAGATCTGATGGTTTCAAAAGCAATGCTCTAGGATATCCCTCTCCTGGCTCCTTCTGTCTGAACAGGCATCCCACACTATAGCCAACTGGGCAGCCATAGATCACCTCCTCCCAAACCCAGTCTGCTGTGGAGAATGGACCCTGGGAAACCCTCAAAGCACATTAGTTGAAAATTCTCAGTCCAGGTAGAAAACAGGGTGAATAGAGAAGACACACAGATGGGGAGCTTCTTGTGGATGGGCGGGTTGGCAATGAACCCAGGCCTGCTGCATTTGCAGGGTGAGAGAGGGCAGAGGGCTTCGAGCTGGCTGCATTCATTGGAGGCCTATGCCTGTCGACTCCCTCCTACAGCAGCCCCTTTCTCTGTCCTTCCTCCTTATTCACCCCTGCATCCCTCATGAAGCTCCATTCCTGGGCTGAGTTCTCTAAATGTCCAAACCCAAGAGTACTCAGACCAGACACTGGATTCTGATTCCTTCCATCTCCCTGCTGTTTTGCTGTAGAAAGATGGAGGAGGGAGCAAACTCACAGGGTCACTTCACGATCTTTCTTTCCCTTGCTGAAGACATAAAGATCTCAGAGGCCCCATATTCAGATGAAACACTTTATGGTCAGTCTCTTCCACTCTGACTTCTACAAATTAAAGAAGTAAAGGTAGGAAAGGGACCTTAAGACACCAGCATGTCCAGCTCTCTTACTCTACAGATGAGGAAATTGGAGCCTAGAGAGAAATACTTGTCCAAGGTCATCCAGTAAAAAGTGGTGGATCCCATGCAAGACCACAAGTCCCGTGTCCCAAGCACGGGGCTCTTTCCCTCTCTCAGCAGCATTGCAGAGACAACTAAACACACCAACTGTCATGTGTCATGGTTCAGTGTTCACTGGTTTCTCAAGGGTAAGATGAGACACAAGAGCGACTCTTTCCACATCTTTTTTTAGTCATCAGTAGGAGTGAGGAACACCTGGCCAGCCAAGCCAGGTACTAGGAGAGCTAAACGACATGCAGAGGGAAAGCCTGGGCTGAGCCAGAATAGGCACAACTGGCCGGCACAGCCCTTCTGGCTGGGGAGACAATGCTCTTCATTTTGGCAAGGTCCCTGAGAGTCTTGATTTCCTGGGGTCTCTGATGCACTCATCGGATTAAATTTTAAAACATACACCAAGGGCTACACATTAGGAAAATGCACAAATTCCTTCCTCTAGGGGCCAGTCATCTTTCCATTGCCGCGTCCTGAAGTACCTGCTCTGCTCAGGACATGCCAAAGATAGCTCACCCTTCCATATCTTCACATGCTTCTTTTGCTAGTCCCTCTGCTGGGAACATTTTCTTCCTCTTTAACTGGCAAACTTGTACTTGACTTTGAAGAGGAAGTTTAAATGCCTGTTCCTTTTCATAGCCTCCCCTGGCCCTTTCCTGCTCTCCCTCATTCTGTCTTCCATAGAACTCTGTGCGTGGCACCTCCTTGGCCCTTTCTGAGTTCAATTCTAGCTATTTGTTAATATGTTTTCTCTCTATGGCTATATTGAGACTCTCTCAAGGACAGTAGCTCAGTCATATTCATCTATGTACCCTGAGTAGCCAGCTCAGTTCCTGGAACATAGAGGGAACAAAAGAATAACCAGCTTAAACTAAAAAGAAATGCATCCGCTTAAGGAAAACTTTGCTCCAAATTCCCAAGTGGAACGGTCAGTGAAGGCTTGCTTTTTTATCTAAGCATCTAGTGAAGGCCCCCAACCAGACAGTTTCCATTATAGATAAATGATAAAGGATCATTTGACAAGCTGCTGCCAAGGAGCAAAGCTCCACACATGTCGAATGCATGCACGCACGCACGCGCGTCCACACACACAGACACACACGCTGGAAAGGAACTGTGCTCTAAGGCAAGGTGCAGCAAAGAAGATAAGATCACCATGCTGCAAAAGAAGGTAAGCCACGTGACGATGTGGGTAACCCCAGCATAAATGACACCCTCGGCAAGGCCCAGCTTCAATCTAACCACATCATCTTTTCATGAAACAGACATGAAAAAGTACAAGTAAAACAATTACAAAAAGGGTGGTTTAATGCCTTCTTGTCTCGATGGTATCAAAGCTACTGACTCCAGCACTACACTCGGGAAGCAATTCTCTGAGATAAAGAGATGAACTATCTATTTAAGAGACTGGGCAGGAAGTCAAGGTAAGTGGGCAACACATAACGAAACGGTTTGTGGCCAATGAGCCATCTAAGCAAAAGAGTCCCTGGGTGGCATCAGTTGTATAAGCGAAGGAAACCAAACCGACCCTTTCTTAAAGTGAAGACTTTGTGGGTGCCTCTGTGTGTGTGTGTGTGTGTGTGTGTGTGTGTGTGTGTGAGAGAGAGAGAGAGAGAGAGAGAGAGAGAGAGAGAGAGAGAGAGAGAGAGGTGTGTTCACTAAACATTATGGCTAAAGTGAAATTCACAGCTCCCCCAGCTGTGGCTGACACTGGTATAAAATGAAAAGGTTGAAAAGGTGAGACTAGTTGTCAAACAGCAGCTTGGAGTCCCTGCCCACTGGCTCCACCTGCTGTGTGAAGGCTGACTGGCTGAGGGGCCACGACTGCACGCACACATTGAGACCTCACTGACTGATCAGCCTATCCCAGGAAGAGACTGAGTATCAGCACCCTGCTATTCTGGTATGGTTAGACTGTCATTTCTCTGAGCCACAGATGATGGGCTTTTCTATCTGATGCTTTGCTCATGTCTCATCCATGTTTTCGTGCAGCGTGATTTCTCTATCAATCTTCACCATTTTTATTCCCCTCACTATCTTCAGATGATTCTTAAGGTCCTCAGAACTAGAGTGATATCTGGGTTGTCCTCAGCAGGTGTAGATCCCAGACATTACAGGCTCAAAGACACGCTGCTGAATCTCAGCTCTGGCATCAGTCAAGGCTCTTTGATTATGGTTACATCGCTGACCCTAAACCTTAGCTTATGTACATTGGGATTAACAGAAGCCATCTCTTAGTTAAGTCTGCTTTAGAAATAAGAGCTAATTCACATAAAGCATTTAATGCAATCAGCATAAAGTCAGACATCACTACAGGGACCTGTTATCACCACGGGCATTGTCTGTTTCAACTATCACAATTTTGTGAAGTGGATCCTGAGGTCCAGAGAGGTAAAGTGAGTTGTCCTCAGCAAGTGAGTCTTTGGTAATCCGGTAGCTATTGTCTCTGCCAGAGAATGACTAAACCAGAGGTGGCAGTCCTCTGTAAGTGGCTGAGTTCATGGGAGAGTTGAGGTCTCCCTGTTCCCGGGACAGACCTTGACACAGTATGCCACATTGATGCTATGTACTATTACTTATCACTGCATACTTTTGTTTGTTTTTTTAAACAATCAGTTCTTAAGCCCCTGGAAAGTAGAAACTTGGTGCTTCCTAAGTCTCCCTAAAGAGTACAGCACTTCATAGAAACTGGATAAATATCTGTTAATCAGTTGATTTCAAAGATCATTGCTAAGTTTCAAAGAAGCAGATTTCTGAACCATGGCTGCTTCTCCCCCACACCTTCACAACTCTAAAATTTTGGACAATGCATCCATAAAGGACTTGTGCTAATGTGTTATCTGAGGGAAACATTCCATTCCTTTGTAGAATGCAGATCTAGATTGCTCCAGCTTATGGGAACACTAACTAGAGTCACTGGTAATTTGACTGATGCTCTAATGCCCAAGGCCCTCACAGAAGGCACCTTTGTCCTTGCACATGGAAGCTTTTGTTACTATATATCAAAATGGTCAAGTTGCCCTTTGATGGGGAGGCTTATACACATAGCCTTGACACCAGGGTTGAGATGCCTGCCCACAGAATCCAACAACCAAAGGAAACTCTGTGCCAGTCTTTCTCCTAGAAGCTGTGGGTCTAGAGTGTGCTGTACAGTGCTGGTTCTAAACAGGATATTCTAATAAACAATGTGTTATTTTTATTGCCTTGTGCAGTATTAAATAGCTTCTCATAAGCTAGCCTTTATGCAACCCACCATGACCTAAATGTTTAATTCAGATCTTTATTTTCTGTTTCATAAGTCCTTTTAATATCACTATAGAAATCTAAAAGGATGTACATGATGTTCTCTTGGTACTGAGCTTTTGGGACTGGACTTTTGTGGTTAATATCAGGGTCACAGCAAGAGCTGACGAAAGCATGTACATAACTTGGAAGTGCCTGGGATCTACTTCTTACCTTAGCAACAGAATCCCTCTCATTGTTTTGTGGAATTTTTGTAATTCTTGACCTCTACCCTTGATTTCAGTTATACTGGTATAATGAGTTGAATAAATGGCTCTGCCTATAAAGATATGGAAAAAATCTGGCTTTGGCTAAATTTCCTGTAGGAGAATAAAGATGTGAAGGGTGAGCACAGAAGTGATCTTAAACATCAATCAAGTGGACAGAGATAGGATGCTTCTTGGGTGTTCCAGCCAAGAAAAGGTCCAATAGGGTCTGGAATTGAGCCTTGTTAGCCCCACCAGGAGATACTCCTTTCTAGAATCTCTTGGTTCACCTTCTACTTCCTGTGACTTAACTCAGAGCCTCCAAAGATGGAGATAGCTAATGGGAGTGACAGTTGGCCCATATTCTTTGTGACACCGTTCTGTTGACTATTTTCTCAAGTATTCCTGAGTAGACTCTTTACAGTACGCTGAGAACAGTGTCTAGTCATGTACTCTCCAAAATGGCAGCTATCCACCACATGTGGCAATTGAGCAAATGATGAAATCTACTTAGTCCTAATTGTAATGTGCTTGAGGCATGAGACAGACATACAGTAGGTATAGATGATGTGGCACTAAACAAAAAGAAGGTAAAAATAAGTCATAAAAGGGCTTTTATATTGAATATATGCTGAAATAAAAATACTTCAGACACAATGGGGTAAGTGTAATATTTCATTAAGATTAATTTCTCCTGTTTCTTTTCACTTTTAAAATGTGGCTACTGGAACATTTAAAATGACAAATGTAGCTTACATATTTCTAAAAGACAGGACTGCTTTAGACAATTACAAGAGAAATAGTTTCCACTTAGGTATAGATTAGGCCAGTGGAAACACAACTCTGGGGTCCTCTGCTCTCTCCCCATCACCATCAGAATGAAATCAGTGCTGCTCCTCCGACCCCTAGTGCTGAGATTTCTGGGCCCTTCTATCTCCCTAACCCCTCTACTCACTTCAGACATGCTGCCATCTTGCGCAGAAGCTCTAGGCTTGTGTCAGACCCAGGATCTTAGCAGGTTATTCCCCTCATTTGGGTCTCACAGACATCAACTTCTCTGGGAGGCAGCACCTATAGGTAGGCAGAATATTGTCCCCCTAAAGATGTCTACCTCCCACACACCTGCCATCCCCTGGGACCTGTGGATATGCTGCCTTATGTAGCAAAAGAGTATTTCCAAATATAACTAATAGTTTGAGATGAGTAAATTATCCTGGATTATCCAAGTAGGCTATCATATCTACTGTGATCACAAGAGTCCTTATGAGGAAAAAAAGAGGGAGATAAGAAAACCAGAGCCAGAGAAGATGTGGTGACAGAAACAGAGGCTGGAGAGATATAGGGCTATAAACCAAGGAAGGCAGCTGGCCTCCAGAAGCTACAAAATGCAAAGAGAGGAATTCCTCCCTAAAGCCTCCAGGACTTCAAGGAACAAAAGTCTACCGGGTCATTTGAGACTTCTGACCTCCAGAACTACAAGAAAATAAATTTGGTATGTTCTAATCTGAAACATCTGAGGCAATTTGTTATATCAGCAATAAGAAAATAATACATCTCCTCATCTGAGACTATACCACTCAATTCCCAGTTCTTCTATTCCAGCTTTCTAGGTTAATCTTTCTGAGTCTTTTACTCCTATCATGCAGCATCTAATTAGATGTTTGTTTGCTGGTTTTCTGTCTCTTCTAATCAGGATGTGAGCTTCCTGAGGGCAGAGACCTCCTGCGTCATGTGTATCTGTAGGTACTCTGCTTTTGAACCTGACACATCATAAATGCTCATTAGTATGAATAAATAATTGAATGAGTGGATGGATGGATAAAATTTGGTTATTTGAAAGATTTACTTTTAAGCAATTGAATATCAGTTGCAAACTTTTAGAGAAAAAGTATACCCCATTGGCAGACACTGGAGTGTACTTACTATATACCGCAATGCTGCTGCTGAGATAAAACAAATTTAATGATCCTCCTGGAGTCACTGTAAAGAGGGAAGCATAAATACATGATAAAATGATGGTCAAAGTGGGGTGTTAAATTGTTGGGGCATTAGCTGTGGGCAGTAATGTGCTGGTAAATCAGCTCTCAAAATAGCAAAAGCAAAGGCCTTATTTGTAGTGTTTGAAAATTTCTGTGGCATAAATACTCCTACCATGGTTGATTTCAAGATACCATTGTGATGTTTCTGAATGTGGAGTTGGAAAAAGATACACACAAGAGGGTTCTTATTGAGAAAGTGGGAGTTTTGGCTGGACCTAGGAGAATAGTCGGGTATAGACAGCCTATGGAGATGGAAGAAGCATGCTACACACAAAGGCAAGAATCTCTTCAGGGCTGGTAAGTGAGGTCTCAATGGTCCTTAACCCCAGTGGGTTTCTTGTCCTTGACACAGAAATAAGCAACTAACTGGAAGTCAACATGAAGCGGGCTGCCTGGAGAGATGCAGAAGCAGAGAGCTTGAGGATGAAAACTTGAGAACTTGCCATGAAGATCCTGATGATTTTCTGTCCTAGCTCTCATTGTAACTAGCTGGAGGCTCATTGTAACTAGCTAAAAATGGAGGCTACCAAAGCCCAGAGAGGAGTAGTGATCAGTCTGCCTTCACTAGGCTGTCACAGGGGACCCCGGCCTGAGCCCAGGCTGATGCCCCCGCTCATTCTGCTTCTCAAACATTTAGAATCTATACAACATGCAGTTCCCCAACAAGCTCATCATAAAGATGAGCCAGAGGCAAAGTTGGAGCAACCCTCTTAATTCTTAAAATATCCCTCCCTGACATTCCTATCCTCATCCACGAGTCACCCCAATAATTAGTAAGCCTGGGAGATGAATCCTGAGGATCAGAGTGGTAGGGAAGATACTGGCCTGGTGTGTAGGAGGGAGGAAGAGTCAGATGGCTTCTGGATTTGAATCCTGACTCCACCATTTCCTAGATGAGTGACACAGGAGAGGTCACCTGACCTCTCTAGACTTTGGGTTCCTCTTCTCTAAAATGGGAATAATAATGATTTCCTCCTCAGAACGGTTTGGGAAAATTACATGATACACAAATGATGCCAGCACCATCCATGCCTGCTGCAAAGTAAGTGCTCAATCCATGCGTACAAGGACGGTGATAATCCTGCTTTTCCCTCCTCAGGTCGTGACAGACAGCAGCAAAGCTAATTTTCCAGCATGCCTCTTCTTGCCATCCATAGCCACCTGTCTGTTATCTTGTGCTGAGCAGGGAACGGTCTAAGGAGACAGACACCTGGTTCAGCAGCCTCCCAGGCCCACACCTCCTTGTTGATCATTTTAAGGGCATATGTTTGTGGGGCTACAGTGTGAGATGTTTTCCCTGCTTTGGGCGTGTTTCAATGAGGGACAAAGATGAGGCCATTATGTGAACACAGTGGCAACAATGAAAACAAGACTGCTTTCTGAAAAGCACCATAAAGCTTTATTTTGCCTGAATGGCCATTATTTTCATTCTTTTTCCCCTACACAAAGCACCAGAGAGCATTTCATTCAGTCTGTTGCTGAGTGAGTGGGTGGGAAGATGCCCAACAGACAAAAGAGGTAACGCATTGCTGTTGCCAGGTCTCTTGTTAAGCACTTCGTGAGGTGGACCAAGCTTCCCCACCAGCACTACTGCTTGAATCATCAGGAACAACAATGTACCTGGCTAGGTAGACATAAAAACCCTACATAATCTTTGACATGGTTACATGGTGATTTACGAGCAGAAGCGCAATTTCAAGTCAATGGAACAAAAAAGCACAGTTGTTCTTCTAGGACCCTGGCACCTTGTTGTCCCCTTCCACAATCTTAGACGTCAATCCCGCTGCCTTGGAAATGCCGTGCCACCTGCCCCCCACCCCCCGCCCTAGGAGGAGGGCATGATTGCTCTATTCCTGTGACACACCAGGACATGAGTGAAAAGCTCAGCTGGGCAGCTGTGTGGCTGAAGAGGGAAGCAAGATTGAGGTTCTGGGTGTTCTAGGATGCAGACTGTCCAAATCACAGAATGCAAAGGAAGAGGAAACCATTATCTTTTATTCTGAGTTTTCTGAAAATAAAAAATGTAAATTTGAATGAGGGAAAGCAGTAAACCTTGCCACTAAATTGTCTATTAGTAAGGATAATTCAGTGTTTGTGTGTGTGTGTGTGTGATTTTTTCCCCCAAACTTGTTTTATCCCCTCCATCTTTTGTCACGAGGTCACTCTGCCAACTCCATCTAAGTTCTGAGAACTTCCTTCTTAGGTATCACTGGGCAGTTCTGAGGAAGGAGGAAGTATCTCCTGATGAAGTCTCAGCTCCCTCAGGGCCAGGACCTGGCTGTCATGTTTCCCAGAGAGCCTCCCCAGGGCCCATCTGTGACCACACCAGGGAGTGTTTCTGAGTGATCTGAGGAACAAGTGACACTACTGTGGCATTTTCCCAATCACACTGTCTTTGGGTCCTGTCAGGGGACACTTGCTCTGGCTAGATGCCATTGCTTGAACCTCAGTGTAATGTCCCTACATGACTCAGCCAGAAGAAATGTCATGTTTAGGAGCACTAACATGGGTGATCTTGAATATACAAAATGCTTCTGATGCAGGGTGATGCAGGGGAAAGGTAGTCCATGTGTGGGGTCTCCAGGAACCTACTGTTATACATGCCCTGAGCCTCTACTGTCCCCTCCCCAACAGGTATTCAGTGGATGGCATCTTGTCTTAACATATGGCAGCTGCACGGTAGTGTGTCTCCCCTGCTCAATGACTGTGTGTGACCCTTGCCCCATATAACACTCCAGTCCTCTTTCTAGAATGACTCCTAACTTGCGGGTTTGTCTTGAGGATTAAGTGAAACCATATGTAAAGCAGCTACCACAGGGCCTGGCACACAGGAGGTGCTTATAAATTTTCGTGGCCAGTTTGTCTTTGATAAGTAGTGGGGGGAAAAAAAGGCTTGAGGAAACACGATGAAAATGCAGAAAAAATTTGGACGTTATAGAAGTGGCGAACGATAGAGAACTAAATAGAACAAAGAACAGGATCTTTGGAATGAACTGGCCAGGGCTATCCGCAGCACAGAAGGGAACGAAGGCTGCTGAGTGAGTCCTTAGCAAACAGTAGCTCAGAGAACACACGTCTGAGATGGCACTGGAAGAAATGGCTTACAGGGCTATAGTTCCATATGGTCAACAATGAAACATGCCATTTGAAAAAAAGTCCAAGTGCCAGATTCATCTGGCGGTAAAATGAAAATGAGAAAGAAGTATGGGCTGGGCCAGGTGGGACAAAGGCCCTCTTCTGCTAAGGGCATCTTCCCCTGAAAGGTCTCTTGTAATATCCCTTGGGTCTATAACTGTGACAATTACTAATGACCCCCAGTTTGGTGCTGAGAGCATTCCTTTATGATAAGAGTCAGCCAGACACAATCTTTCTACTCAGAGTTCAGGGTGGGGGAGAACCAGGCAGATTCACACCGGTACATGCTTCCAATTAAAAATACAGACAGAGGCAAAGCAAAATGAATGTCACAGAAATGAAAGTGCTGCCACCCACTCTTGGCCTAAAGGTCACTGTGCCACAGCCTTGGTCATTATCTCCAGCCGCAAAGGTCAGGGGTCTGTCTGCATTTGCTGGGGAGTATGCAGGCTTTCATAAGGCCTCAGAATGACTGTTGCTCTGACACCAAAATCAGCAATAAGCTCTCAGTGGAAGATGATAATAGAGAAATGGAGTGACTGTAACCTTTTCCGCCATCTCTCTTGTCGGCTCCATGGAGCAGAGTCACAAGGCAGAAAACGAGAAGTTTCCACATTCTACAAAAGACTACAAGACTGCTGGCTTAATTGGGTGCGTAACAAATGGCTATACTATTGCCAACAAGAAGACATCAAAGAGGAAGGAGAAAGCAGCGATTAAAACATCTCATGACATGGCCTTGGATTTGGAAACTGGCTCACAATATACCTGGACCAGCCTTGAAAGAAGAATGAAGAGAGTTAGCCATGTGATTACACGAAAATTCTAGTCACTGGGGTCCAGCATGGCCACTGTTCCACTATCAAATTTGTTGAATTTTAGAATGATTTCAATATAGAACTGGGAGGACACTGGACTTGGAGTCAGATAGACCTGCAATCAAATCTCAACAGTCCAAGTTGGATGAGGATATTATGTAATCATTTTTCATCTTTGTACTATGGTTCCATATTTTCCCTCCTCTGGAAGTGGAATGATTTTAATATCTACTATATAAGATTCAATGTGACAAAAAATGAAAAAATGTTCTTTACAAATTATCAGGTGCAATATAAATACAAACACAAACATTATAATACTACTAATAGCCAGCAATAATATCTACTCTGATGTAACCTCTATTTCTACTCACTCTGAGGGAATGTTTTCTTGTATCAAAACTTCTAAGGAAGAAGTTTTTTTGGAGGGGTGTGGGGTGGGTTTGGTACTAGGGATTGAATCCAGAGGTACTCTACCACTGAGTTATATCCACAGTCCTTTTTATTTTTATTTTGAGACCAGGCCTCACTAAGTTGCTGAGGCTGACCTCAAACTTGAAATTCTCCTGCCACAGTTTTCCCAGACCCTGGGATTAGAGGCATGTGCCCTTATACCAGGTAGGTAGTTTTTTTTTTTTTTTTTTTTTTTTTTTTTCTGTTGTTCATGAACAGAATCTGCAGAATGCTAAACACAGAACTTTCTAAGTGGGATGATACAAAAACACTAGAAGAAAATAAACTAAGGCACACAGTAGTATATGAACATATGGCTGAATACGGTCTTTAGTGGGTATCAAAAACATAATTAGCAATTTGCAGCACTTTGACTAAACTTCCTAGAAACAAAAACACATAAATAACAAATACTTATGATAATTATCCCTAAAAACATTTTAATATTAGGATGTGATATCAGTCCCTTCACTAAAAAGGCATTTGGCATTTTTCAATTACTTCAGTCATGGAGAATTTGATGCTTAAACCTGCCAAGTAGAGGGGATGAAGCAGAAATGATAGTTTCTTAGTTCAAAATATTCATCCCCTTCCTTTCCAGAAGGAAACCAATTATAGCATCAATGATAGCCCAAAGTTGAGAATCCTTCAAATTAGCACAAAGTGTTTAACTTCTGGGTTTGCCCCTGGTAAGTACATCTAGAGAAGATGCTGGTAGTAGTTTTGAGCATTACACAGCAATTCAAAGTTGTTGACTCAGGCTCAGAGGCTGGGTCAAGCGTATGATCATGTTTGTTGGTGTGGCTGACCCCATGGACAGTGCTCCGGCACCGTTTGCTTTATGAGAATCTGCGTGTAACTCCTTCATAAGCATGGCTATTTGTTAAGATGTGGGCGAAATCTATACTTTTAAGTTTCCTGGAGCACTGGGTATCAAAGGAATGAGACATCTCCTGGCCTTTCAAGTTGTAAACCAGAGAGAGAGAGACTCAGTGTAGCAGGGCAGCTAAAGCATAGAATCACCTTTTACGGTAATATGGAAACCACAAGACAGATTGGTACAGGCGCCTGCATAACTTCTGACTCATTCCCCAGGTGCTGTTCCTCTCTGGCTACAAGGAGCCATGTTGAGGAGATAAGTGATCCTAGTCATGGGCAAGATTTTCCTTTGAAATATATGGATCCTCTATCTCCTCTAGACTTAAGGTCTTGGTGCTTTCATTAAATTTTGTAATGGGTCTTCTCCAAAGGAAGGAGGACAAGGGCAGACACAGAAGCAGTTTGTCTGAGTGTATTTGGCCATGGGTCTCCCATTGTGCAGGTAGAATTCAACTCTGGTCCTCGAGAAGTGTGTGGTGTCCTACCCTTTTTTGCTCACTCTTTTGCAATTATCTTATAAATAATTTGTTCATGACTAAATTGAACACTAAGTAAAATGCAAATTTCTGAACTAAAGTCATAGACACTGCATAAGGAATTATGATGAAAGGTCTGAGAATCTAAGCTTTCAGCAAAATCAAAGATTCCTCAATAGTAAGGAATTTAATTTCCCATCGTCATGGTGATTCTTCCTCACCAACAGCAGATCTGAACAGGCCTGAACAGCATCACCACCAACTGGTTGGAGAAAGAGGAAACAAACCTGAGAAATGAGGGAGAAAAGCCCCAGGAAAATTAACCTTCCTTATTTGAGGTCACTATTAAGAGTGCTTTGTTTGTCAAGGACAAAGCTTTCCAAATGCTTCCCACTACTCAATACTTTAATTTACTTCCTCCCCACCCCCACCTACAATAACACCCAATGGCACACCCTTTGGCCAGGCTTTCCTTTCACCAGCCAGTCACCTGTTATGATTTGAGATCTGGCAGCAGATCCCCTAAACAGAATCTCTTGGGGTGAGGTCCATCACTGATCATAGAATTGATGACTTTTGTAGAACTGGAAGGATATTTAGATATTATCAAAATATTAGCAGGATGCACCAGACGTTGGAGAAGTCACTAATGCAAATTAATCAATACTTTTACAACTTGGAAAAAAAAAACACACACAAAATTTTACATTGTGTGGGGGAGACAAGGGTCAGGGGAAGAGTAAGGCATAGAGTGTGAAGAGGGACAAGTCCTGGAAACTGCAAGTTAACTTCAAACAGAGAAAGAGAGGAAGTGCTGCCTCTTTTCTAGTCAGTCAGAGAACTCTTCCTTTGCAAGTGGAGATTTCAATGTCATTTCAGAGGTGGAACTTGTCCCATCAGAGGAGTGTGAGAATAAGGGAAGAGAGGAGCAAGGGATGTTGTTGTGGCTCCAGACTTGCTCAGAGGAGAGATCAGGTACCTGGATAATGCAGAGCAAGTCTATCAAAAGAGGAAGGAAGAGGAATAATGGGAGAGCACCAGAAACATAAAGAAAATCTTGTTCCTAAATTATATAAAGAATACTGAAAGGATGAATGCAGATAAAGCTATTATAGCTCCATCCACTCACTCATTCTTCATTCAGTAAACATTAGGGGGATGAATGATATGTTCTTAGTGCTGCTAGGGCATTTGCAGGTTGGTGGGCCAGCCAGAAAAAATAATTGGAGACATTTTCGGTATGATGGAACAAAGGCTATGGTGGATAGAAATTCAGGAACAAATGATAAAAGCACAAGTACAGCTAGAACAGGTCAGGGAAAGCTTTCTAGAAAGTGTGGCATCTTTGAGGCTTGCAGGGAGACAGTGAGCAGAGATATAAACCACAGGGGAGCTATTCAGGATGGGATGTTACCATGGAGAAGGAAATTGTTGCTCATGCACCCAAAATGGAAGTCCAGTTGACACTCTGCATCTGTGAGTTCAGCATTCACAGAGTCAACCAACTGAGTATCAATAATGTTTTTAGAGCAGTGTGTCTGTGTTGAACGTATATACTTTTTTCTTATAATTCTCCGAATAACCCAGTATAATAACTATTTACACATAATTTCCATTTTATTAGGTATTATAAGTAATCTAGAGATGATTTAAAGTATAAGAGAGTATATGCATAGCTTATATGCAAATACTATGCCATTTCATAGTGGAGATTGAGCATCCACAGATTTTGCTATCTCCAGGGGATTCTGAAACGACACCCCCATGGACAACTGGGACACCAACGGCCTAGTGTAAAGGTATCACAAGTGAGTTTTCACGCTTTTCACTTTGAACAGTCGTCTACACAACACAAAGTGCCAGGCTTTGGAACACAACCAGAAGTTCACATTAGCTAAAACTCCCTGCTGCCACTTTCCGGGTATTTCTCACCAAAGGTATGCCCATCCCTTTCCCATACAAACAGAGAAACTAAGCTGGCATCAAGACCCACCATGGGAGCATGCGGCCAATTTAGAAGGTCTGCCTGGCTGCCACACACACCCTGCATATGTAATGGCACACAGGGGCCATCATTCCTCCACCAATCACAGTAGTGTGACAAATAGTGTGTTGACAACTGCGGCACATCACTTGGAGTTCGACATGATTAAGCAAAATGATTAGCACTGAATAGGAACTGGAAGCAAAGAACCCTGGTTTTAGAGACAAAATTACAGGATCACAGGATATAAGAGCTGGGAGGGGGTTTTACAGATCACAGACAGTTACCTCCATTTCAGAGATGAGAAAATATGGCCAAGAGAAGTGATGAGAAGGCAGAAAGGACTGAGGGACAGACAGCCGCACAGCATTGGGTCCTTGTCAGAGATGACTCTGAGATCATACAGAGGGGTTTGCATGCCAAGTCTGAAATTCACTGACCTCAAGAAAGTGCTTAGCTCCTCTGAGCCTCTGTGCCCTCTTTGAAGACTGGGTCGCTGTGAGGCTTATTTGAAGATCATTTCTTGGCCTGCTGATAGTCACTGCCCAATTTTACTGTGTAGAGTCAGAATATTGGGTTCTTATCCTTGTTCCACCACTTAGGAGCCCTAGTTCTCTAGGTCTCAGATTTTCCAGTGGCAAAATGCTACTGCACTTGCCCTGATTACTTACTAGGACTGGTGAAGGACTTGAAAGTGAGAGTGGTACAAATTTCTGAGCAAGTTTTTGTTATTCCTATTATGGCAAGACATGCTCTGGGCCTCCCTGCCAGTTAGTGGCAGGGTTGAGACAAGACACACAGTGAAAGACAAAGACAAGGTAAATCATCTTGCAGGCAATCATCGGACTGTGGTGTTTGGACGCTCTCAGTTCAGATGAGAAAGTGTGATGTGAGGGAGGATCTGTAATCCATTTAAAGGTGAAGGGTCTCATTTGTGGGCAAAAGGGACAGTAGGGATGGGGTGATGCAGGGTGCACAGCAGGAAGGAGAGGAAAAAAAAAAACCTGGGAAAATAGAGCCATCGGCCTGAGTTTTTCATTTTGAGTTTTAGATTTGATCATAAGGAAGGGAGAAAGTATACCAAAAAAAGAAAAGAAAAGAAAAGAAAAAAAGCAAATGTACAGGCCCCAATTTGGACTATATACAAGAAATAAAAGACAGAGTTGCAAGAAGCTGGGAGCACGGCTGTGCTGGCTCTGCACAGCTCAGGCCAGCTCTTCATGCCCTCAGCTCACTGCTTCTCCTGACTCCATGACACAAATGCTCTAATTACATCGTGCAGCAGGAAGAAGGCCTGGTGCCTGTGTATGTAAGCGCTGCTGACTTTCTGCAAGAATGCTTGGTGCTTTCATACATCCCATTATTTTTCTTCTAGGGGATTGGGAATGAACTGGGCGATTTCTTAGGTGTCTGCCCAACAGAAAGGTGTAGAGTTTCTGCTTGGTTTCTCTTTCAGCCAGGGCTCTGGCCTCTGCAGGAAATACTCTTTTCTGACTTCCTTTCTTGTTCGCCTCCTCCTTATCTCTAAGTAAGTCCTGGTTCAGGCCTCCCCCAGGTGCCACTCGCCCGAGTCCTTATCTTGGAGTAACTGTGGAGTGGTTACTGTCTGTCTCCCCACCAAGACGTCCCCAAGAGTAGTAGGCTGTCTTCTTCAGGCGTTCACCCATGGTGCTCCCTCCTGGGCATGACGCTTTGCTAACTCAGATGTTCTTTAAGGCCCAGCCGTGTCAGCACCACCTGAGACCTTGTGAGAACAGCAGAATCTCAGGCAGCACCCCAGACCTACTGAATCTAAAATTTCCTTTTGATGAGATTCCCAGGTGAATTGTTGCCACACTGAAGTTTAAGACTCATTGGAATAGGGTGCATTAGGAAAACTGAACCAATGTTTGTGGAATTTACCTGATGAATCCAGTTATTCCTGCTAAATTTACTTCTCCAGGAGGACCAAGCAAATGGGTTGAGAAAATGCAAAAACTCCAACCCTCTCTCCTCAGCTCTGCAGTGGGTCCCTACATGACTCCTCAGAGCTCAGAGACCTGTTTCCATGTGCTCACCACCTATACCTATAGCTTTCAAAGAAACCACAGCCTGGACCTGGAACAGAAATGGACAGGCCAAAATGCCCTAGGACATTTCATTGAAATGTGGCTGGCCTGATGGGAACCTGGCAGGAACAGAAATGTCAGGAGTCTTCCCTCTTGAGGTTTCGAGCTTTGTGTTGCAAATTCAATAGTACACATTGAGATCAGATGAGTCAAGTTTAGATAACCATCCAAACCTTTAGATGGGTAATGAAACCAAATCTGCATTCTCAAACCATTCCAAATGTGTTGATCAGTAGTTTTAGTTTGTTGTATAACCCAATCCAAGAGAGTATAGTCATTTCTCTAATAGCAGATGCATCATTTGCTCATCAGTGGAAAATCTAAGTGTACATGATATGGCTAAAAGTTACAGGAAACTTGACACCTTTGAGGTCATGCCAAACTCAAGCTTCAAATAATAAAGGCTCTCAGTCAAGCTGCTTAGGAAAATAAAGGGTATTTAATCCCATGTCCAGTATAAACAGAACTGCAATACATTGTCCCTTTAAAATGGCTGAATTCTTTGGAAAAGTGTTAAGGAAAACAATAATCTGAGCAATACTTTGCTCCAGAGGACTATAACTCAACTACAGGTACAGCAAATAGCAACCCACAGCCAGGAACCAGTAAAATCCAAGGGAGTAAAACCGAAATCTTCAGCTATGTCTGCTAAATTCCCTAAAATTGTGATATGCCAAGTATTGGTCATTAGTTTTAGTGTTATCTAAGTATAAAATCCTAAAACGTCTGCTATACACATCAAAACAACTTGATGTGCAAGTTTTGGGGGCACCTATGTGCTAGGAGAAGTGTTGGGTCTTAAGGATTCAATTAGGAATTCCCCTTTATTTTCCCTTACTGCCTTTCTCTTTTCAGGTATTTAGTGAACATCTACTATGTCCCAGAAACTGTGTTAGGCCTGAGGCAGGACAGTCTTTTTCCTCAAGCCCCTTGATTTCCGATTGAAAGTGACAGATACATCAACCAATGACATGATGAGCACACAGTTTGTAGGGTTATCTTCATTGATCATGCCCCAACTAAATCTCCCCAAAAGACCTTTTGGCCATTACTGTGGATGTCAACAATAAAACTAGATCTTAAAGACACCATTCATGATACTATATCCTTATTGGATTAGAAAATGCACAAGGCAATCACATGTAGATCACAGATGATAAAGTGTACCCATCTACTAAGTAAGCAAGATAGTAGAGGTGGATTAATGTCAATCACACATTTCAGGAAAAATGTGCCTACTTGCAGATTTTTGTAAAATTGCATCAAACTAGAAGAAGCTGGGTATGTTTGTAGACCCACCTGTCTACATTGGTAAGGCACCTTCTGGTGTCCAAAGCTCTTTAACTGAGGGAACACTGGGGGTTGTTGGTGGTTTGCTACAGTGTGATATGACCAATATGCACAGGGTTGAGATGAGGACTCTCCTGTACCATGTTCTCAAACAAAAGCAGCCATTCTTCACTTTAAAAGTGTTAAAAATACTTTTTTGAAATTCCAAGAGATGAGGCACCTTTCTAAACTGACTTCCTCTTTATGTAATATGACTTTCAGTACCCCAGTGTGTTAGACTCTCTTCCATTTAAGTGCCTCCATGGAAGGCTACCCCAGTCAGCTTTAAGGGGACAGAGGATCTAAAGGAATTCCAGGTCATCAGGCTCTCCACAATAGATATACCCAACTGCCCTCAAAATAGATCCTTAGTTTTTAGGATGCAAGGAAAATAATTCTTGGAGGTGTTCACTTTTAAGTTCAAATTATATTCACTCTAGGTTTGGGACTCCTGCTGATGAATATCACCGCTTCCATTACTATCTAAAGCAACAAGCTCAGAGTAACAGGAAGTGGGCACTTTGGGAATATCTGCTGTACACAAATCTTTAAACACTTTCACCCCCCTCTTTAGAAATTTTTGAATTCAGTGGACTTTCCATTATTCAAAGGCAGCCCTTGATTTTCAGTCCTCCTCCCAAGGTTACCTCCTGTGGGTAATGGCATCCCTCTTCTCTGCGAAGGTCAAACAAAAGAAAGAGAAGGGAAACTCAGAACTGTTTATCTGCTAAAATTCTTAGCTTGGAGATATATATATATATATATATATATATATATGTAACACACATATGTATCTGTATAGATACATATGCACATACACACACACATACATACACATACATACATACATAGGGAAAAGTGGGCCAGAGAATTAAAACTAATATTTATTTCAATATTTATATTAGTTAATTGGCAATAAGTCAATTACCCAGGGGGAAGAGAACTTAGGTTGAGAGGACCAGACAAAATCATCTTAGACCCATAGTACTGTGGAAAGAGGCACAGACAGAGGCCATTGGAGCAAAAGGTTAATAGAAGTTTGGCAGACACCACTGGAATTAAGCAGGTGCACCCTCTCCTGCCAAGGGATCACAATCCCAGCAGCTAAGGGAGAGACGTGGAAAGCAGGAGGTGTATCTTGGAAAACAAAGCAAAAGTCTGTGCTGAGTTTGATTTCAGTGGAGTCGTAATAGGAAGGCTCACTTCCTAGAGCTTGCCCAGAACAGCTCTCTAAATGGGTGGCAAGAAGTGTACCAGCTTTTACTAGATTCTGAGGTTGGAGCCTTAGTTACAGTTACAATTGTACTGTATGTCTATTTGTGTAACTGTTCAATTAGGAGTGTAACAGCTAGGACAGAGATCTTAATGGGCATTTAATGCTAAGATGGTTCAAAACTGCTTTTTTTGGGTTATTATTATTATTATTATTATTAAACTTTCATACAGGCTTTTTCTTTCTGTTGTCCCCTTGAGAGGGGTTGTGATTCAAGACTCGGTCTTTGTATATCAAATACTGTGTGTTCCTAGGGCTCTTTTTCCCTTATCATTTTCATGATTAATTTATAAACAGTTGCTGGTATCTGCCCTGTGGTCCATATAACCTCTGGGATGTTGGAATCTTAGGACCAATCTTTTATAATTTAGAGAACTGATTTTCAGAGAGATGAAGTGACCTACTAGACATGCCACTTATAGTGACAGAGCTGGGGGTGGCACCCAGGCATTTTGATCCTGCACAAACACTCAAGACACCTATACATGTCATGATGAGGTCATCCTAATACAGCAGTGCACACCAGTAGCCAGATTGGATTGTGAACAAGAAAGGAAGAAGGAAGGAAGGAAGGAAGGAAGGAAGGAAGGAAGGAAGGAAGGAAAGAAGGAAGGGAGGGAGGGAGGGAGTGAGTAAAGGGGAGGGGAGGGGAGAGAAAAAAGGAACAGTTTCTCAAAGACATAGCTTTAGTGCTAACTGAACAGGTATTTTACTTAATTTCTCTCTACCCTTCATTACTTAGTCTTGTGTACAGTTAAAGACAACATTTACATTTTGTGCTAAAGGGATAGCAATAAAGCATATCTTAATTTAAGCAAACTTGGTGAGTGAAAAACTGTACTCATGAAACCTAATAAATGGTGACTTTCTTTTTTCTATGCTTTAGAAAAAAAATGACTCTGTGCCTCAGTTTCCCATGTACTATAGACATCACAGTGGCATGAACTTTATGGGATTGCCGGGAAGATTAAATGGAATAATACAGTTAAAGTCTTCAGCAGACTTCTGGCAGAGAGTCAACCTCAATCAATATGAGCTGTTTTTGTTCTTACTCTTTGCATTAGCACAAAAGGATGCCCAGAAGATCCTATATGCCAAGCAGGATCATTTCCATATTTTATAGGAGGGGTGAAGAGGATTGGGTGGCATGCTGGGGGTGGCCTAAGTGCTAATATTTTCAGATGAATAAAAAGAAGGAGAAAATTAATGTCAGAGCTTGTGAAAATGACTGTTGAGACAAAACAATTATTCTATTATAAATTAATAATACAATTCATTTATGATGTGTTATTGAGTGCTTGAAGAATGGATTGCCCTCAAATATTCTTTTCAAAATCCATTTATTGCCCAAGATAAATTTAAGGGTAGTGTCACACTTTGAAAAATGTTATTTTATTGGCTATAATTTTTCATGGTTCCAGTGGGGACCTGGTGACAGCCCAACACAGCAAATGTCCTTCATGTTGCCATCCCTTTTCTTCCCCCCCTAAAGCTGAATTGTCCTGGGACCACTGAAAATGTGATTTATTTGTCCTCGGGCCAGTAGAAGGTTCCATGTAGGTAGAAATGGATGTTTGGCTAGTTGAAGAGAAATGGAAATGAGTTCTGCAGGTTGAGTTACTTAATCAGCGGAAACAGGTAAGTAGCATAGGACATTATAACACTCTACATTCTGATTACATGCAATTCTGCATTTTCATCCCTTAAAGACCTACATGTGGTCTATCAGTATGGAAAACGACAGGAGCACTATCGTGGGGATGAGCCCAATTTGATCATCTCAGTGACCGCACAACCTCTATGTGTAGTAGATCCTCCACAGTCACTGGTCCATGTACCAGGGCTCTGCATCATGGGCTCGGCCAAACACAGCTTGAAAATATTTGAAAAACATTCATCTGTCTGAATTTTCACAGACTTTCTCCATGCCATGATTCCCTACATAATACAGTATAATCAGTATTTACATAGTATTTACTTTGTATCAGGAATTAAGTAATCCAGAGATGACTTAAAGTATAAGAGAGAGTGTGTGTGTAGGTTATGTACAAATACTACATTATTTTATATAAGGGACTTGTGTACATCTGAGGATTTTGATGTCCACTGGGGTCCCAGAAAATAATCTTCCACAAATACCAAGGGACAGCTGTACTTCTTATCTATTTACTCAATAAATGCAGCAGACCAGTAAGGCTAAGGTTTGATGAGGTCTGAAAATTTGTTCAAAGTCACTGAGCACCAAGTGATATCACTGCTGGGGTTTGGTCCAAGTCTGAGCTGATTCGAAAGGACTATGGCGTTGCTAATGTTGTGGAAACTTTGTTATCTTGCCTCTTGCTTTGGGGGACAACATCAGGCACCCACTTTCACAGTGAAGTTGGTGCCATCAAGAGGAAATAAGAGAATAGAGAAACTCAAGCTTAAACTATGAAGATATGTTTTAATCCTGGTTCTTCCATTGCCTGGTTCAATGTTCTTTCTACCACATTCCACTTCTTAGGAATGAGATACGAAGATAATGTCAATCAGATATCATGGACCCTGTATAGGATTGGCTGAAAAAAACCTGGGTTCCAGCCCTGTCTGTAAATCTATCTGAACCTGGTTCTTCCCTTCTTTTGAGCCCTGCTTTCTCACCTCTCCAATAGGGAGACTCTATTAGAAGATCTCTGAAGTCCACTTCAGCTTGAAAAATTCCATTGTTCTACTATCTTTGTGCTCTGATAAGTAGAAGCATATACCCTCGGCTTATTAATATTAACTGGGGCAAACAAGTGAAATTAGTTTAGGAAAATAGAGTTGTGGTTTTTGCTTAGAGCCAAATCTGTCTTCTGAGACTCTAAGCATTGGCTCCTTGGCCAGAACCCACGAAAGTTACACTTTCCAGTTAGTGCCAAGGGTAAGCATCCTCCACAGACACGTGAAACTGACACATGACACAGTTTCAGTGAAAGGAGTAAATCACATCAGTCACATTCAGCCTGATTTCTTTCATCTATCCTTTTTCAACACTTGTTCAGCCTGTTCAGTTCAATGGTCAACCCTTCCTGGAAAGGACCTCTTCAGGTTTTGACCCAAGTGAGGGGAGTCTTGGAAGCACAGAAGAGCCCCTAATCCCTGCTCTCTTATCATTTATACTCTGGTGCTCAGGCACATTAATATGTCTCAATATCAGAGATCTATAAGGAAAACGCTTTCTGCTAGAGATAATATCTTATGTTTCTTGAGGGTATTGATACTGTGATTTATAACAAAATACATACACCTGACTTTAATTCATTGCAGGCATTGAGCTCCTGGACCTCTTAGAATTTCCTAAGTGAAAAGAGCAATAAATGTGAAAGGAGCATATTTCGTTATTCATAAAATCCCTTCCACACGACAGAGTTGATATTAATGGTTAATGAGGTAAATTTAGGAAAGCCTTAAGAATTGGGGGGCTGGAGAAAAAGAACTCGGGGGCTGGTTGTTAGGGGAGCCTATTAAGTGAATAGAGGGGTTAGAACACTGAACCCCAACCCCTGGCTTCCAAGGAAGGGAGGGGCCTAGAGATTGAAGGAGTTACCACCAGCCAAGAACTTAATCAATTGCACTGGAGCCTCCATGAAAATCTGAAAGGACAGAGTCTGCAGAGATTCCAGGTTGCTGAATACAGGCAGATGCAGGGAGGTGACATGAGGAGAAGGGCATGGGAACTCCCAGCAGCTTCCCCCATATCTCATGCCAGGCATCTCTTCCTTCCGGCTCTTTCTGAGTTGTGCCGTTTTATAGTAAACCAGTAATAAAGTTACCGTTTTCCTGAGTTCTTTGAGCCATTCTAGCAAATGATCAAACTTGAGGAGGGAGTAATACAAACCCTGGATTGATTTAGAGATGGTTGATCACATGTGACAACCTGGGATTGGATTGGTGCCTGAAGTGGGGCAGTCTTGAGAGACTGAGCCCTTCACCTATGGAACCCAAGGCTATCTTGAGGTAGAGTGTCTGAACTGAGTTAAATTGTAGGACACCCAGTTGCAATATGCCAGAGTGTGGAATGGAATTGAATTGTTGTGGGAGAAAAAAACCCACTATCTGGTATGAGAAGTGAAGTACCAAGAAAAATAGTGGAAAAGGTTTTCCTCCTGGGGACACAAGATGGAAGGCCACATACATAAATTTGACCTGTGTTGTCCTGTTTGCCAAGTTTATTTTAATACTCTCATCTTGAATTCCAGCAAGAACAGCAAATACAACAACAAAAATGTTGCAAGAACATAAGTATATCAACATGCTAAATCTATTAATGCATATCCTATAGGTATTATGAGGCTACAGCTAACTTGATTTCTCAGTTTTCACTGTATGAAGTCTCACGAGAGATTTCTTTCACAATTTCATTTCAGGAGAAGAGCTACCCCATTTTAATGATTGTTCCATTAATAAGAATCATGAACTACCACTGTCTCCTCCCACTTTTTTAAAAAATTGTTTTGATGGATAGGAAGCCCAGGTCAAATATGAAATTAATTGATAAAATCTTTCTTTCGCCATATGATCTTATTGTTTATTTTTAATTTGGTCATTATAATTTTCAATTTTATCTATACTTTCTCCGATTCTGATTCTGTAGTCTTTCATTATGTTTTGCCATTTTTGTATGTAAGTTTCCTTGTCTCTCACCCCAAATATTTCTTAAAACAAGGTGAAATATAAATAATTAAAGCATAAAACTCATCATTTCTTTGAATCTGAAATGGATAGCATAGTGCTAGAAATGTAGCAGGTAATACATATAGCTTGATTTACACGGAGACACATTTTATCTTATAAAAAATAAAAAAGCAGTTTCTGAGAGCCAGAGCTGGTTGTAGCAGAGCTGTGTGGTCCCTGTCATTGGAGGGGGTCTGTGGATAAACTAGATGAGCACTTAGGTTCATTTATTTAAGCCCTAGTTTCTTTAACTGTAAAATGGGAGTAATAGAATCTCCCTTTAAAGTTATTGTGAATAGTATAAGTTGGTACATGTCATGCATTTAAGCTTTTAGCACAGTAATATATTTAGTGAGCATCTGAAAAAAGCAGCTATTATTATTTAAGAGAACTCAGGCATTGAAAGCTGTTTTATTAGCTTAAGTTCACGTTAAACCTGACCGTTCTCTTGGTTAGCAAACACTCATCAGAAGCATGTGTGACTTGGAGTCATAACCCAACTCTGCTGGTGTGGCTACTGAGAGGAGAACTTAAACTCCAGACAAGGGGCTGGATGAGGTCACACTGAGGCTGCCTTCCAATTCCCCCAATTATGATATTTTGGTATAAAATCTGTGACGGTGTAAATGTGTCCCCTTAAAGCATGTAACTTAATCCTCAAGGCAGTAGTGCTGAGAGGTGGGATCTTTCAGAGGGGATTAGGTCCCTAGGGCTCAGTCCCCAAGCATGAATCAAAGCTGTTATTACCTGTGTGGCTTAGTTATACTGGGAGTGGGTTCCGAGAGTAGGATGAGTTCAGTCACCTTCCTCTCTCTTGCATTCTTGCTGCCCTACCCTTACATATTCTACCCCTGGATGATACAGCAAGGAGATCCTTGCCATCTTGGGCTTCCCAGCCTCCAAGACCATGAGAAATGAATTTCTGTCTCAGGTGTTCTGTTAACAGTAACACAAAACAGACTAAGGCAAAATCCATTCAATTAGAGATACTAAAAGGGTATGGGGGGAGGATTAAAAAAAGATTCTGATACCATTTTATTACAAGTTCTTTCTTCTTTCATGTGTAAATTTCACTCAGGACCCTATCAATTGGATATTAAAGCATTTTCCAGGGAGAAATCGCCCAGGAAGAGAAGAATAGAGAAAATGTCTAAGCACACTTCATGCCTTCCTATCTGCAAGTAAAGAGCTGCCCTCTCCATGGCTTGCCAAACACAGGTTGGCATGCTGATTATTTCCACTAAGGCACAGACAGCTGACTTCAAACAAGAAAGCCATCCAGAATACACACCAAACAGGATGGATATTCCAGTTTCTTTACTATAGACTTGGACAGAATTGCTACATTGTTTACCATCATTATTTTACTGTATTTTCTGGTGGTGCCCACCAGAAAATGTGCCACATCTAGAAAGCAAAGAATATACCAGTTCCCTATATTTTAGCTGGAATGACCATAAAATTGCAGGTCCCCATCACAGCCAGGGTAACCATTTTTTTTATTGCTGACCTTTGCCTAAGGAGTTATCAGGCAACAGACGGGGCTGATTTAATAGGTAGGAACTTTCCCAGAGATCTGGAGGCTGTAGGTTGATTTCATGATTTTAAAGATGGATTTTTCATTTCCATAAAAATCCCTGGAGGGGCATCTACTATGGAGGTTTGGCTACAGAGGTCACCCCAGATTATTGACAATGCAGACTGTCCAGGTGCATATAATCAGAGAAGAAATAGTAGTCTCAAAAAATAAAGGATGTGTCTCAACTTATCATTCTGAGATCAATCAGTACTTTGTCAGACAGAAACATGACTGGCAAAAGCTCCAAAGGCAAATAGGCAGATTTGGTGGCACACAGTGTCCCGCATGTGGTTGGCCACATATTAGGTACTATAAATATGTGTTTAAAGTTTCAAGTTGCCTCAGCTGTTCCAGGTCATGGCTTTCTTAAAGTCCCTAAATAGGAGACTCCTCAGACTTCCAGGAAAAAAAAAAAAGGTGTCAAGTGTGCAACTATACCTCCTTTTCTCATTGGAAAACCATAAACAGACAAGAAATTATGTAAGTGGTGCTGGCCCTATGGAGAATTCTGGCCCTGACACCCAGGTGCTCTTCCTCCTGTCCCCTGTGCTACCTTTCCTCCTCCCTCCACATGTACATCCCCGAGATAGAAGGCAACTTGACTAGGATACAGTGCATGACAACAAATTCACAGTGATGTTCAGGAAAAGTGACTCTGGGATTCTGGATCTTCTTTGGTTGCCTGCTTAGCTTTTCTCATGCTGAAAGCTAATCATGGGTGGTGAGGCCAAAGAAAGATCTCTATGAAGTGGCCTTTGTAACAATGGTATTAGAATTCAATCAGACATCTTACCAGGTCTTCCCATTTGTGTGTGTGTGTGTGATTTTATTCATAAGGTGGTGAGCAAGGTTAGGATTATTCTGTCATTGGCTACAATTGGCTATAGATAGCAGGTGTTATTAATTGAGATATTTATTGAACTGCTGTTATATGACAAGCAGCATGCTAAGCACTGTGGAGCTACATAGAAGTAAATTAAACATAAATCCTGTGCACAGATTAATTGTATTATATGAGTGAGAATTAGACACCTACTTATACAACAAGACAGTGACAAGTGGGAATTTTGGAGGGGCAATGAAAAGCTCTCTCTATGAATATCTGGTGGCATGAAAGAAGTGGTTCATATGCTGGTCTTTGATGGGCAACAAGAACCTGAATTTGAAAAGAAGATGCAGGTAAATGGTGGCAACAGCAATGATAGAGCAGCATGGAGTCTTTAGCACAAATGTCCACGTACCAAAGATCAGACAGGTTCTGCCTTACCATCAGACAGTCATCATAACTGTATGTGTGTAATGATGCTCAAATACTTTTGCACAGGAACATACTTGTGTTAGTTAGTTTTACATTCTATGACAAACTACCTGAGAAAAGATTTATTTTCACTCATGGTTTCAGAGGTCTCAGTCTATGGTCAGCTGGTTCCATTGTTTCTGGGCCCATGTTGAGGCAATATATTCTGGTGGAAGGGTGTGGCTGAGCAAAGTTCCTCAACTTACAGTAGATAGGAAGCAGGGGGAGTGGGGATGTGAGGAGAAGGGGAAGGGAGGGAAGGGGGGGGGGAGAGAGAGAGAGAGAGAGAGAGAGAGAGAGAGAGAGAGAGAGAGAGAGAGAGAGAGAAAGGAGGGTGAGGTACTAAATATACCCTTCAAAGGCACACCTCTCATGACCCACCTCTTTCAACTAGGCCCCATCTCCTAAAATTTCCACTCCCTTCCAATAGTGCCACAGGCTGAAACCAAGCCTGCACGTGACCTTTGGGGGATATTGTAGGTCCAAACCATAACAGTGCCTGATGTCAAAGAAGCATAAGGCTTCTTGAACAATGGCCTGAGTTTTCTACCCCCTTGTCAGGCCTCCGTGGTCACAGGCATTTTATGCTACCCCAGTCCTCACACTCACTAGTCCTTGTAAAAAGTGGATTAACTGTCCTTGTGACATGAAAGCATGCCTGCCTCTGGCCATAGAGTAAGACAAGTCCTAATCATGTTGTCCTTTTCCAAGACAATCAGTGTGAGCTCCTGCCAAGAAGTGTTTTTAAAACAACTTCTTAACTCTTGGTTGTTCTACTCGTCTCATTATGAGGATATAGCACAGCTGACTAGTTTGCTGAGAAATTCAAGCTGTAAAGGCTCTGCTACTCAGTGCAAAGCCAGCCAGATCCTCTTTTCTCCAAAGCAAGAACTTTTGGAAATGGCTTCTGAGCACATCAGAACAAGTAAGGGGAGCAGTAATTAGAATGGACTTCAGTGCACCACAGGTCAGGTCTACAAAGGGAGATGGGGTGGAGAGATCCAGGCAACAAAAGTTTTGCACACTTTCCCAAATTACATTCCTGCCGCAGATCAAAGTTTTGTTTTGTTTTTTTTCTCAAACCACACCAAAGCACACATTTGTAGGCCAAAATCTTCAAGGGCACTTTAAAAGTATTTGGTAACTTTCCTGTTAAATTTAGAGTTCAGCTTACAAGCTTAAGGTGCACCAAATAATGACTTCACTGAACCACTGCCCTAGCAAACAAAGCATTGTTGATGGGACCAGAGGACTGCATTTACATGAGGTTTGAAGTATTTTATGTGCAACTCTTGTCTCAAGCGCCATGGCCAGCCAGACTACCTGTAATGCCACTCATCAAATGAGTATCACCAGCTCAGATTTTGACTCTGTTCTTCCTTGTTGAAACCACTCAGCTTCAGATAGTTGATGAGGGAATTGTTCCTACATTCCTAGAGCTAGGTGTTTTTTTCTACTGAAAAAGGAAGACCCTTCCCTTTTATAGAAATGGCTCTCTCTCTTCCTGTCTCACCAGACTCGATGCCTCTTAGGTGGAGTAGTTAGCTTCCGTGTGCCACAGTCATGTATAATTAAGGATGCTAAAGGCAATGGGGTGTCCTGGAGTGGATGCCATAACAGGAAAAGGACATAGGGTAAAAAACTGGTGAAATACAAATAAAGTCTAGATGTCAGCTAATAGTAATGTGCTAATGCTTATTTCTGAGTTTTATGAATGAACCATTGTTGAGTAAGATATTAAAACTAGGGGAAATAAGTTGATGAGTATATGAGAACTCTCTGTACTACCTTCATAACTCTATGCACATCTAAAATTATTCCAAACTAAATGTTTATTTAAAAACTTCATGGATGGACTTATGTTTTGGAGGGTAATTCACTGCAGCTCATTTAGGGAACCTCTATTAGAAAGCAAGTGTCCTGAGTCTGGGGATGTAGCAGTGGTAAAGCACTTACACAGGTGTACACAGAATTAAAGGTCTGATTTTGTTCCAGTTCTTTGACTTTCTGTAGAATGGTCACCTGCATCTGTGAGAGGCTCCACACCTCTCATGGGAGCGTTAGGAAGATCAAAGGCAAAGATACTTTGGAGAATACACTGGGACAGACACAGGCAGATATTTTTTGGTCTTAACTCTGGAGGCTGGCACCAAGAAAAGAAATTCAGATGCTTCATGAGAGGTCACATTAAGGCAGTATCAAGGCACACAGCGTGGAGTCAGACCAAGTGCAAAGCAGGGCAGTGACAGGAGCAAAGGTTTTGTGTGGCATCTTCTGGGACCTCTGGAGCTTCACAGTGGGATCATCTCCCTATCTAGAGATCAAAGATGCTGCTTCAAATACTAGCGTCACTACTCTGATTTACCATTCCAATTAATTAGTTCATTCCAATCACAGAACAAGTGGCCATTCTTTCATGGTTGCCCAGCACCAAAACTATCTAATCCAACTCCTTGGCATGGCACACAACTTCCTCCGTGTCTGGCATTGTTGCTTATCTCCTGCAGTCTCCTCCTTACCCCCAGCCCTGCTCACCAGTTTGCTGCTTCGTGAGAGCATGAATTTACTGCTGTGTGCCCTGTGCCCTTCAGGATCTCCTCTCCAAGATAATCACGACTCATTCTTTCTTTTTCCACTTTTTCTATTCTGTATTTAAGGGTTCGCTCTCTTTCCTAATTTCCTTCTTCTTGGTTTTCAGGTTTTATACCAAGTGCCAAGTCTTTAAAGATACTTCCTTGATTTCTCATGTCTCCCAACTCCAGCTGGAACCTTCTTCCTGGAGCCTCACCTCATCCATGATTAAATTGTTCCTCTCACATGTGACTGTCTCCCTAACATCCTCCACATCAGGTTGTGATCTTCTATGGGTAAAAACTATGTGTGTTTTCTAGTATCCTGAACACTGAGCCAAGAATTTAGCGCAAAGGTTTTTTGAATAAGAAAATAATGAGCAAATAAATGGCCCTGACCCTTAGATCTATTCCAGAAGTTTACATATGCTTCTAAAAGGCCTGGCAAAGATAAATACTATTAAAGATAAATATTATTTCTACCAAAATAATTTCCAAACACATTTATCTGACTAGCAGTGAACTCACACAGTTTAGCAGCATTAACAATATGTAGAGAGCGTTTTGCAGAATGACATAATGAGAATGACAACATTTTATGACTAAGTACCAGATAATGAAAGAAAATTAATTAATTCACTGCTAAGATAAATGACTATAAGAACTTGGGGGGAAAAAAGCTGCCACAGCTATTATGTTTCTAAGTTTGTTCTGGAATATGAAGTACCTTCCACTGAACAACTCCCACCTCCAATTAGCTGTATTAGCTCTATTAAATTGAGATAACTAGAGATATCCAGCTGCTGTTCTAAGTATCCCCAAATAATACATTCTAGAACAAAAAGCAAATTTTGTAGGTAATAGGTATAAAATACTATGGAATTTTATCTTTCACTTAGTAATTCACAAAACAAGGTAAAAATAAAAAGAGTACAAAGCATCCTCTCTATCCTTCTGGTCACATTTACAAGATACCCACCTAAAACGGATAACCTAGTTTTAAACGTCAATATTAATTTTACCAATCCAAGGCATCAAGTTCCAGGGGAAAAAAGAAAAATCTGAAACAATTGTTTATCTTACATCTAGTATGTCCCCTCTTTTGCAAATGCTCAAGAAAATAGATAAAAATATGCTATGCATTTACTTCTCATAAAACTTATATACTTGAACATCAACGTTTTTTTCTATACTGAAGCTATGTCCATGAGAGTATAGATGAAGTTATCAACAATAAGATTTTATTTTATTCATTAAAAATGTACAAAGCACCTACTATGTAACAATCATTATTCTAGATGTCAGGCATATAGCAATAAACAGAATAAAGTTGCCAACTTTCTAGTCTTACATTCTAGCTTAGGAGTCAGTATCAGAAAAGTAATTATTTTGGCTTTGTGTCTAGATTGTGTTGTGGAATACTCAGTCACAGACAATATATAAAGGAATGAGTATGGCTGTGTTCCAATAAAACTTTATTGGTACAGATAGGCAAGGGCCTGATTTGACTCACAGGCCAGAGTTTGCAAACTCCTGTTCTAGTTCATGAAATTGCTTATAAACCACTAAAGCAAATTAGTGGTATCAAATTTATGAAATTACTCATAGAATTGTGAAAATTGAGAGGTGATAAATGATATCCACTTATCTCAATCTTATTTTCTCCTTATGAAGTAGCATTATGGTTAAGTGCATGGCCTTTGGGATCAGACTGCCAGAGTTCAAAACCTGCATTTTCCATTTGCCATAAGTGATTCAGGGCAAGTTATTTGATGTCTTTAGGTTTAATTTTTCTTACTGGCAAAAGGATGAGAGTAATCATACCTGAACCTCTTAAAGTGATCTAAGTACACATTTATCAGGTAGATGGCTCATAGGAAACTCTTAACAAACTCTACTTGTTCATCAGCACAAAAATAACAATAACAATGGAAGCAACAAAAATGCTGAGGTTCAGATGCTGACATGACTTGTAGAGGGTCTCACAGCTTGAGTATCTGAGTTGGGATAGAAACCCAGGTATTGTGCTCCAAAGACAGTGTCTTATCTAATATACTCTAGGTCTAATTTCTTCCAAACCTGAATAAATCACAAGATCTGTGAGCATAAAAATTGGGCAAGTCTACAAATGATAATATGACTCAGTTCTGTTATCCAGGGAATTTTAGTGTCTGTGTGTGATGTATGGAGACAATTTAGGGAAACAGTCCCATCCCAACTTGTCCATCAGAATATGTCTGCTACTATCCCATCAATGTGTTCAGTGGTGGAACTGCCAGAGGAAATTACTCATGACAGTAATATCAATATGGCCATTCAGAAACTAAATTACACAATAGAGGACCATGGTGGATTGGAAAACCCAATCCCTCTTTGTATGAATGGAGCTTGATCTTAAGCAGATCCACTGTGAATCAGAAATTCTGGATAAGGGTAAATGTTTTGGCTTCTTCCACCTGATGGCATGCTCCAGCAGACCACCCAAGGAGCTCTCCAGAATGTTATTTTCATTGGCAATTATTTTCAACCTTTCACTTGTTTCACCTCAGGATCAAGTTCTCCTAAAACTCCTTTGAAGACCACAGTCGTTCAGTGTGTGCCTAATGTAAGTTATCTTCAGGGAAAGAAAAAAAGGAAAAAAAAAGAAACCCATAGCTGTGAAAGCCAAGGGTTTTATGCTACCACACCCTTTGGAAAGCCCACATATTTCTACTATTTCAAGTAAATCAAGCCACGACAGCATAAATGTTCTCTCAAGGAACTCTCAGCTAATTAATTGTGAATGTGACAGCTAGAGTTTAGAGAATTAATTTTCTGAGGTTATTCTCCCCTCTAAAATGTAGGTTTCCTGAGGCTGGTGCTTTCTGGGCTCTATCATTTGTGGGTTCTAACAGGAAGTAAGAGGGCTAGAAGACCACCATACCATTGGAGTTAGTAGAATTCTTTTGATAAATGGTTTTGCTGACTTGAGACATTTGGGTCACACTGGGCTTAAATCTGATTTTAAGATCTTTCTTCACAGGCCAAAGACAATGTTCTCTTTGGAAGTCCTGCATAGCACTGCACTAGTGCCCATACACATCATCCTCTCACTCACTTTTAAACAACTGTTATCAGATTGAGGCAATGAGATAGAGTCCTAGGACCCCAGTCTATTTATAACATGATATATTCTGCTTATTGAGATTTTTTTCTTGATTTTATTTTCTGAAGTCATTTGAAAATGACCACTTCCAGGAAGTGTTCAAAGAGAAACTCTATCTAGCTCTGGTGATTCAACTCCTCGCCTTTGTAATGCACAAAGAAGGATGCCTTCTCTGCCTGAGAGTTATCAGGAACACGAGGTTATGACAGCATGGTTCTTTCTTCGAGGATTAGTGGTACATACATCCAGCTACAATTCAATATGCTAAGTGCTATTTCAGAGGTATTTACAGTTACTGGTAAAGATCTTTTAGGAGAAAGGACATTTCAATCAATGGAAGAGAACTAGTTCACCAAGGAAGGTAAACACAATGCAACAGAATCCTCCTGGGCAATCAAAGTAAGTGAAGAACTGGTACATGCTACAACACCCATGAACCTCAAAAACATGCTGAGCCAGGAATCAATCACACAAGTCCACTGATTGTATGATTCTTTTTGTAGGAAATGTCCAAAATAGGCAAAATTCTTAGAAAGATGAGTGTTTGCTAGAAGCTGAGGGGTTGGGAAGTGACTGCTAATGGATCTGGGATTTTTGGGGGGTGATAGAAATGTTCTGGAACTATGGCTGCACATTCTGCAAATATTCCACTGAATCTAAAATACTAAAGGATGATTTTTGATATGTGAATTATTTCTCAATAAAGCTGCTATTTTTCAAAACTCATGTAGACGTGATCATCTGCCTTGTTATGATCACTTTACAATCATTATACTGAATACCACTGAGCAGATACTTCATGCCAATGCTGAATACTTCACCAAATACCTGGGGGATTGGGTCTCTGTCATAAAATAAGCCCAAAGGGACTTTTCTTTAGAGCAGCCTCTGTCTTTTGTCTCTTTGGAATTTCTCCACAGTGCCCTGCTTGACCCAGAGTAGAATTCAATAAATATTTTTAAACTATTATTAAAACTATATTTTCTCAATTCAAGGAATAACTAAGTATTTTAAATGAGAACACCAAAGGTCACCCTAAAAACCATTAATGCAGTCCAAGTTCTAAAAATTCATTAAAATTTTGAGATCACATTCACCGAGTTCCCAATGCTCACTACTTCAGAAGCTTAAGTAAAATAAATAAAAATCCAGCAGTCAGAGCAATGAAAAGGAGATTTCACTTTTATGCTACGGAATTATGTCTGAATGTATCCATGATTTCTTCTCTTTGCAGATAATGGTAAAATTGCCTAAATCATACACCAGCAGTGCTCTAATGAGACCCGATTTGGATGCATTTCTATTCAAGGCAAACTAAACGTGTAAAACACCCTACTTCAGATGTCTCACCATAGTACACAAGCTTTAAAAACAGCTTCGGCTGAAATGAGTTTGGGCTGGTGGAGAATCGAGCGGGGAGTCTAAATTAAGTTAATAGAATTTTCCAGTGTTAAGGAGGACAGAGTGACTTTCTGCTCACCAGCGCTCACCCTCCTGGGATGCAGTGAGAGCTGTGGATTCCGCATCACCCTGTTGGCCAGTATTGTGACTCAGAAGGAAGGAAACTGGAACTCAGTAACAGAAGACCTGTTCCAAGTGCCTTGATCTTTTGCCGGTCTCTCTGTTCACTCTACAGTGGTCAGGCCCTGGCCATTCTCTGAGGCCAACCCTGTCCCTGAAAGCCTTTGCTTGGAAGAAAGCCTCATGTTCCCCTGCTAGCACTGTTTCACCTTTTCTGGTAAATCTCAACTTCCTATTATTGCTCAGACCTCTGTCTGAAAACCTGAGCCCCACAGAAACAGCAGCTATCAGAAGCCACACTACTATAGTGACCTACTGTGCTTATTTTTCCAGACGAAGTAAATTGTGTCCAGAGGTAACATTCTTTTGCCCAAGTTACTGCAACAGTTTAGTTGAAGGAAAATTCCCATTTCCTAGCCTTTTCTTAGGGTACCCAGAATTGGTGTCTTGTCTGTAGCCTCTAGCTTTCATTTTGTTAACTCGAGCTCCTTGGAATCTAGACCTCCAGATCTATAGTGTCTCTGCTTTGCAAGACTCGGGGTGCACCTGTTTTCAGCATAGCTCAGCCCTTCACCTGTTAGCTTGTGCAGGCTTTGAGGGTAGGACATGAAGACTTCCAATGATCCTTCTAGCTCTTGGAGTCAAGGTTTTTGAGATCCAGCTGGCTCTGGTCTTCTTGGCTGCCCAGTCCCTCTACTGCCCATGTTCCCATGTGACAAACTCAAACCATTTCTTTTCTATGAGTTAGAAGCACACACTTCATTTCCACTAAACAGGAGCCAAGAATAATCATCTATGTCTCTATAGCAAGGCAGAGGAGTGTACTGTGAAAAAGAATGAGGGTCATGTGGCCCACACTGCTCAGTTTGTCTCCTGGCTTACTAGTTGCTAGGCAGGTGGCCTTGGGAAGTTTGTTTTTCTTTTTTTAAAAAATGTTTCTGAACCTCAGTTTGTTTATCAACAGAACAGGAGTAACTGTAGTACGTACGTCATGGGACTGTTGTGTAGAGTATATGAGATGATGAATCTAAAGCTTTTAAAACACAGCAAGGTACACAGTGAAGGCTCAGAAATATTAACTGTTGGTGTTGTTTGTACAAGGAAAAGCAAACAACCATCCAAAGTCAAGAAAATGACACAGCGATGTTAGAGGCAACCTGATCATCAGATTAATGACTTGTTAACTGATTTGATGTATTTTTTTTTTTTGAAAAACAAGACAAAAAAGTTTCTGTGATTAATTATTTAGATTACATAAATAAATTGTGGAGACTTATTTTAAGAAGACACAAAGTGCCATAAGTGGTAATCAGACATACAAAGATACCAATCAATAAAATCTATCTCTAACAGACTTAACTGAATTGAGGTTTAGAGTCAGGGTTCTGGAAATTCCTCTATACTAAAAGGAAGTGCTTTTAAATGTTATGTAGCGGAAGCAAAAAATTTCCTTTTCACTGCTTGTAAAATAATACACAAACATAAACTATGTACCATTTTAGAATACTGTTTCTTCTAAAAACAACTATAGAGGCCTACATTGCTGTGAATGTGGGATTGTCATCTCGAGAAGGCGACCTATGAAATCTACGACTGCGTTTCCTGTAAGCACATTTTGAAGAAATAATCTACTCCATCATCCATAGGCCCTGCACACAGAATTACTTTCAGATGAAAATATAAGGAGTAAATTCAGGCCCCTGAGAGGTGACATTCTTTCTTCTGACCAATGCCATCCACTTCATGTTTCTGTTTCCAGAAACATTTAAGCCTCCACCAACTACCACCATGTGTGCCAGTCCATGTGTCCATATCTACCCCCTCCCTGCCTCTGCCTGGCATTGGTTGGGCATCCTTTTCTTCACCCTCATTTATCTTGGTTCTAATTTCTAAATGATGATTTCTAGTAGGATAAACCTATTTCATTTGTGTCGGTGAAAATCATTGCTTTTCAACAATTGCATTTGATTCAATCTGTTTTTACCATTGTTAGTTTGTGGGTTCATTGTAGGCCAGCTCAACACCTCTGGAAAAGTAGATAAAGTATGAGTTAAATAAAAACATACCATGCCCTGATTTCTGCAGATATTGAAATTAGGGTTCAAAAAGATTAAATAGAAAACCAGAAATATAAAAATCTGCCAATGGGTTCACCTCTTTTCTTTTTCTCAGAGTGTGCCTTTCTTCAACTGCAAGACAGGTACTATTCTACAAAACAAAGTTTGCCATTCACCTGCTTATTCAACAACACAGCCTCCATCTCCCACCCTTATTGGAACATCCAGGAGGCCTCTTCTAGAAGCTCCCCCAACCAAGAGCTCTTTAATCATTTGAGAAGTAGTGATCTAAAGAAACAAATAATTCCTCAGAGAGGGTAGAGTTAGGAACAACTCCATCCCTACCTAATCTGCCTTGCCATGACCCCCAGACCCTCAGTGCAGCTTCATTACTGTTAGCCTGGTCCCTTTTCTTCACCTGCCCTTGTCTCTCTCCCTGCTGAGACCCGCCCCTATTGTGGCCTACTGAGCTGCATCCCTCCTGTCAGTCCTGAGAGCAGGCACACCTGTGTGGCTCACCAGGCCAAGAGACGTGCCCAATAGCCGCTGGGACCCAATGCTGCCCCAGCCTTGCTCCTGAGAGGTTTTCTCAATATGTTTGACTCTCTGGAAGTCCCCAACCCCACACATTGGGTGAAACATCATTTTAATACTCACTAAAGCTCAATACCGTCACTTAGAGAATCAGGATAGGGCTTAAACTACTAGGTTGGCCATTACAACAGAGGCTGCAAACACATTTTTTTAAAGGTCTCTCTGCCATTCCATCTCATTTTTAATAAAGCACCATGCTTTCTTTTACCACCAATAAATAAATAAATAAACAAGGAGGGAAGTGTTAGAAAACAGGGTGATTCTTTTTCTGAACAATAGCTGCATTAAAAAGCATCCTTGAGGCAGAGAGATGACTCAGGAAAGAAATAATACCTCAAACCAGGGGGCCATTCACCAAAGGGAGTTAACATTTGAGACTCTTTGCAAAATGTTTCCCTGTTTCTGCCTCCCCTTGTTCACCACAGGACTGATGAAAAAGAAAGATGATAAATATGTTTATACAAAAAGAACCCTTCAATAATTCATCACCCTGTTGGCTTACAATGTAACTATTCCAAAAGAAAAGTGTTTTACAACACACCAGCAGTGCCCAGACACCTGAGGCTTAACCATGGTTCAGAATATGGTCTTCCTGTGCACGTGTTCCAGAACTGTCCCTGGCATGTTGTCTGGGCCAGTGATCTCAGGCAGTGCTTCCTCCTTGGTTAGCCTGCTGTTCCCATATCTACCATCTCCTGTGCCTCCCAGGACATGCTGGCAAACACCCCAAGTTCTGATTTGTTGCAACCACTAAAACGCATGAGAAATGGGATCATAGTATTTTTTAGTCTAATACAGTGCCTTCCAGTCAGGGGCAATTTTGCCCCTGGTCCCCTAGAGTATATGTGGCAGTACTTGAAGACATTTTTTATTATTACAACTCAGAGTTGGGTATGCCACTTACCTTTAATGTGTAGAGGTCAGGTGTGCTCTAAAAGTCCTACAATGCACAAGACAATTCCTACAAAAAGAAATTTTCTGGGCTAAGCTCTCAGTAGTGCTAAGACAGAGAAACTCTGGTCTAAAGGAAATACAGAAATAAAACTGTTAGGCCAAAGTCTAGGGATGGAAGTGACCATAACACTTGCTTAGAAGTACTCAGGCCAGTTAGTTGCAGAGCCAAGTGTGGCACCCATGTTAACTTGTTCTAAAAGGGTTTTTTTTGGTACCAGGGATTGAACCCAGGTATTTAACCACTGAACCACATCCCAGCCCTTTTTAAATATTTTATTTAGAGACAGGGTCTTACTGAGTTGCTTAGGGCCTCACTAAGTTGCTGAAGCTGACTTGGAACTCACTATCCTCCTGGCTTAGCCTCCTGAGCCTCGGGGATTACAGATGTGCACCATCACACCCAGTCAAAAAGGTATTCATAAGGGACATGTTCTTTGGATGGGGCTGAATGGTGTAAAGAAGACAGTCTGGAAGGATATACAGCTAAGTGTAACCTGTCATTACTGCTGAATAAGACAGGATGGCGCTAATTTCTCTTCTTGGTTCTGATATGTCCCATCTGTATTTATTTAATTTTTATTTTACAATAAGCATTTATTGCTTTTATAAGAACAAAAAATATTTTCATTTTGAAAAACCACATAAAACACAGTAAAACATAGCTTGACTAATATTTATTGCGGGCAAGAGTATGACAATACTTGCATTACTTATAGGCTGGGGTTGGTAAGTGTATAAGGAAAGATTCTTCTAGAAAACAAATCAACAGCAACTATACTTAATCTTTAAAAATGACCCATTGTTGACTTACTAATAATCCTATAATGAGTTTATCCCATAGAAATAGTATGTCAAAGATTTATATACAAATGTATGAAATACAATTTATAATAACAAAATGCTGGAAAATCAAAATATCAAATAATATGATTAGTGTAATAAATTATAGTTTAGCTTAAATAAAATATATGTATTATATTAAAAAGGGGTTAGGGTATAGCTCAGTGGTAGCATACTTGCCTCATATGTGCAAGGCCCTGTGTTTGATCCTACTATAAAACCAAAACCAAACAAAAGGGTCAATCTAACCCAAAGTATATGCAAATGATGGAGTAGTATGCAGCTGTTAAAATTATGTTCATAATCATGTCATTATTTCAATGTTGTTCTCCCCATTAAACTAAAGTCCAAGAGGCCATCAGCTTTGCCTTTTTAATTCCTTCTGCATCCCTGATATCCAAAGCACTTCACATAGTACATATGTAATAACTACTGTTGAACAAGTAAAATGAGTGAACGAATGTGGTTATCAGGGAGTGGTTGCCTTTCAGATATTTTTCCATGTTTCTATTTCCAAGGTCCTTCACTGGGCCTGTGCTACTTTTTAAAAATAGAAAATGTATAGATTATTTTGTTAGTGCAAAAAGTGAAAGAACACAGTAGAATTTTAAGTAAGAAAAGAAAAAGAAGAATACAGTATAAAATGACTTTTGAAAGGGCATTCAATACTTGGGAAGCCCATTCCATGACACGACTGGGGGATGAGATGATATGGCCACCATGGAGTCGAAATACAGGATTATGTATAGCCTGCTGGACCAGCAGCAATTCTTTGTCATAACTGGCTCACTCTTGCGGCGTTCTTCCCTCATTTGAGCTTTCCTCCCAGTGGTAACACTAAGAGCTAAAACCACAGAGAAGCCACAAATCAACAGATTCGTGTGGCCAGAGGCTCCAGTGGCCACCAGAGTATCAGAGGCATTGTGGTGGCAGTGGTGGCTGGGGGTGCTTTTCAACTGGATGTGCGTCTGTGGCTGACACATGGAATAAAAGAGCTATGCTGTGGTGCTCAAAATAGAACAGAAAAAAAGTATCCCAAAGAGAGAGGGAGAGAGGGAGGAAGAAAATGACACAGACATGAGAGGCGAGCTTCTGGAACAACCTAAAAAGACTGATGTTAACCTAGACCCATGAATACGATTCTCACATCCTTTGTAGACTTTTTTTTCCCCCCCTTTTCATAAATGCCTCTTTGGGACTACAGCCCTGAAAAATGTCATCTGCCCCTTTTCTGGAATGGTTGGATTCTTATGTCACCTAAGTAAAAAAAAACAAACCTGTGATTTTATGTATTTGACGACTTGTGGTCACCCCGGCAAGCAATTGAAGAAATAAACAAATCTAAAAATATAAATCTACATGTGTGTACGGACCAAGAGTAAAACACCCAGAGTGAAGAAAAGAAAGAGGGATACAGAGAGCGAGCAAGCAGCAGGGAGAATGTGAATAGCCCATAAAACAGGGTGGACCCAGCAATAACTGTCGTGGGGGTAGGGTTGGGAGTGTTCTGGCGTTTACTGGCTCTGTCAAGGGCTTTCTGCCCAAACTCCTTCCTGCTTTCTCTCCCAAAACCTTGAGGAGCAACACATTTTTTAAGAAGAGAAAAATCCTTCCTTCAATTAAAGATACAGATCAAGATGAAAGGATCCCTAAAGGTCAGGGGAGTCGTGGGTGTCTCATCTTTTTTGAGCACAGGTTTTAGGGACATAGGTAAAGGGTGATTGGATGTCTGAGCATGAGGGCAAGGTGGAGTCATGGAAGGGATAGAAGACCAGTAAAACAAATGCTGTTTTCATCCTACTGTGGTGCATGACAAGCCCTGTCTTAAAATCAGACTTTTCATTTGATTCCATGGGAAGAGCACATAACTGTAGCAGATGAAGGATGGCTGTTCATTTTCTGACACACCCTTCACTGACAAGTCGGGTTGATTTCCCCTGTTCTTGACTCTGAGCTGGTCTATGATGCTTTAACCCATAGCACAAGGGACACTCTGATTCTTTGGGGCTCTGCCTTTGGAGCACTGGCAGCTCCCACCACACTAGCATGGAGCCCAGAACTGTCATGTAAGAAGTCCAAGAACTCTTCAGTAGAGCCACATGGATGCTTGAAGAGGGAGGAACTTTCAGCAGTTCCTGTCAAGTCACCAAACACGGGAGGAAAGCCATCTCAGATCCCGAAGACAGAACCTGGATGCAGGTGAACAGCAGCAAGTGACTCACAATTGGTGTCATATGGAATAGGATTGCCCGGCTTGGCCCTGCCAGCATTCCTGATCCACAGAAAACTGTAAAATATGATAAAACATTTCTTTTTTAAGCTACAAAATTTGGAGTAGCATGTTACACAGAGATAGGTAGTCCATTCCAGGAAAGAGGGTGACAGTGTCTGTCTGCTTTCACTACTAGATTTGCCTCAGAAACCCATATGGATGAATATACATGGCATAAGAAATAAAGCACAGTCTTTACTCTCTAGGGAATGCACAGCGATGCAAATGCTGCCTGTTTCAGTTCAAATCTTGTCTTTGCCATTGACCCAGTGGTATCACTTGGGCCAAGAATTAACCTCTTTGAGCCTCAACTTCCTTGACTGAAAATCAGGCATAACAACACCTACCTGATGGTGTGGTTGTGGTTGTTATATGTGAAAGCCAACATAAAGCATGGAGTACAACAACTGGCTAACAGGAAGAGCTTCATCAGTCTGTCCTGCCTTCCCTGGCTCCAGCTCCCACCTCTCAGCTGGTTTCTCTGCTGTCTGGTTTCCTGTTCACTCTGACTTTTCCTGGGAATCACTGCTTCCATGTTGGTTGTCTTTTTTTTCAACCTGACTCCCTTCACTATTAGACCTCTGGCAAAAAGGGAGCAACTGAAAAAAAAAAAAAAAAATCTGGTATTCAAATGGTCCTTAATGCGAGAGACAGGACCTATGATAAGTGGAGATCATTCTGCCCTAGAATTGGACAACATGGACTGCCATAAGATCAACCTCTGAAACAGCCACAACACCAAAATAAAAAAATAATAATAATAATGGAGAGAGGCTCTCAGCATTGAGAAAAAGAATAAGCGTTCTAATTTGGAAGCTTCGGTTGAGTAGTTGGACAAAGATGAGCAGGGGGAGGCCCCTCTGGGTATGTTCTGGCATCTTCCTATCCTATAGCCAGGGAGGGCTGAGGCAGTAACTAGGTTTCAAAGGCCACATGCTGCAACATCTTTTGCTTATAACCATCAACAGAAACACCCCACTTGAAAGGCCCACCTTCTGTGCCTGGGAGTTCCTGTGAAACTTTTCCTTGTACTTGCTTATTTATGTTAAACTCCTTATACAGACAGCCTGCCAAGGGCCTCCCAGTTACAACCCTGGATTTCAGCTCCTCCTGCAAAATATTATAATCCATTTGCTTAGTCAATATAGACAGCTTTGATCTCCATCTGCGGTGGCTCTCACAGTAATGAAGAAAGCAATTTTTCTTGCATAAACAATTGTAAAGATGATGAAAGGATTAAAACTTAAAGAACAACTTAATTCGTTACTAAAATTACTACATTCTCTTCTATGTTTTGCAGTGAGTATATTTTACAGTTACAACCTCTTCCTAGACAACCAGGTCTCTTTCTGGAATGGTTTGGCACACCTGCTAAGTGTCTGTGGTGCAGACTTGGAAGACGAATGGGGACTTTAAAATCCCTCCCACTCTGCAAAGACCAGACAAGACTCACAGTTACTACATTGAAACCTAACAGCCTGCTACAACATCATCATCTCTGACTCTCTCTTGTGCTCCTGAGCTACAAGATTTTCTTCTTGGATAGTTTTTACTGCTTCTGGAAGTGATTTGTCCTGCATCAGGTTATCACAAATGAAAACCAAGACAGGTCAGAAGAAAGCTGGCTTCTCTGTCAGCAAGATACTTTACCAGAGCTGAGAGAGAGCGAGTGAGAGAGTGGGAATTAGGAAAAAAGGTTTCAAGTGACTTTCTGGCATGTGTGATCTTTTAACAGAGGTGGATAGCATATGAGGTTTGCAACCTTTCATGGCCTGAAGGGATCCAGTTATTTGGCCAGCTGGGAAGACGTGCTCTCGCTCCTTTCCTGTCATGCTGTCTCCAGGGTGCATGCCTGGTTCATGATAAAAGGAAGCCAAACTGGGTTTTTGCAGCAATTTCAGAAGTCTCAGAACTACTGAAGACCCATGCTAGGACTAAACCCAAGTTCCTCAAGCCAAAATGTTCTACATATTAGAGACAAGAGCAGAGAAGCAGAAGAAAGAGAAGGAAGCAGAAAAGCAGAAGTACAAAATAGGTAGTAAAAAGGAACTTTTCAGGTATGTTGAACGTAACTCTAAGGACGACTATTTCTTTCTTTGTGGTTACACATTTGTGGTTATTTGGCCTTTGGATGGACACAGTGTAGGGAAGGAGATTATAAAAATAGACCACAGGACAGTGCTAGCACAAACGGCCGATTGTTCCAAAGTACTAATCCCAGTGGTGGAACTGTCCTTGTGCAGATGTGGCACCGTGACCTCGCCAGTACCCGGCTGCTGGGATAAGCAGGTGATGGTGAGCTTCCTGAAGTGTTACTTTCAGCCACATCCCTCGCTTCTTACCTCACATCATCGAATGCTTCAAGTAGTCTAATCACGTCATCTAAAAAGATGACACGTGAGAACTCAAAATTCAGAAAAACCAAAAATCAGCCCCACTTAGCCCCAAAGAGGCAGCCCTAGATAACCTAGGCCTGCTTATGGGACAAAATCCAGGAAGGCCTCTCTCCATCCTGCCGCTCCTCAACCTCTCTCTGCTGCCAGGCTTCAGTGCTCTGGCTCCTGTCTGTGCTTGTCTCCTGCCGGGCCTGTCATACACGCTGTTGTGCTGGCTCCGTGGAGTGGCACCTCCTCTGCACAGGGTTTTCTGGTGGGGGGAGGGGTACTGGCTCTCTTGCTCCATGAACTCTCGTTGAGGGTTTCAGGGGGTCAGCTGGGTGTGGCCCCATGCCTGTCTGATCTGATGACCCACCTCCAGGTGATACTGACCCAAACTGAAACAAGGACTGCAGGTTGGTGAATCTGGTCCTGAGTATTACCAGTCCCTATAGAAGGTTTTTCCACCAAGTGCTTTTGGCACAGAGAAAAGGACACGGTAAGTGTCATGGAAGAGTTACAGGGTGGCAGTAAAGACAGGCAGGGAGAGGAAGACCATGCATGCACATGCACACTCACAGTCTCACACACACACACACACACACACACACACACACACACACACACACACAATCTTCTCAGTGTCAGCAGCTCATTGTCATTTTTCCCTAACTGAATCAAATCAAATCAAAGCCATAAGCAACTATCTGGCTTGCCTTACGTACATGGGCGCAGCGTGGCCAATATGACATCCTCTTTCCCTTATGGGTTCAGATGGGAGCTTCTCAGATAAAGGGAACCACAAAGAGAAAAGCGGTAGGCCCCTGTGTGAAGTGACCCTGCCCATTTACAAGCCCTTTCAGAGCCTTAAGCCTTTGCCCTGAGGGAAGAGGGCTCAAAGGATGTGAAGGTGGGGAGCAAGGATGAGCTTCCAGCACAGAAAACAACACATCTTTGAAGTACAGATGGCCACTGGCCCCTGACGGATGTTTCTGCTGTAAGAGATGGCCTAAGGGAAAGACACACCTCAGAGTGCCTAACTTTTCTGGCTCTTCCTGCCTCCTCCTGCCCCCATGTTCAGGGTCTGCAAGTGTCCTCGTCAGTCTCCTTTTGCACTGCCATGACCTGATGCTCTTTCCTACTAAACTATGAACTGCTCCAGGCAGGAAAGAGAATCCCAGCATGGTCCTTCCAGCACCTGGCACAGTTCTGGTGCAGAAAGGGGGTTCACTAAAAGTCTGTTCAATGACACCTGCAGGCCTCAGGGAGGGCTGGGACACCCACTGATTTTGGAAGCAACAAAATGCAAAGCTGTCTGAAGGCAAATGTTGAGCAGTTGGGGTGAATGACAGCAGGACAGGAGAGTGTCCACAGCCTCAGTGAGCTGAATGGCATGGCCAGGAGGCCTGGGAGGCACAGTTCCCACTGGAATTTGGACTAGGCCTGGCTTGCAGGCAAAGGCATAGAATCCCCAAAGTGAAAATGCTGAAGGGCAACAGACCGAAACTGGACAAGCTTGAAGTTTCTATCTGCTCCCCTTCACCTTTGCTCATTAGCAGAGTTAAATTTATACCAGAGTCAACTTTCTATGTATGAAGTCACACACAGGAACCAATGGATGCTGCTGCTGGAGATGTAAATTGTAACAACCTTTTTGGATGGCAACAGATGCAAAATACCTTACAAATATAAGAAGATTACTTCTGAAACCTGGGAATGACTTATAAAGAGTAAGAGATTATAAAACCACATCAAGTTATTTCCTAATTTTAAAAATAGAGGAAAATGTCTTATACATATATACATATGCTCTGGAAGTTTCTGTACTCAAGACAGGCCCTATTAGAATTCTCAGGCTTTGTCTTTCCATAATAAGTACCTTGGAGGTCACCATCTTATTTTCCAATTGTCTGTGCTACATGCATTTCTACCCCTGCATCATATCAGCACTTGTTTAAAGTTCTCTGATGTGAGAGTCATAGGTATTTTTATGATCATTTATTCCAACCCCCTTATTTTACATTTGGGGAAATTGAAAGTTCGGTGCCTTTTCTCAAAGTTAATAGTAGAACACTGCATGCATATTTCTAAAATGTCTTATTTAATGCCACTCTTTAACTATAACCCATGCCAACCTCTCTCAGAAGAATGCAGGGTACAAGTCTTACATAAGAAAAAAATCACACAGAGGTGACACTGCTGGTCCACCGCATCTCAGGTTTTCTCGTAGGTCAGACGCCCCGGCAGCAGAATTGTAAGCATGTGACCTAGGAAGGGCAACAGTGGTGGAGGGAGACCTGTGTGCCTGTGGTCGGGACATCAGTGACTCTGGTCATGCTCTGGGGCTTCTTCACAGGGACTGCAGAGAGAGCAGTGATAAGGTGTGGCCGAGGGCTGTTCTGTTTGTGCCATTTTAGTGATGCTGGGATGTTAGGCAAGGAAATCTTTGGTATTGCAGTAATCCTGGATTATAAATAATTTAGCATATTTCTTTGTAAACTACAGTCCAGAATCCTTGCAAATAAGAAAAGGATTAAGTTTTTAGAAGTACTGGCTCTTGAGACTTTAAGTTCAAGGCAGAACAATGCTTGCCGTGGTAATTCCATCTATTTTAAGATCACAAAACCATACCAAGTTGAAACCAGAGCAGGAGATATTAATGCAGTGCTCTCTCTGAAGTGCCCAATAGTGGGACGAGAAAGCTTTCAAAGGGAATTAAGTAGACAGAGAAAGCTCCCTGTTCATGTCCAAATCACAAGGAGGCAGATGAATAGGATTCACAGCTCTCCATGGGAAGGACCCACAACACAGCTAATGTTCAAAACAGGGGGGAGATGTCTCGGGAAGATCAAGGACTCTGAATTCTGCTGTTAGATCCAGCTGCCTGCCCATTAGGGCCTCAAAAAGACCCTCCACCATGTGTGAGCCAATAGGATCCTGCAAATGAGCCCATTTTTCTTCTTCTATCCAGCCCAAACATTATTTGAAGAAAACTGTCATTATGTAATATTTCCCAAGCACCTTTGATATAACTCTCAGATCTGAGGTATGTGTGTGCACACACAGGTATGTACATGCGTGTATACGTGCATGTGAACTTGCATTCAGTGGGGGAGGGTGGTGTATGCACAAGCAGAGGAGGGGGAGCTGCTCCCAATGTGTGGAACAGACAGCACTGAGCAAGAGCTCAGGTCAAGAGCCAGCACCTGGGAGGTCACACAGACAGAGGTAAGGACAGGAACATGTCAGCCAGAGAAGAGTCAGAGCCAGGGATGAGGGGGAGTCAAATGGTTAATGAGGCTGAGGCAGAGAGGTACAGTCTCAGAAAACCATCAGCCAGCAGGTGGGTGTCAGGGCGGGGTCATGGAGGACTAGAGGAACAGGGCAATGAAGCCACACCTCTGAGGCCTGGAGGCCCTCTATGAGCTGGTCTCTGCCTTTCTTTCCAACCTCGGTTTTTGGTTTTTTTTTTGTTATTCCAGCGTGACACCTTACAAATCCTTCAAATTAAAAATGTTGCACACTCTGGATGCTGTTTTCTAGTTCCTTGCCTTTGTTCTTCCTATTTTCTGTTCCTCAAAAATTCTTCTACAAATATCTCCCATTTCCCAGGATTTAGCTTTTATGGTGACCTCCTCCTGGAAACCTTATTTGCTCAACCAACCTTCAGGCTGGTTTCAGTGCCACTTCCAGCTCCTCTGAGGATATCTTGCTAATTCACCATCCTCCTCCTAAGGGAAATGGCAATGAAGTTTCATAGCAAGAGCCAGCTTTGAACTCTGAAAGGGTCACGGCTGCCTGGGGCACTGTGCTACGAGTGATTCTGAGGCTTCCTCTAGAATCAGTTGGAAAGAGTGCTGCCATTAGTTAAGGGTCCCTGCCATTTAAGGGTAATGGTCTTAATTTCGACATTTAGATTTAGGCCAACACCCTCACAAGACAGATGAGAAGCCTGGAGCTAAATGATGAAAATATCTTCCGTGGTGTTACAAGGATGGTTAATAACAAAATCAGAATAGGACCTTTCAGACCTGTGATTCCTAACCAAATACTCCTTATAAATAAAACTTATAAGGACGCTAAGTCTAGAATATGCAAGCCCATAAGATTTTCTTGGTTTTTCCAGGACAGAGGGTAATTATGCAGTGATGAAGTCATTTTGCCTGGACACCCAGTCACCTGAGCCCCTGTGTCCTACAACATTTCCTCCTGCCTAAGCCTCCAAAAGTCCCATCTTTAGGCTTTCTTTCAAGTCAGCACTGTTGGCACTGCCAGTGCCTGTTATTCAAGTTAAAATGAAGAGTTCTGAGCTGACTCTCTCAATATTACAATCATGTGATTGAAGTGGATGGGTTCTCCTCTGCGCCAGGGAAGGGCAGGGGAAAGGAAGCTGAAGCCACTGTTCCGAATCTCAGCTTACATTCCACACACTAGAAGCTGAAACTTTCCTGAAAAAGAAATACACCTAGAATGGTTTCATTAGATAAACTTTCCCCCTCTCTTACTGTGAAAGGAATTTTCCAGTGGGTTCCAGTTTCAGGAGGTTATAAGGTCTGAGGGAAGGAAAGCTAGCCTGTTCCCAGTCTGGCAAGAAGTTGTCATGTTACCACTGTATAAATTTAGCTAGGACAGCTTATAAGATTCTATAATGCACTTTCCTGAGCCAGTAAGTAGTGAGAAACACAAAACATTTGTCTGCCTACTCCTTCCCATATTGTCCCTGCTTCTGTGAGAGGATGTGATTGAAGGCAAATTCTCCCAGTGTAGCCTGAACTTGCAAAGGACCATCTAACCCTTAAAGTTCAGTTCAGCAAACAGAACTGAAAAGAAGCACCAGGTGTCTTGTGTTATGTGCTGCAACGTCAAATGACCTGCTTCACCAGGTAACCCAAGGACACAGCTCTAACCAAAGGTATGAGAATTCCCAGAACTGGAAGCAAATGCGAGATGATGATAGGACCTTCCCTATACCCCTATCCCAAGATGCACAACCGCAATTAGCAGCCATGTCCTTTGCCTAACCTCCACTGTGTTTTTAGCAGCTCAGTTTCTTCAGAGAACAAGGCAAGAGGGACTGGGATTAGGCTGGGAGCCCTGGTTTTCTGAGAGAAGTAGGTATTAAACATTTGCATTTCTAGTTTCTCTGAAGGGTTTCTGAACAACCAGTCCCCCTCCTTCTCAACCCTATCATCGTTGGGTGCCCACCTTATCCCTCCATAAGGAAGCACAGCAGTTAATTTTTAGTTGAATATCCAAGTGGCTAAAAGGGGGAGGTCCCTTTGTATCTGTGTGTGTGTGTGTGTGTGTGTGTTTCAAGCCCTGTAAGAAAGAGGCTGCTAATAGAAGAGGGGACATGATGGAAGATGGAAGTGGGTAACAAAGTCTTTAAGGGATCAATCCCACTGTTCCTGTGCACAAGTGAGAGGATGATAAGGGAGTCAAATGGGAAAAGGAACCCCAGAATCATCATCATCACCATCATCATCATCATCATCATCATCATCATCATCATCATCATCATCACCACCACTATTATTGGTACTGCGGATTGAATCCAGGGGTGCTCTAACACTGAGCTACATTCCCAGATCTTTTTATTTTGATACAGGTTCTTGCTAAGTTACCCACACTTGTCTCAAACTTGCCATCCTTTTATCCCAGCCTCCTAAGGAGCAGAATCATCAGAATTTTAAAGCTGAAAGGATCCTTAGAGGTCATCTGATATAAACAACTGGGCCCCAAATCCCAGCTCTCTCAGGTCCCGTGTCTGGGTAGTTGTACTTTCCTGCAGTTCACGATGGCTTTTGCTCCCACCACCAAGCAGTATTTTGGACAGGAAGTTGTCTATAGGACCTCACATCACTCCAAGTGGCTTCCCTGCGCACAATTCACTTTCTCAACAGCAACCTCCCCTGGTCATGTGAGCATAGAGGCAGAGTTCTTCCTGGGACAAGCTCTCATAGCTGACGTTTTATGTGAAGCTGGCAAAGTCACTTCGATGATCATTTTTTTTAATGCAGCAGCTTCCTGACAAGAGGATTAAAGCAAGCAGCTTTCAAAAAAGTCTCAAGAATAATTTTAATTGTAATACGTTAATGATCATCTACAGTCTTGTACACATCTGTGAAAAGTCATTAATCTCTCCCATCACTCCCTAACCACAATCCTGTAACTGTCATGGTTTACTAAAATTAAGAAAAAGAAAATGAACATAGTCACAAATTAGGACCACAAATCTAATTGTGTAGATAAGGCTTTTGAAGTCTCAAACCAAAATTTGGTATGGAGTCACAAATCTGGAGACTTTTGAGGGAGTAGATGGTGGTTATTTTGGAGGATGGATTTTTTGGGGTCTTCTTGGAGGATTGGCAAGGGACCAGAAAGGATGTTTCTGCAATGTGAGCTTGCACCAGAAGTTCCTAGAAGGTTGTGAAGATGTGAGCCACTGGGTCCCCTTCTTAGACTTTCTGGCTCAGCAGGACTGGAGTAGAACCTGAGAATCAGCATTTCTAAAGAGTCTGCAGGTGGTACAGATGCTGCCAGTCTGGGGACACACTCAGAAGCACTGGGCTGGAAAGAGACCTTCAAGCCTCTGCTGGTGTGGTACTTAATTAAAAAGTGGAGAACAGGATGTGAGGCGGAATTTTAACCCCTCCGCCTTTCATAAGCACAGCAAGTAGGGAGGGAAATAAAGCCACACATACAGAGGCCCAGCATCACGGCTGTCCCTTTAACAGAGAGGTGAGCAGCACTCCAGCTGCCATGGTCACCTCTAAAGAGATCATGTCTATCTGAGCAAAAGCAAACACCAGGAGGCTTAAAAACCTGGGTCCCTATGCTAGTTCCTCAAGCAGGAGAAAAGGTTTTTATGTAAAGAAAGTGCAGTGTAAATAGAAAGTAGGGCTCCATTTCCACAGGCTCAAGTCAAAGAATCTGCTGAGAAGGCCCACATGACACACGGATGAAATCCAGGTCCTTGATACCCGGAGGCAAGAAAGAGAAGGGAAGATCCAAGAAAATCCAAATGTTCCCGAATTTCTACAGTAAACAGTTCTGATCGGATTCGCTTGCTATTTTGGAACATACATGAAGTTCATTAACTGGCACACATTTATAAAAAAAGATGAAGAAGAAGGTGCTGGAGGACAAATCAGTAATTGCTCCTTTAGAGCAAACCAAAGTTACTGAGAAAATCTCCTATAAAGGCTCTGTCAAAACAAGTCACTTAAGGATTAGTGAGAGCTAAATCCTCCGTCAGAGAGATTTTTCTCAACAGTCGTAAATGGGTTTTAGTATCGGAAAATCTTAGAAAATATACTTCTCCCGCTTCCACCCCCTCTCAGAATGGCTCTTTCAATAGCTTGGCATCTTGTGGGAGCACAGTATTTCCTTAGGCTGAGACTTTTTCTTGAAAAAATAAAATAAGTTCTATCATTCACAGCAGAGTCAGAGGCTGGAAATAAACTGTTACAGGCACCTCACACATGTTTTGGGGGCTTGTCTGTGCAGCACACATGGTCAAGTACAGCCCTTCTCTCTCCCAGCAATTTCCCTGATGCCATAATATAAAGCTTTATCAACTAGTGCTCTTACTTCAGCTTTTTACTTCTTTCCGTTGTGGTCTCTTTCCTTAAGATTTAATTGCTCAAATTGTTCATTTGGTGAGAGCTTACACTTCATCCTGAAAAATGTTTGGGTGATTAATTTTTTTTTAATTAGAAAAAAGCAAACACATGATATCAATTATGGTCCATGGCAGCCTTCTAAAGCACACATTTTAATTCGACCCGTGAAGGGTCATCTTACTTTCTCTTTTAAAATCATCTTTGAGAACTGTCTTATATTTCTGAGCAGTCTCTGATGTTTCTAGCACTGGACTGTGAAGGTCTGTCTCCGTTCACTAAACTAGTGTGTACAAAAGACCCATTCCTTCATTAAGCACTTAGAGATACTCTGGCTTTGAACCCCATGACAGGGGACCTGGCAAGCCCATCTTCATGTTTACTCACAGATGGTCTCACTTCCCTTTTTTATGCCCAAACCTTTCTTTTATCTGTGCTCAATGTGAATACAGCTTGGACATCACCAGTATGACTCAATGGAAAACAACACACTTATAAAATGCCCACCTGTGAATAAGGACTGGCCTTATCTTCATATTTCATTTCTAAGCTTCCCATTTCTTCCAAGAGACCCTTTAAAAACAGTTGCCAGAAACATGTTTCTCCTACTATCCATACAGGCAAGTCTTCCTTACAGACCTGGCAATTAGGCCTAATATATCACACATGAGGCTATTTCTTAGCTTGTGTGATATGAAGGGGTGACCAAAAATCTCATCCCCCAAATATTTTATTTTCCAGTCTACCTGATGCCTAAAATTTTACCACTGAAAATCCTTAAGACACTTGAAATCCAGGAATACTCTTTTAATATTAAACTATTCTGAGAGGCAACCCATTAAGTCTATTTAATTAGCAAGACTCTAGAGAATTTAGCAAGCCTTTTATTTTGGTTGCATAGCCAAGAGAATTTAGGTTTGGGATTATATAGACCTGAGATAGAATCTGAGTCCTGTCATTTCCTAGCACTGTGACTTGAGCAAGTAATTTAACCTCTAAGGGGCTCAGCTTTATTATGTGTATGTATGTATATATGTTTGTATGTATGTATGTATGCTTGAGTTTATGAATGCCTGCTTTTAATTTTAGGACAAAATTAATTCAAATATTCAATGACTCTTGCTTGACTAAAAGTGTATCTCCACTAAGTAACTTATTGCCTCTGATTGATCAAGTTTTTCATTTATAAAATGACAACATACCTACCTGTGAGGAGCAAACAAGGAGCAGATTGGGCCCACTGTGTTGGGTCTGCCATTGGGTAGAGCTTGATAATGTAAATTACCTTTCTCATGGGCTGCTGGTCAGAGAGTGTATAGTCAGGACAGATAATCCTGCTAAAGTCTCAAAGAGATAAGAGAAACCCAGGGCAGCTTCAAGAGTGGGTCCCCTGTGTGTGTGTGTGTGTGTGATTTAATGGGCAGCAGGGGAATGACAGAGTGGAGCAAACACCACTTAAAGGAGAGAGAGCACCAGAGGAACTAGTAAGAGCAATCCTTTGCCTACCCACTCATCTGCTGATAACCAGGTCTACCCACAGTTTCATAAGTTTCACTCCAGTTCTGCCCTAACTTGATTACATATCAGGGACTTGCACTCATTATCTCAAAAATGACATCTCAAGATCTTTGCCTGTGGGATTAGTGAGTAATCAGGACGTACCACATAAATCTCCACTTCACTAAAGAGCAAGCTAACCAGTTGCCTCAAATCCTTTTCTTGCAGAGGGAGGGCATGTGAATTCTAACTGAATTTGTAAAGGAAAGTGTGAACCAATTTTCTTGGTGACAGGTCCAGAGACCAACGAATGCTTATTTTGGGGCTGAGAATCAAAGTTTCCATCAGTCTGATTAACCATCCCTCAGGAAAGAGCCCATGTTTCTGTATCCACGGCCATTGGATAGATGCACTGTGGCTAACCACATATTTTTGATTTCCAAATGGAGGCATTTAAATTTCCAAATTATTTGTGTTATTTACTTCTATGAAATTCTTACGAAATGGCATTCTCATGGAAAAAAATGAAGTTTCTATGAAAGGAATGAACTTGGAACATTTACAAGGTCTGCCCATAGTGCTCACAGTGGAGGAGCTAAGTCCTTCCAGGATGCCTTTATTCCATTAAGGGCTAACAACGATGAGTCTCACATCTTAATTTACCCATTTCAATCTTCTTGAGCTTCCCATTGAGCACCTAAGACATGCAAGGGGACAAAGCAAAACTACTCACAATAAAGAGAAGTCCATGTAATAAGGCAGGAGGGCCAATATTGAGATAGAAAAAGAATTGTAGGTTTCTCTTTACCCTTACCTCCTCCATCCATCCTTACATTCAGGTAAGTCAAATGGAAAAAATGGGATCTGAAGTAGTAGTCAAAAAACTGCAAGATTATGGTGAAAAAAAAAAATCTATTCTTTAGAACTTACTTTGCACTGGGCATTTTGTATACAATAATTAACCTAATATATGACATAAAAGCACAATAAAATTGGATTATTTTATCCACTTTATAGGCCAAAGAAGTAAAGGATCAGTTTGTCCAATTGCATATTAGTAAGTGACAGTGCTAAGGTTCAAGTGACTTCCAATGACTCTGAGAAACAAGTTAGGTGTAGTTAGGGATGTTTTAGGCTTTGGGACTATCTGTTCACCAAAGGCACAGGCTTAGTTCAAGTATCCAGGGACAGGAATAAACAGAACTGGTGACTCTTTCTGTATACCTCAGTTTTCCCAGGGTTGACATGGAGGCCGGGCAGAAAAATTCTTCAGAAAATAATCCAATACTGGGTTGACTGGGGAAACATCACATAGATGGTAAAGTGCTCTATGGATGAACATTACAGGTGACTATGGAGAAGTTCTATCTAGCATCTAGTTTTCAGGGAGCTGATGTGAAGGTAGATGGATTTGGGTTGGGGACAAGACATATTCTCAGGCTTACTCATAGATGAAACCCTGGCAGATATTCCCTGGAGCTTCCAGAAGTATCATGCAAGTATCCCAAGGATAATAATTGACCTTCACGCCAATGCAAACCAGTGTTGGGGTTAGGGGTGGTCCATACCCTCTTTGGGGAGTGAGGAGCTGTATTTCATCTCTAGGGCACCAAGAGTCATCCACAATGCAACAGAAACCATGACTTAGCCAATATTTAAGGATGTTTTACATAAGGCATCTTTCGACCTCATCTTCTTCCACCCTTCCTTAGTATCTCCCAGGTAAGATTTCAAAGAAGTGAATGAACCCTCAACAAGGAGAATGCAGACCTCAGCATTCAGTTACTTGGATGCATCAAAAGCACATTATCATGCAATAAGCCAAAATGTATGACCCAATATGGACATGGGACCATCACTACTCTTATCTGATCAGTGAATGAATGTGGATTGGAAATGACATGATTACTAATTTTCTGAGAGGAAAAAGGGGAAATCCAGTAGAGTAACTGGGTGAAAAGTTAGTAATAAAAGGTAAGTAACCCAGACAGGGAGTTTCCCGAGCAGGCATAACCGGGCAGTCTTCAGCCACATTCCCCTAGGGTGTTCTCTTCAAAGTTAGGGTGACAGATATCTGACCCTGTGTTTGACCATCTACTGAAACCACCTCTTACAATCTCACCAGGTAGGAACGTCAGCAAAAGCCTTTTTCAGCACAAGTAGAAACCTACTTTCCAAAACAACTCCCCACACTTGAAGCTAAACAAACGACTAAGTAAACCCAGATTACATAGAAGCTTTATCAGGATGGAGTTTGAGTAATCTCTAAATCAACAAAATCTGGGAAATGTGTGTACAGAATATCCATTATACAAATGTCAGACCACAAAATCAAGCTCTTTTTTGAGATTCTGTTAAGGACTCTCTAATCCAGCCAATATAGTTGACTGAAGGAGGTTCAGTCATGCCGGCTCCCACCCCGCAGCCTGTTTTTCCTTATGCAAAGACCTGGAAAGCAAATTTTCGGCAACATTATTTTATGTTTGCTCTGAAGAAGATAGCCTTTTCTCATCAGTCTAAATAGAAACCTCTTTCTCTGAGTTGCTTTAATTCCTGCGCATTAAATTTGAACGTGGCACATCTTCATGACAAGACTACTGGCAATATTTGGCACTTTTTAACTTTGTTGGAGATAAGCTACAACATCCAAGGGTCATTTGTCATTGGCCAAATAGAATGTTTGATAGTGAAACGATGTCATCACATAATTATGGAAAAAAGAAAGTATTAGAGTGTTTGCTCATAATATAGAATCAAATGTACTAAAAAAGGGTTACCATAGGAAAATATGCATCACAGCAGCCTGAGAGCCTAAGAGTTACTTGGATTGTCATAGACATCCTAAAATGACATCTTCTAAATTAACATTGAAACACATGGACTGCTATTTTAATGGTGCTGTCATCATAGTCCAGAACACTGGTAGCATGAGGCTGTGTGTACCTGAGTTAGACAGAGCTGGGTCAAAGACGAGCCCATTTGCTTACTACCAATGTGTGATTTGCAGCAAGCATTTTATTTCTGAATCGACTGTATATTCTATAAAGTGGGGGCCACAAGACTTTCCACACAGGTCTTTGCATAGAAATAATAAGATTTCATGTAAAGTGTGTGGCCCTCGCACAAACCACATCGTTCCTGTTTTCCTTCCCTTGGATCAGAGAGAAACTTGTGTAGGGTGTTTCCTTAGCATTAAAATTACACTTGTATGTAACAGACCACAATAAATACTTCTTGTTTTTTATTCCATAATGAACCCTGGTTATTTACCTTTTGTAATGCTTAACCCAGAAATTTCCAAACATGTTTTACTTATGATGTCCTGAAGGCCTCAGAATTTTTTTTTACAGGGTAACTAGGCTAAAAGAAAAAACAGTTCTCTTTAGTTATTAATTAGACCCAAATAAATTAATAAGTATTTATGTCCTGATAACATAATAGTTTTTTTAAAAAATCACACACAAATTAAAAGTAATCATTTTATTGTTAAATACTCACAAGTACTCACTAATGAGACTGACATGCCTGTTGAGCATCATATATCTTCTAAAATCTTGGCATCAGACTGGAAACCCCCACCCTCATTTCCTGTTCCACACTGATTTTCATGAGGTACCACTTGATTTTACAGCAATTGCCAAAAACCTAGCTTTGCAGCATTGTGACATCCTCGGAAGCATTTCATACACTCCAATAGTGAAACCATGAACCACCTTGAGCCAGTAGTTCACACAAGTCTGATAGGTGTCAAGAACTGCTGAATTTTTCTCAACTATTTAAAATATTTCCCGGCACCCTTGTTGGTTTGCTGCAGTATATACAGTGCTCTCTCTAACTATGGGATTCAGAAGGCTAATCGACCACACTGAGTGAGATTCTTCTATGCTATTATATCACAGAAATATGAACTGGACAACACTACAGATAACTGAATAATAGAACTTGTATTAATGGAGTTCTAACTCACTTTTCTATTTCTACTTCACTTTTCAGCTTTTGCTATTTCACTTTTTAAAAATTGTCCTAGTAGTGGCATATGGTCACCACATAAATTCTGCAGTGAAGGAACCAGTGCTTCTGATAGATATTGACTGATTTTAACACACACACACACACACAAACACACACACACACACACACACACACACACACGTAACCCAAAATTTACCAGGTGGTCAATCTCATGAATTGGGATTCGTGAGTTGTGAATCTGCTTCCTGTTATTTTAGATGAGAAAAAGAAAGGGAATCTCCTTTTACATGTGATAATAGCTCAACACCTAAGAATTCTGCTTGCGTGTTGTCTGGTTTGAATTTAGATGCAGGCCTCCGGAAGCAACTTGCCTTGTTCCTACTCAGACTCTATCCTGTATTATTTTATAAGCAAGTCTATGGAGTTGAAAGGCAGTTTAAATATTTCTCAAGAAAAGTGGCAAGGAGAGGGAAGAAGGTCAGAAGATATTCTGGGCAACATTTAGAATTATTCTTTCCCAGAAAAGACCTGATTTGTAGATTTTGCCTTTTCTGTATTACAAGTACCTTTACCATGTTTGGGTGAGGTCCCCGAGTTCAGGCTTGGCAAAGGTGCCTTGAGCTGGCTTCAAGCAGCAGAGGATCTTCTCCTCTTCCATAGCTACCTACAGAATGCTTTCAATCAGGGGATATATCCCTTGCTGACAGGAAGATTTACTAATGCTCAATTTTACTAACTCCCCTTAAGGATTTCTCTCAGACACAAAAAATAATGTTAAAAAGAAAAGAGTGCCTTGGAGATACAGTAGACTAATCTAAAGCATTTTATGCAGGGCATGAGCCTTCCTGGCCTTTCTGGATAAGTCTGCCAGCTTGAAGGTGGCACAGAGGTGGCACACCACTGGAGGCAAGTCAACAGGTATTCGGCAAGCACCAACCACAGGCCCATACTTCTATTAGTCATTTTGGAGACTTCTAAGTGAAGATGAGGTGACCCTGTCCTGAGGAGGGGACAACAGTCAGGGAAAAGAAACTATTTCACACGAGGCAAGCAAACTCAGACCCTAGACTCTTATCATTGCAGATCTAGTAATGGTGCCTGTATTCCCAGGGGTAGCACTGGCAGAGCCGAGCAGGAAGGCTTGCTTCTACTGTTGGACATGTTTATGGGCTTCACTGGCCCATTTGGCAAGAAGCTTTATATGGAATGTCTCCGGAAACCCTTTCACCCCTCACAAGTCAGTCAGTCTTAGAGTCCTAAATCTATCCACTTTGCATCCAGCCTACTTAGTCTCTCTAGGCTCCAGGCACATGATAAGATACTAGTTTTCAAGGTTCAGTTTTATTTTGAAATTCAACTGGCAAATATGATAATATTCCCTCAACTATTCCTCCAAATTCTATAATGCAAAGTGGCAAATTCGGAGACTCGAGTTGAGAATGCTATCCTGGTGCAAATCCATGGATGAATGAGTGCCTCATTTGAAATAAACAGAAACACAATAGTCATTACAGGGGTGATTACCTTCCCAGGGACCATGAACTTAGAATTGTGCAAAATAGAAGAGGTTGGCCTCTAGAAGTTCACATAACAGAGATTTAAACGAGGTGGCAATGAATACAGTGTCTCCTACCATGTTAAAATTTCCATGGTAAGCCCCTGTTATAAAATGCTTTGCTGTTCCATTGATTTGATGAGCTTGTGGGGGTCTAGTTTGCATTTCTCTCTAGTGATATATCAAGTACCTTGCTTGCTTAGAGAAATGAAAGATCAATAAAAGCAATCCCTATGATTTCCCTCTCATTCACATAGAGTGCTTACTAATTGTGAACCGTAAGTATGGAGTAGGCAAGAGCATTTGTGTTAAGATTTTACAGACCAGTTAGTAGGCATCAATGTCCTTTAGAGTATTTCCACAAAACTATTGTAATATATTTGAAACAGGCCAATTATTTTATCATTTGTACATTTATCCTACCCAAGATCCATCCTGGGTTTTACTAAAGGCTTTTTGCCTTACAAAGTTTAACTTTGTGATCTCGGAGTCCTCACTGCGATAAAGATGAGCTTCAGACACATTGTTTGTGGAGTAAGAGGAGAGTTTCCTGTAAATATTTCTTTGCATGGTGTTGTCGGGGGAAAGGAGCCTCCTAGTTGAGGAGGTAGACAGAACTGTAGCAACAATGGGGATCAAGGCTGGTATAGAAAAGTATCATAACTCAAGAAGGGGAGAGTAGGGCCAAATCAGGAGACAGGGATGGAAACAAGTGAGAGAATCTGGTAGGGCCAATTAGACTCAGCCACCAGCATGCCACTCAGGCACAGAGATGTCCCGCCAGGCTGGATATTCTCCTTTGGTATGATGGGCTGGTGTGACCTCGTCCAGTCTCTCTCCTCAAGGGGTTTTGTATACCTTGGGGAGAAAGGGGCTCTATGTATGAACTGAAAGAACCCTCTCACCAAATTCTGGAATTCTTTGGTGTTCAAACTGCTTTGGGCAAAGCATGTTCAGAAACAAGCATGGAGGCAGAAGCCTTTTCCTCACGTCAACACGGGCTGCCGCCCTGTCATGGCAACAGAAGGTTGACGGGGGTTGGTGGCTGGAGCCTTCTCATCAACCATGAGTAGGAGACAGTCAAGAGGAACAGTCAAGAAAAACAGGGGCAGTGTGGTTTGGTGTGGCCATGGCCAATGTGGATGGCATTAGTAGAGCTCAGAAGAGTGAGCAGAGTCCAGCAATGAGTGGAAGCACACACTAATTCCTAAGTCTGTGTGAAACAACTCTCCCTCTTTGGGAACTCAAAGAGATGTTGAGACGGGAATGAGCTCAATAAGGAACTGCTTCGCCTGCCCTAGGAGGGGAGGGGAGGATCCAGAGGCTCCAGTCTTAATGAGACTCATTCACACCCGTGGGCTGGAAAGGCTTGGAAACAGTTTGGTTACATAAACCAACACGGGTCCCTCCTCTTGTTATAATTGACATGCAGTCTTATCTCTGTTATCATCTCTGATCTTGGACCATTTCCCTGAGCCACTGGGAAACCAACTTCTGTTTTTGAAAGGTGGGGAAGGTGGGGAGAAATGTAAATTTACTGGTTTTCTCCTGAGCAGCCCAGTCCCTAATTTGCATTTCTATGTGAGTGCAAAGTAAGATGATAAAAAAATGCAATTCTTAAGACACGTCAAAGGCAGCTCATTAGATCAACTTTTTTTTTTTCCCTGTGTATGTGTTGTTTTATTTTTTTGAAACAAGGACCACTGTGCTTTCTTTCAAGTGACAAGAGTTGTGACAGCTGCTCTATGAGGTATTCAATGGTTAATTAAGACACCAGTGTCATCGCTGAGCTCTTTTGTGTTTCATAGAAAGCAGTTGCTAAACAGATGAAAGTAGGTCTGAGGCAAGGGGTAGCATAACTATTATTTCAATTAATAAATAGCTCGAAAAGTGAAGGAAGTGATAAAGGCCTCAAGAGCGCCTGTATCTGCCCCGGTTCTGTCAGGAAAATTAAACAGAGCCCTGTGATTGCCATTGCTTCTGTTTAAGAGATCCAAGCAAGTTGGGTCACCTGTTCAGAGCAGGTTAGAGTCTGCCTGGTTCTTGGGGCACCCCCTAGTGACACATTCGCATACCCTGCCATTTGCATTTCAGTGCTACAGAAAGAAACTGCAGGATTCACCTCTCCTTCTCCCACCACATCCTTCCTTCTATTTTCCCCCTCTCTTCCACCAAAGAAGCCCTAACATGTACTTTCAGACAAATATCAGGGAAGCATTTATAAATATTTCAGAGGCATTTCATAAATAAATAAGCAAATCTACAGAAAGACTTCTCTCTTTTAATGAGATCTTAGCTGTGGTATATGCCTTTTATTTGAGCATCATTAAAACCAGTTGGGAAGATTTTTATACTGGACTCTCTTTTGGGGGGTTTCATAATATATGAACAACCCTGCTATGCATCTCCAAAATGTGTAGCCTTGTCTCTGACAGATTAGGCAGTTCTGGCACGAGGGAATAGCTTTTACTCTTTTTAAAGTAAATACTAATCAATAGCAACTGTACCGACAAAAACCTTCTTGCTGCCTAATTGCACCACAGCTACTCATAGACCCCAACAGAATTTTCCCCTGGATCTAACAAAATTAACTACCAGGGGCTGAGCGAGTGAATTATCACCATCTCCCTATTCAAATGTAATTAACACAACCCCCGACTACCACATGTACCATTAAAGTACCATTTGTATGTGTAATTTTCAAAGGGGTCTGAAGGTCATGCCCACATCAATCTTTTCAACACACACATCTGCACAGGAAATCAAATTGGCAGGGAGGTGGTCCCGACCATTATAGGAAATCTCTCCCTGTCTGAAATCTTGTTTGTAGTTTCTTTTCTGCAGCTTAATGCCCTCTGCGGTCTCTTTGGCCATGTCAGAAGGAGCCAGACTGTATCAGAAGCAAACAAATGATTTAAGTCATTTTAGCAAGCAAATCCAGTACCCAGCTCTGGCTGACCAGCTGCTGGATATGCAGGAATCTCACCATCAGCTCAGGATGGATATTATGGCCACTTTGGTTAATAGCTATTATTTTTATTGCATGTTAGGATTTTTAAGAACCTCAACCTATATTTTTCTAATCCATTGCTATTGTTGGCTATTACAGTAACAGCAGTAGCCACTCACTGAACATGTGGGCTAAGAGTTTTTGATAGATTTATCATTTAGTTTCCACAAGAAGTTCAGAAGGTAGAAATTGCCCTCCCTATTGTAAAACCAAGGCCACTGAAGCTTAGAGACAGCAAGTGACTCTAAGGGTGCCAAGCACCTAGAAAGAGGCAACACCAGAATTTGAACCCAACTTGGTGACTCTAAAGCTCATCTGGGCCATTTACTCACTTTGGGGAGGAGGTATTAGCATCATCACCAGTATCTTCATCTTCAGCACCATGACCATCACCATCAAGGTCATCTGCATGTTATACACAAAGAAAACAATCTGCAGAGAGGGAAGACAACTTGCTCAGGGTTACACAGCATGGAAGAGTTGGGGAAAGACTTGGAGCAAGAGAGAGGGAAAAGAGAGTCACGAGGAGATTAGTACCTCAAGTCCCAGAAGCTGTTCCATCCTTCATATTAAAGGATCTGTGGCAAAAGCAAGGGCAGAGGAGTCAAGAGCCCAGGGCTTTCAACCTAGAACACATACTAGCTAGTGAATGTGAGACAATGGCATCCCCTCTCTGGCTCAATGCCCTCAACTATGTAAAAATGACAAGGATTAGAAAATTTCCTAATTCCCTTCCAGAGCTATCATTTTATATAGATGTTATATATTCTTTGAACTAGAAAAGGTCATTTGTGAAAATCTAACATAGCATTCTTTTCTTAAGATTTGACCTGTACTATTCCTATAAGAACCCAGGTAACAGTGTTGCCATGAACACTTCTTTTGATAAAAGAAGGAAGGTGGGGGTGAGGATGCCCAGGCTGTGCTTCCTTTCAGGAATATGAAGCCACTCCAGTGCCAATGAGCGTGAATGGTGTGTGCTGCATTTTCCTCGCATCCAGTGTGTCATTCAGCAAAGCCACCTACTTTGTGCAGAGGTCTATGCAAAGTCACCAAGGTCTGCAACTCCAATTGGAACTCAAACCCTGCTCCTTCTGCAACAGACTGTGATTGGAAACCTTGTTCTCTGCTGCAGAGTTGCCACAGAGGGTTCTTCTAGAATGGAAGTCCCTTGATTCCTTCTATTCAGAGATGCTTGGTTTGGGATTCATGCCCATCATGCCTGGGGTCTACCCGAATACTCGGACTGCCCCACCTCCATCCAGAAACCCAATGCCATATGCATTCAAGGTTCATGCAATTTCCCTCCCGTTTGCTCTGGGCACAAGGTGTCTTTTGCAATTGAGTTTCTAGTTGGCCTGCCTTGGTGAGACCTCTCCCTGACTCAGGACCACTATCGACACAGTCCTAATTGGTTCACACTTTCATGTCTGAACCAGTTCTGGGGTATGGGATGGGCAAGTGAGTGGGCAAGTCCCTTTGCTGTCCTGAAGTCTTGACATCATATTATTTCCATTTAAACATGTTTTCCCTTGATTCAGGATGAACTCAGAGAAACAAATAAAAAATACTAATCATAATGGAATGCAAATATTCAAGGCTTCTTTCTCTGAGAAATGCCCTATTTCTCCCCCCTCCATGGCACTAATGTTTTAGAAATAGAAGGTACCTCTGGAGAGACAGGATAATGCCAAATTTTAAAATCTGTAGAAAATGAGTACAGGGGTAGGCGGCACTATTAGTGCTACTAAAAATAATCTTTGGGAAGCTACGATAAATGGAAAAACCCGAAGAGTCACCCCTTTTTAAAACTGAAAATCTTGTATGTTTTGGAGCCATTTTCTCCAGAGATTCCAACAATAATACTTAGGACTCAATATTCATTTCTATACTGGTCTCTTTCCTATTTCCTTCCCCCACATCCAACAACCCCCACCACTGCCCCAGTAATGCAGACTGAATATTGAGCTTATTACCCATCAGAAAGCATGGTGCTGCCAACTGAATATTGTACTGGATGCCAGGACCTGGAGTGATTATGCTCTGCTTGCTGCTGGGTGTATGGAAGATGGGAATTACTGTGTGTGTGTGTGTGTGTGTGTGTGTGTGTGTGTGTGTGTGTGTGTGTGTTACAGAGAGTTCTAAGAGTACTGCAGACAAAACAACCCAATACTGAAGAGAAAGGATATCCCTTCAGACTCAAGGATTCTGCCATCCATGCCCCCTGGTGTGCCTGTCAGTCTGTTTTCCTCTCCAGATGAACTTCTTTGCCTCTGGGGAGGCAGAGGCTGAGGGGTCTTCCCACACTGCCTATCTCAAGGCAGTTTGAAAAATGTCCAGAGAAGCCGAGGGAGTCTTGAACCCTTCTACTTGACCAGAGAAATGACTACAAGTGCATTCTACATGTGGCACCAGTGGGGCAGGATAGGGGCAACAGAGTCACCCCTTTCACACCCCAAATATTCAGGTATGCAAGGACACTGGCTCCCAAAATCCAACCTGCTTCGCCTTCCATTCCAGATGTTGTGCTGTCCATTTTCACCAGCCTTAGCCAGCTGAACTCCCAGCTGATCTTTTCTGAGGATTTGGGGAATTTCTAGGATTTTAACAGAAAAAGGGTATCTTGATAAGTCCCAAACTCCAGGTGTTAGTGCTTTGGGTACTGGTTCCTTAAAAGCCAGGTGTGCTAGCAGGAAAACTCAAAGAATCAGTAAGCCCAGGACTAAAACTTATTCCTGCCTTTCCATCTTTTCCAAACTTAGCCTTTATTGAAATATTTAATCTTCATGCACATAAATACACAAACAGATGTGCTTTGAGAAACTCTATAGAAAATAGAGTCATGGAATATTTATGAAAGAGGTATTTTTAAAGTAGTCAGTCCACTTTCCTTATTTCATAGACAGGGAAATGGAGGAACAGAAGGCAGAAGGTTCTGAGCAGGGTCCCCCTCAGTGTGTGTCAGACTTGGGAAAGAATGCTGGCTTGAACTTCTGGCTCCTAATGCGGAGCTCTTACCAGCACATGGGGCCCTGTTGTGTTTAATGGAGTCTCTGAAAAGACAGTGGCCTCATGTGGGGCAGGAGTGAAAAGTCAAGATTTAGAATATCTCCATTTTTTAAACATAAGGTAATCTGGAATGTGTTATTTTTTTCCCCCTTTTTGTTTCAGTCCAGGCATCTTTGTCTCTTAAAAGCAGCCAACCCTTCACCATGGAGGTGATGGCAGAAATCTACCGATCAAGTAAGCCTGAAAGCCCTGTGCTTCCTGTGGAAAAATCTATATGTGCCCTTCAGCCTCATAATTGAGTTGCAAAGGGGGAAAATAAAATGGTTTCCTAGCTGTGTGGAGCCATTCCACCAGACATGCCAATAAAAAGCAAGTGGTGTTTTGTCCATAGGATGTCCAGGCTCAAAGTCAGATCCATGAGGCTAAACAAGGGCTAGGTTATTACCAACAAACGATTTACACTCCGGGCTGTATTGAACGGAGTGAGATATTTGAACTCTTGAGACTAATTGGAAGAGTTCTGAAATGTCAATGTTGACATTCCCTGTCTGGATTCCCTGAACCACAGTGGAAACTAACCCTGAATCTCAAAAGTGCTGGCTTTCAGAAAGCCCCATGTTTTATTAAGAGATGTGAATATTAGTCCTCGGCAAGTCACATAGCTACTAGTGCCCTCCTTTGCCATCAGGTAGGTAGGTAACAACTATCCCTGGTATCGTTTTCAGAGGAGTATTAGAAAAATGGAGTAAGTAGCAATACTTCTATTTACAGAAACTTTAATTTGTAAAATACACTTTCCATCCTCAATCTCAATTACTCTTTGCAATATCTGTGAATAGGCGAGTACCATTTACTTCAAAACACCTCTGTCAAGTTGTGGGTAACAGTCCCATTTTAGAGATGCCAGGACTGAGACCCAGAGGGTTTAGCTTAAGCTAGACAGCAACCCAGAAAGAACTAAACTAGATTGGCCAGTTCTACATCCAGTTTTCTCTCCACAGAATCACATTGCCTCTATCTGGGTATATGCAGAATGCTTTTAAAGGTTACAAGAGTGACTCTGTAATAACTTATTAAATTCATCTCCATCCTGTCAGTCATGTCAATGTTTAGGAGCCCATGCTCCTCTCCATGGATATAAACCATCTTTATGAGTCTCCAGCTGTCTTTATGACTATAGCAAGCTTCTCCCTGGCAGAAGCTCCTGGCTGTGTCTCGCTCACTGATGGACGGATGAAATGGCCAGACCAGTCTTGCAGCACGCCCTCTGCTCCCAAGGCCATTTTCACGACCATATCTGAGAACATCGGCTCAACCCAATCTTTCCTCATACTCAGTCAGCTGATTTTATTGGCAGACAATAGCTGGTTGCCTTCCTGTTGTGATTTCTAGGTTCCTAGGGGGAAACTCCTCTTCTGCAATTCCATTCTGGCCCTTCCCTTAAGGTTTAATCCCTTGAATGGGGATTTAAAAAGTCATTCTACAAGGAGAAACAGACTTAAAGTGCAAATATATTAAAGAATGGACTTGGGGCAATAGATTCATTTACTAGTGAATACGTAATATACTTTTAGGAGGCAAGAGGGGCTAGGAAAGAAGAGGAGGATATCAGGTAACCGGGGGTAGATGACAGGAGGAGAAGGGGCTGAGCAAGCATACTAGGAACCCTGGAACCATTATTTTGCTTAAAACAATGCCTGCGAAAGCCTCTAGGCTCCAGAGAAATGGTCTGAAGATCCATTAACAGGTGTGATTTTTAAAATTCTAGTGTGGCTTTATCGAGGCATAATTTACATACCACAAAATCTACCTATTATCAGTGTGTAATTTAATGATCTTTGATAAATTGATTGAGTGGTATAACCAATTACTATAATCTAGTTTTAGAAATAAGTTCAATATGAAGAAATAATACTTCGAAAAGGTAACACTTGCCCAGTGCAATACTCCATAGGATGTATTCTCATTGATATGTGCTAACAGCATATATCAATATATGTGGAACACTGGATAGGGCAGCCATGCTTTGTAGACTCTCCTTATCCTGGCTTCCAAGCAATCACGTGCTGGGATTTGAAGGTGAGCTCAGCCCAGCTGCCCTGTACCCAACCCTGAGGATGGGCCTTTCTATTGACATGGAAGTCCACTGCCACTCCCACAACCTCCATGCCCACTCCTTGGAAAGTTACAGAGAGCTCCTGGTCACGCCTCCAGTTTCCGGAGCTCGTAGAGCAAGCATGTGATCAGCTCCTCCACCCCAGCCTCTGACACCCACCTTTCCTTGGAAAGCCTGAAGGAAATTGGTCAATATCTGGGCATTCCCTTCTGGTTGCTAAGTCTCCTTATTGTTGTTGCACTTCTTAGAGACTCTCAGCACAACTTACCCTGGTGGCCACGTGAACGGTTATGCTGTCCTTCACCTCGGGGTGCCCGATACCTCATTCTAGTCTTTCTGTTCACACCATAGTCAAGTGGAAAACAGAAAGGTGGCCCTATTTTAAAGCAAACACTAGACAAAGATATTGCTGTGCTCTGCTGACATTTGTTAGTAGTGGACATGGGTAAAGAGTGGCTGTAAGTAGATATTTGGTTGAGTGTAAAACCTGTTTCAACACTTTGGATTTACTGTTGAGGCTTAAAGTGACAGTTGGAGAATACAGTCAATTAAAAGAAGTTGAAACAAAAAAAAAATCATTCTTTTATATTGTGCTGTCTCAAAATCTTTCGAGAATTCTCTTTCCCCTTCTGTCTTTCCACCCCAAGTTTCATGAGCCTAAACAACTGAGCACCTTTTCCCATGTCTCATCTATGCAGTGTAGAATGGTGAATTAGGAAGTTTTTTTTAGATCCCAAGGGCACTTAATCACTAAGCCACATCACCAGTCCTTTGTTTATTTATTTTTTTTTTATTTTGGGACAAGATTTCACTAAGTTGCTTAGGGCCCCATTAAGTTGCTGAGGCTGGCTTTGAACTTGCAATCCTCCTGCCTCAGCCTCCTGAGGTGCTGGGATTACAGGCATGTGCCACCACACCCATTGGATTAGGTGATTTTGTTTTAGGTCTAGCTCCCTTTCACACTGTGAGTTTGTAGGTCAGGGACCCCATCTGCTCACCTTTGTGAACCTCCTGCCCAATACTATGGTACATAAAAGATTGTAAGTATACGATCTGCACTCAACTCACTGGAAAGGACTGTGGAAACAAAAAGGGGTTGACATTTAAACATTCAGAGCACAGGGCTTCTTCTTCAGTTGTGCTGAGAGCTTACGTGGCCTGGGAATGGTCTGTGACAACTTGTTTAATTAAGAAATTGTTTTGGACTCAGGAAGCACCAAATGTAAACTGCAATGTCAGATTGAGAGAGCAAGGGTGGGGAGCTAAAGGGAAGGGGCTTTCTCTAAGTTCTTGTCCACTGAGAAGGCTGGGGAGATGCAGGCTCCTACCTAAAATGAAGACGTTTACTCACTCCACAGTCATGCAGTGTGGGAATACAGTACCTGCTCCTCCTTGCAGACTGCTCTAGTCAGTTCTAGATCCATGACAAGAAATACAAAGATGTGCTTTCAATCTGTGGCTTATGGAATTACCTTCATGATTTTAGTTTGGTCTCACTTGTCCACTATTGTGTCCTCAATATCTTACACAGTGCATGGCATAGAACTCACTTGGTGAATAGTTGTGATGGGAATGAATATTTAATAGTTTGGCTGGCTTCCTTCCCATAAAAGGTGTACTTTTTTTTCTCTAAAAACACAAAGTTCCTGGAATCCATTTTCCATTGAACATTTCATCTGACTAGAATATAATCTGTGAACATGATGAATAAATGGATAGTAAATCCCTGGGAACTAAGGTCTGCAAGGTCTACTTTTAGGAAATAAAAGCAGTGAAGATTCAAAATCTCAGGCATCCTAAAGTGATCATGCACCTTCTGAGTGATCTGAGGATGTCCTAGGATCCTGGGGATGGAGGAGCCATCAAGGAAGAAGCTGAGTGAAGGGGAGGAAAGAGAACTAGCATTTCTTTGGCATTTGCTCTGCAACAGGTATTGGGTCAAGTGCTCCCATCTCCCACTTCAGTCCCCACAACAAACCCTAACAGATGCTTACGGTGATCATGACTTTACAAATGAGGATGGAGGATCAGAGAGACTACACATCATAACCACTGTGGTTCAGCTAGGAAATAGCCATGGCAGAACTTGAATCAGATCTAGCTGACTCTAGAAGAGAGGCTCTCTCTGTCCACTATGCTTGTGACCCCTAGTGTTCCTCTGGCTGTTGAGTCCCAGCAGGGCAGAGACAAGTCTCAGGGCCATCTTTTTTCTAGCCTGCTCTCCCCAGTGTAGGCCTGAAGAAGCACCAATACATTTCCTGAACTGTATTCTGGATCACAAGCATTGGGACTATTTTTAACCAATGAGTGGTCTGATGGCAGTGCAGTTACCCTGGAGGGCACCTACACAGTGCAGCCTCTGGAGGAAGTACTCAGGGAGTGGGGGGCACAGTTGCAGTGCAGGAATGTCTCTCTGCTGTTGTACAAATGCTTGCAACTCGGCCTGAGCAGAAATAAGCCAGAGGCTTGAGGGGGCCATGCAGATCTGGCAACATTCAAAATCTCGTCCCTAGGTCTGGCCAGGCTTCAGTGCACAGACATTACAACGTCCGTGATTTTTCTCAGCCTTTCTTTACTCAGTATCTGGGAGTAACTCTGAGTGGCAGAGATGGTCCAGTGTGAAAGTGCAAGAGGTCAGCATCAGGATGCTAGCTCCTGTGTTACATCTGGGGAGGCGATGCTGCTGTATGGGAGGGGCTTCTTAGGCAAACCAGGTGTTGTCTCTGGACCTCAGTTTCTCATGGTAAAGTGCAAAGATTTGGCAGACTGATTCTAAGTGTGGTAGAATTTTCTCTGGTGGTATAAACACTAGCCACATAAGCTTACTGAATACTTGAAATGAGGTTGGAGTGACTGAAAAACTGAATTTTTAATTTTACATAACTTTAATTAATTTAGATTTAAACTTAAATAGTCACATGTGCCAGTGGCTCCTATTTTGGACAGTGGGTGGAATAAGGAAGCTTAGGCTCTAAGAAGTGGAGAAAGAGGCAGCACAGGTTTGAGCCCAGCTCAGACATACATGGGCTCAACTCAACCATGGGCTGCTACTTACTAGCCCTGGGACCAAGTCCAAGATAGTTAACCTCAAGTCTCAGTTTCTTCTTTTGTAGAATGGAGGAAATAGTGGCTTCCGCACAAAATCCATGTTAAAATTACATGAGATAAAGTAGTGGGTGCACCATCTATCACACACTGAGGGCTCTGGACATAGAGGCTATTATCAGAAGTCCATGAAACGGTGCTGGGCTGGGGGAGTTCCTTTCTCTGATGGAATCATTTTTTTCATTCACCAACATGTTACATCTAAATTCGAGTGGAAGCAAAGAGAGCTTTACAGTTTACCCTAGAGGGGGAGGCAAGGAGTGGGGGAGAAAAGTCAGTTTTGCGTACTTTACATTTTTCCCAGGGCTGTCCCTGTGTGTGTTTGACTGATGGGGTCAAATTACACAAGATCCAGCTAGATATTCAGACTCCCGCAGTTGTGTAATTCTCCCAGCCTCGTAAAGAGCTACCTGGACAGGGAGTGTACAGGAGGCTCCGCCACTGAGATTCCCGTCCACTAGAGACAAGGGAAGGGTTCACGATATCCTATGACAAATGTGCCAACAGCCTGAGACATTGGGATGACACTGTCTGCGCCACTTAGCCTGTATTTTTGAGGTAGAATAATTAAACGGAGATCTGCCCACTAGACTAAAAAAAAACGCCACTGATGGGAAAGTCAGTCCCCAATTCCCTTTGCCCCTAAATATGCCAACTCTGAGTAATTCACATCAGCTGCCTCTTAATAAATAGCTTCTCCCCATCCACCCCTCCCCACATCATTAGAATCACCTAGAGAATTCTTAAAAATCCCAGTGCACAGGCTTTGTGCCATATGCTATTAAATCAGAGATGGTGCGGGTGGCACCCAGGCAGTATTTTTTAAAACCCTCCAAGGTAATGCGGATGTGCAGCCAAGTTCAGAACCACGTGCTTGGAGGGAGAGATGTGGGGAGACGCTCAGGCGCTTGCTGCAGGTGAGCCCTGATCTGTGCCCCGCGCTCAGGGCCTAATCAGATCACACTGATGTTTCGCTTAGCACACATTGTTTATTACGACTAGAATTTCTCAACCAACATCCTTTTTAATAAAATCCAATTTGGGCCAGTTTGACATTGTTAGTGTTGACAGGGAAATCCCCCATCCAATTGGCGACAGGAGGGGGTGGTGCTTTAAAATCAAGTCTCCAAGAAGTATTAAACCGGCACCCGGAGCCCAAAATGCCTGCAGAGGAGCTGCTTCCACAACTTCTGCATACTGCCACCTGGTGGGGCCTGGTCCCAACTTCATCCCAGGTCTCATCCTTGGGCTCCTGCCCCTCCCCCCAAATAGATGTAATTTAGGAAAATGTCATGCATTTTCAATCCAATTTACTGGTGCCTTCCACATTGATCAGACTTCCTTCTCCTTTTACCTCCCATCTGGTTAATATAATTATTGCTTTCAGATGGCAAAGCCATTTTATGTAATAGCTTTGTTTGTTACTATGGTTACAAGTTTAGTAGCACTTTGGAATATAAATCTATCAACGCGGAAAGTAGCTTTGTATTTGTCAAGGTACAGTCCATGTGGACATCAGAAAGCAAGGTGAGGAACAGCCTTAGTTTTCTGTAACAAGGAAAGTAGCCTTTCTTGGCCTAATCTCAGTGGAAGATTCTCCTGGTCTGGCCTGGACACTGCTGAGGAACTGCTGGGTCTGATTCACTTTCTCCCCCTGTAATTTTCCCACCTGAGTAAGGTACCCACAAGAAGCTCTTCCTGGGAGAAAGCAGGAAAAGACAGTTGCAGGGCAGCTCTGGTTGTTGGGTGAGAGCTCTTACCTTGCATAACTGCAGTTTTGACTGGTCAGTTGACTCTTGGCTGATTTATTTACCAGCCAAAGGTCTGAAGACATGATCTCAGAAGAGTTAAGTTCTTCAGGTGTAATCCCTTCCTCTCAGGCAGCTGAAGCATCACCCCTTATTGCCTGATGAAAATGGAGTTATAATCTCCCTTCAGAAAGTGGCAGAAGTTCAGTATTGGATTCAATCTGCCATCCTTGAGTGACAAAGCGTGGCAATGTCTCTGCTTTGACAGTGTTTCACACCTAGCTGAATCAGACCCAACCCTCAGAGTAAGGAAGTTGTATGACCTCTGCAGTTGGGCTTCCAACTTACCTTGAAGAGTTTGCAGCATGCTTCCATGTAGGTAGCCTCATCTAATCCCTAGAACAATCCCAGCAGGTATCACTGCCCTCACTTGGCATCGCTCCCATTTTACAGAAGAGAAAACTGAGGCTCAGAGATTATGTACTGTCCCAAAGTCTCACAACTAATACGTGGGACTCATAATATTTTGACTCTGAGTTCTCTTTTCTCTCTAGGGAGCTCTGGTTGCTAACTGAATACAGTCACACTCTCCAGATTCAAATAGTAGAGAACAAAAGAAAAGCAAAAACGGATAATATCAATCAAAAACAGGCAATATCAATACCTTCACTAAGGTCTTGACTAAACCACATCAAGCAAACTTCAACTATCTTCTTCCCTCTTTAAGAGGAGGTTATCAGTTTGGTAGCCTATTGGTGAATTACCAGTGGCTACTAATTATCTAGTCATGTCATTCAAATTCATTATCACAGAGCAGGTACATATTTATTTACATGTCTCATATGGATAATTGGCAGTTATATAATTTCATGGTAATTATGATCAGAATTGCCATGTGCAGACTTGGCACTTTGGAGTTGTATGATTACCAAGAACTGGCTACCTTGGAATTATCCATTAATGACATAATTAGCTGTGGCCTTTTAAGAAAAAGTTGTTATGTAAGAGACTTTAGTTTTCATTCCCAATTGACAGAAAAGCAGGAAACTTGGAGATACCAGGAATATGTTTTTCTTCTGGCAGATGAAGAAGTAGTTGTGCAGGTTTGTCCTGTTTCTGGGCATGTCTGGGTGTCCCAGTGACAGGGAGGAGACATAAGGAGATGTGTGAGCTTCAGCAAAGGGCACAGGCCTTGAGGTGTACAAGGTTGGTATCCACATCTGTTGAGCCCAGGCACAGGCAGGAATTATAACCCTTTTGAGCAGATAGTAAGGAAGCTCAGAGAGACAGTGGTTGGGCTATGAGCACAGAACCTAGTTTTGTGGGGGGCGAGGGGTATACCCCCCCCCCCATAAAACTGCCAAGACTTGTATTCTAGGCAACAGTATCATTCCTGTCCCTTCCACATCCCCTCCTCCAGTGGACAGGCTTCCTCTGAGGTTGTTCTTGTTTATTCTCACCGGACATCTCAGGGCATGATGCAAAGAAACCCACACCACGGGTGCTTGAAGTGTGGAGAATATGAGAATCGTTGGCTTCCAGAACAGCAAGCAGCCCGTCACTTAACAGAGGAGAAGCTCTGGGCCCAGGGGGGTAAATGATGGGTCCCAAGTCACCCAGCAGCAAATTGATGGCACAGGCTACCTCTGTGATTTTCCACAATGCAATCCCTTCACTAGGGAGGAGTTGTTGATGTGGCAAAATTAACACTTGGCTCATATAAATAATAGCTATACAGGAAGTGCCTATGCATCCATTATGAAAGCTACTCAGGGACATACATATGATATTTTACAAATTTTAAAAATGTTTTACCTATTTAATGCCCATACACAAAGCTTCCTGTATCAAAGTTTTCTCAGAGGTCCAAGAGCAGCACACGGTCCTCCTGACTCACAGAGCCCTACTAGAAGAGGATGAGGAGTGAGGTGCACAGTGTCCCCCTTCCCTTGACTATGAGGGAGCTGAGTCTCAGCTTCCTCAGGCACCGGTTTCCACTGTAGCTTTTCTTTTCTTGGTGACCGCTTTTGTTTTATGTAAATCATTTGATCGTTTGTACCTGTGGTTTTGGTATAAAATTTCTGAATGAAGATAGAGTTATCAATCAATCAATTAACAAAAAAAAAAAAAAAATTCACAAGTAATAGTATGAACTTTTGGGATTCAGTCACATGGAAAAGAAAATCTTAAGTCACAGAAGAGCTGGGGGGGATCATACATCCTCCTGTGCTATCCACATTCGAAGAGGAAGACTTGGGTTTAAATGAAGAGGAAGAGTAGGCAGAAGAGGTCAGTTTTATACATGCTCCCTCTTCCCTGCCTCAACAGCACCTCTTCTCCACTAACCATAACATCCAGGGGGCCCAAAGGCAAGAGAAGGACTCCTGGACTTCTGGAGACTCAGAGTTGTGCGACTTGGAAGAGAACTACAGTAACTTGGAACACGTTTGATAAACAGCAAAGGAAAGCAGCTGACAGTCCTGGATGGCTGCAGTGTGCCTGGCGCTCTTGAACTCTGTTTCTCTTTTTCTCTCCCGTTTTATTATCCACTTTTATGACCTTCGTAGTTATCTTTTTCTCTACTGTTTCTCTAAAGTTGGTTCCATCATTGAGATTCTTGCAGAGAAGGAATTGGAGAACCAGAGTTAATATTTTCAAAGATGAATAATTCAGTAGACATGGAATTTGAACCCAGGCTAACTTGTCTCTGAATTCCACATTTTGGAACTGTCATTAGTAGCCTATCCCATTTAGATCTTTCTGAGGCTTAAGGTTCCCAAGCTTTACTGGCACCAACTTGGGCTCCCCAAACCAGATTGAGGGTTGCAGGTATAAAGATGGTGATGCACTTGACCTCAGGGGAAGCCTAGTTCCCTGGGCTTCCTAGTTAACAGGGGGCTATTACAACAGGAACTTTCCATCCTTTAAGAGGAAACTACAATGACACAATTGTTTTAACACTGCCAGGCAGGTCAAATACCAAGATGGGTTTTATTGAGATCGTATGATTTTGTTTTCTTTTTGTTGATGGTTTAGATAACAGAATTCATACTTCTTTCTGTTATATGATTTTTTTTTTTTTTTGATATCTTGGAATGAAATGTTGCTGTGTAAAGCCACAGAGGCAGGACTCTTCACTTTTCTTGCATTATTTCAATGAAGATTCAAGAAACCCTGGGGACTGAACTGGGTCTCTGTGTTCACCAACCTCAAATAAGAATATACGCACAGGCCAAAATCCCAATGTTGGTTCTACCTCAGAGACCCTATTATTCTTGAATCTTATGGAACCAATAATGTGAAGTAATTAATTTCTTAATCTCTTTTTAACATTTAATGGGTGATATCACAGAAAGAAGAAAACCCAAGCTTCTGGTTCACATATGCCTAACCATGAGCCTCCAATTCCACTCTCAGAAATGCATGCATCAGGAATCCATGCTTATTTTCACTCAAGGACATGCATAAACATGTTCACAGAGCTATCACTCCTGATAACCTTTAAGTAGAAACACCTCCAGTTCCACCACAACAGAATGGATAATTTGTAGCACATTTCTATCATGGGATACTCTATAGCAAAGAGAAGGAAAGACCTGTTAGAGGCATTACTCTGTATGAATTTCACACACAGAATGTTAGGCAAAAGAAATCATACATAAAAAAGTATATATCACATGATTCCATTTAAATAAAGTTCAAAATATATGCAAAATCCATCTGCAGTGCTGGAATTCACGATAGTGATTAGCTTAGGTAAAGGACAGTGACAGGCAAGTCACGATGTGGCTTTGGACTGATACTATTCCATTTCTTGATGTTAGTGTGGGTTTTCTGATGGGGTTGCACAAAAATTCATTAAGTTGCATAAATATCATTTTTTTTGTGATACTTAAATAAAACATTAAAAAACTTACCACTCAAAAACCAATAGCCTAATGAATTAATGGGCAAACACACTGAACAGATACTTCTTAAAAAAAGAAATACAAATGGCCAAAAACTACATGAAAAGAAAAATGTTCACCATCTTTAGAAATTAGGGAAATTCCACTCAAAACTATTCTGAGATTTTATCTCACTCCAATCAGAATGGCAACCATCAAGAGTATAAACAACAATAAAGACCGAGGAGCATGTGGAGAAAAAGGAACACTTACACTGTTAGTAGGATTGCTAATTAGCACAACCACTATGGAAATCAGTATGGAAATTCTTCAAAAGACTAGTCATGGAACCAGCATTAATGACCCAGTTATACACTCCTCATTATTTGTCCTAAAGAATTAAAGTCAGCATAGTAGAGCAATATGTGTATGCCTATGTTCATAGCAGCATAACTCACAATAACCAAATTAAGGAGCCAGCCTAGGTGCTCATCAATGGATGAATGAATAAAGAAAATGTGGTATATATACATAATGGAGTTTCATTCAGTCAAAAAGAAGAAAGAAATTGTGTCATTTGCAGGAAAAGGAATGAAAAACTTGAAAGCATTATGCTAGGCAAAATAAGCCAACTTATACGGTCAAAGGTCATATATTTTCTTTCATATGTGGAAGCTAGAGAGGAAAAAGGAAAAGAACGATGGGGGAGGGGGTGTCATGAAAATCAAAGGTAGATCAGTAGAGGAAAGGGACCAGGAGAAGAGAAAGGGAAGGTACTCAGAAATGAAGTTAACCAAACTATATTGTTATATTGTGGGCGTGCCTGCATATGTAACAAGGAATCTCCCTATTATGTATAATTATGCACCTATAAAACTTTTTTAAAAACCAGAGTTTAATCCCCATCTCTGTCACTTACAGTGTGACTTTTGGAATTCAGTTTATATTTATAGTGTGTCTTCCTTAACTGAGCAATCAGTATAGTATCACCTATTAACAGGGAAAGTTGTAAGCATCTCAAAATATTTTGCATGTAATGAATTCAGCCTTAGAATGGAGACTGGACAGGATCAAGGCACAATATATTCATGTATGAAACTATCACAGTGAAACCCATTAATCTGTACAATTAAAACGTGTCAATAATTATAATAATGAAAAGAAAAATTTAAGAAAAGTAAAAAAAAAAAGTACATAATTAAAAGAATAAATATTAGGTACATAAAAGCATTTAACTGCCAACCCCCCTCCCCCCAAAAAAAATACCAGTCCCGAGCCTGGCATATGGTAAGAGCTCAGTTAATGTAATCTTTCATGATTTAAAACATTAAAAATTTATTGGGAATTGTTAACTATACACAAGAGTAAGGATGAGAGTAAAACAAACCCCTGAACCCATCACTTGGCTTTAATAGTTGTTATGACCAGTTTTGTTTGAATGATATAGCTCCCCCAGCCATTAAAAAAAAAAGTGTATATATATATTATACATGTGTACATCAGTTTGCATCTCTAAGAAATAGTTTGTAAAAAAATTATAAAGATGAGTTTGGGGAGCTGGTAGGGAGGGATAGATAGATAAGGCATAGAGGATGTTTAGGGCAGCAAATCATTCTGTAGGATATTATAAAGATAAACACATGCAGTATAAATTTATCCAAACTCATAGAACATACAACACGTCGAGGAAACCTTAATGTAGACTGTGGACTCTGGGGGTTGCGATGTGTCAGTGAAGATTCATTGGTCATAACAAATGTGCTACTCTGGCAGCTGCTATTGACAGTGGGGAAAGCCATGAGAGGAAAGTTCAGGAGTCAGAGGTCAGCGGCATTCAAGAATCTCTGTACCTTCTGTTCAGTTTTGCTGTAAACCTAAAACTGGTCTAAAAAAAGTCTACTAAAAAGCATAATCATAATCCCATTTTTGAATACTACCACTATCACTACTGATCATGTTTCCCCACTGAACTCAGAAAGGTCCATTAACAACATGTTTACTCATTCCAGGACATGAACAAGGTGTCATTGGTGTGTATTTCTTCATTCTTAATTCACTGGATCTCTTAACAAATCACAAGGGTGATAGACAGGGAGGCTGTCTTTGACTTCTGGCCACCAATCTCAATCTCATGATGGGGAAGGAAACTATTGTCCTGAAGTTCCCTGAAAACATCCAGAATTTTCATTTCCAGCATTCTTTTGATTCCTTAGAACCATGGATAGCTGCTGTCACCTTTAAAACTAGATCTATCCCCGCAAATGACAAACTCTTTAACACAAGACTGTGAATGCAAATGGGACAGCAGCTATCATCGTCACATGATATACAGAGGAAATTCCGTAAAGGGCATTTCCAGGCAGACAGACCTGGCACAGTAGCTGATCTCAACTTTTTAAGTGAAATAAGTGTTTTAAAGTCTTCAGAAAAACACACTACCTAAATTAAGGTGCAGGCACAACAGACAGGACCCAGGTTTTGCATAGTGCCTTTTCCCTCTGCTCTTTCAGCACTGCCAAAAGCTGGTGTCATTTTACCTGTCACACTGGATGCTCTCCTATGAAGTCTGAATGAAGGTGGGATCCCACACCCAGGCAGAATTTTACCTCGTATGGATTCCTTCAATATTATATATAACTATAATGCACTAATACAAACCAGACTGTCTCGGAGCCTGTGTGCATCTGAGGGGGCTCTCTTTGGAGGAGGTACTGACTGCCTTCATCAAATAACCAGCCAGTGCTGCCTCCTGAGGAAAGGGCTGCCATTGCCTCCGTCCAAGGAGCACCCATCTCAGCACAGCATTTGCACCTCACAGGCCTCACAACCAAGTCTGTGTAGGATAAATCAATGATGAGAGTGAACAGAGGCTGGGTGTGGGGGAGAAGCGCTGGACCAGGGGATGGAGGCCTGTATTGTCCTCATCTTAGCCCCTGATGCTTGGGTGACTTGAGGGAAGTCACTGACTTCTATGGGCTGTCTAGGGTCTCTCCCAACACTCACTAAAAAAGAGTCCACAATTGTAGAAGGTTTTTTTTTTTTTTTTTTTTTAAACATTCTACTCTGCCTTGTTGATCCATTTACTAATTTGGATCTAAAGATGAATTGCTAAGCAAAGTACTGATGCCTCTCAGAAATTCCACAGCAATGAAACTTTGTTTTGCCAGTTGTCGTATGCCTTCCATGACAATGTGTCCCCATCACAGATCACAGTGGCAACACCCCATCCAGAATGGCCAGATTGAATCCTCCCATTTAACTCACCTAAACCGCATGCCATACTAGATGTGGTTATACTAAGTCACACTGGAAGCAGGAGTGAACTGGGGCTCAGAAGCTTCTCTTTGCCTCCCTGTCATGTCTGACCCACAGCATTGATGACCGACCATGAGTACACATGGGCACAGGCCGCTGTGTCTGGAGAGGTGAGCATGGGTAGACTCAATCCACTGAAAACTTGCCAGTGCATGAAACACCTTGGTGCTTGCTCCCCTGTCTCTTGGTATCCATCCAATACCCCCTTGTGGTATCTTGTTCCAGAAAAGCCTGTTGACAGCTCATGTCCTGAAGGTGTTAGCTGACGACTTTTCTGAGGCAAAAGGTGTGACCAACATGAGCGCAGGCAGAAGGAAGGGAAGGGCTGTTGTATTTATTCGTCCCTCCATGGAAAGCAAGTACACAACTGCATGAGAATTCTTTTACTTTTTAAAAACTTTCTTATTGTACCACTGTCACTGATAATATGTTCACATTACAAACATAGAGGAATAGGTTACAACAAAGAAAAAAAGACTAAAGTCACCATATACACTAGTGTTTTTACATACTACAGCCTTCTAGAGTTTTTCATATCTGGATTAGTGAGTATGTCTTAAATGCCCATAATCATACCTCTACCCACTAGACTGAATACAATCCTACTTCCAGGGGTATAGAAATTCTCTTCTATCTTATTCTATTCTGGTGACTAGAATGATACAATTTTTTTAATACCCCATTCATCTACTCCCCTTTATTTATTTTTTATTTTTTTTATTGTAAACAAATGGGGTACATCTTGTTTCTCTGTACATAAAGTAGAGGCATACTATTTGTGTAATCATGCATTTACATAGGGTATTGGTGTTTGATTCATTCTGCTATCCCCCCCCCCACTCCTCCCACCCCGAATGCTACAATTTATTTATATGACTACACTCTTAATTCATAGGACTGAGGAGTTTCTTAGCAATGGAAAGCCTAAGATACAAAGGAAAGAATGTTTTGTAGATAGAACAAATTGTTGGGGCAAAGGGCCTTTCCTGGCCCACCTCTGAATGTCAGGAAAGGGGACCTATTTCTCTCTTGCTCCTTTCAGCTGGCCATGTATGGCCAAATACAGGCATCTGTAAAGGCAGGCGTGGGAAAAGAACAGGATGGAAGTCAGAAAGCCTGGTTTCAAAGTCGCTCAGTCTTTCTGGTTTCAGATTTCTCAGTAATTGGTAAAGCACAACTCCATGTTAAAATGAATAATTGAGGACCTAGTATACAGGGTGGCACAAAGAATCTACCAGGCAAAGTGGGGAAAATGCCTTGTCAACTCTAGTGATTGTAGAGATGTGAGGAGTGATTGCTGCTGAGACGTGTTACCATCTTCAAGGATTCAAAAGCAAGCTAGCAACTGAGAAAGCTTCTCATATGGATCCCAACTGGTCCATGCTGATAGAATTCTCTCTCGATGGCACGTTTATAAAGTTGTCAATTTCCCAATATGGGAACACCTCCCAGTTCAGAGTTTGTCACCTGCAGATTATCTACCTTCTCTAAAGAGGATCAAATGTTCCCACATTTAAATCCAAAGGAGACAGCCTGGCCCAGCAAGTCCAGCCAGGAGACATCAAGTTACATATATTGTTAGGTCACAAAGCACGGCTCTGTTTTCCCCACACACCCTGATGCCACAGTACTAACAACACATTGCATGGCCCTGTCCTTCAGACTCTGGTTTCTGCTAGGCTGGCTGTCCCCAGAGGAGTCAGGGACATCCTCAGAGAGGCCCTCGTGGAGCTTTGGTCCTATAGTTCCACAGCTCAGGAAAAGTACTTCACACCTGACAATGGAAATGATCATCAGGCTGGCCATCTGATGCAGGGCTCTTTGCCTCTCTGGGCCTCAATTTCTCCATTAGGAATATAAGTGGGTTGGACCCAATGACTATCAGGATTCCGCTTTGCTCAAAATGCCATGACCTTGTACGTTCTTATTCATTTTTGTGTTCTGATTGGTTCCAGCACCATGACTGCAATAAAACATGTTCTTAGTTGAATGAATAAACGGTGAATAAAAAGATTAAAATTCTTTGCTTTGCAATAAGGGAAACCCCGGAACGTAATTTCCTTGAATTCTTGAGTTTTCTCTCCTTCATCTTATAAACACAAATCTTTACACAACAATGAACGTAAATATTCAATAAAACTCTGTGGAAGTAAAAGAATGACTAAATGGATCCATAGATAGATAAATGAATAAAACATATTGCTATTCCTTTTACACATGAGTTCTGTCCACAGGATGGACCCTTCTGGAAGGTCAGAGCACAGGGGAACATCTGGCACTTTAAAAGAGAGTCTTCTGCTACACACTGGGACCACATTTGCACTCTGAAGAAATTTCCTTTCCCACAGGACAGATGGAAATACTGCTTATTCCCTTATTGTAAAGAATTTATTCCAAGGGACTACCCTGTAAGTGCTTTGAGGATTAACTTAATCCCAAAGTTACTGAAATTAATCAGCTTTTAAAACCACAATGTAAATTCTAGACTGGAAGCTCCTGGAAGCCAACAACAAAGCCAGACCTCCCAGCGCACCCCTGGAACCTCATACGTGGGAGGGATTCAAAGAGTAGGTCTTTGCCAAATAACCAATTAACAACCAGAAAAGCAGCCATTAAACCAAGGCAATGGGCAGTGAAGAAAAAAAAAAAAAAAAAAAAAAAAAAACTGCTTTGTTTTCTTTGACCCTACAACTCTGAGATCATCTAATCCAACTTCTTCATTTCATAAGGGAAGAAGCTGAAGCTCAGAGAGATTGAATGATTTCTCCAAAGTCACACAGCAAGTTCATGGAAGAGTTAGAATTGTGCCTGCAGCTTCTGGTGTTTGCCACCAGTCCATGCTGACTTTGTAGGCAAGCGGAAATGTGGGCAATAATGCACAGAAATCTAGGTACAGACTCCTCTAGAAGATGCCAGACAGCAGAGAGGCTGGGACGTGAGGTCCAGAGTTAATCATCCCAAGAGAGTTTCACTTATGCTTCTGAGGTGTATTTTCTCTTTTTTTCTTTTAAAATCTTGAATTGTTTGCTGAACAGCGTCTCAAGTCAAGGAGTGGACACCCTTGTGCGCCCCTCCCCCCCTCCTTTGTTCTTCTCCTGGAGCTGGGTCCACTGGAGGAGCATTGTACGGTGCCCCTGCTGGGTCTACAAGGCCCCTTTTCGGTTCAATTAATGAGCCATAAATAACCCAATGAAGGTGTCAACAAAGAGAGTAATTTATCATACACTGTCAGGAGGGCGAGCTTTGCGAGGCAAACGCTCATTCACAGTCTGGTGCAACATGTTAAGATTTATTCCTGGCCAGGTCACTCCTCCTCCAGGTCCCCCTCCCCCAAACAAAAATTCATCTTCCACGGGAATCCTCACAGGTGTGCTGCTTTGACAAATAAGCTATGAAGTCCGGTATTCATCACTGGCTGGTCTTTGCTGGGATGAAGGCAGCAAGAAATAAATTTATTTTAGAGGGAAGGTACTTGTGATTCAAACACGCTCAAGGGGAGCAATGAGGTTATTTCCATCCTCCTGGTTCTGCAAAAGGAGAGAAGGAGCCACTGTAGGACGGCCTGTTTCTCCATTATTTACTAGTTGGTGGAAGAGCAGCAGGACTTCCTGAGAGGATGCCCTTAGCTGCCAGTGTGGAAGCTCCAGTCACATCCTCTTGGAAAGGCTGGTCTGGAAAAATCTTACTGGAGTAGAAAGGGCTACAAGACATCTGAGATCCTCAGCATCACAGTGCCAGGAGGTTTTCCAGCTTCACAGTCCAACTTACAGCTTCTCCTTTGAGGACTGGTCCTGAGACATGCGGCTGCATAAGTGCTGTCTGGGGTTTCTCGTCAAGACAGAGTCTCTGGCTCTCCACCTCCAATAGCCATCCCCGGAAAATCTGATCCAGAAGGTGGGGAAGCAGGGAGCCCAGGAAATTATATTTTCACACATTCTCCAGTTGCCAGCAGATGCTCATAGTTTGTGGACCACACTTTGCCTCAAGACATGCTGTTTAGGTCCCCAGTCCATTCATGTGAACTTTCTGCAGTGCTGGAAATGTTCTGTACATATTCTGTCCAATACTGTAGCTGCCAGTCATGTGTGGCTACTATGAGAGAGGAACTAGACTTCTTAATTTTATTTAATTCAAGTTGACATAGCCATTTAGCTAGTGACTACCATATTGGATGGTACAACTCTAGCCCATTGTTCTGTATAACTGATTTCTGGAGGTCATGGACCAAGTAAAAATCTTAACATATACAGGAGACCTGAAATATTATTCTCCTCCCACTCCCCCTAATTTGGCAGTTAATAAGTGTCATAAGCTCCTGAGGTTGTGCCTTATTTAGTCACTTCTAATCAGGAGGATCATATCCCATAGGTGGGGCTGTGGGGGATGTCTTTGAGAATAAGATATGATCCTGGTCCCTTATGACCCAGTCTCTTTTCTCCCAACATAGGCAAGTGACCCAACACCAGCTGGCCCTCTCTGAAATTGAAAAAGAAAACACCTAGGGACGCAAGACATTACAAGTCCTTAGTCACCCCTACATGCTCCCACGCTAACTTATGGAGACAGTCCATAAGCAAATTCCCACTCAGTCATCTCTGAGCCCAGTGTCTTGCTGAGTGGCTGATCCTGGTAGAGGACAATCAGTATGTATGAAAATAAAATGATCCCACATTTGCCTACATGAGACCCCAATCATCTTGTTTAAGGCTACTAGTCAGATGGGGCAGTAGCCCCGGAAACCATAAAGTCTGTTCTCTGAGGGAAAGGGGCATGGGTGCTTTCTCTTTTAGTACTGTAGGAGGCTTCCCCCCATACAAATGTAATTTATGCAAATGAATTTTCAAAAGTAGTGGGAAAATGCCACATGGAAGAGTGATTGGTTAAGGGTCTGAGAAGGAACTTCCTATCTATGAGCAAATTCCACCTAGGTATGTCTAACTGCAGTAGCAGAAGGTTCTGGGCCTACAAGTGAGGTCAGGAAAGTCAGAGAAAGTATGAGGCACTTGTTGCCTAAGAAGGTGGGTTTACCACTGGTGGGTTAACCAGAGGCACTGAGAACCTGTTCCAGAAAAGGGCTTCTATAGGACTCCACTGGACTCCTTGTCCAAACACTTTTCCTTACTCTGGCTCTTCAGGGAAGCAGACTCTTAGCTCATGGCTGCAAAGGGAAGAGGGGAGGTGAGCAGAAGCCCCAGCCCAGCTTCTAAGTAATAGCTCTTCTAATCTCCCAGACTCCTGAAATATTTCAAGTCTCTGACATTTGATTCCTCCTTTCTGCTCATTAAGCAGACTTATTTTGCCTCCAGAAAATAGACACTGGTATCAAAATTTGTGTCCCTGATGGCAATTCTTGTTGTTCCAGAGTATCTTGTACAGGGTCCAAAGTGCTTCTCCCTGCACACAGAGAGCTCTACAAGAGAACGCTTTACAGGTCTCCAACACTATAAGGACCTCATAACCAAACAGAAGAAGAGATGTGGCCTGGAAAAATTCTCAATTTTCTCTCCAAGTTCTGACTTATGAGAGTAATAGCTCAGACTCAAAGCAGTTGGCCCAATTCTTCAGCTAAATAGTCATTTGCTCAAAATTAACTCAATGTCAGGGAGCCAATGTGAAGCCAGAACTTTGGCTTGGTACTCCAGTTTATGATGAACTAAATTAGGAATTAGGGTCTGGAACTTTACAAGACACTTGTTCTAATCTGGAATTCTCAAAGCAATCTCTAGAAAAATACTGAATCAAAAGATATGTTCCAAAAAATGAAGATCCAACTATGGGGTTAGAGGGGCAACTTCTATTTGGAAACATATAGCAGTACCAATGTATTTGAATTCACCCTGAAAATTATGGTATTCCTCATTGAAAAGATTTTATGGTGTTTGAAATTACAATATTACTAGTGATGGGAAACCAGGAGAGAACTGAGAAGGCAAAGTTGCTTGAGAGGTAAGAAATGGAGGTGCCACAGCAGAGTTGGACCCAAATTCCAATCCCAGAAGGACCCTCAAACAAGTGGTAGGTAAGGGAAGGCAGGATCCTCTAAACTCTCAGCTGAGATTAGGGCTCGGTCAGTCTGGGGCTTCCCACAGAAAAACCATTAGAAACCATCAATTCTTTCAGACATTACAACTACTCATTCATAGTTGTTCATTTATAGGTAGGGAAACTGAGGCTCTCCTAAGATCAAATAACTAACTTCTGCTTCTGTGTTAACTGCCTAGTGCCAAGTTTCGTCATGCAGAGCAAGGAAACAATTTCCATGCAACAGCTTGAGATATGCAACTCAAATTTGCCTGAAGCTATGGCACAGCTCGGTGAAACATTCGGCTCCCTTCAGATCTTGTAGGCTACCAGCCATTTGTCAGGGTGGGAAACTGCTTGGGAAACCTCCCAGGAAACCACAGCTCCTGCAAATGACTCAGTAGGTGGTTCTGACTTCTCTGAGTCAGAACCCAGCCCATGGCCCAGGCCCATGCCATGGCTCCCTGGCATTGTCAAGATGCTCTGGGCTTGCTGTGCCTCCTAGGATCATGTGATACTGAGGACCTCTGGTGTTCACCTGTAAAGAGAAGAATGTTCTTTCCGATAAGTGATCAAGGAGTGTGGACCAGAAAGGTAGCTGAATTCATTGTGGTCTCTCGTCTCTAAGTCCTTGGAGAGTTTTGGTGGCTTTCTACATCAGACAACCTTTCATTTGAAAGCTTACTCCTCCTCCTTACCTGGAAGTTTCCAAAGTGGCCTCCCATCCTCATGAACTTGTGGACACATAGTGCCTAGTTCTAGCTTTGATTTTGTGGCTTTATGGGGTCATGATCCTGAGCAAATTTCATGTCATGGACATTAAGTGCCACCCATTCCAACTGCACCATGATGTCCCCAGCAATCTCCTGTCCTAAATTCTCCACTGGCCCCCAGATAATAAACTTCATCCTTAGCCTGGTATTATAATCCCAATCTATCTTTGAAGCTGCAGTTTCCTCTAGTATTTTTCTTGTGGTCTATGTTATGGGCCAATAAGGTTGATCATTTATTCCTTCATCAATGCATGGAAAATTTCCCCTCCTCTTGGCTTTTCCAGCTCCCTTTACTTGAAATGCCCTTTTTCTGACTCTTGAAATTCTGTCCACCCTTTCAGGCCCAGATCAAATGCTACCTCCTACTCCACACAGCTTCCCCAGCTCATCTCTTGCAAAACACCTTTGATCTTTCATGGCACACTCTGTCGATACCTTCCTACTGACATATCACACACTCTGTTCTGGATTGCAGGCATTTGTGTGAATGACTTCTCCATCCTCCTTAGAAGAAGGCCCAGGGCCTTCTTAAGAGTTGTCTTAATTTATTTTTCATCATGCCAGGATATATAAATTTGTACTGATGAACAAGTGAATGAATTTAGAAAATCTAGATGGATGTTCTAAAATTATCTACAGCTGAGGAATTTCATTCCAGAGGTGGCTGCAAATCAGTAATAAAAACCAGCCCAGCCACAAGCTTTTCATATGGGAAAGGACAGAGGAATTGGTGTGAACCATTCTGTTGGCCATGGAATGCTTTTGGGTGTGTGCAGGCAGACTCCCACAAACCAGATGCAACATCTGCTTTGAAAGAGCCCAGAGAGGCTGGGCTCTCTCATTTCTCAATGTGATGAGAGGTGCACTGGAGTCTTGCAGCTGACAGTTGCTCTGGTAGAGAAACACCTCTTTAGCACAGCACCAGCTCCAGCTTCACACCATATGCATCAACAGGGGTGGGTCACGGTGCCCTCTTGGCAGTAAGCCAGGAGGAGATTTGAGGTTTGGATTTGCTGTGCTCAATAGGCAGCCTTGATCTGTGTTAACAAGGCTCCTGCTTCTGTGTGACTAACAAGAAACTGCCGCCTGACTTGGGCAGGGGGACTCTCCCCAAAGCCTGTGCACCTGCTCCCCACTGGCCCAATGGAGTCCACATGTGGTAGAGCTCAGGAAGAAGACCTTGCTAAAACTTTCCCTCCCACTTACTTTGAGAGACTAGAAAGGTTTGTCAAACTTTAGCAAGGAGCAGCATCCTATAGAGGGCTTGGTAAAACATAGATTGATGGGCCTGAACTCCGGAGTATCTGATTAGGAGCTCTGGGACAGAGAACAAGAATTCACATCTCCAGCACATTCCCAGGTGCTGCTGATGTTGCTGGTCCAGAGACCACACTGAGAACCACAGCACCAGGCTATCCCAAGAAAGGCAAGGGTAAGGCATCAGAAGCTGGACAAGAGGAATGTGACTGTCTCTCTGTCTCTGGGCTCTGCCCCTATCAAAATAAGTTCCCCACTTTGTCACAGAAACTATTTTTCTGTCTATGCCATTGGCTCTGTTGCCTGTTCCTTGCCTATAAAATAAAATTCAAACTCTACAGCCAAGCTTATATTGATCAAGCCCTAACTGTGTGCCAGGCACTGTTCTAAATCTTTTACACATTATTAGCTCATCTAATCCACATAATTCTATGCAGTAGATACTACTATTAGCCCCATTTTAGAAATAATGAACCCCACAGGGGGCCCTCAGGAAATATTTTCTGAATGAATGAATAAAGGGAGGCTCATAAGCATTTACACCATGTACTACAGAGGGCTTTTTCCATGCCAAGGGAAGCCATCAAAAAGTGAAGAATTGGCTTGCCAACCAGTTGTTTGTTCCTGTACTACACCAAATAACTCATTTGCCTGCCATTGGCTGGATATTCTGGCTTTGTGTAGACATCTCCTCGCTGGGAGGAAAGCCAGAGTTAATCCCTCACAAAGGGTGGTTTAATAATAACCAGATACTGGAGGAGAGCAGAAAGGAACATAATGATCCCACACAACCCCAGGAAAATGGACTGCTAAAACTCATGGTGTTCACACTGCCAACAAGGGCCCCTGATGTAGCCTGAAGTTTCTTAATTTTTATTATAAAAATAGAACATGAATATGTCTCTCCTGATTATCACCACCAAATGCACCAGCACAAACACCTACAGATGCATATTACTCTAATGCAACGCTAATGCTTACTCTGGAACAGAAACCAGGTCATCTCTGAGAGTCTATAAATGGACAGCCCTCTCTGTCTATTACTTATTTATGTTTCCCGCCTTTTGCTCAATGAGCCTTGAGGCCCAAACAGAGAAACACACCATACATAAAGTTACCAGTACAGATAAATAAAACATCAGACTCAAACTGGTCGCTTCACCTTTCACTGTGTTGGAGCAGGTGGGCTTCACCAGCTTGATGCTGCACAAAACATCAGCAAAATGGAACCCTTGGAGACTGGAGCAGGCAGGTCATTTCTAAGCTGTGTGTCTTTCCCAGAACTTACTCAGCTTTGCCCTTTCTAGAGAGTACTTGTTTGCCGTGGATGAGAGACAATGATCACATTGTAACCTTGAGTTCCAATTTTTTGAAGTTGGGCAAAGTGAGGTTGACATGTTGAAGTCATCACCAGCTAAAGTTTCTGGATCACTTTCCAAAGTTTCCTCATGTAATATGCCCTTTATGCCCTGCAGTTAACCAGCTTCAAGTTTGCAATGGAAATGCTAGCCACGGGGAAGTGTGTGCACGCTAGAAATCGTCAGAGTCCCTGAATACAGAAAAACAATTATGTAGGACCCAAGCCTGCTTGATCTCTCTGTGCTATCTATGGCCCTGGGTGGCCCTTCTGGGTAAAGTGAAGACCCATCTCTGGAGAAATCTTACTTCCCTTGCTCCTTACAGTTTTCCTGCTGGCTGCTCACAAAAAGCCCTCTCTCAGCTGGAACAAAGTAGGTTATTCTTGCCCAGTTCTCAGCCTGGTGCTAGGCAACCTGTGGAGTGCCTCTGATGGAGAGATCTGGTGTTATTAGCAGCACAGGGGAACATTTCCAGAAACCACCCAAATGGAGAAGCAGAGGGCACCCTAAGACACCTGTCAGGACTCCAACCTCTGCCCACAGCAGCTGTGGAGGGAGAAATTTGTTTCAGCACTTACTTTGTTATCATCATCACCACCAGTACCTCAAGTGTAGGCCACAGCAGCTCTGTCCACCTGGAGGTAACTGTGGGAAGTAACCAAGAAGGATCACTGCCTTAGTGATAGGCACTGCCCAAAGTGTGGCAGTGGCCAAGAAACAAGCCCTTGACCTCAACCTTTCCTCTTTTTCTCATGCAAATGATTAAATGCTGTCTGATTAGTTGGGAAAAAATGGGCAGTTAATATTCATGAAATGCACAAGACAGACATTGTAATGGGGCAGGAGAAGACAACTGAATCTCCAGATGCCAAGGACTGCACTTTTGAAACCACTCAAAGTCCCTTCAGCAAATCAAAAGTGCTGCTGATGTAAGGTATGATTATTAGATGAAAGTAGTTTTAGATCTTATGCTCTGTGGAAGAAAGGGTACAAGTCTATTTTTTAATCTAATGATAACAATTGCACACAATTACTGATTGTATGCCAGGCACTTCAGGAATGGTGTGTTAAATTGTTTCATTTCATCCTAATAATTTTATGAGGAGTATACCATTATTATAAACCCATTCAATGGATGAGGCAACTGAAGTGCACAACTGGCAGGTGGCAATGCAGGAATTAGAACCCACGAAGTATGACACCAGAACTCAGATTACCCCTCTTTGCCACATAACCTTTTGCTGAGCCCACGGGGAGCACTGGACCAGTGTAGGCACTGAGAATTCTTTTGGAGAGTTAGCACAGCCCCTGAATCTGGTTGTTGCTCAAAAGTAATTACTCCCCAAGTGATTATTATTGTTCATCTCCTGAGGCTCTTATCTTTGTGAGAAGGCCCTCACCCTTGTCCAGTTGGAAGGCTAAGGTCTTCCAGGCTTGGGGAAATCTTGCCTCATTAAATCCATGAGTTACCAAGCAGCACAGGAAAAGATTATCACAAATTTCCTGAAACTGGGTGTAACCACTTGGTTCAAAGCCTTGATAATTCTGTTTTCTGTGTATCAGAAACAGAAAATGGGCGATTGACACAGCCTATTCTTGTAGAGGAATCCTCCAATTTCCCAAACTCCTACTTGGGTCTTTTAACCCGGCAGTGCCTGATACCACCACAGGCAGCAAGGTGCATCTGAGAGTCCAGAACCAGGGCACCTGGGTTCAAGCCTCAGTTCTAACCAATGTTACTTTTTGCATGACCTCATGCAAAGCACCTAAACACTCTGACCATCTGCAACACTACCAGTCAAATGAGGACAGTGATGTTTGTAATAATGCTACATAAATGAACCACTGAAGATGCCATATGTGAAAGCATATAGGAATATAAGTAATAATCACCATATAGCTAGCATTTCTTGATTGCTTATTATGTGCCAGAAAACCCCTGGGATGGATAATGTTATTTCTATTTGCTGGTGAGGAACAGGAAGGTGAGGCTTTGAGAGAGAGAGAGAGAGAGAGAGAGAGAGAGAGAGAGAGAGAGAGAGAGAGAGAGAGAGAGAGACAGAGACAGAGAGACAGAGAGACAGAGAGATAGAGAGAGAGAGGAAAAAAAACATGAACTGGCAGAAGCGGAATGTGAACCCAGGTTTTTCTAGCTCACCCATTCTCAGCACAGCTGACAGTGTTCCCAAAGGGGATGAAATGGGTTCTTGGGGGCAAAAATATTATCATATATAGCGCAGATGTATACAGACTATATAACAGATATGCCATGTGTATTAAAATTTCTTGTGGAGGGCAATTAGGAAAAACAATATCTAAAAGGGTCCTAGGAGATGATAATGAAGAAAATTTTGAGAAATACTGGTCTAACTTCAGTACATCATTCCATTCTTACAGTTAACAAAGATGACCATTACTCCCACGCCACTAAGCTCCTACAATGGAAATTTGCAAGCTGTGTTCAAATGCAGTCCCAGAGAAGGTGGGAGCCACTTGTTGCATTGTGGATTGTCCAACTTAGTGGTCATGGGCACGGAATTAAAAAACCTTCACATTTAAATTCTAAAGTTATATCTTCTGTCAATCAAAATAGAGAGGTTACTTGTCATGCATGCTACCCACTTTCCATTCTGGATCTAGTAGATAGTTGGATTAATTTACACAAATTTGAGGTGGGAAAAACTCATTTAAAATTATTGATAAATTATTGGGAAAAATAAAAACCATAATTGGTGCATTAAGAACATTGATACAAATCTGTGTAGCTCTGCCAGTGGATTCCTTCTATTCTTTTACCAACTGAACAAAGTGGAGGTTTGTGGGTAAATTCTAACTTAGAGCTGTAGATTAAAGATACTGGCCCATGTCCTGCTTCTTAAATAACCAAGCTTATTCATGCAGCATGCTTCCAGAAACATTTAAAGTCCAGTCACTGGCAATAGTTGATCAAAGTTATTGGTCACTGATTGTCAGTCCATTTCAACTTGCTGCAACCTATCTTTGTCTTCTTGCTTTCTTGGACCTCTTGCCTAGGCACTCTAGCTCATGATGCCCACCATGACCTCTTTGCTCTCATTTCCCACTTTGGTGGTCTCTTCTTTTTCTCTCAGAGACTTCTTGGTGTTCCACTTATGAATTCATTCATTCATCCATTCATTCATTCACTCATTCATTTTATTGTAGTCAGTCAATAGTTATCCTGTTCCCACAAAGATCAAGACATTGTTTTTGAACAATGGCCCTTCCTTCCCTGGTTGGAGAGGCCAACAGTCTGGGCCACTGTTGCCCCAATTTCCTACTGGACAAAGGGTGCTAGAGAGGAGTCATGCAGTCTCATGCAGTCATGGGAGACTTCATTTTGTACATATTGCCTTTGAGGTGTTCTGACTGAAGCTCGACAGGGACGCACGTGCTCACTTTTAACGCCAGGCCAGGCTGGTCCTGAGGTAGCTGTGATAATCAATCCAGTTGCCATAGCGGCCGTAAGTGTTCATTTACCACTATGCGACCTGGAGCAATAATATATTATGCCTTTCGCCAGCGGGAGCCGTGCCAGCTGCAGCACGGGGCGGCTGTGTCGGCCATCCGTCACCACTCTCCTACACAACCTTTTGTTCCCTGCTCATTACGGTGAATTATAACAGGGGACAGCACATTTTTCAGGAGAGTCTCTCCTGTTAGGTCTAAGTGCTAACTCTTCCCAGGTTGTTCCAAGTCAGCTGCGCCAGCCACCCAGGTGCACAGCATTTAAGCATGGCACAGTGTCGCCCACTGGACTTCCTTGCTTCCCTTCTCCCAGCACTTCCAATGGCTGAAAACCATAGTGTGTGCACACTTCTTCAAGGCAGGATAAAAAAAAAAAAAAAGAAAAACACTCCACTCCACGTACTATAAATATTGGATACTGCATTTTGTTGCACTCTGTCACGTCCCTGAAGTCTGTCGCTAAGGCAAATTACTTTACAGCATGCTAAATAGGTCATCATGTCAGTTTTGGGCCTTGGCACTGCTACTTCAGGATGAAGAGAAAATCACTTCTGAAATCATGAATAGGAGGGTCGGGGCAGCAGCACCACCCCACCAGCACTTTTTGAAAAGGTTTCACTATATTAGTGATGTTAAGTTACTTAAGATAAAATAATTATAGATTGGTCAAGAAATCAGGGGACTAAAAGAAATCATGGATAAACTGTTGGTTAAGATGATTCTTGATTGTCCAGATGGGAAGCAACCCAAATGACCATCAACTGGCAAAGGGATGAAAAATTGTACTCATATTCATGGAATATGGAATGCTATTCCAGCAATGAAAAGAAATGAAATATTAATACATGCAATGACAAAGATGAACCTTAACATCAATATGCAGGTAAAAGAAACAGAACACAAAAGTCTGTGTATTGTGTGATTTCATTGATATAAGATTCTAGCAAAGGCAAAATATAGTAAGTGGATCAGTGGTTGCCAGAGGTCAAGGGTTAAGGGAAGGACTTGAGAGCAAAGACACCCAAGGGAGCTTTATAAGGTGAGGAAATTTGTTCTATCTATTGACTTTGGAGGTGGTTATATGATTGTACACATTTGCCAAAATTCATCCAACTGTATGCTCACAATTGGTGGACCATATTGCATATAAATACTATTTTAATAAATGGAAACAGATAAAAAGAAAACTTGACTAAGAGAGAAGGCCCTGACTTTTTCTCCATGGGACAGAAGTCATACAAGAGAGAACTGGCATTGTATAGGAAAATAAGTTTTAGACAAATAAAAATGAATGAGCCAACCTGTGAGCCTGAACTTGGAGAGACCACACAGTTCATAGTCTCTGTGGTAAGGTGATAAGCTATTCCATGTACCACACCATGACTGAGAAGTCCTGAGAGCTTCTGTTCAACTTCTGGTTAATTCACACTGGATGTAAAAGGCACTGAAATGATGGTGTGATCACAGGTAAGTGTTTACCCTTCCATAAACCTCAAATTCCTTGTCCTTAAAATGGATGGGTTGGACAAAATGGTGCAAAAGCTTTTGAATGACACAGTTGTACTCTTCCTTGCTCTAAGTTCTTTAATGTGATGGCATCTTATGATTCCCTTTAATGCTTGGGACCCTCAGGCCAAATATGACTGGTCCAAGGTCATCATCTGTAGCTTGGGGTGAAGGAACCTAAGATACGTGAAAGAAAGATGACCAATGCCATTTCTGACAGTGGACACTCTCTATGAGTCATCCTCCAGGCTGATTTCCCTGCCTGGACACAGTAGCCAGGTTCTCCTATGTTCTGATCCAGAGGTGTTCCCAGAACATCTCCAGTGAATTATCTGCTTTATTTTTGGTTGCTTGGTTGAAAGCTCACTTTTTTGTTTAAAAAAACTTTGAGATCTCAAGATGAGGAATTTTTTAGTTTGCTTTTTTATGCAGTTCTGAGTCATTCTACGTGCTGGCATCTGCAACCCAAGGCTCCCTCTCATCACTGATCTTGCTTTTTCATCTCTTCAAAGATCCTGGAGGTAACCAACCAAGGATTTGAAATGTTTGCCCTTGAAAAGAAAAGACTTGAGGACCGGATACTGGTGACTAGCACACTGTCATGACCAAGAAATGCTTTTTAAAAGCAGAAACTTTATAAAGGTAATTATTGATCTTTACATCATTCACTGATCTAGAGAGCAGGCAAATCTACTGTGCATAAAACCAGCTAAGTCTTCAAACCCTCCTTTCCTAAAAGACTGAATGAAATCTTAATCCATAACATTTTGGAAGATTCCTCTCAGTTTTGAAAGCATGCAGTATATTTTTTTCCTGTGATGAACCTTGCTGAAAACTAAATTATCATAAAAAACTAAATTGTCATCATATAAATAACTATTTATGGGACTCCTAAATAATGACTAGGTACTCAGGACACAGGATAGCTTTCAAACCTTATACCTAGATGTGGAAACTGAGTGTCAATGAGTTCATATCTCAAGGTCAAGGTCACCCGGATTGGAAGCAGCTGGGATATACGCCTATGGCAGACCAAATCTCAAGTCAGTGTGCTTCCTTCTGCTTATTATCAAACTCAAGAACCAGGCTTCTGCTTACTTTTCTATTCTCAGGGCTCATTGTATGTGCTAAGCAGGATGTTCTGCCATCATAGAAAGGTTTATGTTTATGTTCTCGTAACTAATGCTTCCTTCACATTAAGGATGTAGACCCAAGCACACATTCATATGAGCAATAACCTGTAATAAGTCTGTAAAATTATCACTTAACTGAATTTTCCTGTTACCAGTGAAACTTAGGGCTTGGCTATTAGAAAACTGTGTACATATTATGTACATATACATACATAAACATGTTAATCTCTTTGTCCTGGATCTCCCTATCCTCCTTCAAAACATACACTGTGTTTCATTTTTGGGTTTATGTGCAAAAGTGATAACAGAATACACCCTGGGGTTGGGGTGGGAAGGTATAGGAAGCTGTACACAATGAGAGAGAATAAGACGCAACTCCATGCTGGCCCTCAGTGCCTTCACACATTCTGGAACAAACAAGGCTAATAATATTATCGAGCCTGTGAAGCCCCATTAGAGTTGAAATGGCAGCTCACTGAAGGTCAAAATTATTAGATTTTCTTTTCCACCTTTGTTGGATGGTTGAATAACAACTTCCTATTTTAAGAATGTGTTCTCCTTTGAAATTGCTTCACCCAAATCAAGGAAGCTGGAGAGAGAGCATCTTCACTGGTATCATGTTCTAAATCAAGTCCAAGTAGCTATGCACAGCAGCATCTTCTGATTTTGAGACTTGGCCCTTTGACTAGTGGTTTAGAAATAAAGGAGACTTTGCTATGATGTTGGGGGAAACCAGGGTGCAGAGGAAGACTGCCGGGTTCTGCAGGATATTTTAGAAGTGCACTGCCAAGTTTAGCATTTAACCTCTTACATTTCTTTCTTTCTTTCTTTCTTTCTTTCTTTCTTTCTTTCTTTCTTTCTTTCTTTCTTTCTTTCTTTCTTTCTTTCTTTTTTCCTTCACATTTAAGTTAGCTTAGGAATGTCAATTCTGATTCTATTCTATTTCGTTCTGGCTCTTATAGTCACTATTCTGAGGTGTCTTTGTTTGTTGGTGTAATCAAGGTTACACTTAAAAAGGGATGTTGTTTCTTGATCAGAGTTCCGAGAGAATTATGTTTCCCATGCAAGGGTTCTGTCTCTGGTTTAGAGGATGGTATTAATGAGACTGAGGGTCTCAGCTCAATAAGGTCCTCATAAAGTCTGTTCTCCAAATACGGCATCGCTAATCTGATAGTCATCTCACAAAAGTGAGCAGCGAGTTCAAAGAGGAACAGAAAAGGGGGTCTGTAATGTGTATATAAATATATCACTCCTGTTAGCTCAACAAACTCTAAAACCAAGGACTTTGCCCTCAGCAGTCAGTCACCAATTCATATGAAGGAAAACACTACACACAAACACACTTACACAGGGCATTTGGGCTGCTCGAGAAATCCTAAAAACCAAGTAACTGCAACATACACTGAACATGAGATATACCTGGGGAGATTTAAAAATTTCTGACCCAGCCCACCTTAATCCAGCTCTGCAAGTCTGATTTAACTGGTTTGAAATAGAGCAGGGGCACCAGAATTGCTTAAAAGTCCCTAGGAGATCCTTGTATGCAACCAGCACTGGCACCGTAGGTCTAGAACTAGCCATCTTCATCAAACACAGTACTAGGGACCAGGACTCCACATAAACTGATTTAGTGGGTGAAGTGGTGGCGGGGAGACACAAATCTATGCATAGTAAACGGCATGGCCTAGAATTCCTGACTGATGCTTCCTGTATTCCCAGGGGCCAGAAACCACTTCCAATGTCTGTCCCTGCAGAAGCCTAGAAATATGTGAGTAACGACAGCAACACTTAAAACTGCACACCATCCCCCATGGATGAGCAGACTGTAGGTAGTCCCAGCATGGTCTGAATTCCTTCTGATAGTGACCTTAGTTTAGCAACCGGCAGAGTACACAGATGTGCCAGAGTTTCCAATGGGACCACAGTTGGGAGAGGGAACACACGCCTCTAGGAGCAAAAGAACAAAACAACAGTAAAGAAAGCAAACAGCCTATTCTGGTTTTAAAGCCGAAAGGGCCAGCAGCTGATGGGCTTAAGAGCACAGTGAGGACAGCTAGAGCTGAATACGTCCTGCAAGTCCAGCAGTTTGGGGCTGGAGTGGAGAGACAACTCAGAAAACATATTTCCCTCCCCGCCCTCTCTCTGAAAATCCAAACACATGAGCCTGTGAACTACATGTGCCATGGGGAACAATAGGAACTCTCATTTCTCTTTTTAAAAGGAAATATGTATTTCAAGGTTCCTATTGGAAGGAGTGAGGCATTGCAAGGCTGATAACTCTGAGGACAGTGCAAAATGCTGGCTTCTTGCATACAGGCGGGTGGTGCCAACTGGCCAGCACATTGGGCTGGCTCTTAGCCAAAAGACAGTGGCTCGCCAGAGCTCCTGTCAGGGAAACATTGTTATATGGTGGCTGCTGCAGATTGGAAGGTGAGGGAAAGAATAAAGCTCTCTTGGCTCCAGCTACCTAGAATGGTTCTTGTTAGAAGAAAGAAGTCTTCTCACTGCTGGGAGAAAAACAGCTCTTTCCCCAGATCTCTTCCTTTTATTCTCCTTTCCCCCACATGGACAAAACTATGCTCCATCAAGAAGTGGTATGAGAAACAAAGGAACAACAACAATAACCACCACACCCACACCAAAAAACCCATATTTTGGAGAAAGAGAATTAATCAGTTCAGGTGGAGCATTTCCTTGGCAAATAAGGCAGCTCACACTGCCATGTACACTTATGTATTACAGGGGTGTGAGAAGACCCTAAGTCATGCGGATTCCCCCTTTTGTGAGAAAACCAGGATCACTTGAAGTCACACAATTGGCCAGAAGAGCCAGAGGCAAGTCATCCCAACTGTCCTGTGTCCCTTGCAATTGGATGGTTAAAATTGTATGGGAGGGTAAAACCAAAATGAAACTAAAAAGAGCCATTTCCCCCCAAACGTGGGTAGCACCTGGTGAGCAGGAGAGATCTTGGCTGCTCTGCTGCCCACAGCTGCAGCACTGGAGCTGGTACCTAAGCGGGGAATCCTTAGGGGGTGCAGAGTGATGGTCACTTTCCAGGCAGCATGGGGCTTCAGGGGCAGCTCTCCATGGGCATCGCAAATGGCACAAGTGCTATCCACATGGCCGCCCCAGGTGCCTCTGACGAGGGATGGGCTTCTCCTTGGAGAGCATGGCTGAGCTTCTGTTTTCAGCATCTGCAGCTCCTGAAGATGTTACCACTAAAAATCACGGAGAAAGTGAAAGCAGCCAAGCCGCTCAGGTCAGATGAGATGTGCCCCCAGATGCCCAGGTTGCTAAATAGGTATTTGGGAAAGCCGGTGTTTAAAGGTTTTTACAGAATGGATGGAGACAAAACTACCTAGAGATAGAAACCTTATTTTTTATTCCCAAGCAAATATGATTCAGGAAGCACAAGTCACAGGTGTTAAAGATGAAAAATAAAACTGAAAGAAAAAAGTCTCTGCTTTTTCTTGTGATTCAAATACAAGGCTCCATGCATTTAAAAGATTCAAATCCATTTCTTCTTTCCACTCCAAAAAGGCCAACAGTACAAATGAGTTATAGGAGTCATGTTGGGAAAGCAAAATACTCTTCCTGGTTCACTTCCTCAGTCACTCAACAAACAGTAACGACAGAGAGGTTCTCAACTAGTGCTTACATCTGTCAAGGACAAGTAAAAATGACAACAGCAAACAATATATAATTTATGCCACACACTTTTACATAAGCAACCTCATTTAATCCTTATTCTCTCATCTTGCCAATCATCATTCAGTCCTATTTTAAAGATGAGAAAAATGAGGCTTTGACAAGTTCTGTGATGAGGCTAAGACAATACAAATATTAAGGGACAGAACCAGGACACACACTTGGATTCCAATTCTAGTTCCAGATTCTTCCTATCCCCCACAAGGGGTAGAGTACAAAGGTATAGTTCCTACTCTCTGGAACCACAAGACCCAAACCCATTAAATGACCGGAAACTAGAACCTGTTTATATTCTCTCTGTGGTTTCAAAGAATGGATGCAGAAGAGAGATGCCAGTGAAAGGCCGGAGCAGTCAGAGGGTTGTTCTAGAGAAGGGGAGAGTGGAGGACTTGAAAAGACAAAAGGAAAGAGGAAGGGGTTGATTGAAGCACAGTCTAAGCAGTGAATGAGGAGAAAAAAAAAGAGAGCTGTCTTTCCTAGTGGAACTGGAGTGAAGGAACACAGTATAATGCTGGTGTTCTGTCATTCATTCTCTCTTTCACCAGCATCTCCAAAGTCCCTTGCATATGTTGGGAACTCAGCTGCATGAAATATCACAACACACCCAAGACATGGTCCCTCCCCTGTGAGGCTCCCAGCCTGATGTGATGAAGCAGCTGAACCCCATATGACTCCCCGGCCAGCCACATCATCTCCTGTTCATAACAAAAACACAGGAAGTTGCCATCCCAACCCTTGCATGGCTTCTTAGGTCACACTGTTTATCAGTATTGCTTTCCAGAATGAATTCTCTCAGTATAGAGCTAAAGTGCGTGTGTATGTGGGGGGAGGTTGAACTCAGCAGCTAAAAGTAAACTGGCCAAAGAGGGTGACTTCCCTCTTCCATGCGGCACCCAGTACTACTGTGTGCACAAGAATCCCAGTAGCTCTGGATGCTATCACCAGTACATCCACTAGGAGTGTGGACCCAGCCAGCAACCCCATGACCACCACCCTGCTCTGCTTGTCGTAGCCTCTTCTGAACTCTGGAGCTGGACACTTCATGTGGTACCTAGAGCCTGGATTGAGGGGATGCTTCTTAACATTTACTTGTCAACTGGTGTCTTGTTCCGCTTGCCACAGACCCCACGGTGGAATGTTGGAAATGGCGCTGACACACTCCTACACATCTTTAGCTTTACGTTCCCACTCTGCTCCTTCTTACATCTTTATCTGCATTTGGTTTATAAGTGAAATCAACTGATAAAGCTTCATTTCATACCATCTGTTCTGTGTCACACACACACACCAGTTTTGCAAAAGAAATGAAAAGGATCTTTTAAGACTATCGAAACTTTCAGAAACATTTCAAGCTCTGTAGGCCAGCAGCTGAATCTTAATTAAAAGAGTGTCAGGACACATTCAAAGAGGAAGTCCCCTAAATGTAAGGGTGACACTCAAGTCTTTCCTAAAAGTGGGTGGTTAAAGCTTTCATTTGATGGTGGGAAGTTTTGGGAGGAGGGTCCTAGTTTCATTCCCAACAGACCTGTTATCTATCACCCGTTGACTTGTGTGGGGTTTAACTAAAGTGAGAAAAGCTTGCTGCTGAAAACTTCAAGGGAAATCTTGTTGAGCATTCAGGTTGCAGGTGAAATGCCGTCTCTTCACGCACTCCTGAGTCCCAGAGAGGGTCTTTCTCCTGACCCACGCAAGCCAGTCATGGGTCTCACTCAGTGTCAGCGCATCTGGAGTTAGATGATGAGCTGCTTGAGGAAAGGCACTTGCTTCCTTCCTCTTAGTAGCCATCTAGTAATGACAGGTTTGAATTCAGTGTTTAATTGTTGACACAACTGGGCATTTTTCTCTAGTTAACTCTCACTTGTTAGTTAGACAGTAGGTGCCCGATAAATGCCTGTTGTCATCCACCTGTTTACACAGACATTGCCTTCATGACTTGAAAATTCCTGGTCCTAACTCAAGTACAAATATTTTCAAAAAAGATGCTCAATGTTCTTGGGAATTCAACATAAAAACAAGACCTCTCATTTATACCTTGCAGAAGACTTTACAGGCTGTTTTTTCGCAAAGTTGCTACTGCTATATTTTGCTAAAGAACCGGATGTGCGCCTTACTTGAGACAGGATGCATCACTGTGAGGAATCAGACCCAAGCAAGAATGCTGGCTTGTAGTCCCTACAGTTCCGTGGCCCCTCTGACTCTTCTTCACAGCTTTCTAGTATGTGTTCTCTTTATTCATTTTGTATACTCCACTGGGAAAAGTAGTTTAGAGCCATAGACTCTCCAAAGATGCCAGATGACATCTGAAATTACAATAATGGTCCACAAAACTCTTAAGCAGGATGGTGTATTATTGAAAACAGAAAAATAATAAACAGCACTGTAATCACTGGCACATTTTAAACAAGATTGCTTTACCTGGTTAGAAATTGTTAGACAATGTCACCTACAGGTTTATAACAAGAAGAAGAAAGGAAAGCAGATTCTATTGATGGAAATTTAATCACATTATGTTCAGTGGTGAATAGGATGATTTCTCTTATTTTGATCATGCCTTGCCCACAGTATAAATGCCACAAATACTTGTTCAATTGAATTATTATTAGAATAGTTTTGTGTTTTCTCCCAATGAACAATAATAACTTTCATTTGTATAATGCCTTGTAGCTTACAAAGCATATTCTTTATGTATTACAATTTAATTCTCATCACAATACCAAAAGGTAGATATTAAGTTCTTCATTTTACAAATCAGGAAGCAGAGGCCCAGGTATGTTAGGTAATTTGCCCAAGGTCAAAATTGCTCAGAAAGCATTGATCTGTTAGGAAACAATAGCAATTTAGAAACAAACAAAAAACCAAAACTGATCTTTCACTGAGACAGTGTAGCTGAGCAGTTAAGAGTAGGGAACTTTGAAACCAAATTGCCTGTGTTCAAATCCTGCTCCTATCATGAACCAGCTCCATGACCATGTACAAATTATGTAAAAATCCATGCCTCAGTTTCTTTATGAGCGAGATGAAGGTGTATTAGTTAGGATAACTTGTTTAAAGTGTTTGGCATCTTAAGGACTCAATAAATGAGATGCTATTGTTATGATGACCTCTGTTTCTGACTTAGGAAAAGTATTTTAATAGGTACCACCATCCCTGTGATTACCATATACGTACTAGACTACTGTAGACATTAGAGGAAACTGTGAGTTAAGGGCATGGATCAAGCTTGGGAAGTCCTAGGGATGAGTACTCGTTCTGCCCTTTATCAGCTATGAAATCATAAGCAATCTTTGTGATGACCAGTTTTGTCATCTGTGATAATAACTAGTCTGATCAGCCTCACAGTGTGGCTGTCTAAGGCATATCAAGCAAGATCTGAAGGAAAAGCAGTATGTTGTCTATCCATGCATCCATTCACAGCTTGTTGGCAGTGTGCCTCCTAAGCGCTGGGCACTGTGCTGAACAGTGGTGATTCAAACCTGCACCTGGGTCGAGGGGGACAGAAGTACAGAATGAGAAATGTCTGTGCTAGGATATGAACTCAAGTAAGGCAATATTACAATGTGCTATTTCTGAAATTGACACTGTGGGGCTACAAGAGCGCTTTAGAAATGTGAACATGGCCCACATTTCCACCACCGAGAAGACTAATGTCCTCTCAACATCCACAGTAGGAACTTTGCCAGGAAAGGCAGGTGAGGACTCCATTGTGCCTGCCATCTTCTGCATTGAAGAACTCACAAATGCAAGGCCTTTTAAACTGTTTCCACCCATTCTGTCACTCCATATATCTCTCTGGTTACATAACATAATGGTGGGGCTCAATGTCCAGGATTTATTTTCATTCCTTTAAGTAGACACTTATTGAAGACCCATGATGGGACAGTCTTTGTGCCTGGTAAACAAAGAGGGAAAGGACACTTTGCTCAGGTGCTGAGGGGGCGGCAGTTCAGTGAGGCAGATGGATTCATATACTAATCATTCCAGAATAAGGTGCTCAGGGTTGAGCTGCACGTAAACAAAGGGTTCCATGTTAAAATGGAGAAAGAACTCTTAGACCACCTGAACTCCAGGGAAGATTTTCTGGAGGAGACAATACCTGATCTTACTCTTAAAGGGTAAGAGCTAGTTAGATGGGAAAAGAAAGATGGTGGGTACAACAGAAAAGGCAAGAACACAAAGAAGGAGAAATTACTCTGAAAGAGCTAATCAATTATCCTAGTGAATTGCTACATTTCCATCTCAAATGCAAGTATTTGGACCCCAAATATAAATCATATATATCCCCTATTTTTCATGCTTTGTCCTGTAAGAAATTTTGTAAACATAAATATTTGAAATTATCTACAAAACATATTTGATTTTAGAATAATTTTTTCTCCTCCTAACCCAGAATACCTTAAAAAGGGAAGAATTAGTAATCTGCTTTGATTCAATGTCTCTTTTGAAATCATGCATCTGCTTTATTTTTCCAATTGGATAAATAAATTATTCAGCAACCTGACTATGAGAACATGCAAATCTAAAATCTGAGCTAGAATTTTGGTGGGCAAAGGTTCATATCTCATTACAGAAGATGTTTGATATAAATATTAATTTTCCTAAATGGTGATGGCAGAGGTTTCATACAAAGGATGTTCACAGTGGATTAAACACCAGACTCAAATTGGCTAAGCCTTCATGTGCACAAAAAATCAGATTCCATTTAATCTTCGAAAGAAGTTGCCCTGGAGATTCTGCATTCTGGATTTAGAAGGCTAATGGGGTCTACTACCTCCTTACCAAACCATATAACTGTATAACATACTTTTATTACTTATGAACTAATTGCCTTGAATAGAGGTGGAGGGAAAAGTGAGGTTTTATAATATCCCCCATAATAAAAATTTTACTCCAAAAGTGAATGACTGCATTTTAATTGCCTAGTAGATGCCAGTCATGAAGATAGATGCTCATTCAATGACACCCAATTTTCCCAACCACTGTGGAAGGATAGAGTCTCGTGTCTGTTTTACAGATGAAGAAACTGAGGCACAGAGGAATTAACCATCTTACTGAAGGCCACGTAATTAATACTTTGCAATAGTTGTAAGTAGTAAATGAGATAAAAACGTTATAGGTAAAATGCCTAGCATGGTGACTGATAGCTCAGTAATAATGGCAGTTGTTACTAAGGAAAATTTAATGCCCACAAAATATATTATTTAGAAGACGTACTGTAAGAAGAAGGCTCCTGATTGTTGGTCCGGTGATGACACAACCTGAGCTGTCCACTCATTGGATTTGCACAGCATCTTTCCTCGGGCCCATCCTTAGGTGGTTGCCTGGTCACTGATTTCAGAGACACAGGAACCCTGGCCCATTTGGACCCTGGTCTCCTCACTCTCTCCCAACAAAGAAGCATATCAAAGCTCTTCACACACCACATGAGTCTCTAAATTGGCATACCTCTTAAAGTCACACCTGCTGTTAGATCCTCTGGATAAGTTGCAAGGTTGATTATATGAAGGATCTTGGAAATTTCAAAAACTGGGGTTACCAGTTTTCTTAGGATAGCCATTCCTATTGCCCACTTTAGGAGAGGAGGAAAAGAAATTACATGTTCCTTTTCTTTTTCTTTATGCCTACTGAACAGAGGACATATATTAGATATATTGGATAGTCAATAGCTGCAGGCCTTGATGTAAACAATGGAGAGACAATAGAAATACCAATCCAAAGAGGAAAAAAAATATATATCTATATATGTTTTTCCCCAAACCTCACTTCCCTCAAACATTGTGACAATTGCAATTAAGTAGCACTGTAGTCTGCCTAATTTGAATTCTGGAACTCTGGAGGAAAGGCTTAGGAGACCCAGACTGAAGTCCTAGTTCAACCATGAACTTGATAGTGACTGTCCTAACTTCCTTATCTGTAAATTAAGGTACTAGACAAAATTGGTGTGTCCTAAAACTCCACCAAACACAAAAATTGCCAAGAGCCTTAATATACAAGGGTTCTTTGTAAAACTGAAAAACAAGTGCAGAAAAACCCATAAATATGACTCAAGTTTTCATTCCTTTCTTGAAGTCATTGTGATGCTAATGGTAGCCCTTAAGATATTCATCATGAACCTGCTAGTGTCTTTCAAGCCATCATTTCCACATTTAGTGAACCATGGAAGGTAAGACCTTTAAATGTTTCAGGAAGCTGGTTCAACATACTTTAAGAAACATTGGATAAGATGGGCCTGAAGTCTTCTTCAGCAGCTGGACCCATGATCCTCCAGAGGAGGTTCTTTCTGCCTCACAAATGTATAGAGGTAGTCCATCTGTGCAAATCTCTTAATCCCTTTCCCAACCAACCTTGATGAGCTCCTCATCTCCCTTTGCTGGACTTGGCATGAGATCAGGGATTTACTATCTAAGTGGAGGTTCCCTCCATACTTCCCAGCAACCAGTAGGAATTGTAAAACTTTCCCCCAAAGCCCCCAAAATCAATGGAAACAGGTCTTTCTGTGGAAGGAGGGAAAACTGCCTGAAACTAGGATTTGAGATTCTGGACAATTCTTCCCAATTTGTGGAGTCACCTGGTTCCCTCTCTCTCTCATTGCTACAAAGACTGGATCAGCTCTGCAGTTCCTTCCCACTCCAAATTACATGATTCCATAGAGACATGTTAAGGAAAAGTCTTTGACTTTATCATAAAATCATTAACTTAGAGCTGAGGCATTTAACAAGCATGTTGCTCTTATGAAATTCCTCTGGCAAAGACACCTGCCAGGAACAAATGAACCAGTCACTTTTACCTGTCCTCCTGACACAAACCTTAGAGTTGGGTAACCTTCTTAGGAAGAAGGTGTCAGAGTTGCCGTGACACTTTAAGTTGAGCTGCTGAGAAAGCAGAGGCTAGAGATTTAAATGACTGGGAAGAATGAGTTGTGGAAACACTAGTTTTCCCTTAAAAATCCACTTTTACCACATTGCAGTCCAGCATATATTTTCTTTTTAATTTCTAAAAATAGTTCCCTATTTCCCATTGCACTGAGTCCACACTCCACAGGATGACTTCTCTGGCCCTCTGAAGGCCAGCCACACTTGACTGCCTCTGGATTTTAATGTACCCTCCTCATGCTAGATGGTCCTGCTTGTTCTCCTGCACCTCCACCATCATTATTGCCTCTTACCTGTGGACTTTACAGGATTATTTCAAGTAAGCTCAAAGCTGCAGGTGAGACAGATACTATCATTATCATCCCCATTTTACAACTGGGGAAACTGAGGGACAAAGAGGTTAAGTAATTTGCCCAAGGTCACACAATTAGGAAGAAGCAAAGCTGGAATTTAAGCCAAAGGAATTCCTCTAGAGTCTTCAGTCTTAAGTACCAGTTTATAGAGGCTTTATTCTTCATCTTGGTTGAGTGCAACTCCATCTCCCTCAGGAAGCACGTTCTTAGAGCAGTTAGCACCCCTCCCCTTTCTTTGTCCCCAATTTGCCACACTCCATTTCATTTCCCATATTGTATCATACTGATGTTGTGTGTGCTGGTTCTGACTGAACCATAAGCCACCTGAAGTCAGGGATCAGGTAAACTATTACATCTCCCTGCATAACATTAGGGACAAGATTCATCATGCTCAATAGAAACCTGTTCACAGATGAGTTCTCTGATGGCCAATGAAAGCATGGGGACAGGTTCAATCCTCCTACACAGCAGACACAGTCACACCTGGTCCTTGAAGCCAAGATCCACAAGGAAAGAAAACTAAGTCAAAGAAAATGGTTATCGCCCAATGATTTACTGACAGACTTAAAAGTCACAGGCTGATCGTCAGAAGCAAGCAGGCTGGTGCTGTCATAGGGCGTCTCAGCTGCTATGCTGGCCCAGGGTGGCATGGACTGGGCTTTTTTTCCTTCGAGAGGTTTTTTCTGACTATGAATGGGCCAAAGGAAAGGAGGAGGGAGGAGGGGGAAGAAGCCATTATGGCTTTAATGGTTTAATCTGCGGATATATGTTGTCAACCTGGCCAGCCTCCAGGAGCACTGAGAACTGCCAGCTCGAGCCAACACAAGCACATGCTAACTTGATGGGCAGCGAAACAAGACTCAGGTTGTATAACTGAAGGTGAGTACTAAGCTCTCATTGGATCTATGCTTCCTGGGGTCCCTGCCTAAAAGCAGTAACCAATACAGGCATCACGTGGACACTCTTATGCACACAAACATGGCAGGTCTGCAAATAAATATGTGGAAGGTGCTGGAGCTTGGGTTTGTTTGGCACAGGGTGCCTGCTATGGATGGGTAGACTCTACTGGGACAGGGAAAGGCACCCTGGTCCTGACCAAGTGTGGCTTTCTTTTTCCTGTGACTGAAGATGGACAGGGGGCTGCCTTGCCTTCCAAGTACCTTTGCTCTTCTGGAAGTTTTTCAGGTGGGCTTTCTTCTTTAATGCCTTCAATTATCACAGTTCAAATGATTATACTCCCAGCCCTACACCCAATAGCCACAGAGGTTTGGCATTTCCTGCCCTGACTAGAAAATGACCTGGCAGAACCAGCATAAGCCTGGCTCTTCTGCCCTTTATTCCCCTTACTTCAGCCTTTACTTCAGTTCCCTCCTCCCTTTCTAACTGCAGGAGAAACAAGAGATTAGTACAGACAGATGGAAGTATTTTTTTCTGCCTCAGCATTTGCTGTCACAACCAAGAACTGGGAAGGTTCTCAGATGGTTCTTGAGCAGCATGGAATTTCCCAGGCACATCTTAAACTACCTTCACCTGGTCCCAAAGGGAAGGCACAGACCAAAGCAGCTGTTCGTTTCTGAGAGCAGCCCTTGAACATGGCACTTAGAGGCCCAGTTAAGGCTGGGTTGCTCCCCCAACCTCTGCACTTTCTGTTAGCTGTTTCTGAGCTGTCTTTGACACATTGATGCACCATATTAAACACCATGAAATGAACACTTGGCAGCCTTAGCATGTCCACCTGCCCAAACATGAATGTTCATATTTGCTGATAATCATAACCCTTGGGAACCATGCATGGATCTTAACTCTCATTAGAAGTGTGAAAGGGGTGGCATGGTCCTCTCTCAAAGGGTTACAGTCACCTCAGGAAAATATAAGACTTGCCCAGCAGTATTCACAGGAAGAGACAAGGGCCAAGGGAATGGTAGAAGGCAGGTGAGACATGCGTTCAAAGGAAATTAAATGGTACAGAAAATTGGGAAGACAATACGGAGGTGGCATCATTTGTGGTCATGAGGACTAGGCAAGGTTTTAAAAGAAGGGAAGACAGTATTCCTTCAAGGGAAACAGTTCAGTAAACGGATCTTACCTCCACCATGTTCCCACTTCCTGACACCTGTAAATAGCAATCACACCACATGCCAGATACTCAGATTGGGCTGCATGCACTCATTTAATTCTCCAGCTATGAGGCAGATTTGATTCTCTCCATTCACACAAGAAATGAAAGTTTTCACAGGGTAAATGACTTACCCCCATGTTGGTTAATGAATGGGTCAGGCCAGCTCTGATTTTAATGTCTGTTTTTAAACTGCTTTAAGACATGGAAGTCAGAATCTAGACCATAGCTTCTCTGGTTTAGGTGCTCAGAGTGCATAAGAGTTCATTTTGGAGCCAGGGGAAGGGGCATGGATTGTAAGGCCTCATCTACTAAGTAGTGCTCTTATACCTCATCAGGAGTCATGGTGAATGATGGAGGTGGCTGGTGAGCGGCGTAAGCAGGTGATTGAAAATAGCCAGGTTTGGAGGGGAGCTGAAGAGGTTTATGTTGATTTTCCTTGGACCTAGACCAATTAGCCATTTCCGACTAGTGATGGAAAGGAAGCTGGTATCACCTAGGTTTGGGTACCTGGCTGCCTGGGGGTGGTCAACTGGCAAGGAGGGGGCAGTGATCTGTGAGGTTTCCCTCCCATTCCTCCGCTCTCTGCTCAGCTGACTGCTTATGGCACCTCCCTCAGCTTCCTCCAAAACCTTTTCTGAGCACTGTCTACATGTTGATGAAAGTGCTCTACTGAATGCTACAGAACACAGCAGGAATGGCCCAGTTAGACCATTATGCTAGCAAATTCTGAGAGCCTCTGGCAGACAGGTGTGGATTTCAGTCCTGGTTAGCAGGAACGAGGCTCAGGGACTTACACATCTCAGTTGAAAACAAGAACCCTTGATGGGGCTTTCTGACCGGGATATTCAAGGGGAGGTTCATCAGTGGGTGGTTGAAGGTCAAAGATTTATGTCAAATTATTCCTTATTCCCTGCTTGAGGGAACACAGAGAAAAGAAAAGCAAGATGGAGTTAGCACCTCCTATTTGCAGGCAGCAGTCTACCCTCGTTTCATATTTTCAGTCACATACACCTGCCATAGACTTGTGTGATGGAATTACCTCATTTATGAGACTGGGAAACCATAGCCCAGAAAGTCTTAGAAATTTACTCATGGTCACACAGCTAGTAAGTGGTACAGTTTGGTCTCATGCAGAGTCCACCCAACTCCCATTCTTGCATGGTCTTCTTACTCTGCTGAAAAGCCTTCCTATGGCTATGTAGTTTTGAGTAATCTAGGTATTCCTATGCCCACTTGGGAGAATTGAGGGTCAGTCTCCAAAGAGTACCCCTATAGGTTAGCCTACTTCTTTACAAAGCAGGGACCTCGGCTTGAGTCTAAGTGGTCCTTACTCTAGAATGCAGGTATGGCTGGTGGAAAGGGGGGTGACTATTTGCAGGGAGCTTCTTGAGAAAGCCTCATCTCAAGGGAAGAAACCTGGAGAGTCACAGTGGGAAGATAAGGATCGGGGTCCAGGGAAGTGGATCCTTCTGAGATTTCATTCCTTTCTATTCCCTAGGTCTTCATATCTGAGTCATAAGGAGGGAAACAAGAAAGGGCCAGGAAAAATTTTGGAGTCTGGGAGTGTAAGGCAGGCAGTGCTGCCATTGGCAAATGTAAGTGAAGGCAGCCAGTGGGAGCTGGGAGGCGGCCTCTGGCTGGCCCAGCACACAGCATGTGGGCAGTGGGCCAGGCCAGCTCACGAGGGAGCAAGGAGCACTATGGGGAACACCGTCCATTATGGCCAGGCCCTGCAGCCTCAGCGGCAGAGCACTGTGGTGTGTCTGAAGCAGTCCTGAGGGGCTGTGGGTGGGGAGAGGTCCTGCCTGAGATTCTCAGGAATCTTAAATTATGAACATTACACTGAATTATGCCACATTAATGATGCCACAGGCATGTTCCTTGAACCACAGAGAAAGACCTCTCTGGCTCTCTCCCCGGAGCAGACAGGATTTCACCATCAGTGAGTATTTTCCAGAGAAAGTGGTGAAGGGGCCCTGAGCTCCTCTTGTCATTCATCCCTTTCTGAGTACTTGAGTAACCCCCTCACTTCAGGGCAGGTCCTGCTGACCACCAGTGGAAAGGACGGGGCCTATGGTCCAAGACCAGGACTCAAGGCAGGGCTAGGAGCTATGGTATTATTAGGGTTTGGGAACAGTGGTCTTCTAAACTAGTGAAAGTCACCAGACTCTTTTACAAGTATGTTAGACCCTTGATGAGGACAACGTTCCAGGCCAGCAGGACTACCATACCGCAGGCCTTGAGCCCTACGGCAATTTCCATGCCTTTTGAGCACCAGAGAAGCACCAGGTCACACTGCAAGTATTTGACTTCATGTCTCAAGCACCACCCGTTTTTTTTCTGGCTTAATTTTTCAACACCCTGTCATGGAGTATCCCGTGATAGAACAGGAATGGCAACGCATCACCTTCTCAGTTCCCGGCTCTCTCACCCCTAGTTTGATGTCATCCCAAGGTCCATCAATGGCCAGGGTACATATCCAAACATAGAATTAGTAATGGTCTCTGCCCACTGGGTTTAAAATGCTAAATCCCAGCATTAAGGAAATGCCAGAGTATATAATTACAAGGGACAAAGAGAGCCTTACACTGGAAGTACTTAAGACATCTGAGCGAAAGAAGGAACTAGCCCAACACAAAGCCATTTTGCTTCTTTGTAAAACAAGACAATTCAATAAACACGGACATCAAGGGGAATGAGTCCTCTGGAGAGGGCAGAAGCCTCTTTTGCATTGATGAAGCTATTAAGATGCTAAGGGAGCTGTGTCTTGATTTCTCTGTTTGTAAGAGCTAGTTTTTATTTTCTCCGAAGCGCTGGTTTCTTTTTTCATTTCCTCCCTCCCTCCCGCCCTCCTCCCTCCTTCCCTTCCTTCCATTCTTCATTCCTTCCTTCCTTCCATCCTTCCTTTTTCTTTCCCTTTTCCTTCCTTTTCTCTTCCCTTTCCTTCTTTCTTTCTTTCTCTTATATACTAATTATGCCACCCTTTCTCCCTATTTGAAACTTGACCAACCACCCTACCCCAGCAGGGACCCTTTGTCCCTGCTGCTCACCCTCCACAGGCCAGTCCAGTCCCTATCCGTGAGTTCCCTTTCAATACACAGGTATTAGTTTGCTAGGGCTGCCATGTAAAAGTACCCAGACTGGGTGGTTTAAGCAACAGAAATGTCTGGCCTCACAGTTCTGGAGCCTGGAAGTCCAAGATGAAGGCTTTAGCAGAACTGGTTTCTTCTGAGGGCTGTAAGGAAGGATTCAGTCCAAGCCTCTGTCCTTGGCTTGCAGGTGACCATCTTCTCCCCTCTCTTCAAATGGCCTTTCCTCTTTACTCATCTGTGCCCACATTTCCCTCTTCTTATAAGAATACTGGTCATGTTGGACTAGGGCACACCCTAATCACTTCATTTTTGTGATATTTCCTACCTACAAATATGGTCACATTCTGAGGTGATGGGATTAGAACTTCTACACGTGAATTTTTTGAGAAGGACATAATTCAGCCCATAGCAATATTCTGCAGAGATAGCTTTATGATTCACTTCTGGAAGATCAATCTTATCTCTTCAGTCATTCTGCAAGTTCCACCAATGATAGTCACTCTAATTTCACAAAGCTTAATGGTTATTTTACTTAACACTTTCAAGTTGTGAGTGCCAAGAAGGGATCATACTCTGTTACAAACCACTGTCTAAACCTAGAACCACACCTCGCACATGACAGGAATATATTAAAGACTAGCCCAATGAACAAATGAACAGGAAGTTACTCATTGATCTCTCTCCCCTTCCAAAGACCTGCCTTGCCTTTTTTTTTTTTATTAAATTAAATGCCTTTTTTTTAAATTAAAAAAATTATTTTCATTTTAAAGCTCTTAAAATTAAAAAAAAAAAAAATTTTATACTACAGGGGATCAAACCCAGTACCCAGGACAGTACTTGCCTGTGCTAGGCAAGTACTCTATGACTGAACTACACCCCCAGCCCTGCTTTGCTTTTAAAGAACAACCTGATCTTGGCATTCACTGTAAGAGGGAATGTATCCATATTTCTGGTAAACCTGATATGTTCTAAATATGTTGCATCAGTCACAGGAGTAAACAGAAGATAGCAACCCAACAAGCAGTCAAAAATACTCTTTGAATGTGATTGAATAGAATTCTGATTATATACTTTAGCCAAGGAAGTCAATCCAGCTCAGCATCAATTTTCACAGTCAAAGCCAATCAGAGCAACTTGGAACTGAGGTTTGAACTCTCGACTCACATGATGCATTGGCAGGGCCATAAATCCTCATGTTGTACCATTAGGATATTCTACTCTTATGTCATCTCAGCAGAATTGTCCTGGAGATACCCTAAAGCAATGCATTATATAAAATGATTATCCATGTATCCAATTCAGGCTAACTCCACATCTTCAACAGGAACTGGATATGGATTCTAATTAATAGCAGAATCTGAAATTAAGAATCTCTTGAGACACTCATTACTTATGGTCCTTGCTATTTGAGTATATGCTGAGTAGGGGAGGTTTTTTAAAATAAGAGTATGACATACAATTATTGATATAAATATACACATATATTTATGCATGGACAGATGTAGCTTTATTTATATGCATTTGTTTGGAGATATATGTTTTAATATATTATGTGTTCTTTTATGCATCTTCTTTATCACCCCTACCCCCAAATATTACCAATCAAGGGAGCAAAATGAGTTGTGACCCTAGCAAATGAAGCCAGGAGAAACGCAGGCAGTTAGAGAAGTGCTCAAGCCCCTGGTTATGTCTATCATTATGACGTGCTCCTCTCTCCATCCAAATGACTGATGGCCTGTAATTTGTTGTTGCTGTTGTTTTGGCACACATTTGCAGAAACACACTCGTTCATGGTCCCTCTGCTGAAAGCTCAGCCATCCAAGTGCCATAGAAAACAGACTTTGGCATTTTAGCTGCTCGCAGACTGGGTCATCCATAAAAGTTTAATTTTCTAAAAATATTCAGTGAGGTGCTTTTCCTGAATGAAATGGCTTCTGGCTCATCAACATATTTATGTGAGTAAATAGAAGGAGGATCGGTAAGTCAGGAATCTAATCAGCTATCATCCAGTCCATCTGGTTTAATTAGAGAGCCCAGCAGCTCACAGGCACCTTTTAGGAAAAGGCTTCAGAACTGGCTCCCACAAAGGCAGGGTGCTTCTGCATGTGGTTTCAAATGCTTGTCATCTCCCCTGCCTCCACTGAACTGCTTATCGAACTCCCGTCAGAGAACAAACTTGAGATACATCAGTGAAATGCCTCTTAAGGGCTTTCAAATAAAAGCAAATGTGGCTTAGGGAGAACACCACCGAACATCATAGCTGGCCGCTCAAATCATTTGATAAGCATCAATTAACCAAGTATGCATTGGTGCCTACACTATGCCAGGGATTATGTAAATGGAACTTGGACCAATCCTGGTAGGAAGATGAGCATGTAACAAGACAATTTCTGATCCCTGAGATGTATGCTAAGATACTGAGGTAGGCCCAGGGATGGGCCCAGAAAAGAGTCTAACCTGAGTCTGGAAGGATAATTGGGAGCAAGTATAGACAGAAGAGTAATGAGAAAGGTTCTAGGACAACAGTTCTTAAATTTAAGCATGCACCAAAACCTACTGGAGACTATGGGGTTCCATCATTAAAATCTATCATTTGGAGGTCTGACATGGAGCCCGAAATTTTGCATTTCTAAAAAGTTTCCCACTGATTCTAATTCTGCTGGTTCAGGACCTATTTTGAAAATGGGCCAGTGGTGCCAACCCAGGCTCACACTGGAATCACCTGGATATTGTAACAGCTAGGGAAGCCTGGGTCTCCTCTCTGGAAATAATGATTTACTGAGTTTTGTATAGAGACTGGATATCACGTATTTTGTTTGTATGCTTTGTATTTTAAGAATTTCAAACTTACAAAAGAGTTGCATGCACAGAAAAACTTCTTTAAAAAAACAGAACAATTTAAGAGTGATCTGTTGACTTGGTGGCCTACCACTCCTTTCTTCATACTATTTTCTTACAAAAAAGAATATTTTCCTATAACCACAATATAACCATCAGAATCAGGAAATTCACATTAGTGCCTGATGACCATTCAGGTTTTATTAAATGTACCCATATTTTTTTATAGCAACAGAGCTAGTTCAGAATTACAAGCTCCCCTTAGTTTGTCCTGTCTCTTACATTGTCTTCAATCTGAAATAGTCCCTCAAGCCTCTTTGATTTTCAGAACCTTAACACTTTTGAAGATTATAGGCATGTTATGAAATTACATAAATACTGTTTGTCATCAAACTTTCAATTAATTCATTAGGGAATATATTAGATGAACTCATGGTTTTTCCTTTCTTTCTTTCTTTCTTTCTTTCTTTCTTTCTTTCTTTCTTTCTTTCTTTCTTTCTTTCTTTCTTTCTTTCTTATTTTAAAATGTGTCCCTCAAGTTTGATTTGTCTGAAGATTAGATTCAGGTATGCATCTTGGACAGGACCATGACAGTAGTGACATGGTGCCTTCTTACCATATGCTGTGAAGGGGCTTCATGGTTTTTGTTTACCATGCTTCTCCATTTTCTTTCTGTAATTAAGAAGTCCTTTGTCAGGGCTGCTTTGAAATTACATAAATACTGTTTGTCATCAAACTTTCAATTCATTCATTAGGGAATATATTAGATGAACTCATAGTTTTCCTTTCTTCCTTTCTTTCTTTCTTTCTTTCTTTCTTTCTTTCTTTCTTTCTTTCTTTCTTTCTTTCTTTCTTTCTCTCTCTCTCTCTCTTTCTCTCTTTCTCTCTTTCTCTCTTTCTTTCTTTCTTTCTTTCTTTCTTTCTTAGAAAGTTATAACCTGTTACTACCATTTTTTGTTGGAGACCAGAGGGAGTCCTGTCCTTCAGTCTTACTGTGACTCCTAGGGTCTTTGTTTTTTAAGCTTTCCAGGTGGTTCTGTTGTTTAGCCAAGGCTGTGAAGTGCTTCTCTAGAGAGAACACAGCACCATACTCAAAGGACTGAGGGCAACACAAGGGAGCCTCAGGGAACTGCAAGTTTTCAGTGTGCCTGGTGGATTGGGTGGAAACAGGAGACTCAGACTTTCGGGCTAGTTTAGACCCAGACTTCTTTGTCATCATTATTTCCAATGACAGCTCCTCCCCGTACAGTAAGCTATAATTGCACATGTCATGATGGTCCTGCCTTGCAGGTAGGTATGTGGTCTTTGGGGTAAGGTGGTTTGAGTTATTGCTCTGCCACTTCCCAACTCCACAACCTATGCTAGTTTCTTCTTATGGACTGAATGATTGTGTCCCTACCCTTTTCACATTCTGGGACCCTAACCCCTGCAGTGGGTGTACTTGGTCACAGGACCTCTAAGGAAGTAATCATAATTAAAGGAGGTGCTAAAGGTGGGGCCCTGAGCTAGTAGGATTAGTGTCCTTCAAAGAGACACCACACCACTTTCTCTCACTTTCTACCAATGCACAAAGATCATGTGAGCCCACAGCTGGACAGCAACTGGCTAAAAGTCCAGAGAAAGGCCTCAGAGTGAAACCTACATAGGTAGCACCTTGAACTTCTCAGTCCTCAGAAGTGAGAGAAAAAAAACTTGTCATTTAAGACACCTAGTCTGTGGCACTTTGTCATGGCAGCCCGTGTAGACTAAAATATGACTTGCCTGACCTCAATCTGTGTCTGACCTGTGAAATGGATACCAGTAGCCTGTCCTCACTGAAGCCTGGTGAGATCTAAAAGAAGGAATCAAGGTCCATAGCAAGATACCTGGTTCTTAGTCAATGCTTAATCAGTGTCAGCCATTTCTACTACTTAATTCATCCTCACATATGCCCTGCACATTCTCACTCCTCTGCCTGTGTTCATAACCAGTTTGGTTCCATAAGCATTATTTGAGCAGGTCCCTGTTACATGCTGGGCACTGGCAAGGCCCTGAGGCTAGAGACTGCAACAAACTCTGCTTCAATTGCAAAGGCAAGAGGGAAGATGCTGCCCACTGCTGGCCTGGGTGAGGCTGTTGCAGATTCCATCTGTAATAGAGACGCTGATTCACAAGCCGAAACAGGAACTTGGTTTGGAACCTGTTTCACAGCATCGGGATGCTGAGAAAATGAGTAAATCATAGGATTAGATCCAATAATCCTCCATGCTCTCCCTTGGTTTTATAATATTCATATGGTAATCCAGTCTTCTCCTCAGCTTACCAGTAATTAGCTGAGGCCCTCCAAACTAATATGGGTCTTTTTTTCTCCCTTGACTGTCATATATATATATATATATATATATATATATATATATATATATATTTTTTTTTTTTTTTTTTTTTCCCTCTCCGTGTTGGTTTCAGGTAGGAGATAATGATACTCAAAAGTGATAGGAAATTTAAAGCAATTTAAACAAAAATGGAAGAGTCTTGCTATGCAGGGAAGGGATAGAAAAATTCCTGAGCCACATGTAGTAATGACTTAAAGCAAGGGTTCAACTGACTCATGTTGGAAAACAGTACAGTCATAATTTTATAGTTCCCTTGGGGGTACAAAGAGAGAAGTAATTTCTCTGAGAACAACTAAACTAGGAGGAGGAAGTAAAAACAAGTTGGTGAAGATAAAATCTGAAGGGTCCCACATTTCATCCAGAGTCCATATTTAAGCACTGAAAGGGACAACATGTCATGCATTAGGGAAAACCTAGCTTTGGCTTGGATCTTCTCACAGCTGTGGCCCTCCTCTGAGCTCCCCAAACATGCCATTTGAATCTCCATTACAGTCTTTCCAGATTTCCTTTCTGATTTAGCATTTTTAAGCATATTCCCCACTAGACGGTGAGTTCCCCATCTCACAGATCCTTGCTGGTGTCCCCCAGGGTCCGCACTTAACCCTCCCAGAGCTGCAGCTCCTGGACTGAAAGAGGAGGCTGGGGATGTAGAAGCCACAGCAGACACCTGACATTCAGCCTGGGATCCACACACATGTGCTTTTCCCTTTCTGCTGGAAATTCCCTCTCTGATTTTTGCTTAATATCCTTTTGAGTCTTCTCCTCATTTCTTTGCAATCCTTAAATGTTTTCTCTTCCCCTTTATCATTCTTGACCTCAGAAGTAGCCTTTCTATTTATAGTCACCAAGCTCTCTCTTCTTCCTTCCTAAAACATTTCTGCAAACCTCTTAAAGCTCTTCTACAAACACGAATGGCAGGTTAAAGACCCTGAGGAGGCATTTGCTAAGGAGTCACATTCTCCTTCCTGTGGCCAGTAAGAACATTTAGGAGAGATGAGAATGTTCTTTCAGTTCACAGCAGACCTTGCTCATGCAGAGCTGCAGAGAGGGCACAAAGCTCTTGACACCAGTCCTCCCATGGGGCAGCCTGGACCAGGGCAGTGATTTCCAAACTGTGTCCTCTGGAACCTCAAGCTTCCTTGGCCCTCAAGTCCTCTAGGCCAAGGAGAAGAAGGGCACGAGAGAAGAATGGACAGGGTCACAACTTCCATTCACACTTCAAAATCAGAAGTTCTGCTTGCATCTGACTTACAAATTAGTCTTCTCTGCAAGATTCCAACAGGAAATAAAAATGGTTCCACTTCTAAAATATTTTGCTAGCAAGTGGAATAGTGGGAAAAAATAGAGTCAGACCACTCAAATGGTGGCAAATTTCCCCTTGAAGCATAGATTAGATATGCTTATTGGAAAGAGCCAAAAGCCATTTAGAACCAAGCCTAGTAAAAAGACAATGTGAGCACAGGAATAATAGCACTTTAATAGGGTAAAACAACAGTGACAATAACAGAACAAAAAGCAGACTGTGGCTGATAAAAAATACTGTCCACATGCGTGTGTGTGTGTCTGTCTGTGTGTGTGTGTGTGTGTGTGTGTGTGTGTGTGTGTGTGTGTGTAGCCCATAAAGTACTCCCAGGAGATTCTCCCCAACCAAGCAACTGAGACACTGTTGGCACAAAGTACATAAACTGACCTTAAAATGTGATGACATAGAATCTTGGAGTTCACTCATATGCATAAATTCTCCTCTTCATTTGGAGTATGGCTGAGCATGCATGCGAGTGTGTGTGTGTGTGTGTGTGTGTGTGTGTGTGTGTGTGTGTGGGAGAGAGAGAGAGAGACAGAGAGAGAAAAAGAGAGAGAGAGAGAGAGAGAGAGAGAGAGAGAGATTGCTTTAAAATCAAAGTCCAGAACTTCTCTAGCTTGTCTTTGGAGGATAAAATACCTCATAGTGTTTAGTCAATTGCTCTTCAAAACTTACTGCTATTGGATTCCAGGAAAATCAGTGAACCTTTCCAAACTCAGTTCTGTCATCGGTAAAATGGAAAGAGTAATAATATTATTTACATTATAGGGTGTTTTCTGTTGTTTTTTGTTTGTTTGTTTGTTTAAGATCTAAATGTGGTAAAGCATGTGAATCCCTCAGCACTGGGTCTGGCACAGAATACAGTCTCCTAATATTTGTTGGTTTTATTGTTATTATGACTTGTTATGATTGCTGCCCTCTGAGGTAAGGACTGTCAGTAGGCCTCACTGCTATTCATTCAAGAATCCCCTTCTTTTTTCAGTAAATAGATGAGGTCCAATTTTAACTGATGAAAAACAAAACAAAAAAAAAATAGTAGCTTTGAAAAATCATCCAGAGGCTCACAAAAAATCTGGGATTAGAACGAGAGGTGAAGGCAGGCTGGGCAGCTGTATCTGAGGAGGATCGACTTAAAGTCCTGCATATCTTGGTGGGAAAAAAGGTGGGAGGGTCCTAGAATGTGGAAGACGTGACAGACTTAGAATCAGGTTCACTGACCATCAGAGAGGAGTCTGTTGGAGGCCTCACCCCAGTTCACACATAGTGAGACCCAGGCAAGCAGACTTACTTGCCACTGGTGACACAGCTTCTTGGTGGATTCAAGCTCTTTTCTCCTGATCCAGGGGCCACTGGCTTTTTCCTGCCACCTGCCCAATTTCCCTGCCACCCAGTGGGCTGTCTCTGAGCTGAAAGGGTTTGTGAGGGTCAAGCAGGGTGGCCAGGCAGCCTTAGCCCACCGCTGTGAAAATGCTCTGATTTTTCAAGTCTGCAGCCTCAAAGCGTAGCCTGCAGTAGTTCTCCTGTCTCACCTTCTACTAAAAATGTTCACTCTGAAACATGTAACAGCGGTGACCCCTGACAGACGGCACGTCCCAGCTGTTAACATTATTCGGCTTACAACAGAAGTTGCCCTCAAGACCCTTGTAGCCAGGCCCAGGGAGGAGGTGATGCTGTCAGGGCCGGGCCTCAAGAAGAACAAAGAGCAAAGTCACCTTGGCACTGAGGGTCTGGGAACCGCTGGTGGCTCAATCAGGCCTCCTGCAATCACTCCCTTCTGTAACTGTGGGCTGCAGACAAGAGATGCTGCCCCTGGACTGGCCAATTAGACCCTGCCATGGGGCTGCAGCGCCTCACACATGGAATCCCTAGTAGCAATTAGTAGATGGAGGATAACTTTATATGGGGGCTTATTTTTAGCACACTGTCACCTTTTCACTTGGGCCAAACCTTTTGTACCTAATGCATACCTGAGTTGCAGGACATTGCATTTCAAGCCTCTTTTAATTGACTTCATTAGTTAACATGCTGCTCCTTGAGTCCTGGGGGTAAGTTACCAGATGAAGAAGGCTAATTTGGAGAAAGTCTGCAGTCCACTTAAGAGGATGGATGCTCCAGCCCCCACCCTGGCCCCCACAGAGCCCAAACAAAGGAGCATCAAATTCTCCATTAGTCATCCCTGAGTCCTCTAATGAGCTTGGGTTGTTTCACATTCTTCTAGTCTGTTAGGGGAGGCCTGGTAGGAATTATGGAGGCTGGGTCTGAATCTGAACTCAAAGCATCTCTCTCCACCAGCAACCCTTTAGTTGAGTCATTTTGCCTCTCAGTTTTGCTATCTCCACATCTGCAAAAATTCCTGCTCAACCAGATGTATCCTTTGCACAGTGAACTGGATAGTTCTTGTTCAGAGCATGACAACCCCTTATGATTGTTCCCAGGCTTGCAAAAGAGAGTCACTCACTCAGCATATTACCTTATGGAGAACCAAAATATATGAGTACTGTGTTCAGGGACTTCAGCTCTCTAAAGGTCTCATTCATTCCACATGCACTGGGTCTGCTCTCTGTGCCAGGCCCTTCACGAGGGGCAGATAGAGAGGAAACCAAAGCAAGGTTCCCAGGAGACCTCCAATTAGTGACTGAATCATGGGACTTAAGGCCAGTCTGTGGACTCACACAAGAACAGTATCTACCACCAACCTGGAGGCCAAGGACCAGGGGACTAAGGTATGAGGAACATTTTCCTGTAGGAGGAATTCTAGTAGCTAGTCTCTGGTTGTGATTCAGCCAGAGAAGGAGAGGCATTGTCCTAGGTGTTAGAAAGAAGATGGGGGAAAGCTGTCACTTCCAGGAAGGGCAAGCTTTACAGTCTGGTTGGGCTTACTGAACAAGGGTGGGCCTGGAAGGCATAGACCCAGGAAGGTGTGCCAGGTCAGACTGCAGAGAGCCTTTGTTCATGCAGGGAGCATCCCGAATCTTTCCTGAAGGTGAGGGAAAGGGGCTGGTCTGGGTGATATTATCAGCTGGAAGAACCAATATAACTGCTCCTCCTTTAAGGTACTTTCTTGATAAGGAGAAATTAAGCTCAGTCAGCCCAGGGAGGCCAACAGTGCATGGTCATCTCACTAATGAGATTGCTGAGCCAGGCTCCAGGTGCATGATCCTGGCCAGGTGGGAACTGGATGCTGGCAGGAGGGGTAGCAGAACCTTGAGTTCCCTGAGTCTCTGGAATAGCAGACAGCCTCACAGGACTCAATGCTTAACCCTCCAGATTTTCATCCTGCACAGCCGTAATTTTTTTTTCCATAAAAGAGTTCTCCTCCCTCCCCACCCTGAGTAAAATTGGAGCTAAGTGCTTAGTCCACAAAGAAACATCAACGATTCTGTTCAGCAGGCATTAAATGGAATAGCCTTGACTCTTTCTGAGTCTCAGTTTCTCTTCCATGAAATGAAGGAATCAGATTAAATGATTCTAAAATGTCTTCAGGCAAGTGCAGATCAGAGTAGGGCACATGGGAGATTGGTTCATACTAATTCTGCTTGTTTCTGGAAAGCCCAGGCCCACCAGTATCAGCAGCCATACTTGAAGCCTCTCAGTTTGATCTGACAGTATTTTCTCTCTCACATATAGCAGTTGCTAATGAAGGGACAAATGTGGCAAAGCAGCCTCAGCCTTTATTTAGACATAGAACAGGAAAGGTGGCAACAGCCTCAGGAGGAGGCCTGACAGGCTTCTCAGGCCAAGGGAAGTCCCACTTTCCCCAATGAAACGTGGCCCTCCCTTGGAGCCAGCCTTCCTGTTCAGAAGGAAGGACGGTGCCCAGCTGCCCAGTTCCCCTGTGCAGGGTGGCAGCTATCACTGTCACTACCTCACACGACAAGTGCTTTTTATTGAGAACCTTGCTGTGAGCCTGTGAGCCCATGTATGGATGGGAATTTCCCTCTGCTTGGGTGGCCCAGGATAGTCCGGTTTGTGCCTGTTGAACCAGCACAACCTATGGTTAACAGCCCCTTTCCTTCTTAGAAGCATTCCATTTGGGCAAAAAATCAGGTGGTTAACTAGGCTCAATGCCAATGACAGACATATTTGCCCGTAGAGGTCCTATATTTGGTTTGAGGTCCAGATGGGGAGGGGGTAGTAATGCAACCTATTCTACCAGCAAGAACTGATATTCCGTAGTCCTTAAAAAGCATCTTCTATTAACAATAAGATATTATGTTAAAACTCAATTAATTATGTGAATTCATATTCATTTTGAAATATTTCCCACTTAAAAAAAGATTTTACTGTTTACTATTCATCATTTCAAACCCTTTAAAGTGTATAATTCAGTAGTTTTTAGTATATTCACAGTTTTGTATGACCATAAAGACCAACTCCATAACATGACCCCAAAGTAAAAGCCCATACCTGTCAGCAAACAGTCCCAATTTCCCTCTCCTTCTATCTCCTAGAAACCACTAATATATTTTCTGTCTCTATGGTTTTTCCTTTTTTTTTTTTTTTTTTTTTGGACCTTTCATGTAATGGAAATATACATTATGTACCATTTGTGTTTGGCTTAGCATCTTGTTTTGAAAGTTCATATATATTGTATCATGTGCCAGTACATCATTCCTCTTTATAACTGAGTAATATTCCATTGCATGTATATGTTGACTTTTGCATATCCATTCATGTTGATAGACATTTCGCTTGTTTCTACTTTTTTGTTACTATAAATACTGCTTGAATATTCATATATGAATTTTTTGTGAATGTATATTTTTAAAGTCTCTGGATATATACCTAGGAGTAGACTTTCTGGGTCAAATGGTAACTCTTCAATTTTTTTGAGGTGCTGACAAATTATTGGTATGATCCAGAACCTAGATCATATTACATTTCATCAGCAATATATGAGAGTTCCTATTACTTTATACCAACTGTTACTTTCTTCTTTTCCTTCTCTTCTTCTTTTTCATTACTGCCGACTTTGCAGGTATACATTAATATCTTATTGAGGCTTTGATTTGCATACCCCTAATAAAAATGATACTGGGAATCTATTCATGTGCTCTTTCCTGAACATCTTTTCATAGTGACCCTTTGTATATCTTTTTTGAAGAAACATCTATTTACATTTGGTGTTTAATTTATTTTTTAATTCGATTGTTTTGTTGATGAGTTGAAAGAGATCTTATATATTCTGGAGATATATGATTTGCAAATATCCTATTATATGAGCTGGTTTTCACTTTCTTAATAGCATTGTTTCACACAAAGGTTTTTAATTTTGATGAAGTCCAACTGATCACCTTTTTTTTTTTTTTTCATTGCTTTTGGGGTCATATTTAAGAAACCACTGCCTAATCCAAAATTCTGAAGATTTGTACCTATGCTGCTTCCTAAAACTTCTGTATTTTTAATTCTTAAATTTAAATCTTTCATCCACCTTGAGCTACTTTTTCCTATATTGTGAGGTTAGGGTCTGACTTCATTCTTCTGCATCCTCTTGTCCCAGAAACACCACTGGGATCATTCTTTCCTCTCTCACAGTTGTGTTGAAAATCAATTGATCATTCATGTATGGCTTACTTCTGGACTCTGAACTCTACTCCATTGGTCTATATGCCCATCCTTATGCCGGCACCACCCTGTATCACTGTACAGCTCTGTAATCCATTTAGGAAACTGGAAGTATACATCTTCCAACTTTGTTCCCTACTCGTCCTCCCCCATAAGAACACATTGGTTATTCAGTGTCTCTTTCATTTCCATATGGATTTTAGGATGTTTATTTCTATAAAACAGCAGTTGGAATTTGATAAGGGTTGCATTGAATCTGTATATCAATTTGGGGAATATTGATATCTTAAAATTATTAAGTCTTCTAACCCATGAACTCAGAATAAAATTCCTTTCAGGATACTTTTGTAGTTTTCAACATATGGAACTTCTACTTCCTTGATTAGATCATTACTATTTTGCTATTTTTACACTTCTGTTAGTGGGACTGTTTGGGATTATAAACATAAGAATAGAACTGATTTTTGGATATTAATCTTATATCCAGCAACTTTGTTGAACCCATTTAACTGTGTGTGTGTGTGTGTATTCCTTAGGGGTTTCTACACATGTTGTCAACTGCTAACAGAGAGTGGTTTACCTTCCTTTTTCTAACCTGTATTCATATTCTAAATAACCTCCAACTCTCCCTCTCCCTCCCTTCATGCTCTCTTCCCTTTTTCTCACCTAATTGTCCTGGCTAACATTTCTAGTACACTGTTGAATAGAAGTGGCAAGAGGTGAAACCCATTCCTTGCTCCTGATATTACAGGAAAAGCTTCTAGACTTTAACAATGAAGTCTCAGGTGATCTATGGGTTTTCAGATGGTCTTTATCATGTTGAGGAAGTGCCCTTTTATTTCCAGTTTGTTGGATATTTTAATTGATGACGTTGGATTTGGTTAAATGCTTTTTCTGTACGTATTGAGATGATCATGTGGGGGTTTCCCCTTTATTCTATTAACATAGTTTATTACATTAAATTGATCTAAATGTGTTGAATTAACTTTGCATTCCTGGAATAAAATTGTACTTAATCATGCTGTCCAACCCTTGGAATGTCCTGACAGATTGTGTTTGTTAGCATTTGTTGAGAATTTTTGTTTCTATGTTCATAAGATGTGGGTCTAGAACTTTTTTTGTGTGACATCTCTGATTTAGGTAATGGAGTAATACTAATATTACAGAATTAATTGAAATGCGTTTCTGTCTTTTCGATTTTTTTCAAGGATTGGTGATAATTCTTCACTAAATGGTGTAATTCATTGGTGAAGTCATCTTGTCCTGGTCTTTCTCTGCTGGAAGTTTGTTGACCGGTAAATCAGTGTATTTACTTGTTAGAAGTCTATTCATATATTCTATTTCTTTTTGAGTCATTTTTGGTAATTGTGTTCCTAGATGTCTATTCATTTCATGTCAGTTATTTAGTTTGTTAGGTTACTGACTGGGGTGTTCTTTTTGTTTGTTTTTTAATGTAGGTCAGGTATCCCTAGTAAAAATCTGTCTCATTTTGACTTTCCTGGAAATTTCTTCATTTCTTGTTTGAGGGATAGTTTTGATAGAAAAGCCCTGGTTGACAGAATTTTTTTTTCAGTACTTTGAATACCATCACACTACCTTAGGTCTCCATGGCTTGTCATGAAAAGTCAGCTGTTTATTTCACTGAGGATCTCTTATGTCTTGTTTGCTTCTTTATTTATTTATTTATTTTTGCTGCTTTCAAGATTCTTTGGTTTTCAACAGCTTGCTTATAATGTGTCTCAGTGCGCATTTCTTTGAGTTTATCCAACTTGGAGTTCACTGGGATTCTTCTAGGTGAAGGTTGATGTTTTCCATCAAATTTGAAAAGTTTTGCCATTATTTCTTTGAACAATCTTTCTTACTGCTCCTCTTCTTCTCTCCTTCTGGGAGCCTATGAGTATGTTACTATGCTTAATGGTCTCTGGTTGTCTAGACTCTGTTAATTTTTCTTATTTTTCTCGTTTCACTGTCTGGATAACCTCTAATTATTTCAAATTTGCTAATTCTCTCCCCAACCTCTCTGCCCTTTCTCTTTTTGGTCTGCATAAAATCTGCTGTTGAGTCCACTTAGTGAATTTTTCTTTTAGTTACTATATTTTTCAACTCCATATTTTCTATTTGGTTCCTTTTCCTACTTTCTAACTCTTTTACTGATATTCACTATTTGGTGAGATAATTCTCTCCTATTTCAATTTAACTCTATATTTCCTTCAGTTCCTTGAATATATTTAAGATAGTGGAGTTAAAGTCTTTGTCAAATAAGTCAAACATCTTGGCTTCCTTGAGATAGTTGCTTTTTTTCTGGCATGGGTCACAGAAATGTTTACATGATATGTAATATTTTGTTGAAAACTGGACATTTTAAATACCATAATGTGGCAACTCTGGAAATCAAACTCCATAGTTTGCTGTTTGTGGTAGTGTTGGCTTATTTAATGACTTTTCTGAACAACCTCCACAAAATCTTTATTCTTTGCTATGTACAGCTACTGAAACCATTGCTTGATTAGCTTAGTGGCCCGCTAACATTTGGTTAGATACCTTCTTGAACACCTAGAACTAATAAATCGTCCACTCATAAGTAAGGATCTCTGTAAGCATGGTGAAGTATAGCTTTAACCCTCAGCTAAGCAGTTTACTACTCTGCCTTTGTCTTTACTTCCTGATTGTGCAGAGGTGGCCATCCAGCAGTAAGAGACTGTGGCCTTCTTGAGTCTTTCCTGAGCATATGCACATCCCTAGTCACATGAATATTCTTGTAAATTACCAAGAATATGTAGGAAATTCTTAAACACTTACTCCCCACAGCATATCCTTCCCCAGCATTTCCTCCTACAGTTTTGATAAGTCTACAGTTTGCCCCAACTGTTACCTATTGTGGCAGGGAGCAGATATGAAAATATTTGCCTATTCCAAATAAGGCCTCCCTGGGGAGCCCCTTAACACTAAGCAGGTTCCTAGTTAGGAGAGATAAAGACATGCCTTTGAATGGATCTTCAAGAGAATGACAAGACAGATTAAAAAAGTTATTTAAAAAAAAAAAAAAGTCCATTATGCTTCCTCAGATAACTGCACTGAGAATACTGGCTGCTATTTTCAAGGCTGCTGCTAAGCTGAGTTCTAGAGAATGGCATTAGGGTAAGTTAAGTCACCACAGACTTTGCTCTTAATAAAAATTGGTTATTTGGCTTCTAAAATAATGCTACCCAGATTATATCAGGCCTTTGATTAGATTCTAGAGTTCTCAAAAGTTGATCCTGATAATCATCACCAGATTTTTTTTTCTTGCTTTAATGGAAGGGCAACTTCTGGGATTCCTTATTTCACCATTCTCCCTGACATCACCTGTTGTTTTATTTTGTATTTTTCTCCTGACATAAAGGTGAGACACTGCCTACTTCTCTCAGATCTCATGTGAAGGCAGCTACCTTTACAGTTCTTGAGGAAGATAGGAGGGAAGGGAGTAAGAGATGGGGATCTTTGGGGAAGAAGTATAATTCATAATTTTCCACTTGCATATTACCTGGGAAAATTGCAACTGTGCTATTTTTCATTCCTAAGTACTCCTAGAACATACTGGGCATATTACTAAATACTACTTGGGGGCATTTTTTGGCAGGACAAGAACCAAGATGCAGAGAGCGTGCTCAAGTATGGAGTTTCTTATATGCAATTCTTTTCTGATTCACTGCACAAGAAAATATAACACTCTGATTGAGTAATAATAATGAACAAGATGCTTGTGTTTCTTTAGATTTAAAAAAATTTGCAGTTTCCCTAAAACCTATAGTTATACAATTGAATATAACAGTAAAAAAGAGAGGTTGAGGAAAGGTGAGTTTTAGATATATTTTTATTCTTTAAAAAAAATAGTAAATAATAATAGCAGTTCATTGCTATTACCAATAATAGTACTAATTATTTTAATTATTTAAAAAAATTAGTATCATCATCATTATCATCATCATCATTATTGTAATTACTACTGACAGTTACTTATCTAGGGGTCTTACTGTAGAGATGTGGACACAGAAATATGTACTAACGTTTATCCAGAGCAATTTCCACAATACAGGAAGTAATGCATGCAAAAATAATGAGACAACATATAATGATCAGTGCAACTCAGAGTACAGGACTGCTCTGCAAACTTGTTGTTACTAGTTTGAAATAAGACAAGTACAGAAATTGAGACTAGTGTTCAGAAACATCGTTCTATGATAATGGGGTGCATACCCTTTACAATAAAGTTTCCCTACTGAGTTTAATAATAATAAATAATAAATCTGGGTCTCTATTGTGTATACCTTCTTTTTCCTTATTTTATTTCTTTCTGATAATTCATTTTGATTTATATGTATTAACAATTAAAAATACAATAAACTGGAAGTGGGGTGGGGGGATGAATAGTCCACTAGATATTTTTTTTTAAAGTGCTAGTTTAGACCATCTATGTTGTTTGGTTTGTGAAATGAAAACTTTGGGTGAAATTTACTATTTGGATTTGGGGTACAGAGAGATCACTTTGAGGTATAATGGTTCAAACAGGATTTAAGGAAGTTGACATTGTTACAAATCACAGGTGAAGAAAGGAGAATTCCAAGATCAGGTTTCCTGCAACTAAAATGCAATGTACGTTCTCCTAAGATTTCCATCTCTCTTGTCTGAATATAGAAATCTCTTTCTATTATGATGAGTGAGATCAGGAAATGGATTAAAATCTTTTAATTTCCTTCTCAACTCTGAACTTCCTTGAGGAAGGAATTCTGAATTTAAAGAGTGTGATCAATGGTATGTTTGAAAGAAGAAGAAAATGTATATTGTCTTTTCATTTTAAAAACTAGGTGGAAAAACTTATTCCCACCCAAGAGAAAGAAGAACTAAATTAAAATGTTTGGCACTGAGAGTTATCAAAATATCTGATCCAAATTGAGAAAAATGAAATCCTTCTTAAGCTTTAGTACCTGTATTTTCAAAAGCCCATAATTCTGTTTGGAAATGGGTAAAGGCTTGCTTTTCTCATATATGAAAAATTAATCTTGTGTTAAGGCTAGGCAAGGAGTTCTCCTGATATGTTGTATTTAAACCAAAGTTCTTCAAAATCAAGCATTTAAATAAAGCCTTCTGTTAAAACCTCTTCATCGTTGACACTGTGAGAATTGGAAAGCACCATGACTAATCCTAGTTAAGTCATTTAAATGCAGAGATGCAGAGTCTCAGGCCTGAAGAAGCTAAGATTTCCTGGTGGCTCCTCAGCAGGACATAAGGAGGTGCAAATAGAACACAGGACCCTGGATTGAGAGCAAAGGCTGTGTGGTCATCTGGTTTCTCATCCAGCACCCTTCCTTTTGTAATTTTCTATTACTAGTGTTAGATGTGAACTATAATCAGTCTTCAGAGACTTTCTTTTCAAGTTCTTGCACAATGTGAGGTAATCTCTTCATCACTGGCCAAAGTCTTAAGTGACCACAGCAAATCAGAGCAGAGAAAGAGGCTGGCTGGGTGAGAAGCTGGTGATCATCACCAGCCACTGGAGATTCAGACACGGGCACACATAGTGATGGAGCCTGTTAGAGGTAGGATGAAGGTGTCCATTCAAGTGCACAATGTCTGGACACAAACCTGGCATCTTTGAAAGCTCTGGAAATGCTTAGATGATAAAGCACATCACACACTGTGGTTGTTGTTATTGACCTGTGCTGTCTGTAACCGCAGGACAACTCTCTCAAAGTTGGTCACATGGAGGTCTGGTTGAGCCAGCAGGACTGTATAAGTACAAACCAACTTCCAGTTTTCTCTGAAATATCTGCTCTGTCTCAGTTTAGGGAGACATAGAACAGCCTAAAATCATTGAGACTTTGATTTAGCACAATCCACAGACTGGGTGATTAAAGTACTTTGGATTCAGCTACTTCTGATGTCCAGAGATTCCAAATATTCCTTTGGTGAAGGCTAAACTAGCCTCTCCATGGAGACTAAAACCACATAAAAAGGAATAGAATGATCCTGCAGCATGCTGTGGTCAGCTGGAGAAATTGATGCTTAGGTTTTAAGACCAAAGACGTGGGGTTATGTTGTCCCATTATTTCTTCCCACTCTGCATGCATGGTGGCTCCTGACTGTCCAGCAGTAGCATTCTCACCTCCTTGCTTCTGTCCCACTGTTACTCCTGGTCTGGAGGATGATTTGTCCAAACATAGCTGTCCAAGATAACCCATGATCTATCCAAACCCTACCAAAACACCATCATCAGTGGTGGGAAAACCATGGGCTTTGAAGTTGACCACAGAATACATGGGCAAATTACTTAACCTCTCTGAGTCACGGATTCTTCCTTATAAAATGTGGGGTCATCATGAGGATTAGGGATGTTCAGAATTAGTGGATGTTATAACTTGTATTATTCCAGTCATTTACTGATGCCTTCTTCCCATGAATACCAAAAACATGAGACTCAGAACATACGAGCTGCACAATATTTCAGATGTTTCACACTTGTTTCCTCCAGAAACTTTAAGGGCAGTGAAGTCCCCCTACATCTTTGAAGCAGAGATTCAGTTATACCGAATGTCCACTTAAGTAACATTTGCTTTGTGATAGGTACTGGGATGCTTCCACTTTATCTCCAAAGTGCCCTGAGAAAGGGAGATTGTTATCCCATAGGAAACTGAGGTCCAGAATAATAGGTTTCTTTCCCCAGGCCACATAGCTGGTGACCTATAATCCGGCCATGAACCCAGGTCCTCTCTACACAGCAAGTGCAAACGTGGATTGATTGACTAGTCAGATTTTACTGACAGCTTCTCTTCATGCTCTCTTTACCCAGTGTTCCTCACTCCTAAGACGTGCTCACCCCTACTGACTCGGCTTTCCCTCTTGCCATTGTGTTGCACATCAGCACAATGCTGTACATGTTTGCAGACCTCATTTCACAGGGCAACAAAGCAGGAAGACTGAGAACAAGAGAGCTAACAACCTCTAAGCAGGTCTGGAGGGGTCAGAGGGAGGGTTGGGAGAGGGAAGATACTGGGGGAAAGTGATAGATTACCTATTTCTAGAAATATTAATTCCCCTTGGGGTGGCAAATCAGGAGCAAACATAGCTGCAATCAGTCATAGCATGCTAATAGCAGGGGAGACACATTTGATGCTTCTGGAAATGAATGGATCACCTCATAGGTCAGAAGGCAATTACCTTCATTCAGCTCAGGAAATGCCCATTTTTCAACCAGTGAGTGTACTGTTCGGGGATTTTTGTTGTTCTGTTGTTCTGCTTCCATTGGAAAGAATACATAAAAGTCATAGCCAAAGGCAGAACACTTGCCTCGCTGACAAACAGCCCATCAACCATGGCAAATCCTCTGTTGCTAAACTATTAGAATTACGACATGCTGCTTCCTGGGCAGATGCCTACCCCAGATGAAGTGCTCCAGATGATGCAGCTGTCTCTGTCCATCCCCACCCCTCCAAAGACCCTAGGATGTTTAAAAGTGATCTAAAACACTCTCAACAAGGTACAGGGCTGGCCTAGATTCATCCACTCTAGAGGCACACGACCGGCATTTGCACCCCACTTAATTGCTTCCCTTTGGGGTGGCAAATCAGGAACAGACAAGGTATTCTTCTTTTATTTTATTTTGCTTTTTATTGAGGTAAAATTCAGTAAGCACCCAATTGACTGCTTTAAAGTACATAATTTAGTGGCAGTGAGTGTTTTCAAGACATTGTACAATTACCACCTCTTTCTAGCTTCAAAATATTTTTATCACCCCAGAAAACAACCCATTTCCTATTCCCTTCTCGCCTCACGTCCTCATAACCAGTAATCTGCTTCTTGTCTGTATTGATTTACCTATTCTGGCATTTGGCATTCACTGGGCTTGGGCTCAATCTCCGGTACCCCTCACACAGGCAAAAAAACAAAAACAAAAACAAACCCACAAACATACATATATGTGAATGACAGAAAGGTAGATTTAAAATACATATATAGACTGATTGATTAACTTACCTGTCCTGGATAGATCACATAAAAATAATCACAATATATTAACTCTGTGTATGGTTTCTTTCATTTAATGTAATATTTTGAAGTTCATTCAAATTGTATCATGTATCAGTACTGTATTTTTTTTGATGACTGAAAAAATATTTCATTATGTGTATAAATCCACAAGTTACATGTCCATTTACCAGCTGATGGACATTTAAAGTATTTCTACTGTTTGGCTATTGCAAACGTTGCCCTGAACATTCATGTGCGTGTTTCTGTGTGAACTTGTTTTCTTTTCTCTTAGGTATATATCTAGAAATATAATTACTGCTGTGAACCTGCATTTGCATGTGAAAACTAAGGCTGAGAGGGAGACCCTGTCCAAGATTATTAGTTTAGCTAGTGGCAGAGCCAGGATTAGAACTCAATCCACATGCCCCCTAACCCTGTGCTGCATCCACTGTACCTAAGAGCTTCTTTGGTTAAAAATTCACCGAATAATTATTTTTTGTAAAAGATTACTAACTTCGAAACTCAACTCAAACACCCTGAGGTCATAAGATTAATAGCACTAATTTGAACTCATGGATCTAGGAGTTTCATTTGGCTCATGCTGAGATCTAAGCTTTTTGTTTCCTAGGCAAATCAATAGCAACAGACTTTATCTTGTTAGATCAAATATAACTTTTATTTTAAAAAGCTCCAATTATGCCCTAATGCAGAGTTTATGCACTCAGAGGGCTTAATGAGATAATAAATGAAATTTTAATTTGACAATTAATAGTATAAAAGTGTTAGGATACTTTGCAATTAAAGAGGCTTGTGTGATATTTCCTTTTTTATTAGTCATTGTTTTAAGATATAATTATAGTTGTCGCACACTCTGATTGGGCAGTAACTGACTCATTAAGAAATTTAAAATGGGAAAGTTTCTGCTCCTGTGCTCTTTAAAGCAGGTTGTGAAAACAAAATGGAAAGTAAAGTATAATTGGGAGATCTGCACAATAAGAAATGGTAAAATTTCTTCCATACCTATTACTCCTGAATAAGAAATAGCTCGTCAGCCAATACTTTTATCCTAAACAGTTGTCAGGAATGAAACTGGTAAAACAGTGGAACTTGGAAGAACCTGGGTTTCCTCTGAATGAGGCATCAGATAATTTAAAATATGTCTAATCTACACATGCACAAAGTGATTTCCTCATACACCCATGCACGCACTCACATCTTCCTGCACCCAAACACCTACGCCTGTAGCATGAGGGAGTTTTCCATGCTCACAAAAAGGCAGAGCTACTTTGACCATTTTTTAAATACACACTATTCAAGACTTGAGGGTACTAAGCATTGACTATTATAAAGGAGTTAAATGGAATTTCAAGATAGGATGCACACAGAAATCAAATTATAAACTGCAGATCTACTTAGCTAAAGTGCGTTACCTACCACCAAGTAAAATTGTTCTCTGTATCATCAAATCCCAGATAATTTACATCTAAATGTTGTATTTGTTAAAATAGCAAACAACTGTTCTTCAAATTAGTAAGAGCCATTCTTATTCTCATTTATGAGGTAACTATTGGTTCCTCACTATGAAAGTAAAATTTTTAAGTGAATGGAAAACCCAGTCTCTATTGAGAAGACAAGAATTCCACTCAGGAATTCATGTGTAGAACCTCATGTGTAAGATTAACTTCCAGTGACAGTCAGAAGGAAAAAACCAGTATTGAATGGACAAATGAGAGGTAAACACCACCGATAGAATAAAGGAGGCAGGACTTAGAAAACCACAAACCACATGAGGAAAGTTTCACTGTGGGTTTGCAAAGAGAGGTTATCCATGCTAACAATGGACATCTCTGGGCCATTTTAGAATTGTTTAATGCAAAAATTAAATTGGCAATCCATATCAATACAATGGACATCTCTGGGCCATTTTAGAATTGTTTAATGCAAAAATTAAATTGGCAATCCATATCAAAAGTCCTAAAGGCATTAAAACTTTTTGTGTCCCAATGATACTATGCCAAAGAGTTTTTCTTAAGAAAAATGGCTCAAAAGATGAAAAATAGTGAAAAGTAGTAAACTTGCAAAAATACAAAATGCCATTTTAAATGGTAAAACAAAGTTAAATGTCTAATACCTAAATGTCTAACAATAAGAAGTAAGCAAACCATGGTGAGTGGATAAATAAAACCAAGATTTTTTGTACTTAAGGAGAAACAGATGTGAAGTAGTGTTAAGGGAAAAAGATCAGTATAAAAATGTTATAAGCACTATAGTGTATACTTTTAAAAACTACCATATTAATAAAGAACAGAGTTTTAAACAAGAAAGAAAAATGGATTCCTGCTGGAGGAAATGGGACAGAGATGATCCATAAGTTTGGGATAATGGGGAGAAGAGGGAACAATGAAGGCTTGACAGAAACAGAGTTCTGATTAGTTGCACACACACTTCTGATTAAGAACTGAGCTATGATGGAATTAACCTAAACCTCCAGAGGAGCTAATTACAATCCTTAGGACTTTTCTTGTGGGAGGGGCTCTGAGCATCTCAGCTTCAAGGAAGAAGACACTATAGTCCTTATGGTTTGATGAATTTTAATAGGATACACATTTCATACCAGGAGAAGCAGGGGCCAATGAGTGGGGTCTAGGGGATTAACTACACTAACAGCCTGGTTCCAGTGCCTGAAAATAGAGGCCCTACCAGAAGGTTTTATCCAAAACCACTAATTCCAGAACAAATTGGTCAACCATCTGCAAGCAGGTGCTATGGGAAAACCTTTTTGGTTGCATGGATACTGTGACACCCCTGGGTCATGGACTCACACAGATCTGACTCCACAGACAAAACCATAAACTGGCTGACATAATTTTCCCAGAACAATCCAGACATCTCAACTAGTCTTCGTTTAGCAACCTTTCTTACACCTTCACCCTACCCTTGATCTCTCCTCCTTTCAACAATTCATCTCAATCAGCTCTAGGGTGAAGGGCCATAACAGTATATACGGATTCCCATGAATGTCCAGGCAAAACACATTACATGCTCATGGAAAAAGACTACATTTGTCCATGACAGATTTAAAACCACTGCAATGTTTTTGGCCCCCGCAGTGCTGGAAGACACAAGTGCCATGTGTTCCTAATTCATCTAAATGTTCTCAGACAGTTCAGCATTTAAATAAAATATTTCTTTGTTTCCATAGAGAACAAAGGAAGGTAATACTCACAGAACTGCTATGGTATATCCAACCCTATTTTTAAAAAAAAAAACTTTTTAGTTTGAAATATTAGAGAAGCAGAAAATTGTAAGGATAGCACAGTATTCTCATAAACCATTCACCCAGCTTGCTCTAATGTTAGCATCACATAGTCATAATACATTTGTTACAATTAAGAAACTAACATCAGTACATTACTATTAATTACAGACTTTATTTATATTTTCATACTAATTCTCACTAATGACTTTTTTCTTTCCATCCAGAATCTCACATTGCATTTAATCATTCTTGTTGCTCTTCTTTTTTTCTTTCTTCTAACTAGTGAGTTTCTCAGTCTTTACTTGTCTTTCAAAACTTGGACACTTATCAAAAGTCTCTCAGTTTGGGTTTGTTTGACATTTGCTAAGGTTATAGATTTTGAAGAAAAAACAACTCATAGGTAAAGTGCTACATCAGGGGATATATAATATTACGAGAGCTTATAACTGGTGCTGTGAAACTTGAGCATTTGTTTTAGATGGTGTCTGCCAAGTTTCTACCTAATCTAGCTTGGCTTTCAGATAGTGTTGCCAGACATAGTAAATAAAAAATCCAGGCTGTCAAGTTCCTACTTACACTAAAAAAATATTCCTTGTTTATCTAAAACTCAAATTTAACTGGGTATCTTGTATTTTACCTGGCAACCCTATATCCAGAAGCAAATTCCCAGTGAAAGTCACAAATGTTGAGTGAGGCCCTCATACTGTCTTAAAACTACCTTTACCCTACTTTCCACAGGCATTCCTTCCCACAAAGGCTGTGGTAGACACCAGGATTCTCTCAATGCATCAGCCAGTATCCTTAAACTCTAGCATTCACTAGAATCCCTTGGAGGGCTTGGTCCTACTACCAGTTTCTAACTCAGGAGATCTGGGATGAAGCTCTAGAATTTGCCTTTCTAGCTGGTTCCCAGAAGATGCTCTTCTGTGACCACATTTTAAGAAGTACTGGTTTTCATGGAGGGAAATGTGAACATTTGTAATTCCTAAAACTTGCCAGAAGACAAAAGTTCTGCCCAACTTTTGTATTACAAATTTTTCATTACAACTCATGGAGGGTGGGCCTAACAGACAACGCATTTCCAGTGTATGGATGACTTGTGTATGAGAATGTGAACAGAGAATATTCAAGACCAGTGCTCCTGTTCCTCGTGGGTGGAAATGTCTTGCCCTCAGAGATGAGAATTAGGCCTCGGTCTAGATAGGGTCACTTTCTTCTCTCTGACACTACAGTCAATGAGTGTCCAAGTTTATCTCCACAAACATATTTCCATCTGTGTTCTTCCCATGTCCTAGTTAGAGCCAATGTGTGACACCACAGAATTTGTCAGTGAGTCACTTCCACATTGTGTAGATGCAGGAGAAGGAGAGTATCTGAAATCAGAATGTATAGTTTCATAGGAAAAAAATATATTATGAAGGGGCTGGGGTTGTGGGTCAGTGGTAGAACACTTGCCTAGCATGTGTGAGGCACTGGGTTTGATTCTCAGCACCACATATAAATAAATGAATAAAATATAAATTAATGAATAAAATGAAGGTCCATCCACATCTAAAAAAAATACTATAGACACCAAGCAAGTCAAAAGGAAATCTATGCTGAAAAAAGAGTACACTTTTGGTGGTTTGGGTACTTAAATCATACATAAAATGCTGTGTATATAGGAAAAGACTTTCTTGAACTCAAACAAGCAACAACAACAAAACTTTGAAGTGCTTCAGCCAAAAACTATTGGTACCTAAAACGGAGATATCCTAGCATCCTTACCTCCCTCCAAGTTACTAAACTATTTTGAAATGAATGAGTTTCTGGTCAAGCTTTTGCAATACTTATTCTACATTGGTTGTTTAACAACGTTGGTAGCAATTGGCTACCTGCAATATTCTCATTATGTGAAGCTCGGTTCTTAGTAGTAATTTTTCCAAGTTGAAAAAACACAGTGTAATTTCTTGAAAAATGTCCAAATCTGTGCATTCTTTTAGTACAGACCACATGCAAAGGATTACACCACACACTTCATATACAGAGCTTATTAGTCTTCACATTATTGTGAGGAAGGTATTAATGTGCCCCTAGTGCAGATTGGCTAAGTGACTTACAAAGCAAATGACAGACCTGGCAACCAGCTTCAGTGTTGTAGACTTGCTGTTACAATAAGTACCTCACTTGATTCTCATTCAATCTAGTACAGCCCTCTTTTCTAAAGGACCAAACTTCAATCCCTTAAACACCAGGAAGAGCATTCAGTATTTTTAGACACCTACACCTAGTACTACTGCTAGTTTTATATAAAGACAAAATGGGTGGGTTCCTACACACCAAATAAAAATTGATAAAGCTTCTGTCCTTATAATGCCCCAGTAGACATAATTTGGAAAAGGAAATAAAATATGTATCTAAAAATCCTAAAACCCATGAAACGGGGGAGAAACATACATTGCTTTCATGTGATAAAAGCCCATGAGAGCCCCTTAGTGACACTGAGTCAACCAGAAAATCAGTCTAAGGGTCAATGGAAGTTCAATGTGTTGTCCAAATTTGGACTGGACAAACAGGTTCATTTATTTCTAGATCCTCCTTACAGGAAGAGAGGTCACTAAGAAGGGTTATCTAACTTGTATGGCATTTACTGATTTCAAAACAAAGAGAACACAAATGAATGTCCCAAGTCCTGATGGGGAAGGCTCGAAAGCCCTTTGTGACTTCTTTATGTTCCAGAGGCTTCAGAAATCACAATACTTCCCAGCTCATACTGTGAATCTCCTCAAATCTTCTGACTGAGATATTCTGGTACCTATTTTTTTTTTTAAAGGACAGTGACTTAGTCTGTTCTTTGCAGCTATAATAGAATATCATAGACTAAGTAATTTGTAAACAATATAAGTTTATTTGGAGGCTGGGAATTCCAGGACTAAGGGGCTTCATCTGGTAAGGACTTCCTTGCTGCATCATAACACAGCAGAAAGATCACATGGGTGAGTGAGAGAGCAAGAAGAGGACCAAATACATACTTCCATCAGAAACCCACTCCTGAGATAATGGCATGAATCTGTCTATCACCTCTTAAAGGTCCCACTTGTCACACTGCTTTATTGGGGATTAAGTTTCTATCACATACTTTTGGGAAGACATATTCAAAGTACAGCAGACTGAATGGAATCTAACTAATTATTTGGGCAAATAATCCAATCTACATCTTTCTCAAGACTAATCAGTTCATTCCTTCTCCTTTTTCAAATTAATGAGGCTCAGAATGGTGTCTTGGTCCATCAGACTGTCTTCCTGTCTCTTCTCTAACTGTCCTTGCCTCTTGGGTTCTAGCTTTTTCTGTCCTATCATGAGTATTTGACAAGGAACCCTAGTCTCTGGCCTGGATGGAATGCAGACACTGTGATCCACAAAGGAAGTGACCCAAGAACCAGGAACAGGATGCTGGGAAAGTATAGTAGGTGAGGTTATGCCCAGAATAAAGACATCTCAACACATCTTATTTTGGGTCCTTCCCTGCCCTAGTGCACTGTAACCACAGACCTGAATGAACTCACAGGCCTACATGGGGAAGACAACTTTATCTTCCTTTTGAAGACTGTTTATTTTAACAAGTGCAGTTATTGGGGTATTGGGGTGTCAAGGGGCAGAACTTTAAAAAAAAGGGGAAGAGAGAGAAGAAAACCAGGAAGTGGTATAACAAAGGCCTAATTATAAGGGAGGAGTATCTCTCTACAGACAGGTCATGGGAAGGATGCCAAGGGCTCTCGCCACATGAAGAAAAAGATTGTTATAAAAAGACTTTTAAAAAAAGAAGAAGAAGAAAGAGGCATGGCAGTGGAGACTGGGAGGGGTGGGGCAGAGAATAGGGAAATGAATAAGAATAATGACTTGAAAGCTGTTTTTTTCTGGTTCTCTGCTTTCCTTTCTGCAGATGCTCAGCTGAGCCAGTGCAGCTGGCTCCCTGACAAATGTGGAAAAATCAGCCAATTTGAGCTGGTTGTTAGCAGTCCGGGTACAGAGGAGCAGATCAATGAGGGGCTGCTTCAGGTGTGCCAACTGATCTTCCCGAGGGTTCCTGAGAGATTCTTGGCCTGGGCACAGACTCCTGGCCTTCAGGATCTCACCAACACTCCATTCTGCTTCCTGGCTCTACATTCCAATAGAGGTGACCTTGGAATGGGGACCTTTCTCCATGGGTTCCTCTCCCTTCCCATCCTCCCACTGAGAAGCTCTCTGTTCTTCAAACAGACGGGGTTTCCTCCGGCTCACTTAGTGAAAAGCCTGCAGCCCAGGGACGCCTGTCCCTCAACTCAACACAGATTGGACAGTCCAACTCAAGACCCCTAGAAAATCTGGATGTGTATTACTTTTCAAATCACTGCAGTGAACCAGAGTCTGTCAACAACTTGGCGGAACATCCTGGAGTGTCCCCATAAGATAGTGATGCTTCCTTGTAAATTTTCACTAACAGCAAACAGTATGCCACACATATTTATTTACACACCATTGTATGCACAAGTGGGAACATGAAAAAGAGTACACATCTGACCACTCAGTTCAAGAAAAGCAAATAGTACTTAAAGCCAAGTTCAAGGCAAAGAGCAAGTTCCCAACTTGCCAAATTGTCCCCTTTTTGTATGATTTTCATTTAGTAGAAATAAGAGCAAAATGAGATACTAAGATAGTAAAACAAGTGCTTCTGTATGGGAAATTTCTACAGAAATGGAATGTTATGTATCTTGTCTCAGTTGGAGGTTAGATGGGTATATACAAGTGTCAAAACTCATTCTACTGAACATTTAAGATCTGATCTGTGCATGTGGTTGGAAGGTAATTATATCCTAATAAAAATTTAAGAATTTAAGGGCTTGTGTTCCAATAACACTGAGGTCTACACCAGCATCTACTCAGTGGCAACTATTGTGACCATGCACAGGGGAAGAGGACAGAGACACTGTGCCACCTCATCCTCTGCCCCTTACATACAGAGCCTTTGAAGGAACCTGAAGTTATTCCTATACCACCTTCCTGTGTTCATAAGGAGTCAATAAAATCCAGAGGGGTCAAAATAATTGTGTGTGTGGGGGGAAGAATGTTGTGTGTGTGAATTTTCATAATCTGAAAGTCAAATATGTTTGGCACTTGAACTAGTTGCTCTCAAAATTCTTGACATGGAGAGTACAGGCTAGGTGTTTGGTTTGTCTGAATTATACTGATTCACAGATGAAATAAGAACACATGCTTGAAGGTGAAAAAGCATTGGATTATATGCCCTAATCCCCTTACTAAATCAATATAAAAATTGAGGCTTAGAGAAGAAAAACAGTTCATCCAGAGGTATCCAGGATTTTTTTTTTTCCCCCTTCCAGATATGTGTCTTCTGGTGCTGGATTCTATTCTTCTTCCAGTTTTTCATTATTCTTATTTTAAAGCAAATATGATATTTATAACTATCAACAACTTTCTAGAAAGTAATATTTTTATTCAATAAAATTAAAAACATTTTAAGAAAAATGTTTTCCTCTGAAAATGATTGCTTCTCAAAGTGTGTTTTAAAAAAATTAAGAACTCTAGTGTTATACTCAAGCACTTACGTTTATGTCCTTAGAAAGTACTCATGGATAAATTCTGCATAATAGTTAACAGCATGAAAAAACAAAATTCTATTGCCTGCTGTCCCATCTTCCCATCTTCCCATCACAGGGACAGGAGATTTGCAAAGGTGTTTTTGTCACCCAAACCCAGATTTTTCTCCTATTTGAATCTCCAAATTTCCTCAGCTTGGCTTCGGTGATAGGGCAAGTCATCCCTCTTGATCTCACAGATGTCACTTACTGTTACTAATCCAAGATATGATTCTGGTTATGTCTTCACCATAATCTTCATGGCGAGAGAGTCACAGTGCACAGGCACTGTTGCATGGTTTGGATCCCATCACCCACAGTGAATATGGGTGATGTGCTGCCCAGAACCAGAGTTAATGAGATCAAAGGGGAATGGCCTAGGTGTGGCTTCAGAAGCCCAGAGGAAAGTTTGGAAACCCCATGTGGGTTTGCTTTGCTTTGCCAGTTCCTTTTAACCCAGACTCCATTCACCATGTACATTGTGCCAGCCTCCTTGGAAGGCCACTGTTGTTGTGATAGTCTTGCCAGAGTCTCTGCATCTCTCTTGAATATGGTCTAGGTCTACCCACCTGCACCTGTGCAGACCCTCCTACAAACACCAGAAAGGACACCTCTGCTCCCCAGAGGTAGGCATGGCAATACTCATCTTGCAGAGCAAAACCAACTGACAAAGAACTATTAAATGCAACGCAGAAAAAGGATGGCCAGACCACCAGCCCCCATCTACAGGGAGGCCAACATTTTTGGGAAAGGGCATGCACAATAAAACCAGGAGGTTCTTTAGGGTTTTGGGGACCTAGAATATGATGTTTGCTGTAGTCACAGCATTTCGGTTAAAAGAGCTTAAAAACCATCAAGTGAGGTGGTTATCAAGTAGCTTAAAAAAAATCATAGTAGAATTCCTTTTGAAATTAAATCTTCTAGGGACCCCTGGCATTGAAAATAATTAAAACTGAGGAACTGGTTGCTGAGCAATTAAAAACCTCACTGTTTGATGGAGAGATTCATCTCGTTGCATGCAGGGCCCTCAAACACTACTATGCAAGGTTTCCCATAGCACATTAAAGATGGGGTTCTAAAGGGACAAGGAAGGGGAGCTCACTATCACCAAAGCCCATTCTACCAGAGGTAGCTGAGACTCTTGGAGGACTTCTGCTCTAACTAGACCTGAACTCTGACACTTGTTAGCTTGTATTCATGATGTTAGCTTACTTTTGAGACCCTCCCCCCAACAAATAATTTACAATCTCATTTTACAAGGGGAAAGAGTCATATATTCCAATGTTGCAAGGTTGCAGGTATGTTGTGTATGAGACACGTCCTGCCCCCCCACATGTTCAAGTCTAAGCCACCTCCACCCCCAACACAGTCTTATCTAGACTTCTCATATATCTGTCTCTGTACTGGGGGCTCATCTGGCTGTGCCTGTGGACAAGAAGGGAAGGGGAGGGTTTTGCTGCTGGGTTCTTATATTTTTCTGCCTACTTCAAAATAGTCCCTACTCTTTCTGAGTTAAGGCCATGAAAACTGGCTCAGAGCCATTTAGAAGAGGTTCAGATTCTGAAGGCAAATTCTAAATAGACTTTGCTAAAAGAAAATGAAAGCAGCTGAATCACAGGCAAAAACTTAATATGCATCTCTCCCTAAGAAATGGCATCCAAACAGAACTTCTTCAAGACTCCAAGGAGGACTTCGTGTGCACCAATCTACCACATTTCAACAGCTGGAAAGGCAAACCTTTTTCAGTGTTAACATTTCACAGTTCAAATCACTTAACAGACACAAAATTACAGGATGTACATAGCATTTAGGTCTCTTCAAAAATTATTAGCTAAAGATCTTTCTGGAATATATATTTGATGGTTAGATCTTCTTGATGATGATAAGAATTTAAAAAATGTTTATGATGATGAATGTTCACTATACTAAATCACGCTTTATTCACTTAACCTGTTGCTTCACAGGTTTCCCTAGGATCAAGTGGATATTTTAAGGCACTAAATATACACAGTTTAAATATACACAGTAGAACAGACTGTCCTACTGACCAGTTGACTAATGTAATAGAAGAGAGGCAGCAAGACTGGGAAAGGTATCAAATCCAAAGTGGACATTCCACAATCAACACTGATAATGAACCCTCTGGTGGGAGAAATGTGAAGTCAGAGCACCCAGGATCACGACTCAGAGGCAAGGAGTCCCCTGTCTAGGGAGAATGCTTGAGACAGCAGGCAGAGGCAATGGCCAGCACTGCCCTTCAGGAGAGCAAAGACAGTGCAAAAGAGATAAGGAGGAATAGAAGCTTCTAACTACATGGAAGACAGACCTGGTGGGGAAATATTAGAAGAAAGATTAGGGTGGATTTGACTTCATAAAAAAAAGAAAAAGGGGATTGGGCCTGTAGCTCAGTGGTAGATCACTTGCCTAGCATGTGTGAGGCACTGGGTTTGATTCTCAGCACCACAAATAAATAAATAAAATAAAGGTCCATTAACAATCAAAAATAATTTTAAAAAGGGCAACTCATAATTACCATTGTCAAGGATGCAGTTGACTTGTATATGAGGTTTTGGGGATATTATACAAAAGCAGAAGACATGCAGATGGGTAGTTTGGTAGGGAGACCAGCCAGGTAGGAAGTGATCAGCCAGGGAATGAAGCCCAGATGGAGCAAGAACTGTAATAAGCGTCTTATCCTCAGTTGTCCTCAGTTTCCTCATCTGCAAAGTTTAAAGGCTGCAGCAAATGGTTTTTGTTCAAGATGATCTTTTAATCAAAAACTGAGGTAAAATTAAAAATAAAAACTTTCTCAACTGAGGAAGTTAATGAAAGTATCAAGTGTGCTGTTCCTTAACTTTCCTTACAGACAAAGGTCTAACCTAGTGGTGTTTTTTTAATTTAATTTTAATTTTTTTAGTTGTAGATGGACACAATACCTTTGTTTTATATATTTATCTTTATGTGGTGCTGAGAATTGAACCCAGCACCTCGCATGTGCTAGGCAAGTGCTCTACCACTGAGCTACAACCCCAGCCCCTCACCCAATGGTTTCTCAAGGATCTTCAGACACTCTGCCACTGGCCTGCCTTACCAACAGCTGCAATCCCATCCCTCTGTCCACTGCTGGGCTAAAGGTGACACTTACCTATCCATGGTCTGCTGGAGGAAATCATGCCTTTAAAAACGAATTATAAAACCCTGTGGGAGGGAAAGAGTGTGCTACAGAAAAGTCATTAATAACTCAACTTGGAGCTCAGCTTCCCATTTGGAACCATTAACTCCATAACAATATTCTTCCTGGCTGTGCAATGCATGACTTCCAAGAGGAAGACAAAGCATTTGAGGTTGCAATTTCAGAGTCAAAAGAAGGAAACCAGCCTTGTGGTAGACTAGTTTACTTACAGAAGGTTTAACTCTCACAGTGCCACCCTGAGACAGTATTTACTATCTCCGCTGTCACAGGCAAACAGTCCAACATTCAGAGGAGTCAAGAAGCCTGCCCAGGTTTCCACAGGAGGACAGAGCAGTAGCTCCTTCACAGGCATCTACCGAGCTCTTGCTCTGCTCTGGATATCGTGGGATCCGGGGGGAGAAGCCAACATGAGACTTGCTCTGACAGAGTTTATTTTCTAGAAAGAGGAGTGAGCAGCTATAAAAACCCACGCCAATGATGAAGCAGCATTTGGTAGTATGAAATATGACAAAAATAAACTCAGGGAATACGACAGGGAGTGACGGAGAGGCTACTTCTATGTGGCACAGGAAAAAAGAGAACTCTCTGAGGCAGTGACTTTTAAACCAAGGAGACAATGACAAGAAAGACCCTGCAAAGATCTGGGCCGAATTGGTCACATGGCCAAGAGGACAGAGCATGGGGTAGCATCTAGTGAAGATGGCAAACATCAAGCAGATGTAATCTGCTCAGGCACTGACGAACAGGAGGGCAGTTGGCAGCTGCCTAAGTACCTTTCTCTGAGACTCTTCAGGTGGCTCAGCTGGCTGTATCCTTATCTTGTGTTTGTTTGCTTGTGTGGTCCTGGGGCTTGAACCCCAGGTCTCACATGCTAGGCAAAAGCTCTGCTACTGAGTCACACCCCCAGCCCACCACCCCTGTCTTTTAATAGGAGCCGTGAGAAGGAAACAGACCCTGTCCTTTTTGCAGTAGCACCTGCATCTGTGAAGCAGGGGCTGGTCACAGGAGGGCTCACTGCCTCTTACCACCCAAGAGGTTTAAGTTCCTTTCTGCTTCACATGCCAGCCTTAACTGTCAGCTTTCATCTCCCCAGGGACGTGGAGTCAGTGTGCTGGAGTTGTAGCTGTGGATTCAATAAACCACCTCCGAGCAGCACAGAAAGAAGGTAGGAAGGAAAAAACATCCCACTGTGATATCAGCCATATTTCTTCCACATGGCAAGTTTCATTTTGTTTAATTTAACAATAAACTCATTATATTAACTCAATTCAATAGAAGCAGCAGGGGGATTTCTCCTAATTTAATCTTGGGCTTTGAGGAGACTTACACAGTGCTAAAACAATGCCATACAGAGATTAAAGGGCTTGTAGCACATTGAAAAAATACCTTGGCATTTGTGAAGGCTGCCTACCTCTAAATGAGGAACTAGCCAGCCCGCTTCTTAGTTTATCCAAAGCATCAGCCAGTCAGAGAACTAATTTCTGCAGGCAAATCATTCTCATGAATGATGCTGCTTTAGGGTGTAAACTGTGCAAAGGGATCCTTTCATCCACGGAGCTGATGCTCCAATTTGAAGAGGAGTTATTAGATGCACCCAGCCAGGGAATATAAATAACTTGAACTTACCAATGTCACAAAACTAACTTTCCGGAAGGTGCTTGAAAACACAAGGACACAACCATCTAGCCATCTATCAATTTGTGCATCCATTAAGATAGGTTGTATAATATGTAGCCTGACAAGGGGGGAAAATGTCGCCCCCGATCATTTCATCATAAGAAAATGTCTACAACTTTTAGACATCTTGAGAGACAGAAGAGCCTATATAATCTGCTGATCTAGTGATTTGAAATCTGGGGATTCCAAATTCACACACATAATGGCTAGGGACCAAACAATGCTTTTTGTCCCCAGCTGGCAAGAAGAATGAACAAACTCATTAATTAGGATCCTGTTGATGCTTGTATTGAATGTATATGAATGCAGGCCCACTCGAGGATTCCAGCTGGGAGATGCAAACTTCTGAAATTCAAAGACAAACTAGATTTATCTTTGGCGCCTTCAAATGCTTATTGCAGTCCTACAGACCATGTGGGCTTGTGCCCGTGTGAGGCCTGAGTACTTATTTAAACAAGTGAGTTTTAAAGTTTAGTTCAACTACAAAATGCAAAACAAGGCCAGGCATGTGTAGGTGGGTGGGTGTGTGAGGGCACAGGAGAGCAGAAACCACTTTAAGAAAAAAATTATCTTTACACCACACTACTTCTAGAAGAAGAAAGAAATGGCTGAAATCTGCAAAAAAGCGCAGTTAATAGTTCTGCTTCACTCCAGCAGAGGCTAAAGTCAAGGAGGCCCTGCACTTTTCCCAAAGGGAGGGTCGTGGGACCCAGAGGACTAGTGGGGGAAGGCACAGGCCTGCGATGCTGCTGCTGCCTGCCTCACTCTGTCTCTGTCACTTTCTCAGTGAGAAATCTATTCTCATGGTCAAAAAATAAAAGTTTGAGGATGAAGACAAGCAGCAGGGAGCTTGTGTCACACATTTCAGATGCCACAGTGAAGGGACTTCAGACAAGATGAGGTTTCAAGTCTTTGCAAAGTGAGAAAAATCCTTCTCACTCTGTCAATTTGTGAACAAGAAGATTTTCTAGGTCTGGGACATTTTCTTCTATTATTTAAATTCCTTGTTATGCATTTGCTTTCTTTATTGACAGAACTTACTTCTTGTCATAGAAAAGTATAATTTACGAGAGAGAGAGAGAGAGAGAGAGAGAGAGAGAGAGAAGAGAAAGATGAAACCTGGAATACAAATAACACAGCAAGAAGGACCATCTTATTACAGAATTCCTTAAGCTTAAACGGAGTCTTATTTTTCCCTTCTAAAAATAATCTTGTGACCTTTGCATTCTCTAGGCCATATGTATTTCTGCAGTGTCCAGAGTCCCAAGACACACTGGGCAAAGTGAGGGCTGAGGCCTGTCTGGTCCAGGTCCCCGGAGCTAAGAAGTAGACCTGTCAGAGAAGCAACGGCCAAATTCAAAGAAGAGGAATCCACAGGGACCTGGGAGGGCACTCTGAACCCCCACTTCCTCTGTCAGTTATTGATTAAAACTCTTCTGCATACACATTCATTGTAAGAAAACTGAACTTTAATTGTATGCCTCCTACAGAAAAGAAGTGGATACAGACATGGGACTGAGAATAAATAACACTAGGCAATATGAGCAGAAAAAACACCTGCACACATTCTCACTGCTAGAATTTTTTTACTCTAAAGAAATTAGAAAGAATGTCAAACCTCACTTGTAATCAAAAAAATGTAAACTAAAATGTGTAGCAGTTTTACAAACTTATCCAATTAGCAAAGATGAAAAAGAAAGACATACCAGTGCTGACGAGAGGGTTTATGCAAACGGGCATGCTCTTGTCTCTTCAGAGTTGGAATGTAAATTGGTAGAGTCTTTGTGGAGTCAAAGTAGGCAACATGTTGGAGGTGCCTTGAATGTGTAGAGTCTAGTGCAGCAATTCCACCTGTGGCATTTTACTATATCAGGCATATGCAGTGAGATGTTCCTCGCAGCATTGTGTAGAATTGCAAATTGTTGTCCAACACTGGGACAATTGGGTAAGTTAATTGTGTTGCATTCAGACAACAGAGATTATTAGCCATGCTTGCAGCAGTACATGATTAATGAAGTTGGTACCTGTTTAGGAAATGTTATTGACCAAAAAATAAAATAAAATCTGACATATCTCTATCGGTCTCCATCTATCTTTCTTTCTTTCTATCTATCTATCTATCTATCTATCTATCTATCTATCTATCTATCTATCTATCTATCTATCTATCTATCGCCATTATGCATCCATCTATCCACTCAATGCTGACTGTGTCCTAAGCATTTATCTAAGGGTGCTTGCATCATCCAACACTCATAACAACCCTGTGAAGTATGTACTATTATTATGGTCTTTTTGTAGATAAAGAAACAGTAAATCTAGAAAATGGAGATCTAAACCCAGGTATGGATTGGTCTAAACCAGTTACCCTCTCTGCCATGAGCATGCATTATGCACATATGTGTGCTGTGTACATATGTCCTTCCAGATGAATATATATCCTCTAAAATGTTCACAGTCATCTCTCAGTGACCAGCTTAGAGATGATGTTTGTTGCTTTGTGATTTTTTTGTATCTTTCATGATTTCCAAGACCATCTATTTGTTTTACAATTCCAAAAAGAAAAGAAAAAAAGGAATGAGCTCTTGAGATGTTATTTTGACTCTGATTATTTTCTAAGTCATGGGGAATTATGAAATGTCAAAAAGGAGGAGAAAGTAGCTAATGGGCAATTTATCTTGGATGGACTCTGGAGTCAGTTATAGCTGCTTATTGACTATGTACCCTGGGAAAGGTCACTTGACTCTGTATAGTACAGGGAAAAATAAATGTGACCAGACATGGAAAACCACCTCCACAGAATATGTGCTCAGTGCTCAGTAGATGCTAAGATGCTATTTCTCCTTTTTTTTTTCTTTGCCAGTCTTCTGGAATACCTGAATTTCAGGAATGGCATTCTCTAGACTATGCATTCTATATGATTTTCATTGTCTTAGGGAAGACCATTAACACAATGGGAAAGGGAAATACATTCAGCCTGAAGGATGCCTTATCAGTGCCCACTGGCTACAACTGACTATTTCTCCTGTTTCCAAGTTGAGCCCTGTTTGAGTTTGGTTTGGGGAGTTCTTTCTTTCTTTGTTACAGTGGTTTTCAATGAAAATGTGTACCCTACAAGTGTCAACAAACATATTTTCTTGAAGAACATAAACACAGTTTTAATGGAATTCGTTTTCAGAATTTCAGCTTCCCTAAGTCAAGGTGTCATGTATATTCACCTTGCAACTATCTTTCCACTTTGTAGCAGAAGGACAGAACTCACACCCCTGGCAAGTCCCAGGGTTACCAATGACACTGGAGTGCCACAGAAAAGGCCAATTTGATATGTGGGTTAAGATTAAGTTCCAACCACTTGCTTTACAAAAATTTATTGAACAATCTCTCTACTTCCCCAAATATATTTTTTATACATACCCTTATTTTGCTACATCTTAGTCAAATTAGAAGTTAAAATTCAAATTCAAAAGCGATATGGTTGTCACAGGAATGCATATTATTATAGTGAAAAATGTATTCACTGAAAAATGAAATCAGACTTTTTCTGACACAAAATAAATTTGACTTGGCTGGTTGATTAAATAATGAAGACAATTAGGTTATATTTTCTATGCCTTAAATGAGCTAAATCTGCAAATCCAAGGTTTGATGAATATGTATTTAAATGACATGATAAAAGTATTTTTATCATAATTACATAAAACATTCTGTGTGGCAAGCAAAGGGATACTGGAATTACCAATATTTCTAAATTACCAACACTCTTAAGTAGACGTAGCATCTCACTAAGTGGAAGAATACGCTTAATATTTAGTCTCTTCATATTTTGAAGTCCTTGAGATACACTTCTTTGGACCCACATTGAGAAAGCAGATGACTTCAATGAATGATTAACAAGTAATTTTAGAAGCCAGGTGTCTTCAGCTCTTTGCTTTCCAAAAAATCAGAAGAGGACGTCACAATTTTTCCAATTGAGAGATTACTAAATATTGGGGATAGTGTTTGGTTGTTTGGGGCATATTATTCATAAGTTCAAAGACAAAAATTACAGTGCTCTAAACAAAATTTCCCATCTTATTAAAGGTAGACAATGCTTCTCACCATTTACATCATGTAAACTAAAGCTAGAGATAGAACTGGTGGAACTCCCAGCAATAAGTAGTATTCATCCATGGGGAAGTTAACTTCTGGGAGAAAAAAGCCCCATTCATCTCATTAAACAATGCATTACCAAGAAGTTTTCAGTTTTTTGTTTAATAATTATGTTAATATAGTGAATATATTTGCATTGTTCTGATTAGCTTTGCACTAAAAATCATTGTAATGATACATCAATCCACGTTTTTACTACCTAGAGTTTATGGTCACAGGACTTTTAGAATTTAAATTTTTATACACATTTTTATTGCAAAGGATTGTGATAGAAGGATAAAAGCTTTTGAGCATAACAATATATAACATTAGTATAAAATTCTACAGGAAAAACAATAGAAATACAAGTTCAAAGAAAAAAAAAGATGTGAATTATTTTAAAGTTGAAGAGCTGGCTCATGCATTTTTTTTAAAATAAAAGATGGCAAATATTCACTCCAGATAGTACTTAGATGTCACTGAATACATCTCAAAAGTGATAGAAGAGTTTTGATTTTAAATTACAATATCTGTAAGATGATTGAAATTATATCCTTTACTATTAAACAAGTAGTTTATTTACTATTTATTATTAAACAAATAGCTTATAATAAAAACTTTAAATATCAAATTGTAGAGATACATATGCAAGACAGCAATAAAGAATTCCATAATTTTTTTCAAGAACAAGATAAGTGGGCTGGGGAGATAGCTCAGTTGGTAGAGTGCTTGCCTTGCAAGCACAAGGCCCTGGGTTCAATCCCCAGCACCGCAAAACAAAAAAGAACAAAATAAGTTAACGAAAAGATTTTTTTTTTTTTTTTTTTTTGCATTTTATATCCCATGACAGCTATATCCCAAGGATATTTTTCCTCCATGAAATCCTAACATTTATTTTATTGGACTTAAGGGGCTAAAGAATATATTTTCTTTAGTCCTCTCAAAAGACCCAACCACACTCTTTCTGTACCCACTGTGCAGATGTCATAGGCTTTCTAGGAAACTGGGTGCTCAAGAGCACAGGGACAGCAGTGAGTAGGGACAGCAGTGAGTAAGGACAGCTCTGAATAGCAGGGCCTTGTCTGCCATTGGATTGATTCCTGATAGGTGGAATAGGTCTGACTCACAGAAGGAAAGGAAGAACCGTTTCCTGCCCCTAGTCTGTGACTTACAGCGACAGTCAAGTAATTTTTTGTTGTTGTTTTTAAAATTTTTTTATTTTCATTTTTTTAGTTATACATGACAGTAGAATTGATTTTGACATAATTACATAAGCATGGAATATATCTTATACTAATTAGCATCCCATTCTTGTGGGTGTGCACGATGGTGAGATTCCTGCATTGTCTTTCCTTTTCCTACTTTCCCACCCTTCCCTTCATTCCCTTTTGTCTAATCTACTGAATATCCATTCTTCCCTTCTCCCCCCTTATTGTGGGTTAACTTCCACATATCAGGGAAACATTGAAACTTTGTCTTTTTGCTTTAAATGCAACAAACTTTATTTAACAAAGGTAACAGGTAATGTCAAACAGGCACTTACATTAAGAGAAAAACTAGAAGAAATTTTAGCATAAACACATTATAATAACCTACTTGCACTTGCATTTAACGGAACTCTGCTGCTGTGAAGAATACAGCTCATGCACAGGTCCGGATGAATGATTTGTACACTTTTCAAGCATTCACTGAATACTACCTTATATACATACGAACATTAAATTCATGAAAGATTTAATTGATGATTTCAGATATACCTAATTTTTGTTGCTCTTTTGGAAGAGGTTGTCTAAAGAGAAGAATATGGGGTTCTGGCTCATGAATCATGTAATGAACCCAGCCTAGACTCTTGAACACCATCTCTCCTCCACTCCTCTTCAGACATTAGATGAATTTTGGGTACTTGTTTGGAAAGTTCTCTAGGTAACATGACATGCCAGTACTCACAGTGCTTGTCAAAGTACTTGTCTGACCAATAGATCTGCTTATGGACCTTACTGCCAGAGAGCAGCAGGCAAAAACGAGGTGGAAACTGAAGACTGCAGGAAGGGATGAAACAGAATGCATGTTCATTTCAAGCCAGGACAAGAACTCAACTGGAGCTTCGTCTTTTTAGGACTGGCCTTTTTCATTTAGCATGATAGTCTCCAGGTCCATTCATTTACTTGCAAATGTTGTAAAATCAGTTTCTTAATGGCTGAGTAATACTCCATTGTGTATATATACACCACATTTTCTTTATTCATTCCTCTGTTGAAGGGCACCTAGGTTGGCTCCATAGCTGAGCTATTGTGAATTAAGTCCATCAATAAATGGGAAAAGGAATTGAACAGGTACTTCTCAGAAGAAATACAAAGGCCAACAAATGTATGGAAAAAATGTTCATCTTGAGCAATTAGAGAAATGCAAATCAAACTACACTGAGATTTCATCTCACTGTAGTCAGAATGGCAATTTTCAAGAATACAAGCAACAATAAATGTTGGTGAGGCTGTGGGGAAAAGGGTACATTTATACATTACTGGTGGGACTGCAAATTGGTGCAACTGCTCTGGAAAGCAGTACAGAGGTTCCTCAGAAAACTAGGAATGGAACCACCATTTGACCCAGCTATCCCACTCCTCAGTATATATCCAAAAGATTTAAAAACAGCATACTACAGGGACACAGCCACATCAATGTTTACAGCAGTTCAGTTCATAATAGCTAAGCTATGAAGCCAACCCAGGTAATTTTCTACTACTATTTATAAGAATGGAAGAAATTCTGTGAAACAGAAGGTCATGCAGGAGGACTTCCCCTTTGCCCACATCTGACTTACCACCTTTGGATGCCTTCTAATTGATCTAATTAGGCAAAGACGCCACAACTAAGTACACTGTATAATTTATAATTTAGAAACTTGCATGTCCATACTCAATGAAAGAGATTCAGAAATAAATGATAGGAAAAATTATAGGAATACACATACTGCCTTTCCTTTCTCTGCTGACCCAGTCCAGGGAAACTCCAGGAACAGGAAGTACCCACTCATTGAAATAAGAAAAATGAGGGTAGACAGAACTGGGTCCTGCAGCTTGCCACTTGAAGCAGTTCCTTTGGATGAGACCAGGTTTCTGTCTTTAAAGTGGAGTTCAAAACAGACACCTTGCCTTCTACTGCACAAGGCTGCTGTGAGTGGCAAATTAGAATATGAGTCTGAAAGAAGGTAATATGCTATTAATGACTCACCCCTTTGAGTATTTAAAGCTTCGGAAGACCATTAATTTCGTGTTCTTCAGCCCATTCTCTGTCCTAAAGCTGTCTCTCTTGCCCATTTGGAAGGATGGGTAAGGAGAGTATTCACTGATGTCATTAATACAGAGAAAAGAATTCATATACTAATAGAATTTAGGGTTTCCCTCCTGGTTTCACCACAATGAAAGGAACAGACATGCTATGACTTGTCCCTTGGCATCCCGGTCCCTGTACCCAACCTCACACAGGACTTTAATACCAAAGTTATGTGAAAACATAATCAAATTATGGTGTTTGAAGGTGAGGACTTTGGGAAGTGATTAAATGGCTTAGGTAAGTCCTTAGAGTGGTGCCCCCATGATTGAATCCTGGTGGCTTTCTAAGAAGGGCAGAGACCAGACACATAGACATTGACATATGCACTCTTTGTCTCTTGTCATGTGTTGCTGTGTGTCACCTAGAGACCCTGCCAGCAACCAGGCCATCAGAATACCTGAGCCAATGCCAGCTCCATGCCCTTGAACCTTCAAAACTGTAAGACCTTTGCTTTATAAAGTTAGCCTGCCTCGGAGATTCTGTCATAATGCCAGGCTGACCAGCGTAAGCCACAATTTTGGGCACAGTCCTGTTTCTTTTTTGTTGTTGTTGCTGTTGTTGTTGTTTTGTTTTTGTTTTTGTTTTGATACTGAGGATTAAACCCAGGACTCCTTAACCACTGAAACACATTCCCAGTCCTTTTTTGTATCTTATTTAGAAACAGGGTCTCACTGAGTTGCTTAGGACCTCACTAAGTTGCTGAGGCTGGCTTTTGAACCCTCAATCCTACTACATCAACCTCCTGAGCCACTGGGATTACAGGCATGTGCCACCATACCTGGCTACAATCCAGTTCTTAAACAGCTACACGAAGTTGAAAGATGTCTCTAACTTGATTCATCCTTGTGATGCAGCAAGAACAATTGGCAAATTAAGGGACTGTTTATTCACATGAATAAGTGCCAGACTAATCACTGACTTTAAGTTGGATGGACAGTTTTAATAAAGCTGCAACAAATGAAAGCATCTGATTGGTTCTGACTATGTTGAGACCTCAATCCAGATCTTGAACCACAATCCAGGAGACAAAATCACTTAACACTGTCTTCAGCTGACTTGTACAGGTAATGCCAAATCTCTCTCTTGAGGTAGCATGCTGTTAGCCCTGACATTATTAACCTGGACAATTGATACTTATACAGGATCTTAATTCATTAATTTGCTAATTGATGATCATAGTTTTGGGCATGGGCTTCAACACTGCCAATCCAGTGTTTATCTGTAGAAGATAAAAACCAAAACAGGATATATAACTGCGCAGACTTGGCTGTAACTTAAAAACAAAGAAACCGGGTCCAGGTCTTAAAATTCTCTGAACATGAAAATGAAAAACACAACTAATAAACAGTTGTGTTGCCTTTTAGTCTTTGCCCCCAACTGTACTGCTTCATTTTTAACATATGTTTAACTGCTACTTTTTATTAAACTCATATTTAGGCAGAGAGGAACAAGCCTCCCACATATGCTTTGGGTTATATACTAACTGTTCTCTGTCAGATGGTGAATTAAAAAGAAGAGACACTGGAAGAGAAGAATTAAATGTAAACTTAGCTTATGAAAATCCCTAGTTTTGGGGAGGAAAATCTTATATTTGAAAGAATCTGGGGTGCTTTTCCACAAAGGGTTTTTCAGGGCACCATGGAACCTGAATTGAATGCCACTGGAGAAAATCTACACTTCAAGCAGAGTTGTAGCCCCTGAAGAAGCAGAATTATCCCTCTCAGCATCCATCTCTAAGATTGTACACATCCTTGCTTGTCCCTATTCTTGGTTTATAAGGTTCTGGTGAAAATTAGTGGTGCTATGTTATGTGTGGTGGACAGCAAGAGGGTTCTGCCTTCAGAACCTGGAGGTGAGGACTGCTGGCTAGGAGCGCCCACATGGATCTACACTCCGAGCATCTTCTTCCTCTTCCCACTTATATCCCTGAGTCTGGTTCCTTGGTTCCGTTCTGCTGTTAACTTCAAGACACTCACATTCTATGCATATTTGTTGTCTAAGCTAAGCACCTTTACCCACTTCACATCACTTATACATTTTGTTAAGGTTTATGCTACTATTCCAACATGATGTGAAAGAAATCTGATGAAGGTCAAGTGAGAAGTCAAGGGTTCTGCAGGCAAGAACAAAGCCAGGAACTAGACCAGATCTTCTGACTCCAAATCCAACTTTCATCTCTGCCTCTGCATCCCTGTGCACACACTTCTGGCTTCATATCCTTCCCATGTCTTTCCCATATCTCCATCTCTTCCTTCTCCTCCCAGGATCTGTATCATTAACATTCTCTTCCTTTATAATGATCCATTTTTTTTTCATTACTCAATCTCCTTCTTTCCCTTCCAACACATATTAAAGTTACTGAATTCTAAGAGAAGGGTGGACATCTAGGAAGGAAATTCTAATTATGATAACCTAAAACTAATACTGATTAAGACTAATTGAGTAGCAAAAGTTTCACATTTGTTGTTTGTTTTTAAATGCATAAATCTTCTCTACTTTAAGTATGTGTTAGAATAGTGGTTTGGAATAAAACCATAATCTAAACAGGAAACAAAAGTGGCATTTCCTTTTATTTTCCCAAGGGAGATACTGGGAAAACATTGAAAGTATATTTCCAAAAGCTTATACACACACACACACACACACACACACACACACACACACACACACTGAGAGAGAGAGAGAGAGAGAGAGAGAGAGAGAGAGAGAGAGAGAGACTAAGAACGCCGCATTTTTTTTTTTTTTTTTAAAGAGTCTTAGCTGCTTGACACTTACACAGCAGATTGAATTACTCCAGCCATTTCTGGATACCTGGCATTTACTAGGGTCACTTGAGCTATTTTGATTTATGAGGGTTTAACCCCGAGCAGGGTAGGTTTAACCAAGCTTGCTCTGAGTACCCACTTAAGGATTCTTTTAGCACACAAGAGCAAACATTCTTCAGCTGGAGTTCATGTTACAGAACCACCCCAGGAATGATGCTTTCAGTTCCAGAGAGCCTGCCCTTTGTTTTCTCCACAGCTTTCCCGAATTTCCATCTCTGTCAAAGAGACATAAAGGACTGGGAAGACACCTTCTGCTGCCCACAGCATGGAATGCACAGATCAGCCGGGACATCCCAGTGGCATAGAGCTTCCCTTCCCCAGAGCTGAGTAGAAAGGGTGCCCTTCAGGCTGGGCTTGTGGCTCAGTGATAGAGCACCTGCCTAGCATGCATGATGCACTGGGTTCGATTCTCAGCACCACATATAAATAAATGAACAAAATAAAGGTCTATCAACACATAAAAGATATTTAAAAAAAAAGAAAGGGTGCAGATCAGGGACAGCATGATTTTCATGTCACTTCCATTGTTTTCACTGTGAGCCTTTGTGTCTCAATCTTCCTACCTCCAAAATGTGACAAGAATAAGCACCTCACTTGCAGGACTGTTGGGAAGATTGAAAGAAATAATGCGAACACAGGAAGTAGAACATGTGCTAGAAGGTGGTTTAATGGATAGAGTAAATTTAGCTGATACTATTAGCCTTTCCTCATTTGTTCCTATAGGATACCCAAGTTGTACAAAAAGCTTTGCTGACAAACTTCTGCCCCACCCCAAGCTCCCCAAACTCTATCTCCTGCTTTTTCACCCTTCCATCCTATTGGTTAGCTAAAAATCAGTTCCAACAAGATACCTAGAAAAATGAATTTGTGAGTTGCCTTATGTATTCTCTCTCCTAGGTCCAGGAGTGTGATCATTCAAAGGAAATGCGCATATCTCAGAAAGACTCTTAAGTAATCTCTTCAATAATGGAAAATTTCAGGTGAGCAGAGAAAAGTTTTCTGACCAGGTATCCCTTCTCAAGTGTTTGACAAGCATCTCCACTACACCAGGTGGTCATCCAGTTTTTTGATTTGTATGCTCCAGATTTAATTTTCATCATAGGCAAATAGCATCTTGGGATGACAAAATGCCCTGACATCTTTCTGGTGACATGCCTTCTAGCTAGTGCATTGAACATCCAACTATGATGCAGAAAAATGAAATTCCAGTTCCAGAGCCATTCACTGAGCTGCTCTAGACAAATCACTTTAACCTTCTAAGTCTCAATGTCTTCATCTGTATCATGGCAAAAATAACACATATAAACATTATTAGAGCCTATGAGCTAAATCCAGTTTGCCATCTCATCTTGTAAGTAAAGTTTGATCGGATTACAGTTGTGTCCGTTTGTCTGTGAATTGCCCATGTGCTTTGGTACACTACAACATCAGAGCTGAGTGACAGAGAGCATACTGCCAAGTCAAACATACTTAACTATCTAGCCCTTTATGGAAAGTGTGCTGACTCCTGTACTAAAAGACTATTGTGAGAAATCAATAAGATTACTGACCTGGAAGTGCTCAGTAAACTGCAAATATTTATGTAAAATGTAAATCTTTATTATTGCCTTTTAGATGTTTATAGGCCATTAGTGTGTCCCTCACCCCATAGCCGCACTCTTCCTAGCTAAGCAATCCCAAATACCTTGAGTTTTTTCCTATTAGGCCAATCTTCAATTTCTCTTCCTAGGGGGATATTTTTGGACTTGCTCCAGTTTCTCCTATTCATTTTTCTTTTAAATTTTAATTAATGTATAGTATACTGGAAAGGTTATTATCTAGTTCTCAAGTGAAATCTAAGTTAATACAGCCAAGAACTGGGTTGGCTTTTTAAATAACAGCTCTGAAATGAAGTGCTCTTGGTCAAGTGGAAAGAGCACAGTCCAAAACCAGTTAAATCATTGACTAACGGAACACTTGAGCACATTATTTAACCTCTCTCGACCTCGGCTTGCACATCTATAAAATGAAAGGAAAAATTATGTGGAGCTTAGAGAGTGCCTGCAGATCACAACAGTCTATCTGTAGGTAAGTGAACTTACGCAAGATGCCTGGCACACAGTAGGTCCTTAGACAAGGCCACAGGTGTAGTGTCCTCATGTCCCTGACCGAGACCTTTTTCTTTCTACCACAATAGTGTCCAATTCAAAATGTGGGCGTCCACTCATTGGACATAAGTATCCTACCTTACATTTGTCCCTATTGAACTTCAACTTGCTTTTGATTTATCGAGGTCACTTTGACTTCTATTCCTGTCTTCTGAGGAGTTAGAATTTATGCCTTTCCGAATTTGTATTCTGTGAACCGCATTTCCAAAGGATGAAAGAACAGGAGAAAACACAGGTTAACTAGAGTCATAAGGCCAGCTGTCTAAGGCAAAATTAAGTGTAGATTTGGCACAATTATTCAAAACCCAATGTGACAAAATGTTTTAGCTGTTAACTATCTAAGACTTAAGAAGCAAATTACATTTTTCTATCAATTTTTCACTTCATGCAGCTGGCATAGACTAGGCCAAGGGGGTAGAAAGACAAATGGGTGGTCAAAATTAACAGCATGGTTAGGGGAGAAGGAATGGGAAAAGAGGTGAGATTTCTCCTCAGAAAACTCTCATTGATTTTTAAAGGCTTCTGCTTTACAGAGGTTTGTTTTGAGATTGTTTTTAATCAGAGACATTTTATCAGCCGAAACCTTATTTTTTCTGCTCCATTTTCTGCATTTTCCTCTAGCATCTTTGATTCTCAGCATTTACAGCAACCACCGATCTCCCCCTAGCCTGAAGCTTGTTAAACTACTGCAAAATAAGTTATAAGCACCTCATTAATTACCATCATCAAGAGAATTAGTGTGCCTATCGATAAATATTAAAGTTGCAAATTCTATCTCTAAAGAATGGACTTGCCGTGCACAGGTATTGGATGCCTTCCCGCCTGAGACAGATCACAATCACAGAAGACAAGGAAAGCCCTGGCGGCAGGTTCTATTTTAATCCAAAGATTTGGGGAGGGACTTTCCTGCCAACTAAGGATTAGCTTTTTTCCCTTAGAGTCTTGCAACTTTGAAAACCAGCTAAAAATGCATATCAAAATGTAAAATGCCTAAATCAGCATTGTAAGAATCATTTAAAATGTACTGACAAAGCTGCTCTTATAAGTTGAGATATTAATTCAAAAATTTTTAAGTAAAGAAATATTAGTTACATTGAAATGCACAGAAAAATGTTTGGCAGAAAGACTTTTTGCTCAACTGCAATTTCGAATTTCCCAGCAGTACACTGATGATGATACTGGTCTGTATTGACTGAAGCGAGTACACAGCAGACACTATAGTGAGGACTGTAGGGGCTAATCTGTTGCCCACCACAGCTCTATAAGGACTGTGCTGTTATCTCCATTTTATACTCCAGAAAACTGAGGCTGGGTAACTTACTATAGACCACAAAGTTCAGTTTTTTCTTTTCTTTTTTTTTTTTTTGTACTGAAGATTGAATTTAGGGGTGCTCAACCACTGAGCCCCACCCCAGCCCTTTTTTTATATTTTATTTAAAGACAGGGTCTCACTGAGTTGCTAAGTGCCTTGCTGAGTTACCAAGGCTGGATTTGAACTCATGATCCTCCTGCCTCAGCCTCCTGAGCCACTGGGATTACAGACTTGAGCCACTGTGCCCAGGTACTAAAGCCAGTTTTTGAAAATCAGCTGCATACATGAGAAGAGAACACTGAACAATTCTAAGAGTATGTACCAAATGGCACAAAATGAGCCTGTTCCCATGCAGAACCAGTGCAGTGTTAGGCTGCATGAATTGAAGCATAGGATGCAAAACAAAGGAGGCAGTGGCCTTGCTCTTCTCCTTGGTTCTCAGAATCCACCTGAGGGTCTGTTTTCATATCATAAATACAGTTTATGTGGATTATGGATAATCCAGGGGCAAACTGGCCAAGAGGGTGAGAGGGCTTGAGCCATGACATCTGAGAAATGACTGTAGGAGCTAGCAGGAAGAACCTGGAAACATGGACACCAGACTTTATGGTCCAATAAACAAGGAACTGACCTGGGTTCAAGTGTCACCATTTTTGCTTATGAGCATCACAATGTAGTGTGAGTTGTTTACCCTTTCCAGGTCTCAGTGTTCACATCTTTAAGACAGAACCAACAAGGGTACTTTACTTCACACATTTAACATAAATAAAACACTGACCATCGTACCAGGCATTCAAGAAGTACTCGGCAAATGCCAGCCACCAGTGTCACTGTTGCTGTCATTGTTGTTCTTGTGGTTCTTAAACATAGAATGGTCATTTTCCCAGTCCTCAAAATCACTGCAAGAAAACAGTCTCCCCAGGTAAGCAGGGGACATCCTACCAAGGCTTCCGTATTCCCAAAGGTTTGGGAAATGCCACGTTAGAGAAAGTTAAGCACCATTTTTACTATTTGCATACTTCAAGGAGAGGTTCAAGTATGTAACAATTCCCAGATGTGTTCTGTTAGCACTGTTTTTAAAGAACATTCCTTGGAAGGAGTATGTTCTGCAAAACGAGCTCTGGGTCCCGCGATCACAGAAGAGCCTACATCTTAAGCTATGCCAATCATCTTCTGATGTTGATGGGGGAGAGAATCTGTCCTGTCCAGAGGTTTTGAGAGCCATCAGGGATAAAGAACAGTCCTAAAATGGGGAAGTGGGCCACCGAGCAGGTTGAAACATGGGAATATGCCTGATGGACACAGGGCATGAGGCAAGCAGCAGTTCATTCTGAGGACACTGGTGGAAGAGTCCCCTGGTAAAAGCTCATTTTTAAAGTAAAATGGCCCAGATAAACCCGAGATTCATTAAATGAGACCTGGAAATAAGGTTGCCCCATATAGACTCATCTAACTACATATGAATGAACAAAGAAATGAATGAACACTTTTATCCCAAGGTTACCCCTCTTCTATAAAACATCAGGAAAATCACACCATTATCACCACTGATTATTATCATTGTTAAAATTGTAAACACCATCAGAGAATACTAGTTAAGTCATTCTTTTCCAATCTGAATCTATCAACTCCATCAGACTCTTGGGTTCCTATATCCTTATTTGTTGATTTAATAGTAAGGAGCCATTGGAAGAAGTGTGTTACACACAAATAAGTTTCAAATGTGGAAGAGACAACAGAATCCAGGACAGGCTTTGTATAGACATGGATTTTCACATGCTTATTCAAAATATTTGCTGTCAACGATATTTGGTTAAAGTGATTGTTACATACAGCATGGCTAACTTTTTTATGTAAATGAAATGCAAATGTATGCAATGTTATCTTTAATGCAGATGTAGCAGAAAGTATTAAGATATGCTGAGAGCCTAATTAGGTCCTACATCAAAAACTATATATAAACTTGACTCCAATGTCTCAAGAACACAAATTGAGTCTAGAAATCCCAGTTTGCAAGCTTAAAAAAAGGATGTACATATATATTTTAAATCACAGTTCCTTTCTTCTCCCTTCTCTAAGACTGAACACTTAAAAGGATGATCTTGGACAGATATTTCAGCTCTGGGGAGGGGGTGTGGAGTGGGTGGGAAATGAACAAGTTTCTTTCTAGCAAAAACCAGGAAGCAAGAAAAGAAAAATCAGCCACAAGCCCCCAAAAAAGGCAAAACAAAGCTGTCTTATGCTTTCTGTCTTCGTATTAAAAATGATGACTTGCCAGAAAGCATACTTTTGCATTTATTTTCATTTCTAACCTTTGTGGAGACAAACACATGTGCATTACTTCCTAACTGGTGTTACAATAAAACCTAATGAATCCCAGTTTCACTAATTCTCCATGTTGATCATTCAGACAGGGGTGGAAGAGTAGTTTACCTTTATTCAAGGAGCAAAGGGAATTTTGAAGCAAATAAATAACATTAAAAGTATTACAGCATGCAAACTCAACCCACAGAATGGAAGAAGCCCTTTACAAGCCCGTAGAAGGATTGTTAATACAGAAAACTGGTAAAACAATTTGACTGTGTTTTCTATTTATTGCAACAGATCCCTGGAAAGAACTCTTCTATATGATACTTTGTTAGACCATTATATTTCACTGTGTTTAGTAGAAAAGTGATCAAGTTGAATATCTCCATAATTCTCCATAATTCAGCATTTTCACAAACTGATAGGGACCTTGCCCTCAGAATCCTCAGCAAAATATAGAAGGCTTAAAGTCAGAAGAACCTGGGGCCTCTGTTTGGCTCTAGCTGTGACCTGCCCCATGTACTCGGACAGGTGGAGCTTCAGTGAGTTTATTTTCTCCACTTACGGAGCTTTTCTTCCCCTGTTAACATTCAGGACTGTTATGGGAATCAAAAGAAGGAACAAAGAGTGTACAAACAATCTCAAAAGTATAGAAAATTCTTCATAAATGTAGTTATCACTTGTCTCTAAGTTGTGAGAATATGTGTACTGTTGTAAATATATAACACATGTATCACATATATTTGCATGTGTGTATACATACATGTGTATATACATGAGTATATGTATATGTATGCACACTTAATGTGGGTTTATATACAAACACACAGACATACCGGTGTATATCTATACATGCCAATACAAATATTAATTGTGCATATGTCTGAACCAGTTAATCCCTGTGCTTTTTGCAAGAAAAAGTACTTGAAATGGCCCAAGACAAAATCTAGACCTATGAGTCCAGGCTGACGGGCTTAAAGCAAACAGAGCTTATCCATTCTATTCCCCTCTGAGTTTTCTTCCATCTTATCTAATACACCCTCTGAAAGGAAGGATCTTTTTTAGTTCTGCTAAGATCCCCAAATGCTCTTAACATCTCCAAAGCTCTCTAATACAAAAGGACCCAGTTGCTGCAAGGCACAGGAATTGCACTGGCTTCACAGCTCCACAGAACATGCCCAGCGGAATATATTACACACCGCGCCAGCGCTGCTCCTCTGAAATTGATATTGCCGGCATCACTCGCCCCAAATTTCTAACATTGTCATGATAACCCCATTTGTTCTCAGGCTCTGCTTCCCAGATTTTAAAGTGACAGAATTTTCCCCATGTCTGTCCTTCATCATGCCCTTTCTTTAAACAGAAATGTCTTCCCCTGGGTTCCTTCTCCATTTTGTGCAGTAATTCCTGGAGGTATGTGTCAGTCAATTACCAAATATGTAGTAAACACTACTGTTAGCTAACTTAAGAAAAAAAAGACTTACACTCTAATTAGAGGACAATGGAAGATTCAGTCTTAGTGCTAAATAGTTTGGTTCATATGACGGCAGCTATTGATGCCCGGAAGAGGGAGAAGTTGTTCCAGGTGAGAATGGCTAAGGAAGAGATGCAAACGGAGCAATCCTCCTGTCCTGAAAACTTCCCCAGTCCTCCTCTCAAAAGAGTAAACTATTCAGTGACTTGAGTCCTTCACGATCCACTCTGTGACATCATGCCCCTTGCTTTTTATCTTCCTCACTTCACTGATGATGACTGCCCTCCCATAGAGCTTCCCAGGGGTGCCCTGTCAATCACTCTGAACCTACTTCTCGTCCCTTCCCCTCCTCAGCATAGCTTGTTCCTGGCTGTTTTTCCTCTCCTCAAATAGCCTCTCTGATTCCTGCACTGGCTCCCAGAATATACCATGTCTAACTAACTGTCTTCTGTCTTTTCTTTTCTCTCCATGTCCTTTACCACCACTCATGTGTTATTAATAGTCAAAGGAATTGGTAATTTCTCTCAAAAGCTCCAGATTCACATTTCCAAGTGTCTGCTGGACATTATTATAGAATGTCCCTTTCCAAAGTACCAACGAAACCAGATTGGAATCTTGTATCATTGTTCAGGGGGTGAACATGAGGATTTGGAGGGAAGAAAGGCAACATCCCTATTCCTTGCCTCACCTTGGCTCACCATTGTGTTGCCTCAGTTTCTCTATCTGTAAAATCAAGATAACAAATGAAATTATCCTACATGGTGATTGGAATTAGTGAGTGACACAAAATGCCTGACAAAAAAATGACTCCATTTGGCGGTCGTTAATAATACACATATATTCATTAATGTGTGTTGACTAACACATATGAGTGAAAATGTGCATGGCAATTGTATTATTTGCTAAGATGATGAAGGATGTTACATTTGGATCATGTTAAGCCCCACTGAACTTGACCTGATAGGCACACCACTTCCCCCAATGCTTTTACAAAAAGAGGTCAAATTTCAGGGTGCTGGGCTGGGGATGTAGCTCAGTAGCAGAGCACTCGCCCAGCACGTGAGAAGCTCTGAGTTCAATCCCCAGCACAACAAAGACAAAAAACAGAAACAAATTCAGAGTGCCATCTTTGTTTGCAAGCACTCATGCCAGTTACCGTTCATGGTGCCCACAGACACACACTGTGCGGAAGGGAAATCTGCTACAAGGCATAAACAAACACAGAGCACAATTCTGGCATTCCACTTCACAAAGCCTTAATAGTGACCAAAAGCCAAAATTAGATGTATGGAATTCAGCACTGAGCACCCAGGAGTTGGAATCATCTTCAGAGCTTGCCGTGTAGATGACACTTCTCTGCACTTTTGTGTTTTCCTATTTCAAAACAGGGTACAATTACAACCACTGAGACATGTTATGACAAAGAATACATAATTTTAAGTGAAATGGATATTGGGTAGTTAACTGGTTGATTCCTTTCTCTATCCCATCTGAGCTTCTTCTGTCCAGACAAGGGTAGAAGATTAAGGCATTTTGAACATAAGCCCAAGTTTGCATCCTTGACTTTGGCTTCTCAGAAAAGAGAAGCAGAGAGGAAGCAGTCCTTCTAGCAGTAAGTGATGTCTAAGAAAGGACAAGGCTAGATGCTCAACACTTGCAGGGCATGAACAGGTAGGGCTGCCCTGGATGGGTTATGAAACTCTGAGATGGCACACCTACAGCTCGTTGCCTACATGGTTCAGATAAGAGCTTTGGTTATTTTTGTCTAAGCAAATTTTGGGCTTCCCTTGGTATGGGTGGACACTAACATAAACAATTCTACGAATGATGCACTTTTATTCCTTGTGATCCCAAACCCGACTCCTTCCTCTTTATGATTTGACATGGGATGAGTTATTTACCATCTTTGTTGGTAAATAACTCCCAGAGGGGAAAAAAAAAAAAAAAGGATCCATTTGTGTGCAGATATGTACAACCAGGTTCCTCTCATACTTTCTTGGATCAACCTCAATTCAGAATGCCCAGTCATACTGAACTGGGGAACCATTAAACTAGTCTCTAAAGAGTTCTTAAAGGAACATTGCCAAAAAAAGATGAGTCATGAAAAAAAATATTGACCCATGTTGGGAGTTGGTTACACGCGGGGCACTGAATGGGTTCATGACACACATGTGCTTATTTAATATGCACAGCCCCTAGGAGAGAAAAATTTAACCTTATGTGTTGGGTTTCTACATAAAACCTAATCTAAAGATACTAGTACACCATGTACAAAGAGAGAGACAACATGTATCATGTATCCCATTTGTTTACAATAAAATAAAATAAAATAAAAATAATAATAAAAAAAAAAAGATACTAGTACAGAAGGGGCAAACAAACTAATATTAAAAAAAAAAAAATTATACAAGTAGCATTCACCCAGGGAAAAACCAGAAGTTTGTTGCACCTTTTAATTCACTTGCAGTTTTGTTTTCTTTTGTTTTTGCATTACATAGTTGGGAAAGGAAAGGTAGTTCTTAAACTACCTTTGTGGTGTTGAAGACCTCCAAAGTCAGTCCAGGCTCAGATCTCAACTCTAATAAATCAAGCAACTAGGATTTGGACCCAAGCTTCTATGCTCTGTGACTCCAAAGGCCCATCATACACAGAATGACCAGCCCGCACCAGCTTCCAGGATGTTCTGGAATGTCCCAGCCATTCCCTTGGTAGAACAAGGTACACCAGGACAAGACGTCATTACTACCCAAACTTCTCAAATCATAAAACACGCCTGTGCTCATGTATAAAGCTGCTTCTCACAAAACTGTGAAAATGTCCTCCTAAAAGACCTTCAGGACTTACAGCCTCTTGACCCTTGAAGGGCTGCTAGGCCTAACTCCCAGGCCTGCAGTGCTTCAACCATGAGAGGCAGTGGGGCAGACCCTGCTCATTTCTGAGAACTGTTGACCTTGAGTCCTTACCTCGCACTCTTGGGATCTTTCCCTGTGTCTACAAATGAAAATGAGTTTCAGACTGTCTTTGTGACCAAGAATAGGAAAAAATATAGGGGAGAACACAGGACACCCTGGAGCTACAGAGTTGAAGACGCAAGTCTGTAAATGCCCCTGAGCAGACAATTTTAATTCAGAAGAACCACCGGAAATTGTTATGAGTTTAAAAATAGGAGAAAGCGGATCCATTCTAAATCAAACTTATTAAGATCAAGAATTAGTGTAGAAAATCAAATGAATAAGTGCAGAAAAAAGTTGGAAAGAAAAATCCCTCCCTGCCTTCTACCCAGTGAGTGTCGGTGGGTGACACTGGTTGGGGCTGCCTTTGTGCACATAATTCGCCATGCCTACATTCTTTCAGGGCCCACAGTAATGTTCCTAGCAGTGTATTTGAATTAACCAGACCCAGAGGATAAAACTTTCAAATTAAACACATTCCTAAAGGATTTCAGGCTCATTGTGTATGCACCAAGGAAACATAACATCCTAAAAATAATACATACACAGAGAGAAGCACATTTTCCACGAACATTAAAGTAGAATATGAATTATGACCCAGCTCATGGGAATAGACATCTGATTACATGCAAAATGGAGCTTTTGTAAATAACATCAGTCTTTGTGAGCTACCACAATTATTATCAACCATTTAATTTTACTCCCTAGCAACTCATCCATCATTGTTAAAACTGTCCACTTTTGTTTTTTCCCTTCTGATTCATGAGGCTCCAAATTTTATAAAGTTCATCGTTCAAGCAACGTAGATTACTAACCCAGCAGCAAAGGAGTTCGCAGGATTATTAGATTCACCAAAGCATATGCTGCATTGTGGATCCGCTGTTTGAGGATGTAGTCTGCTGGTGAATTGCTAGAAGCAGCAGAATTACAACAGTAGCCCCTCTGTCTGCTTTCCATACAAAGGAATCATGAAAGTGTGTTTAAACTTTTGGTATTAGGGTATTTAAGAGCTAAGAGGCTCCCAAGTACATTTTACCTCTCTCTCTCCCAATATTTGACACTACTCCACAAAATACCATCCACAATTCCAGTTGGTCTGTGTCATATTTAATATGCTCGCTTCATAAATAGTGAAAGAAGTCACTTGCTGGTCTCATGAATTCTATTTCACCATAAAGTACTGAGAAATGTTTATCAACGGAACAACACTTTTTTCATGGGACATCAAATGTGTCTTTAGTCTATTCCTGTTGTAAGCTTTTTAAAAATGTTTTTATTGGTTCTTTTAAGTTATATATGACAGTAGAATCCATTTTGACATAATTATAAATGCAGGAAATGTATCTTGTTCTAATTCAATCCTCAGTACCTATCCTTCCCTTCCCCTTCCCCACCTCCTTTTCCCCTCCCTCTACTGATCTTTCTGCTATTTACCTAGAGTTGTTTTTTTTTTTCTTTTCTTTTAACTTAACTTCTTGTGGATGTACACTATGGTGAGATTCACTGTGGCATATTCATATATGTAAATAGGCAAGTTATGTCAGATTCACTATAAGTTCTTAAAATCCAGACACAGGAAGTACCCACAGCAGATATTCTTTTGTACCTGGAGAAGGTGTCAGTGGCACATCAGAACAACATCTTGAACACCTAATGGGAGACCTATCCTTGTAAAATGCACTGAATTTCTCCCCCTTGAAATTATATTACAGTTAGAAGTGAAGTTTTTTTCATTGGTTCCCAGAGGCCTTTGAATTTTAGCTGCATCAGAAGAAAGCTTAGAAAGCCTCTGGCCTGCAAAAAAATTGTTAAATTTCCCCATGCAGTGCCAATGGCATTTATTATAGTAAGTAAGCTGTATTTGGTTGAATTGTAAAAGCCTGTTTGTCTCTTCTACTGGAATATGAGCCCAATGTGGGCAAGGGTCCATTTACTATTTATTAATATTCATTTCTATGCCCTAATAGCATTAATTGATTTGATATTCACTTCAAATGAAGAAAAGAATCTAAAGGTAAGAATGTGAGTTTCTATTTCTATTAAACCTTTAAACTTTTGAGTTCTCAATATCTTTCTAGTTTTGACCCGAATAAAGTACTAACTAGGAGAGCCAGCCAAAACTGTATACTCAAGCTATTCTTTTGCATGCTAATACAGAAGAAGTAGAAGAAATTAAAGGGTAAGGCTGTAAAAAAATATTTTTGCACCTACACTTCCAGGCGTTGGTTTGAGGTTTTCTTTGTTTCATTTGATCCATAACTGCACCACTGAGATGGATATGATTATTCCCATTTTTAAACTTAGAAAATCAGAGCTCAGGAGAAGTAAGCAACATGCTCAATTAATAAATGGGAGAATCCAGGTCCATCTAACTCTTGAGCCTGAGCTATTCTATTTCCTCTTTGCTGTTACAAGGGTGTTTTTGTTTTGTTTTTCTTTAATTCAGGCATCATCTCTAATAACTTTTAATTTTCTGTATTAACTCTTTTCTTCAAACTTTCCAATTAAAAGGAGACTCCAGATCTGCCAAAACAGACAAGCAGTCCCTAAAATTGGGAGTTAGAAGTAACTAAGGATCCTAGCACAGTGGCACATGCCTGTGATCCCAGTGACTCAGGAGGCTGAATTCCTGAGCTCAGAAGGATGGTGAGCTCAAACCCAGCCTCAGCAACTTAGTGAGGCCCTAAGCAACTCAGCAAGACCCTGACTCTAATAAAATATAAAAAAGGGCTGGGGATGTGGCTCAATGGTTAAGTGCCCCTGGGTTCACTCCCTGGTACCAAAAACAAACAAACAAAAAACTCCCCCAAAAACAAAAAAGCAAAACTATGGGATGAAGGCCAAGTTATTTTTTATCTCAACACCTCAGTGTACTATTCTGCAAAATGGTAAGGAATGGTGCTTGTCTCACAGATGGGTGGGAGAATTAAATGATATACATATCTCAAGACTACCACCCAGCCACAGGGAAGATGGTAACTGTCATTACAGCAAACTACTTGTTCAAAAAAAATGTAAATCATCTCCTATGCTTTAATGACAAAGAGGATCCTTGTTTAAATTTTTTTCCCCAAATATTAATGGATACTTACCAGAGGAATCCCATTTCTCTTCACCTGACAATAACTCAGACCTTTATAGCTTTGCAACTGGTTCGCAATGTATTAGCTTTAATATGTTCTGTGCTTTTGCCTCTTCTGGTTACTATTCCAGTGGTTTAACTCAGTTCAACTAACTGGGTACAATAAATGCTAAACTCTATTAATGAATACAATTGGGTAAAGGCATGTTGGAGGCAAGAGGAATAAATAAGTGGCTTATGGAGGGCCCTTTCAATCTATGGCCCAATGGGTGTCACGCCAAGGAAAGTCATCCAAATGATTCAGATATCTGACATGCCAGAGGCAATCTTGTTTTCATGAACTGAATTAGAATTAGTTCATTCAGCAAGTATCTAAAGAGCCCTAGTGTGTGCAGGGCCTGATATTAGGTGTTAAGATGTGATGGTAAATCAAAATAGATATGGTCCTTGCTTCCTGAATTGTATAGTTAGTCTGGTGGAAAAGACCAGCATTAAACCAGGCCAAGAATCATGAAAACAAAGGTAAAACCAAAGCTGTGATAAATCCTACCAAGCAAAGGGACCTGGTATAGTGAAACCCCATTTGGGAGCATCTGGTCTGGTCAGGCAGGAAGGGATGCTTGATTCGAGGTCTGAAGTAGGGCCCACATGTCCACTAACTGGACATTTTATTTAATGGGTAAATAAAATATGGCACATCCATGCAATGAAATATTATTCAACCTTAAATAGGAATGAAATATTAATTCGTGCTTCAACTTGGATAAACCTCACAAACTATATACTATATGAACAAAGACAACACATGGAAGGCCACATAATGTATGGTTCCATTTATGTAAATGTCTAGAACAAGAAAATCTATAGACACTAAGTAGATTACTGGTTGCCTAGGGTTGGGCAGGTGGGACAGTAGTGGTGAAAGTGGGGGCCGAAGAGTTACTATTGTGGGTAGGAGTGAGGAAATGCTGCTAATGGGTCCAGTTACTGTTGGGGGTGATGAAAATATTCATAGTGAGATAGTGGTGATGGTCATATACCATCTATACTAAACATACACTATACTAAACATCACTCAGTTGTATACTTTAAATGAATGAATTGCATAGTATATAAACTGTATGTCAACAGAGGAATTTAAAAATTCTAAAAGTCTGGGAAGATGATAAGCTGAGAAGCAAAGGTGCTAGAATTGGAGGAACCATGGTAAACACAGTTGGAAAGATAAAATAAAGGTCAGGCAGAGTCAGGCATCTGTTCAAACTGAGGAGGGAGTTTGAACCAGGAGCACAGGGTCCTGTTTTCATGTTAATGATTTGTCTGTCCTAAGCAACAAGGGATGCCCCTGGAGGGTTTTAAGCAAGACAGTGGTGGAAAAGGAGAAGGAGAAGGAAATGACACCAAATGTGCACTGCATAAAGATCTTCCAGGCTAAAGTAATGAGGACAAATGAGAAGGGGGCATAAAACAGATGTGTAGACAGTTAATGGGTGCTGAGAATCCAAGGCAAGGGTGGAGGTGGTACTGATGGACAGAAAAGGACAGATTAGAAAGATGCTTAAGATATTACATCAAAAAGACAAGGGGACAGATTGGAGCAGAAGGTAAAGATGAGTTGAATTCTTGGCTTTGTGGTTTTGTAATAAGAGGGCTGATGCTGGCATTCACAGGATAGAGAACACTGTAAGATGACCAAGCTGTCAGGGGAAGATGATGACTAGTTTTGGAAACAGAGTCCAGAGTCTTTGGTATGCAAGAGGAGGGACTAGAGAGACATTTGGTTCCATGGCTCCAGAACCCACTGGAGAGGCCTGGGTTTAAGATGGGACATGGTTACTCACTTCAAGACAGATAATGGAAGCAAGCATGTGCATAAGCTTGCCTCAATGAGAAGACAGAGGCCCAAAGCTGAGCTTTCAGGAACCTTGACATTTTGTAGCCTGATATTATATCACTGGAACCTAATCATAAGACAAACCCAAACTGGGGGGGGTCATTCTATGAAAAAATTGGCCTACAGTTGTCATCTGTGTCAAAGTCATCAAAGACAGAGACACTGTTCCATATGAAAGGAAAGTAAAGAGATATGACAATAAAATATGTGACTCTGAAGGAGTAAGGATGTAAAATGAATAAGTGATCAAACTTGAATTAGATCAAAGGATTTGAGGTTATAATTGAAGACTCCTGGTTTAGAGGGTTGTATTGTATGTATGCTGATGAGTCCCTAGTCCCCTTGCACACAGGGATGACCTATTGAAGTATTTCAGGTGATGAAGCATGAGGATGGCAACTTACTCTCAGATGATTCAGAAGAAAACCAAGGTTTGGTACCAGTCTTGCTGCTTTTCTGTAAACTAAAGGGCATGACCCACTGGAGAGGAAGAACAGATTATAGAAAATGAATAATAAGTTCATGATGTGCAGATCCTGAAAAGGAAGAGCTATGGCGGAGGAAGTTTGACAAGTGACTTAAAATAGTCCTTGTGTTGTGTGGGAGAATGACTCAATCAGAGAAGATTGGCAGGCAGGTGTAGGAATCATCTCAGGATGGTGATTAAAGGTAAAACAATATCGTGACTTCTAACCACATTCGAAGACTTGAAATATGGAGCATTTTAAACAGATGAAGTTTATGTATCTACAACTCAATAAACAAGTTTACTTGTAACAATAGATAATCTATACTTCATAGTGTCTTGTCCTCATTAAACTTTTTGGGAAAAAAAACTCAGATAGCAATTATAGAAGTAATAGAAAGATAGTTTGAAACTAAAAAAAAAAAAAAAAATGTTCAACACAACATATGTGGGTATATTCAGGTTTTTTTCCAAAAATCTGAAATCCTCCAAACTGTAATTTTTTGAGCAACATCATGATGTCAGTCACAAGTGGAAATTCCACAACTACTCTCATGTGATAGGTGATGGGTCACCACCAAAATGCAGGCACACTGAAAATGTATAAAACTGACTTTAGACTATGTATATATGATGCATATAAAACATAAACAAATTTTGTGTTTACATGTGGATCCTATCCCCAAGATATCTCTCTCTATATATCTTTCAATATCTATATATCTATATCTACAGATAGAGATAAAGATATCTACAGATATATATAGATCATTTATATATAAATATGAAGAAATATATATGTGTGTATATAAATATATATATATATGAAGAAATTCCAAAATCCAAAAAGAGTCTCCAATCTGAAACATGTATGGTCCCAAGCATTTTAGATAAGGTATATTCAACCTATATATACATATGTATATGAAAATATATTTCATTATAATTTTTTAAAAAACAGTTCATTTAAAATATCATCCTCGGAGCACTTACTTCAAGACCAACACCATAAGCATTAGTATCTATTTAATACATAGTTTCTGAACTAAACTGAGGTTATTTATGAATTATTGGACTCTTGATAGTATTTGAGCATGGAAAAGGGTAAGAAAAGCAATTACATAAAAAATATTAAACCCAAAATGTCATTAACTAACACTCAATTATGATATAAAGAGAATTTCTTTCTAAATATCAAAACTCAGCAAAACAAGATATTTCTCACAGTGTAATTTATATTCTTTCTTACTTAGATCTCCAGGGGAAAGATGCCTTTATTTTATGCATCTTCATCTAGGACCGATAATGCTCACAAGAGATAATTTGTGAATTTTTAAAAATTACTTATTTTCTTGCCTATATCAAATGTGAACACTTTTTTTGGTCTGGTTTAAACTCAGATGCATGTTTGAATGGAACTAGCTCAGCAGGCTGCCAGCTGTCATAAAATAAAGTGTGGTCGTGTATATATTCTAGATTTGCATGTATGAGGCAGTGAAAGACTTCTTAGCAAATTCTGTGTAGGGAAGAGACAGGGCAAGGACTATATCCACTGACTTTTAGGTATGTGTATGATGTACTGTTAAGTGAAAAAAAATATAAATTTGTATACTACGATTCTAGTTCCCTCCTGAGAGTGAGACCCTATATATGTGTATCTGTGCATCTCTACCAGCAAGGAAAAGGTATAAGAAAACAGGTGTGTTATTCCCTGCTCTGTCATGATGAAGGGAGCAAGAAGATGAAGGCAGAACAAAAGGAATGGCTAGAGACCTTTCCATGTAAAAGATTCCATACAGATGTGCATGCGCAATCTATAAAGATGCTCATAATTTTGCTCTTGACAGTTCTTACCTCCCTTTTGAAGGGCTGGAAGATATTTTCCCCTCCTCCTCATTTTGCCAGGAAGGGTAGTGTTATCACTGATTACCTGGCAAGATCTGTCTCTAAAGCAGTGTCAGTCTGTGTCACAGGAAAGCACAGACATATTCCACATCAGCTGCACACATCAAATCCAACACATGATCTGCCCATGAGGAACACTTCAGTTAACTGAGTGGTTGGCAAAATTACAAGCACAGTGCCTGAAACTATACAGAATAACAAAGAAAGCCCTTCCAAGTAGCTCCTATCGCTTTTAACCAATTGTGGTTAGTACTTTTATGGATCATAAAATAAGCTATAAACTGTGGCCCAAACATAATCTAGAGTAAATAGTGTTGAACTGAAGAACAAAGCAACCCCTGACACACACACATAAAACAGAATCCTGCAAATAACGTCTCAGTGCCTTTCTGGGCATGAGAATGCATTAATATGAGATTTGGCTAAACTTGCAACCTTGAAGTTGATTTGGGGTAGAACAATAAAAAGTTGGTTTTCAAGAAAACCACAAGCCTCTAAAAACAAATCAAGACTTCCACCTGTATTTAGTAAACAGAGTAGATCAAAATATATGCCTGTTTCATCCTTTCTGTTGACAACCAGAAGGACATGATAATAACCCAGGTTAGACCAAGAATGGATGTTAAAAAACATGTTTCATGTACAGCTAAAGTCACTCCAAAAAATGAAAAGAGGCAGAAGTTAAGTTTAACAAACACAGAAATTTTATTATGTAGTCCATACATCTATGCATTCCTACCCCCAGCTTCCCCAAGAATTGTCTTCACATAAGATCATATGCTAGGGAACAATTTCCATTAATGAACCATAAAGCAATTCAAGGGATCCTTCCACAAAAGGGCATAGGACCAGCTTAGGATAATAATTAAAGAATCATTTCTTACATTTATGTCTATAGAAACACTGCACATTTATACCATCTTTATATTATGACAACTGTCATCATTTACTAACTGCCTACTACGTGTCAGGCACAATGCCAGGTACTCTATACATTCCATGGTTCTTATTCCTCAAACAACCCAAAAGGTAGAATGAGCTTTCTGTTATAAAGGAGGAAACATTCAGATCTGCAGTTTGCTTCTAATCACCCAGCTATTCAAACCAAGGGCTATCAGATTCTAAAAGTCCCTACTCTCCTGGTTCCATCTCAGGGAATATGCACATGACAATCACTAAGCTTGGAATGGATTTGGGCTCCAGTCTATGGGTGCAACACAGGACAGAGGAGGTGATGAGAGCCTTCTCTGAAGCAGGAGCTACAATAGGCAAGTGCACCTAGGAGTGCTGAGTCTTCCTTTGTCCACAGCGTTCCTTCTGTCCTGAGAGGGTTCAGAGAGGACAGATTCTCCCCAATGATGCTTCCAGTTCAGTCCTCGCTTGCAAATTAAACTTAAGAGTCCAAAATTTATAGCTTAATGCTGAGAAAACAAAGTTATATTCTTGGTTGGACCCTTCAAATTTATAAGACCCCCTGCCATTTTCTTTCTCTATATCCATCACCAACCAAGTGAGAAACAGGATGATTCTTTCTTTAACTCCAAAGTGACCTAGATAATAGCTCCATATAAACAAGATATTCAGCCTTCAGAGTTTATTAATTTCATACTAGGTCTTCTCCAAGTGTTATTTACTTGTTCTGCTGTCCAGGTGGGTCACCACCAACCCACATGGCTATAGACCATGTGAGCTGTAGTGAGTCTGAATTCAAATGTGCGGTAAGATAAAAGATTTTAAACACTTAGTGCAATAACAGTGTAAAAAAATATCTTAACAATTATTCTATTGGCTATATATTGAAATAAAAATATTTTGGATATAGTAGGTTAAAAAAGGCATTATCAGAATTTCACCTATTTCTTTTTACTTTTTTTTTTTTTTTTTTTTTTAAGTGGTCATTAGAAAATTTTTCAGTACAGTTCCATAGGACAGGCCTATTCTGGAATGAAGCCTTGCCAAAACTACTTAAAGGCTGCTAACATTCTAAATCATATACAGATTGCTTTTGTTTTAATTCTAGGAGTCATATACAGGCAGTATTTTTAATCCTAGAAAGAAATGTATTAAAATTGCAACTGTGTTAAATCCTTGGTAGACTGAAATTTAGGGGGAAGAACGAGAGAGTAGGTGGGATTGAAAGAAAGAGTAAAGTTAAAAAAAAAAAAAAAGGAGTATCAAGCATTTTTTGAAAACGTGATCTTGATGTGTTTGGTGGCATAAATTGTTTCAAAAGAATGTCAGCTGCAGGCTAAAATTCAGTTTCTTCTTAATTCACTAGGCTGCCAAGTATAGTATATGCAGAGGCTCCTTTGGACCTTGGCAGTAACCTGCATCGCCAATCGCTCAGCTGATCACTTGTGAATGATAACTACAGCTCACTGCCGCTTCGGCTTAAAACCATTGACATCTGTCCAAAAATCATAGCTTACCAGTCAGGGAATATTTATGTGATATTTATTGTCTATGAAGAAAACCCTGGGGAACCGCCAGTAGAGAGGGTTATTTATCAATTTCTCATTTTTCAAGTTTAAATTTACTTGAGATCCATATCTAAAGGATACTTTGCAATCATTTAGAACACTAATGTGTGAACATAATTTGGCAGATTGGTCAAATTCAAGAAAAAGAGCCTTTTAATTTTAAAAGCTAGGGGGAGGGACCCCTGGGTTGATTCCACTAAAGACATAGACCAAAAAAGTCCCCTCCAGGAAGTAGTATTACATACTTGAAAAATTTATCTGAAATCAGCCAAGAAAAATAAAACAAAACCATGAAGGAAGGCTGGAGTTTCAGTTTCTGGAGATTGTACTTCCTGGTGTTATAAAAATAAAAGTTAAATTCAGAAAAATTCAACTCTGAAGCTAGCATTGCCTAAAACACAATAGAAAATATTTAACTATGTGCATATGTTTGTACACAAACAGAAATAGATATAAACAGACCTTAATTAGCGTTGTAGACTTTAATTATCTTTGTACAGTAATTGGGAATGGTTTTGTTCTGATTTATTCCATAACGCTTACTGTGTTCTGTTAACAACTAATTTTTTCCCCCTCACAGCCCGTAATAGAAGGCTTTTACTGCATACTTTATTGCATCTGCTTCTCATTTAATGACCATTGTTCTGGTCTGTCAGAGCGAGCGGCTATACAACTTCCCAAATCTGCAAGATTAAGCAAATATTTTGACAATGCTTAGATGTTTTTCTTTCTTTTTTCAATGGAACAACAATAAAAAGAATTTTTACTTACCCACACAATGTTAGGGGAGTTCTTAATCGAAAGAGTAATGTGGAACCAAGCAGTAGTTAAATGTACCTTGTGGCAAACGCATCATGTGATTTTCTGTCCCATTTCACTTCAGAGTCCTAAGAATTCTACTTGATCCACACTGTTCGGGTTGCAGGATGCATTCCTGGATTGGTGGTCTGGGGACCCAGGGACAACCACCTGGAGACTTCCACTATGACAAGCTTCTAGAACAATACGGAGGCCTTCTGCTCACCTTGAAAGGCTCAGGCAGATATGCTGAATGAGAGGCATCTGAATCACTATGCAATATCATTTTTCACAATGGTCATGCTATACGTACAGTTGTGATCCCACTGATGACATGAAGACCAGGATCATGACTCCCCCCATAGAAGATGGGAGAACATATAAGAACAGCATTTCTAAGAGACTGAGGAGAGAAAGGGAAAGTGGGATGGGGGTGGGGGAGGAGAAAACTCATTCATAAACAAGCATTCATTAATTCCACAAGTAATGTAATGGTAGGAGGCAGAAGATAAACCAACAAAAGCATGGAATAGAAATGCACACCAAGAGGCAGAGGCAGCACTGGCAGGCAGAAGATGCCGTGGCTGCCGCTGGGATGAGGGAGAGGAGTTGAGAATGCAAGTGCTTAACAGAGACAGCTGCTGACTTTCAGAGTGGTTTGGAAAACAAGTTGCAGAAAGATGACTGGGAACAGAAAGCAAGGTGAGAGCAAGGACTGGATCGGCCCAGCAGGGTAAGCCTCTTAAAACTTTCAGGTGGCTCCTCTCCATGGAGGCTGCACCAGTTGGGGAAAATTTCTGCAAGAAGGCACTTGGAGCAGCCAGAATCCTGCTAGAAAGACAAGAAGAGGAGGGGCTGTAGGAGATATCAGCAAAGAGGAAGGAAGAAGAAGCAATGACCAGTCTGTGGCCGTTAGGCTGCTTTAGAGCTTGACTTGCATTTACTATGGAGGGAAGGACAAAGCAAGATGAGCACTTCAGGAAGCTCATGTGCAAGGTCATGGGGTTCTTTTGGGAGCCACAGGTGGGGAGGGGAGTCCTATGGAGCATGCCTCTGGACAGCCCCTTCTAGGTTGACACTGTTGCCTGGGCCTTAACTGGAACAGGCCTGTGCCTTTTAGTGAACATCTTGGATGAGTTTCCTGAACTGTTCCATCTAAACTTAGGAAGCACAAATAAAACAAAAATCCCAAGCCTTGACTTAGAGGTAGTCGACTCAAGGAATGTCTCCCTGGGGCAAAGATTTATAAAATTGTGGCATTAAAATCACTTGCCCCTCCTACTCTCAAAACAAGAAAAGAAACAAACATCAAAGCCCCTTGAATTGCAGAGCAGAAAAGACCATGTTGGTGCAGATTTGTTGGCCTTAGTCAAAAGAATGTGATCAGCAGTCTTGGGGTATCTGCATTTTTAAAACCCATTGTAGGTGATTTTGATATAGGTGGTTCAGGAACTAAACTTTGAAAAACCACTTGTTAAGGAGGCAACAAGATAAATGGTTTAAGTGTGAGATTTGGAGTCAGACTACAGGGGTTCAAATTTCAGCCTTACCACTTCCTGGATGTGTGACCATAGAAAAATTACTTAGCTTCTCTGTGTTCAGTTTCCCTGTCTTCAAAATTGGATAATGGTAGCAATGTGTGAGAGTTGGAAAATATGTAAAGTATTTACTGCAGCACCAGGCATGTGGTAAGGGCTCAAAAACTATTATTCATCCAGAATAATTGGATTCATCCAGAAGTGCCTTCAAACTAAGCCAAAATTGGAAGGAGGGGTAAGCAGATCCCAACTAAACAAATGAATGAATGAATGCCACTAAGCATAAAGCTGAATTCTTATTAGGTTTCCTCCCACCATCATTTCAGCATGGTCAGCACGTCTAGAAGCCATATAGACATGCAATGCAATATGAACCTCCTGTAGCACAGTATTTCCTAACAACCCTCTTGGGCACAGACACAGCTCAGGGCAAGAGTCAAAGTGACTGAGCTCCACGGTCTCACTTTGTGGGAATCCCATTAAACACCAGTCTGGGAAGAGATGACCTTGCAATGCAGATCCAGTTTATTCAACTCAACAAGCATTTATTGAACCCCTGTGATGCATCAGGAGCTCCAACAGATGCTGAGGAAGATACCAAGAGAAACAAGAAAATGACCCTGTCCTCGAGGAGGTCACGATCTAGAGGGCCAAAGAGATACAAGCAATTTTAAGGCCAGGTTGCCAGAGATGAATGCTGTAATAGAAGACAGAAGAGCACCATGTGAACGCAGAGGTGGCAGTAATTAACTCTGAAGGGGGCGGGAGGAAGGGCTTCCCTGAAGAGAGGACAGAGCATGCCATCACGAGAGATCAATAAGGCAGGTCTATGAAATGGTTTAATGACTTTTTCATTCATGGAAACAACCCAGAAGAAGCCTGAGGGACCATCCCTGCCTCTGCATTAACATGAGCGTGCTTAAGATCTGATTAAATGTTTGTGGATACTGGAATAAAACTGGAATATATCACATTTTAAAAAATAAGTATGAACATTTATCTACTACTCCAATATTCTTCACAGAGAAAAAGAATCCTGGAACATTTTTTTTCCAAAGCAAACCTTCCAAGTTAGTGAAAAAAATCAGAATGGCAAATTCCCGGATGTATCACAGAGTGGTTGGCCAAACCAGAACCCTGAAAAGGCCTGTGGTAATTTGTTTTATGTAGCAGTAAGATAATCTGCAGAGTATTTTCTCCCTGAAGTCTGTGGGCCTCTTTCTACCTGACTACTAATAATTTCTTCAGACCAGCACAGGAAACAGGTATTGATCACAATAAACCAATGAATCCACAAACACCTGCTACAGCAAGTTCTGGTCTCCATGGAAACCCTCCAATAGAACCAATCTGAATTCAATTTCAGAAGTAATGAGAGCAGATAATTTTACACTCAATCAATCACTGTCAGCCACTGTTACCAGCCAATCAGTCATTATGTCAGTCAGTCACACTCTCAACAAACTTCTTCTGCGGCATGGTCAGATGAGAATGTTTTGACATCCAGAAGCAACACGATCAAATTGGCTTGTGTTTCCTGGCACAATGCCAAAGACACCCAACACACTGTATTTGCAAAGGCAATAAACAGGCCAACCCAAATACGTTGGTAGTCAGAATATTCTAGGCCACAATTTCAATAATTGTTATAGTACTGATGACAGAGAAGTACTTTGGACCAACAGGTCATATAGTTTAATCCACTCCATCAGAAAGAAAGAGAGCACCAGAGGGGTAAAAAGATGCCCAAAGCTGCACAGCAAATTCGTGGAAAACCCCAGACTAACATATGAGTTTTCTTCCAGTCCACAGCTCGTCCAGGATGTCATTCTGCTGTCATTCAAGGCCTTCTTTTTTGAGGTAAGAGGATAGCAACCCTTGAAAGTTAGGTTCCAATTCTGACCAGAGAGCTCAGAGTCTGTAGGAGACTCACAGGAGATGCTAGGACCTTTGCTTTGGGGTCAACTTGAGCCTCTTGCAGTTTGGGTTTAGTCTTTCCTTGGCGGAACACAACTTCTGGTTTCTAAGGGGGGACAAGAGACTTTCAAATATTACCAGGCTACCAAATCATTATGATGAAGTAACATTTTTAATGGGTGAGTTTAGGGCAGTATTATCAAACACACATGGGTTGAATTTCCCTAAAAATGCACAGGAGGAAGAGGTGGAATTTGAAAGGGAAAATTTTCAAAAGTACATTTTGACTCTTGTCAACTCTAAATTATCAGAAAGGGCATTTTGGAATTCTGAAGAGACTGAAGGTTATTTGGTTTAATGATCCTATGTAGATACAGGTTTAGTTCTGGATGTCCCAAGTACTGTCCAGGTTCCTCTGTATTTTCTTTAAGGGCAACTTTGTTAGTGTTCTTTCATTTTTCTTGTGTACTGCACTATTGTTTGACTCATTTCTAAGAGAGACAGTTTTCTGAGGAAGACATTTATATTCCTTCTTGGTAAAATATGGTGGTTCCTAAATGTCAGAGAGTGCTTAACAGTCCAGATCCCCAGACACCATCTCTGGAGTCCTCGCTCTGCAGTTGGGGTTGGTGAGGAGGAACCTGCCTTGGTAGCCAGGAGCCCAGGAATTCAAATGCACTTTCTCTGCAAACCACCTTTGGAAAACCTTGGTAACTAACACTATTTGGCACAGGACTTGGGTCATTTTTGGAAGGTGGTTTTGCAATTACATTCCTCCCCAACCACTTTCAACTTCAGAAGTTGTGTGTGGCACTGGTATCATAAGAACATAATTGGAATGGCCATGATCACAAGCTTTTACTCATTTAGGTCCATTTTCTATGAGCTGTGAGTAGGCTTTACCTATTAAAAGTAGGTGGCATGTGGGGCACCCTCATTTATCCCATTGAAGTTGGTCAAAGGCAAATGAGGTAGAAAAGCAAAACAAGGATATGGGTTCAAGCTTGAGATGAGACAAGAAATTGCCCCAAGGGCCTTCTGGCAGCTTGAACATGAAACCTTTGCTCCATCTCACGTGACCTCTGCTCTAGCTGTCTATGTTACCTTCTTGCAGAAGACTCATCTAAGGCTTTCTGTTCCTTTTGTCAGTAAAACTGATCCTTTCCCTGCCTTTCCTTCTTGCCTTGATTTCCGTCTTTGACTTACATGCTTCTGGACATGTGATGGGCCTTGGAATATGTGTAAATGATAATAAGGATATTGGGTGCACTTGGGGTGGACCATACACGAGGGACAGATGCAGCGTTTTACTTTTTTTTTTTTGCCAGGGTGTCCCTCAAACATGGTGCAGTGCCTGGGACTTAGTAAGTATGCAACAAATATTTGTGCAATAAATAAAATGAATGAATGGACAACTGGATGATAGACAAAATCTCACCTGCCTGGATGCTGTCTGAATAAAGTTAGTTCAAAAGATCCACCATGTAGAGGGTTAACTCACAACCACTCATTTTTGTCCATGGTTGTTCTTATTGATAGAACTCTTGGCTAGGTGCTGTTTACTCCACAGAAACCAAAAGCAAATACGGTATTTTAAACATGCTTTGTAGCACCAGTTATCAGACAGTTTTTCCTTTGCAGTCTGCAGCTTATTTCATTTTTGTTATGACTTAAATGGAAATATACCTGGAAGCCAGAATAACTGATCGACATTGGAGGGCCAGGAGGTATCAGGAAGGATAGAAATGTAAAACACATGCACGCACACACGCGCGTGCACACACACACACACACATGAAACAAAACAAAACCACCTGGCCAGGGTATTCTGGGACAGATCCTCCAGACACTTATGAAAAGCTCTCGCTCTCTTGCTGTCATCATGACCATCATGGCAGGCTCTGGGCTTCCGTGTGTCATTCAGATGCCACAGCATCCTTGGGAAGTTTGCTTATCTCACTTTCCATGAAAACCTGACGCTGCACTGAACTCTTCACACACAGTACCCCATTTGCTGCTTACTGCATTTCCAGGAGGCAGGAATTAGTGTGCTGATTTTATAGATGAGGGAATTAAGGCTCAGAGAGGTCCATACCAGTGACCAAACAGCTAAAGAACAATAAGGCTGGGACTAAAGTAACAGCAAATATTGACCAAGGGCTTAATGGCAGCCACTGTTACATGTGAGTTAACTATTAACAGATCAGAACTCTCATTTCAGCCTTATGAGGTAGGTGCCTCTCTTTCCTGTTTTGAACCCACAGAACAAGCACAGAGAGGCTAAGTAACTTATCTGAGGAGTCACAGCATGTAAATGGCAGAGCTAGGGTGGGAGCCTGGATGAAGAGTTTTGCACTCTAATCTCTTAACTACCACATCCAACCATCCTGTAATAGGGTCTAGGTTGGCTTTCTCTAAAGGTCATGTCCTTTCCAGGGTACAACTTTGATTTTATTCTCTAAAGAAAACAAAAAAGGTAACCCCAGCAACAGCCTGTTAGATTCTTTTTCCGGCACTATAATTTCTGTGCCATTGTCATGAACACAGACACCATGTGTTCACAATTAAGGTAACCATATGATTCACTGTGGAAAACAAGCCTCATCTGGGAATGAAAGAGGGCACTCTTTGTGATGACCCAAGGTCAACAGCCACAATCTGGAGCTATTCCAGCAAAGCAGGGATGCCCAGCCACCCTGGTCCTAACGGCTGTGCATACACATGATTAGCCACCGTTGCTGCGGACACGTTCTGATAAGATCAGCTGTGCTGCCGATGTGAAACTAAATCCTTGACCCTGGCTGAGCCCATCTCTCTTCCCTCCCCAAGAGCTGCTCTCCTTAACACATTTCTCTTAACTTGTTTTTTTCCCCAAAGACTGTACATAATTGGTCAGCCACAAGAGATTAATTTGTACGTAGCCGGCTGGGCAGACGTGTGATAGCTCAATAGCGGTGCATGGACCAGCAGCTTCTCAGTGGAGGCTCCCCACCTCCCCTCCGCTTGACACTGGCCCTCCCCAGCCTGCTTCTTTGGAAGCTTCTGGTCAACCTCTGCCTGTCTGCACCTCGTTTTTGCCTGCCTGAAAGGAATGTGAACTTGCAGTTTTCAGGTTTCCTCAATGACCCTTTTTTTTTTTTTTTTGGAAATAGAAACACTAGAAAAGAGGCTCTGACTCTCTGCTTTAAAGCAATGCAGAAAACAGGGTGTTGGGTTGCATGGCCCAGTAATGGTGATGGTAACACTTCCAAGAAATCCATAGGGGTTTTAAATAGGCAATTCCAATTTTCTCAGGTTTAAGTGGCTGGTGTAATTATAATTCCCATTTTAGAGACAGAGAAACTAAGACTTACAAAATGCAAAAAAATCTGCCTAAAGTCTAACGTAGGTAATTTGACCCCAGGGCCAGCACTTCATCCAGGGTACCTGAACATGCAAAGGCACACACCAAACCCAGATGGCAGCACATGAGACAAAGGGGACAGGAGTGGTCCACATCTCCCTGCTCACCTCACAGGTGAAGACTCCTTTTCAGGCCATGTTCCTTCTCCAGATAATACTTACCAGTAAAGAACTTTGTAAAAATGGAATAAGAGAAGGTCAAAAAACTACGTAAACTAAGTCGTGCTATATAGGCATTAACTGCCATCACTACAAGAGTCCTTAAACTCTATTCCAGAACACATTTTACTCTAATAGAGCAATTTAATACTTGGACATCAGGCACAGCATACAGGCAAATGCCAGCTCACCACGGAAATGTGCGGTGGCTGAGGTTGCGCACATCATAAACCTCGCAGAGCAGCTGTATTTGCCACTCTCCAATGCCCTGTGGATGAGGACAGAGTATCTCCTAAAACACTCACAGAAGCACTAAGGACAGGGGATGGGGTCTAGGGAAGAGGACAGGAAGCCAGGAAGCAATGGAATGTTATTGTTTCGAGTGTCTCCAAGTCCTATAACCTGGTCCCTTTTCTCTGACTGGCTTGCACCATGGGTGGACACAGTGACTTGAGCACCCTGCACCCTGCTCTAGTCTCTTGCTCTCATGTCCCTGGTATAGTAACAGCCTGGAGCATCAAGAGAACATGCTACAACACACAAGTAAGAATTGGTTCCCCAGAACTAAGCTGTGCTCAAAGGGTTTGACATCAGAAACCTGAAAGGAGTCACAAAAACGGGTTGAGGCTCCTTCAGCATGTCCTCCTAACTCACCCGCAGGGCCTAAATTGGTTCCATTTTAATGAAGGAGGATGGGATAGAAAGGAAATCTGAGTGCCCCAAAAGTAAATGGCTTCCTCAAATAGGAAGAACCTGTGCTTGATCAATTCACAATAGCTAAGCCATGGAACCAACCTAGATGCCTTTCAACAGAAGAATGGATAAAGAAAATGTGATATACACAATGGAATATTACTCAGCTACAAATAAGAATGAAACTTGCCAGTAAATGGATGGAACCGGAGGCTATCATGCTAAGTGAAATAAGCCATTCCCAAAAAACCAAAGGCTGAATGTTCTCTCTGATATGCAGATGCTGACTCACAACAAGTAGGGTTGAGGGAGGGGTGGAGGTTGACCAGATTGAACGGGTGAAGGATAAGGGAAAGGGAGAGGGGTGGGAATGGGAAAGATAGTAGAATGAATTGGACATAACTTTCCTCTGTTCATATATGAATACAACACCAATGTAACTCCACATCCATGATGTACAACCACAAGAATGGGAAGTTATACTCCATGTATGTATGATATGTCAAAATACACTCTATTGTCCTGTATATTTAAAAATAACAAATAATAATAATAATAATAATAATAATAATAGAATCTGTGCTCAAGTCCTGAGATTTTTCATCATTTTTTCACAAGGGGGTGGGTAGTTAGCTGGTTTCAGATTTATGTCTTTGGGGTTGCCACACAGCCCCATCACCGGTGTGCCAGGTCCCTTAGTGGCACCTTCTGCTCCTCTGAGAGTCACTTCCCTGAGTCACACAGTCATGAGGCATCACCTGGACCCCATTGTTTAATGTAGTAGCCAGAGCCATGTGTGGCCACTGAGCACTTGGAGGGTGGCTAAGTCCACCTGAAAAGTGCTGTCAGTGCAAAATAGCACTGACTGGAGACCATGCAAACAGCTCAATAATTTTTGTATTCAACACGTGCCCTATTTCCACTGGACAGGGCTGGTCTTGACCCTTGCCAGCTGTGATGTGCTCCATGGACCAGGAGCGTCCATGACAATAGGGAGTTCACACCACATGCAGCATCTCAGGTTCCCCCCACACCTGCTGACTCAGAATCTGCATTTTAGCAAGACACCCAGGTGCTTTGCACACTGACATTCCAGAAGCCCTGCCCTAAGGCTTAAAACCTTGCTAGGCACAAAGGAGGTACTTGAGAAATATTTGGTAAATGAATAAATGAGTTATGTCTAGGAAGGTATCACACATGGGACACTTGGGAAAGGGTAAGGCCTGTCCCTAACTTTTTCTTTAGCTCATTAATATTGATGTGCTCATCGTGTTAATCATCTTTCATCTTAGCAAACCCATAGCATCAGACCTTGGGAGAATGTGGTCCTTGAAAACACAAAGGAACAGGTTAGAAATTCAGAGTCCTGAATCCTGGGTCACTCCTCAGGATCTACTAATTCAGAACTGAGTTATAAATAGACTTTCAGGTGACTCATAAGCAGACCAGTGACTGAGAGGTCAGGGTGTATGGGATAGGTCCCTTAGTCAATATGGGAGCAAAAAGGCTGAGAACAGGACAGAAGGGGAGAAGGAGGGTACTCTGGATAGAACTGCTTCTGCTGGGATTACAAGAACTCTGCTTGTCCAAGGAAAAGCAGAAGGTATAGATGGGTGTCAGAGCGGGATAGGCACAGCAGAGAATAAAGCCAGGACAGGCCAGGGCTAGAGAAAGGCAGGCCTGAGGCACACTGCAGGATCTGGCAAGTCAAAGATCTGACATGAGAGAGTGTGAACCCAACACTCCATTTTATTTCTTTATCAATCTAAAATCCTCAACATAAATGGAAAGTCTGATCACTTCAGCTATAAATACATATAAAGTTGCCAGGCATGTGGTACATGCCTGTAATCCCAGTGGCTCAGAAGGCTGTAGGAGGATCACAAGTCCATAGTCCACCTCAGCAACTTAGTGAGATCCTAAGCAACTCAGTGATACCCATCTCAAAATTTTTAAAAAATGAAAATAAATAAATAAATAAATAAATAAATAAATAAAGTGGGCCAGGAATGTAGCTCAGTGGTTAAGCACCCCTAGGTTCAACCCCTGGTACCCTTTCCTCAGAAAAAAATCATTTATAAGCCAATTCTGATTTATTAGTCCAGAAACAAATACTCAAGGAAGAAGATGCCATGTCACAGCATGCAGAGAACAACAGACCCAGCATTGTGTCTGTCTCCTGACACTCAACCCCAGACACCCACAACCCCCACATGGCCATCAGACTAGAAAGAGAAAGGGCTGGGGCACCAGGGCAGAAGGGACTGTGGAGATGGAAGTCATGGATAGTCCAGGAGATATCTAGAGAGCCAGGTCCTGGAGGGCCCATCACACACTGCATGCATGTGAGAGGGAGGGAGGAGAAGGGGAGAATATGAAGGTGTGTCTTAAATAAATTCCCTTTTTAATTAGCACAAGGAAGGAGAGGCGTCTACGTCTGGCCAGAGGGCATTGAAAACCAGGATGGCCCTTAGGTGAGCTCAACTTCCTCTATTCCATTTTGGCAAAACACTGTCAGCTCTTAGCTCTGACAACTGTCCCAGGGGCTAGGCCTTGAGGAGAGGTCGGGGGTAGAGTCAGCAGTCTTCTGTGAGTTGGGAAGCGTCTCACGAAAAGGAAGGTGGGCTTCCGGGCATATAGAACTCAATGTCACAGACATTCTGCTTGCTCCCATTGTGCAGCAGCCTGCAGTTTAACCTGTGTGAGCCCAGGTTAGCCAACAAAGGTATTCATGCTGTGTGGAAGATGCCCCCAACCCCCTGTGCCAGCAGGGGTCCTGTGCCAGCTGTTGCTCAATGAGCAAGTCAACAAACCCCAACTGGACTGGGAGAGGTATTACCCTGCAGGACCCAGTGCTGAACCAAAGAGAGGAAGCCAGACTCGCTGTCCAAGGGACCCCAACAGGCCTTCAACAGAGGGAAGTTGGTGTGAACTCTTCCGGCGTGACCTTCAGTTCAGGTGATTCTGACTTTCAGGCTGCCAGGATGAACCATGAAGACTCTCAGAGGAATTCGAAGTCGCTCCCCTGCCAAAAGCACACTCTGTCAAACTGCAATTGATATTTGCAAGCTCAAGACCCTTCTCTGAGAGCAGCTCAAAACGGTAGCCCTCGTGTTCCCAACTGCTGGGGTAGTGTGACATGCTCATCTTAGTTAGGCATGTCTTGCTTTCCAGGGGGCAGCCAGTTCCACTCTAGGCACCTCTGGTGTGGCACCCATGAGGATGTTCTTTTCATTCCAGAAGGTGTGGAGTTCTCCAGCCTGCTGAGAAGTGGCACCACATACCTTACTCTGGCAGCACAGAGGGTCTTCTTTGATGCCACTAGTGAATGGGCTCTGGCTATCCTGGTGACCAGCACAAGGACTTGAGCATTCTCTCTTCCAGACACAGGTACATGGCCTGGGTCCCCAAAAGGAAACTTTTCCATATAGGACTAGGCAGTAAGGCAGGTTTACCAGGGGATGGAAATGTGTCTTGACTTTAAAAGGATTTTTAAAGGAAGACAACTTTTCTCATTTTATACTCACATTTTTCCGGAAGAATGAAAACAGGGCTTAGGTTTTTACAAGTAGAAAGGAATAACACACATTAAGACCACAGATGTGCCTCTGGAGGGCTTGGAAACAGCAGCCTCGATGTGTTCTCTACTTCTTCCAAATGGCAAATGGAACATCTCCTTGGAGTATCTCTCACCTTGTTCTCAAGAAATAAATCAGAATGAGGATGTTGAGAATGGTTAAAAAAAATCAATGAAAATCTGAGGTCTCTGTCTCTTTTTCTAGGACAGAACAATCCTAGCCAAGATATGTTCCAAGAGAGATGAAATGGGCAACTTTAAAACTCCCCAGCAGGCAGAAGTGATTCATGGGTTTATTTAACCAGGTATTTAGATGTGGCTTTGGGAAAAAGCACACCTGAGAGGGGCTGCTGGTGGCACCCTAACAAGTGTGCTATCTCAGTGCTCAAAATTGCACAAAGAGCCATCTCCTCACTTATAGTGTCGTGACTTCTTCCCTTTAAACTCTATTTAAAACTAAACATCAACAATACTTTAAAGTAAGATTATGCTGTGTTTCTGGTCCAGGTCCACTTGGTGTGTTCTCTACAAGCCTGATAACTTGTTCCCAGGTCATTCAATTTCACTCACCCAGCACCTACTGTATCCCAGGAAAGTTGAACGTGGTACCCTGGTTTCCTCTTTCTGGTGAACCAGGACCTGAGACATCAGTGACTTGGCCAGGTAGCAGAGGAGAGGGAGGCACATATACTCCAGAAGCACGGTCTCCATTCTCTGTGAAGAGCCATGCAGAAGGAAGAACAGATCCTTGTCCCCAGGTCTCCTCCTGTCCATGCCCCAAATCTCCTCCAGGTGGTCATTGCCTGAAAGCCCGTGAGCAACATGGCTCCAACAGCCAGCCTCTTCCTGATTATTCTGTTTGATAGGGAAGCTCTGTTGGCACATGCAGTTTTAGAAATTTCATAAGCTTGGGAATGAAGACTTGGATATCAGTTCCAGCACAGCCCATCTAGAATTGCTCCTGAACAATTCTGGTCTCGATGGGAAGCTCAGGAGGAGGTTTTCAAGAGGTGCTGGCAGGAACATAGGAGCTGGGCTCCTTACAGTTTTTTTGACTTAAGACTCTACTCTTCAGGCACTGGTATTCCTTGGACTTCATGAGAGGCAAGACCTGCTTCTGGCCCCAGATATAACCATGAGCCATCCTGCTGTCAAGCACAGACCCACCTGACTCTTCCTCCACAGCAACTTCCACATCAGAGTTCCACCAAGTGGACAAACCTCCACCCACAAATCCTTACATTCAAAATAATTCCATGAAGCAACCCATCCAAGTAGTTCCCCCACTGGGTGCCCCTCAGGGTCTAAAAACGGTCATGTTCCAGTACCACATCTCCTGAAGTTGACTGGACCTGCGATGCTGGTGGCTGGGTGTTTTCAGAAACGGCGGAGAGTTCTCTTGCCACAATTCTCCTGTTGTCGTCAAAAGCAATTACATGTTTCAGATGATGGAAAGCACTGTCATGAAAACTGGCACAGCAGCCAAGGAGACAGATGTATTAAACCACAGGACTCCTAAGAACTCCCACTCACGTTGGGGCTCAACAGAGATGGGCATTGTGATAGACCTTTCTCCAACATCCTCCTGTTCACACTTCATGCACAAGCCTGGTTCTGATGAGCTGCTAAATTCTTCCAGTGGACAAACACAAAATTGCACAAGTCAGTTATCATACAAGTCCATGTCCTCGAATGACTACTTCATAAATGCAATCCCTACCATTTAAAAATACAGTTGGTTTGATTTTAGTGAATCCACATTAAAAAAAAAAAAAAAAAAAAAAAAAAAAAAACCAGCATTTCTGAGTGGTGATGGGAAGAATATGGGTCTGCAGGATATGCTATGAAGAACTCGTTCCACAGGCAGCAATTGTATTGAAACAAAGTGAAAGTGTTTCTTAACTGCAGGACTTCTCAGAGCTTTTAATACAGTAACCAGTGTTGTGGAGTTAAATTAGTCAACTGTATCCAGAAAACTCACTGGATCTGACAACAAAACCCATTTTCCAGAACCACGCTTTTTTTCATTGTTTATAGCTAGGTTTGGAAAACCACTGTCCTCGGGGTTTAGTCAGGTCACTGCTTGTCTCTGTCAATTAAGTTTCCCTGGCACACAGCTAAGCTCACGCATCCACCTACTGTCCATGGTGTTTGCATGGTACAACCGCAGAGCTGAGAGAAGGGAGGCAGGTGCTGCAGGGCTCACACAATCTGTGACGGTTCACTCTCTGGCCCTCTACAGAAGAAACGTGCCAGTCCCTGCCTTTGGGGTACAGTTTGGGAACCCAACTCCATCCCTGGTGTCAATATTTCCAATAGAGGGCGAGGTGTATAGCCCAGTGACAAGACACGTGCTTAGCATGCACAAGTCCCCGGGTTTGATTGCCAATAATAATGAAATATAAATTCTCTAACACGTTTCTTAATATTGAGAAACTTTACATAGTTGGAATGTTTTAAAATAACTACAACAAATAATTCTTTTAAAATATCTAGATGATAAAGTAAAAAGACAGTGCTACTTCATGTGGTCTCTGTCTTCAGGGAACTTATGAGCTAGGTGGAAGGCACATATGTGACAAAGAAAACCCAAGGCACAGGTGATGGCCAACGGGCACTCTAAGCTGCGCGGGCAGGTGGCACAGCAGCACGGTGGAAAGCACACAGGAATGCAGAGGAGGCAAACGCATATGGGGTTTAGGCCAAAAGAGTTGGGTTCAGTCTTGGCTGTGACACTTTGTCCTGTGGTAACAGTGCTTTTAGAGCACTTGCTATGTGCCAAGCACCATCCCAAGTGCTTTACATGGAGAATTTCTTTGAATGTTCATCACAATGAGGTAGGTGCTATTATCATCCCAGGAAACTGAGTGCTTGGTTGATTAGCTCACCAAAATAAAGCATGCATCAAAGAAAGAGGAGAACAAGGACCCAAACAAGCATGTTGGACAGGTGAGCACTGTGTGGTAGTGGCTCCCTGTAAGGGAGGCCACTTAACCTCTGCACTTCCCCAGAGGTGGCAGGGTGTCATGGCACAACCATCTCGCAGAAGCAGAGGAGAAGGCAGTGTTCCTAAGCACTGGCGCTCAGCCCTGTCTGCTGACTGAGGAACCACTCAGAGAATGCCATGGCAGGTATTTCCGGGAGTGGTAAGGCTACTGTGAGCTGGTGTGCTCCTTCGGAAGGCTGCCTTGGAGCTGGGGCTGGCAGCAGGTCAGAAGGGAACAAAGCCCATGGCACTGGGGTAAATAAAAAGTGATATTGCCACATCCTCAACTTGGAAAGAATTAGAAAGAATTTTGAAAATATTTATTACCTACATATTTTGGAGAGTGGGAGGTAGGGGCTGGAGGGGGGAGGGAGACAGGCGAGCCTTCCGGGGCATACTGATCACAATGGGAAAGCTGAGCTCCTCTGCGGCAACCTGGCAGGACGAATGACGCGCGTGGTGACGGACCCTGGTGCCCAGCTCCTCTGTCTCCTGGGGTCAGTCCAGTCACTCGCTCCTGCAGTCCTTCCCTGACCAGAATGGCCTGTACGGGCACCTTCTGGGTGGGGATCCTATCAGTTACATCAAAGCAGCCCACAGCAGTCACAAACGTGCTTCATGAGAATAATACACCAGGGCAGCTATGCCACCTAGTGATGCTCAGATGTACTGTTCTTATCCCAAAGCCTGTGGAGAGGCTTTAGGGAAGCCTGGAGTTGGCTATTTCTGGCCCACACTTTCATGAGCAGAAGAGTCTGAAGTCTCAGTCTTGGCTGCAAAACATTTCTTGTGGCTGCACTGACCATCCCCCACGAGCCTTGGGGAGACGTGAGTGACCTCACATCAAGAGGAAGCAGTCCAACTCTGAAACAAGCATTACCAAAGAGTATACAGCAGGTATACAGCAGGTACCCCTCGCTCTGCCTTCCAGTGGAGATGCCCATATCTTCTTGCGAATGCAATCAACTGTTGTTGTTATTATTGAGCAGCCTGGAAGTTTTATGCACACAGAAGCTGCTCCTTCCTGAAATAAACAGAGATGCTATGACCAACCATGAGAAACAGGGGACATGGGGTGCTTGATGAGGCTCTGTCCACCATCCCAGAGTGGCAAGAGATGGAGGTGCCAATCATGAGTGCCATGTAGGTGTATGCACACAGAGAATGATGAGTGTTTCATTAGGTGGGACCAGTGGGGAAGGGAAGGGCCTTTCATGCCTTATCAATGTTGAGGGGAGACAGATCAAATTAGACTAAAGGGTTTGATTTTTGTTGTCGTCATTCTACACTTCAGAGCCCTTGGTCTGCTGAGCAGCTCACATTCAGGAGTCTGGATGGCAAAGTGGCACACGTAATACTTTCCATCCTTCCGATGACTGCAAACAGCAGCAGTTCCACAAATGCTGCTTTCAACTGTGGTTCTAGAACGGGACCTTGCTCATATCCTGAGCTATGAGATCTGCTTTCCTACAGCAGGCAGGCTTCGGTCCAGGACAGAAATGGAGGGGGAATGACATTGATCAGATTGTAGTTTCTGAAAATGGATTTGCTTCATTAGATCAGAGACAGTCTGTTTCTACACATCACCCATTCTGTGGGAAATATTCCAGATATTCTGAGTGTGTATTTTGAGACTGGGTTCTTGGTTCCCTTACTGATTATTTCTATTCTGGATCATAGTGTATTACCATGAGTTCTCAGTAGTCTTTGTATAGTTCATCAATAAGACAAAAGGGGAAAGGAAAGAGAAAGGCCAACAGGAGGACTTCAGGCACACTCCATGGACAGTTGGTTTGGTTGTGCCCTGTGCAAGTGTCCAGCTTGTACCCGAATTACGCAGCTGTAAACACAGTACAAAATTTTGGAAAGGACACTTGTCATCCTGCCTTCCAGTCATGGGAGGAGCAACACCTTTTTCTAATTCACTAAAAGTGCCTCTGGGGCTACAGTGTATCAGAGTACAAGGGGAAAAGAGTTTCTATATTCAAAAATCTTTATTTTAATACTTAAAGTTTTAGCAAAATACCTCACTCCTGCCTTTGTCCCTGTAATGACCAATCACTTGGCCCTGAATCACTTGGTTTTCACCCAAAGCCAACAGTCTTGATTCCTCATATTCTAAGATGCTCATGGTGAAGTACTGTTACTGCTTGCATACAGCTGTCAGCTGTGAAAACATTTTTTTTTTAACACAAAAATCTGGCTTTCCCCCCGCTTCCCCTGAGGCTGGATGGTGGCCTACCGACTCACACTGACGAACAGGACAGAGGCCCTGGGTTCCCTTTGTTCCCTCCCTGTCCAGATATAATTTGGTCTTACCCAGGTAACCCCTCGGGCAGCAGAAAAGGCTCAGTGAGAGGCCACTGCATTGTGACCACAGCCCGGGGAAGGCCACCATGTAGCTCTGATTGGTCACACATGAGTGGGTGTCAGGATGCCTTTCCTCATTCCTTGGTCACTACTGACTCTAAATCTGGTGTCCAGGGAAGAGCAGAGACCCAGAGAGAGAGAGACAAAGTCCGGCAACGAAGTCAGGGATGCACAGTCTTCGAGAATGCCTTGAGAAAACAAAATTCTTGCTTCTCCCTGTTCAAGGAGCTACAGGGAGACAACACAGCTGATAGTTATTTTTGTAGCTAGAGAACAGCATGAAGAGTGCTTAGACTTCATTTGTTCCTGTAGCACTCCCAGGGCATTGTACACACACACGTTTCATGCACGTGTATACACACACACATACACACACACACACACACACACACAAACACACACACACATACCCCTACCTTAGGAAAGGTTTCCTTCAAAAAATTCAATACTTAAGGAAAAGGGGGAGTCCAGATCATTTATTTTGGTTATTTTCTGTGAAGCTGAATATTTCCTTTTCTCTAAAAGAAATCCTTTCAAAATAAAACTGCATCATATTTTTATCCCAAAGCTGCTGGGTGGTAGGTGCGAGTTAGAAAGCTGTGGTTTTATCTCAAGCAAACCCATTTGGACTGATCATGAAGAGGGGATGAAGTGAAAAGAACGGTGACGAATACATGGAATGGCTTGTGGGTGGACTCACGCAGCAACGTCACACTGAATTTTTGCTCTTACATATACGCAGTTTCTCCTGAAGACAAGGAAACATACTTAAGGCAGGAGTTATTTGTATATTCTGGATATTAATCCTCTGTCAGAGGAGTAGCTGGAAAAGGTTTTTCCTCCCATCCTGTAGGTTCTTTCTTCATGTTCTTCAGTTATTATGTACCAGTAAAGGAAAAAAAAAAATTTACGGAATAAGGCAGGAAGCTAAAGATACGACAAGAACTTTTATTTTCCAAAGAAATGTTCTGTAGCTGCAACAGAACACAGTCAAACTCTGCTTTGGAAGTGCCAGATGATATCTAATGTTTTCCCTCAGGGAAAAGGAAACCTGAGGAGAGCAGGGGTAAGGGAGGCAAAAGGGTCGGGATTAGAACACACAGCCCTGTGTTTCTCATCTGGATGTATAAGAAACACCTTCTGATCAAGGCTCCAAGCAATAATCAGCTTCCAATCAAATCCCTTCAACTAATATGTTTTGCTTTATTTCTTGTCACGTTTCTTATTTTAAACACTAACTACTTTTCAGAAGCTAGAGGGGCATGAACCATACAGGTTAAGTGATATCATCAAACAAGACACTGTTTATGGAAAAGGGCCAACTTCCCTGGGTGGCAGCAGTGAAGTAACAGTTGTCTCTCCCTTTAACTTTCATGCACATAAAATAGTCCTGAACTCATCTGAGTGCACCCACAGGGTGGTGAAGGATGCCACCGAGACCAGCCTGCCCCTCCTCTCCTCTTCCCCAGTTCTTTCTCTTCTTCAAACTGAACGTTCTCTTTCTGTAGCAAAGTGTGATACTGATAGGCTTTACAGGTGGGTTTTTGTTCAGATTCTTCCTCACCCCTCATCAAGCAATTCACAAGGTGAGCATGCCTCCACCAAGTGACCAGATGAGACTGGTATTTATTCTGTGGCTAATGTTTACACAGCACCTTAAGCACAGAAAGCATGGATGCCTTACAGCCTGAACCACTTCACTGAAGACACCTCAGAGGTGCTTCAGCTTTTTAAGGTGGTTAGGTGGCTGAGCCACCAGCAAGGCCATCATTAGGCCCACCATTCAAAATGATCTCAGAAAGAAAGAGCCTGCTTCAAAGATTTCAGCTGTTTTTGTAAAGTAATATTTAGAAAATGTACAAAGGCAGAAAAATAGAGTTACCCTGGCCTGTTATCACACACCAACATTCCCTTCCTATATTTTTAGCACTATCTCAATGAAAGCATACAATAACACTGCTAAGGTCTATAAGGCAACAGAAGGAATCATTAAGATTTGAGAAATGTTTTCAGAAAAAGTGGCTTTAAATAATTAACAACAGGCACTCTTCCTCCATTCTTCACTTGGCAAAGTAAATGTCTTCTGACAGGTAATATTCCTTCCTGTGAGCTTGCAGCTATAGTTTGTTCAAGGTAACTGTGTTGTTCTTTGAAAAGCAGACTTTAAACATTGTCTTGGAAAATCATGCTATTTATAAGTACGAACTAACTCTTATCCAATTCATCATTCATCAGTTCAATGCATAAAAATATATGTGCTTCTATGTTTTGAAAGGTGAATGTGAAGTTAAAAAGAACTAATGAAGTAAATAAGAAACAGGGAAATGAGAGATTACACGTCATTTATGTATGATCTATCAAAATGTATAAATGCATTCTACTGTCATGTATAACTGATTAGGACAAAACTTTTTTTTAATGTAAAAAAGAAGAAACAGAGAAACGACAATATCCAAGTGCACCCCAGTCCTGGAGTGTGTGGGATTAATTTTTCAGCTCCTACACTGGGCACTGTCATGTGGGCTTTCACATTTAGCCCTCCCCTCCATCGTAGGAGGTAGGCATTAACATCCTTACATCACATGAAGAGACCGAGGTTCAGAAAGGCAAAGTAACTTGTCCAAAGGGAAGCACACTCAAGCAGAAAAACAAGAATGCCTATCTGAGGCTCTCCAGAATCCAGGTTCCTCCCATTATTCACAGTGTCTCCCAAACTGAAGAAAATTAAAAAAAAAAAAAAAAAAAAAGGAATAATTGAAGACAGCTGACCCATCCAAGAAGCTGAGACCCAGGCTTGTTCAGAGGCATGGAATTAACCATATTTTGGGTAAATATGTGTTTTCCAGTCACTGGATCAACCATGATGTGATTCAAACTGGCTTTTATGAAAGCCAAAGATACCAGATGGACCATCTTTCAATCTGGTGTTTCTGTCATCTAAACACAGTCCCAGGAATCAAAACAAACAGAAACACAAAAACCACTTTTTAAAAATATGGGCTATCTCTACTCTAGAATAAAAGCAAAGAATGAAAAATAGTTACCAAGACCAGTTCCAGAGTAGACAGGGCCTGTTTTAGTGATAAAAAAGCAGACGCCCATCCAGTTACTTCTACAAATAGCCACCAATCATGACTTCTGCCTGGTAAAGATGAAATGCCCTGATGTGGTTGTCCATTTGGTAGACAGCGTTTGGCCTACTCAAACTTTGCGTCCACTTTTGCTCTTGGTCCCTGGTGATTTTTGAGGCATGCCACGGAAAGGTGATGCCTTTAATGATCTATACTTGACAAGACCTGGAATTAACCTTTTAGTGAATCTTTCCTGTTCCACGTGAAACAACGGAACCGGCGGTGATGTGACATTTTTGGTAGGTGAGCACATCAAAGGCGCCTGCCTTCAACCATCTCCCTGAACACCCAAGGGTATCTCAGGCTGCCAGGTCTCCTTAGACACGACAGGCAGAGGAAGGGGGAGGAGAGAAGCAAGAGCAAGCTCGCTGGATATTCTGCATAAAATGAAGGTATTCCAACCCGCTTCTAATTCGATCTTATGCACTTCATTACGCCTGGCTTTTTAATATTCAGGTATAAAAGAAAAACACAGGATAAAAGACAGAGGATATTATTTCTGACTGTCAAGACTCCAACTGCAGAAACACATGAGCATTTGACTTCTAGCCCCTCTACTCGCACGTGATCTTCCTGCCAGTGTTTCTCAGAATAATCATGTTTAGGATTTTCTGTTGGGAAGGCAAGTGCCTTCAGCATTTCTTTAGATGTCAGGAAGCATTTTTAAACTGAAAGCACAATGAAATTTGGTGTCAGTTGGTAATGCTGTCATATAACAATGAGAACAACAACGAATGCTTTCTCACAAAGTGCCCTCCTTCTGCGCCCCCACACTCAACTTTGGGCACAGTCACCTTTAGAAACTTCTTGTGTTTTTGCCTCTTACCCCTCTCCCTAAATTAGGGAACTGGGAGAAGGAGAAACCACACAAAAATATGGGCCTTTGTTGGCGGTCACTGTCAAAGCCATTGCTTATCCTTGGACACCTCACCCTGATTTACTAAAGAACCATGGTCAAGCTAAGAGACAACTTGGAACTCTCTTCATTCTGGTCCATCCTTCTAGAAAAAACACTTTATGTAATGAATCACTATGGATGGAAAAGCTTGAAGGACAGGTGTCTGGGTCTGAAACTCGTGTGTGTGTGTGTGTGTGTGTGTGTGTGTGTGTGTGTGTGTGTGTGTGTGTGTGAGATGTGGCAATAGATCCAGGGGTTTAGGGGTCTCCTGGGTCATGCTGTATGAGCATGGCTTGTTCTTGACAGGACGAGTATTTTCTGTTGCCCAGCAGCAGCCTTCTCCACGCTGGAGTGGTCAGTGTTCCTCACGAAGAGGAAGACTCCAATGAGACTGCTGTAGGGCATTTGGATGTGCTGTAGGGAGAAGAGCAGGGGCAAAGGAGAAAATAAGAACACTCAAGGCCTGTTGTGAGACTGCAAGGAAAGTACATTGCTAGAAGGTCACATTCAAAGAGAAAAGATGCAGTTCAGAAAGAGAGTGCAATGGCAGCCTGGAGAAGATTAGAGGTTTGAGATTCATTCCCAACATTGTGGGATCTTCTGAGTGACTGAGCATCCCTTCGCCATTGGCTGGTGAGTGAATGTGGTGAGAGGCAAGCTCAGGAGACATGCATCAGGGAACTCTCATCTGGCTACAGTGCTTGGAATGAGTTGAAGGAAGTCAGTTCAGAGGCAACAAAGAAATCAGCTTAGGAAGCAAGGAAAATAATATAGGGAAGAGGTAGAAAGACCAAGGTAGATGGTGGCAGAAGGAAGGAAGGGAAAGTAGCTCGAAAAATGTCAGGAAAGTTACAGAGCAACTGGATATCATACGGTGGGCCAGGGAATAATGGACACAATTGCCCAGTAATCAGGTCTTTTATGCTGAGTGGACCAGAAGAATAAGGACAGCATTCAGAGTGAAGAAATTCATGTGCGCAGGGGTGCTTTGACCCTTTTTATAGGACCAATTACTTTGGTTTTAACCAGATAAAACATATTATATTACAATTTATTGACACTGCCCAATTGACTGTAAAATACACGAGGACAAAGTCTGCATCTTATTTACTGCAGACCACCACCACAGCCCCCCTGATGATCTACATCACTGCCTCATCTTCTTTCCTGATGTCTCTCAATGATAGCCTTTTCTTTCCAATGGGTACGTGAGTAATACAGCTCTGAGGACAGAATAGTCTCCAAGAGAGAGTGGAGAGACAATTGGAAAGCCAGTGACAACCATCCTGGCAGCCACAGGAGAAAGAGGAGTATAATTCCCAGTTGCTTTAACAGCCAGAATTTTACCTATTGAATGGAACACATTAAAAAAAAAAAAAAAAAAAAAAGTAGACCTTCTGAACCTTCTGCAGACAACCTTAGAAGATGTTCACTGCATAGCATGCAGTGAGGTTTACTCAGATGAAGGTAATGATATTTAATTGTCACTCTTGGAAAGACAGTCCTCTCTATGCTCCCTGTCTACCAAAGAATTATTGGGATGGGCATATTTGTTATAAGACCATTGTCTAAGCAATTGCAAACATTTCTGGAGGAACAGGGATTTGTAGAAATCTTCCTTATTCCGTATACAATCTGCTTTGAGATATGCTATTGTGACTTAGATCAACAGAAGCTTTTCTCCCACTGGGAAATTAGAGCCCAGGATTTCCTGCTACTTATGGGATACAATAAGTGATTCTTCTTCTCAATTTTCTTTACCTGTTCTGTCCCTAAATAGGAATCAGCCTGAATGCTGGGACAAGGACAGATGGTATCAAGTAGAAAAATTAAAGTGGATTCAAAGCTCTAGTTTTGGCAGCCAACAACTCTAATCAAGAAAAAGGGATTTGGTTATTTTTGATAATAAAATAACTCAGAAAATGTAAAAAATGGATCAAAACACCACAGCTTCACATTTGAAGGGGGTCAGGGGAAGCCCTTATGACAAGGGTCACCCAATTATTAGTTGTGTAGAGGTGGAAGGGTGTCTATTATAAGATTTATTCTCATCACCTAGGGAGGGTGTGGTTCAGTAAGCACTTTGTGAGTAGATTGTAAACTAACTACTTGCAGGGAGTGACAGATTTCACATCTTGCAGGATCCCCACCACACCTGGCATTACTCCATGCAAAAGTGAACACCTGATAAACATGTCCATGGTACCTTGGCATCCAGACTCCTATTTCACATGTCCCTTTGGCTCACCTTCCTTCCCCTCCTCATTCTGCTCCATCTAAAGTCAATGCACTACAGGAGCTGGCTTCTTCCTGGCCTGGTCCCCAGTGGTTGTCATGACAACACCCCTTTGGAGCAGGCACTTGACGTAGGCCTTCCCCAGTACAACTCAGGGCAGGAGGGAGTGCAGGTGATCCTGCAGTCCCCAGCAGGGGATGAAGGGAGGAGATCCCAGCCAACCTGAGAATAGCTCTTGAGCCCTGGACCACCATTGGCTGCTCAGGGGAACTGGAGACTACACACTGCAGTTTGTACTTTCTCACGCCAAGGAGCATGTGGGGAAAGCAGCTTGGGACGCTTCAGTAGTCAGACCACCTTGTTCTTTTTTATTGAGAGGAGCAAAATGGCTGGAATCCTGCACCAAAGACAAGGTAAAAATGTCACCCCTGAGTCTGGAGGCAGGCATCCCCAAAGTCTTCAGGATGGAGAAGCCGCTTGATGTTCCTGCCCCTTGAAATCTGGCATCACAGAGCAGGTGGGCAGTGCTGACGTGCAGGCAGAAGGCAGGTGCAGGTGGCAGGCCTGTCTGAGTGCTGGCGTGAGGCATGGATGGCAGAGGAAAGGGTTAGTGCGAGAGCAGGCAAGCTTCAGGTCTCAGCCCTCTTTGCACAGTATGCTTCCCAGACTTCAAGTACTCTTAGGTACCAGCCCCAAAGCCCTTGCTGGTTCATCTCAAGGCATATTTACCTCTAAGTTTATTAAAAGTAATTTAGATCTACAAGTCTCCCTCGAATTGCAAGAGCTAAAAAGGAATTTCAGACAACTGTACTAGCTGTTAGGCATACAAGTTCTGCAAAGGGAAGGGGACAGTGCATTACTGTTAACAACCTGGCATACAGTAGGTGCTCAATAAATGCCAGTGAGCAAAAGAAATGCTACAGGTAGAGCGAGCAGCTCCACCACAGGGGCACTGTCACCTCCTTGCCCAGTCATCTTGTCCTGAAAGCCAGAAAGTGCTTCCATGGGGTCAAGGGTCAGTGCCCACACATGGGGCATGGCTGCCCCTCGGTCAAGGTGTAGAAGTGGGGAGGCAAGAAACAGGTCCCAGAGGAGGGGAGTGCTGAATGACAAGAAGCAAGCCCAGCAGAGAAGAGCAGGGAGGGTGTATCAGGCAGAGAGAACCGCTTGGAAAAAGGCTTAGCCTGTCTGTGACCACCACTTCTCAGGCAAGCGGCCGCGAGAAGTCCCCGGAGAGTGCTTGCATGCCATGTGTATAGTAATTTATGTATTCAGTGTGGACATGGCACTCACAGTCACAGTAACTGACAGAGGTTACACCCTCTCCTCTCCTAACTGCTTAGGGGCACAACAGGCGCTCCGCATCCAAGCAGACAAGTGATCTGCATCTTGGAGTGGGAGTGGTTACATGCTCACTATTGAGGTTCAGGGATACACCCCCACAGAGGCTCTCGGGTGAACTGCATAGTCAACTGAGGCATTCCACTTTATGTGAGCTCTTTCCTACTTGTTTTTCCTAGTTTGTTATGTTAATCTGAAATGGCAGAACTTATGCAGCTTGAATATATTACCCAAGACTGAAATTCACAGCATGCACCCAGAAAGGATGGTACTATAAAGTGTAGAGAGTGAGGACTCACGGACAAGATGTGCTCCCCAGTGTGCCCACCGCCCTGCAGCAGCAGGCTGGCTCCGGGAGGCCCGGAGTCCACACACACCTCTGCATGGCACCAACAGTGTGGCCTCTGCCCTTGGAGAATAAACAGCATTGATCTCTTCCCATTATGGAGCTGCTGATGCCCCCAACTAAAACTTTATGCTCCACAGAAAACAAGAATTCTCTTCAATGAGGTTTATCTTATTCTATAAAAAGGCAGTTTATTAAAACAAACAAACAAACAAACAAACAGTTGGAGGGGGAAAAAGCAGACAGAAGACAGCCACTGCCCAGTAAGAACATACTGGAATGTAAAAGTGTAACTTTATGAAGCAAAATTTCCCCAGAACCTGGTGTAAAGTTAATGTTTAATACACTTTATCTGTATTTTCTAAATATAGAGCAGTTCAAGGTTGCCTGACCCTATAACTATACAAACGGGGTCTTTGTACCTTAGCATGAAAAACTAGTGGTGCAATAGTGTGCAAAATGTAGAAGAGTAAAATCCTTGGCAATTTCTTAAAGTTTCTAAAACCTCAGTCTTTTCCACTGTAAAATGGGGATTTTTAATGGGAACTGCTAAGAATTAAATGGCTAATGTATATAAAGTGTTTACTGCCTGGCACATAGTATGTGCTCAAGAAACTAAAAGAATAAGGACACTGAAGACAGATTTTCGACCAAAAAAAAAAAAAAAAAAAAATCCAAGACGAGCTTTCCCATGAAAAATGAGCCAGCATTGCAGGATATTGTAGAGAATATTTGGCCTAGGTATTAAAAACAGAAAAGTGCTTAGAAAGCCAGTTCTAACCCTGTTCCTGAACTACCTGATTGTGTGCATGGGGCATGTCACTTTGCCTGCTGGACCTCTCTCTCATTTCAGGATAAATTGTGAACACTATGTGTACTGGGTAATGTCATAAGCCCCTTCCAGCCATGACATTCTGGAGCCAACCTCTAGGACAGCTGTGAAGGCAAAAGTCAACACAGAAAATTTTATACACCATAAGTAGAGGTCAGGGCAATGGGGCCCACTGGCCACATTATGTAATTAGCCCTTGGCATTTGGGCAGGGCGTGCCTGTGTGTGTTTATGTAATCCCATTTTGAAGGGAAAGACACCAACTCACATCACACCATTAAAAACAGCTATGATTTGCTTGAATCAAAGCTCCAACCAAAAAAGTTTGCCCAAGGGGCTGGAGATACAGCTCAGTTGGTAGAGTTCTTGCCTTGCAAGCATGAGGCCCTGGGTTCAATCCCTAGCACTAAAAAAAAAAAACAAAAAAAAACAACAAAAGTTTGTCCAGGTAACTTTAGTTTATACCTTCTGAGTGCCAAATATTTGAATAACTCTTTATTTTTGCAATACTTTGCAATACAAAGGCACACTTCCATGACCCATTTTTATTGACTTTGATATTAGTGTCCTATTATACCTGGTATGTAATTCAAGTAAGCTGGGAGTATACTTAAGAAGCTTATTAAAAATGCAGACATTCCCCTCTCCATATGATTCTGCAGGTCTGTTGTGGAGCCCAGGGATGTGCTGTTTTTTGTTTGTTTGGTACTAGGGATTGAACCCAGAGGTACTTACCACTGAGTCACATCCCCAGCCCTTTTCATTCTTTATTTAGAGACAGGATCTCACTAAGTTGCTGAGGCTGGCTTTGAACTTACGATCCTCCTGCATGTGCCTCCTAAATTGCTGAGATTATAGGCATGCACCACAGTGCTCAGCTGGGATTTGTGTTAATAACATCCAAGTTAATGGTCCACACTATGGGAGAACAATAACAACAACAAAAAACTCTCATGCAGTGCTTTAGTAGAAACCACGCAGGCGGCTGAGACACCACCATGACCTGAATTGAGGATTCTTTACTTCCTTGGTCATGAAGTAGGAAGAAAAGGTACTACCCAATTTTTTCTTTTCCCTTCCCTGAGTAGAAATAGAATTCTAGAATTTTACCATGTAAGCTGACTGACTGGAAAGCAATGCATTGCCCAAGTTCCCCTCAGCCTTATCTCCCCAAACCCAACTGCTTCACTGCTTGCCCCTCAATTTTTTCTCTCTCCATCCAGAGTCTAGCAAGAATCACTGTGTTGCCAGTACATCAAACATGGGGAATCTGAGACCAACAGAGGGAAAACAAAACAAAGCAAAACCCCTACATTAAAGACTCTGGGAAATTTCACAAGCTAACAGTAAAGCTATCATTCAGAAATCAACTCAAGTGTCACTTCTTCCAGGAATCCTTCTTTGAGGACAAACGCTCTCCATAGAATCTGCTTTCGATTTCCCTCCTAAGCAATAACACGGTCATGAAAATCTTCAACAAAAATAGCAAGCACTGCAATGCACTGTAACCGTCTCATTTAGACTGTGCTCCTAGCAGTTAGGTGCCATTTCTCTATCAACTCCAAATCCTCAGACCCCCTCTCCCAACCTGGTTAATTCTTATTGATCTGATCTGAACTGCCATTTCCCCAAGAGAGGTTTCCCCTACTCAAACCTCCTTCCTGTAGATTTTCATGGCACCTTCTTCTCTTTTGCTACACTTAATGATGTTGCCATTTTCCAAGTATTTCAGTGACTGTGTGATCAATGTCTCTGACCCCTACTAGCTTCGTGAGAGCAGCCAAGGGGATTAATACAAGGAAACTACTCGATGTCTCTTGAATGAGTGAATGGTCTCAGAAGACAATGGTGTCCCTCTGGGAGAGGCTGGAGAGAGAATTTATGGCAGAGCAGGATATCTGGAGAGTTCCACCTCTAAGGAGATGCTTAATCTCAAGGAATTTAGCATAAAGCTCCTGGTGTTACAAATATGACTGTGAAATTAGGAGGGAAAGGACTTCTCAGAGCACAACCATGATCTATTAAGACTGTTTCCATTGCCGTTTCTTTCATGAAAGACTCTGGTCTTAGTTCTTGAGCCTAGCTCCATTTCCTCTTATCCAGTGACTCCTCTATTCTACCCAGGAAGCAGGAAGGTTCTTGCTGTACCATGGTAGATATTCCCTTCAGGCTTGACTGCAGCTTGGCTGAAGTATCCCAGTGGAAAGGCAGTGACCAAATCCCTGCTCAAATCTCCTCTAACAAAGAAGCATTTGGGCCTTTGACTTACGTTTACTTGTTTGACCTTATTTACTAAGGTCTAGTGTATCTTTGGTTGAAAAGACCCATTGTGAAGAAATTCATCTGTATTCCTCACATTCCAAGTCCAGCACAAGCTTCCCATTTCTACCTACTGCCCATCTACTTTAAACAAACAGATGTTTATCTCTCCATGGTGGCAGACAGGCACTGTGGAACCAGAAACCGACAGGACAGGGCAACATGTTCCTTTGACCTAGTAACACTTTAGAAAAAGGCTGAGAATGGTAAGCACTTACCATAAAATTCAAATTTTACTGGAAGAAACTTTTTTTTTTTTTACTGACATCTTTGCATTAGAGTAAACTTATAAACTTCCTTTAATTCTTAACCTATACAAATTGATTTAAAAGTGCCCTTGTCAAGCTTTATTATAATAAGAAACTACTGACAATGTCATATGGATAATAGTAGGCATATGTTAAGCACTTTTCTAGATTTTAAGGATTATGATAAGTGCTCCACATTCACATCTCACTTACTGGTTTTAAAATTGTCGTAAGGTTGTTATTTTCCCCAAGTTCAGATAAGAAAATCAGGAATTAGAATGATAAGCAAAACACCTATGGTCAGAAAAACAAATGGTGGAGTAAGGATCTGAACATCAGTGTTCTTATTCAGTGCACTCAAATCATTCACAAGGATGCTGCTGTTGTACTTGGGGGGTAAGTTGAACTTCATACCATCCCATTCTCTGTGTTCTTATACCTTCATTCCACCTATTCTCAACTTCCCAAATAAAGGGTACTAAATATGTTGGTTTGCCTTCATGGTCATATCTCAAATCCCTTGGCTATTCGACCCCTCCAGCCCCCTCCTTCTTCAGGTTGCTGGCAAGGCATATAGGTCCAGCTGTGGAATAGCTGATGAACGGCCAGAGACATGCTTTTGGTTTAGAGGCTAATACTCTCCATTACACTCAGCATTGTCTTCCTTCCAGACCAAAACCACATTTTAGTCAATGTCTTTAGAGAAATGTCTGCAATGCTTTATAAACCTGTTTACTAGGTTATCACCAATAATTCTGGTTGCTCATCACCAACTGCAATTGGAGTTATTTTTGACATAGGCTTTGTTCATACACATGCTCTTCTGTCCTTTATTATTTTTTAAAATTTTAGCAACCTTGGCCCATGACAGTTTAGTATTTCACTCCTTAAAAAAATTAAGAGGTTTCACTACATTTCTAATTATGCAGAAGTGTTAAACTCAATCAGTCCTAACCAAGCCTAAAGGTCTGTACTATTTACAGTTCTCTTTTAGAGAAATAACTTTGTATATCTAACAATGGTCTCCTGCCTCTAAGATAGTCTCCACCCATGAGCGTGCTTCCTCTATACTAGGTTCATTAACAATTTTAGTGGGAGGAGATATCTGGGAAAATCCACTCTGTCCATTGCATTTATTTCTTAAATTCTTGTGCTAATTCTTCAAGTTTTTCATGTTGTTTGACAATCTTAGATCAGACTTCAGAATATTTAATTGCTCTGTGCATCTAAGTCTATATAAGCTAGGCACAGTTGGTGGCTGTGCAGTTGTCCTATAATTTTTTTTATTTATTTTTTTTATTGTAAACAAATGGGATACATGTTCTCTGTACATGGCGTAAAGGCGTACCATTTGTGTAATCATAAATTTACATAGGGTAATGTTGTTTGATTCATTCTGTTATTTTTTCCCTTCCCCCCACCCCCCCTTTTCCCTCTATATAGTCCTTCCTTCCTCCATTCTTGCCCCCCTCCTTAACCCTATCTCTAACCCTAACACTAACCCCTCCCTCCCCCCATCATGTGTCATCATCCACTTATTAGCGATATCATTCCTCCTTTGGTTTTTTGAGATTGGCTTATCTCACTTAGCATGATATTCTCCAATTTCATCCATTTGCTTGCAAATGCCATAATTTTATCATTCTTTATGGTTGAGTAATATTCCAATATATATATATATATATATATATATATATATATATATATATATATATCACAGTTTCTTTATCCATTCATCAATTGAAGGACATCTATGTTGGTTCCACAATCTGGCTATTGTGAATTGAGCAGCTATGAACATTGATGTGGCTGTATCTCTGTAGTATGCTGATTTTAAGTCCTTTGGATAGGCCAAGGAGTGGGATAGCTGGGTCAAATGGTGGTTCCATTCCAAGTTTTCTAAGGAATCTCTACACTGCTTTCCAGAGTGGGTGCACTAATTTGCAGCCCCACCAGCAATGTATGAGTGTACCTTTCTCCCCACATCCTCACCAACACTTGTTGTTGCTTATATTCTTGATAATCGCCATTCTCATTGGGGTGAGATGGAATCTTAGGGTAGTTTTGATTTGCATTTCTCTTATTACTAGAGATGTTGAACATTTTTCCATATGTTTATTGATTGCTTGTAGATCTTCTTCTGTGAAGTGTCTATTCATTTCACATTTGTCGATTGGATTATTTGTATTCTTGGTGTAGAGTTTTTTGAGTTCTTTATAGATTCTGGAGATTAGTGCTCTATCTGAAGTATGATTGGCAAAGATATTCTCCCACTCTGTAGGCTCTTTCTTCGCATTGCTGATAGTTTCCTTTGCTGAGAGAAAGCTTTTTAGTTTGAATCTATCCCAGTCATTGATTCTTGCTTTTATTTCTTGTGCTATGGGAGTCCTGTTGAGGAAGTCTGGTCCTAAGCCGACATGTTGAAGATCTGGACCTACTTTTTCTTCTATAATCTGCAGGGTCTCTGGTCTGATTCCGAGGTCCTTAATCCATTTTGAGTTTAGTTTCGTGCATGGTGAGAGATATGGGTTTAGTTTCATTCTGTTGCATATGGATTTCCAATTCTCCCAGCACCATTTGTTGAAGAGGCTATCTTTTCTCCATTGCATATTTTTGGTCCCTTTGTCTAGGATGAGAAAATTGTATTTATTTGAGTTTGTGTCCGTGTCCTCTATTCTGTACCATTGATCTACCTTTCTATTTTGGTACCAATACCATGCTGTTTTTGTTACTATTGCTTTGTAGTAGAGTTGAAGATCTGGTATTGCAATACCCCCTGTTTCACTCTTCCTGCTAAGGATTGCTTTAGCTATTCTGGGTTTCTTATTCTTCCAGATGAATTTTATAATTGCTTGCTCTATTTCTGTAAGGTAAGTCATTGGGATTTTAATTGGAATTGCATTGAATCTGTATAGCACTTTAGGTAGTATGGCCATTTTGACAATATTAATTCTTCCTATCCAAGAACATGGGAGATCTTTCCATCTTCTAAGGTGTTCTTTAATTTCTTTCTTTAGTGTTCTGTAGTTCTCATTGTAGAGGTCTTTCACCTCTTTTGTGAGACTGATTCCCAAGTATTTTATTTCTTTTATTTTTTTATTGTGAATGGGGTAGTCACCCATTTAGTAAACGAAGACACTCAGGGCAGGATGGGAGTACCTTCCCACATGGAGCCTCAGATACGGGAATGACCACATCCACCGGTGTATATGCAGCTCTGTTCTTGCTTAGCTCATTTAGCTCAAGATCTGTGACACACCACTTAATAAATTAGCGAGAATTGTACTGGGCACACAAGCAGTTAAAGCCATTCCTCCACTGGGTAAGATACAGAAACAAGTACTCTTGAAAAACAAAGAGAAATTAGTCTGATAATGAAAAACCACTGAAAGCAATTTATGAACCATTCCCCTGACAGTATATAAACTCTTAATATGCTGTACATAATTCAGGATCAGTCTCTTTTTTATTTCTTCCTTCTAATCATACACTTTTGTAGCAGCATTACTGACACCTGAATCTCTTTTTCTCACGGTTTCAGAGGAATGCACAATAGCAAAAGCAGCTATGTGCTGAATAAAGTTAATAGCTTGTACTGTTTATTCAGTGGTATGCTGCTAGTAATTTAAAAAAGTAAAAAGATTCATCAGCCAGTTGTGAAACCAAATATTCGCAGAATCCAAGCACTTATATAAATCTAATTTTGTAGCTGCATGCCCTAAAACTAGATGATCACCACAAATAAAAAGAACTCGAATGGTAAAACTATCATTTTTTTAAAAACTATAGTAGCCGAGAAAAAAAGTTTCGCAAAATAAACTTGGGTGGAGGATATAACGAGCAGGGAGTCATGGCATCACAAAGGAGAGAGAAGCAGAAAAGAAATTTCAGAAAGGATAGCAAATTAGTTTAGCTAAGTCACAATGAGAGAGGGCAGACAAAAATAAAGGCAAAGGATGTAGCGTCCAGGGAAGAGGAAGGGGCGAGTGGAAACAGCTGGAATTGCTCAGCTGTGTCAACATTCGGCTGTTTCACAGATTGACTAGCAAAGTGTCATCTGAAACCAATTACATTCCCAAAACCCCACGGACCCAGTTCATAACATTGATTAATCCACATTGTGAAAAAGTCCCCAAGCAAAACTAGAACAGCTGTCAGCCCTTGGAGCTCAAAAAACAGCAATTGCTTAAGGGGGAAAAAAAAAAAAAAAAAGAAGAAGAAGAAGAAAACCCCCTCTTGAAATTTTAGGGATTTTTTAGAAGGTATGCCTACTGAAACAGAAGATTGATTGAAAATGACTCCACCCCATGTCTGTTTGAGCCTAACGCACTATAATTAGAAAAGAAGGGTCACGATCAAATGAACTCACAGTCCATTCCCAAAGTCAGAACACAATAACTGCCTCCAAGACTGTAATACCTTGTGTCTTTTCGCTCCCTTCTGGGAATTATACTGAGATTTTATTTTCTTTCAAGTATGTTTATTTTTTTCATGTGTTTTCAACGTATTAATCTAGTCCTTTTGGGCCAATAAAAGGTACTTATATATTTTACATATATATATATTTTTTTTAAAATCATACTTTTTTTTCTATTTTACAGCTGTGGAAGTACTCACAATGCCCTTCGTTTGCAAATATCTCACTTGTGACTGAGTCAAACATGCAAATGGTGACCACACTTCATTGATGTGTGAGACCGTTGGTATGTTGGTTTAGGAGGTGCCCACAAGGTGTTCATGCACACTTGTGTGACCCCACGAGTTCCCATATACCCACGTGGTTCAGCAAAACCTCTGATCCAAAGACAACAGAACTCATGTCAAAGTCTTGACCTTGCCTCTAAAGCTGTGGCAATTAAAAACTCAACCACCAGATACTGTAGAGGAGACTCCAACAGCATACAAGTGGCCATGGGAGGCTCCCCAAGAAGTCTCCATTTCTGTAGTCCCTGGACTGAAATCACCATCTGAGGCTACACAAGTTGTAGGAGTCCCTAGTTTTCCCCACAGAAATAAAATGCATTTGTTTGCTCATTCATTCAGCAAACATTTTATTGAAGGTTGCACCCAAGAAAAGCACTGGAATGTATAGTTTACAAAAAATTTTCACATGTTGAATACTACAGACAAGTCAACCAAAACACAGAATAGTTTAGGGACCTGCACAGGGTCAGATAAATAGTAGTTCTTGCGGTTTGTACTCACAACCAAAACTATCTCATACCTAATTCTGTGCTCTTTTAAAAAAAATGTACTGGTACATTATACTTGCCATAGGCTTTCATAAGCTAGCTAGAGAGCCCAAAAGCATGCAAAATATAGTTCCTACTGGGAAATGCATTGTTACAAAAAAACTGGGTAAAATTGGACTTCAAGAACATAAGCGGTTTATAAATTCAGATTCCATTCTACTTTTGCTCCCTCCTCTGTAAATATCCCATAAGTAATCTAATGGTCTCCTCAGTGGAAAGCCACTCTGGAACTGCAAATTTTACAAACTGAAATATGTCCTTCATGCACTGATATTTTTTTCTTCCACATACTTTTTCATATGTCTCATGACACAAACCTCCATTACCAGTATGAGATTACTTCTCTCCAACTCAAACCATTCACAGAAATCCTAACCTTGATTTTATTGGCACATCCTTGGATTTGAAAAAAAAAAAAAGAAACAAACAAACAAAAAACAACCCACAAATCCCTGTACTATGCAAAGGAATATAGGTTTATTCTTTAGATTTCAGAATTGGAAGATCAAAGTTAATCATGGGAAGAAATTATTTCAGAAATAAAGACAAAGTTCTTCAAATAGTAGTAACATCCCTACCAAGTTCTGAAAGATGTGTGTTTTTGTGTATACGTGATGGAGGAGGGGGGTTTGAAAATGGATAATACCTGAGCTTGTCATTTCTTTGCATATTACAAATTAGATAAAGCTTTGTGGCTTATTGCAAAGATTTGCTGTTGGGTAAAAATGAGACAAGAATAGGTTTAGACTGCATATTTTAAGCCAACAACTGTGAAAGGAGATATTATTAATGAAATCCATCATCACTCCCAATGCACACATACTACCACTTTTATTATATGCCAGTCACTGTCTATGATATGTACATACATGATTGAACAGCACTCCAAGACTTCTCATTCAGCAGGACCATTTTCTCTTCCTAAACCTGTAGAGACCTGTTATACAGTGACAAAAATCTAGTAAGACCCTCAGCAACTAAGGTGAACAGAGTGGGTAGGGTAGTCTGTTGCAGGAGGACTGAGGTCTGATGGAAAGTCTCCTCTCCAACTTCCCATGGTTCTCAAACTTCCTTAGTTCATGGTGCCTTTGTGTTTAAGTAACTTTTTCCACAGTCCCCATAGATGAAGAGAGATACTCACCAGTTACATATATCAGTAGTTAGACTGAAAGAACTTAACAGTAATATCTGCTAAATCTGACAAATGTTGCTGTGTTGCCTTGGAAATTTTAAACAAATGCTTCCGTATGCATTTGTTGCAGCTCAGAGTTTGGGAATTATGGCCTTAATCTTTCAAAGGAGATGAAACCAGAACACTGAGAAACATTTTCAGGGTCTATCATCTTCATGATACTTTCCCCTGGAACAGTTCAGTAAAATAATGAGAATTTTTACTCATTCCTATAGGAAGAGAGGCAATTTTGATAAATTATAAGTAATTGGCAGATATGGTATATTTCCTTACCAGGATTTTAACATTCAGATCAGTTTTAGAGCATAATAATGAAGCTTATAGTGAGAATCTCTTTGAACCCATTTGCAGAATGTGTGCCTGTAGTTTAGTTAAGAAGCAATGGTTTCCTTCTGAAATAACGGATATAGAATGATTATTCATATCCTATATCTGTGTTGTAGTACTTAGTGAACCTTTGGCTACTTCAGGGCTAGATCTTGAATAGAGGAGGTGCAAACTATGTGTTTGAATTAATAACTCCTTTATGGATGACATGTGGATAGTTTTTACCTTCAAGCAACTTCTCTAATGGATACTGCTCCTATCATTCTTTAGTCTCATTTTTTAGGTTTGCAAAGTAGCACAAATATATCCAGCACTGCAGTTAAGGCTGCAAATAAAGTCACAGGCTTAGTGTCCCAGGACCTTTTAGGTGAAATGAGATCATAGTGTGTTGGCATGTCTTGAGGGGAAAGGAGTGCTGTGAACTTTTTCACTAATGATAACAAAGTACCCCCTTGTGGGTTTGCCTGACAGTTCCATTCTATAATTGGCATTGTTCTTGAGTAGAACACTACTGGAACTTCATGCCACTCACATTTTATGGTTTAACTCAATTGAATGGTAAGGCAAAGGTTTGGTGGTAAGAAACCAGGAAATGTATCTTAGGTGCATTGAAGTGAACTTCTTGATAGTCTAGAAAACAAATGTGTCTGATACCTGGGAATGACTTTTAACATTTAGTACTGTTGGCATTTGTGGTGAGAAAATTGTGTTAACTCCAGAAAACCTGAATTTTTTTTCCTTTTAAAGTGGGTCTACCCTAGTGTAGTCTGTCCCTCATCTGAGGATGACTAAGGCATAATCACAATGATGTAGGAATTAGCTTGAGAAGGAAACTCGTGTGTTCCTACTTGACTTTTACCTTACTTTTACTCAGATACTGAGGATTGAGATGAGAATTTCATTTTGGGGTTTTTCTCAACTTTGCCCAAGTCCATTTCCCTTTATTTCCTAAGCCCAAGTCCATGAACCTCCCTGGGGTTGAGGCAAGTCACACTTTGCAACATAAGCAGAGACACTATTCCTAGGCAATTTATCTCATCTGAGACTTTGAAACGCCAATGACAGTGCTGTGAAGAAGATGGGCCTAGGCCACCTCCAATGCCATCTCCAACTGAGAGGGTCCATGGTTTTGAGATGTGTGCTGATAATGATCCCACATTGAGTGTCCTGATTTTAAATAAAACAGGAGCAATAAGGAGTCTTGTTGCTTACACAGTACACCTGCTCTCTGTCTCCCCTGCCTCACGATCCAATGAAAGCCTTCAGTATATGAATCTCAAGACCCTGCTCAGAGGAGCCACCTGGAGCACGGAAGAAGGAAGAGGCCTTGGCCAGCCTGCAGCCAGTACTTCAGAGCAGACCTGCACAGCCTGTTCTTGTTCCACTTCCTCTGTGCAATGAATCAAAGAAGGATGCATTTGATGACACTGAGTAGTGAATAGGAAACAATCTTTCCAATATCTTCTTTTACTATAAAATTACCTTGAGTCTGCCCAGACCTAAATTCCTAGAACCTGTTTTTCTGGGAACTCGAGTAGCATGGAAACACTGACTCTGAACACTTAACATTATTTCAACACCTTCCTTGTAGACCATATCCTGTTCTGAGTTTTTAAATGGGCTCTACTCACTCTTCAAAACAATATTACAACCGATGATATGAACACAATAGCATGTTCCTATGGTCCTTCCCAGGGGCCTATGGTGTGTGTGAGCATGTGGGTACATATATCTTGACTGCCTTTAGTTCACAAATAATATAGTTCATGGATAGTTAGTTCACAAGAGAATAGGGCTACACTTAAGAAAAATAAGAATTATTTATCATTTATAAAAGACAATGTAATGTACAATAACTTTTGCTAATCAAAATGTACAAAGATTCCAACTTAGAAGAATTTCATTTAGGTTCTTTTTAAGGTTCTTTTTTTTTTTTTTTTTTTTTTTTTGGTTGAATGTAGACCTTGTAGGATAGTCATTTGAAAGTCACAGTTCCTGAGAGAGATGATGTCAACACATAGTTACAACCTTTATACCCCAACTCTCTTGGAGTAGCCTGGAATATGGAAATTTGTTTTGCCTCCTTTGGTATTATCCCATGTTCTAAAGTCACAACATAAAACATAAACTTGCTGTTGTACTCCTTATAGGCTTACCAATGCCAAAGTCTATTGAGAGGACAGAGAGAAGGGGGCACGATACAGGTAATGATATCTTTTCATGAAAAGAAAGAAATGGAAATGCCTTGGCTTTCTTTCAGTAACATATAATTTGTAATGTTCTTCCCCTCATTTACAATCCTGTCCATGTATAAACAGTAATTTGCTCTTCTAAACACATACTGTAGTTAGAGTTCTGTTGGGAGCAATTGGTGTTCTTTATCTGTGACATCATGAGCATTTAAAAAACAATAATTATAAATATCCTCCAGGGTGAAAAAATAGAAGAAAGAATTAGAGAATCTGTCTAGAGACTTGATTGTTGTTTCTGATTACACTTTTGGTGTCCTGCCTCCACCCCCATCTCAACAAATTAAGTTTGTCTGTTTAAATTATAATATGCAAAGAGCCTTGACAAACTTAGGGCTCACCCAGAGCACTCAAGGCTGCAAGGTATGTTTACACACTACATAAAGAGACCAGTGGATAAAAGGCACCTTCTCCAGTTGTCTGGTATGCAACCTGCACAGTCTTATTCAGCCACCCCGCTCAGTACCCAAAGCCCCATGTGATGGATGGAACATAATAGTGTGTGTGGATATCTCCAGTCAATGGTCATATTCATGACTGGATGTTAGCATTGGGTTTCCAGAAAATAGAAATGTGGGTCAAGGGAGCAATGAGAAAACGGGGTCAGACTAGCAAGGACCAGAGAGGTCACTCAGGTCTTGCTTAGATAAGCTGGGGTGGAGGACAGGTAATCACAGTTTAGGTAGAAGGGCAGCGGTGGGGAACCAGACATATACACACACACACACAGAGGTTTTAGCTCATATGGTTTGTGGACAGGGGGTGAACCAGCCCCATGACACATTCAGGTCCACCTGGTGCTGGGATTAGGGCTTCTGAGGTACTGTCAGTTTGGGCCAACATACGTTATATCCCTGGCACTTTAAACCCACCTGTTCCACAGACCCCTAGATGACTCATAAAAGTAAGTTGAAACAACCACCCCCTTTGAGTATCTCTCCATGAGCCCCCACCTCACCTCCTTTCCAGGCAGGCTGTTTCCTGTTTGGTGATTCATGCGTATTTCCTCTCGTCCTCAGCCTTCCCGCACTACCTTCTGTTCTGCCCACTCCCTTTGGACTGGCCTCAGCACCATCAGCCCACCAAGCCGAACTGGCCAACTATCCACACCTACCATGAGCCTGATCCCTACCAGGTAGTTAGGGAGGAGCCATGGCGGTCACTGAGGGTCCTCTGGTCTTGCTACTGGTCTTGGCACTCAGGGACTGGAGAAAGAGTCCTGCAGTAATACAGATTCTCACACATACAACTCATTAGCATTTTCAGTGTGCCTTCTCAGTGACCAAGGATGGAAGGAACTTCTCCCATCTTCTTCCAATGTGTGTACTATAGGGAAGGGGGCTTTCTATCCACTTTCTCATTTGAAGGGATTGATTCAGACTTGCACATCCACCTCTATGACTTGATGGCTCCTTGCCAGGGAAAGGCCAAGCCCAGTGTACCAGGCTGGGACCTGTCTATCACTGGGCCATGATTGTAGTAGCAAAACTGCTGTCCTGTGCAGCCTTCTAGGTTCACCTCTTTCTTATTCTGGCATCTATACTTGGCAGGTGCTCTTCAGGTTCTTGCCTTTATGGGGTCCTCCTGCCCTGGCCTTGGTCTAACTTGGGGTTCCAGTCACTCATGCTCAGACTGGATGTGGACTCTGCCCTGGCAGGAGAGGGGAGGACTCGTTTGGGCTGGTGTGACTCAACCCTGTGTTCTAGCAGCCCTCCCTAGAGAAGCCCTGCAGGGCACATGTGCATGTGTGCACACATGCATGTCTGTAAGCACATCAGCTTAAATCAATCAAGTACCTTGCTCCCACTGGGCTTGTTGGTAGGGCACCTTCAGCAAGAAATCTGGGTGCAGAAATGAGGGTTTGGATTTGGAATTCAAACTCTATCCCCACTCCTATCTCAACTGACCAGAATGTCCTGTGAAACAGGGAAGATATAATTATCTCAGTTTTTGAGGTGGGAAAATTCAGGTCTAGCTGAGTTTAATGAGGTTCATGTTTTTTCCCGGAGTCCCAAAGCTACCCGAGGAGACCTCCCCTGACCTGAATCTTCCATGTCTAACCCTCCTCTCATCATTCCAGTCTCTTAGATTATGAGCAAGAATTAGTGCCCTTCTCTGCCTCAACAGACATACTCAGTGGAGGAACAAGGGGACAATCCCATCAAGGCAAGAACTGTCTCCTGTTTCACGCCAACCCTAGGTGGTCTTGTGGAATCGCTTGGCTTCTGGAGCGGCCAGCCAGCCCTAAAGCATCGAAAGGAGGGAGGTCACCATGCAGTTACACTGCTGAGGCAGTAGGAAGGCTATGTCAAAGCTTGCTGTCACCTCCATAAAGCTCCCAGTTCCCACCTCTGTATATTTGTTACTGCTGGAGGTCTCTCTCCTCTTCACAGAAGGAAGTCTGAGAAAATGCTAACGGTCCAGCAGGAATACAGGGATACAGTGATTCTCTAACATGAGCATGCCTCAGAAACACCTGGAAGGCCTGCCTGATCCCCAGCTGCAGGGCAGGGCCAGAGAATGTGCATTTCTCACATATTCCCAGGAGGTGATGTTGCTGCTGGTTCAATGCCCACACTTGGAGAACGAATCATATTCGTTTCCAGAGACTTCCTCACTGCTCTACATGGAGCAGATGTATTTATCGAGCAAACACTGAGGAGGGTGCCCCTTGATCATCTCAACAAAAATATTTAAGCAGCTTCTATCATTAGCTCTGTCTTAGACCCAGTGGTATAAGTGAGATAAAAGTGCCTGCCCTCTAGGAACAGAGAAGTTGAAGGCAGACACGATTCACGTGGTCATGCATAGGAAGATAAGGCCACCATCATCAGATTAGGAGAAATCCCACAGCACAAGACAAAAGGCTCACAATACAGACAGCAAGTTTCCTTGGGAGGTCTCCAAAGTTTCCACTTTTTGATTTTCAGAGATACCATCGTTCTGCCATGGATCACTGTGCAGATGTTACAACTGTATTTAATCACAATTCTAAAGTCAGATTGGATTGCTGCGACCTAATGGCACAAGTGAGTCCTTGAACTGCCATCCAGTGGCTCTGGCAGGAGGGCATGGCTGCAGAAGGCAGCCATAGAAACCTGTTTAAATGTGGGTGACTCATGGTATCAAAGATCCCTGAACTGTTCAGCTAAGCAGAGGAATCATCAGGATCATGATCATTTTTCACTCTACCCCCTCCCTTGCTTGTTCAAGGCAAAAAGCCCTTAATTGCTTCTTGAACTGCACACAAGTGGGCCGTTGACTGTGACTGTAATTCAGCATGGAGAAGCAAGGAAAACACTAAAACGGATTTTGTTGAGGCAATGTCTTAAACAGAGAGAACACTGCAGTGGGATCAGCAGGCACAGGACCCTCTTAAGTGGAGTGAGGTCTGCTTAAAGCACAGCTGGAGGTATTGTCAGCAATGGAAGCAATCTTTAATTGGAGATGATACCAGGTGTGATTTAGGGGAATATATTATTAGGGACACGGGGAAGGCAGAGGGTGGTAAGAGGAGGAATGAACTGAATGGGAGAAGGAATAAAAATCCATTTAGGATACCACATTTTGGATGCTCTAGCAGATTCAAGTTCCTAATGAAGACCCTGTTTAAGGAAACTCAAGCATTGTGGACTCATTCTTATGCCATTTATCATTCGGCTACAACCATGTAAAAATATGCATGCAGACAGACCACTACGCTTCAAGAACTCGGAACCATTGTCTTCCATCTAGATTGTGTGTACCTAGAAATTGTTATGGACATGAAGAGGCAGAAACAGCTTTGCCAGTACATTCCAGTCCACTGGTCATTCTACCCATAGCCATGGCCATCTCCAGCACTGGCTTCAGGGACTGGAAAAGAGAGTCCCAGAGCTGGAAGCCTATTGCCAATTACAAACCTTTTGTAAATATGTCTCTCCCTGTTTACCTAAGATGCCGGCCTTCCAAGAAAATTCTGCTTTTGAGAAAAGTACCTTTTTACTTCTCTGTGCTGTTGGGTTTCTGAAATAAAAATCAATGTCTGGCACTTCTCTAAGCCCCCCATCCCACTCCACCCGGAGGACCCTTCCTCCCTTAGATGTCGGCACTATCCTGGGCAGGGAGTTCTTCATTCCCGTGCCCTCCCAGCAGACCCACCCTTACAGACTGCTCTACATCCTTGCACCAGGGCAGGGGACAGTGAGGGCTCCACTTCTGTCTTCAGTCCTCCACAGAGCGACTCGGTCATGTCCTCAACAGCACTGAATGGCAACCGTGCTTTCAGGGGAAGTCCCAGTGACAAGAATAAGTGCTCTTGCACTAGGAAAAGCTGATACTACTTTCTAGGGAATCAGTGACCCAATGATAAGATAAAAGGAACTTATAATTTGTATCTCTTGAATACTTATAAATCCACATTAAGGGCTTTAAACAGATATTCTCATGCAATAATAACTGCAGGGTAGACACTATCACAATCCCCATTTTACAGAGAGAAAAGTGATGCACCACAAGGATAAATGGATTGCACAAGCCAAAGTGAAAGTTACAAAGGGGTCTGAATGGCCACACGTGCTTGGCAATGAGCCAATTGTTCTTCCTGAACTATTTGAAAACTTTGTAACAACTCTACAAGGTGAGCTTTTTATATCCTTCTTTAATAGACAAGGGAACTCAGAGTTAATAAGAGTGAATAAGTTGCCTAAGTTTCCACAACTGGTAGGTGCAAATGATTAAACTAGAAAGCCCACATGGTTCCAACTTTGCCTTCCTGACTCCACTTGGCCAAGATCCTCCATTGGTTAATAAACCAATTACAGGTTGAATACCATTCTTCTCCTAATTAGTTAAAAAAAAAAAAAATTCCTAATTCTAATCCAGGACCATACCACGAAAGATTTTATATGTTCTGAGCATCATAAATGATGCCACCAATTCATTTGTCACTGTTGTAAAACTGTCATATTAAAGGCAATCCCATAAAAATCAATATAAATTCATAATGGTGATATTATTGATAGATCAATTAAGGAGACTTAAGTGGTTTATTTCATTGCTAGATCTTAGATACAGTTCTATGTACTTCATCAAGTTCATAAACCTTTTTCTATGACAAAAGCCTAACTTGGATGGCAGGATATGATCTCTCCTTGAACAATTAAAACCCCAACTGTATAATCAAGCAGCAGACAAGGATTTCAAGGGTCTCTTAACCGTAGTTACATCAACAAGTTCATCTCCTACTGATTCACTGAGTCAGTTTCCAAATTATATGAAAATGTACAGAATTTCAATGTCATTTAAAAATTTCTTCTAGACTCTTATTAGAAGGATAGAAAACAATGGAATATTATTCAGCCATAAAGAAGAATAAAATTATGGCATTTGCAGGTAAATAGATGGAGCTGGAGGATATCAGGCTAAGTGAAATAAGTCAATCCCAAAAAACAAAAGGCCGAATGATTTCTCTGATAAGTGGATGATGATACATAATGGGGGTGGGAGAGGAGACAAGAATGGAGAAAGGATGGATTGTGTGGAGGAAAATTAAGGGTGGGGAGGGGGCAGGGGGAAGGAAATGAGATAATAGTGGAGTGAAACAAGCACGTACATGTATGATTATACAAACGGTATGACTCTACTTCGTGTACAACCAGAGAAATGGAAGTTGTACCCCATTTGTGTACAATGAAAAATTTTTAAAATTTTTTTTTTAAATAAAAGAGAAAGGGAACAGAGGCTGAGTAGAGCTTCAGTTAGCAAATACTTACTAAGAAGGTATAACGTATCCTAATCTCTCTTAGGCACTGAGTACCCAGCAGACTCACCCTGGTCCTTATCCTCAAAGAGATGTCTAGGGAGTTGGGGAAGAATGACATTCACAGTACTCAGGTCCCATGAGCTTTACTCCTGCTGGCCTGGGCACTTCTGGATGGTGGTGAGGAAAAGCTCATGTTTTGAGTCAGAACTGGCTTGAAACCTGGCTCTATTGCTTTATTTACTGTATAACCATGAACAAGTAATTTAAATCCTTGAGGGCTCCATTTTCAAATCTACACGTAGAGACAATATTTAGCAGGCAGGAGGAGTGAGCACATCATGGATAGAAAGAAGCCAACATGTGGACAGCATGTAGCATGGATCATTAGTGTCAAGGACCTAGCATGGTATGGGACCCAAGGTAGTTGGCTGGCTAGCACCAGTTCTCTCTTGTTCAGGACCTTGAACTCTCTTCCCTTAGTTGTAACTGTCCCTTCCCTGCAAGCCTCTCCTGGTTAACCTTTACTCCTCCTTCAACCTGGCCTAAACCTCCATTTGCACTTCTTCCTGCAACTCCTACCTGATCACCCACAACCCAGGCTTGCTTGCATCTCAGCACCTGTCAATCACCTTTAAGAGTCCCTAGTTTCTTGCCTACATTCCCTACCAGAGTGTGAGAATCTCCAAGGCAGGGCTTTGTGTTCATAGTATGTCCCCAACTCTGAGTAAAATAGTGGACAGCAGCAGGTGTTCCATAACCATTTGTTCAGAAGATGAATGGATGAATGCAAATAGACACTGTGTCTAAAACTGCATAAATCTGCCCTTAGTGACAAAGGGCATGGCTCAAACACAGCATCAAATTCTGCTGGCCCATCTTGTGCCTGCTGTCACAAAATCTCTGGGTAAGAAGCAGAGATGGCTGCAGTATCATGCTGAGGTCTGTCTACCACAACATCGGTTGCCTGTCCCGCACACTGTGGTACACAGTGCTTTGAGTGGTGTGGTGTGGCTGTGCCTTTGCTAGAGGTGGGTGTGAATGTGGACACAACTCAGATGCTTACACCAACGTTTGGCATAAATAAGTGTGGAAAGAATTCAGGTCAGTCCAACCATTAGTAACAATATCTTCCTGCTCTCCTGGGAGCTGTTTCAGATTTGGGTTTCATCCCCACCTCTACATAAAGAGACAGGGATGGGACGGCAGTTTCTAGAATTACAACCATTTTGTCAACTTGTCATTTGACTCACTGTCTGGCCAGTGCCTCTCCCTCTGGGTCTGCAGACATTTTGCACAGGAAGAAAGCAATAAAGTGAACAGTCACAGAGCCGGCAAATTCTCCAATCTTCAAAGCCCCTTGTTCTGTCCCACAGTCCATACATATTTCTGGTAAGCACCATGGAGAGCCTCATATCTGTTACCTCCGGCATGGTTGGGAATCAAAGCAGTGACCCCATGAGATGTTTTCTAAAGGCCCGAGGGCACTGGGCCACTTTATCCTCACTCCCTTGGAGAACTGAATACCTGATGACATGAGAATACCTGAAAAGGCTACCTTCATCTGTTCCTTATTGCCTTAAAATAAGAGTACTCCTAACCTTTAGGGATTTATATTTGGAAGAGGGAAATGAACTAGATACTGCTTAGAAAAAGGCAGGAGGGTGAGTGAGTCATTTAAAAAATTGTCTATAAGCCTGGGAGACACACACACACACACACACACACATATACACACACACATATGTGTGTGTGTGTATATATACATATGTGTGTAGTATGAATATATTTATTCAGATTGGAGTAATCATTTCTCAATGTATATTATACCTGTGCTTCATTATCTTTTACTTTTCAAAGAAAACCATAGCTGGCACTGAAAACCTACTTGATGATTAGAATAACCAGGATATATAATCATTAATTAGTTAGAACTGGCCCTAGGCATAATAACAGGAATTCTAGAAAATTGGGAGACAGCAAACCCGTATTTAGGGTTTCAGTTTTACCATTTCCTAATCACTGTCCACACAGAGGGATAATGCCAATCATGTCACAGGATTGCTGCTGATTTCCTCATGAGGATAGGAGGGCAATGGGGTTGATCTTTCAGGGAAAAGTGCTGTTATCGACATATTTTTTAAATGTTAAGAAATATTTATAAATAAATCTCTATTAATTATTTCTTTAGGTTTCCTTTGGCCATTCTAAGATTCCAAAATAACAGGTAAAAGACCATTAATTTTGTTAGTTGAGTACTGAATCAAAGAATTGGTAAGTGTTGTCAATAGGAGAAGCTTAGAAAGAATCTGATTTTAGTCCAACCCACTCATTGGATGAGGAAAGGGAGGTAGAGAGAGAGGCAGGCTAGGTGAGCCCCCACAGATGACAGAGAGGGTGACAGAACCAGGCTGAGACAGAAGGGCTCCCGATTCCTCACTCAGTGCTCCATGCTAAACAAAACCTTCCTTTTCAGCTTTCCACATGAGCCAGCCTCTGAGACCACAAAAGCATCCCTCTCAAAAAGTGTGGAATTGTTGTGAGAGCTGTTTCTGGCAGAAGAGGGTTGCACCTGACTGTTCGCTGCAGGATTTTCCTCTCAACCTTCACAATAGGCAGGCAGGACGGATGTTCCCTCCCTGAGGACTACATGGCTTCCCTTCCCACCCTGGGAGCCTCTGAATGGGTCCTATGGCTTCACTCCTAGTGATCACGTTCTTAAAATGCCAGATAGAATCCAAAGAAGAAGATCAAGGTTGTAAAATGTCCAGTTCCTTATTCTGGAAGGTATCAGAGAAAAGAGGAGACTTGTTCCTTTAGGTCATTTGGGCATGAGGGCGGTAGTTCCTGACACAAAACCTCCACACCCACTGACTTACTGGAATGGGGTAATTAATTTCCAGTCCCTACAAACCTGAGGCTGGAAATCTCTCTGTGTTCAAAAGCCTAACATATTTTGCAAAATCCTTTGGTGCAGGAAAAGCCCAATTTAAACAGACCCAAATAACCCCAGAACACACTGTTGCCGACACCACATCTGTTGCAGTGTTTATTCATCTGGAAAAGGATCCTGTAGTTCTCTAGCACTAACGGGGAAAATTAGAAGAGGGAAAATAGCCCCCTCAGCTCACACTTCCACCCACCTCTCCAGGCACCCTCTCCCTGATGGGGATGGCTCTTTCCCAGGAAAGGAAAACAGGCGGCCTCATTATGCATAGGAGACAAATAGAAGACAGGAATACATAGACCTCTGTTGATGATCAAGGCTACATGCATAGGGAAAATGGAGGGAGTAAACAAGAAAGAGGGGTAACTCAAGAATCACTTCTGTTGGCTTCAGTACCTGCAGACCCTGAAGCTCCTTGCTGGAAGGCCCAGGCCTCTGTTTCTACCCCTTTCGGGTTGGACCAACATTTGCCACCCAGGACTTGGCTGAGTGGAAGTGGGCAAGAGGCTCCCTTTCACAGAGATCACTGCTTTGCAGCTAAGGGAGAGACAAGTGAGGCCTGAAGGGAGCTTTCTCACCACAGACAGGGCCTCTCTGCCACTCCCCTCACTTGAGTTTCCTGTCAAGCTTCTCAGTGATGGCAGACAAATTATTTCCTTTCTCTAGTTTAAAGTACTCTGGTCTATTTAGCCCTTTCTGGGTGCATTGGAAAAGCACAAGATTCTTCTAGACTCTATTAGCTATGCTTGTGAGACATTCATTGGAAAGCCAGGGGAAAAAACCTAGGTCCTGACCCACACACTCAGTCAAGAAGAAGGAGCAGCTTGCTTCCTCTCCTGGAAAAGACACTTACTAACTTACTTGCTGAGGATTCCTGTTTAAACTCATGCATGACCCTAAGAAATGGATCATTTAATATTTGACCTTTTTCAAGGTGTTTAAGCTCAGAAAAATAGCTAACACTTTCCCCTGGAACTTTCTGAATCTTCTTAGATGCTAAGGAATCTCTCTCTCTCTCTCTCTCTCTCTCTCTCTCTCTCTCTCTCTCTCTCTCTCTCTCTCTCTCTCTCAATTTCAAGCATTCTATTGCCAGTCTGAGTTCTCTTGGCAGAACCTTCAAGTGTTCTCAGGAACAGATGCCTGGAGGAGAGGGATGCTAGGAGTTCTGAAACAGAGCAATGCACAGAGTTGGGGAAGCAGCTGCTCCGCTCCAGTCACTGTGTATACAACTTCACCAAAAGTGTTTGGGAAACAGATCATTCTGGAACCTATGTACCTATTCAAAATTCAGGCCCTTTTGGTTCCACCCATCCCCCTGCCTTCCCCCAGTGCTGTTTGTTTTCTGCCATGAGTTTAAGCAATCTGTTTATGTTGTGTGTGCCTGCGTGTGCACGTGCCTGTGTGTTTGTGTTTTTCTCTCTCCAGCCTAGCTAAATTATCCCCAAGTGACTCTTAATCCTCAAATGTAATCCCCATGATTGCACTGGCATGATAAGGGGGAGACCATTCTCTCCTGTCTCTGCTCCCTCCCTCCCATCATTTTGCAAAGCTCAGCCAAGAATGCTCTAGGGAGATTCTTCAAGAGGAATTTTGACAGCAGGGTCATAGGACTTATAAATGGGGAGAGACTACCCAGGGAAGAAGGAGAGCTCAGAGTTCCATCTCTCTCTCACCTGAGAATATGCAGACACTGGCCCCAAATCGTCCTATTTTCCAAGACAAGACTCTTGACTTTCCCAGAGTCCACCCACATTGGCAATGTGACTAGCAGAGTTCTGTTTTGGGAATCAGAGATCCAGGTCCCTGTTCCCAGATAGCTATTTCATGGTGGGCAAGTCACCTGCCCTCTCTCGTCCTTGATCTCCACAATCATAAAAAGAAATGAACTAGATGGGTCTAACTGGATAATGAGTCAAGCATTGCTTCTCAAACTTTGCTATGCATAGTGATCATCTGGAGATTTTGTTCAGACAGATTCCTGGGCCCACCAGGAAAGATTCTAGCTCAGTAGCTTGATTGGAGAGCCTGGGAATTTATATCTCTAACATACTCCTTTGGCACTGATGATGCTGTAAGACCACACTTTGTTAACCACTGGTACAAGATAAATATATATCTTTAGTATGTGGGATTGAACTGGTCATATATATATATATATATATATATATATATATATATATATATATATATACATATATTTTAGTACTGGGGATTGAACCTAGGGGCACATAACCACTGAGCCTCACTTCAAGTCATTTTTATTTTTTATTTTGAGACAGGGTCTTCCTAAATTGCTAAGGTTGACTTTGAACTTGAGATTCTCCTTCCTCAGTCTCCCAAGTCACTGGGATTATAGGCCTGTGCCACAGTGTATGGCTGTCCAAGGTGTCTTTCACTTCTAACAGTCTACTGCTCTACCCCCAGCATGACACATAGTACTCAGAATGATCTGGCCCTGACCATATGAAACACTCCACAAAGTCATAGGGCTCTTTCAGATTTACAGTTTTCCTCTTGCTCCTATCTTCTGCTCACTTATTGCAAAGATAAGCAGCAAAAATACGAGTGGGGAGAGCTACTGGCTTAAATCTAATTTACCAGCAGTTGCTAGACCTGTAAGGGCATTTGAAATTATATGACAGAAACAACACAGCACAGCAAAGTAGGAATAAGAATAAATTCCACCAGTTTCATTTGCCTACATGCTATTCTGGTCCTACTTTATCAATTGCATAATAACCTAGAATGGTGGGATGTGAATTTCTAGTCTTGTGTATGTTTAAAGAGCATACAAAATAACTCCAAAGCAGGGGTAAAAGAAGTATTATCATGAATACCCTTAGATATTTACCTTGTTCCTAGCTCTATAATCTCTTTTGGACTGCAAAACCAGAAAACTTTTCTGCTGTTGGGCAATCTGAATATTACCAATCAAATATTTGCCTATTCCTGCACAGGTCCACTCTCACAGAGCTATAGAGTCTGGCGTGAGAGAAAGTGCTGGTCTGGGATGCAGGATTACGTCTGAGAAGAAATTATGATTCTAAGCTTCTGGTTTCAGAAGCCTAAGTATTTTTGCCCATCTGAATTTTTACGTAGGTGAGCGTAAAAACTCATGCTACAATGTAAGTTAAAGACATAAGAGTTAAAATCAATTTAAAGAAAATAACCAACAATAATGTTATTTGACCAGTATTTCTCAGTCCCATTTCCTCTTTGAAAATGTATGCCATAGTGAGCCACCATTGTTACGAATGCCTTATTGTTATTTGATGAATGAAAATCAACAATAGTAAGAACCATTGTACTAAGATAAAGAACAACATGCTGATTTAAAATTTTATACTTTAACTTAAAATTTGACATAGCTAGTTTTGAAATTACCAAATGGAATGGGAGCCAAAAGTTCTTCAAAATCTGTTTTCTTCCTAAATTTCCCTCATAGTTTGAAACATCTGCATTTGTTTGAGCTGGGGGTTAGCAAAGTAGGGCCTGATGATTATTTTTGTAAATAAAGTTTTATTGGAACCATCCATGGTCATTTGCTTACATACTGTCTATGGTACTTCTACTTTATAATGGCAGAGTTGAATAGTTGCTATAGAAAGCAAAACCTAAAATATTTATTATCTAACACTCCCAGAAAACCTTGCCAAGTCCTGGTTTAAGTAGTAGAAAGAAAATAATGACAGTAATTTAAAACTTGATATGTGATACTTAACATGCATATTCCAAATAAGTACCATATAAATTAATTACATACCTATTAGATCAAAACCCTATCAGCCAATATCAAAATCTACTCCTTTCTCCTGACTCTCAGTAGGATCTTCAAATGTAAAATAATAATGCTTTGCAATTCACTCAGCTGAGTTTAACAAACTTTTGAGAGCCCATTTTATCCAAAGTGCTAAAATCAATTTAAGTACTAAAAATTTATATATACTCCATTGCCACCAAAAATAAATAAATAAATAAAAGCAGGGCCACACTAATCATGAATCCCTTCATGTGACTTGAGTCATATACAAACAACACATGAGAAAGGGGGCAAATGGGGTCTTTAGAAGCCATAAGTCTGCCGTTGGCAGATAAAATGCCATCTCAGATAATCACATTCAATTGTCACTAATGTTAATATATGTCGGGAACAGTTGAGCGTGGCACACCAGAGGTTAGCTTTACTGCTCATGTGCAGATGTTTGCAATACTGAATCTCTGCCATAACCCTGTGGGAATGGCATTTTTTATGTGCTCTGCAGTGAATTTATGGCCAGGGAGCTATAAATGTTATAGTTCTTCAAACCTTTTGCTTGTGGAGATTGTCACAGTGCTTGAAAAGTAGAGACACACAGATGTCTTCTGTTAGCAAGTCATTTCTAGACCTGCTCAGGGATACAGCCTGTGCCCACTTCTAAAGTTCCAATCATCTGTATTATCAAAGTCACACAGGTTTGAAATCACACTATGGACTTGGTTCAGTTCAGATCTGCAGAGAGTCCCGAGGCCTCAATATGCCAGGTTCTAGGCTGGCACTGAGACAAGGCCCTTGACCTCAAGATACTCGCAAGTTGCCAGAGTGACAGACCACATACTGTGACGTGGTAAGTGCTATAACAGAGCTGATCACCAGTCCTATCAGGCAGGGGCAAGGACAAAGAGCCCATAGAAGTGTGCTTGCAGGAGCTCATGTCTGAACCACATCGTGAAAGAATAGTACAAGGTACACAAGCAAAAAAAGATGTAGGTGTCTGTATGTCTGTCTCTGCGTATTTGCCTGTGTATGTATGCATCTGCCGTTTATGTAGGGAAATGCACGGGCAAAGGCACAGTAACAAGAAACAGGAGGATCTGTTCTAGAAGGTCTAAATTGGTATTGATGAAGCACATGGTGGCAGGGCTGGGTGACGTAACCCTACAGTGTGGCAAGCATGTGGGCTTGGGAGGAGGTAGATCCTAGCTTAAATTCTGGTTCTGTTGCCTACTGGTAGTGTGACCTTGAGTAACTCACTAAATCCCCACAAATGCTAGAGACCTCCTTAGTAACAAGTAGCTCTCAGGACTGATATGAGGATAAAGGCAGGTAATAGCTAAGTCCTAAGAGCAAAATGGGCTAGTAAATTGGTAAATTAACAACAAACCTACCAGGGAGGAAAACAGTCATTCTTTTCAGAAAAATTTAAAAAGTTTTTTTTTTTTTTTTTTTTTTTTTTAAGAATTCTATCTACGACTTCTTCCATCAGCACTGAATAATGAGGGAGGAAGAAGTCATTTACTGGAGAACCCTAAAGGCACAACGAAGCCTCTACTCTCCCATTTCTGTGTGTCCTCATCACGCAGGTGAAAGAAATGAAGAGATGCAACCATGGAAATGATGAATCACAAATATAATTCACACTTCTTCAAGGTCTAAACCCAACACGAGCTCTCTTCACTGCATGTGTCCCCAATACCACTGGGGATGTGAGACAGACACCCCCCACCCCAGAAAGGACACAAAATCCACTTCTGACATGCCAGGAGCGATACAACAGATGCAAAAATTCCTTCAAGAGACATGAGTCAGCACCAAAGCCTAACAAAAGGAATTAATTTAGATTTTTCTGTTAGCAGGAGCTTTTCCAGTTTTTCTTTGAGGGACTAAAAAGTCCCTAGTGATTATGTGAAAATCCCCGCAGTCTAGAGGAAGTCAAAGATTAGTGGCCACCCTGCTCTAAGACCTGCCTTAGTTCCTTGGGACAGAGACCTTGATAGAAGCACACAGACCTTGCTAACATGGGAAATCATCCTGTGGTTTTGTCCCTTGCTTTTGCATGTATGAACAAAGCACAGAGGCACATGTACGTGCACTTGTGTGCATGCACACACACACACACAAAGGAAAGGAAATCATCTCTTCTCTGTGGCTGGGACCTACACCTTTGTGCACCTTGATGCAAGATGGAAAGAATACCTTTTCGTAGTCTGAAAACACAGGCCATCATTGGGGATCTCTACTAGATAGCTTGGTTTCCAGATATAAGCCCCTGGGGTCAATGAAGGTAGTTCTGATATAGTCCCAAATGGTGTCAATCTCCCTTTGAAAGAAATCCTCCTTTTAAGGTTTCAAAGTCACCCTTTTTTGTATGTGGTCGAGGTCATAGGTCCTGGGATTGGTTTACTAGGCTCCTCTGCTGCCCAACCCAGTGATGGTAAGTACAAGGCTCCACATATACCCTTGAGGAATCACTGTCTTATCAAGACATTGATAAACACAGCATTCCAAGGATGGATGGCGAAACATTCCCTATAACCATGCCAGTGGACACTCTGAAGGTAGATGGAATGAAACAAATGAGCCATGCAAGGGCAACACATAGCTATATGACCCGGGAGCCAGAATTCACTCTATATCTAGACCCCACTTCTAATTTTCAAAGCACCCAGTAGGACAGGTGCAGACTCTTCTCCAAGAGAAGGAGGACTCTGCATTCTTGACCTTGCAACAGAAGGATGCAAGACTTCTGCCCTAGAAGTGGGGACAGCATCTGTCTAGGAGCTCTGATCTGAGACCTGGGGACTGACCTTACACGTACGTCACTGGATCATGCTGGGCGAATCACCTTCAGAATTTCATGTTTACTAAGGTGTTTGGATCAACTGGACAGACCTAACTCTTCCTCCTTACTCCAAGCTTGTTCTATGATACTAGGTGAAAATAGCCCAAATGGAGTTGTCCCTCTGCAATGATGAACAAGGCAGTCACCAACACTGTGTCATTTGAGGAATCTCAAAAAAATATACCCCAGCCCCTATTGTAGATTCCCCCAAATTTTGTCACCTTCGGATAGAAGATTGAAAGCTACTAACATGTGCTCATTGTGTTAATCTGGGAAGGTGTGGTTATTAACTTACTATCAGACCTCCAGTCACCTACATAAAGTAGGTTATGCAATAAGTCAACCAAAGGGTAGGTAATTTGTGTAGGGGCAGAACAGATCTTAATCCCTAGCCCAGGAAGATTATGGCAGTCATAGTCCATAGATACTGAAATGATTATGGAGCTCTAGACAAGATAAGAGAAAAACCATTTAGTTAATGAGAATCCCAAATCACTTCCTGTGAAGCAGGAACCAGGAACCTCCAGCTATCATGTCATCCAGTCAAGCTGTGTGATCTGCCACTATCACTCGCCCCTGCCTGATACCTCTGGCCACCCCAAAGACCCCCCAAAATTCACTGCCTAGACAGTCATTTGTGAATCTCATAAGAGCAGAAGAGGATCCAAAAGCCTCATAAACTCTTTCTGTTCCTCCTACTACCTAAAAAAGTCCACTGTTCTATTTACACAGGCTTTTCTTCAGCAAATTTACAAGGTAACATCTGCTTCAGAAACAGATGTTTATGCCAGAATTCTCTTCTGCTCATTAATGCTTTTCCGGTTAACATCTAACTATCTCACTCATTAGTTCTTAATAATACTTTTTGTATCCAAGCCATGCCAAATACACGCTCTTTAGAGCTCTGCATTATTGTTGCTTCTGTTGCTGTTGAATTACGCTGCTGAATAAAGGAAAAGTAAAAATAAGCCCCTCTAAGAAGGCTGCTGTGTGTCAGAGCTCTATCTTTGTGAACTGAACAAGCTGAAATCAATTAAAAGTGTGTGTTTAGAGAATGCATCTCAGCTGTCTAATTGCACCACCTCTGCTTTAGGGCCAAAGTTTGACTCCCTGCCAAACTGCCATCAAAATGGGCGTCCATCAGCGCTGCTATACTGCCACCGCCGGAGCCTGATTCAAGTGCTTGTCTAATGCAGGAAACCCAGTGCGCTCTGGGGCTTGGCACACAAAAACTTCCACTTTCCAGAAGCAGCACTCAGCTATGGGGCTCTAGCAAAAGATACTACAAGACCCCCTGACAGGAGGGTCCTGGGCCAGAATAATTTATCCCACCAGCTTCTTCATTCTGACACTGTAATAAATTAACTGAGGAAGAATTTGCACAATTTCCCAGCAAATCCACAAGCAACTCCACATAATAAGAATTACCTCAGGAAAAGCAGAATGACCATACCAGTGCTGTGTCAAGAGGTGCAAAAGACTGCTAAGTAATCCTATATCCATCCATTACTGGAAAGCAAGTACTGTTTCTGTACAGCCATATCCAATAGAAAAGATAAAGTTAGGTTCAATTTTTCGTGATTTATTCTGCAATGGTATAAATTGTGCCTACTAAACACTTTGAAAAACTTTTAAAAAACATTTTTAAACAACTGCTACTGGCCATAAGTCTGGCTTTCATGTTTTAAAAAGCCAACCCCATTGTCAAACAATTGAACAAACCAAAATATAAATAAAGCTAACATTGGTCTATAGATACGGACAAAACCAATCCCCCAGGGAACTTGGACGAACACAATGTATTGTTTGGAATCAGGAGAAAGAATGCTTAATAAATCATCAACAGTGGTTTCCATGGTTACAATAAATGTATAGTCATCTATAGTGTTTAGCTTTGTGTGACTGTTCCTATAGGGAAAAAAATAACCAAGGATCTTGGTGATAAGCAAATATGAAATTCATTTAACTTAAAGGCTGACAGACTGTCAAAAAATGTGAAATAAAATTTAAACTTGAGTCAAATCAAGAAAACTTTTAGTCTCTAGACCTCTTGTAGCCAACATTTCTCAGTCCCAATGAACTACACTGCAGCTTCATAATATGCTCTGTTCTTTTTATAGTAGGTTCTTCCCTTTCTGCCGAAGTGGCTGCTTTTCAGCAAAATTACTTGGCAAACACTGCTTTATCAAGTATAAATCAGATATGCTACTCTGGAATCTAAACCCACAAAGAATATGCCCCATAACACTACATAAAAATGAAAAATAGAAATACTACATTATTGCTGCCAAGAAAATGGGAAAATATGAATGAAAATGATCACTGGGTGGGTCTTCTATGAGATTCCATTTAAGTATCACTCCCCACTCAGTTAAATCTCTACAATCTGATGGGCTTACATATTGCAAAATGAAATAAAAGCACATTTTATGAGGAAATTAAAATGTTATGAACTGCCCTGGGTGGTGTTGGCATTAGACAAAGAATGGTGAGTACTAACCACAGTCAAACTTCATTCCCCGCATGTCAACAGATGCCATCTGAGGCTTTGAAGCCATATGTTAAGGGAATTCATTCTGGAGATCTGGGGGCTCTCCACAGTTTCCCTCTCCTGATAAACTCCAGAGCAACTTAGGTGACAGTGTCAGGGAATGATGACACACTCCCCTCCTCCAGAATCCAGAATCCACTCTCTCCTGCCACCTCCTTTTTTTTTTTTTTTTCCCTGCTATCAATACAATTACCTCCTTCCCTAGACTTCTCTTCTAAAGTTTACTTCAATTCTCTGGTTTGAATGATGGCAAATATGTCTCTCATGGACTAAGGTCACAATATTCAGTTATCCCACAAGTAATAAAAGAACAATAAAAAAGGGCAATATTCTTCCATCATTAATAGTTTTCTTAAATCCCAAGTAGAAAGGAAAGTTTCCTTTTCTATGATTTGTTCCTTTCTTTATGAATGCACTTGGTGCCTTAAGAGACCATCCTAGACTCCAAGCTCCCCCAAGACAGAGCTCAAGGGCTGGCACTAAGTGGCCTTCAGGTATGGATCTCTGAAGGGCAGCAGCCCAATCAAGTGGTACAGGCCCAAGGCCACAAGGCAGATTATCTGGGCATTATCTCCTGTGCCTACAGATGCAGGCCAGCAACGTAATTACTAGGAGTTACTGAGTTTTTTATCTTGGTACTCAGAGGTTATTAGGAATAAGGAGATGCAAAAGTATTTTACATACTTATAATAGAAATTCATTTACCAAAGAGATATTTTTAAGATAATTTATTTTTTAAAAAGGATAATGCTTTAAAGAGCTTTGCTTTCCTGGAAAGAAAGAGTTTTCAGTAATGTGCGCTAATAATTTTAAAGAAAGCCACATATAAAACTAATAATAAAAAGACTGCATACAACTAAACAAGGTCAGCGGCTGCCCATGTGAGGAATCCTGGCTACTTTGTAAATATCAACTCAGTCTGGGGGCTGGGCCTCTGGTGACAAATACGTTTTTCAATTTCACAAAGAATGAGATAAGAGAGTGCCAAGGTTGTGCAAGGATATAAAATCTGAGAATACACAAGCTAGAGGTTTCAAAAGCTTTTGTAGCAACAGAACCCTTTCCTTAAGCAAAATCATCTAACAAATCCTATAGGCAAATCAGTTAACAAATCAGTTAACAAATAAGGATGCTTGTTTGAGACAAAGTGTTGGGGTCTTGGGAACCCCTGGGTTCATTGTTTTCTGTCCCTTCCTTGCCATGGGAGGCAGCTCATATGGGACCTGAACGAATACCCCAAGGCCTCAGAGGCACTAACTAACTACTTTCCTGACTAGTCAGGAAAACTTCTACACTGATCTTTCACACCAAAAACCTGGGTCTCAGAAAGATGAATGTGCCTCAAAGGACTTGGTTTGCTACTCCATGCTGTTAATTTCATAATCACCAGGAGCCTCCAAATTGTGAATCATGGGCCAAAAGGGAACACTTCAAAAACTTAGTCCATAAATGGGAGAAAGAAGACTAGCAGGAGACTAACTCCTGTTTGTGAATCTCAAAGCTGGGATTCTGCAGATAAGGATATCAAGGCCCTGTCCGGGCAGCACTTTGCCCGGACAGCTCTCTGTGGCTGTGGGCAGTAACAGTGTGTACTACTGTCTTTTACAGAGCTGCAACCTTCCTGAGAAAATTTGGATTTGGGTCCATTTCACATCCAGTGCTTTGGTATATGTACGCAAAGCAGTGCAGCATGGGGTAAATCCAAGGACATTTTGTTCTTTACCAGAGACTGACAAGCTCATTTAGTAGCAACAATTCACAGTCTACAAGAAAATGCTGAATCTCACTTACAGGCATAGTGAAATTCAGGCAAAGACAGCCAAACAGCACTGAAAGCTATTTTAGACACACATATTTTAATACCATAAATCTATATTTTTTCTTAAAAACATAGTCCTACAAAATTATGAGTCACAACAAATTCCTTGTGAGAGAAGTTATAATCCCCATTTCAGAGATGGGGAAACTGACTTGTGCAGGCTCCCAGGGTAGAAGGGAGAGCTGGATTCTCCTTACACACAGTCCTGTGTGGGGCTTGCACAAAGAGCTTCCACACTCAGCAAAACACAGCCTTCTGTGTGCCAAGGGAAGGTGGTTCAGAGTTATTAAAAATCAGTCCTGTCCCATCCCAAAAGGACATCTGGATAAATATGCACTGGGGACACATGACTAGCAGGCTTACCTGAAGAATTTAATCCAAGGTTGCTTTAAATTCACAGTACTTACACCCTGGTCTGTGGTTTTCTTGTTGATGGCATGGCAATTCTATAAGCACTTCACAGGAGAATTTACCTTACATGTATTCTTGAAATGAAAATTAAAGTCCATAACTGTATAAACCACTCCATCTAAGCACTATTTCCAACTTTTTTTTCTTTTTGATTCCTGGTGTCTTTAAAAATGGATTTTATACTATAAAGGTGGCCAGGCCGACATCCTTGGGGACCAGTCCTATCTGTTTATGTGCAGAATTTAAAAAAGATGCTCAGCCACAGAGAAGGAGGGAAGGGTGGGTACAGAGAGGTAGCAAGAACACTGTTAGACCAGCCATGTGATGATCAGAACCCAGGGCACATCTTAGGAATAAGTACTACCACTTCCCATCTGAAACTGGCTTATTAGCAAGATTTCTTTGAAATAGTAGGAAACTATTTTCCAAAACAAAACAGCTCTTTATGATGTGGATTTGAATATACTGCAATCTCTTACATATTTGCCCTAAATGCAGTGGTATAAGAAGCTCATGAAAAATGCAAGCTCTTTCTTACAAATTTCTTAATACAGCATATAAGGTCTTCTATGATTTGCTTCTGGCCTACTCGTTCAATCTCTATTCTTTCCCCCTCTCCCAATATCCTATGTTTCTGCCAAACCATTGCTAGTGCTTTTCTTTGTCCTAGAATACCTTTCTTCAGATGCTCCTAATGGATCTGAGGTCTATCAAACTATGGAAGTCAAGGGCCAGACACATAGTAATCAAAAATGTATGTTTAAAAAAATGGAGAATGGACTCATATTTTGATCCAGTAAAATCTACCACTAAGAGTAATATGGTGATATGTACAAAGCATGTAAGCACATAGCAAGAAAGAACTGGAAATAATCAAAATAGCCCTGAAGAGAAGTATGTGTAAGTAATATGTACTCATCAGAGATTGATCTGCACAACCAACACAGACAAAGATGAGTGGAATATCAGGTGAAAAAAATTCTGAAACAATGATGAACAAGGACTATTTAGGAATCATTACCTCTAAAGAGAGAGTAACACTGGGGATATGATGCATAATTTTACCTTTTGTGTATTTTGTTAAATGTTTGCATTTTTGACAGTAGGTTTATTAATTTTAAAAATAGATTAAAAGGCCCTCTCTCTCTCATATATATATATACAGAACTTGATTGGAAAGTTGCCAGGTTAACAATCCTTGCTATCTAGTCTATCTGCTAAATGAAATAACCTATAATGGACCCACGTGGTTCCTTGAAAAGTAAAGACAAAATAATAAAACCATTTTATGAATCCTCATGATACATTTCCCATCGTGCTCTCAGATCAGCTTTTCTCTGGGGCAATGCTTGGGAAAACTCTTCTCTGCTAGCCTGCTCTCTGAATCTGAGTTATTTCAACTCAATAAATATTTCTTAGGCATCTCCCACATAGAAGGCACATGTGCAGGGCAGTGGATGCAAAAAAAAGGGGGGGTAACATAAGGTCTTGGCATCTCAGAGGCTCCTGTACTACAAGAAGATCAACAGAAAAAAATTTAAAGCAAGACAGAATGTGAGTAGTACTATGGAAAGGAAAACACGGAGGAGGAGGAGGGAAGGGATCCAGATGGAAAGACTGGAGGAGCTTGTAGAAATGAGATCAGATCAAGGTCCAGAAAGATGGGTTACTCTGACCAGCAGCATGGGGGTGAAAGGAGAGAGGAGTCTCTTTTGTGTCTGCTTTTTTGATACACTGGAGTAGTGGTTAAATATCTACAATTTAACAGACTTTCTTCATGCAAAGTAACTAAAATAGATTATCTCATACCTGGAATAAAACCCAAGCCCCTTCACAGAGATAAGCCAACCCCCCCCCCCCCCCCCCATTTCCAGCCTTTCTGCTTTCTCCAATCTCCGCTCCAGCCATCCACCTCCCTCCCCTCCCTGCAGCCACCTGCCCTCCAGGCTATCCAAGCTCCAGGGCCTTCCATTTGCCATGTTCCCTTTACCTGAAGAATGAACTCCATTCTTGTTTATAGTTTTATCCCCAATATCTAGCACATTAGTATCTTTGGAATAAATAAATAGATAAAATAAGAGTTCCTAACTAGAGTAGAAAAAATCTGGTAATTGTAGAATCTCTCCTTGAATATAGTATCTGCATGTTTTAAATTTTTAAGGTACATGTTTCTGGGTTATATCTGACTTTACCTGCCCTATACCACAAGGATTATAACTGGCATTGCCTGATACACCATTGGCTTTCATTCGCAAGCTACTGTTACACTTAAAAATACAGGATCACTTCAGTCTGTACAAAAACACCTTGTCATCTCAATTCTACTTTGCAATTAAGAAAACTGATACTGAAGGCAAAGAACCTTCAAGGGAATCACAGAATCAACAGCTGTTGAACTGAGACTGGAACCCAGGTCTTCTGCCTGTTATGCTGGGCCTACCAAAGAACTGCTGTTCCTATTCTAGATACCAAGCTATGAAGGCCTTCTATGTATCCACAGGGGAATGGGGGGTGATCTGAGGAAAACTACACCCTACAAACAGGAAATACTAAGCAATTTTTGACAATTCCTCCTCGTCTGCTTTGCTTTAAAGAGAACTTAACTCCTCCTGATTACTGTTATTGTAACATTTAAACTTTTTAAAACAATAAGTACTACTTAGGAGCAATTGTTACTTTAACTGTGAATTAAGATCATAAGGCTTTTGTTTAAAATGCAATTGTGTGTGCGCTACTGAACACTTCCAAGGTTCAGGGCCCTAATTCCCTTGCAGGCAACCAATGCTTCAGTGGAATTTTTCATTTGCAAATTAGGTTCATTTACGGCGGAAAATGAAAAGTCATCATCAGACAGACGAAGAAACGGGGCCATTCTTTACCTAGAAGGAGCAATTAGCTGAACTATCTATGGGGAAATTTTATCATTCATGTATTGTCGATTTTACAAAGGTATGAAAGAATCGCTCTGAAAACCTCAAGAACATACCTAATTATGGTTTACCCCAGTGAATGCTCCTATCTGGCTGTTTACTCACACTGACACGGGAGATACAGGTCCTGAAGGCGGCGGTGGCACCTTGGGCACGGCACGGTGGTGACAGCTGCGAGCTGAGCCGTGGCGAGGCGTTTCCTGGGCCAGAGTGCGCTCCCAAGTTCCTGGGACCAAAAGTTCACCAGCGGTGCCTGAGTCCCTGCAGCAAAGCAATCTTGGCAGGATGCATAGTACGTGGGGAGGGGCTCCGGACCAAGACACCTGGAGCCCCACTGGGCAGAGCGGTTTCTGCCACGATTGCTCACGCAGGAACACACCTACTGTCCCGTGTGGCCGCGTCATGGACCACGATCCCCTTCACCTAGATCATCAACCACGCCCGGCTGATGGTGGCAGAGGAACCGGGCATGTACTGTGTGAGTTCGGACCTCCGCTCTGGACCCGCGTTCACGGGATCCCCTGGGATTCCCCCAGCTCCTCCGGCTTCTCCAGAGCTGTTCAGGAACTGGGCCTCACCGGGTTCAAAAGCAAAACGTGCTCAGGACCACCGGGGATTTCAAATACATCGTGGCCAGGTTGCAAGGTGAGGGCCTTTCGGAAACACTTACTGAGGCAGCCGAGGAGAAGGCAGCGCAGAGGACGTGGGTAGCTACTAGGAAGGGCAACCCCACTGGCAGACCACCACCAGCACATGGCAGCAGCAGTGACACGCAGGTAGAGGCCCGCACCCTCGCCACTGCCACAGCACAGCAGAGGCTGTGCTCAGCAGCCTCCGTGCTCTCCCAGATGTTCTTTATTAAAAATCAACTTCCAGGTGGGTGCAGAGGAGCATGTCTGTGATCCCAGCTACTAGGGAGGCTGAGGCAGGAGAATCACAAGTTCAAGGTCAGCCTGAACCACTTAGCCATAGCCTGTCTCAAAATAATTTTTTTTAGAAAGGGCTAGGGATGTACCTCAGTGCTTGCCTATCGTATGTGAGGCCTTGAGTTCAACCTCCAGCTTTGAAAATAAAAAAATAAAAAGGAAGAAAAACCAAGGCAAATTCTGGTCTTCTTTGCTATTTGGGTGATAGGCTGGTGTGGGTGTCCTGTTCAGCATCTACAGAATACCAGGCACATTAACCACATCTTAGCAGAGGCCTGCTTATTCCCTTGTGGGGCAGCTGATGACAGAGGTATAGACAGGGGTGGTGACTTGCCAAGGTCACAGGCAGTATGTAGGGGAAGTGGTAATAAACTATGGACTATGGTCTCCACCACTGCAGGATCATTGTTTAGTTCTCTGATGCATCCCAAGTGCCTGGAACAGTATCTAGCACATAACAGACACATAATATTTGTTGAATTAAAAAAAAAATTGAAATGGGAATTGCAGGCATTCCTTGGATGAGACCACACCCACAATATGGAATTGGGTGATGTGATTCTTAGTTGTTACTTTCAGTGCTAGGTTTGGACAAATTTGCTTTGTATAAATCTACCTATAGACTTTGATGTCCCTGTAGATATGGCTTCTAATTATCTTCTGAGAGTCAGTCTGTACTGTTCCCCACTAAATCCTCAGCAGGGGAGAAGGACAGCTTCCTTGAAGTATTAACCCCCCCCCCCAGTTTAATATTCTAGATAAATTAGGAAAAATACAGGGAGAATGAAAAGGTGGGTTCATACTTCACTCAGTCTTAACGGCTATAGGATGTCACACTGCTGATCAGACACATGGTGGTTGTTTTTTAAAACATTTTTTATTACTTCAAAACTAACACACACACGCACACACACACATACACACTACAGAGAAAAAAAGAACAAAATATAGTCAACAACACTGTACCATGTTCAACTCTGACCATTTTTATTTCTAGCAAGTTGGATTCATTTCATTTTTTAGTGACAACTCCTTCAGGAAATACTCTTTTAAAATCTGTTTTGAGAAATGAAGTTAATGGGCCAGAACTGGTTTATCATGAAATACTCATCAACTCAGGAAATAAAGTTCAAACCCTTCTACCCTTAGGTGAATGAAATTCAATGGCCAGACACTCTCAGAGTAACTATCTAAAGGTCCTCTTTCTAGTTATTAAAGATAGTTCTTGAAATAGTAAACTTGGGTTCTGTACTATTTTTTTTGTCATATATAGTTTTAAAAGGAAATAAGTTTGAGAGTAAATTCAAGGAAATTGTCAATCATTCTAAGTTTTAGGAGAATTCAAAAGACCCAGCATTACCTCCTGTCCTCTACCCACCCATGCCAACTAAAAAATGGCAAATTTAAAAAATATTCTCTCAATTTATCACAGCATTCTGAAAGGCTAGAAGAATAGGTTCTCATGAAAGAAGCAGAACCCTCTGCCTTCTCTATTACAAGGCTACCCATAGTTAGAGGGGTTTTTTATTTACAGTAAGTCTACGGTCTCCTGGAGGGTGAGGGCCAATGGCACACTCCTGCTGTCTGTGGCTCTGAATTTCAATATTTCTTATCATCTTCCACATTATCTATCACCAACACATGCCCTCATGTTATAATTAACTAGATCACAGCTTATCTTACACTCCTTACAGTTTAGGTTAATGTCGTTTGGAGGAGATTTGGGAATGGCTAATCACATCTGGCTATGTTGATTCTTACCAGCTTTAATGTCAGGGAATCATACTAAATGATCTACCTGGAACACCATCATGAGGGACTGTACCCCCAGTGCACCTGGCATACCTACTTTGTCTCAGCACAATCACCCTGAGAACAGAAAATGTGTCTTACCCTTGACTTGCCCACACCAACCTCTCAGTAAATGTTTGTAGAACAAAGTAAGGAATGAGGAGTAACTGCTTAAATTCTCCTACATAGAAATACAAACAAGAAACCTGCCAAAATTCATTCATTCATTCATTCATTCATTCATTCATTCATTCAACCAATATTTATTTAGAGTCCACTGTGGACATCAAGATGAACTAAACAGACATGGCTCCAGCTCTTAGGATATTTATACACAAAACCTGAACAAGTAAACACACAAGGGAATATCCAGTTGCAAATGATAACAAAGTGAATGGAAGAAAAGTAAGGGTAATGCGAGATAATGAGAAACTGAAGAAGGCATTATTTAGTTCAAGATTAAAAAGGTCAGTACAGATTAGATGGAGAGAAAAATGAAAAGACCATATTTTCTAAGTATTAGGAACAGTTGTGCAAAGGCCCTGGGGTAGGAAAGAACATGATACTTTGAAGAAACAAGTAGATCAGTATGTCTAGAATTCAGCAACAGGAAGGTAAAATGGTAGTGATTGTGGAAATCTAATCTCTCTGAAATCTAATTTCTCTTCTTCCCTTGAGTCTCTGGTAAATATATTCCCTTTAAAATTAAAAAAAAAAAAAGTCTTGAAAAGCTTTGTAAATCTGGTGATGAATTTTTGATTTTGTCCTCAGGATAACAGAAAGCCTTCAGAGCGTAAGAGTGATAGAACCAGTTTTGCATTTCCCAAGAGCGTTCTTGCTGCTGAGTGGTGCTGGAGAAGCAGGTGGAGAGGGAGAGTGCAGGTGGGGACCACGCAGAGGGCCTGTGGGGATCAATGCACCAGGGCCTGGACCACGGTGGGGACAGAGGCTGAGTTTGAGCTGAGTGCTGGAAGCAGCGCTGGATTCCACTCAGGGGTGAGTTGGAGGTGCATGAGCTGCACATGCTTAAAATTAACCTGGATTGCCAGGAGGAGCAGTGGAGGCCTGACTCCCACACCATCTTCCAAGCAAGCACCTGGGCAGCAGCTTTGCTTGCGAATGCACCACACCAAGCCCCAGGCTGGCCCTCTGGTTCCTAGGGCTGGCCCATGCTGCAAACCCATTCCGCTCAGCACTTAGCCCGGAACCTGCAACCTGGTCTGCATCCCAGCCCCACTGAAGAAAGTGGGTGTCTGAGAGGGTCCATGCCCGCCTTCTGGAGCAGCACAGGGTCGCCCACTAAGGGGTCCTCCCAGAAGAAGCCCCTCCCCAACCCTGCTGACCTCCCCCCCTCAGGGTTCTGAGGACTGGACTGCAACCCGCCACACAGACAGTGAAATCAAATCTCTCCTTTCTTCCTTGAGTGGCCTGTAAACAGCCTTCCTTTAAAATAACAAAATAAAAGCCTGCTTCCCACTGTGAGTTCTGGCCTTGGCTGCCCCAAGCCTCAGAGCCACAGCTGAGGACCTCTGGCCTTCCAAGCTTTTAGTTTTTGCTCTTATTCCCTCTGCTCCAGTCCCGGACATCTAGAGCTCTTCTTAAAACATCCTTTGATATCCCATTTCCTTTTTATATGGCCCCTACTGTCAAAAGCACAGTTTTGTTTTCTTGCTGAAGAACTAATCCAAATTCTTCCTCTGTGTACCCCCAAACTCCCCTCCTGGCTGTGCTCAGGGGTCCCAGGGCCATTGCTGCATTGAATGCTCCTCATCCCCTGCTCTTCTCCAGGGCCACCCCACCCCTGATGGCAAGATGGCACCTGCTTGTTCTTCTTTAATTACACTACATCCCCCTCTACCTTTTCTTGCTTGGCCACTCTCTTCTCCACATGACAGTATTTTTCAAAATCATATTCCTCCCAGATATTGGACTGGATGCTTTTCTAAGGGGGAGCACCAGAGGCTTTTCAAAGCCCCAGCATGAGACCTTATTTAGAAGGCATTCCATACTTTGAATATGAATGTCTCTTAATTTTGAATGCTCAGTGGGGTTAAAGCTAGACAAAAATATTGAGTGCCTACATGAATTTGGCAGAGACATATCTGTGTCATAGATGTCTTTACGCAAACATCCTCATCCCTCCCTGCTCCCTAGGTCCTTCCACTGATTGTAGGTGGGTATGCTGGCACTTGAGCTTTGGGGAGGTGGGGGGCCCACAAGGAGCTGACAGCCCAGGGGAGAACATGCTGGGCCCTTGCTTCCCTCCCTTCCCTCCCCTCCCCTCCTGGGCAGGGCTGAGGAATCTGGCAGACAAGGGCTGGCTTCTGGTTGGGCAGTGAGGAGCTGGAACCAGGATGAAGTAGAGATCAGACCCTGGAGAGTTAAAGAGTTAACTGGAGAAGATTTGGGGTGTCCAGAACCTCTTTGCTCCTCCCCAGTTACGGGCTGAGGGTGGAGTGACCTCCACATTCCAGAGGTAAACCACAGGGCTGAGGGCTTTCTCCAGGGCCTCACAGGGACGGGGAGCTCCCTGGAGCACAGCTCTCCCCATGTGGAGCTGACTTTGCAACCGGGACATCACAGACAGCATGTCAGCACCCATCCCTCCTGAATGTCTGGCCCCGAGGACACTGGAAACCACCCGCCACTGTGGGGAGATCTCAAAGCCCCAAAGGCAGTGTGTGCAGATGCCTGCGGGCTCCATTCTCATTCCCAGGGCATTCACATTGTCCTGGCAACTCATCCCTCAGAACGGATCCCAGACATGGCAGCCGGCAGACAAAGAGCCCCACAAACGGCCATGCCAGGATCATTTGCATGCACGGGACAGGCCCTGCCCCATGCTGTCCATTTACACAGGCAGATTGAGCCCTGCGGCTTGGACTCAGAAGGCTCTCTGAAAGCACCTCAAGTGCTATGAAACCGAAGGGGGAAAATAACACACTCACTAAACCAAGGAAGCAGAGGGGGTTTCTTCCCTTACCCTGAGGTTCAATTTAAGCCAACCACAAAACAATCCACCAGTGTGTTTAATTTCCTAGAGAACTGCAGACATCCTGGGCTCACAGACGTTGATTCTCTGGTAGAAGAAAGACGGATCTTAGATAAACAAGGCTGCATTTGGGGAGGTGGGAAAAGCCACACGGGGCGCGTTCTCATCTCCCCCTTCCCCACAACTCACCTGTCACCTTCCCATGCTTCCTCCGTGCAAAACCAGCATTCCTCTCATGGTTGGCTATGCACAAAATATCCTTCTGTTCTCCCAGTCACATCAAAGCACCTTCACGCTACGCAGACAGGTCATCGGGGGAGTGAAGAAAATTAACAAACCCACCTAGGTTATTTCTATTAAAATTAGACCCTCAGCTGACAGGCTCTGTCAGTTTGCATAGAACACAAACCCCTGACAAGTCCATTGAAAACTCTTAACCTGCCCAGGTCCTGTCAACAGCTTGCAAACACAACAGGAGGGTGGCACTGCTGAGTCCTGCCTGTGGTCCTGAAATAGAAGAGGTATGAGGGTTGGGTCACGCCTGCTCTTACACTTACCTTCGTTACCCGCTGCCACCTCAGGAGCACCTACTGGGTAAAGACCAACATTGGTGATATCCTAAGGTCCTGCAAGTTTTAACTTTTCCTACTTTTCCCCCATTTTCATTCCCTAACCTCCCTTTCACTCTGCTCAGTTTCACTAAAGTTTGCCTCCTCCAATTCCTGGAATAGGTCAAATTCCTTCTGCCACAGGGCCTTTGCATGTACTGTTTCTCTGCTTGGAGTTTTCTTTTCACCTAGTTAATCCTTACTTGTCTCTTTGGATCTTCAAAGTTATTTCCTCAAACTTGAGAGAGTCTCACCTTTACCCTTTTCCTGTGCAATCATTCTGAAGCATGTTCCACTGTTGTAACTGTATACAGTACTTATGAGATTATTTCATTAAGGTTTACCTTGCCCACTAGAATGAAAGTTTCATAAGAACAGGAACAATGTGTAGCTTGCTCCAACACAGAATGTGGAACATGATTTAAGCCTGATAAGTGTATTTAATTGCCTAATAATTAATGACTGGATCATCTCATTCCTCTAGTTAAAATTTTTCCAATAGCTCCTGTGGCATTTCATTAAGTGAGAAGCCTTCCCACCCAACCACCAAAATTCAAAGGTGCTCTCCTCTTCTGCCAAGCTCTCTGCCCCTGTCCTGAAACCGCCTCTCCTCTCCCCTCTTCTGGGACAGGTCTAGTCAGCCATGAAGGAGCGGCGTCCTGTGAGGCAGCAAATCGGACAGAAGAAGCACAGCTCTGGATTCAAGTCCTGGGTTTGATTCTACCTCCACTACCCATGCTTTGTGTGATGTTGCCCAATTTAATGCTCTGAATGTTTCCCTTTTCAAACAAAGTCATATCTATAAGGCTATCATGAAAGTCAAGTATGATGAAATTTTAAAAGCACTAAGCTTATTGCCTGGTAGAAACTGGGTAGCTCGTAGGTTCGTTTCCATTCTTAAACTTGGATCAAACCAGTCCACGTGCCTAAAAGCCGACATACTGTAGAAGTGGCCCGGGCCAAGTTCATACACAGAATTAACTGCCATCAATGACCTTCTCTAGCTGGCAAGGATAGCCCCAATCCCACTGGGGGCACACAGACCCCAGAGGAGATGGGCTGTCATGGTAGCAAAGCAATCCTCAGTGACAAAGAATTTCTTTGTCAAAGTGCCCAACAAGACACTAGTTTCTATCAAGGCGTCCGGTGTCTTTGGTCATCTCATTCCATGAGGAAGCGTGTTTAGGCACATCTGCTACATACTCACTCGGCATTCGGTTACTGCTTTATGATGCAAAAATACCAAATGCGGACCTTTCCCACAAAGCACCACGTGCAGTCAGAGAGAACTGCCTCATAAAGTGACCCAGCTCCAAATGCAGTTCTCCAGTGGTGCTATACACTGAGTTCAGAGGAGGAAAAAAAAAATCAGAAGAATTAGTTGCTTATTCAGTAGCATCTATTAAGCAACTAGCAGGCATGGGACGATGAGTTAATAGACCACAAGCAGTTGCTTTTCAGGAGCATGTAACTCTCCCTCCCAGCATCTCTTTCTCTATATCCAACCAATCCCAATCACCCATGAAGGCCTTGTTCAAGTCACTCCTCTGCAGAAGGCTTCCTTAGCTCAGACCGCTGCCACCTTCCCCTAGCTTCACCCTACAAAAATTTCCTGTTTGTCATAGAATTTTGTCACTCACTCATATTTTTCTGGCCTATACTGTCAAACTGGCCTGTCCTCCCATTGCATAGCCCTCATTTCATTTTTTTCACAGAGACATATATCTCACCATCTATTTATAAATGCTATGAGACCCAGGGGCCCTTGAATCTTCTGCAGTGGGTTTTAAACAAATGTGTTTTTGTTTGAATTCAAGTAGATTTTCCTGAGAGCATCTTCAGCAGAGAGAGGGAGTGAGGATGGGAGGTGACCATTATGGAACACCTGCTATATGTGGGTCCTCTCCTCGGGCCCACTTGAGTCCTAAGAAACCTTTCAAGAAGGTACTGAGTCTTCTTGGAACTCTTCCTCCGCTCCTACCAGCATCTTCCTGAGCATGGTCACTGAACAGCCGGTATCTGCCCTCTCCGGCCTGAGCTAAAATCATTGCTTGAGTGGGCATATATTTAGCTTTTCCAAAATCAGGGAAGTAATTCCTTGCTGTATCCAATGGGCTGGAATCACCCCTGCTCTGTCTGTTCCTCATACACCCATCAACTAAAATCCCATCAACTAAAACACGCAGGAGACCACTGAGAGATGGTCTCCTTTTGCATGACTGCCTATATGAACAAATTCAGAAAGGCCTCAAAATGCCAGTACCACATGCAAAAGTTTTTAAACGGTGGATAGCAGTTTTGCCAATATGTACAAAACTACAGTCTTTTTTTTTTTTTTTTTTTTAATTTTTAAACGAAGTCCACTATTTTCCATTTCCCAAAAATGTCTTTGTTCTTTTGCTCTAACAAAGTAAATTATTCCTCACCTTGGGCAAGTTGGTAGGAACGTGAGAAAATTATATTAAATCAGACATCCTTGAGATCAAAATAGATTGGAACAGGGGTTCTCTTTGCTTAAAATAGTTCTTCAAAGGGAAAGCAAAAGAGCTTAAGGGAAGAAAAAGTTGTCAAACACCCTCCAGCACTTTAGAAGCACCTAAGATCTGCAAACCATTGATATGTTAATTAACATTTACTTTTATCTAGGATAGGTGTTTGCTGGTCATGGTCCCACTTGCCCTGTGGCACTTTAGGCCTCTTGAATAAAATTTCATTTCTTAAAAGGGCATTAGAAAATGCTTCCTTTCCTCTGTTTCAGATTGGCTTCCTGTCCCTGACTGCAATTTTGTGAGACCTCACTCTGGTTTGGTAATATCCTAAGGCTGGTCACCAAATTCCAGAGAGAATATACAATCCATTTAATCCATCTGCCATCAGGCTTCTGGCCGCATCAGGACCTCACTACCCCACACAAGATAAGGAGAAAGTCAGATTTTTAATCAGTGAATGATTAATTGTGTGGGAACCTCTCTGGAATTTAAAATGTCTAGAGAAAGAAAATCCTTCTCAGTAACAAACCTCCTTATAATCTATTTCAATACTGCAAAGCCCTTGCTGCTGAAAATTCTTCCTGTACCCGACACAAACTCCCCTGGGATAGTTTATCTCCTCCGCTTCTATTCAAGGAAAGATGTCCTTTCCAGGATCTGGAAATGTCTTTCTTGAGTGATCCCTTGCACTGGCCTTGGTCTTGAACCAACCAGGAAAAAAGGTCACAAAAGGGGACTTTTGCACCACAGAGATTTGAATCCAAATGTCTGTGAGTTTGAACAAAGTCAATATTATTTTGTGATATTAATTCATGTTTTCTTTTCTCTTAAAAAGCTGGTGTTATCACTCACAGAATTTTTTTCTTCTGGAACAGAGGTTGGCACACTGACCTGTGGGCTGAATGCCTGTTGTATAAATAAAGCTTTATTGGAACAGAGATGTGCCCACTGCTGACATATTGCTTTTGGCTGCTTTCTTGCTAGCAGCAGGCAAGAGTTGAGCAGTTGCAACAAAGACTGTGTACCCACAAACCCTAAAACATTTACTTTCTGGCCATTTACATAGCAAAAATTCCAGAAAAAAGTTTGTGTTAACACCAGAACATTACCGCTAAAATGCACAGTTCCAAAACTACTAATGTAAGGCCCAAAGGAAACATTTGGCTATCTTAAAAACTGAAGTCAACAGTGATGTGATTAATTCAATGGTGATCACTGTGAATACCCCCAAAGAGCCACGGTCACTGTGTTGTATGACTTAATTTGCCAACAACATCTACAAATTCTGTTTTTCCATCTCATTTAACACACCCATCAAAAAAATAAGGACTGTGTCAAACCTGCTTGTGAAAGTCACTAAACAACAGCTCCATGTAATAAAAATCAACAGATACCATAGGCGCTATGCCAATTGGTTATGTAGGATCATGTGATGATGAAGCTATGTGAGGGCAGGATTTTGTCTGTTTGGCTCATTTGGAGTTTAGAATAGTGCCTAATACAGTAGTTCCCCAATAAATGTTTGATGAATGAATGAAAGTTCTCACAAAAACCTCATGGTGACGGGTGGGGAGGCTGGGGGCAGCCTAGTAGTAGTGTTTGGCATGCTGCAGGCGCAGGTTCAATCCCCAGAACCAAAAGCAACAAAAACAAATCACCACCACAGAGTTTGTGTAGCATTAGGCAAAGTAGCAAGCAGATGCTGAAACCAGGTGGCTTCACTCTCTCCATTCCTTGCTGCCTCTATTAATACATGGTTGAGCAAGCAAAGTCTTTTCCATCCATCTTGTTCTCAATCAAATAAAGAACCTTTGGCAGTAGGCTAACTAAATCTAGTCTAAGCATTTATTGAGGGTTGATTCACTGAGCACCGCTTTAGAAATTGCAAACGTAAAAAGAAGAATCCTATGCTTTTTGCCTGTAGGGCATGCACAATGGTGTATTTGTTAAAAGTCTGAACTCCAAAAGACCACCCCATGTTCACATCCCCACTCTGTCATGTCCTTGCTATATGACCTTAGGTCAGTTATTTAACCTCCCAGTGCCTCAGTCTCCCATCAGTAAATGGGAAGAAATTATAGTATCTAACTATAATAGATAGAGGGCTATTACACATAACAGTGGCTGTCACATAACAAGTATTAATATTTACCTATGAGTGACTTATTCTTATATTCATTTAATTCTATTATTGGAAAAATAAGAAACTCTCACCTGAGACCTTCATGAGTAATAGCATCGTATTTTAATCCCATGCGTTGGAGGGCTGATGGTTAGGAAGAGTCATCAATGAATCCTAGAATGCTCCTTCCCCTGTACTTCCCTTGGTAAATTTCTACCCACTCTTCATGTCTGAGCTTGAATGTCACTTTCCTGGAGCTGCCTTTCTGACCTCCCCATCCTCCCTTGAGATCTGTCTCCTCCAACATCCACACACTCCCGACACCTGCAGTTCCTTGGTTAGGTGTTGCCCTCCTGCGTGCGCTTACATGTGTGTCTCGTTCACAATGGTACTCCTGCTTCACACACAGGAGACCTTCATAAATGCTTGTGGACTGAACGACAGCACAGTGTGGAACCCTCGGGGCAGGAGTGAGTTCTGTGGGTTTGAACTGGTCGCACTGCCAGAGACAGCAAGAGAGGAAAAGGAAGAAGGCTGAGAGGTTGCAGGTCTTGATTTTTTTTTTTTTTTAAGGTGAAGAAACAACAGGGGCACGAGAGTTCTAGAAAACAAAGAATACAGCTTATCCTCAAACCTCCAAGCCTCCTGTAAGTGGTTACGAAGGAGGCGGAGCGGGGCTTTCTCTCCTGTTGGGATCAAGTAGAGATGAGGGAAAAGTGCCATGTTTGCTGGTCTCCTGGTTCCATTCCCTGGGGGTGACAGTGACCAGAGTACACTCCTCAGGAGGAAGGGAACCTCACCAGGGAGGTTTATATCCAACATTGATGGGTCATTGAAAACAACACTACAAAGTAACCTGTCACCTCGGTTCATTCAGATATGGATCTTGACATGTAACTATTCTTGTGAAGTTCTTATATTTTTAAGAATATAATCTCCTCTGTAATTAGTAATTATTAAATTCAGAAATTCTGATGCTTACTATAGCATAAGGTATGGGTTCTTTAAAGGTTCTCATTTATATCTTGTTGCTCAGAATATTATCAAGTATGCCCACAGACTGGTGAAAGCATAAATCATATTTCCATTTAACTATCAGAGATGGAAAATTTTTAAAAATGAGGGAAAAGAATTGGTCTTAATATGCAATGCAAATGAGTGAATTTTATAAAAGGCAAAGATAAAAAATTATAATCCCTATGGCATAGTGTTCATTAAGAAAATTCATCCTCAGGATTATGGGTTTTAAATATGCTCTGTACAGGCAATCATTTATTCATTCATTCATTCAATTCAACTAATATTTACTGTGCATTCAGTCAGTCAGTCAATTCAACTAATCTATCAAACACCCTCTTTGTAATGCTCCCGCCAGGTGTGAGAGGTTGGATTGACTTAATTAGCTGTGTACCTGAGTAACGATGCCAGTGTTGCAGGGTGATGTGACCCTGCACTATTCAGACTGCTCCATGCCCCAGCACTGTCCTCAAACAGGACATTGCCATTCTGGGGCAAAAGAAGTACCGGAACTGAGAGGAGTAAACCTTTCAAATCTTTCACACACATTTGACAATGTAACTTTATATCTGCTGTTTCTAGTAATAAAAAAAAAAAAAAAATGCAGCTTGTATTTTTAATTGCTTTCTTTTTAAAAATTTAGACAATTATTGACCCACAATAGACTGAGGAGGTGAAAACTGGTTCTTGGACCATGGAGAGTCTGAGAAGCCTTGCTCCAGGAAAGGTGAAGCAGCCTAGCGCCAGGAGAGTTAGCTAATCAGACAGCATGGCATTTCCAGGCTGTGGAAGGAACAACCTGAAAAGGCATCCCCAGAGGGAGTGGCATCTGAGCAAAGTCTCAGAGGATAGAAAGGGTTTGGAGGCAATGACAGGAGAGAGAGAGCCTTCCGTGGCAAAGAGAAAGGTGGAGGGCAGGAATAAAGGGTTTATACAGGGTTCAATGTGTATCTGAGTCACAATATAGCAAAAGGCAGGTGAATAATGATGATAATGATAGTAGCTAACCTTTATTGAACACAGTGTAAGCTGAGTCCCGTGCAAAGAGCATGGTGGGAGGTACCACATTTGTTCCTGGCACCTACCTGTAAGCCTTGTGAAAATGGATCCCAGACAAATGAAAGATATTAAGTCAGAGATAGAGGGACCTCAGGGAATTGGGCTCTGGGTGCACAGGAAGATGGAGGACTGATGTCCCTGAGGGACTACTCTAATATCTGTCCCTTCTAATGAGGATGTGGCCTTTCCAGGCCTGAGTTGGCTTTGTATGTTATCTCTAAAGAATAGGCATAATCTTATTCTGCAAATACTTCTGGAATGGTGCTGTGAGCCCAAGGAGAATAAGCAGGTAAACAGCAAGCATGGGCTTCCCAGGTCAGGTGAGACTCCGCATTACTGCTGACCCCTTCTTGGCAAACCTGGGGACAATTCCACTGAGCTGTGCTGCATCTGGCACCTGCTATGAGTAGCACCCTTGAATAAGTAAGATTCTATGCCTCTGGCGAATTAAAGATAGACCTAATCTAACCTTACAAGATGTGTGTTCTGCTCCTACCAGTTATTACAGAAATGCTGCACTTGCTTTTAAGAAAGTGTGATGTGATTGGTATAGACGGCTGGAACTCAGACCTAACTGCCTCCAGAGATGCAGGAAGCGAGGCCAGAGCAGTAGGCAGGGGCCAGGACATAGATGGAGGTCCTGACTTCCAGGCTTGGGATGTGGACTTTGATTCTGAGGACAGTGGGGAGCTAATGCAGATGGATGGAGCATAAAAATCATATGGGACATTCTTTGCCTCCACAATGAACATTCTTTGGCTCAGCAGGACAATATTGTAGGAAATGACAAAGTTACTCATGTGGCCGTAGGTCACGGTCCTCTTGAGGAAAAAAGAAAAAAACAATGCTGAAATAACAGTCAGCTCTTCCTAAACCAGGTGCCTCTAACGCCTGCAGTCACATTTTGCAGACATGGTCTTAAAATGTTTGGCTAGAAAGTAAATTAAAAAAAAAAAAAATCACACACACACACGCACATTCACGCACGCACACTCCCACCTTTTCTTGAGATTCTCACATAAGAAGGCATGTTTGGTCTGGCCTGTCTACCAATTTGTGAAGCACTTCAGCAACTTTCAAGATGTCAAGTGCCATAAAATCAAAGTCCCCGTTATTGTGGTCAATTGGCCTTCGCTGCCAAAGTAAAACTAGAGGCAGCCTTCACTGTGGCAGCCATGAATAGCTGTTCCGTAAGGGCTAGAATCATGATTTTCAATGTTTTTCCATCTGAAATAGGGGAACATTATTCATTACAGCCCCAAACCATTTCCTGCCCCATGAAACTAAATTCCTACGCCAGCAATATGGTCTCCACAGAAGCCCTTAAAACAGAAATGTCACTCCGCAGAGTTCTTATTTCAGCCAACGAGGCTTTAAGTTTAGACTTAACTGTGAAACTGAAAATTTGGCTCACCACAGAGCCGACTGTAGAGACATTTTTTTCTTTTAAACACCAGGAGACTGATGTCACTGCCTAGCCTATCCAATGTCATCTCTTCCCTCTCCCCCAAACCCAAGTGAACACTGGAGAAAGTGACAAAAAGCTGAAATTTCAGCTTTATCCCATGGCTGGCATAGATTTCCAAACACATTAGTACTCAGGTAAGTTTCCGCCTTAAAAAGCTTGATGAGGAAAAGACCAGATAATGTAACCCATCAGCATCTGTTCCGTGAAATGGGGAAAATCCTGTATTGCATGATCTCTAGAAGAGAAATGTATGGTTGATAGGCCTGGTTTCTCGAACAATTTTTTTTAACTCAATCCATATTTATTAAAATATTTGTTGTGACTAAAATAAAGTAGGCATTAACAATTACTTTGGTTATACAAAAGGATTTGCAGTCAAATGCAAATATGCAGAGATTCCTCAAGCATAAGTTCTCACAGATGAATGCTACACCTGCAAAGTAGTTTATCAAAATTCTGGGAACCAACTCTCCAGGATAAAATTGGTTATTTAACTGGCTTTTTAGTATTAATAGTCATCCCTATACCTTGTTCTTGTCATGTCCATCAGTCCAGCCAAGTTCACCCCTTCTAATTTAGAGTCATGGCCAATGTTTGCCCACATAGACACAGGACAGGACAATCTCAGGGCTTTGTATGTTGGCTCTTTGTTCATGTGATCTGAGAATTCCTTTCTGACATCAAAATGTTATGTATACTCCCACATCATTCAAGTTATAATTTTAGCTCATTAACTAAAAACTCTGACAAACTAACGTAAGCATTTACAAATCCAAAGAATGTCTGTATTTATTAGAAAAATAAAAGTACAGAAAATGATATACGTTCAGTTGGTGGGCATAGTTTGGTAGTAGAAGGTTGAGGGATTCCCATCCCTTAGTGAAGACCCAGAAGTTGCAGGATTCAGCACCCATGGGTTTGGAATTTGGGGTCTGGCCCAATGAGGACACTGCTCTCTTTCACGTCTCCGGAGTGTATAAGGGAACTGTCTTCCATGTCCTTTAATTTGGCTCCTTTTACTGGGAGGTGCTCAACTATGAAGGCTTTGTAATGGATAGCCCAACAAAATGCAAATATGAGCCACATTCAAGGGCACCATTTAAAATGAAAACCCACATGAGATCTCTGGGCAAACCACGGGCTTGAAAGGGAGCCTGGCTGACTTGAAAGACAGGACACTCGATCCTGGACATGCTGCACCACACGGCCTGCCTGCCACAGCTCTGCTGCTTCTGACCATGGAATTTCCAAAACACACTCCCTCAAAGAGAGCCAAGAGCACATTTCTGTGGCTCCAGAGTGAAGTGAGGTTTCTCTTTATTAGAGAGACATGGTGGGGCTAAATGGGCTCCTTTTCCATCCTGCGGTCCCAGTCTCGGCGGCTGCTTTGCACAGGAGCGCTGCAGGAAGGTAAAGGCCTCTGTTAGGGCGCTGCAGGGTTTGAGACACTCGAGCTGGCCCCCAGAGCCTTGGGAAGGAAGAAGCAATTTCAGCACCACAACTTTTCTGAAGCCAAGAGGCCCTCAACAATGTGGGCATCAGAACCAAACAACCCAGTAATTATTCTACAAGGAGGACCCAAGAGACAAAAAGCTATGAAGTAATCAGTGTGGGGAGGCTGAGCCCCAGGGGTCGCCTTGATGAGGTGAGTCAAGGGCTGGGTTTTGGGCTAGCAGAGACCAATGATTGGGGGCTCAGGGGAGAGAGTATGCCATATACAGGGCAGGGTTGTTCGGCGTCTAAGACCCACCATTAGTGCAACAGCCTTTGTAGACTAGGTTACGTAGAGATGACCTGCAGGTACTTGCTGTTGGTTCTTCAACACTTTTTCAAAAAGAAAATGGAGGGTGACTATTTTAGCAATGATGGGCAAGATGATTTGGGAAGACAAGGAGGGTAATCATACCTTCAGGTGTGATTTGGTGGTGACAGAGTGAAGCTGGTGAATAGACAATGTAAATTAATAGGCACAGGTGGAACAGCAGTTCTGAGCAACTCAACAAAACCATTGTCCAACCATGGACTCAGTTTCAGGGTTTTAGTTGCAGTGAAAATACAACAGAGGTTGGCTATGTACTCTGCCACCCCAAAGTAGTACCTACTGGTACCCTAGAACAGGAGAGCAGCAGTTGAAGGAGCCCCATCTTCCCCTTCTCCTAGGGACCTCATATGTAGTTACCTGTCCCAGGACACCCAATTTCTGGACAAAGAGCCATTCCTTTTGAGGTGAAGGTAATAAAATAATTACTCAGCTAATTACCAATTTCATTGAAATGTGTGGTTTTCAAAGCAGAGAGGATGTACAGCTCAAAGAATGTGCTCCTTTTATGGAGAAGGAAGCAAAGGCTGAAGGAGTCCTTCTGGTTCCCCTGGGCTCCAAGAGCTGCATTCCATGGTGCAGAGTGAGTTCTGCTTCTTGCTCCATCCCTGAAACACTGGATGAAGCCCAGAAAAAAATAAAATAAAAATTTTCCTGAGCTTCAGATTCTGCATTTGTAAATAGAAAAGATATTACTAAGTGGCTGGTAGGTCCCCGCTAGCACTAACTTCTTGTGTGATCAATGCTTCTAAAATTGCGATGTGTCCAGGTGGGAAGTTCATTTACCCCCTGTCTGGTTTGCGCTCACTTGCGGGAGTGATTTCTTTCCTCAGAGGCTCTCATCTTGCCCGTTATTCAAAGCGAGCTGTCTCCTGGTGTGCTGTCAAAATACATCAGCTTCAAAGACAAACACACACCTTTCAATCTGAGGCCAAGATAGTTTACTGTATAATTTATGATAATGGTAAGGCTGTTTCTCATAAATGTTAATGGTGCCACTTTTTTTTTTTCCTCTCATAGTTGGGTAATTCTCAGAAAAGCAGCTGGATATTAAAAGTTACATTTTTTTTTTAAACAATATAAACTGCTTCCACCAACAAATCTGATTAAAACAAAACAAAACTCCACTGGATTGCAGGCACAACAATTCCATTAGTGGCAGTAAGTAAATCCAAAATAAAACCAAAGATTCTGCTCACATCGCAGTTCCCCTACCATGATTTGGTTAAGTTTGCATTCACAGGCATGTCTCCGTTTTAACATGTAGGTATAAATAGTTCTTTACTTCAATCCTGGTTCCTTCTATGCTTATTAACTTGCTAGATTTGTTGTACATTAGTATTAATATGAGACAATATGCCTAAGTACCTCCCAAAGTAAATTCTTTCCTGTTAAAAACGTTTTGCCATCAAATAGTCAACCTTTTCTCGTTTATAGAAATTGCCAACTTTAATTTGAAATAGAAATGCCATCGCTTCATCTTTTACCCTCCATAGAATTGTTTTGACGGCTAAGTGTGTTTGAGGAATCCTCTCTCAGACATTGCGAAGTTAGGTTTTGAAATCATTTGACTCTTTCAAAGTCATTGCCTGACAAAAGAAAATGAATCAATAGTTTCAGTTTAGTTACTATAGGGGGCTTCTGAAATTCCAAATTTTCTATGTTGAAGCATCATATTCACCAAAGTAAGAATGTTAAGTATTCTAAAAATTTTGTACTGTAAAAATGCAATAACAATAAACACATTTTAACATAAAAAGATAAGATTTCAAAAGACCACAACAAAATAGCCAGAAAAAACATATAAAGAGTTGGATAAAATAACTTCAAATTGTTTGGTCTCAAGATTCCTGGGTTCTAGGCTGTCTTCCCTACTTGATAACTCTACAATCTATTAATTTTTCCTTTCTATCATTTCTTTATTCTACAAAGACATATTGAATTTGACAATAAGGTACTGTGCTGGGCATAGGCTATAGAGAAATGCTTAGCATATGGTCTGTACCCTCAAAGAGCCTATAGTCTAGGGGAGAGAAAGACATACAGACAGTTCATCCTAGAGTGTGGTGGCTGCCCTTGATAAAGATATGCAGAGTACCAGGAAGGAAAAAGGTTGGGGACTAGGGGGTTCAACTTTTCTTAAAGAAGATGATGCTTCAATGAGCCTTGAGACCTGCCATGTCTGGGCTTCACCTGGGAGAGTCCCCTATGAACTAGGATTATTTTCCACTGTGAGAACTGGAAAACTACAGCATAATAAATGAGTTCTTTTGCATTTCTAGCTGTTAAGAAAAACATTCAAACATGATTTGGAGGAGGGTTTTAAAAAAACCCAGTCTTAGCTGATTTTCTCAATCTTATTTGTATTTATCAAGGACTTAAAGTGAAAGGGCTATATTAGATATCTCCATCCTATAGACGGGAAACTTAGACGCAGAGCCCAGAGAGCTGGGGAAGACACTGCTAGGGGGAAAAGCCTCAGCCAGAGGTTAGTGGGACAGCTCAGGGACCAGGGGGTGGTGTTGATGTGGAGGCAATATCTTCATTCCATTCACTCCCTGCAAGGGCAACAGCACCCTGGCCAAAAGGGGAAGGAGTAAGCTTCCTCTATATGTTCTTCTTTCATATAAACAAATCAAATCAGGGAGAAACAAACCTGCATTTCAAATTCCCCCCAATCTTTTTTTTTTTTTTTTTTTTTTTTTTGAACAACTGTTTTCTCCATGGTTTTCCCAGACAGACAGATCTGGAATCAAGTCTCGGTTCATCTCTACATACAAATGAAGGTGACACTGACCAGATTGTGCCAAGTGACCAAGATTCAAGTGCAAGAGGAAACAAAGAAAATGCAAAAGGAGTTCATGAGGCATGGGGTCCTTGGAAGACATTATGAAGAGGGGATGGCTGCAGATGCACTCCAGAGTCTGGGAAGATTCAGTGAACAGAGGAGGAGGGTGGCCACTGTGGAGTAGTTGATGTGAGCAAGGGGACAAGGACAAGAATACCCATCACCTGTCATTCTCATGGGTGAAGCAAAGGGCAGCAGCATGGCAGGGCACACCAGAGGTGACTGGTTGGTCCCCTGCATGCTCAGTGTGCAAGCACTGGGTATGTGACAAGTCAGTGAAATCCAGGCTTTTCACTGAAGAAGCTGGTGGCTCAGTGGAGGAGACACATGTCTGCCCACTTGCTATTTAGTAAGAGATGCTGAGGTCAACAAGACACACATGCAACTGCAGGGGCATCAGATACCAGATGGGGAGGGACAGGAGTCTGGTGAAACAGAGTTGATGTGCACATGGGTGTAAGCTCACAAGGTGCATTCTGGAGAGGGTGGGGAGGGTGGGGAGAGACAGTGTCAGATCCAGTGTGAACAATCATCTGCTTGGCTATAGTTCTCAGTCCTAGCTGCCCATTAGAATCATCAAGAGAACAAAAAATACAGACGTCAAATGTCCTATATTTTGATATGGTTAGTGGATATGTAGATGTATTCCTATATCAAAATTCATTAAACTATATACTTAAGATTTGTGTACTTTACTATCTTGAGTCATACCTCAATAAAATTAAAATACTAATCCCCAGAGTCCATGCTCTGCTAACTAAATCAGAATCTAATAAGCATGCAGGCTAGATCATCATCCTGGCGAAGAAGTTCTTTTAATCTGATCATTTAAAGGCTGCATATCTCTTTAACCAGAATCACTACTTGTGATGGAGAAATTAATAAAAATAGCTAAAATTTATTTAAAAAGCATTATCTCTAATCCTTAATGCCACCCTGTAAAATAAACTAAGTCATCATGTTCCTGTTCTACAAATGAGGAAACTCAGGCTTAGAGATATTCCTCTCTTGCCCAGGGGCACCCATCTCATAGGAAACAGAACTAGGGGGCAGGCGTGAGCAATGCAGGGATGTATATTTCTCCTGAGAGATCCAAACATAGATTCTGAAGGTAATTACTAAAGACCATCCAATGACTTTGGGCTCCCACTACCTGCTATGACTCAGGTTCTAACAACTTCTCAAAAAGGAAGCCTTTGCTACTATAGGAACAATTCTGCAAACCAAAAAATCTGAAGTCAGCAATAATTAAATTGCCCCTTGAAACACCTGGGCACTTGCATGTCTCTTTTTCTTCAGGGTCTCATCTCAGCAATTCGTTTCAGCTTCTGTCTGCACCAGAATCTCAAATCTGTCATGCCAAGGGCAAGAAAAAATACCCTCCTAACAAGACTCTGGGCATCGCTGGGGCTGCCTGCAACCCAGACTTCCAAAGAACTATATTCTTCATGAACAGGTAACGAAGCTCATAGGAACAGGAGAAACTGCACAAAAGCAGAAAATGACAATTCAGAACACACAACCATTGAGTGACGGCATTAAGGAAATCCTCAAAGCCCTTAGCAATGTAGCTGCCAAAAGAAAAAAATGCCTTCTTATAAAAAGGCCCAAGTAGAAGTTATAATAAGGATCCATATACATACTGCAGGTTATAAAAATTATTGCAGCATTAAAAGGGCTAATAGCATAATGTCGTCCAGTGTGTATGAAATCCTGGACAATATAAGATAGGTTGCTTAAGCATAAGGCTAATACTGCCTAAAAACACCAGGGAAATAAGAAGTGCATATAAGAGGAAAAATATCCACTTGGTATTTCTGGATCACCTCTCTTGCTGTTTGCAAGAAAGTAAACAGTGTTTCCGGATGGCATCTCAGCAGTTCTCTGTGCTTGGGAAACTTCTTAAGCCAGGCTCTGCGGTTGAGCTAAAAAGTTAGGGAGCACATTATTCTACGTTATTCCTCCTTTTCCAATTCTATTTATGAAGTCTCAAGGTGGATAATGGGGAGGGCTCTCCTTCTCTGTGGAAGATATTAGGAAGTAACAAGAGCATTCAAAAAAGGGCAGTTTGGAAAAATGCACACTCACCATCTTTCCTTAGAATCCTAGAATGAGGATATATTCTGAAGTGTCCCCTCCAATCCCCCTACCAGGTGAAAACTGAGGAAACTAGAACTCAGGGAGGTTAGTGATTTGCCAGAGGTTCCACTGAATTTATGGAAGAATGGATAAAGACATACTTACATTTATATATGGTTTTATGACATTTAAAATCCTTTCCAACACATGAGCTCATAAATACCCTATCAAAAGTATCCCTTTTCTCAGATGAAAAAACTGAAGCTAAGAGAGTCTGACATTAAGTGTATGCAGATAGAAAGGGACAGATCCTGAAGCCAGGTGTTCACAATCCTTCTCTGGAAACCCAGAAAATTGCCCACATGCCAGGTGTATGGCAAGTGGGCAAAGATGGCCATACCTTTACCAGGCTTCATTAGTCCTCATTTGTCCCAAATGTAGCTCTCTGTAGCTCACCATTCCTCTCTGCCCACATCCCAGATAAGGCTTCTTGCCTGTGCATCACTGAATAAAATATATTCGGGCAGCTTCAGGCACATGCTGTACTGAGAAAATTGAGACAAAAGGCTAAGGATGTTTGGGCACAGGCAAGAAGCTATATTACAAAGGTATATCACTTTCATATTCATTTGCACATTTTTCCTCATAAGAAAATTAGGCTTTAATGTAACCTCAATTTCAACCTTGTTGCTTTATCGCCTAAAGCCCATTAAAGAGCTATTTCCCAGGGCCAGGAACTTATGATTGGAGGTCAGGAGGCTGGATTTTTAATCGACTCATGATGAAACTTCTTTCCTGGGGCTTCACTCTTCTGTCTCAGCTCTGCCCTATTCTCAGGGGGAGATGGAATGCCCTACATGGGCAGTAAGAATTTTCCTTAATGCACCAAGAACTAGTTAACTGTCAGTGTAAGGGTTGGGAGGGGAGGGAAACAGAGTTTTCATTGACTCACCAGCCAACATATGTCAAAACAGAGCAGCTAAAGCCTGCAAGCACACTACCCAAAATAATGAAAGAGCAGGTGCCATTTTGTCCTATCCCCTCTTTATTCTCCTGAGCTAGCCCTAGCATTTCGACCACTTTAGGGTGCTATGAAGAGCCCCCAAATAGTTCCATGTGACTCAAGACAATGACTCCCTGCAAAATTCTTCAAATAAAACTATCTGCAGATTGAGAATGTTCTAGACCAGTGGTTGGTGTTCCATACTGAAAGCACCTAGGTTGTCTTTAAAAAGTATTGATGCTTGGGCTCCTCTGTCCCTCCAGAAATTTCATGTAATTGGTCTGGGGAGCAGGTTGGGCACTGGAATCTTTTCACTGCTTGTCCTACTGTACAAAATGCTTATCAAGCCTCAGTCTTCCATAAGTCCAGGGCAGAAGACATTAGAGGCCTGTAGGAGGGGTCCTTATCCCCAAGCACTCAGCATCACACCATCTCTGCTGATTTCCTTCAAAACATATTCCCTTAGCTGCTCCCCGAGGCCAGCCCTCCATCTCTCAGTCCATTATGCAGCCCAGCAGTCCCACCATTTAGATATCACCACCTTTTCCTTTAAGCCATTTCCTTATCAGGGCTCAGAGATAATGCAAACATTAGGAAAATACTATTTTTATATTCTAGTGGGTACAGCTTATAATAATTCATGCTGGTAGGTTTTGTTTCCTATATATTTGGATCCTGACTGCAGTCTACCTCCAGGCAGGAACAAAACGGATGCAGTTGGAGGCAGTGGGGGAGGCTGCTGACCTGCGTTTGATGCCAATTCAGCACCCTCTCTGCCTGTTTAAGAGCAGAGTAGAGCGGGCCCCACCAGTCTTACTTCTTATAAGGAAGCTCAGAAAGATCCAGAGTAGAAGAAGGCTGAACTTGAGCACAGCTCTTTAGCTAGAGAATCTCCAGAGAAGAACAACCTTATTTATTACCTCATGGTTTCTGATATAGGTGATTCTTTAAAAGCAACCTCTTTTCTGTATTTATTCAAACATTTTTTTAAACTTCCTTTTTTTTTCCCCCCTCAGTATAACTTTTCACTAATTCCTTTAATCTTCACATCCTTCCTGGAAGAGATAAAGCCCTGATCCTACTCAGGTTCTGCTGCCCAGGAGCCTTGTAGCTCTGAGGAAGACTCTGAGGCTCTCTGAGCCTCAGTTTCTGTTTGGTAAGGAGATTAGACTTTGCTAATCTTCCATTCCCCTTGATGATTACGACTGTCATTCTTTTTTATTCCATTACACTCTTTGGGCCTTCTCTCCAGAATCTAACCCATGGTAGGCATTGATATTATCTTTTCTTATATAACCCACCCCTGTCCATCCTGCAAGAAAAAGAAAAAGAAAAAGTGTGCATTTTAGGGGTGGGGTGAAATCAATAGAACTTTTAAAATGTTTAAAATTTCTCATCATCAATCCTTCCTGTTATTGTGGTGATGAAAATAAACTGGCTATAAAATGTAAAACTGCCTCTTTTCTTTCATTAAATGTCATATTTTACATCCATTAACATTAATGTTCATATCAAAAGCTAATTATCACATCATTGCCAAAAGCACATCTTGTGAGGGCAAAGGGCTGAGAACACACAATACCTGATATGAAAGGCCTGATCCATATTTATGCACATGGGGAGTCTTGATAGCATCCTTGGCATTTCAGGCAAAGAAGCAGAATCAAATTACAGAATCAAGGGTTGTTGCTATCGTTTACCTACTAAGCTGTTAGGTTCCTTCTTGGTATTATTAGATTATAAAATATGTCTATTATTCTAACACAGAGCACAATAGCATTCCAATAAATGGGTACAATCTACTAATTTTGTTGAATTCATGAATTCATGCTTATTTCAATGACATATCAAACCACTCTAGGATCACAGTGAGTGTTCTACGATCGTATTTGATCCCAAATGTTTCCTTTTGTAAAAATTAGAAAACAAAAGGAACTCTATTATACTATTCCAATTATTTTTCTATGAATGGGTTCATTCTTTTAAAATTGATAATGCTTCTTATTCTTTTGTTTAGCAAATACTTTATAATTTTTTCCCTGTCCTCCCACTTTTGAATCAGAACTGCCAACAGGAAGGAACCTAAAATTCCCATATTTCATCAAAGCCCTAATAGCAAATGTTTTTGATTTAAAAAACAATCAGTTCCATGAATACATTTAGAAAAATTAATGAGCTGAAAGTAGTGGAAAATTGTCACCATTACTATGAGCAATACTGGAACAGCCACAAGAACTGGGGCACAGAATCCAGACAAATTTTCACATTGGCAAGCTGTACTGTCCATGGACACAGTATTAATGTTGTGATCTCTTTGATATCTCATATTACTTTGAATTATAGTTGTGCAGCTATGTAATGAGCACCAGGAAGTCTTTTGGTCACTTTTCTTTAGAAATCACCTTTTCTGAGACCAGGAGGAATTAACCTGTGCAAACATAAGCCCCACCAGCCAACAGTCAGACCTGGAATCTCCATAATCTCTAAACAACTGAAGTTCTCAAATGTCTCTCCTACCAGCTTTATCAGGTATCATTGACATATTACAAAGTGTATATATTCATAACATCATACATCATGATGTTTTGATATATGGATACATCACAAAATGATTAAATCAAGCTAATTGCATATACATACATCACCTGCCTCACACATCTTTTTTTTGTGACAAGATCATTAAAGCCTACTGTTAGCAATTTCACATTTACAATATATTATTTTCAACTACAGTCACCATGCTGTATGATAGATATCCAGAACTCCTGCATCCTAGTGAATCTGGCACCTTTGAAAACCTCCCTATTCCTCTGTCTCCTTAAACAGCTAATGTATGGTAGCAGTGAAGAGAATTAAATGAGAAATTGATCAACAATCAGTCGTGATTAAAAAAAATAAATTACCAAATTTTACCTTCTTTTCCAGATGCCAGACACTTTTCAAGTCATATCCCAGGTGAACACCTCCATACCCTCCCACATAAACATGATAAATATGGCTATCCCCATTCCACAGACGAGAGCACTGAGACTTACAGCCATTAAGGCTCTTGCCCAAGGACTCTGGCCACTATAAGAAAGAGATTATGCTGAGTCTATGCTCTCTCCACTATCCTGTGCTGCTGGGGTGAACCACAAAGCTAGAGAGAACACCAGAGTCAAATGACTTAGGTTGTTAAGTCAATAAACTAAGGCAAACAACACTGCATGCATTTTATTCTTCCAATATATTTTTGGCAGAGAATAAACTGCCCTGGGAGAGGTATTGTATAATTTCATTTGGAGCATTGTCCTTCTAGTAGAGGCAAACTGAAACATACACACACTAAAATCAGATTGCAATTAAAATCCAATTATAAATATATTACTATATTAGACATCTACCCAGGAAGAATCCAGCAGGGGACCTTCTCTGAAAGGCAGCATGTCACCATCTTCAAACTGCTTCCATGTGTATATCTGGCTGTGCCCCCTGACCTTGAGTGTGTGTTAAACAATACTTGGCAGCCTTTGTCAGAGAGAGAAAGGTCTCAATTTATGTCTCACGATGGAGTAACTTTAATAGTACTATTACTAGTTTACTTTGGAGGATGATATCTAAGGAATATTAAATCTTCCTCTTGCAGATTATTAAACAAAGTAAACACAGAGATGTGAGGTCAGGAAACAAAGGGTCACAGAAAAGATCCAGGTGTGGCCTTCACACATTTTTGGCCCTTTGTTCAAACATCTTGTTATTTCTCTGACTTGAAACATCTAGCAAATACTTATCCAAAGAAATGGGCAATCAGTCCCCCACACCTGAGGTTTTCTTTTCTTACATGATTTACAAACCAAATGAATGGTAATCTCAAGCTCAACCCATTCCTGATGATCCAGGAATTTCCTTCCAGTGGCCTTCTAGGAGATTTGCACTGCTGGCATTTAAGTAAAGTTTCTTTTAATTTGCTAGAACATTTCAACTACAGAACTCAGGCTTCTGATATTTTCAACAGTTGTCCTTAAACTCATCTGTCATCATTAATATGGGCCATCCAGACAGATCTCCAGCTGACACAACCCACTCACTGCCCAACTATCCAGTGAGGATGCGAGACTGGGGCAGCTCTTGGTATTTTTAATTTATGGAAATGTCTAAGGGCCAGTCATTGGACCCCCACTGTTCCTTTTTAAGTGGTCTGGCAAAGACTCTGAGTCCACGCTGTATGCACCAACTTCTTACAGCTATAGGACAGGTGCTAATTAATCTACCTAATTATGCAGCCAGTGGAAGAGTCTTACCCATAGGATTCTAAATCTGGAGGAAAGAAAAAATGGGAAGGGGAAGGGAAACGCTTTTGGTTTCACACTGAAACATAATTTCAGGAGTCAGCTTACTTGTCATTTCTACTTAAGTTGGATTGATTTGTGTGTTTCTCCTACATCACAATTGCTGTGTGTGTGTCTGTGTGTTTGTTTCCCTCCAGGGGCATATTTGAAAAGTGCTCAAAAATGATAAACTGACATGAGAATTATTAGCTCACCTTTATTTTTCTAAACTGCAAATAAAGCAAGAAAAAATCCAAATGGCATGTAAACTTAAGATCATGCACATGAAATGTGCAAGACCCCAAATGATGCTGTAATTCCAGCAGGTTCTGATTAACCACTTACAGGGCCAGTTACTGGAATTCCCTGGGCATCCATACAAATGAATATAATTACAGATACCATGAGCACAGACCTAGGAGGTTGCTGATTATGGTAGATAACTCAGGGACGCAGGGAGAGAGAAATCCTGGGGTGTGCAATCGATTTTGTCACATACATACTGCTGGTCTTTCCAGCTTTACAGAAGGGTTGAAATGTTCTTTCTCCAGTTCTCAACTGCCAGAGACACATGAATGCTTGATACCTGTCAGGGCTGGGGAGAGAACTACTTCTGAAATTCCTTCAGGGGAGTAAAGGCTGATCGCAAGGGACCCCTTCTCACAGAGCACAATCCACCACTGGCAATGCACAGAGAGATGGGAAGGCAAGTGACACCCAAAGTCAGTCAGCACAAGCACACTGTGGCCTGGGAATGAGAACAACCCACCTGGTCCTGCACATTAATTTACCTGGCATTCAAAAAGAAACCCTGGCCACTGCAGTCCATGTCTGCTTTGGTCCCGTTCCCTTTCACAGACACCCCTAACCCTTTACAAAGTGGTAATTTCATGTCATAAATTAAAATAGCTGAAAATAATTTTTTAAATGAATAATTTAAGAATTCACATGTCTTGTTAACACTAAGTGACTTTCCAGCTGGGCAGAAAATCAAAATCTGCATTTGGCAATTTTATAAGTGATTATGGAAATACTGCTACTCTTTATTCACCTCCCTATTTCTAGATGCCTTCCTCACATCTTGATAGTGTCCTTCTCAGTTTGGTACACAAGGTATTTCAAGAGGCTAATAAACTAAGTGCCATTGCTGATTTAAGGGTAACAAAAGAAAAAAAGTAGTAAAATACCTGAGGGCTTGAACTGGCAATATTCTCTGGAAAACATTATGCTAAGTGAAAGAAGCCAGCTACAAAAGGCCATGTATTGTCTAATTCCATTTATAGGAAATATACAGAAAAAGCAAATACATAGAGAAAAAGTAGACTAGTGGTTGCCAGGGACTGGGGAGAGGAGGTTAGGGAGCAACTTCCTGCTGGGTACAGGGTTTTCTGTTTGGGGGTGAAAAGTTCCAGGAACAAGGTAGCTAGTTTATAGTTATACAATACTGAGTATGTGCATAATGCCACTGTGTTGAACATTTTAAAACAATGAACTTCATGTTATATATCTTTTACGATTTAAAAAAAAAGTGAGTGTTTTCAATGATGAAATAAAACTTTGGGTCCGAGCATATGAGAGATAAATCAAAGGGTAATTAAGATACTCTGGGCACTCAGTTACCTTTCCAGGGATTCATGAGAGACTGAAGACAAGACAATGCCTCCATCTACATAGTTTCCCACATGAACCTTCTATTCCTGAGATCTATCTGCAACTGAAAGAGGCATAAGACTGAGAAGAGAATAGGGAGGAGGCAGATTATCACCTTTCCCTTCCATCTGGCCTGGAAAGTCCTCAAGGAGAATCCAGCTAAGCAAGGGACCAACCCAGTCAACTAGCACAGTTTCCTGTGTATTCTATTTCCTGAAGGTGTTCACCAACAATAGGAAATTGGAGATGTACTGCAACACTCCAACAGGCTCTGCACAATTACACCCTGATAGGTCTCATTTCCTACTGAACACATTGGACAGGAAGAGAGGAAAGGAAGTGGAAAAGGAATGGCAACAGAGATGACAAGATCCATTTTGGACCTTCAGTACCTGAGGAATTTCTTTTTATTGCTCTGAAGAAGCAATGATAGTATCAGTTATAATAATATTGGCATATTAATTGACTGATTGCTGCTCCATAAAATGGAGGTAACTCCTATTTGTTTTGGAAGGGATAAGAGACATGTCCATATCTGATTACTGATGGTGGTATTTGGTTCTACATGATCTCAGTGTCAGAAGACGCTTCAAAATCTATAATACACTCATTTCACAGGTGGAAGAAAAGGAGAGGTTTTGGGAGGTGAAAAACAGAACTGAGAAAAACAATATTTTATGACAGTCTTTAAAGATTTTGATTCTATGAAAATGGAAGAATTAACTGAGTGCTTCGTTAGTGGTGTGAGAGGTCTTGGCAATCAGGTACATGGTTAGATGCTGAGGAGTCAACTCTCACAGATCTGGGTTTAAACTGTTTTTTGCCAAATTTTGCAATTGAATCTTTTTCAGCCTTGATTTTCATATCCATAAAGTGAAGAGAGACATACCTAGCCATAAAGTTATTAAGAGGTAAAGTAGAGGTAAAAGGGTTAACATGGCACTTGGAACATGAGCACGCAGGATATGATGGTGGCTGATGACTATTAAAATCCATTCTGGAGTGGGTTTTTCCTGTATATTTCTTTCAACATTTCTGTATTTTGTAAGTGTTCATGATAAAATGTTGGTCAACCCCCCCAAAATTTTAAAATTAGGATTTCCAAAAACAAAACATGAGGAAAAGAAGACTAGCATCTATTCTCATAATTAGTCTTATTATTGCTAAGACTCAGTTACTGGTTTTCAAAACAGCTCACCAGTAACAGTGAGGCCCAGACCTCTGGACTTCTAATGCAAGTCTTCCCAATACTCCATGCATATAAATAACCTAGGCACATGTCTTGTTCAGTGTGTACCCACTAATCAGCCCTCTGTAATATCCAGTGTGGCAAAACTCTGTGAGCCTTCCCCCTCACAGAGGCTTCTACTTGTGGCTACCATATCCCTCTTCCTAACATCAGGTGTGCCTTGCCACGAACATTCCTGACTCTTTGCTTTTTATCAGTTCTATTTAAATAACTCTCCAAATACCCTGATTCCACTTATAACACTGCAAAATGCTTTATCTGTATATTTATTCATTAAAAATAACATGTAAATATCTTAAGAGTTTTTGAATCATCTATACAAAATAAGTGTAAACTCTTTGGGCAAAGAGAGAATTGAAGCAGTATTTGCTGGGGCAAGGTGACTCTAGCTTTCTCCCAGGGGACACATTTCAGTCTCCTGGGAAGCTGCTTGTGTGCCAGGTAGGGTGGGAGCTGAAGGCTTACTGGGGAAGGACTGTGGGACTTTGGCAGTTCACTGGAAAGCTTGAAAACTCAGATCTAATTACTCGTGCTATAAAGTGAACATTACTAACTGCAAAGTGCTAAATTACTGAACATTGGTTAGACCATGTTCTGAGCTCTTCTTATGTACTTGCTCATTTACTATGAAATGAAAGACAATATGCCAAAACCTGAGCTTGACCTGGTACAGTGGAAACACACTGAGCAGAAATCCCCAGGTAGATGGCTTTGGGGACACAACTGAAAGAAAGGAAATGTGGCTCCTTATTCTGCTACCAGGTGGATGTATAACTCCAGGCAGATCGGTTCCCCTTATCTGTAAAATTTCATCATTGGTGAATAGTAAACATTTCATTTGGAAAATTAGTGTTGAACTGGAACTGGGGTGGATTACCAGGGAAGGTGGGACAGCCGGGAGGAACTCATGCTCCTCTGGGAATTCACCACTGGGTCCCTCAGTCTCTTCCATTCCTCTTTCTCTGTTTCTAAAACAGAAATCAGATTTGCATTCAAGTCTTTAAAAAAGAGAGAATTTACTCCCTAATCTATCTATTCTTGGTATAAAATGGAAGTAGAAATTCATTGAAATGCATAATTCAGAATGGTTTACAGAAACCATACCATTCCAGAAAAATAAATTCAATTCATTTTAATTTCCCCAAAGTATAACCACACTAAATGCTAGCACATATACATGTCAACAAGAAAATTATTAATGTTTTATATTTTTGCAGAGATTTGATCAATAAACCATGACCTCCATCATGGCAAAACAATGGCCATTCAGCTAAGTGTTTTATTTGCTACATTGTCATTGCTGTTTAAAATTTTTTTCATAGTAAAGAAAGTATAATTATTCTTGCCCCTATTTTACAGGCATTGACTACCTCAGTTCTGACTTTTTTCCTTCTTTCCAATTTTATTTTTAATTAGCAATCTCATGATACTCTAATAAATAACGTCAAAAGATGAATAATGAAAATATAAATTTCAATGTGCTATAATTACAATTCTAAAAAAATGAAGTGCAATAATTCAGGGCTTGTTCTTTAACAATTATCAACATAAATAGGATTTCCTTTGGCTTTTAGATACATTCTAAGTCTGTTGTAACAGTATTGCTGTCAGAAATGCAAACAGCTGGAAGAACAAACACCACTTTACCTACAGTTCTATAAATAAGGTCAAACTGTACTGCTGGCAGGGAAAAGCAGCCCAGGAGTTTGGTAGCACCATTTGTTTGGTACGTTTATATGATTGACCTGTATAAATGTGTGCTGTTTTCACTGTTGACACTTTTATAAACACAAAGAACTCGCTGAATAAATCCTGCTATATATCTCTTTGTATCAAAATGGAACACTCCACAGTTGTGAAATCTGGCAGCTAATAAAAATAGCCTGCTTTTTATTAGATTCACCCAACTATGGGAACACAATAGTTTAATAATAACTAAGTATGCTTCAAAAGGCAAACGCTCTAAAAGTAAAATTGTAAATACTAGAGAATGCATAAAGGAAACAAATGTTTTGTTCATTATCCTCAAACAAAAGTTTTCTTCAAGAAAAAATGGAATTATTTTCCCAATTATGAATGTGTATATAAAGTAAATTAATCTGATAACATGTAAGGTCATACAGGGTACCTACTAATGTCCTCTGGGTATAAAGAGACAGCAGTTCCTAACACCATCCTGAACCCTCTGTAAGGTTAGTTCTACAAATTAGCATGGTGTAACTCTCATAAGACATAAAGTAATGACTGTAGTTATTAGCAAAACGAATTTACCCTTTCAGCAGGTTTATATAACCATCTTATTACAAAAAACAATGTACACCACAAATGATCCAAATCAAAAAGAATTTAGAGAAGCATCTAATAGGATGAAGAAATTCAGAGAATGATCAGAGATCTGATTGATTAGGGACAGTGAACAGGCTCAGTAATGCTGGGCAAGTCCAGGGGAGAGAGCAAACCACCAATTAGGGTAGCCCAAGAGAGTCCAGACAGACAGACAGAAGATTCATTGGCTCCAGTGGTGGTCCCCTTAGCCATGAGTGCACACACAGATCTGTTCATTCCACAAACTTATCTTCTCCACTCTCATGAAATAAGCCAGTCAGTTGTCGAAATTGACTGGTTGCTCTAACATCACATTTAAGGTTCCTTTTTAGTTCCAGGAATCTTTGATACCACGTTTTTACTTCCCTAACCTCTACCCTTCTTCCTACTGCCTCATCAGGTGCTTGGAAACAAATCTCCTACTGTGAAAAATTACATTTATATTCCCCCATAGGAAAACAAAGTCTTGTGAACATCTTGCCAGAATGCAACTGAAAGGAAAGGCAAAATTTCTTTGTTAAAACCATTGTCTGGTTCCTTTTACCATATGGCTGATGTTTTGCTGACTCAGGCAGGTAGGTCTTTGATGTCTGGAACCACAACTTACTGAGTGAGCATCCCTGGGTTTCTTTCCTTCAGCATCAGATCTCTTCTTTGGCACCCACAAAGGGCACCCTGATTTAGCCATTTGGCACATTGAAACTTCACGGTCCTCCCCAAAAACTCTCAAATTAGATTGGAAAGTAGAAAATGACTTGCAGGATTTTAGGGCATACTGATGACCTATAGTGTTAACACATAATGTAGAGTTTCTCACTGGGTTTGATTTAAATAAACAAAATTTCCCTTCTTACATAAGAACATCTAGTCTAGTGCTACCAAAGCACATGGACTCTATAGCACTGGAGTTTGACTGCCCGCTCTAGGTCACTTTCTGTGCCTCAGTCCCTTATGACAAGACCAGAAGATGAAACAGTAGCTCACAAATTCTACAAGGTAGGGCAAAAAAAGTCAAGAAAGCCACTTAGAAGAGTACCAGGAATCAGACACATAGCAATTATTTGGTCTTTTAGGAAATACACATAAAATAATTCTTCTTCCTTTGGTCTTAACTACCTGTTTAATCAAAGGGAATGTGTTTTTATTTTTAGGTATCCATATATAATTACTGATTTCTCTCCTTGGCTTTGGAGAGTGCACATGAAAGTCAACACTCTTGGTTAATAATTAGCTTCCTTTTAAAGATGGGAACACTTCAGAGGAACAGAAAGCAAACTAAAGGATACCAGAGCTGGTATGCTGCCAGAAACTGTGAATTGATGAGGAGATGCTTAGCTTACTTACATTAGTTCAAGTCTAGACAGGATGCCTGCATTTCTGAGCTGAACCAAAAATCATTTTGTTCAACCTTAATATCTACTGGTTTTAAAATAATTTTAAAAATTCCCTTGTTCACTCAATTTGGAGTGAATGACACCAATAGCACCTGGATCAAAGTCACCAATTCCTCCATCCAGTCAGAAGCCACCTGTGACAGGGATTTACATCACTTCTGCAGAAGAACTCTGTATTGCCATGCATTTCTTGGGGGCAAGCTGTTCAGAAGGACTAGGTCAAGACTCTATGGGAAATACAAAGAGCACTCTCTGCTCCTGTTTTATTCCAACAGCAATGACTGCATTTTCAAATTCTGTATATTATTTTGTCTCTGGCGAATGTTTAGCTATTTGTCGTCTTTAACATAACTTTTATGTTGCTATCTATTTACATCATAACTCTGGAGGAATATGATATATTCCACTTGCAACAAGTGGAAATGCAACCTACCAAAGAAGTCTATTTTGTTCCTCAAAGTGTGAGAAGAATATCTAAGTGTAAGAGTTTTTCTCACACTTCGATATTATTCTCACATTTGTAATGTCAGAGACATGTATTTTCACATTAAACGCTAATACACACACACACACCCCTACCTATCACCAAATCCTAGAGCCATGTTGTTATGGTTTGGATCTAGAAAGGCCTCTGAATCTTCATGTGTTGAAGGCTGATCCCCAATGCAGCAATACTCAAAGATGAGGCTTTTAGGAGGTGATTGAGTCATGAGGGCTCTGATCTCATCAGTGGATTAATCCACTTATGGATTCATGATTTGATAGCATTACTGGGAGGTGGCAGAAACTATAAGAGGTAAGGTCCAGTTGGAGGAAGTAGGTCCCTGGGGCCATGCCCTTGAAGGGGATATCTTGTCTGTGGGCCCTCCCCTCTTTCCCAGTTCCTGGCTACCATGAGGTGAGCAGCTTTGTTCTACCATGATGCTCTGCCTCACTACAGGTGGTAGCAATGGAGTCAACTGATTATGGACTGAAACCTCTGAAACTATTAGGCAAAATAAATCTTTTCTCCTCTAGGTTGTTTTACTCAGGTGTTTTGTCACAGTAATGAAAAGTTGTTTAACACACTTGACTACAAAATTCCAGTAATCCTAGCCCTATGCACCGATGCTTTTATTTGGTACCAGAAAAGCAGAGAGAAAAACTATTAGAATCAGGAATGATACACTAAGAGAGGTCACAGTGATTACTCAAATAGCTAACAGATACCAAGCTGCACTGCGAGTCAGACAGGACCCATCATCTCAGATTAAACTAGATAGACAGTCAAGTAAGCAACACTAAGATCCTTACCAACTGGCCATTTCTCTGTCCCTTTGAAATACTAGCAAAATGGATCCCTGGATATGGTTTACTAAAAAATTCAAGAGAAACAGTTCCCAAAGGTCCAAATGGAATTTGCTTTGATCATCATTACATTTATCATCTTTATCATCTTTTTAGGGATTGATCTTGTCTTGATTTTGGGGGGGGGGGTGGCTGGAGATTGAACCCATGGGGACTCTACCACTGAGCCACATCCCAGCCCTTTTTATTTTTTATTCTGAGACAGGGTCTCATGAACTCGCTGAGGCTGTCCTTGAATTTTTCTCCTCCTATCTCAGCCTCCCTAGTCTCTGGGTCTATAGGTGTGTACCATCATGTCCAGTTTGATCCTGATTTAAATTTAATGTACCACTACAGAATTTATTTCTCACTATTCTTGAAAGTGGAATATTTCCTTGTCATGCAAACAGAGGTTGTTATTCTCATTATTGCCCAATAAGCCTTAGTCCCCACCAGAGAGATTTGTCCACAAAACCATTTTGAGAATGTATACTTTCATTACCTAAACTATCTTCTTATATTCCATTTTCTCTCCTAATCTGTCATGTGATACTGATGAACACTGTTAACCAGCTGTTACACTTGACAGTAGAGATGGATCCATTTTAGTGGTGGTAAAATTCAGGGTTCAATACATTTGTGGTTGGTATGAAATGTCTGGAATTCCATCTACAGTTAATACAACAACTCAAAATCATCTGTTTTCTTTTTCCTTTCAAAGTGTAGTGATTATTTTTTTCATTAAAGCAAAAAAGAAAAACATGATAGGCTATAATGAGATAAAACACATAAGCATATTGTTACCACAAGATGGAATTAAGGAAGAAAAGGGGTTTTATTTCTTGTAAATAAACGATAAATAGACACAAAGTCAAAAGGCAGTTCTTCAAAGAAAAGTGTTTCAATCAGTGCAATTTTGACCTAAGGACTGACCAATCAACACAGCAGTGAGCTTGCTGATCTTAACAACAGCAAGGGTAACAGGTTGCCATCCTAAAGTATTCAAAACTTTATTCGCAATGCTTTCATGCACAGGATACCATCTCTTCTTCACGTTTATGGTGGTAAAATAAGCCTTATGAATATCACACTTGAGTCCAAGGTCCAGATGACCTCAGCTTTGTATATTTCCCGGGATTTGGGATGTTCATGCCACCCACTCCAAGAAGGGATGGTCTAATATCCAATGAGTGGAGACCAAAGCTGAGAAGATTCAAAAACAGAAGGTGGGGAGGGGTGGTGGAGTTATCCCTCCAGACCAAAATAAACATGACCAACATTTCCCAACATAAACAAAAAGTAAGATCCCAACAAAATCAAGCTCTGTTTACTCTAAAGTTGTCTTCTGAATATCACAAACTTTAATTTGTTTTATTTCTTTGCAGACTCCTCATCATTAAGCCCGCAGCACACACAATACAGGAAATGTCACCAAGAGCAATTCAAAATAGAGGTGATACTGTATTAACTTTTAACTAACTTTTAAAGATGTTTTCTCTCTGGCACCCAAGTCAGCCCAAACCTGGAGATGGTAGCTGAATTTCCTTTTGTGTTTTTGAACACTTACTTTCTTAAAGCAACAGACCTCAAGTTCTTTCCTGCAAAATTAACATATTGCACACGCATGTCCTCATTTGTAAAATGCCCTATTCTGGCAGTGTTTGCCCAACAGCTTGATACAGCTTGCAGTTAAAAGTGGCATTAGCCTGCGGCAGCAAATCACAGTGCTTCTGCCATCCTGATGGCTTTCCGAATGCAGATGTTCTCTGGAGCCACAAAACATACCTCCTCTCAGCACTCAGAGCAGAGCTAAACTGCATTTAACATTTTTAAATTTAAAATGCGTGCTTAGATGTGTGCCACTCTTGCTGAACAATCAATTTGCATTACATTAAATTAACATAGTAATGGACAGCTATAAAATTACACATTTTATGCATTAAATTTAATGACGAAATAATAGGTAATAACAGGTTACCAATTCTGACATGAATATCATACAATCAGTAAATCCACTCTACAATAATGAATAACTTTAAGCGTCCCATTTCCTGGGCAACAATCTTGAAAGGGGAGCATATAAATTAGAAAGTTATTGTCCATCAGGACAACATAATTACCCTGGAAAGAGACATACAAGGGGCTGTTAACCTGAAGCATATGGTTACAGCATACTTTTCCTAGCTTTGTTTATATTGAGCCAGTTGGGAGAATTTAATACAGTATCACCTCTATTTTGACATGCTGTTTCCATATCATTCATTTTTATGGTAAAAAATGCTAACTCACATGCTTGGAATAGGATCAGAACAAAGGTGGTAAGTTCTTGGTAATCCAAGAAAGTGAGAAACATATGTATTTGGTACTTAAGATTCATTTGGGTTTTAAATTAAACAACATGATTTATTTTTACTTGGTTTTTTTTTTTTTTTTTTCCCCTCTCTAATTATCTATGTGCATGAGGCAGATTTTTTTAAAAAGAAGTACTTAAAAAAAGTGACTCACATAGACGTGGGAAGGAGCTAGATGATTTCGTGTATGCTGAATGATACATGAATAAAAATTTTCAGAGAGCAGATTTCATATAATATGAAAACTGCTCCAGGCTGGCTGTCATTACTCCCCTGTAGTGAAGAAGACCACTCTAGAAATGCTGTAGATGCAGTGCTTACCTGTTTTAAACACGGATCTTTGGGAGTCCTTTGATAGAATGTTCGAACTTTTATATTACAAGGAATACAAGTCCTTTCCTACCTCCAGAACAATCTGCTACCACTAGTAAAAAGCTTGTGAACCACAGGCAGCAAAACTCAAGCCAAGTGCGTAGAGAGTCTGATGCTACATGGTCTAGACTACATTCTAGGGAGCACTTGTCCCCTCAGGATGTTATAAGTTTCTGCAGGGCTGGGGTAGGGATGTTCTGCAAATGTGAGGTTAAATAAAGTTGACAACTTTTGATTTTTTTAAAAAACTACACATTTCTCCATCTTTAATATATTAATATGCACTGAGATGCAACACAGAGAGATAAACAGCAGGTGGTATTTACCCAAACTAAATTGATCACAGAAATATTTTCCACACAATAACTGTAACTACCTCGCCCATCACCAGTGTTCCACAGAACAGAGTTTGGGAAACACAAAGCATAATAGATTAGAAGAATCAGCACATTTTTCCAGGAATGATCCAAAGTTTTATTTATTTTCTTTCAGGTCAACTCCTTGTTTTCTGCTCTTTATGGACCCAAAGATTGGACCACCAAATAACATTCACCTGCCTTCCTGCCTCACTGGTGGCACCAGAGCAGGTAGGACAGAGCAAATCTAAGATCTGATAGGGGAAAAGGACCAAGAAAAAAAATATTTTAAATGCATTCTCTCGAAGCATTTAATTCAGGTTTTCAAAAACTCTAGCCCCATTTAGCCCCTTTTCCTAGGTTTTTCTTTAAAAATGTAGTTAAAGAAATTGAACTGAGAGGAACTTCTACCTAATGGGAGGATTCTTTCACACCAGAAAAGTTCTGCTCAATGCTGGAGGACACCATTTAGCACTTCTCAGACTTCATTTGCACATTCTCAGTTGTATTGCTATAAATGTAACCACCGGTATGCACATACATTCACAGTACACTGAATGTACAATGTTGAATTTATTTTTCGAGAGAAAAATTTTTTCTTCAACATGTCAATTGCCTCATTTTACCAATATCTACCCACTTCCAAAAATGCAAAGATAGAGGAAGAAAAGTTTGTTCTGGTTTTACTTGTTTTATGTTTAGACAGAAGGCCACACAGAGTACCCAGAATTTTGAACAATGCCAAAATTCCCTTAATACCTTTGGATATAGGTTCTTCTAAAGTAGGTTAAGGAATTATATCACCTGGTAGAAGCCTAGTGAGTCAGCATCTAACACAGGTGTGCCTAATTAATTAGCCCTATGGAAATTCTACTTATCTTTAAAGATCCATGTGTTTGTCACCTCCTTCAACAAAGGATTGATGACATTCCCACCTGGATAGAACCCTTTCATGGTTCTCTACTTCAACTCCCAAATGATGCCTAGATCCAAAGCAATGGAACCAGGAAAGAGGTTCCAATGGTGGCCAGAAATGATGAGAAAGGTCCTAACACATGGAAGAGACACTAATGAGAGAAAGAAATGCTGGGGACCCCAAAACCTTAGCATGGAATAGCCAGTGGGAGGTTAAGTGTAGGAACAAAGAAAACTCAGAGCAGAAGGCTCACCCTCAGCGGTATTACCAGGGGGCAGCCATTAGTGTGGGCTTCAACATGGGTACTGTGAGTTGAAGAAGAGGAAGAAGGAGAAACTACTGGTATATTCATATTTGGGGAATATTTTTAGTCTGTTTTTGACATGTAAGCTGCCAGCACAAAATACACCAAACACCTTCCTAACTCCCTCAAACCAAATAAATAAATGAAAAGAGAGGCTGCTGAAAACCTTGACAAGCAGCTTGTCAAAAAAAGCTGTTTTTCACGTAAGAAACCTCCTTTCAGAACCCTAAATTCTGCCGACTTCCATTCTATTTGCAGTACCCTTATCTGTTAGTATCAGAATGGAAAAGTGTAAATTGGGCTCCAAAAAATCCCCTTTATTTTTACAGTCAAAACCTGATCAAGGAGTTCTGTCTATATTTAAAAACATTTGGATTCATAGTTCAGAGATATATTTATAGACTTTACAAAAGTGCAATTTCAATTTCTGGAGTTAATGCAATATCCATAAGTTTATCTTATGCATTAAAATTTTCAACCTGTTATTTGGAGTAAATTTTTTATGACCAGGTAAGTGTGGAATCAATATAGAATTTGGAAGGAAGAATGTATCAGGACAATTTGTGGCTGGAACAATTTTAAGCCAATACACATTATTATGTAATCATCTACCCTGTTTCAAAGTCTAACACAGTTGTTCAGGGTTAACAGAGAGAGCAAAAGAAAATCTAAAAGAGCAATGAAATGATCCAATTTAGTCTCACTTCCAGCATGAGAAAAAAGAAAGAAACTAGAAAAAAAATGCAATTTATTATTATTTTTTTTAATTTTAGAAATGTATTGGAGCAAACTCCACAGAAAGACTTTAGGGAAGGAGCCAACACCTCCAGGGATGCAAGATTGTAGAGGTTGAATCAACTGGTATCATGGCTTGATTTCAAGGACAAGACTCACCCCATCTCAGCCAGAGCTGGAAATGAGGCTCCATCAGGCACACAGAAGTTCTGTGCGCTAGCCGGATAGGTCACGACCACCTGATTCGGGTGTAAGCACTGTCAAGTTGCCCTACAAAACTCAAGGAGGCAAGGCCTCAAACCTTCACCTGAGCGTGGGTTGGACCAAGGGTCCCTTAGCAAGGAGTTGCACACAAGTGGGAGACTTTGGTAGGGAAGAAGCATCCTGGTGCCTGCACAGGTGAGCAGTGCCAGGTGGGTCCTAGGCTGAGTGGGAACAAGGAGGGACAAGAAGATGAAATGAGTAAAGTCTCCAAATAAAGTACAAAGGAGAAAGCAGAAGGAAACGATGACAGCAATTGCCCTTTTTACATTTTGCCACAGGATAACCATGTGAATATTTAAAAATTCATAATTTCATAATGCACAGAATATAGACAACTTTGTCAGTTTTTGTTATCATTGTTACCTTCAATAGCTCCCCGATTTTTTCTATGGGTTCCTAGCGTGCTTCAGCTGAGTCTCACAGCCTCCTGCCTCCTCATAACACTTGCAGGCTCATTTCTTAGATTCCCTGGCATCTCTCAATTTCTCAGGAATATATCTGCTGGCGCCTCACTCCTCCCTTTTCAGCTGGGTGAGGACAGATCCAACCTTGACAATGATCACCTATCACTCATCAAATATTTTCATCTCAGAACATTCAGAGAAGCACTGGCAGATATGCCATCAAGAAGCTGCTTTGTGCTGATTCACATTAAAGTGCTTAAATGTGTGTTTAGGAAAGAAATCTCCCAGGTTATTTTTCTCAAACAATTATAAAACTGATTTCAAACCCAACAAAAATAACCCAAGAAAGAAAATTCAGATCAATCTAACTTATAAATAATGGTATAAAATATTAACTTAAACATTAGCAAACAGAATCTACCAGTATAATAACAGAATAATGGGCTACTGACAGGGATACCAGGATCAAGAACAGAAATTCTACTTCTACAATTTATAGTATGATAAGTTAAAGTAAAAAGTATAATTATATCCACAGTGCTAAAAATGTACTTCATAAGAACCAAAATCTATTCTATTAATAATAAGCTCTTAATAAAATAGCAATCTGCAAATACTTTTTAAAATGAAAAATATAAATATAAATATAAACATCATAACTCAAAAACCCAGATCACATTTAATGTTGATGTGTAAGAAGCATTCTTATTAAGACAAGAATGGTCATTACCAACACTATAATTTCACACTATCAGTACAGTCAAAATGAGGAGGCAAAATTATTATTTTTGCAGATGATATGTGTATGTACCTAGAAAACCAAAGAGAAACAACTGAAAAAGAATGGAAATATTAAAAGTACACTTGATGATTTTAAAACTAGTACACAAAAATGCTTTTTTATATAAACAAAAGACAAGCATACGGGAGAAAGAGACAAAGAGACTATTTACAAAAGCAAAAAGGGCAAATATTTCAAGAGAAATTTAAGAAAGATAGAACTCACAAGAAAAACATTTAAAATCCTACAGAGACACATAAAAGATGACAAATTAATGGAAAGATATACTTTGTTCTGAGATAGACTCACTGCAAAGATGCTATTTTCTACTACATTGCTTTATAAATTTAATGTGATCCCAATAAAAATGCCAACAAGAATACTTTGAAAATTGGAAAGTCAATTCTAAAATGTACATGAAAAATTAACCTGTGAGAACTGCCAGGAAAATTCTGAAATATGGGGTTATTAATTCCACTGGATAGTAAAACATACTATAAAGCTAAGGTAATTAGAATAGTTTGTTACTAGCAAAGCAACAGTGAGAAAAAAATTGGTGCAAAAAATAGTTCAGAAACAGACATAATACACACAGAAATTTATTACATAATAAAGATGGCATTTCAGAGGTGGGGAAAAGATGAATTATCTAATAAATATGTTGGTACATTTGGCCAGATACTGGGGGGCGGGTATATAATGCTGATTCCATTCTCATATCTTACATCAAAATAAATCCCATATGGCTCCAAAATTTAAATGCAAAAAATAAAGATCTTAGAAGAAAAAAGGGAATATTTAAAAAATAATAATCTAAGCACAGGAAGGCTGTACTAGGTAAGAGACAAAAACCAAATGCCACAAATCAAAAGACAGAATAAAAGGGGAAAAACTTAGAAATTTGCATTAGCATTTGAAACTTTTGAAAGGCGAAGAATATCAACAACAAAGGGAAAAGCAAAAGACAAAGAGGCAAAAATGTTTTGCAACTCACATGTTAGATAAAAGGCTAATTTCTCCTAAGTAGAATGCCTTCAAATCATTGTGAACAGGACACAGATCCTGTATAAAAATGTGGAAGGTGAGTGTCCTACATTAGGCTCTCTGAGAAGCAGATTTAGTGACGGAAAACAGTGTGCAGGTTTATTGGAAGAGTTCTCAGGATGAGTTCCTACAGGAGGAGGAAGGAAGTAAGACTAGTCAGAAGTTATATGTTGTGAAATCACAGCTAAGACCGCAGCGGGCTCCATCTGCAACTCTGGAACTGGGGTGGCCATTTGCTTTCGTCTCAAACTGGTGAAAAGGGAGCTCTAGTCTCCCTTGACTAGTCTCACCTTGACTCGTCCCTGGATGTGGGATATTCTAAGGAAGAGGTTAAAACTTCAGCTAGAGGGCTGACCTCAGCTGAAACAATCCCAGAAGGGCACTGAATCTCGGATTCCTTGTGCTGTCCCCATGCACAGCAGGTGAGGGAATTAGCTGCAGCCTGAGGAAAGGTCTAGGTAGCTAAGCACAGTTTCCCCCATTGTGAGTTAAGACGAAAATCGCAGAAGAAAAGCAAATGGCTAGTAGACAAAGAAATCAATGCTCAGTTTCACTCAAGACAACCAAAATGTAAACAAAAAAAGGTCATTTGTCCTATTAGATAAGCAAAGATAAAAGGGCTGCCAACACAGAGCTGTTAACACTGCTATTGGCAAATACATTGCAGAGGAATGTGAAGCTCCAAGACCTTTGGGAGGACGACTTGGCATATCTTCCTAAACTGAAAATGCACATATCCTTTGACCCAGAATCGCTACTTCTAGGAATTATTCCTACAGATAGATTCCTATACCCAAAACATGCACCAAAGTTTTTGACACTGGTTACTTTTGGGGAGCACAGGAATACATCTGAAAGTGAAGGAGATTAAGTTTCATTGCATGCCTTTTTTATACTATTCTGATTTTTGTTATCCTTTTTATGTTATTATTTTTTAAACATTAGTCAAAAAGAAAATCCAAACATGAAATATCTGTCTATAAAGGTATCTTTATGGTCAATGCCTGTACCTGTTTCTAAGAACCCTCTTTATTTCCATGCTACATAGAGTGTCTCCTAAATTCTTTCACACTCAATTTTATAAACTTATTCCTATGCACAGGGAATTTGTGTAATACCTGTAGATGTACTTACCTTCTGCATAGCAAAGCACTCCAATTTAACTCAAAGCCTAGCAGTTCTAAAAACTTTTGGAATAGATACTGACAGCTCCTGTGTGTTCATTATGCTAACAGGCATTCTAATACAATATTTAATTTAATCCTAACAACCCTATGAGCTATGTTTTATTCCAATTTATAATATGGAAATGGAGTGCAAAGAGATTAGAAGACAGGTTCTCTGTGATGTAACTGAACTTGGCTGAGTCCAGTTCCTGTGCAAATATATACCACTTTCTACACTATCCTCCTGCCTCCCAGACTATACTGACTTCCAAAAGAGATTATAAGCAGCCACTGGTAAATTTAAGTAAGTGGTAAAATGTTCATTTTAAAGAAACACAGACTAAGAAATGATAATAGACAAAATGTCTTTCCCTAGCCCAGAAAGCTAAATTTTGCATGCTAGAATGCTAGTCTTCATCTTCTCATCTCCATTTGAGTATCCTTTAATCTGCTTATAAACCTTGCACTAAAACACAATTTCAAGTAGGTGGCATCTCCATCCCAGTCTTCTTTGGACTGCCAACAGAAGGATCAGGGGAACTCGAAGAAGTAGAGGACATGGCCCCTGCTTTCCTTTCAATCATTAGACTCAATGCCACATAATGGAATCTTACTTTGGGATCAATGAGTTGAATCTGTGAAGAGAAATAAGACCCACAAAAGTTGGAGATTAAAAAAAAGAAGGGAAAAAAAACAGTGGGGAGATAAGTAAAGAATATTTTTCTCAACTCTCAAATGTCAGAAAAATTTATTTAATTATTGTGTTATAAGATAGGGAGGACTTTGAGTGAGTTTCCAAATATCCCATGTAACTGCTTCCCAAATAAATACAGGCAATGCTGCAAAAATTAGACTTGAGTGGATGGCAGAAATCTTCTAAAAAATTTTAATTATAAGAAATCAGAATGGATGATGGATTGGTTTTATACAAATATCTGTTGAGGAGTTTTCACCTAGACAGCACTGCTGTTACCCAGAGGAGGGAAACTATTGCTTCTGCTCCGCTGACACTGTTCATCATCCTGCCCAGACCCTTCAATAGCGATGGCTCTGCTTCTCTGCCGACCATCTGTTGTCATAGACATGAAGGATCTACATAAATCCCTACTAGTTGCTGCACCTCAGAAACGGCCCCTCCCAATGCAAGCCACTAATTAATTGCTGTTGCTTTAAAACTCTGAGAAGGGGAAATCAATCTACAAATGCCTCCATCCCCCCAATCACGGACATACACACACATGGCAATTTTCATCCATACTTTAGAAAATGGATGCAGTTCAGCAACAGTTAAAGACCAATTTCTTATGCTTTTCTGTGCATTTACATAATTGATTCGCTAGATAATGCACTCTGCTTCCTTATTTAATAAACATGTTAATGATTTCAGACAATTACTCAAAACTGCCTACAAGTGTCTGCCTAAGAAAAGCAACAAAAAATAATTAAAATGAAAATACACACCAAAAGGCACATCCTTCATATCACATTACACAAGATATTAAGTCAATATGTCACCCTGTCACCAGTCACTTGCTACCTGCTGTTATACATTTATTCAAATTCTAATGTATTAGCTAAGGCTGAGACATTGGTTAGACACCCAAGCGGGCAAACACACAGAGCGAGAGAATAAACCTGGTGCTTTGTCAGGGTAGAGGCAGTAAAATAGCAGCAGCCAGGGAGGGGGAGACAATAAAACACAGGACAGAAACAGAAGGTTGAAGCAGACGCTTTCACAAGAAAACCCTCTTCAGGCTATTCATGGTGGGGGGCAGTCACGGGGGAACTAAATGGATTCCATTTCCTCTGCCACCCCTGAGCGCTTGGAACGCACCACGCAGGCCAGCATCACAATAGCCCAATTCTGGCAGATGCCTCATGCTTTCTGGCCATTTCCGGGCTGTCTTATTTTATTCTCCAGAGTTTGAATCACACAGAACTGTGGACATTTTCACCATCTGAGGGAACTGTGGGAATGAGGAGGGGCACCAAAGGAGCTCCTGTGTTGGGCAACTGTGACTTTGGCCCTCTGTGGTCCCTGGCTGGTCTCACTTGAGCTTGGCTCTTCCAGCACCTGCTGGGAGCCAAGTTGCTTGGGTACAGAGAGTCCCAGCCACCCTCCCTAAGCTTACTTCAGGAAGAGAGTGGAGGGCAGCTCAACAGGTGGGACGGGCAGTGAAGAGCAGTGGAAGTTTCCACCTTGCTCAGAGCTAGCCAATAATGGCTTGGGCAGTTCCACTTCTACCCCTCTCAGAAAACAGGTTGGATGAAGAAGAAAAAAGATGGAATTGTTTGAGAAGGAAGTGGGCCTCCCTTTTGCTTTCTAAGTTCAAGTGTATCAGGTAGAGATTACCCATGATTTCAATCTCAGGAATTACAGGTCTATCAGTGCATGTGTTTTCTTTTTTTTTTTTTTTTTTTTTTCTTTGTGTGTGTGTGTGTGTAAGATCTTCAGGTTGTTTCATCTCTTTGCTTCCCTGTGTAAACTCAACATGCTTAAGGCTTACGTATCATGTGGAGGAAATGGCAGCAACATGCCAGCACAAGTTAATGGGAGTCACCTTAGGAAATAATCACTTAACCAGGAAGGCTATGTATAGATTCCAGGGAACTTTAGACAAAGAGTGGTAGGATGCAATGTGCTCCCTAGGTCAGTTTTGCACATGTTGGATAGTGAGCTTCAGGTTTCTAAAGTACACCCACATGGAGGTGCTCAGAAGGCAGCACTGGTCTCTTGGCTTATGGTCTCACTTTCCCATATGCTAAGGGGTCTACTAGACAACAAAGGCAGCCAAAGGTGATCTCTTACCTGGGTCATGACAGCACCTTACTCACTCTCAGATTATCTCTGGCTAGTCTCTGGAAGCACAACCAAGGCAGGAAGCACCATGGATCCCTTTCCATCAAGTATTAACAAAGGGCCTAATAAATACATTTAAATCACACTTTCCCCCAAAACAAAGAACAACATAAAGAGGGTGGGGAGGGATTGCTAACAATGGGAATAGCACTGCTGTGGTTTCAAGGCCAATTTGTTCTGGTCAAAAAGTGACGCAGATAGTCTGACCAAATGCTCAATATTATTACGAGGTTCTTATAAACCTACTCAGAAGTTAATCTAAAATAATCATGGGAGCATGTAGACTATGCAAGAGGAAAGGAGGCTCAAATGATCTGCTATGTGGGCAAAATCTACCCAGTCACTGATTCTGAGAGCTGATTAAATGAAGGGAGCTCACAAGCCCCACACAGGAAGCACTGAGAGGAGAGGAACTACATGCAGGCACATCTCTGAGAAGGGAGCTCCCTTTCTGGCTCTGTTGAGCTTCATATCAGACAGCTTGCTTTGCTCCCCTTGAGGATGCTCCCAACAAGTGAACAGAAGTTACATCTGGGGATTCCAAATGCTGAAGTGTGACTTTCACAAGCAAATGTAAGCCAGGCATCAGGGACTTTGCCCAGTCCCCTGACTCTTCCTGTGCCACCTTCTCCAGAAGAGGCAGCCTCATCACCAGTTTCCATTAGAAAGTCAAGGAACCCTCATCTATCATGATTTTTCACCTTACCAAAGACCCGGAGGGCTCATGGAAGTGGTCCCCATCAGACTGTCTTCTCCCACATCCCTCTGTGCCTCACAACCCACCAGTGATCCTTCCGGTGTCTCTTTATCTATAGAGGAACCTTGTCCTTGAAACCTGGACACCCAAGGGATCCCTTCTTTCCTATGGAGAGCTTAGCAGAAAAGTTTCTTCCTCATCAAGGGAACCTACCACCACTACTAGAAAAGAGCTTAGTCCAGCTGCTAAGAAGATGCCATTGTCTCTAAATCACTTTCTTTTTTATTTATTCATTGCCTTTCCACCACCCTCCAGAGAGGATTTGCAGATTACAACAAAGCACAGATATGCTATAAATCAGTGCTGAGGAAAAGAGGAAGCAAATATACTAACCTCAAGATGATTAATACAACTGTCAAGATTCCATGTGAACACTAGCCAGGAGCTTCCAGGCAGCCACAACCAAAGGGAAAGCACTATTAAAGATAAGCTACCTGTTTCTTGTTGTCAGAGATGACAAAACATACCAATACCCCCAGGAGAAAATCTTGAGCAGCCTGCCAAGCATGATTCAGGAAGGCCAAATCATTGGATAAGAACTCCCATTTCTTCTCTTTCATATCCACTGGTCTGTACACTATGTTAATTCTGTCTTTATTCTCTTAATTATTTGAGGACAAAACAATACTGGACTAGGAATCAAGAACTCTGGTGTGATTCCAAGCTCTGAGCTCTGTTGTGACTATCCAGGGGGCTGCAGGCAAATAGCCCCAGCTTTCCAGAGAGATGGAAGGAAAGAACCAAGAGTTCAGAAATATCACACATGGCAAAACTCCTCTTTATGTGACGATCCAGGACTAATACACTCCTAAAAATTAACTTGTAAGTTTGACACTAGGAAGTTATATATTTCATAAACTCAACAATCTATGGTTCTATGTAGTGATAAACCACAAGGATGATATGGTAAGGATATTCTACCATATTTCTTAGAAGCAGAAGAAATGTACTATTGGAAAATCACAGGCAAAGCATTTACTGGTCCTATTGTTTTTGATCCTCTTTGACCTTGTAAAGTTCTACAGTGATTGCCATTCTCTAAAATGGGGCAAACAGTTTTTTTAAAAAATTATTGTACAGCCATCATTTACACATATATGAGCACACACAGATGATGTGTACATATAAACAAAACCATCTCATAAATTTGGTCCACATTTTATGACCTTGCTCGGCCCTCCCTATGCTAACATGATTATGTATAACAACCTTAATTTAAACTCATACTCAAAAGAAAACATCCCTAATGAAACACAATTTCGAATTAGAGTTAAATCTGTCTCCTAGACCAAAATATACAAAAAGGCTCTTGCTTATATTTTTAAACTTCATGTGACTTATTTAAAGATTCAAGGTTTTCACTGAAATGAGGAATAGATGACTAAACTTTCATTTAGGCTAAATAGTAACTCAGGCAGAATTCCACCAGTGGATTTGGATTCCTTTCAATACTCCATACTGCAGTATAGGGAGCCTAATTTGACCAAGGGAAACCATTCCTTTCTTTTGTTCTGTTTAAGGCCAATGGTCTGAAAAGAAAAAAAATGTTTGTAGTAAAATTGCCATTTCTCTACTTATAAATAGATATTTGTAATCATCCCATTGCTTTGGCTGTGCTTTGTTGCTTTCATTTTTTTTTACATTAAATTAAACAGAACCATGCCTTATCTGTGGAAGTTTTACGTTCTTAAGAGCAAAAGACTCAAGAGTCTTGAGCAATATGGAACCCAAGAGTGGGAACCTCAGGGGTAATCTCACCCAGGAAGGCAATGAAGTTGAGTACATGCTACTCACTACCCCTCTCCCAGCAGACCCCACCCACAAACCATGGGTGGCATTCTTTTACTTTAAACTCAATGTGCCCTTAGATTTACTTACAACCCAGCAGCACAGGCAGATGATACCAGTTGATAGAACATGAATTGAGAGCTTTTGGCTTTCTGTGATGTCAGCTGAGCCTGATGTGGAGAGGACACCAAACTTCACATTGGATAAGAAACACGGTCGTTAAGCAACAGAGCCACAACTACACCCTGAACTAGAAGCTCCTCATCTGGTGTTCTTTTACCAGGCACCAAGCTCAGTGTCATATGCTTAATAAGCGACCATTAAATGCGTTGTGTGAATAAATGGACCTTCTTCCTGTTTCTTTATTTTGTGGACGACGTATCTAGAACAAAGCTCATAATCATTATCAAGTCCTAACATTTGAGTACCAAGTGGAGCTGAATAGGCAAATAAAAGGACTGAAACCCACCCCCAGATTCTAAGTAGTGGAGCATCTCACAGTCATGCATCTCATGATTACGACACAAGTGCCCACAGGGTATGTCCCACAGGATGAGCACAGCACACTGGTGCTTAGCGCTACTAGAGAACTGCGACACTTCAAGCTGCATAACCCCTCTCTGGCACCATCATCTTCATCTTGTAAACAGGAAGTTTCAAAGATCTGACCACTGATGGTGTTTCTGACAATGAAATTTATCAAACATTTACTTTCAACTTCAGTTATTTATTACATGCTTACTATTAGCAGGATTCTATGATAGGGCAAGGTGAAATCAGTAAGCAAAACATGAGTTCTGAATTATGCCACCCAGTCTGCGCACTTGCCCAGCAACTGGTCTGTCTCACCTTAAAAGGGCCCACCCTGCTTCAGAATCAGGGACTAGAGCTGTTCATCTCTCTCCATCAAATGGTCAGCAAGAGTGACTTGGGAAAAATTCCAATGCTATTTCACTCTCTGCAACTCCATAGCTCCTCTCCTCTATAAGCAAAACTAAAAATAACAAACAAACTCTGCACCTCCTGCAGCCTCTTTTTCCAGATATCCTGGTAGAGAATGATAAACCAGGAAAGACAGTGGTACCCAAGTAAAGTTATAAGCACACATGTTAAGTGAACATTTTTCTGAAATCAATGCTTAAAACACATTTTCTTAGAGCTTCCCCAATTCCTAAAGTGGGGGAATGGCTGAGTTGCTGCCCAACTCTCCATGATAAGAAGCTGCAGAAGGAAGTGGCAGTAAGCAAGATGAGAAACACCCAAATCCACACTGGAAAAGGCATCATCACAGGTCTAACACTCTCTTCTAAGTCTATCAAGTCTGAACAAAAGTCTAACATCTGTTAAGTTAAAAATTTTAAAAAGTTCATCCATTCATTCATTAAACAAATATTTATTGAAATCTCCTATGTAATATTCTAGCTGCTGGGGCATTTAGTGAACAAAACAGGCATTGCTGCCCTCACAGAACTTACTTTTTATGGAGAAATAAAACCAAAGGAGCTGTTTTTTCTTTTGTTTGTTTTTAGGACATCTATTTATGCTTTCATCCACTCAAACGCAAAGGTATTTATTAGGTAAATATAAAGCCAGGCTCTAGGTTATACTGAGAAAAAGTTAAGAGCATTAGATCCAAGCACTTACAGCTAAACAAACAACTCACAGACTAATGGAGGCAAGGACAAAGCATGGTTGTGGATAGAGGAGTGACTGATGTGCCACAGGTTCAAGTGAAAGATGGGAATCACAGCCGAAGCAATCTTTGGAGCATAAGGGTATACCAGCTAAACTAAGGGAGGAAAGGTGTTCTAGCAGAGAACCACATCAGAAAAAAGTGTCATGAGAGTACAGACAGGATCAAAAGATCCACAAGCACCAGGAGCTTGGACCTCAGGACTCTAAGAGGCTGGGTCAGAATGCTGGGTCCTGGAGCTTACCCATTACCCTGGGAGAAGGGCATGAGAGATCCATTTCCTGTTTACATAAGTTTGCACTAAGGTTTATCCCCCAATGCCCTGCTCTTTTTCCAGACTCTAGACAAGTAGCTGAAAGTTTGCTAATTATTACAGAAAAGGAGATATGGGTGTGACTGGCATAGGCTGGATGAAGCCCAACACACCCAGAGAGAGAACATTTTCTTCCTTTCAGCCACTCCATCCAGTGAGCAGCTGTTAACCCACTAGCAGTGCCAGAGAGACTCAGTGGGTCTGACGGCTGTTAATGGGCTTTATTACCTTGTTGAGTACCTCAAACTCCAGTTACTAATTACAGGGCATCAACTTGAATGTTTGGCTATATAATTTTTGTTAATTGATTTGCATGAGGGAATTTGGGCATGACACACTCTAAATTTTCTTCTGGCTCTAAAACTCCACGACTCTTCTCCACTGCTACATGCATCAGTAACAACCTTGTTATTCTGGATCATAGGTTTCATGCATGGGCTCTCTCTTCAATCACTAAGAACCCTCAGGAGCAAAGTGTTATGCAAGGGCACACAATGACATGGAGGCCCAGGCTAGAGCAGAACACAGTCATTATCGCTCATGTTCAATGGCATCTATCGATCTTTCATCAAGCACAGACTTTGTAAAGCTAACCCACTTCTAGTCACTTAGATACCTTGTCTATAGTGAGCACACACAGCTTGTTGACAGGAAGCTGGTGGCTCTGCTTGATTCGTGGGTCTCAATCATGTATGTCCCACACTCCTAACCAAATCCTTTCTTCACATCTCCATCTCCCAATTCCAAGGTGTGAACTTACTTCTTCTCCAACGCCCAAGTCACCCTTCTGAAAGATGACAGCTAATTTTGAAGGCATTGTTAACCACCAACAAAATTCCTCTTTGGATCTTTGAATGTCATTTTTACTCTTAACATATCCTATTTATGAAATGGAAATGGATACTGAAGAAAAGGGCTAAAAAAGAAATATCCACAGGTAAACTGATGTAATAAATATCCGAAGTCTTCCTAAGATCATCAAACGATTACTGGTCTATAAGTCTCTCAGATCCATAAGTCTTCTGATGGCCTGGTTTCCAAGGTGAAAAATACAATTCACTAAGAAACCATGAGCCACAGACTCCTTATCAACCCAGCTTCTGGGTCAGAGGGCTATGGAAAAATCTGTTGTGAAAAGCAGTCATTCTCAGTGACTCTAGGTGAACTATCATTCCAGATGTGTCATGAGCCATTTGTGGCTAAGAATAGTACAAGTTCTAAAGTTTCCAAACAATTAAGCTTTTACTTCATAAGTTAGAGATTCGAGGTTACCACATAACAAATCCCCCCTCACAGTCCTGTATATTTTTTTGAGTGGGAAAGAAAATGGTACTGAAGCTGGGGCAACTGTTGTGTTTGTGCCTCCATGACGGTGTGTGTCCTGAGTGGAAATGTCACTGGTTCTGCTGGTCGTGGCAGAAAACACTTGTTGAAAAATGGGAACAATGCTTGCTCTGCTTCAGGCACTAGAAATGGGAGGTGAGCCCTGGCAAGGAGTCTTTGTCTGGGTACCTCAGAGATATACATGGAAGACTATCATTCCCCTGGCTTTAGAAGTTGGAGGAAATGGGTCCTCTTCAGACATGCAATCCTCAAACTTTAAAAGCAGTCAAATCCAACTCAAGAAGGGATGAAAAGTGTTTCCAAATTGAGAAGGGAAAAAAAGTAGAAAAAGAGAAAGCTACAGAGTAAAGCTAGAAGAGTTGCTTGTTTGCCCTCTTCTAATGAATCCTGGCTCTTGGGGAGCTGTGGCCTCAGGCATGGGAAGATCTTGGGAAGAATCTGTGGCCTATTGAGTAACAGAGACTGTTCAAATGGGAAAGATTAAGCAAAATACACTTGTGTGATGCTTGACAAATTGTCTCATCTTCAGCTGTGAGGGGAAAAATATTCCTCGTTTCCTCCAATAACATTAATTATCCAACCACAGCAGAAACTTGACAAAGGCAGATGATGTGTTTAGAAACAGCAAATGTGGTGAATCACTGGGCCCAGATCCAAGGATTCAGACACCTCGCAACAGCATCACTTTCCTCCCCACACTCAAGGTAGAGGGACACCCTGATGTTTTAACTTAGCAGGAGCAGGAAAGGGCAAGTGAGCATTCCAGACTGTGTTCTAGAAAATAGGGCCAACTGTGCAGAGAAAGATGCCACCACTGTCTCGGAACCCAGAAGGCAGGGTATTAATCCAGCTGCAACCATTTACCCTCTGCACTCATGACTTTTCTGGAAGACATTCCCTGAAACTTATGCAGAAGAAAAATCTCATGAGCTGCTCAAAAGCCAAAGGACTGTTCCTACTCTTGATTGGGGAAGAAGCCAGTTCCTTGTCACTTTTTTTCTTTTTTACAGGGTGTAAAGCAGAGGAAAAGAGGGAAAAACAAAGGGGTGCGGAGTCAGAAGAGATGTAACTCATGACATATTCAGAAATCTGCCCAGGTACCATTTTTAGGATAATTCTAGAGGTTTTTGTTTGTCTATTTGTTTTGTCGCTTTTGCAAATGGTCCAACACCATTCCCACCTTCTGTGGAAAGGCAGCTGGCTGCCTGAGACAGGAGGTCCTTGAGTTGTTTCTTTGAAGCAGAAAGGAAGCAACAAAGACAAGTTTCCCTTCTCCTGCCCTGAGGCCAGCACCCCCTACAGTCCATGAGTCATAAAATAGCCCAGGAAGAGCCAGCTCCACAGAATCTTCTCAGCTCCTCTCCATTATCCTCCCCAGGGACCAGAGAGATGGCGCCAGAGAACAGCCCAGCAGGAATCTGTGGGAGTGAAAAACAAACAGGAAGCCTGAGACCCTAGGAGGCAGAGGCGGTCTAGGAAGAGGGGAAATTTTGGTAGCTATGGCATTATAAAAGCCATCATTTAGGTTAGGGCGATGGACTAGAGCCAAGGCTTGGAAAGATAAAGACCCTCAGGAACTGGCTTCTTATGCAGTCCCCCATTCTACAGATGACCTTAAATCCGAGGTGAAATGGTGAATAAACTTATCAAAATCAGGCTTCCAAAGCTCAGTGCTAGCCCAATGGAGGACTTACTTTGTAGACGGATTTTCCAGGATGTAAAGGTGGACAGTGCAGCTCCAGCTCAACACCATTCATCTTGTGCAGAGACTGGTGAGAGGAATGTTCCTGCTGAGGAGCCTGGGTATTGTCTGAGCCTCCTGTTCCTTCTAAATCAGTCCAACAATAGCGTGATCAATATGGTGTCAAGGTAGAGGACAATTTATCCTTTCCCAAGCTTTAGAACACTGGAAAACCCCACATAGTACATGTAGTAAATCTTAAGCAGGATAATTCATTAACTTAGCACCTGGCACGTACAACTCAGTATGTGTGTGCAGATAAATAAATGACCAAATCCAGGCATTCTAGCCAAATGGGAGAAGATTATAACATCCAAAACATGAGGTTTTGACATCTCCTACAGAAATAACAATAGCCCCTTTGGCATAAACATAGGAATGTCATGAATGTACACATGAGTTTCAGTCCAGAGACAGTTTGATGTGTGTGATACTGGGGAGGTGGTTAGCTCCTCTGTTTCATCTATAAAGGAAATAAGAAATTAAATTTAATGAGTTATTTATGTAAACTAAGTAACACAGTGAATATAAAACCAAACTGCAAAATTAAAATCACTGAACACAATTAGGTGTTTGTGCTACACAAGCATAATGTATTTAGTTCTCACAGGGCTTTGTCCTCAGCTTTGCTGTGCCACTTACCCCACTGTCCTCCATTAGCCAAGCTTTAAGGGATACCCCAACACCCATGTGCTAGGTGATATAAAAGGCACTGGGTATTCACAGAAGAGATAAATAAAAATTTCTTGTGATCAATTTTATACAAATCTCTCCCGCATGTGCATATGTTAAAGGCTTTTGGTTCTCTTTACAATGTAATCTAGTGACTAGCCCTACCTCACTGTCTGTCACACAGTTGGCTATTATTAGACGGTTCAATAAAAGCATAAACAAATGCACGCTCTGTGGAATGACTGGATGAGAACCCAGGCACTTTGGGATAATCACCCATGCTTCAGACCCAGATCAGTAAAATTCCATAATATGTAGAAATGAAGAGCAACAGCATCAGGCCTTTGAGGTATGTGTATGTTCCTTGGCTGCAGCCAAATCCCAAACCCTAGAGAGCATGGAAAGCCACAGTTCGATTCAAAAGGAGATATGCCAAAGTCCAGCCCAGCTGCACACTGACTTGCAGAAAATCTTACCAAATTCCCTTCCAGAAGAGTTTGCTGTCCCAAACAGAGTGTTGATCACATGTCAGACTTGGATTCCATGTCCTTGTCCCCAGAGTATGGGATGAGCAATTCCACCCTGACAGATGTGATCCCCAGAGTGCTTGAAGTGACAGCATGAAGTTTTCCACTCCTCCAGACAGTGGGCAAATACGTGATGATCTGACTTGGCTTTAAGAAGGCCTGACAGTCTCCTCCTCCCTGAAGTGTCATCTCCACTGGAGACCAGCCAGGGTGCTTTTGCAAGTCCTGGGTTCTCAACTTCCTAGAGTCAGCAGGGGTTGGGTAAGCTGCAGCATTCATTAGACACTAACCTTCTATTCCTCCTCTAAGGTAGCTAATATTGGCCAAAAGCACATTGTTTTTATCTACTTTGTGACTAAATGGCTACATAGTTCACTATCTCCTGGGTGTTAACCTCTGACTTTATTGAATGCAACTTACTGGGAACCAGCTACTCCTCTAAGCTCTTCACAAATATCCACACATGTACTCCTCAACCAATCTTTTGACAAGGTACTGTTACTTTCCCCAGTTTGCAGATGTGGTCACTGAGACCCAAAGAGGCTTGAATTGGTTGAATTGTTGGGGGCGTTGCCATGTCAGTTGAAACAATATTTTGTGATAGTGCACTTTGGAGAACAAAAAGGCCCCCCGTTCCTTTTTGAGGGTGAGTCATTCTGAAGCATATTCTATGCCATTTAAAGGATCGAAGCAGGGATGGAGTGGGGAGGATGGAGAAGAAAAAGTAGTGTCCACACTGTGTTCGCATTTAGATAACACCTTTAGCCAAAGACAGAGGACACCAAGGGGAGAGGTGTTCAGACGCAGGAGGGTCTTTCCTCAGATTCAACCTCAGTTATTTTAGGACTAGATCTCAGAAAATATAAGCATAGAGTAACATAAATAAACATATGGAGAGAGACAGATTTACAGAGCTAGATAGATACAAAAAGGTAAGTCAGAGCCTCTGATGCGAGGACAACCTCTTCCCCTTTGTTAATTGGAAAATAACCAGTTCCTGCAGAGCCTCCTATAAGAGATGCAAGGGGGGACTTAACCTGCATCAGTAGTTCCAGTCATCAGCCTATTTGAATGAAAAGTCACACCCTTCAACACAGCCCTCCCCTGAGAAGGAAGCAGATTTGCCTCCCCTGTTCACCCAGCTCCCTGGCTGAACATCATTAAGACTTTAAGCCGTCATTTAACCTAGGAGATCAAATTTAACCTTGAAAAATGTGCTGCTTTTTTTCTTACCAGTTTATCACCTACAGCTATCCCTTTCTTCTATCAGAAGCCCTGGTCAAAACCCGATGGTTATTGCATGCTAATTTCACCACAAATACCTGATCTGAAGTCTAAGTAATTAGCAGAGTGGGTAACCTGTGAGATGCTGATCTTTATTTTTAACCACAAAAAAAGCTTGTCATGGAGGATATTTTAGTTCGAGAACATTTCCAATCAGGAAACTTAACATCATGTTCCAAAATACCACACTGTCTTGCATTCATACTTTCAGGCCGGGTACTGACAGAGAGTGATAACCGTGTTTGGGGTGATCACCCGTGTTGGCACGTGCATGGCAGTGGGTGTAGGACCTATGTTCTACAGCATAGGCAGCTGTCCATGAAGAGGGATTAGCTTTAGTTTTTGCAAAACTGCAAAGTTTAGCTTTTGGTTGTGAATGCAAAATATTTGTTTAAGTAAATATGTATGTTTACTGAGAATTTTCATTTTGTGAGGATACGAAGACAAGGACACCCAGATGATATAAAAGACATAATTGCTACCCAATTCTGAAAATCAAATACTGTGGAGCAGACTCTGAGGTAGAAGACAATTCAATCCAGTTTCTTCTCTATGATCATGGAGGGTGTGACCTCAGTTGCCTTATCTATAAAGTGGGAGCAGCAATCCATACCTACAGTGAAAGGCTTTTGGGAAGAATAAATGAAAGGATGTGAAAGTGTCATGAAAACTTACATCAGTAAACCACATGAGCCCTCAAGTTACTGACAGGCATTGCTAACCAAGAATGGACAAGACCTAGCTGGAACAGTAATGGCACAGTACAATAAATGCACCTCCAATTACTGATGACAGGAGAGGTATTTCCTGTTCACAGATACTAACTCATTGAGTCTTTAGCCTAAGGTATATATGTAAAGCAACCATGAAGTGATAAAGACAACTTTTTTATAATTTGCAAGTTCACATTACATTACACATTTTCACACAGCATTGTTGTCTAGTGTTGAGCCACGTTTCACACGGTAGAGTCTTATTATTGAGCTTTAATATTCATTAAGTGTATTCTTATTAGTGTTTTAAATAAATGTAGAAAAATCCTTGTAAAACAGCATTCTGTAAATGTAAAGCATGAAATGAAGGCGAATAAAGAGACATCGCTGAGACTTTCATAAGGGCCTGAGCTCAGGAATTGCTTGACAAATACGTGGCCCAGGTACCAAGGTGCACAGGTGACGAAAACCACGATGTGCCCCATGGACAGTGCCAGGACTACGTGCCATTTTAAAGCTATCATAGGAAAGACAGGGAATCCTCCAAGTGGGGATTAGTAGGGGTTATGAAGAAAACGATCTTTCTAAGTGGAGATATAAAAAGTACAATGCAGAGTTAACAGAAAGAAAATTCTTCTTATTTCTTCTTGAACTCTCAAACAACAAAATTGGCTCAATGGATCAAGATTTCCACTGGAAATCTGGGAAGGATGTTTAGTGGAAAGTACCAATTTAACAAGCCCACTTTGCAGTGGGGTTAGAATAGATCTGCTTTGAGTCAAGTTTCTACAGGAAGTCCATTGCATTCCAGTGAAGCACTCAGAAGCCCAATACACAAAACAGGAAAATGCTGAATTGCTGTGGTCGAGGGAGCAGGAGGGGAGATGATGCTGGGGTTGGAAGGATGGTGCATTCCATATCTGCCCCTAAGTGGTTCTGAAAAACAGAAGACACTGATCTCGAAGATTATCTTTCTGAATTTCTTTGAGAGCCTTATAGTGATAAGGGGCAGGGAAGCTGGCGGCAATAACCTCAGTCTGGAGTTTAATTGTATTTAGGCAGCATGGGTTAATACCTGGATTCAAATGCTGGTTCTGCCACTTTCTAGCTGTATAAACCTAGGCAAGTGCAGAACCTCCCTGAGTTCAGCATTGTCTTCTGTGAAACCAGGACAAATAACATTTATCTGGGGGACTAGTTGTGAGAACTTAATGAGATAATGTATGAGCGTCCACAGAGCATGTGTTCCATAAATGTCAGCGTTCTTCCCTTCCTACCTTTTCTTAATGTTGCATTGCTTCGACTATTCTTAGCTCTACTATTGGTTTGGGTACACATAACTACAAAAATTGAATCTCCAAAATAAGTCTTATGTATTATTTGAATCTTTAAACATTCATCAACTTAGATTGTGAGTAGAATAGAAAATTTGAAGATGCTAATTACAGGCAATTTCTTCTCATAGTCAATATGAACTTCAAACCTGTTAGTCCAAAGACATATTTGTCCTTCTATCACAAAGTCATTTAAAACAATCCAACTCATGATGTCTAAATAAAAATACACTGATATTTTGTGTCAACAGTTAAATAAATATGATACAACCAGTATGGACTGTATATATGGCCATGGAAAATAATGATTTGAATTATTTCAAATCATATGAGAAATGCATAAAATATAATGTTTGATGCCAAAGGCATAATGCAGATATCCAAAAATAGAAATGTATGCATATGTACATAGACATTGAAGGTAGCCATTTCTAGGATATTTTATTGCTGTTTTCTATTCCAAAATGAGCATATATATATATTTTTTTTCTGTAATCAGAAGGACATTAAAGGTATTCTTGAAAAATATTTCATGGTGTAGGAATGGCATACCTTCCATCAGCTTTAGGGAATTTGCTTTGCTGGGTAATGTGTAGTTTCCCCCCTGTCATATGTACACATGTAAAAGTGTCCTGGATCATCTTCAGTCCCACAGAAAAATGTACTTCATGATCACTTGGTACAGTCCTTGGTCCTAGGTCATTAGAGTGGTAATGGTTCCAAATGTCTGATTTTCATGTAGCATGGACTGAAAAATTTTAAAAGTAGCAGCAGAAGAAACAGCTAAGTCAATCTGTATTTTTAAAGAAGCCGATTCTGGCAAAAGCTTGTCACATAAAACCAGCCTCATAGCTGGAATGTTCATGAAGGAGAGATGCTGCCAGTGGGGGCATTTCTGTTGCTAACAGTCCCAATCCTCACGTGGAGTGGTCTCTGTCATGGAATCCACCAACTGTAACATCAAGAGGAAAGGTGACTACAATGCATGTGCTTCTCTGCTAATTCAGACATTTAAAAATGGTTTTTATGACTTAACAGAATTCTAGCTATGGCTCACCTAGAGCAGCTGCCACCTTTTACTAAAAAACAAAACAAAACAAAAAACAAGGAGGAAGAACCCTTCTCAGATTTTACTGATAGCCCCACTGTTAGTGAAAGAGCTGGGACCATAAATTAATTCTGCAGATACAGAATCCAGGCCTCCTTCACTTATCTATAAGCTACATTAGCCAGCTTGATAACTGCACTCTCTAATACAGTTTTCAGCTACTTATAATCTTGAAGATAAAACCAGAAACAGGCCACTATTAGTAGGGAATTTGGCCAAACAGAGAATTGATGTATGCTCCATTTAATAGGATCAGAGCAGGTCTTCCCATCCATTTGTCGCTCTGCACTCAGCAGAGCAGCTCACAAGGCACAGGAACCTGATGAATGTTGGGCAATAAGGCCACTAGTAAGAGTCGATGCCAACAACTTCAAGTAGCAGTGGACACACAATCAGCAGTTACACAACATGGCTTCTTTCCACCTATTTCCGAGGAGTTTTGTCAAAACTCTACTTATTATTTTCAAATTGTCTATTTCTCCATTTGTTTGTGCATATATATGCCTGTATATCTCATATGCTTTAGTATCGGGACACCAAAGCATGGAAGGCTACACAGGAACTAGACAGGCAAAGGGCCTGGGCCCAGAGGGGAAACCAAGAAGATCAGTGTTCCAGTGGACACCAGGAGCTCCAGGCAAGGATATCTAGAGACCATCATGATGGGACACAGAACCTATGCATGACTATTCAGAGGCAAGTTGGCATTCCAGAACACAAAAATTCCTCCTGGAAAGGTAAAGGCCTTGGACAGCAGGACACATACAAGGTTCTAGAATCTGAAACATTAGACAAGGCATGAAAACAGCAACAGTAAACTACACATACCCAGGAGCTTAATCTTCAAATAAAAACAATTCCAGATGCATACTTCCTATGGGGGGAGGGAGAATTGCTGAGAGAAGGTAGAATGGAGACCAGACGTGTGGAAAGCTGAACCTGCAGGTGATATAAAAATCATGGTAGCTAGACAAGGAGAAATCATGGCTCCTGGTTTGCTCTGGGACAAAGATGTCCATAGAGTATGTCATAGGAGATCTGGTGCCATCCTCTCATCTAAAATCTACCCTCCAGTTCTCTAACAATCAGAGTTAACATTCGCTGAGAACTTACACACAAAGGACCACAACCAAACTCTTTGCCTGTCATTTCTTTCTCCCCAAAGAGGCTATTATCCCCATAAGTCACATGAAGAGATTGAGGCTTGGCTGAGATGAAATAACTTGCCCAAGGCCACATAGCATGTAAGTGACAGAGGCATCTGATCTAAATCAATCAAATTACTGAGGCTGGCTCAATAAATTGCTTGGCAGCTTAAATATGTATGCAACCCCAAATCAACCCAACCCCAAAAGCACAACTAACTTACTTATCAAAACCCAACTCCAAAAGCACAACTAACTTACTTATCAAATTACTGAGGCTGGCTCAATAAATTGCTTGGCAGCTTAAATATGTATGCAACCCCAAACCAACCCAACCCCAAAAGCACATACTAGAGGAGAGTTCATCCTCTAGTTAGTGTAGGTGTCTGCATCCATGGAACAGCCAGTCCACCAGCCCAGGTGGTGCCATGACCTTTCTCACATCAAAACATGTGGAGGTCATATTCTTAGTTATGTAGCAACAAGCAGCTTTCCTGACTTTGCAGGAAAGGTTTCATTAGAACCTTAGAGCTCCTTCCCTCTTCTGTTGCCATCCTGCCATCTGCAAACCCAAAAGTCAACAGCAACAGCAAGTGCTGTGCAGCTGATCACATTCCTGTGTGGTGAATCCAGGACTTGAAACCAACTGAGGAGACTGGGAGTGGAGGGGCAGAATAATTTTAAAAATAAAAAATCTTGCTTTTCCAGAACAATCAGGTGTCTTATTATTTTTACCAAGCAGAGTCATACAAACCTAAATAATTCAACCAGTACTTAATGGAGGTCCTGCTTCAATGAAAAGGCAAGAAGGGGTTGCAATTAGAATAGCACTTTGTGTGCTCTGAAATACCTACTCACTTTTGTCCTTGTTAGGTAGATCCTGTGAACATGTGTGAACCTGCTCTGGCAAGCCTTTTCCTCTTCAGCAGTACTAGTTACATTTCCCTCCATCTCTGACATAGTTATCACACATTCTGAATCAGTAAGGCCTAAATTAACACTTCTTTCTGTACCAGATCTGCAGATTATATAGAGGGTTCCTGTTAAAGGCTAATGAAATCTGGAAACTGAAAGGCTGATGTTTGGAAAATTAAGAGATACAGAAGTATCACAATGACATACAACTGTTCCAAGTAATTATAGAGCACTTTCCAAGAATACCACAAAATTCTAAATGCCCCTGAATACCAAAGAATACCAGGCTGTTCCTTACATACATTGTACCCTATGAATATGTGCAATGGTTTTATGTCAATTAACACCGAGAATGCCATGTTGTTTATGTACAGCTGAGAAAAAAAAAATATATATATGTATATATACATATATCTATATCTATATATATATATTTTTTTTTTTTTTTTAAACAGGGATCGAACTCGGGGGTGCTCTACTACTAAGCTACATCCCCAGTCTTTTTTCACTTTTATTTTCAGGCAGGTTCTTGCTAAGTTGCTCAAGCTGGCCTCAAACTTGAGCCTTTCTCCTTCCTCAGCCTCCCAAGTCACTGGGATTACAGTTGTGTGCCACTGCACCTGCCTCAGCTTTTCAAAGCTTTTTCCCCAGAACCCCTGCACTGCACCTCCAACCCCACTCTTGATGTCCTTTGCACCTGCTGCAGCTCCTACTAAGGAGTGGGCATCCTGCTCCTCTCCCCAGACCTTCCTCTCAAACCCCAAAGAAGAAACTGTTGTAACAGTGAGACACAGCATTTGTGTGCTCTAGACAGTTTCATTCTTTCCACCTTCCTGCTGCTTCAGACTAGGGAGTAGCTTCTGCATCAACACCACACCAGGTGCTGGCTGTTACAATCAACTTGCTACCAGTTTTCGACTAGGAATGTGCCATCGATTGAAAAATCGATTGGGGATGCAATGCACACTGTCATCCATGGAGTTTCCTTCTTGTGGGAATGACAGACCCATTGAGTTCACAGTCCAAGAGTGGTTATGTGTATCCAACTCCCCTCTGTATTCCCACAGGATTTCTGTGATATTATAGCTGCTACACCCCACCAAAGTCTACTTCTTTATCTAATTACCATTTTTGATCCAGTGTCTTTATCCTAGACCAAAGCCAGTAGTTTTCAAAATTTCTTTTCTATAGAAAATAAGTCCCATTCCAAACGCCAATGTGTAAAATAGATCAGAGGCAGAGGTCCCACCATCCCCCCACCCTGGAGAACCCTAGGGTTCTGCAGATCATGTTAGAGAGGAAACAAGAATGAAACTGGAGGAAAGGAACTCTGTAATGAAAGAAGGAACACAGCATCCCATCTTCAACCTGAAGCTGAAAATCTTCAAACCATTCTTTATAGTCTAAGGCAGGTGGAAATGTTAAACACTTTGTTAAGCTATGAAAGTTAATATCTACCCTTTAAAACAGGCATTTTTAGTCATCTTATTGAATCCCCACATCTACTTTGTGGTTTACAGATTTTTGGGGTCACAGATGAATAATGTGAAGTTGGGAAGGTTAAGGAATTTGTCCAAGGTCACACAATCCTAAGAGGCAAAAGCCTGATGCCAGCTGAAGGTTGGACTCTGAAACTTTCACCCAGGGGGCATGCTGGGCTGCCATCAGATGCAAGTTCTCATACTCCTCTGTGTAGGGATCACTTAAGAGTGGACCCAAGGGAGGATATCCTGATACACTGAGGAGAAACATCGCAAACATAAAGACTGCTGCATAAGCCTGAAGCTTTCAGAGAACTGTTTCCTTAAGAGGTTACTGAGAACCTTGGTGAGGAGACATGAATCACACCAACAGATTTCAGAACCTATTAAACCAAGTTTCTGCAGAATACCTACTCCACGCCCAAGCACTGGAAAGACACTTGGGATGCCAGAATAATCCCCCAGGTCAGTCTCTAAATCTGAGCAGAGAAGAGCTCAGGGACAGGAACAGGAATAAGAACAGGAGACACAGAACAGGAACAGGAATGGGAGGGAGAGCAGAAGGAAAGAAGAAGGAGAATAAGAAGTATGCCTAATGTAGCATTTGGACTTTTCCAAAGAAGTTGCACATCCTCTGATAACTGCTACACTGTTTTTTATTCACTTAGTGCTTTTTGTTTTAGTATCACAGCAACATGATAGCAAAGAGAGGGCAAATTTAAAACCAAGCTTTACAGCAAAGGATCATGTAACCTCAGAGAGATCATTTTACCCAAAGTCACAGAGTTAGTTAGAGGCAGAGCCATGGGTAGGACCCTGCCCTCAGGACTGCTAGCTGTGCTCATCCCACCACAGATGACAGTGTGTGAGGCAGAACAGATGTTTCCTGTGCTGCCCATGGCTACTTGGCCTGCCTGTGGCCCAACACGGTAGTGGACTCTTTCTCTCATTTACATCTCCATGACCATCTCTGTCCTCGTCTCCACAACCTCCTCACTGACATGAAGATCTCTGAGCCCAGCTCTGCTCACCACAAGACCAGGCATCCCTGGAATTACAACAGAGGATGATAAAGAAGAGAGTATAGTTGCCAAAAGGTGTCTCGAATCAGATGAGGTGACAAAAATCACAGAATCAGCAGCATGCCAACACTTCTGTCCAAAATCCAGTTCTTGTAATGACATCTCATCAGGCTGGGGAATCAGTTGAAACAAGAGCTTCTGTAAAAATCACTGCTTGCCTGATACTCAACAGTTAAGTCTTCTAAATGTCAACCTGCTAGGAATTAATAAGAAAGACTTTTTCCCTTCAATTTGTCTTAAATCTAGTGAGTCTTCTCAACCTCCTGCTGGACTTGGAGATTTGTATATGCCTGGAAATATAAATGTTTTTTCTCTATCTGCTGGGATTGAACAATTTTGGGTTACTCAAACAAGCTGTGTCCCCAACTTTAGAGACATTCAGACTCTTTATCCAGATACTATTAAACTTGTACAGCTTTAGGGTTATGCAGATAATTTGACAACTAACTAGGATTTTTGGCTGTGTAGGAGTGATTTTCCTACAACCAGGGCCTTGACTGAACCTTTTAGCCCTACAATTTGGCCATGGGACCACTAGGTGGTGATAGTGTGCCACAATCCAGGCCCTTCTAGGCAGGGAAAAGGGCACTGCCCTTATGCTTCCATACTGAAAAAGCAACCTGTTAAACACAGACCTCACTTAATTCCTGAGGGTACTGAAGAGATTACCTTTAATACAGCATCTCCAGGGCCACCCCCTCTGGTTTAGGTCCTTCATAATCTATGGAACTCAGCATTAAAAACTAGCATCAGGGCCCTCCAAGATAAGAGCAACCCAGCTATCGACACTCGCCCCCAATGCCTTCCTCTCTTACATGGTCCTCCTGTTACAGTGGCACTTAAATTTGTGTTCCCTGCATATACAGATACAAAACTAATCATAACACTTCCTGCTTCTATACATTTGCTCTTGTTCATCTGAGATTTCTAGACATCCCCTTATGCCCCTCACCCCTTTCAGGCACCTCTAAAATACTCTGAAACGGTTGTTCAGACAAAACTCCACCAAAGGAGTTTTAAAAGTGCAGAATTCTATTAGTATTCATGAATATGTTAAGTGTTATTTCCTGTAGAAAACTTGTAAAATATAGATTTGTTAAAAGAATTTTAAAACACCCCCAGCTTTAACACTTAGAGGTAGTTACCTGATAGCACAAAGGGAGAAAATACATTGATCTTAATATTTCTAGGATAAATAAGTGTGTATATGTAATAAGAGTTGGATCACATAACCTTCCTTATCCACTTAGCTGTATCTCTTGAATGTCTTTCCATGCCATTAAATAACACATGAGGCGTTTTATGATTTCCCCCAGGAATCCGCTCAGTGTGGTGGAAAGTACACTGGGCTTGAAATCAAAACACAGAGACTCAGTCCTAGTTCTGGGAGGAACTAGCTGTGTTTGGGCAAGTTATTTAACCTCTCAGAGCCTCAATCTATAGAAGAGTGTAATATTGATCTCCCAAAACCTCTGACAGTCTAAAGAGATAATTTATGTGACTGTGTCTAGTTTGGAGTCTGCAGAGAGTGACCTCTCAATAACTATTCATTTTGTTGCCAGTGAGTCCACGTGATTTTTTTCCTTTTTTTTTGGTGGTGCAGCAGTTTGAATCCAGGACCTTGAGCATGCTAGGCAAGTATCCTATATATCTTTCTACCACTGAGCTAAGCTACCCCCATAATCCATGTGATTTCTTTCTTCTCCTAACCCCCAGGATTCTACGCCTCCCTGTGGCTTTACCCTGCTGGATCTCATATTATAGGAATTCACAAAATTGCTGTATTCTTCCTGGCTGGGCATGAGAAGGCCCTTGAAGGCAGGGGCTGAGCCTGGCTTATCCCATGCCCACCCCCAGCCCCTAGCACATGCTCCCCAGTAACCCTGCAGGTGTTGGTGCCCTAGGCATCTGTTGAACTGAACTCAGCATCAGGCTTCCCTGAGACTTAACCAGCACCATCCCCACTGTATACAGCTTCAAAGAAAGTCTGGCTTCTTTGGGGCACTGGCTTGACTTTGATGTTCAAAAACATTCAATCTGCAGCATGGCTCTTTGGGGTCCTGATGATGCCTCTATGCCTGGCACCCTCCCCTGTAGCTCCTCTCCTGGCGGCCAGTTCTGGCTCTCCTTCTCCAGGCTCCTCAGCTCAGATGGCTGATGACAGCCTTGCTAGAGAAGGGAAGAGCAGCGTCTGCTCTCAGCCTCCTGTGCCAGTCCCTCACCCTTTCCTCCCGCGAGAATGAACACTGCAGCTTCAGGGGGACAGGGCCACTTGAGCCTGCCTGCTGTGTACTGCATGCTGAAACCACCTTCTGTTTTTCCTTCAACAACACCCTTGGCACCTGTCTTCCTTACAAACTGCTTCAGAAAAGAAAAACAGCACACGCTGATGGTACACAACACCTAGGAGGAAAATCGATCCGACTTCATCACCGAGTTCCAATATTGCCTGAGCAGAATCCCGGGTGGACTTTTTGGCCAACTCTGCCAGCCTGGTAAAATTGAAAAGACAGCACAGAAAACAGCTCTAGGATTCAGGACACCTTCCCCTGGTGGGGCAGTGCTTAAAGTGATGCTTCTAAGTGTGAGCAGTGAAATCCCATGTGGGTGTGATTCCCTGCGGCACAACTTCCAAGCTGTGTGACCCCAAGGTGACTTGCTCTGCCTTTCTCTTTCCCTTTTCTCGTCTGTCAAATGGGTATAGCAGTATGACTTTGTATTCGAGTTCCTTGCTGCTGCTGTAACAAATTAACACAATCTTGGTGGCTTGAATTGACAACGAATGTATCATTTTACTGTTCTCCTGGTCAGTGGTCTTCCAGTTAGGACACTGGCAAGTTTGCATTTCTTCTGGGGGTTCTAGGGGAAAATCTGTTTTCTTGCCTTTTGCATTTTCTAGAGGTCTTTTTTCTTCCATCTTCAAAGCCAACAGCATGGCATCTGCCTATTTCTCTCCTTATCTCCTCGGCCTTTGCCATCAAATCCCCTTCTTTAATTTGAACTGTCCTGCCTCCCACTTAGAAGCCTTGTGAGGACACTAGGATCAACCAGCTGAGGCAAGATCATCTCCCCATCTCAGATCCTCATTTAATCACATGGGCAGTCTCTTTCCACACAAGGGAGCATCTCCTTGGGTCCTGGGTATTAGGATGTGGACATCTTCCAGGGGCCACTCTTTTGCCTGTCACACCGAATGTCTATGCAGTCCTGAGTGTGCTAAGTGCTCCAAATACGTTAATCTCTATGGTTAGGTCCTTACACTAGCATTAAGTGGCATAAAGAGAAGTGGTTAATGCTTTCTGAGGTAAAACAGGGCCATTGGGTTCAAATTTTAATGGAAGTGAAAGGCAGCAACATAGGGGCTGGATGATGGGTAGAGACATCCTGTAATAGTTTCGGATCTTCCCCCTTCATTTTCCAAACAAACGCACACTGGGTGCCCACAAGGTACCAGTTCTTTGATCCCTGATAATAGTCCTATGTGGTGGAATGACAGTCCTATTTTATAGGTGACGATGGTGAGCCTCAGATTATACAATATGTTTAGGTTATTGGCTAGGGACCAGCAGATCTTTTTTGTCTAATTCAAATGATTGTCCTCTTTCCAGGGACCAGGACTTGGTGATAGGCCAGCTTACATACATACAGATCATCAGGGTTATCCCAGGCCTGTCCTGCTATATCAGAGCCAAAAGCAGGTTTATGCTTTTCTAGTGTCCTCTAAAATCCTGTACCCATCCATAGGCACACAGGAGATGAGCAACCATGTCCTTGTGATTGTGCTAGGAACAGGAGAGCCCAGTGAGCAGGGTAAGCACTCCCAGGGCAGTGGTTCTCACTCCTGAGTATGCCCCAGAATCACCTGGAGGGCCTGATACATCAGCTTGCTCAACCCCCACCCCCATAGAGTTCAGAAGGTCCACATTGCATTTCATGAAGTACCCAGGTGATGCCCATGCTGCTGGTCCAGGCCCACGCTTTGACAAGCACAGTTCTAGGGTCATGTGGAAGTAAATTCACTAGAGAAAACTGCTCAGATGTGTAGTATTACTGTTCCCAGTTCCCACCCACTCTCCCCACTTTTTGATTCCCACAGAGTTGCCCAGTACAGACTTGTTTTACTCCACTGCTGCTCCAGGTGGCCCCAATGGGGACCTTGGCTTTACTGGTCACAGATTTAGAAGAGAGGCCTCTCTCCTCTCAGTCTCTTTAAGTCAGCCAAGCGGCACAACACAAGACACAGAACAGCACCTTTGGAAATGAGGCAGAGCCGGGGGGCGATGCCTTCAAAAGGGCAGAGGTTTCCCAGGCCACCAATCCTCAACTCCTCACCCACAGCTCAAAGTCACAGCTTGCCAGGGTTCAAGCCCTCAAGTGTGCTCTGCTGGTGTTATTTAGATGTGACCCTATAGGCTGAAGGGCATGCACATTAGCATATTTTGCAACAGCTGTTGATGAAGATTTTAAGTTTTGCTCAGGGGACCAGTTGCGGTGAGGAGCATTTTATGAGAACAATACATATTGTAGACATCTGAATATATTTCCATGAGAAAATAAGGAGGAAGGAGACAAAAAGATGGTATAGTGTTCTTCCACAGCAGATGAATATTTAATACACTGGGGGCTTATCGTTAAGAGAAAAAAATACCCTTTGCAATTTTACATGCCTCCTACAATAGCAATCCATATACAAAATGACAAATACTACAGCCACCCATATAAATACCACGTATTTCATTATTCCCTTCTTAGGGTGGCACAAAGACCAGCTGCTACATGAGTATCATGAAAACATAAATTAGTGGTTAAAAATAGCATATTTAAACCATGAGCCCATCTAAAACTGGTTGGTTTAACATAGGCTTCTGAGCCAAGTCTGAGGAACTAATAAGACAGGAGGGACGCTCAGGCAATGTATGCAGATGGCAGGAGTCGGCCAACAGAAGCTGCGAGAGGGGCTCTCCACACAGGGTTCAAGGCAGATGCAGTGGATTGCTCAGGGGCCCCGAGGAGCAATTCTTCTTTGGGTTGACCCCTACCACCCCAAGAGGGACCAATTCACACACTGCTTATCACCACTATTTTTAACTTCTTGGCAATATAACCCAGTGCAATGGGAAAAGCGCCCAAAGTAAATACACACTCTCATTTGATTCTTCTCCTGGCAAGTAATTTTCTATTATTTTCTGTTAGAACCATTTCCAGGATAAATCATGCTCCAGAGGCAGAGCTTAAGTCAGAGGGTCCTCTAAGGAGCACATATCCCAGACCGGGGAGGCTAAGCAAAGGAAAGTCTTTGCTCTCTGCTTTATATGCTGGGTCCAAGCAAGTCCTTTGAAAAACCTTTCCAAGTTTTCACCTTCAAACTTCCTTTGTTATTATTTTTCCTAAGTATCACTACCAAACAAAATTACATGCAGTCATATATCATTTTATAATGAGGCAGCTTAACAGCATTTCTGAACACCTTCTTCCTACCCAGCACTGTGCCTAGATTCTCTCAAGTAATGCTCACGTCAGACTATGAGCTGGGTGCACTACCAGGACCCACATTTTATCTACAGGGAAGTAAGGTCACACAGGAGAAAGAATTTGTTCCATATTTTGGAGCTGGAAGCAGGTGGAAGGAGTCTAAAAATCAGGTCTGTCTCCCAAAGTCCGTGCATGGTGCCCTCTGAGCTCATCCATGTCACCCTACTGTGTTCATGCAGTTCCAAATTAAAGAACAAACTCATTCAAGTAGTTAAAAACTTATGAAAGATAAATGCACAACTTGCATAAGTATTTCCAAAATGCCTAAAATAGTTTCAGGAATCCCATCCAAGCCTTCATGGACCACTAGCTGCCCTGCACCTCTCCTAAGGAATCACTGACCTGGAACCACCTGAACATCATTTGCAATGTGAATCTTTCAGGTCCACACAAAAATAGCTCGTTAAAAATACTGTCTGATGCTCTGGGATTTGATGTGAAATGAAGGCAAAACACTGAATGACATTCAAGGCTTTTCTTAAACCAGCCCTAACTCTCTTTTCAGGTCCATTTTCTAGAACTGGGTTATGCACACTGAGTCTGAATCCATAGGTGAAGTGCTGAGACTGTGCTTTTAGCAAGCTCCCTGGGAGACCTTTATGGGCAGGAGGTTTGAGAAACACTTCTGTTCTGTTCATGGCTGTTCACAGACTTGACAACTCTAATCTTCTAGGGTGACTCACCATTTACTAGGCATCTACTTGCTCCCTCAGCTTTGTGCTGTGGTTTGTGCTCATTCCCTAGCATGAAATGCAGGTCCCATATTTTCCTCTCAGGCCTGGCCCAAATGCCTCCTGTGGGCAGCCTGCCCTGCTGTCTTCTGTTAGAATTTGTCACGCCCCACTGCCCCCAAGCAATCAACTCACATTCTGCCTTCTATCATGGGGGGCCGTTCTCCAGTCTCACCCAGCAGACAGTAAGCTCTTTAATAACAGGACTGGTTCTTACTAACGTCTGCTCCTCCAGCTCTTAGCAAAGGCACTGGTCATGGAAGGTTCTTAATAAGGATTAGCAGGTTTAACTTGTTATTGGCAACAGGGAGTCGGCACTGTCCTGGAAACAGGTTTCTTCCCTCTCTGGCAGTTAATGCCTCTGGCAAGAAGCGGGGGAGGAAGGAAGGGAAGGGAGGGGGGCACATATGCATATTAAACAAAAAAAATGTGATCCAGGCTTAATGATGCACACGTGGTTCTTGGGAAGCAGCCTATCACTGTGATGAAAACTTCCCATGACAAACTCTAACAAAATGTTTTAATAAGTGCACTTGTCATTATTAGGCACTCACATCTGAAATGCATTCAGTGCCTCCTGTGCCTGATTACACCTTCCCAGGTCTCAGTGAGACTCAGCATCCTACTGCATGTTCCCGTGGTGCATCTTTTCCTCGGGATGTGTTCCACAGTTACCAGCTAGTGTTTCTTGAGCACTTACTAAGCTCTAGGCACTGGAGTCTCAATTATCTGCCTAATATCTATTCCTCACAACAGCCCTCTGAGGTGGTATTTGCATCATTTTCTAGATGAGAAAACTGAGCTCAGAGAGGTTAAATACCTTGCCCACAGCTGTACAGCTAACAAAGTTGGGTTTTGAACCCAAATCTGCCTGACTGTAAAATCTATGTTTTAACTACCCTGTTAACTTTTCAGCAAGAAGATACTTTTTACATGGTAAAAGCAATGACACCAGAATATAAGTGGAAAGGGAGGCTCTGAGTCTGCTCTGACTGCTGGAAAATTCTATTTCAGAAGACCTATCTTTGCATCACCCAAGCTCACAAGGCAAAAGTCCCTCAGGGCACAGATAGCACTTCTAACAGAAGAGCCCATAGGGCTGTGTCCGTGGTACTGAAAACCCTGCGCTCAAATTAGGAAATAGAATGACATCTACCCAGCCTCAGCCCCAGTGAGCACAGGGCCCAAGCTGCCTCATAAGCAGAGCAACTCACAAATTTTCACAAAACTGAAGGGCCCAGGATACTGAGAGATATCCACCTCATCTTTTCATTCTTCCATTTTAAAGGTGGGGAAACTGAGGGATAGAGAAGCTATGCGCTTGCCCAGGTCATGCAGGTAATGAGCACTAAGCTAAGACTCTGACTCATGTTTCTTGCTCTGAGTAAGGCTCATCTTTTTTTTTTTAATTTTTATATTGAATCACATAATAAGATCATTGTAGTAGTGAAACATTGATGGACATACAGTGCATATATAGTGAAAAGCGATAGTCTCCTTCTATCTCTAACTCCAGGTGTCTGCCCCCAAAGATCACCAAATCCATTGTTTGGTATGAATATCATCATGTATTTCCTAAATTTATACACATGCCTGCAAACATATGAAGATAGTCTTCCTTTTATAAAAATGGAATGTACATTTATTTACTTAAAAAATTTTATCACTTAACCTGTGTCGAATATATTTCTAGGTAAACAAACCTAGTTCTTCTTTATTAAAGGCTGCCCAACACACCACAGTACCAGTGTGTTATACAACCTGTTTAAACCTTTTCTTCTTGGTAGACAGACTGTTGTTAGGTGTTCCTTCTGCGTGTGTCCTACTACCATTAAAGTAATGAACTCTGCCAATACACGTATGGTTTCTTTCTTATTTAGTTTTGCACGGGTAAAAATCAAAACCTGGTCTCCCAAATGAAAGTAGCAGGGGGATCACTTGATTTTCAGACAGTAGGTTCAGTCTCCTGTGTATCAGTCAGCCTTTTCAGTGAGCCAATCTGCACAAATAAAATATTTCTGTTAACTACTTAAATGCCTATTCACTAAGCCCTGGGAATGTGGGCAAGCTTCAGTTTTTCTCATCTGTGAAATGGAAAAAAAAAGCCAAAACAGTATTTACCTTACAGAGTTGTGTGATTCAGAATTAAATGAGATGATACATATAAAGTACCTCATATGATGTCTGACAAACAGTAAACATTTATAAAAATGGTTATTATTACCATTACTGAAGTAATGGCTGGCATTCATACACTATCAGGAGGTACAAAGGTTTTCATGTGAATGTCCGTGCTTTATATCTTGACCTCTCATTAGCATGTTACCAGCCTCTGGAATATTCCTCACCCCACATTATTGAACGCCTGCTCCCATAGGTAAAGAAGGGAGCAGTGTTGGTCAGCTTTAGATGGACATCAGCAGTTGAAGATATAAAGGACAGCAAGGGCCCTTCAGTGTTTATAATAGGCCTTCTGTGAAATCACAGAAGGAGTTCTGATGTTTAGATCTAGAACTCTCCAGCATGCACAAGTAAGTCTGCTTCCAGCAGAGAAGAGGACTAAGTAAGAGAACCCAAGTGAAACCAAGGGGAATTGGAGGAAAACACAATCAGAAAAGTGAATAAGTAGGGACTTATGTTCCCAGAAATCTGTTTTGAAAAATACTAAGGAGCATGGGCTCTTAACCCTAGATGTTTTACATCTTCAAATGTGTTTGTAATTTGTGTGGGCTACGCACTCCAGATTTTGTTTTGAAAGGGGAACTCATAAATCACTGAATTAGTATTACAAATAAGTGAACCCGAGACTAATGTGTGGTTGTACACATGTTCACAACGATGTGAAAAATATGTTGTCAACACCAAGGCCCATCCCATCACTCAACGGCTTACATTTTAGTAGGCATTTAAGTATTGCAAATACGGGCAGGGCAGGGGAGTGCAGCATAAAGATACTTTTTAAAAAATGAAAAAAAGAAAGAAAGACAAACCTGAGGGAAAGGAGAGGGGAACAATGAAGGGAGGGAAACACTCTTTCTTGCATTTTCTTATTCTTAGCCTTAAGACAGACTTCAAGTGCTCTACTGGAGAGTGTGTCAAAACACTCCGATTCTCTGTTAATGGCATGAAAAAATAAAAGAGCAATGAACTAATGTGTGTTTTTCAAAATCCTTTGATTCTAAATCCATGCAACTATAAATCTAGGTTATTACTTTAAACATTAGATACATCCTGAGTTTCCTAAAGTGACACAAAATATTCAATCCAAAGCCAAGAAAAATCCCACACCAACCAACAGAAGGCTGGGAAAACTGAACACAGAAGCTTTCAACATGAATTATTTGAGTCTAAGGAAATTAAAAATCTTTCATCTTTTTCCCCCAGTTAACTTTTAAAACATTTTGAATACAGTTGCCCTAAATATTTCAAAATACAATCTGAAAGTGATCAAATTTCATTTTATGAGCTGAAGAGACTGGATAAATATATCAATTTTATCCAGAATACTCATACCCATTTGTTTTATGGATATTGGGAAATATTGGTAGTACTGGGCCTATTAAAATGCTTCTAAAGTATCAGAGAAAAAGCTTTTTGATATTTTGATAAATGTAATTCTAAAATACATCATCATTACAAAATGCTTCTCAAAGATAAAAGATAGTCTATATAAAAAAAATAAATAAACTACAAAAGATGCCATTTTTCCAATACACATGAACAAATCCAGCTAGGAAAAAAACAGTTGGTAGATTAATTAAAATTAGTCAAGATGGAAAACAAACCTTCACGTGTACTGAGAAACAATAACCTACCAAGACACACCTGTTCAACAAACAGAACTATCTAGTGGCACAGTCCTTGAATAGGGAAGCATGTATGCTCTGTGCAACCTTCACGACATCTTCTAATGGGATGAAGGCGTTTAGGTTCAGCTAATATCATTGCTTAATATTTTTGCCTCACCCTTATCATTTACATAGTTTTCCTTTGGTACAAAAAAAATCTAAACATGTGCAGTTTTTTTTTTTTTCCTTAAATGAATTCAAACCTAAATAGTCACAGAAACTATTGTGGACTAATTTCTAGGAGTATAATATACACAAGAGGTCATCAGGCCATGCACCTGACTCCCTGGGTTCTTTTCAAGCCATCTCCAGGTTTCAATACCTCTGCTCCATGGAGAGCAAGGGTACATACCCTTTTGCACAGCAATTCCCACAAGGGTGGCTCATGGTCCCCTGGGGGTCCCTAAGACTCTTGCAAGAGAACCCATGAGGTCAAAACTATTTTTATAAAAATACTTATCACAAGAAGTAGAGTTTTCCAGAGGCTGCATGATGTGTGATATCACAACAGATTGAACATAGAAGCAGAGTCAAGGATCCAGATGTCTTCTATTAAGTCAGACATAAAGGAAGTTTGCAAAAATAAAAAAGAATGCCACTCTTCTCTATTTGTTTTGGAAAATAGTTACTTTTTTTGCAATACGTTATTTATGTAAGGATGCAGTGGGTTTCTTATTTTTAAATACATATATTTAAAAAATTTCCTCCTTTTTCAGTTTTAAGATGGAAAATATCAATAAATATAATTCACATAAACAAAAGCTCTGTAAGGTCCTTAACAATTTTTAAGCAAATAAAGGAGTCCTGACATGAAAAAGTGTGACAATCAGTGACACTAGTATTGGTGTGACAGGTTCTGATTATCAATGGTTTCCTATCCATTCTATCACCACTTCTTTCCCTTTCCAGAAAAATAATACCTTGTATGAATTCAGAGGGCATATCCTTCTAAAATATGGGTTGAGATTTAACACACAAGCTAATTAAACTCTGCACCATCCTACACAGCTCAGTCTATAACCCCACAGTCATCTCACCTGTATCCCATGGCCATAGTGCTCACATCTTTTCTTCTGATTTTCTTCCTTGTAATGTTTCATTCATCTTGCAAAGTGTACTCTAGACACTTGCTCCAAAAGATTTCCCTGAATTCTTCTTTTCCAGATATTAAAAACTCCTTCCTCTGTCTTACCTGCACACACTGCACCCAGATCTGACAGCCTGCAACAAATTCTGTTGAAATTATTTATTTGTGTAAACCATGAGGGCCTTGAAGGCAGGGCCATACATTGTCCCCTTCGTGGCTTAGTACCTAGCACAGTGACAAAACACGGGGAACATTATGAATATCTACACCAACTCTAGTCCATCGCCTTATAGAAACATGCATAAGACCATCACCAGAATTAAGTCCAATGCAATGGTACACTAAGGGGGCCATGGCATTCCATTTGTTTACTGCCCCACTGAACACCCAGCATTAGTGTCCTAGCATTGGTTAGTCCTGCCATGTCTGAGAATGAAGGCAGTTCACTTAGGGCCCCCCAATAAACCTATCTCCTAGAAAAACATTTGTCTCCTTTCATCCTTTTGAAAGACTACAAATTGCAAATGGCACAGGCAAGGATTTCAAATGATAAATTAGATATAGGTAAAAACTCACACGGCACAAAAAGCATACTAAAGTGAATAACAGTCAATTAGCAGAAAAGGACCGGAAGAGGGGTACAATGTGACAATCTGGAATGCTTATGCAATATCAGAGAAGGTTGGAAATTCATGTTCCAAAATCAATCAGACTTTGTTGCCACCTTTAAAGTGACATGCCCATCAGCAAAGAATAAGCATTTTCATTAGCAGAGCAGAGGAAGAATTTGCATGCTAAGTATTAGCTCTCTCAAAGAAATGGGTAAAGTAAGTCACTTCCATGTTCAGCTTGAAGAATATGGCCATATGGTAAGGATTCAGATCTTGCCCTGAATCTAACATGAGAGAGATGTCTGCATACTCCAGCAGAAGAAAGAAATATCAGTGGCACTCAAGTGAAGAGGTGAGATTGGGTAACTAAAGGCAATCTAATCTTATGAAAAGCTATGGAAAGGAAAGGTCTTGAGGCATAAAGAGCTTGTCCATCCTTACAACCATCCAGCATAATTGGATGTGTACCCTTTTGTCAGACTTTGAAAATAGCAATTTATTTCTCATTCATTACACTGATTTCAAAACCGCCCTTATCAGATGTCTCAATTATGAAAGACTCCAAGGTCATATAACACCCAGATAACTCTTCCAATCTCTTTTCTTTACCCTATTATAACAGTTTTCCTCATTAAAGGTAGAGTCTTAGCCCAGGGGGGAATCTCACGATGGAACCAGAGAATGTTAGAGCTAAAAATCATCGCAGGAATTGACTAATCTAACCCTGTCACTTTAGGAAAACTGAAGTCCAGAGATCTCAAATCCCTTTTATGTGAACTCAAATTCACAGCTCAGCCTTGTCAGGAACCAACCAGTTCTCAGGTCTTCCCTCCCTGGCTCAGTGCTGTTTCCAAAGCAGAGCAGTATAGATACTCATTTGGAAACATTTTTTTGGACAAATTGTTAGCCCCGAGCACTATTTCCTCTCTATATAAATAAAAGTAATGCTTTACACCTGCCACCGTCACCCTGGGAGCATCCATGGTGTATGTGAGTATTCCCTGGAGCCATCTTCAAGAAGACGGAAGACAGCATGGCAATGAAGCAGGAATGCTCCTCCTGGGAGGGGTTGGGGGGTGGGTCAGGGTGGCCCAGGCACTTGCAAAGTGGCCCATGCGTGAGTTTAAGGAGAAGAGGGACATTTTCCTAGCCTTCCTATGTCTCCCCAATGTATCTCCTGATTACAAAAGGACAGTGACTTTTTAATAGAGAAGTCCAACAAACACTACCTTAACTGGGGGATTGAGGTCCATGTTACCAGATGTGGGACAAACTGATGTGACAGGAAGTACTAATGATATGATGGGTTACTAAGGGTACTTCATTTCTGTGGTGTTCTTTCAAAAATCCATGGCCTCTGTTTAACAAGAAGAAAACACCAGATAATGGGGTGGGGGTACTTCTATGAGGCACCTGGCTAGTGCTCTTCACAAGGGTCTGGGTTATGACAAACAAGGAAAGTCAAGGAACTGTCATAGGTTGGAGGAGACTTCAATAGATAAGACAACTAAATGCAACGTGGAATCTCGGATTGGAGTCTGGAGCAGAAAACAGATGCTGGGGAAAAGATGGGTGAGATTGAGTGAGGTCTACGGTTTCAGTAGTGGAAAGGTGGCAATGCTGAGCTTTGATGTCTGTACCCATGGTTATGGGGGATGCTGACTTTGGGGGATGCTGGGTAAGGAATATGCAGGCGCTCTTTGTACAGCTACAGCACTTCATTGCAAGTCTAAAATCATTTCAAAATTTACAGAGAAAATAAGTGACTCATGGATGGGCAGGAAACAGAGCTGAAGGCCTTGCCCTTCTCTCAACCCCTTGTCACTTATCCTGCTTTCTTTCAAAAGAGTTTGCATGAGCTCTGTTTTCTCTTTGTTTGAATTATTGGTGTATCTGTGTTTTTAAAAAGGGTAACTTTTAATGGCAGAAAGTCAGAGGAATCATTATCACTGTGAAGAGCGCCTAGGCCTGTTTCTCCACAAAGTAAGTGCTCAGTAAAAACCTCTGCCAAATGAATGAATGAGTTATAATCCATAGCCCCACATCCCCACCCTCTTCACGCCTCTCATCCCTGCAATCATGTCAGGCACACATGGCCTGGCCAGTCCTGTCCACCTAGGAATTCACAGAGAAGGGTAGGCCTCTCAGTGCTCCCACACGCCGGTGTCCCAAGAGAGTGAGCCCCTCTCATCTAGGGTGGAACTGACACAGACCCCTCTCACTGAAGCCCAGTTCCCTTCTCCACAGATCTCACCACCCGCCTCTAACAGCCCATGTTAGCAACGCACCAAGGATGAGCTACGTGCATTCTGCTGCATTTCATCTTCCCGCTCCCTAAGTCAAAGCACAGGTGTAGTGTTTGCAACCCCATCGCCATCTCTTTGTGGCATCCAACACAGCCCACTGCCTTCACAGACTGAACACGAAGACACAAAAGCTGTTCGAACTTCCCCGTGCTCTTCCCTCAGACTTCCTTTCCTTCTCGGGCTGGAACAATGTCCAGTCATCTTCCCAGTTTTCATGCATCACATCACCTCCTCCAGGAAGCCTCCCTGGAAGCCCCTCAACCTCACCTTACATGAGTCTCCTCCTCAGAAGTAATCAATTCCTGCCTTGTGGGACCTACGTATCTGATATGTAATTCTGTTCCAGCACTTATAACACTCAATTTTAGTTATCTACATACACATCCATCTCCCTGACTACAACAGGAGCTTCTTGAGAGGAGTAGCTTTGTTTTATTTATTGTATGTCCTTAGCCCCTGAGAGAGTGTGTCTTGCAGTCAGCCATACAATAAAATTTGGCTGCATCAAAGAAGACTATTATTCTCATTCTCTGACTTCTACTACCCAGGATTCCAAGGTAGTAGAAATGTGGAATGTGCAGGCATTACCTGGGACAAATGAACAAAGGCCACAAAGTCATTCACAGGTCCTCTGCCTTGTGGCAGGGAGCTTGTAGGTTTACTCCTGTCCTTCTGTGAACGAAGCCCTGGCATACTGATGAAGCATGAAGTGATTATCTGCTGACACTCTGATTTCGCTGAGCTTCTGCAGCAAACTAAATGATATTTAGCCTCCAGACCTGTTGATCCAATCTTTTTTTCCTCCCCTGTGAGCATTAATGCTCAATAAGAGGGATGGGAAATGAATTTAAGCAACCAGACCTGCAGGATCTCTACTGACACTGAGTTACTCTAGTACAAAGAATTGAAATCTTCCCAGAATGTTCTCATCAGAAATTTCACCACTGCCAACTCTGATTGGAGTGACTGTCCTTGATTGCCCTTGACGTTGGAAAGACAGGATGGCTTCTAAATTTTTGGTGAGCTGAATCACTAACCTGCTGGTCCTCCAAACTAGAAACCTGAGATTTGTCCTTCATTGATATCTAAGTGCCTTAGATTCACATCCAAGTAAAACCTATTGCTATTAATCAACTATTGATCATACTATTGATCAGTAATGGAAATAACCTGAAACACCACTCTTCTCACTGCGGTAGACAGGACTTCATCATACCCACCTGGAGGAGGACAAGCCCTGGCCAGTGACCCTGACTCCAGGCCACTCCTACCTACCTCTCCAGTTTAGCATAATCTCAGCTCTTCACCAGGGCCCTCCTTCACCAGGAGGAGGCGGGCTGGGCTCCTCCTGCACAAGTACCTGGAAATGCCAGACCCAGATCTGCATTCCTACTGCTCCTCTTCCTTGGAATGCTGCATCCTCTTTCCCCTACAAACTGTTACACATCCTTCGCTGCCCAGCTCTACTGCCACACTGGTTGGCCCCCAACCCTCAGGCCTGGGGAGAATGCATTACAACCCTTAGTGTTTAATATGAAAGTTTGTTCTGTAGCTGGCCCCTCCTCGAAGGTGGAGAATTGCCCATTTCATGAATTGTTTGCAGAGCACAATTTGTTGAATGTAATTATTCAACTCATTAAGTTTTCATGTACACATGAGTTGGGTCTTCGAGTAGACTGCAGGGTCCTTCTGGATCAGATCACCTAGCCCAGCACTCTGTATGCTCAGGTCATTTAAAAAGAAGCACCAGTTGAGTGACTAATGAATAAATGTCAACCTATACCAGAAAATGAAGGCATCAGGATTCTCAGTGGTCCTCCAACCCTGGTGTGCATTGCAAGTGACTAGGAAGCTTGTTAAAAATCCAGATGTCTGAACTTCCCCCTGTGGATTCTGACTCAGAAGGTCTGCAGAGGGTCCCAGAAAAATCTGTGTTTTCCACTAACTGACTGCTCCTGCCAGCTGGCCTGGTGGCTCTCCAAACACAGGAACCACTCCTTTATGCTGTGAGTCTGCTGAGTTCCTGTGCCCTGCTTGTCCCTGAAGCTCTCTTCCCCTGGAGTCAGAGGTCAGAGGTGAGCTCAGGAGTCACTAAAGAAGTGAAAGTTCAGAACCCTCAGAGCTGGCTTCTCTCAGGGACCGGGACAAGCTCCTGGGCTGGGAGGCAGCTGAGAGGCGATTGCATCTGGAGAGCACACAGACTACTTATCTGCTCTCTCTGAAATGCCAGCGAGTTTGAAAGGCACTTTGTCCAATTAGAAGTGTGGAGAAATATTCATCCTGTCCATGACAAAGATGAAGTGCTTCTTTCAAAAGCAGCGGTGGCAGTCTGCCAGGTTTAAGAAGTCCAACTATTCCACATCGAGCCAGCAGTTATTAATTAGTTTTATTAGTGGCAGGTCCTTAATGCAAAATGACAGAGGCAGAGAGAGAATATCCCCATCACTACTAAAATACAAATTGTCCAGATTTAGGTTGTGTTGTTCCCCAACATGTACAGGCGGCCCGCCAGGCCCAAGTCGGGAACGGAACAGGCGGCCAAATGCCTTTCTGCAGAGTTCCGGACTATTAATGGCCTGACAAAGAGACTCGGATACTTACCTCAGGTAGCTCTTGAGGGAAAAATCCACCAATTTTAATTATCAAGGAGGAAGAGTCTCCACGGGGAGAATGGGGAGACCTGAGGGAAAAACCGAGAGTGGAGGAGGGGTGCAGGGGAGAGGGAAGGGCCCAAGGTCCCGGGACCCCCAGGCCTTTGCCAGGAGCAGGCGATTCCACAGAGAAGCATGCCGGGCTGCTTTGCTGAGAATTAGTCTTACACTGTCAACCTGTTTTTTATGACCATTAATCACATTTGTATTTATAAGCACTAAGACAGGATAATCAAATCTCATGCTTCAAAGCATATGTTTATCACCACAGGCATAAAAAGGAAGGGAAAAAAGTTTACAAGCCTGCACTGCTGGCAGGAGCTGTGGCTTATCTGGTCGCTTCCCCAGAAGCACCCTGGGGGGCTGGAGAGGACAGAATGGCCCCGTACTGTCCTACTCCTCTGTTCAAGTTTCTACTTCTTTCTGTGCCCGGCCTAAGGCAGAAATAAAAGAAATCCTCCCCAACACTGTGCCCCACAACATACTTTGGAACTCCTTGCCTCCAGCCTACCAGCCTCAGGGCCTTCCTCCTCTCCCCTCCTGAAGACCCTGACAGGCTCTGAGCGATGTCTTTCTTTCCACTTTCTTTCAGCAGCTTGCATATTGCCTGTGGTTCCCTCCAATACTCTAGAGCCCCACCCTCAGTGCCCAGGCTTTGAAGAGTTTTTCCTCCCCATATCCCCCAGGGTCACCTTCCTCTGAACTCCAGCAGGGATGGGGAAAGGACACTTTTTCTATAAAATACCAGATAGTAGATAGTTAAGCCTCTGCAGGCCATATGGTCTCTGTCAGAGCGACTTCACTCTGCCCTTGTAATTTGAAAGCAGACCCAGACCATGTTCCAATAAGACTTTATTTACAAAAATAGGCCGTGGATAAGCTGGGCTTGGCCAGAGGGCTGGGGTTGGCTGAGCCCTACTCCACAGGTGCAGTGCCCACTCAGGAACCCATGTACTAATGAGCTCTGCAAAACTGGATGGTGCATTTCAAAATTCTGACAGAAAAGGTATATATGCCTTCTCCACAGCAGCACAGGCTGACCAAAGTCTCTTGGCAGAAACCATGCCAGTACCTGCTTTCACTGTCCCTATCTCACATTGTCTGAGTAACAAAAATTGGACAATAATCATTAACAAACACAGTTGGATGAGCAAAGTCTTTCAAAACATGAGGTCCATGCCTGGGAGAAACCAGGTAATAAAAGCAGCTCAGTGCTCACTGCTTCTGTTTCTTCTGACTGTGAACAAGGGGTTGCAAATGCATCTACAAGACTCAGAGATTCTCTCAAGTAGCTAAAAACACAATGAAATAGATCATCATCTCCTAACATGTGAGTGACCAGGTCACTGTGAAAATGCCTTCCCACCCTTCTCCACATTAGCAGTTAATGTTGTGAGTATTCCCAGAGAAAAGAAAAATTTTATAAGCCCATCAGAACAAAAGGCACTGCCAATCCAGTCCCAGGTTTTCTAGAACACGATGCACAGCAATGGGGAAAGAAAACAAGAGCAAGGAAATCCTGCTTCTCTTGCTAACTCGATGAGTGATAAACAGTAACTCACTGAGTCCAAAACCCAAGTCTTTTAATCCGTGATTCTTAAGTGTTTAGCACAAGCCTTAGATGTTTCTTGAATGAATGCATTTTTACATTCTGGTTAGATGTTATAAAAGATTTAAAAATGAACACGAGATGAACTTTACCTTCCTAGGGTTAATGGTATCATAAAGGAGAACATAAAGAGAGAAAGACATAAATAATACATGGTGTCCATACACAGGCGCTTGATCTGCAGGTTCCTGCACTGCCTCTATGGACTGCTGTGTTACAGAGGATCTTCTCAAGCCTGCACTTCTGGTTTTCTAGCTCCTAGCAGTTCTGCAGTAGGCCATCAAAGGATGGCAGAAGAAGGAGCTTAGGAGGGCCCCAGACACTAAAGACAGATGGCTATCCATCATTATCCCCACCTTATTTTTAATGATAAAAAAGCACAAACTGAAAACAAACTACACAGTTATCAATGGGGAATGAATACATCAAAGTATGTTTAAACTATGGAAAATGCAATTTTTAACAAAAAGAATAAATGAGATTTATAATCCATTAGCTTGAAGTAAAGTTCATGATACACATTTAAGCTTGTTCCTCAAACCCCAAAAGGCTGTTAAAGCTTATTCTCATACATATCAATGGAAATGTTTTTCTTCATCAATTAGTATTTGACCCAGAAAAAAAAAAAAAAATCAGTGTATCTTTCTTTAAGAACATTGGTGTGCTCAGACCTCAAATTAGGAAACACACAGAAAAAAAAATAGGTGTAACGCCTCACTTTAAAGGGTATTTTCCCATTAATCCAAGGGCACTGATGGACTAAAATTGAGTGTTTTACATGATAGGTGTTACGTGATGCTATACAGACACTGAACTGAAGTGGGCTTTACAGAAACACCTCCTGCATAAGGTGAAGCCTATGGATAAACCCCAGAAGATGCTTTACTAAAATATAAAGTCATGAGACACTGGCTACGGAAAGAACTCAAGGAGAAGCATACATACCACCCAGTGGGGAGCGTACCGAATGCTTGCATGTGTGTACATGTGTGTGTAATTTTACATGTAACTTATATAAAGTCTAAATACTTTGGCTATATGAATCCTTTGTTCCCCACTGACTTCTATTAAAAAAAAACCTGATTGATTTTCAGTAGCTCATAAGCTAAGATTCTTAGCCTTTCAGCTGAGAAATTAATGATCTATAAACAAAGACTAAATGCATCAGGGAGATATTTCATATCTCTGGGTTTTCACGTGGGAAGCAGTGTTGTGGGGTGGAAAGAACATAATCTTTAGAATAGAAGGGACCTTTGTTGAAATGATGGGTCCATCTCTGTGGCTTTAGGAAAAGCTCTGAACCTGTTTCCTCATCTAAAAATAGTAATAGTGGCACCTTCCTTGCACAACCAGCATGCAGGATGGAAACACTATACATGAAGCCTCTCGTGTAACTCTTGGTGGAGTACCTGTTCAGAAATTGTTACGTGTATTTTGCACACTGATTTTTTTTTTTAAAGAAAGCATATCTAGGCTGTCATCTTTCTTGCAGCAAAAAAAAAATAAAAAATAAAAAAAAAAAAATAGAAATAGGTTCTGGTCAAGGGCACATCTCATGGTTGAGAGTGAAAGTGAAATGGGAAAATGACATATTACCAGTCAGTCCCCTTCTTGATCATTTAGATGAGTCCCAGGATACCACAAGGCTGGCCACTATATTTTTTAGGCTGTGTCCAGAGCATTTTAGTCAAGCCAGTGCTTTGCAGATGAACACAATGTCAACTGTTAAAATATTCATCTCCCCCTCTACCTTCCAATGGAACTGAGGCAGTGACTGCCCAAATGGTCTCCATCTCCAAACAATAAAAGAATGAAGTAGTCCCCTGAAGATGCCACACACCAGTGATCCCAGGACACACCCTTGGAACCCCAAGTCCAACCCTGTTCATCAAGGCAGCTGCAGGAAGACCCAAGGTGCCAGTGGGCTCATGATGATTCTGCTACATCCTAGAATCTTCACCTGTTCTGAAACATGGTGGTAATAGGAGTATTTAAAAATCAGGTCTGTACTATAGATCTGAATGCCAATGCTACTGCCACTCCAGCTTCACCTCTCAGAAAAGGATGCTGAGAATGAAGATTACCACTGCAGTCCAGGCACAATCTAAGCCTTGTTCAGTGGTGCACGAGGTACTTAGGTTGATAGCCAAGGGATATGTGCAGCTCTGGGGGGTGTGCAAACAGAGGTCATGTCAGCATGTGTCACCCTTAACCAACACGTTGCTATTTAAGTAAGCGTTAACCTGCAGTTTCAGCAATTGTGATTTATCGAAGAGGGCAGTGTGAATAATGCGGAGGACTTGACCACTGGCCTTTAATTCCTCTCATTTAGACAGGCTGCTCTTCACCATAAAACAGTCATTCTGTGAATTAATGTGTTTTATTTTAGAAGTGACATGTTATACTGGCTTCTGTTTAAAGGCAAATTACTCCAGATTGCCAGTTTTCTATCCAGGCTACAAGGGATCCTGTATATCCAACCCAGGAATGAGAAAGAACTCGAAATGATCAGCAAAAGATGACAATATTCACCATCCCAAGACCCACAAGTACCCCATTCACCCACAAGGGCACACCTACCATAAAATAAAGGCTTCAGTGCTCAGTAATTGGAGACTTCTCTGCAGCCTAGCACTGGGCCCAGCTGAATCAACCTGGAAGTACCCTACACATAGGCGCCTGCCATGATCCACTGTGGTCTTCCCTTCCCTGAGACCCAAGCCAGACAGGCAGTGAGTCAGTCTATTGTGTTTCCTTGGTTAGCACTGAATCATGATTTATGGAGTGAATGAATGATGGTGCAGCCTGCTGCCAGTTCACCTCTCATCTCACCACATTCCTCCCTTAGAGTATGTGATCTGGTGAGCAGAGACTCAAGACAACCTCTGCTCTGTAACTGGTTATCACAAAGCTTGAGCAACCTCTTCACCTCTCAGAGTCTGCACTTTCATATCTGTAGAAAAGATAACACCAGCCTCACGGGGCTCTTGTGAGGTCAAACAACCAAGGTATCTAGGGCTGTGTCTAGCAAGTGGAACAGTGTTTGCAAATACTAGATTTTGCTATTATTATTATCTCATGACACCTTTGCATGAATCCTTCAACAACTCTGTGTCAGGTAAATAACAGAAACCCCAGAAGAACAGTCAATACCTCCCCAAGCCACACTCTCCTTTCTACCTGATATCTTCCTAACCTCTCAACATGAACCATCTACTCCCACCATATATTATTGTATTAGTTCTTGAACACATGCCAATTCTACCCATTATACTTTCATTCCTATCATTCGGAAAGGCTGTCTTCATCTCATCTCAGCCTATTGAAATTTTATCCATTCATATACCAATAATTAGAACCTACTACATGTTTCACAAGAACAGTTTCAAGACCCAGACTGGCGACTGGGTAGACTACTCCATCCTTCCCTCTACTCCAGACAGTTGTCAGTGCAAGGTGAAGAGGGGGGTCATGTGACCTGGCTGAGCCAATGAGTCTGTGTTTAAGGATTCATATAGAATAGGTACTTTCCTCTTGATCTCTTGTTGGAGAGGAACTGCTTGTGAACAGAAAAAGGCCAACTCAGAAACCCCTGACTCCCTGGATCCAGCCCTTCTGGAAGTTTTTGATCTTCCTTTTAAACTTCAAAGTTACACAAAGCTATCTGCCATTTTTTGATCAAGATAGCTTGAGTTTGACTTTCCTCATCTACACTCAAAAGAACTGTGACCAACACTACTAGCAATAGCAGTTCCATTTGAATGTGAAGCAACATTATGGTAACCGCTTTACATAGACAGCATTTTAAAATCCTCCATTTTTACAATTGTGGAAGCTGAGACTCAAGAGAGTATCAGTAATTTCTCTGAGGTCATGTAAAGAGGGGTGGCATCAACTTAATGCTCCATTTCCACCATATGCCACCCCTGACACTGGCCTGGGTGGGTGGCTCTGGGGACATGTGCAAGGGTGGTTGGTTATACCGTGGGCTTTTCCCAAAATGGACTTAGCTGGGAGTAGCTCTGTAGCAACTTCCTCCAGGCCTGCGGAGTGTGCTCTCACAGGTGGCCCCTCTAGCTGCCCTTCACTTGCCCTGCAGCAAGGCCGAGGCTGTGATAATGAATGGCCAGTGGGAAGTGCAATAGGTCCAATGTGAATCATTGAGAGCTCTAATGAAATTGCTTCAAGTTCTAGAGCAGAAGGGAAACTGAACACCATGTGAGATGTGCTACCTTCCAAGTTCCCAGAGAAAAAAAGAGAAACACACGTGGCTAAGAGTAGGGGGTGGGGTGGAAAACAGGAGCCAGCCTTCATGAATTTCTTATACTGACTTAAAACGTGTAATAATGTCTCACTGAGACCTGGAAAAGGAAGTGTTCCCCGTACATGATTTCACAGACAAGTACTTGCATATGGGTAGTATTTTAAAATGCAACATAGTACGTTTTAGTGTGTTGTTGAAAGGGTTTTTTGAATATTATTTCATCATGACCTAGAGCAGGGAGGCTATTAGCTCAGAACAGTATTTTCTTAAACAGGTAGAACCATACTGCCTAGGTTTGTATTCCAGTTACACAATTTCCAACTGTGTGACCTTGGGCAAGTTAATTAACCTCTCGTGTCTACATTTTTTACTTCTGTAATACTGGAATAAGTGCAATAACATTTTTATGAAAATGCTGTGAGAATTAAATAAGACAATGTAAGCAAAATGATTAGCACAGTTCCCAGGAAAAAAAATATTAGGCTTTTTCTTTTTTTTCAGCAGTTTTAGGGATTGAACCCAGGGCCTAGCACATGTTAGGCAAGCACTATAGCACTGAGCTATATCTCAGCCTTAACTTTTTGCTGCTTGATAATGATAATACTAATAATAGTGTTGCTAATGTCATTTTAATGTCACCAGTTATGATTTTTGTAAGACAGTGATGTCTTTAGGACCTACAGAGTTATATAAACAGGTTTACACCTATCATTTAAAGACCCCAGCTGTTTTACTCTTTTTTTAATGCTTTCTGTAATTCTTTGAACTGTGAGACTTCAAGTTGTCAACCACACTGCTGTCAGCCTAGATGTTATTTATATTCTGCTTCCAATTTATAATATAGCTAAGCTTGTGACAGTTATGCATTGACCGAGATTCTTACCATTAGTATGCAGTAATTCTCTTGGCCACTAGAGGTCTGCTTCCTTACGCAAGGGTTGGGGGCTTCCCAGAGGTCAGCAGGTCTGCCCAAGAGCTCCATGTTTTAATGAATCAAATCACACCAGATAATGCAAACCTGGTACTCAGAGCAATCCACAGCAGGGTACTGATCTACATTTCTAACCTCCTATCCTACTATTTATCATACACAAACCACCACTCTCAAATGCATAATTTCACTGTTTCCCAAATGGGCCTTGGGCCTCTGCATCTCTGTTCCTTTACACACACTATTCGCTCTACTGATAAGAAAATGTCCCCCACCAACACACCCCCACACACATACACACACAGAATCCCAATGGTCTTTGCACCTAAGTAAATTCTTTGCCTCCTTCAGGATTGGTCAAAATTTACCTCTTCAAGGAGTTTACTAAAGGTCTATCTCCTCCTTTGAACTCACTGTATTTGAGCTCTATGCTTGTGACTAGCCAAGAGTCACAGTCATTTGTGACATTTCTAATATTATTACTTTGGAACATTCTTTAATTTATCACATATTAATTCTTTTCCTCTCCCATTAGAATGCAATTTACTTAGGTCACATGTGTCATGTTATCCCACATGAGAGTCCAAAAGCAGGAAAAGGAAGGTTTCACCATTTATTACCTGACATGTGCCAAGCACAAGGCTGGTCACTGCATAATCTTGATCAATAAGCCTAGTTGATAGAAATGTCAATTTCCTTTGTAGAAACTGAGCCAGCCTTAAAGAAATAAAATGACCCACCAAGGCTTCATTGCCATTGAACCAAAAGCCATGATTCAAATCCAAATCTGATTCCAAGGGTCATGTATTTTCACCAGACTGTATCACATCTATTCAATGTTGTGTGCAATAACTACACAAAAAATATTTAAGGGTTACTTAAATTGCCAAGGAGCAGCATGCTGAATATATGCAATCTGAGACTGTAAACCAATCAGGAGTATGTATCTCCAGACCCCCTGAGTTTCTGTGTGACCTCACAGCACATCAGCAGTTCAGCTGAGAAGCCAGGTCATGTGAGGACGGGAAAGCCTTCCTCTCTAGCATCCCTGCAGCTCTGAAGGGATCCTGCCCATTCCAGGATGCCAGGATCTACTGGCTTCTCAGATGGAAACAGGGGAGTGGGAGTCACAGGGGAGGGACAGGCAGCACTCAAGTTGACCGTCTAAGAGTACGGGAGGCTAACACATGCATTTTCCCTGCAAACAGCTCTGTAATTCCAGGAGCACTACAATTCAGTTGGCCATAATGTTATGAAATAGGTCGCGAACAACTGGATTTCATTTCAAACAGCATAAATTAACAAATTGCACATGTGCACCCAGCATCTGCTAACTTAATAATTAAGATATTTAAAAAGTCACCTAATGGCACCAAAGTCAGGATAATGGGATAATTGTTACAGTGTTGATTTAAAAAAAATTTAAAGACACATGATTCAGTCACCCGTATAGTGTCCCAAATGGAAGGTTGCTTTTTCATGGTCTCTTTGAGCACCGTGTTTGGATTAGCACGGTGTGAAAAGCAGCAACTGCTGTTATGTAACTAAACCCTGCATATACAGTTGTCAGTCTGGGTAAATTTAACTCTGCAGGTTGAAGGCAGAGCTTGCTTGCCAGAGCAGAACTTAGAAAACAACTAAAATTTAAAGACACATTGCCCCATGGACCGCAGGGGAGAGCTGGTTGGGGAGCCGGGAGCAGTAAGGCACATAAGGCCGGTGCGGCTTGTCTGCGCCACACCGGGGCATTAGCCCCCGTAATAGCCAGTTTGAAAACAATGAATACTGACAAGAGCATGGTTGTTCAATTACAAAGCTGTCTGCATTTTCCCTCTCTCTACACGGCGATAAAGGCACTTAGGGGGCCTAATGTAGTTGGGAAGAGAAGGCGCTGAAACCAAGCATCAAGAAGGCTTTAATAATGGTTTGCCTGGTAGGGGGAACACTGTGGATCCCTGTCTCCAGCGATAGGCTCCAGCGCTCTGTGGTGCAGGGAAGCCCGTCAGGAGCCTGCCCGCTGCCTGAGTTCTAGGCACTGCGAGCTCGAAAGGAGTCAAATTGTCCTCACTGCTTCTCAGGCATGCCAACTGCAAAATAAGGAAGGAGGGCTAACTCCCTGGAACTTCCTTCCAAATCTTCTATCTCTCCCTCTGCTTCCATTGGCAGATCTATATTCATTACCGACAAGAAACAACTCTGTAGGTAACCTCTCATTCTCAGCTGGGCTCAGGCAAGGGAGGCTGAGAGGAGGACACCCACTAGAAACTGTCAAGATGTCAAAATATATAAGTCCAGTGGACCACATCTCCAATCCTCTTCACTACCCAGCAGAATTCATTACAAAGCAGGTTGGTCCTGGCCCCCATCCAAAAAGGAGTGGCAAAGTCAGTCAATGCAAGGGGATTCCCACCTAGAAGATGTCACCCCACGCACATCTCAAATCCTTATGTTGAGGGGAGAGCAGAGGAAGAGCCCACAACCACACACTGGAGGGATGACACCCCAGGGAGTTGAAGGCGGGCTTCACAGTTGGGTTGGTTTGGTTGCTGTCTGTTCTGTGTAGTGTGAGGGACATTTTGCAAAAATGAGAGTAGATTCAAAAAGATGCTCAACTGACTCCCAGCATTTGAAAGATTTTCTACTCTGTTTTGTAAATGCAACAGGGCCAGACTAGGTGAGGTGCTCGCCTTAGGCACGGAATTTAAAGGAATGCCAAAGAACTCAGCAGTCAAGATAAATAATATTCTAGTGCAATATGTTTAAAATTAATATGAATGTGAAAAAAAAAAAAAACCCATGATGAGCAAACTATCTACATTTTAAACAGAGAGCAGCAGCCTAGGAAGCACCAGACAGCCAGGTTCTTTTAAATGAATTGCTCTGGTTTGTGTAAAATGAGCCAATTGTAACATCTTCCGATGCCACTTTTAAATATAGAGCTAAGAAACTAACTGGGGGAAATGAGTGTGGGATGAGTTATCCATATTGTCATCTTTGAAATATTCACATCTGCATTTGCTAAACATTCTGATCATGGATGGCCAGAAAAGCGTAGCACTTAACTGCAGAATCCTATGGTTGGCATGTGCCAATAAGAAGGTATCCCCTCTTCCCAGGCAAGTCTGAACAGAAATACTTAAGGATGACCACAGAAAAAAATGTGCACCAAGGAAGAAAAGATTCCCCAAAATAAATGTTTATTCTAAAATGCTATTTCTGTAAAATAATTGGTATATAAATAGTGACAAAGCTTTGGCCTGCATTATATTATCCTCTAAATAGAAAAGATTTTCTGTATGTTGGTACTGCATATATGCATGTGTGTGTGTGTGTGTGTGTGTGTGTGTATAGTTATTTATACATAGTTATATATACATAGTTATATATATAAATACACACACGCTGCTCTGGAGGAGCAATTCTAATGATGCCATCCCAGTTCAAAAATCTTCCAAGGCTCCCAACTACCTACAGACTTCAATTCAAATCCCAACCCCCAGCAATGAACAGCTTTACTCTCTATACTAATCCCTGTGACTCCACCTATTCCCCTTTCTTCTATCCCTAAGCCAGCAGATATGTTCCCTGAAGCCCTCCTGCCTCTGCTGAGGCTTGTTCCCTCCCAGTAGCAGAAAAGTTCTCTCTCATCTCCCCCAACCCATCTCTCCTTTCCTAAATATTATGCATAGTTCCAGTCTCGATTCTGAAACTGCCTCCTCTGTGAAGCCTCAGAGCTCTGGTAGATGCTAAATTATCAGACAAATTAAAGCAGCCTTGGCATTTTAGTTTAACCCTAAATTAAGCAAAATGCTTAATTTGTCAAAAATACATCCCGTTATCAAAATGTATCGATGACTCCTTCTCTGCCTCCAGAAGCAGAGCCACAGGGGAAGGAAAGAAAAGGAAAAAGTGGAAAGACAGGAAGTTCTTTTTCCTTAATTACTCCCCCTAAAATGAAGCAGGTATTCAATGAAGCAATAAATAACACTTTCAACTTCAGATGGACATGAAGTCAGTCCAGTGACTCCAGGAATCAGCTACAGATATACAAGATAAATGTTCTCTATATCCTGAAAAACCCACATGCAGAAACACACACTGCTCTCCGCCCAAGCTGGAATGGAAAAAAAAATCCCATTTTGATGTCTGAGGCTTAACCAGAGTGCCCAGCCCTCCCAGGCCCACGCTGCCTCCTGGTGATTGGCCTCCACAGCTGAGGGCCCACTGCTCAAAGCCTCATTTCCCGGAGCAGAGCAATTCAAAACCATCTTAGTCACACAGATAGAAGGTGAAAGTGTATTCCAAGCAAACTACTGGACTGAGGTCGAGTTTATCAAACCAATTACTCTGAGATGTTATGGGAAGGGGGGGAAATGTAATCACATATGACAGGGATTATCAAAACTGCTTACACAGTAAATCGAGAAACTGATAACAGGCTGACAACAGCATCTACCTGACGGGGGAATTTCAGGCTCATGCTCCCCAGGCTTGTAAAACAGAAATCACCACACAGAGGAAGCTGAGCGGTGCTGCCCACACCGGGTGCTGCCCACACCGGGCAGAGGCTGAAGAAGGCCTGGGACAGAGGGAGCACCTCTCAGAGACCACAAGGTGCAGGACGCTGGGTCTCCTCAGGCTGCTCAGAAACATCTTAATGGGCTCTGACCTTGCAGGCCACAGAATGGGAGCAGAAAGTAAAGAGTGAGATGAGGAGAGTCTTTGGAAGTAGAAACAGACACAGAAGTCAAATTTGCACTTTGTGGTGAGGACTGCCGACTATCAGAGCTCCACCAGGACAGAAGTGTCAGGGAAGAGTGGCTCAGGAGTTCCTGGCGTAAACTGGCTTTCTGAGGAAGAGTATGGAACTGCACAATGCTGAGAGCGTCTGGCTACTTTTTGGACCCTGTCACTCAGTGCTTCCAAAGGCCATCCAGGGGAGATAAAATCATGCAGAGTGGGGTCATGTTGTACCCCAAATAGAAGAGCATTAAATTACATTTCTGGACCATATAGTCACTGCAGGATCGGCGGGGCCCAGAGCAAAAGCAAACTGCAAGAGTTACCTAATGAATCACTGACAGGACACCAAAATAGAGGCCCTAAATAAAGCAAGTGACCTGGAAAAAGGAAATAAATACCTGCATTTTAAAGGAGGGGCCTCCTGGTCCTCTCTGTGCATCACTAGGTTTTGGTTTTGATTCACAATGTGGTGCCTGGAAACACCCTAACAAATTCAGTTGACTGGGGGCATGGGTTTAAACTTTATCAAGGCCTGCGACAGGGATGATTTGCATCAAGTTCAATGCTGTCCTTTTGGCAGTTGTTGCACTTAATTGAGTGAAAAAAGCTGTCAGTCTAAAGCCCCAATCCCAAGGTAAATTCACTCTGAACTAACCATCTGCCAGGGCTTCTCCCAGGGTAGTCAACACTTATCATCCAGAGAACTGGATTCACTTCCTCATAATTAGATCATTCCTGAATTAAATTGACGTTCCCAGGGAAAAAAAAAAAAAAAATGCAAAGTGTGTTTTGAGACCAGAAAGCAGAAGCTGACTTGTTTTAACAAATGCAAGAGACTACATATTTTTTCACAGCGATTAGAGTAGCATGAGAAATGATTTTTCTAAATTAGGCTTCACAACAATTATTATCTTCCATGCCAACCTCCTAATTTATATTTGGATTTTTGTTTGGAATGTTCAAGCATTTCTTGGAAGCACCACACACAAATCAAAGGAAGGGTAGTTATTGTTTATAGACCTGGGAGCCCAAGCAGGATCAGACCAGATGACCAATCTTATCAAGTATTGTGAATGTCAAAGTCTCTGTGCATTTGTGGGCACATCTGGAAAGCTGCTGCTTATTCAAAAATAAAGAGAAAGAATTTCAGTCTGTTTCTTGTATCCTATGGTAGCCATGTTGGTTGAAAAGACTGGGGAAGACAGGTCCAAAAATCCACAAAGAGATAAATCTGGAACAAGGGTCTCAAGGTGATGCAACTGTGCTGTAAGCAAAGGGGGAGAAGAAATGAAAGGGAAGGAAATTTTGAGAATTTCTCTGTAAACATGGTTTCATTCCTTGCCAGAAACTGGGTGGTTTGCCTTGAGATAGACCGAGTCTCATGGGCACTTACCTCCAAAAGGTTTCTCAAATATTTCACATTAACTCAAAAATTTCCAGAAAATATTTCTGAATAAGTAAGAGTATTTGTTAATCTTTTTCTGTTGTTCTTTTGAGTTTGCACACCACTTAATTATCACTGTCTTTCTGATGAGACACAAAGCCAGAACCCAGTGAAACACAGGGCCTTCTCCAATCAGGGGCAGCAAAGATCAATGAACTCAAAACAGAATGAAAGCAACTCACTTTGGCCTGAATATATAGATTGGATATTTCAATGCCTGCTTTTGTAGGGATGTGATATTAGAGATAAGATAAAGATGGACAGAAAGCGAGAAAGAATAAGTGGGTCTTCATAATACGGCAGGCTAAAGAGATCCTACTAGTAGAGCCTATGTAATATTTATATATGCAATATAGTATTTCTACTTCTCTAGTTTCTAGTACTTCTCAACCATGCCTGATCTTAACTGTCACCTAGAGCATTTAATAAAAAATTGCAGAGTTTTTAGTTCCTTCTTCTAAAGGTTTAAATGTACTAGACTCTATAATCTGTTCTTTTACACAAGTTAACTAGAGGCCAAGCAGAAAAAAAAAAAAAAAAAAAAAAAAAAAGCCAAAAGAGAGTCTAGAAGCAATGCAAAAAAAGAATCAGAAAAAAAAAAATTCAACAGATGCTGCAATGATATCCTGAGGGGAAGAAATACACCCCTATCCGTATGTACCCCAGATTGGGAGTGGCCTGGGTGTTCACACCCTCCCAAGAATGGGAGAGGTAACCTTGCATCACTGTTAGGCCAGAAGCTAGAACTGAAATATGTATTCAAGGCAATGGAAAACTGCCCCCTTCATGAAAGAAGGACTAGAAAAACTCTTTGCCAAGGGAAGTAAAATGTAAACTTGTCATCTACTTGATATTCTACATAGGAAAAAGACAAACCAAAAACAAAAACAGGCTTTTATGAGAAGACAAAATCCTAAATCTATGGAACATGCAAATATATCTAGGATTTGAATTTATATTAACCTTGTGTCACAGGATTGAGACACTTCCACAATCCAAGATACACAAGATACAGCAGGGAAAAATTTCTGATCAAGATGAATTTGCAATAAAAAATTACAATCACATAAAGAGATCCACTGGATACAAGTTATAAGTAACAAAATTAGTTCCACAGAACTTGATATAAGACTTCATAGAAGGTTTTTATAAAATAAGCAAGTCTAAAAGTATTTAAGAAGTTTTAAGAAAAGAAGAAACAGGAAATAAAATGAAATAACAATACTATGACCAGAAACCACACAAATTTGGTGGAAAAAAAGGAAGAACAAATATAGTCATTTAGAAATTAAAAACTAAAAGAATATGACATAAAAGTATATATGACAGGTTTCCATTTATATGAAATTTAGTATGAAGCATGGAGGGGCTGTTCAGGGGAGCTAGAAATGTTTTCTCTTTTGCATAACAGTTACACAAGTATACTCACAAGTAAAGGCACCATCACTTCACTACATGTATACTAAACCATCATTTTAAAAATTCAACAGGCAGCTTAAAAACTAGATTAGACAGAGAGGATAAGTGGGCTCAAAGAAAGAACCAAGGAAATTGCCCAGAACACAATAGACATAGAGAAACAGAGATAAAAGATACGAAGGAGGAATGAAATAGAGTATAAAATAAAATGTCTTACATGTCCAACCAGAGTTTCAGAAAAAGAGATTGAGAGAAGAGAAATGTCTAAGAATGTTCCAGAATAAAAGGAAAACATGAGTTATCAAAATGAATAAGCACATCAAGTCTTGACTAGAATAAATAAATAAATCTACGCTTATACCTAAGCATATCATAGAGACCCAGCAGAATATCAAAGAGAGAGAAAATCTTAAAAGCAAGCAGAAAGACAAATCACCTATAAAGGAGCAATGGTTTGACTGACAGCAAACTTATCATCTGCAACATCAGATGCCGCCTACTGGTCAAAGGCCATTGCCAAGCTGTTGACTGTGGAGAATGGTTTTGTTCAAAATGAGTGCAGACAGAACATATTTTTTCACTGTTGTCTTTCATGTTAAATGCATGCTTCACCACTTTGTTCTGCAACAGGTTTTTATTGAGCACCTACTAAGCATCAGCCTGGGCAAGGAATTTCTCTGCTTTCAAGGAGCTCAACACTTTGGATTCCCGTAATAAGTGCTGTGATGGTGCTCTAGAGGGCAAAGGAATGACATTTGATTCAGAGGGGAGGTCAGGAAAAGCTCCCTGGAAGAAGCAAATCTGAGCGGAGGCTCATCACATGGATGGGTGTTAGCACGTGCAGACTGTCAACCTCAGGAGAGCAGAGGCCTTGTGTATCTGCATTCTATTGTATTCCTAGGATTTGGAATAGTTCCTGGCACTCAGGAGGTTCTGCGTAAATGCCTTTCAAACGAATGATGGAACGAGGCACCAAGGGGACAAGAGCTGAGGTGTGGGGGCAAGATGTGGAAGTGAGAAGGCGGGGCATGTTTGAGGACCAGAGTTCAGTCCCGAAAGGAGAGAGCATGTGGGTGAGCACAGGAGGCCAGGTGAAAGATGAGCTGGAAGCCCCAGGGACTGCTTTAGACCTGTTAAAGGGCTTGGATTATGTTCTAAGAGCAATAGGAATCGCATGCAGGATTTTAAGCAAGGAAGTGATACGTGAGATTTGCATTTTCAAATATCACTTGGGTCCTAGTGTCAATGTCAGAGAAGGTGGCACTGTTCTATAAGGGGAAAGATTCTTCTTCACTGGTAATACGATGCACAGCTTTCAGACTTCCACGCAAAAAGAGCTATAGGGAGAGAGAAAGGTGGGACAGAGACAGAGGGACTAAGAAAAAAACCCTAAAATGCTGCCTACCCAATTCCTGCAGTGTGTGCTTTCCAATCAGGCCCAAGGCTTATGGCAGAGCTGGAATAGGAAGGGAATCCGTCTCCAGCTCCAGCTGAACATTCTGTTCAGGCTTTTCAATCTAAAAGCTTCAATGTGCCGGGCGGCACTGCCGCTGTTCTCATGTTGTTTGGCCAAATCCTGCTCCAAAACGTCAACGTGTCACACGTGGGCCCAAACAAGCCTTAGGAACTTTTATCAAGTTTAAGTTTTCCCCCTTCTTGCACAAGCAGTGAACCAGAGACAGGTCCATGGTAATAATTCTGGCCCTCCTAGTGTGGACAGCTTCCAGAAAGGGGCAGTAAGCCCACAAGAGTCTGGCTGAATAAAGCCTCTCCTCAGTCAATGCCAAGTTCAGCAGCTTCTCTGTTAGCAGCTCCTGTTAGGGCTGCAAAGCACTGAGGAGCTGGGCGCTTCTGAGGATGCACCGTCCTTGTGTTCATGGGCCCTGCCGTCTCTGAAGCCCTGCGTCTTTAATATTCACAGTCCACAGCTCACAAGTCTGCCAAGCCACAATCGCAGGTTGTTCTCAACAATTGGTTCAAGTTACTTGTCAGAATTGCATGCAGGAATTCCTCCCACAAGATGGGAGTTTTTGCTTTGTCTAGTCAGTCGGAAGTCAGCCAAGACAGTGAGGAAGAGAGTTAAATCTCAAGGAGTTCTCTGGCAAGGCCATCTCAGACTAGGGAGGGCAACAGAACACCTAAGGAATGAAAGGAAAACTGAGAACCAGAAGGGTGAGGAAGCTGCTCCAGGAACAGCCAGAGGGCAAGAGTAAGTAGAAAAACAATCTCTAGGGGCAGCCATGGTCAGCTGACTGGGCCGAACACTGTACAACTCCAAGGAGCTCCACTCGCCTACCCTGAAACCTCCCATCTCTGCAGAGGAGAAGGGCATAATCAGAGATGGAAAGAAACCCAGGGCACTGGTCTAATATGTAGATACATTTAACAAAGTTAGGGGAAGGGGAGAGGGAGTAGTGGAAGATGGCATGGCAGGACCTTTGAGCCATGACTTAGAGTGACATTCTAAACTTGGACTACCCAGCTCCTCGAGGCCCCAGCCGTTCAGCTGCAATGCGAGGATCGTAATTCTTGTCTCCTGAGACTGCAGAGAGAATTAGAAAGACTGAGAACAGTGTGAGCAATAGGTGAGCACTCTTAACTGTTATAAACTGTCAGATCACAACTCGAATACTGGGATAATTGTTCTTGCAAACTCATTGAGAACATAGATAATATTTTATTTTGCCTCCATAACCTCAGCCACTCATGTACAGCCTGCAGAGTACAGGGAAGGAAGCGAGGGGGACAGGGGCAGCAAGGGAGCAGGCAAAGAGATGGGCTCTGCCTGCTGTAGCTCGGGTGTGTCAGACACTACTGCAAACACCAGATCTTCACGGATAGTGTTTGTTGTATAGAAAAATTTTATTCATCAGCTACTTACTTAAAAACAATAGCTGAGTACCACTGTATGCAAAGCACTAAGTTAGGGAAACACAAGGTCACCCCCCAGCATTCTTGTCCTCGAGGCTCTCACAGCTTAGAGAGGAACAATCCTCAGAAGGATCCAATGTGACCACACAGTAATGTGAGCCCAAGTAAGACAGGACCCTGACCTTCTCTCCCCTGCTGCCACCACCAAAGAGACCTGCCATTTTTCCCCTTTAACTAGTTCCTTCCTGGAAGGGAGAAGAAAAAACACTCCTGTTTAAAGCTGTGCAGGGGATAAAAATGTGATCATGACTCCACAGGGCCTCAGGAAGGTCCAGCAGCACACAGCTCTCTCTGCCCGCAGCCACTGGATCTCAGGGTTGGGACTACAGAGGGTCTGATGTTTACTAAACAATGTCCTGGCTTATCTTTCTCTGCAAGGACCCTACCACATGGACACAACCAAGGCCGAGCTTTCCCAGGACCCAGCAGGCAGGGCGTGATATGCTAAACTCCACTTCCACCACTGGGAATAGTGAACAGTCTAACTTCTAAATTCCCAAAGATATTACTGATACTGTTTATAATTAGCATGCTAAATAAAACTGAAAGAAGCTGCTGGCTTTCGTAGGCTTAGCCTTGCTATGCAGTTGGAAGAGTGTGTAGCTGTATGTGTGCATGTATAAATATAAACACACACGTGTATACACACATACACTAACTGTTGGGGTCCACATTCCTGAAATGTCAAAGACAGCATCATTGCAAAATACACCCACTCTAGGAAGATGACAAGGGCAAATGGAGTTGCCTTTCTCCTTCAACCTACATGATCCACTCGCCAAGGATAGAGTCCTGGAAATGTGACGGCCCTGGGGCAGCTAAATATGGAACAATATTGCAGATAAACCACATTTCCAGAGCTAGACTTTAAACTGAAGAATCATTTGAGAAGCATCCAGAATACTGAATTATTACCCTCCATCAGTCAGGAGGTTACCAATTGGAAATACACAGCCCCTCTTCACTCACAACCCGAAGAGAACACCAAATATTACCACATTCGAGCTGTCAAGTCCATGGCTTCTCTTTAAAGAAATGAACAGCCCAAAGACTGAACTCATCTCTCTTCTCAGTCTGTCTACCTTTTATTTACCATTACTTTTAGTAGTCTTTTTGATTCACAGCTGAAAAGCAAAGCATGCAACTATTTCTCTCTGTGGATTTGTTGTTATCGATGACAATTCTGATGACTTCCAGAGAAAAATGTTGGAAGTGACATTACTAAATCAGATTAACAGCCAGTGTTCTTAACTCTTGCTTCCAAGTATTTCATCTCCCAATGTGTAAAACCAGTGTACAACAACAGGCAGCCTGTGCTGGGAGAACTCCAGGGTCAAGTACCTTACTGGGGAAGCTTCACATTCAAATTCAGCATATGTCACAGGGAAGCATCCACAACTTATGCTTTTATATTTACTGAGAGTTGCTGCTGAACATCTTAATCACATCTTCAATGACCCAGCCAGATTGGTCCATAAAACTCTAGCCTCTTCTGTGGGAGAAGGCCTAAGATAAAGATTTTGCATTGCTCTAAGAGAGATCTGTTCTTTTTAGGTATGGAGGAGACTACAGTAAGAGTAATTGCACTACAGGATAGAGAAGGAAGAAAACAGAGTCATCAGCTGATGAATGGATACACAAATCTGACATATCCATATAGTAGGATATTATTCAATAATAAAAAGATACAGGTTCAGTATCTCTAATCTAAATATCTGACATTTTTAGATTAGGGAGGCCCAACCAGAAAAGTCTATGAAACATTCCAAAATCCAAAACCTTCTGAAATCTGCAACACTTCTGGTTCTAAGCATTTTAGATAAGAGATACTCTCAACCTGTATTGATATATGCTACAATATCATGCTAAGTGAAAGGAGCCAGACACAAAAGACCACATATCATATAATCCGGTTTAAATGAAATATCTAGTAAAGGCAAATGTAGATCAATGGTTGCTTTAAACTGGGGGTAGAGGGGAGATGTAACAGCAAATGGGCATGAGGGAACTTTTGGGGGTGACAGATATGTACCCTAGGTTGTGGTGGTGGTGGTGGTGGTGGTACAACTCCATCAATTCACTAAATTATTGAATTATAATCTTAAAATAGGTGAATATAAATGGTATGTAAATTATGCCCCAATAATCTTAAGCTAGAAAGAATAAAGAAAGCATATACTTTGGAGGTTCTTCAAAAAGTTGAATCTTGGGCTGGGGTTGTGGTTTAGTGGTAGAGTACTTGCCTAGCATGTCTGAGGCAATGGGTTCGGTCCTCAGCACCACATGAAAGGAAGGAAAGAAAGAAAGGAAAGAAAGAAAGGAAGGAAGGAAGGAAGGAAGGAAGGAAGGAAGGAAGGAAGGAAGGAAGGAAGGAAGGAAGGAAGGAAGGAAGGAAGGAAGGAAGGAAGGAAGAAAGGAAGAAAGAGAAAGAAAGAATGAAAGAAAGAAAGAAAGAAAGAAAGAAAGAAAGAAAGAAAGAAAGAAAGAAAGAAAGAAAGAAAGAAAGAAAGAAAAGTTAAAGTGTCTACCTGCAACTAAAAATACTAGGACAGAAAAAGGTGGGCCTTAACCATGGGGCTATAGAATGTCAGAGCGGTCAGGAAGTCGTGGCTCAGTGCCTGCCTATACTATGGAGAAGGTAAGTCTTCTGGGGTAATAGCCACTTGCTCAACCTGCTTTGAATATTGATAGTCAAGCTGGTCCCTTGGTCACCCTTTACAGTTCATCTTCATTATTTTGCTCTGTGTGAATATCCTGGGCATTAGCCATGTAGATAATAGAATATATACACAAACAGATGTGCCTGAAAGATCAATATGTTCTTTGCGCATGAACCATAGTGAATAACCCATGATTTAGTTATTCTCTGATTGTCTTGGTGGTTGTATATTTCATTCTATTATCTACTCAATACTTGTTTTTAGGCAAAAATCCATGACTGTTTATCAGCTATAGATTGAAGTTTCTTTCTTACCCTAAAGATTCACAGATGAGTTTGATAGAAACTGAATCAACTCTAAAGACTCACTGCTTTAGTATATCCAACAGCAAAATCCTAATTCAGACCCAGCCACAGAGGTTTGCTTGTCTTTCTAATAGAAATGTAAAATAGATCTTTACTTGACACAAAATTAAAATGAGATCCAATTATGCAGAATATGAAGGAATCTGTTCTTTAATTGCCAAAAAAAAAAAAAAAAAAAAAAAAAAACAAATAAAAATAAGCCACGCTCTCTAATTTTAAACAATGGTACCATAACCTTAGTTGCCTTGGATTTGACTACCATAGATTTCACACAGTACAGGAATATGGTGATGAAATATACACAGAAAAACATGATACTGTTTAAACAAGTACATTTTTAACAACTTTTTAAAAACCAATTAACCATCCTGAAAATTATCAATATGCTTTCAGCATTGACCAAAAATGTGGCCTGAAGGACTATGTTTCCTTAAAATTTATATGTTCAAGCTCTCACCCCAAATGTGATGGTATTAGAAGGTAGGTACTTTGGGAGGTAATTAGGTTTAGGTAAAGTCATGAAGGTGGAGCCCTGTGATAGGATTTGAGCCCTGATAAGAAGAGCAAGAGACACCAGAGTCTCTCTTTGTCCACATTGTGAGGGTACAGTAAGAAGGTGGCTACAGGCCAGGAAAGGACCCTTACCAAGCTCAAGCCTGTCAGACCCCAAAGCTTGACTTTCAAGCTCCAAACTGAGAAGATAAATAACTGTTGTTTAGGCCACCCAGTTTATATTTTGTTTTAGCAGTCAGAGCTGACAGACAACCAGAGACTTCCTTTATTGTCAAGTAGCCCTTGGTGCAATTCATGACAGTGATCTAAGGCAAAGTGGCTCTACAGCATCCCTCTCTCAGGAACCTGATCAGCCATTATTTTTCATATGCATTCAATTATGTGAGAAAATATTTAGCCTCCCTTGATATGCATTTTGCAAGGGGCTATTCTTGTAGTGACTTACTTACACATTTACAGCCTATCTCCCAGTGCTTTTGCCTTGGCATAAAGTGAAAATTAAAATAGAACTGCATATTTAGCTCAACTTCCCTGTCACAGAACCAGTCCCTAACTTCCTAAAATGTCCTTCAGTCTCACAATGATGCCTGTCTACAGATTGCTTCACTTTTCAGTTGTTGGGGTATACAGGGGCCTGTTGGACAGACATTCCTGTGAAGTTAGAGGTTCCCCCAAGAGGCAGGTGTCTCCTTCTCTAGAAATACAGGAGAAATCTGCAGTTAGCAAGGAAGGCTGGGAGAGCTTTGCTGACCAGCACTGTGGAAGTTCTGAATTTAAATATACCAATGACCTCACGCTCAAGAAGGATCCAAACAGCCCTGAAGGATTAGAACTTCTCTAGTCAGTCTTTCTTTCTCTGACAAAGCCCAGCATTCTCTCTCCATTCCACCTAAATAACCTGAAATGACCCTTCTGCTGGTATTGAAAGTGGAAAGAAAAAATTCCCAAAGAAACTGCAGTATTTGTGGGCAATGAGGTTTGATCTGAGCCCTAAACCAGATGACTTGGGGGATGAGGATTCTGTTTCAAGTCACAGAGGTTAACTTCATACCCATTGTAACAGAATAAAATGAAGTAATCCCAAAATCACAACCTCTAAATTATCAAATCCTTATATATGCCTGGATTTTCTCAAATGACTCAGTTTACCTAATTTGTCAAAGATAATAGGAATAGGAATGATAGAAGTATTTCAAAACTATAGCTATGAACAGCATTTTCTTTTCAAATTATATAGAAGTTTAAAAAAGAATACATAAAGTAACTTATTGAAACCTGGAGCCATAGAGAGGAAAAAAAATCCCCTCTAAATTACCGCACTCTAAGACAACTATACTGAGAGCCATAAATGTACCTTCAAACCATTTTCTGCGGGATACCTGTAGATCTTCAACATTTCTCAAACAGGTGGGACCCTCTGAAATTATAACCCAGCCTGAACTCCTTCACCAAGAGCCTCAACTCTTCCAACATCTTGTACGGACAGGCCTGGCCCTTGGCCTCTGCAGCTCTTGGGATGGTGGCCAAGAGAGGGCAGTCAAGTCACAGAGCTCCCCAAAGTGGTTCTCAGGTAACCAGTGGTTAGATTTCATCTCACATGGGTTTAGCTTTGCCTAGCTAGGCAAAGGAGGTGCTTGGCCTGGGTTTAGAATGATTTCTGTTTAAGTTTCTTTAGTCCTCAATTATAAACAGCTCAAATAAAGGCTGTGCTGTCCTGAAGGGCACCTTTCAAGAGAAACAAAAATAGGACGCTCACTTAACAAAAGAAGGCTGTTTGGCCACCGATGTCCTGAGCAGGGTCTGAGTGGATAACCGGAAGGGCTTTCTGCAAAGTTAGAAAGAGAGAAGAAAACAACAGCAAGAGAAGAATCATCACAAATTCACCCACCCCAGACCTTCCTTCCCGCAGAAGTGCCAACAGATAAAATAGAAACCTCTTTGAAGAAAACTCCAGCCGGAGCTCAGCTTTCAGGTATTAGAAGACACTGGCATCCCAAGGCCTCCCCACTGTCAGATCAAACACACACAAAATAGTTCCCTCATATTTGCCAGGTTTCCCCCACACCATAAAAAACAGGCTTTTACTTTAATCCACTTACCACACGGTGGGTGCAGGCCTCTAATTTCACAGCACAGAGATAACACAAATAATTCACATGACACATTAGTGGGCTAGGGACAGGGTGAACATTGAGCTCCCGTAAGAGATCGGAGAACCAGCTCTGGCCTCAGAAAGTGGGCAAACAGATGGCTCTTCCAACAGGGCAGGCCCCCTCCTGGCAAGTTTGGACTTAAAGATAAGGTCAACCTATTAGTGTCCATGTTGTTTTAAGTCCACAGGTCCCCCTAATTACACAACGCTTCCCCAGTCCATTCCTGGGCTGCAACACTATCGACTTCCTGCCAGGACTTCCAGAGACTGCTGTATCTATAAAAGTCCCCTGAAAACAGTAAGAGCCCAACACACACAGCAGTGGCCATCTTGCTATAATCATAACCAATGTCATTGTCCGCTCCACCAACAAACACTTGTGCATTCCTTTTTGTCTTCCTGGTAAACTTAAAAAACAAAAAACCCTCTATTTAGTTTCCCATGCCTGGACCATCCTTTGAAGGCCTCACACCCTTTCTCAAGACCCTCTTTCAACTTTCTCTCCCACAGCCTTTCTCCCAGGGCAATGCAGAGACCTCTCCAAAGCTACTATTCATTCCATTTCTCCAGCATTGAGGTTCTGCCAACTGTGAGGCAGATTCCCTTCAGAGACAGGATAAATCAATGGTAGGCTGTGTAGAAAGTTAAAAAAAAAAAAAAAAAAAAAAAAGGGCAGCAACTCTTCACTTATCCATTAGGTGTTGGGAAGGAAGGATCCCCACCACAGTGGAAAAAACACAAATGCAACCTGAAGCAGCACAGGATACCATAACCTGAACCAACAGATGCACATCCTTGTTTTCTTAAGTAGAGGTAGGATCTCCAGATCTCAATCTTTTTCCTCTCACATCATCATTCATCCCCTTCAATTTCCCAACTACACCCACCTGCACTGATATCACTTCAAAATCCATGAACAGGACTTCATGATTATACAAATTCAATCTTACAATCCCCTGTCAAAAGTGCTGCTCAGAGCCAGGCCCAGAGGCACATGTCTGTAATCTCAGTGGCTCAGGAGGCTGAGACAGGATGATAGAGAGTTCAAAGCCAGCCTCAACAAAAGCAAGGCATTAAGCAACTCAGTGAGACCCTGTCTCTAAATAAAATACGAAATTGGGCCAGGGATGTGACTCAGTGGTTAAGTGCCCCTGAATCGAATCCTCAGTATCCCCACCAAAAAAATTGTCACTCAGAGCTGGGGCACCCTGTCTCCAGCCAAACCCCCCACGTCCAGCCCCAGGTCCTGGCTAAATGTTTTTTCTTCCTTCCTAATACATCATGTAATATACTGTCACATGCTGCCTGCCAGATCACATTTCCAGCTGGCACCTCCAACTCAGCCCATCCAGACCTAAACCCACACCTTCTTCCAACCCCAGTAAACTGTCTCAGCCAGTAATTCTGCCCCAGCTCTGGGGTTGACTCCTATTAGTCCCTCCATCATGCATGATTCCATCTCCTGAGAAATTCACCCCAGAGTTCACTCCCACCCACCACCTACCCCCCAACTCCAGTCAAGTCCTGGCCTGCAGTATTCCCCTCCAAAATCATCATGGAGGTCTCTTTCCTGGGCTCATTGTCTGCACTGTCAATTCTCCACCCCTTACCTCATGTACTTTTACTTCAGTACCTTACCAAAAAGAAATTGGGTATTTTTTTTTTTACTTGCTCAAAATTTGGGGCTTTGGGGAAAAGGCCCCAAACACTTAGCTTGACCCCTGCCTACCTCATCTCCTGGTCCTCACCAGCACCCTCCTTGCTAAGGCCAAGTCACATAACCTGAATATGCCATCAACTTTCACCTTGTACCTCAACCTGGAATGCCCTCTCACTTTTACCTAAAGAATCTCCCCATTTTTCCAAAACCCAGGCAGATATAATTGCCTCAGTGAGCTTTCCCAGACTCCTCTCAAAGTGTTCTCCCCATCTCCTGTGCGCTCTATATTTTGTTAGTATATCTATTATACCACGCTATGCAGTTTGCAAATTAATCTACCTTTTCTTCCCATTGAGTTCCTTAATTCAACTTTGTCCCTCCCTTGACCAATTTGGGGCCCAGCATAAAGTAAGTGCTCAATAAATACTTGATGAGTCAACGCAAGGAGACAGCATATCACACCACCTTCAAGCAGCTAAAGCTTTCGAAGAATATTAGGTTTTCTTGCTTCATTCCACTTTCCCTCAGCTGGCTCGACTTTCACATATTGATTCTAAGCTGCACCGTCACTATCATCCGGAGGGCATTCACTGAATGTCCCAGTAAAAGGCAGAGAGATATGAGACAGAACACTGAAGACAATCTACAACCCTGCCCTCGAGGAACTGAGACCAATGGGAAGATAAACACAGCTGAGGCAGCAGAATGTAAATTCAATAAAGACTCTAACTAATGAGAGAGGAAACCAGAGTATGTTTGTGACTAAAAAAATAATAATGGAAAAGACTGATTAATAAAGGGATGTTGTCAAATGCCATGATAATTATCATTATAACATTTTATTAGTCACAACATCATATTGATATTTTTTTCTTTCAGGATTGCAATAAATTTCTCCACCAAATATATTCTTAATTCAGATGCCAGGCATTGGTGCTGTCTTTGCTCCCCTTAAATTTTTGTGGCATTTAAAAAAATCAACATTGTTGATTTCAGGTACAGGGAAGTTCACAGTTGTTTATGAAGCAAATTTACTTTCAATATTTTGACTATCAGAGCAAGTAATATATATATTACATATATATATGTTAAATATATTCTTAACTGCATAAAAATCCCAATTCTTTGGACAAAGTCTTTCTGAGGTTTCAGATTACCAAGTGATGGTGTCGACAAGGCTGCAGAAGGAAAATCCTGGAGTGAGAGCAGAGAAAAGATGGAAGGCCACCAGTAAGTCCTTTGGAGATGCCAACAGAACAGAACTCAGAGAGGGGGGCTCTGAAGAAGCAATCCAGAGTGGAACATGGACTGGGGAAGTTTTCAGAATCTCCTAGAGATACCTTTCTACTGATTGGAAACCCATGGACAATAACTATATCCTCAGTCACTGGCCAAAGAAGCCTATCTCCTGGAGAGAAAAGTAATACAGTCATTGGAACCTAGTCAATGTGTAATATGTTCTTGGGCTTTTAAATTTACATGTCCTACTGGGAGCAACCATGCTAGATGCTACATTTGCAGAACCTATTTTTTTCTGCCACTTAGCGTTGGATTATGACTTAGGCATAAAAATATGCCTCTATCTTTCTGCTACAAGAGAACTTGTTTTACTAATATCTTTCCTTGGGAGACAAATGACCAAGGAAAATGACCAGTGTTCCTGGACCCTTTACACTTCTTTGCTAACTTGAGAAGTGCAATGAATGGAGGTTCTCAGGCATGATGATAAGCGTGAAGAGTCTGAAACAAAGAAGAAAGCCTTGCTTTCAAGCCTGGCTTGATAACATTATTGACTTGACCCACCATAACGGATCACCCATCCCCATTCAGCTTAATCATGAAAAGGTAACATGAGCCAAGCAGTTTCATGCCAGCACCATGTATCTCTTTCTTGGTCTGCCTGACACTTTTGTATATGTGCCTATGCTATCTGTATATTTTCATATATGACATTCACTTTATTTTCATTCCTGACTGTTCAATATTATAAGATTGGGACCCCCTCCTCTTAGCTAGAGTCTATTTCTTAAAGACCAGTTACTCAAACCTCTCTGTGTATCACCCACATTATCACAATACAAATTAGACAAAATAGATGCTTAATGGTGTAATTCGCTTTACAATGGCACTATTATTACAGCATTACTCTATTTTCATTATTACTGCATATTAGAATCAGCTTCCAACATGTTTGAGTGAAGAAATAAAACCATCTAATCACAGTGCCAATTAATTCTGTAAAAGTCATGCAGTATATCAAAACTAAAATATTTTCAGAGCATCCCAGAAAGACAGGATTCCACTCTTGGTTCATTTCCTCCAGCTTGCTCGGCCTCTACCTCTCTATACTTTGACCTATCCTAGTCCAATTACAAGAAAAGTCCATAAAAGTTTAATTGATTCTCTAAGAAAGGATATTACAATCCATCAGCACTCCCTATCCTCGTGCTAACATTATTTTCCCAGGTTTACCCCAAACCATTGTGGTACCAATAACCACTCTTTCTCACGCTGCTCTCTCATCAGCTCAAATACTGTAACAGCAGAGTAATTTTGAACAGGTTGTGAGTCTCTGAGAGTATTGGTTGCAAAGTGCATGTAAATTATTAGATTACATTACAAGTGAAAGACTCAGCAGTGGGTCACCATAGTGGAGCATTAATGTAGAACAAGTTGAATGGAACCCTTGCAGACAGGTTTCTCTGATGTGATTTTTTGGCAGGGAGGAGAAAGTGAGTGAAGGGGAAGGAAGGGCTAGGAATGATAAGATGCTGGAATTTAGAGCACGGGAGCATGGTGGAAAAGAGGGATCTACCCCAGCCTTGAATTGGGGGAGTTAGCCTTGGGGGGTGGACACAGGAATGGTAGGTATTGCAGGGAGGGAGGACACAAGCAGCCACCTCTGGTTCAGCTGAAGGCATGAGAGTAACATCAGCGAAGCCCAACAAGGGGTGGATGGCTGGAACTTAAGTGATCTGTCCTCACTTGGCAGGATCCAGCCCAGGGTAACTGAACTGCGAGATGGGGGCTGGATCTGGTCCCAGAAATGGAACTGGCAGTAAAAGGAAAAGTGTCAGAACCTCCACTAATGCCCTGAAACTCCTGCTTATTTCACAGAGCAACCAACCAGAATCAAGGAGGAATGCTCCAAGCAGAGGCAGCTGAAGACGTGACAAGGAGAAGGGGAGGAAGGCAAGGGGGCTCCACCACCATCCACCCCCACACCTGCTCCATCAACACCACCATCGCTGGAGCTACTCTGGATGTTCACCAGGCCACTCGCCAAGCACTTGGCATTCATTATCACACCTGATCCTCCCAAAGTTCATCTGCATCATCCCCAACTTTCAGATGAGGAAAGAGACTGAGAGGTTAGTGAACTTACCTAAGGTCAAACTGCACACCTGGGCCACATGTCTCTCTCCCACTCCCTGGAGGCTTCTAACAGCCAGATATATGTACTGTTCTCCCAACATGTCCAGCCTTGGTCTGAGTTGCTCAAAACCGGAGCAGGCCTGAGCGTGCAATTAAGGGACTGGTGGATCCAGGAGAGGCAGAAGTGGGACAAAAAAGGGCACCTGGGTCCAAACCCAAAGCCCAGGTGGAAGTACAATCAAGTTGGAGATAAGTTTGCAGAATTCAGAAGTGCCGTGCTGGTCTCTTTAGAAAGCAAAGAGCTCTGCACAGCAACATGGGAAAGATTATCTGCATGGTTAATGAGCACCTTCTTTAATCAAAAACTGAGTGGTGTTTAAAACATTTATCTGTGATCCTGGTCTTGGGGAGACCAGGCTGACACCCAGAAAAAAGCACTATAAGGCAGTGTAAAAGGAACTGGCAGAGGAAGAGTTATATGTTTGTTGCATGAGCAAAGCCTATGTGTCTTTCTACTGTAAAAGGGAACTTAGGGACATCAGAAAACAGAGGGTAGATCTTATCTGGAGTTAAATTGATGGTAGGATTTCACATAAGCCGAGAGAGATGAGGACAGATTGGTTGGGGGACTGCAGGAGGAAGGCTGAAGGCACATGAAAGGTATAGAGGTGAAAAAGGTCAAATTCAAGACACATTAAGAGAACCATCTGAAGTGTCTGGACCCAGTGGGTTACCCTGCAAAAAGCTACCACTAGAACATAAGATTCAAGAAGGTAGGAACCTGGCCTCTCGTGTGTGCTTCCTTATCCCCAGAGTCTAGCACAGTGCCTGGCACACAGTAAATATTGATTGAATGAAAAAATGCCATCCTTGGGCTCTTGCACACTTATATTGTAAGCAAGGGGTGGGGGATCCTAGTATTTATATTCTAAGCCACTCAAGGCAGATGCATATCTAAATGAAATAGGATATTAATGAGCAAGCACTGAAAGTGGTATAAAGATACTGTATGATTATAATAATAAGTATTTACATTATTTGTCCTCCCCTACCTCCTCCTTGGAATCATAATGAGTAACACCTGGAGCTCAACATCAGTTACTGTGGAAACGCTTCCTTCCTCCCTCCCACTGCCAGGCCCCCGGCCCCTGAAGGGCTGCTTCTACCCCATGCCCAGAATAGGGTTTTTCAAATTTGCAAGGAGCAGCTCATAAATAGATCAAGAAACCAATTCAATGGCTCATAATCTGTATTTATATAATAGAGCAAAAATAACAGTGCATCACGGCTAAAGGGTAAATATTTCATGTGAAAAGTTTACTTAATTCTTGAGTGTCTGTCTGTATGTGCAGATGCATGTGCATATGTGTATACTGGCTCACAGTATCTATTTTTCTCATTGTGAATTGTAATGGGTATGAATGTTTCAAAGATATTACTCTAGAAGGTCAAGAAGTTCCAAAATTAGGACACTTGTTTTAATATTCAAGCTGAATAACTCTTGTTTTCCTGGCTGAACGTGACTGTTGAAAGTTACTGCTCTTAGCTGGGCAGTGGTGCACACCTGTAATCCCAGTGGCTTAGGAGTTCTGAGGCAGGAAGATCACAAGTTCAAAGCCAGTCTCAGCAACTTAGCAAGACCCTGTCTCAAAATGAAAAATAAAAGGGCTTGGGATGTGGCTCAGTTTTTAACCAACCCTGGATTCAATATCTGGTATCAAAAAAGAAAGAAAGAAAAAAAAAAACAAAACAAACAGTATTGTTCTTTGCTCTTAGGACTGGTAAACTTGGACCATTCTGAAACATCAAGAAATTGTAGTAATGCACCAAGTTTGGAATTAGTTCCTTTAAAGCATCCCCAGCTTCACAACACACAAACAATGATATTTTGGGAAAAAGAGATTTATTTTTCTAAAACAAAAGTAATACACATATAATGCAGGAAACTCAGAAAATACAGAAAAGTATAAAGAAAAAAAAACTCAGATAATCCCACCATATGTAGATAACCACTTTATTATTTCATCATTTTGGGTGTGTGAGTCAAAGTTAATTTATTGATAGAATTATAAAATATTTCTTACCTATACATGCACACACACTGGAATATTTTTACAAATATGATGTGATTCTCTGCACACTGCTATGAAAGTTGTTACTTTTCATTTAGCAACAGGTCAGAAACTTTTTTCCCCAGTAAGAGGTACTTTCTCACTGCAACTTTGTAATATTCCATCCACAGACTGGCTTTCACTGCAGCCTTCACTTTGAAGAAAGAAGCTGGCCAGAGAGACACTTGCTCACTGTGCCTCCAGCTGTGTCACCTCATCAAGCACAAAGGGCAAGATGCTTAACTCCACATCCTGTCTCTTCCTCTCTACTAAATCAGGACATGAGATTCAAGCACTATTTTCACTATGCTTTAGAATGACTTTACTGACGTAGCTACAAGCTCACGGGCTAATTTTTAATTAATGATAGAAATGCCCAATGGGATTTGAAAATCACCATTACTGACAATGATCTATTATCAATGCATAGCCAAAATGACTCTCACTTACTTTCATATATACATCTACTATCTAATGCTGGATCAATTTCTACATCCACCTTAACACCCTCAAGGGGTTTCCTGGAGGAAAGAAACTTCTGAGGACCCTGGCATAGCACACAAGTGGGAGGAAGATTAGTTGAGAAAGTTGACCTGGATTCCTGTCATACCCTTGCTACTTAAAGGGGTATTGTTTTAGATACACCACTAGACATCAGGGAGATAGGGTTTTAAATGGAGAGCTGGGCTAAAGGATTCTTAGGTCCCCTTCTGGCTCTAACACACTGTAGTCCAATAAAATAGAACCAGTGGCAGCACCATGAGTGAACCTCATATATCTAACATATACCTTCAAGCTTAGATTAAAAAGCAGGTTTTAGCCAGGTGCATACCTATAATCCCAGTGGCTCAGAAGGTTGATGTAGGTGCACTGCGAGTTCAGAGCAAGTCTCAGCAACTTAGCATAGCCCCAACGGATTTAGCAAGACCCTGTCTCAAAATTAAAAAAAAAAAAAGGGGGGGGGGCTGGGGATGTGGTTAAGTGGTTAAGCACCCCTGGGTTCAATTCCTGGTACCAAGGCGGGGGGGAGGGGCAGAGCAAGCTCTAGAATATTCTAGAACCCCTCAGTATAGCATCAATTCTCCTAGTGACTCTCTGTGGGGCTCCAAGGAAGTTGTGGAACCTCACTAATCTTCAACTGTCATCTCTTCCACTGAGGAACTTCACAACTTCCGGGTCAACGATCTGGTCTATAGAAACTGCCCTGGCTGATTCCTACTTTCCACATACACACACTCATCCGAGGTAGGTGAGGAGTGCCAGAGATGGTACGTACAACGCCAGCAGTTTCACACCTGTCAGCATCAGTCAGCTAATCGGGTCACTAACAGAGAAAGTACTTTTTATTATCAAATTATTTCATTTGCCTTCGCTTTTCCAATGCTTCATCACCTGGACAATTGAGAGTTATGGGCAGTTCACCCTCCCAGTTGCCCTGTCCTTTCAGATATAATACCCCTGTCACACAAATGTTCCCGGGAGTGAACGCTGTATTGTCACGTGGGCTTTTCATCTTCCACTGGTTTTATAACTGGAAAGCGAAAATGAAAAGCAACGCAGTTTATTGAAGAGGTTTTAGGCTTGCTAAATATACACATTTCCTCTGTGATTGGATGTTGAAAATCCATTAATTTCCACAGTCACTCCTCGCCATGACTGGCATCGATCACATGGGTTGACATAAGCCTCTTTGCTTCTGGAAGGGCAGAATCACATCTGGTTGCCTTTTCTCCATCTCTGTCCATTTCTTCAGGTCTCTTTAAAACTAATTGGAAGAGTCAATAAACATGCCCACCAATTCCCTTACCATACCGGGAAGCAGATCACCGTGCCCTTCAACCTGTTCTTGCTGTTTTTCCAAGTATTCCCTTACCTGCCTTTGTCAATTGGCATTCTCGACAAGTTCGTCATAACTTCTCAAAAGTGTCAACTTTCCTCTTTTCATTGCCCTTGTTAAAGATAATTTAAAATTAGAAAGTCACATTCCCAGCCATTTCAGAGTCAATGCTAATTTCATTTTCTTTTGCACAGAAGTCTCTTTACCCTCTAGAGATCCCCTGCCTTCATCCACAGCCCCCGCTCCCCAGCCCCAAACAGGCCTTCTTAATCTCTGTGTGCACTATTCCCTTCCCCTGACACCACTCTTATCTTTTGCCCAAATACTTCACCCAGTGAGACACACTTTAGCTTGTGGTTCTCCTTCCTTCACTTCACTTCGGAGGGAAATGTCTGTGTCTAGAGATTGTAAAGTCACCTTCAGGAAAGAAGCATACAGTGGGCTGTCAATTAATCAGGATGAGACAGGAAAAATTACATCACGTGCAGCCTGGCATCTCAGCACCTACATTCACATTTGGGGGATCACAAGGATTTCTCCCACACAACCTCAGATTCTTAGTTATGCCTTTTGTTTGGCTCTACCTGATTCCCCGTCTAACAGCACCAGGGTTAATAGCCTGGAATACAGTGATTATCATACCTCATTATAGATTCAAATGTTGGCTATCATTTTTCCCCTTCTCTGGAAATTTCATCTCTAGTCTTTGCAACCTGCCTGTTTATCCTTGGTAGCATTCTCTGCCTATAAAACAAGTTGGATGATTTTATATTCTCTAATTTTTAGTCCCACTTGTAGACTGACATATAGATTTTGAGGCTATTTCTTTCCCCCTGTTAAGCACAGACCCAAACGTCACCATTCTTGTCACGTGTACAATTCCATCAAGTTTCAGAGTGTCATTTATACACAATTTTATTTCTTCTTACTCCTTTCACACACGCCTACCACTTACGTACAGCAACTTCACTACATTCATATTTCATAAACTTCATCAGTATTCAGCCAAATCCTCCCCGGAAGTAAGCTAGGTATTTTTAACAGTGCACTGCCTCTTGCGCTGGCTTGAGGATCCAATGCCAAGTGGCACATTTCCTTGCACCCCAAATGAGTTCACCCATTATGGTCTGTGCATGCAGGCAGACACTCCCTAATTGTTTCAGAAAACTTGAAGATAGTTCATGATCAAAATGCCAATACCCGCTAACATGAAGATGATTCAAGGCTGGGGATTATCAGTCCCCTAACACCTTAATGTTTCCTACTCTTTCCCAACCTCTGATGGAGTTTCAGGGAAAACACTGCTGGTATAGAAACTCTCCCTGGAACAGCCTGGGGTCCTCTGCCACTTTCAGGGGTGCATGAAACCTGTAGCTTCAGCATCAATGGGCACTGCACAAGGCTCCCCAGCCAGCCATCAGGGCCCCAGTTCAGTGGATAAGCCAATCACTAGGAACACACAGTGCCATGCCACTGTTAATGTGCCATAGCATGTACTGTGGGAAGACAGTTCACAATGATGACATGTCAGTTAAAGCCATAAAAATCTGTTAGGGGGGGGAAAAACTGTTCTTCCATGAACACAAGGGAATTGTTACCTGTAATTCCTTTTAACATTAGCATGTAAGAGCTGAAGCAAAAGCCGACTCTGCCTAAACCATAAGCTGTGCTACATTCATTCCTCACCACACCCCATTTCCCCAACTCTAAGGATTTTTGGACACAATCTCCTTGATGCCTTTGTTCCAACAACAATGACAACAACAACAAATAATTATCAGTTGTTACAAAAGAACACTAAGATTCCAAGCTGAATTCCCCCAATGCTATGACATCCAAGATATAGTCACAGACTATCCTTAGGTCAAGTGAGACAAGCCCAAGGAAGCGAGGCTCTGACAGTGGGGTGGCTCCAAGGATGCTTTCCACGTTGGTGGTGCCAACCAAAGCACAGGTCTGAGCTTAGAAGGAGAGCTTCCTTCCACACAATCTAAATGTTCTTTATCAACATTCCTGCAGTTCTTCCTTCGAACCCTAGAACTTTCTAACACTCAGGACTCATGATTCCCTTTGCTTAAGATACCCCTTTAACTTTCCTACAGAAGAGGCAAAATTAGCGGGCCATTACATAGGGGGAAAATTACAAGATGTTATGGTAATATAGTAAATATATAACTTATTGTAAATATAAGAGCCTTTCCTGAATATTTAAGAAGTGCTTTGCATCTCCTATAATTCTAGAGAAAAAATTAAGAAGACTAGATGCTAGATGAAATTTTCCTATACATTAACAACCTCAATTAACCAGAATCAACTAATCAAATTTCTAATTTGCTGGTGCAACTTAGAAAACAAGGGAAGCAAATAACAAAACATATTCCTGCTAAGGATTTAACAAAAAGGAAAGAAAAAAGGAAACAATTTTCACGCTGGGATCAAGACAGATTAGTCCAGTCTCTGACACTGTCTCTATTTACAGTTCTGTAATGTACAATCAGAATTCATACTCAGAACAGTGACCCTGTGGTACCTTAAGATTCTCAAGCTTCAAGAAAAGATTCAATTACATTCTCAATGTTCTTTCTGGAGTAGGAAAGGGGACCAGCACATTTAAGAAAAACATTCAATAAGGAAAAGACAAAAAACATTTCAGGTTAATCTACTGTTAGTCAGAAAAAAATCAATTCATCAGTAATGCTTTGGTAACCTCACAGAAAAATCATGGTTTACTGAATATTAATCAACACCTGAATGTTGATTATTTGGGGTTTTTAAGCATTAATTCAAAAATGATACAATTTTATTTTTTGCAGCCTACAGAGATGGGTGAAAAATTTAACAGCTTAATTCCAAAGCAATCCTCCCTATTAGATACAAAAGGTAATGTAAAAAAGTGATGTGGGGAGTAGGGAAAGAGAGAGAAGCAGACTATTCCTAAATTCTAAGCAAGGAAGACAATCTCCTTGTTCAGAAAGGATTGTACATTCTAAGTTAGTGTTTGCTCCAACACCTGAAGGCCTTTCAAAAAGACTCTTTGCTCTGGAAGAATATATCACTAATCTGGGACCAATGGGTTAGGAGTCTCCATGAGGGAGTGGATGATGCCTACCTCAAAGTCCCTGCACATGGCTCATGGAAGACAAAGAAGGGGAGCAGCAGATGTCCTATTAGGATATAGATTTATATCCGCCCCCCCCCCACCATACACACACACTGCACACGCAGGGCAGTTACATTACATCTCTTTCCCGAGATGCCTGAAGTGTAGTTAGGTATTTTGCTTCCTCAGATGCAGAAGTACATACATAAGCTTAAAAAAAAAAAAAAAAAAAAATCACAATTCCTCAAGTGGACTAGGAAGATGGAGGGAAAAATTAAAGTACTCTTAAAAAAATAAAATAAAAAGTGGCCCAGAAAGTCCATACCACACCAACAGAATTAATCTGTCCTTCTAACATCACACTTCAAGTTCCTATAGGAGATTAAGAAAAAAAAAAAAAAAGAATTTGGAGAAAAATGTACATCTTAACTCAGAAGTGACAAGAGGATGGTCCATGGGCTGGTCTCAACCACATTCCACAGGTCAGCTCCAGAGGGTATTCAGTTTGCTTCCGAGGAGATCAGGCTATCATCAGACTCCTCAGACCACTTTTGTGGGGAGGCCTGGCTATCACAGTTCACACTCTCATGCTTCCCTGAGTCCCACTCCAAAAGTCTGGGTGGAACCAGAGGCGTATGCTGTGCGCCCGCCTCTGCTGCCTCAAACACACAAGCAGAAGGGTCTCATCCTGAGGGGGGCATCAGTGCAGGCTTCATCAGAGCTTCAGTTTCAGAAACGAGACATTTTCTAAAGCCAAGGGCGCCTTATCACGCCTGTAGGTTTTGGAAAATTCCAGCAGGTGACTAACATAAAAAGAGTCTGCTATAAATGTTTTAGCCACTCAAGACTTGAATTCTAGATTAATAATTCAATTCTTTTTAAGAAAGAAGGGGGAAGCAACAGAAAAGGTTATCATAACTATCATGAAATGCATTTTCTAAAATTATTCTATTACATTTTTAAAGGGTATAATTATAAATGTTTTTATGAGCAATTTACTGGAAAATTAAAGTCCCTCGGTTTAAGAAATAATCACTTCATCCCTCTGGCAAAGGAATTTCTCCCGGCCAGTAGCACTTTCAAAGTATAGGGCATCATTTATTCACTGTAGAGAAGTCAGATTCATGCCAGAAAAGTTGATCTGAGAATCCATCTCTAGAAATACATGCTAAGGGAGAGAACCTACTAGAAAGTGACTCACCTGAGACTAAAGGCAAGAGTGGAGAGGACACACTTTCAAAGTCAATGAGTTTTGTGGTTCTAGAAGTCCTGAGGGCTACAAAGAAACTGTAGGCCCTGTTAACTGATTTTAAGTCAATCTAAGCTGAGCTTCCAGGGGGTTCGATCTCAACCAAACTGAGCTTTTTTTTTTTTTTTTCCAATGTTAATCCCATCTTTGGTTTCGATTTTTCCCTTAGGTCAGCCTGCCCTAAAAGCCTTCAACCTTCAGCACTGATATTGCAAACCCAGTGCGTGGAATACAGCCCTATGAGGATAACTTTAGTGAAGTAAAATATGTAAGCTTCCGGCATGCATATAATAACGAGATTCTAGAAAAGGGTTTTTAACAACAGTTATGTCACAACGCTCATGGCTCCCTGAAGTCTCTGAAAGCCTTGTTAAATTAAAGATTCGCTGTGGTTTTTTTTCCCGCTTCATTCTTACTTCCCATGTTGCCTCTTGCCCGTCTTTTTTCCAGTTTTCATTGTGCTGTAAAGATGGGACTGAATGACACCAGTCATCATTAATACCACCTAGAAAACGGAAGAGTTTCATTAAAACTGCTAAGGTTCCCTGCAGTTGTAAGGATGGGGGGAGGTCATCTTTCAGATTACAAAGTCACACATCTGATTTTGGAAGCTCAGGCGCTAAAGGTACACAGTCCATTCACACTTGAATTCCCAGGAGGTAGGAATTCAGCAATAGCCTCAAGTCTATCTAGGTAATGTCTCATGAGGTCACCTCAATGTCATGAGAATCCAAACCACAATCTCTGTGGACTTCAAACACTCACTGACTGGAAGCTAACCTGCTATCTCTTTGGACAGCATTTCCCAAATCAGAAAGCTTCCCATTTCCCCCAATGCAAAGAACTCCACTCAACCCTCCTTGAGGTTGAAAATGCTAATTACAAGGTGATGATGTTTGCTTTTCCTTTCCAGTCGTGTGCCTTTATGTTTTAAGTATTTAAGAGGCGTAATCACCTAGTGTGTAGGTTAATTTCTTTCCGATATTGTAATTTATGCAACATTAATACTGGATGCCAGCTCCAATTTTCTTACTGCTTACACTCTGGGAACCGACTTGCATATTCTGCCAACTCCATTACATCATCTGAAAACCCAAACATTTCCCATTTTCAAATCACTCTCAACTACCAGGCATACTTACACATTCTCTCCTTTTCTCCCAGCTCACACACAAAGATTGGTACCCCTGAGGAGCAGACGATACATCTGAGGTTAAAGTCTGCAAATGCACATAATTTCTGGAAGCTATTACTACTGCTGTGTTAGCTAAAGGATGCCTCCATCTCTGACCTTCCTTTTTCCATTCAGACTGTTATATAACCTAGTGCCTGCGTGCAGGATGTGAGTTGAGTGTTTGGGCCTTACCTCCCCCCTCCCACTAAATCTCCTAAGAGCCATCGACAGGGATGGACAGAAGGGGGGGGGGGGGCTCTAGGAGGAAAGGGGATATAGGTCAGCAGGTCAGCTGCATAAGATGCATCCCACTCCTAGTCTGTCCCTCTCCCCTTTTTGTTGAGCCTAGGGGGCTGGTGGTACTGAATGCCCAAGCGTTATATAATTTGCAAGAACAGCAAGTTACGAATTTGCTAGTCAGTTCTGCAGCTTGCCACCCCTATCTTTTGCAAGAACACCTTCTGGCAAGAATGACACCTGAAGATGCTAATAACATACCGGAGGGGGGAGGGGTTAAAAGGGGGGGGTGAAAACACAAACCAGAAATTAGTGCCACTTTCTATATACTATGCTCCCCCTTCTTAAAAAGAAGAAGAAGAAAAAAAAAAAAAAAAAAAAAAAAAAAAAAAAAAAAAAAACAGCCTCAGAAACACATGAAGGGGATTTTCTCCAGTGTTTCTGATTAACCCTGTTACATAACCCGCTCGCATTCCAAATCCACCGTCTCAGGGTCTAAATATACTCTTTGCAGCCAAATGCTTTCCGCACACAAACTCACCGATCTAGCTGCAGGTCCGGCCCCCAGCCCTTATCCCCTTCCCTTTCGCCCCAGGCCTCACTGCCCCCTCTAGCTCAAACCGCGGTTCGGCTTGGTCACTCTTCAGAAAACGCCTTTAATTAAATGTTTTTCGCGTGTGTCATCCTGATGGCTTTTACTGTACTCGAATTCCGTGAATGGGAAAGCGCCCGGACAGGGGGTGTGGCTAAGGTGGGGCGGGGGGGGGGGTGGTAACTGTAAAACAGCCAGCACATGATCAGCCATATTCCTACCTCCAACTATAACATCGAAGAGGAAGGGAGCGGCTCCCAGGGCCGGCCAGGTTCGCCTTTCCCCAGCCCTCCCCATTCGCCGCCTCAAGCCTAGTGGCAAAAGGAGGGGGCGCGCTGGGTCCCTGCCCAAGGAGGGGTTGGAGAGATCCTCTCTGTCCCCAACCCCGGGCGACTCAAGCTAGCCCGCTTCCTCCGGAGTGACAGGCGTGATTTATACATTATTTACAACAGTAATTAAAGCTGTAGCTTCCTCCTGCTCTTTGAAAACTCCAGGCGCATTCAAATAAATAATCCCCCACACCCGAGGGGAAAAAGAAAAAAAAAAAAAAACACATCAGGTTCAGACACCTTTAAGAGAGAGTAAGCTTTCCTCAACAACCTACTTTAACTAGGAAAACGCCAGGAGGGGCATCGGAGCCCGCCTCACCGGCCCCCACACACACTCCAAACACCAAAATGAAGTGTACGAATCGCCCAGGGAGGGGAAAGATAGCACTCACTAGCCAACCAGCATTCAACTTGCACTGACCAGCCCCAGGTTATTGCAGAAACACTAGAAACCTCAGAAAGGGAATGATTTCCAGGGCATAAATAAGTTTGGATGCCTATGGAGCTTTCTTGTTCGGCTTGTTTTCTTTGTAGCGGCTGACTCCGACTGCGCGTGGAGCGCCCCACAAGACCGCCGCCCTGGGTGCGCTGGCGCGCACACGCCCCCCGCCAGCCTAGGCGCGGAGCTCCGAACCCGGGTCTGCAAACTTGCGCATCTCCCCTCGCCGCTCGCGCCACACAACTTGGCTAGCACCTCGCGCGCCCGCACCCTGTTTCCTCTGGCCTTTCCTCCAAAGCAAAAACCCATCGCCGTGCTCCATAAGGGGTGTCCGCATCGCCCCCAGACCCAGGAGCGCCCCCTCTCCTTAACCCCTAGAGCTTCCCCGGTCCCTCACTCCTTCAGTCCCCCAAGCTCTGCGGGGGACCGAAAACACACCCCCGACTCCAGCAGCTGGGGCCGAAACTGTCAAGAGGGGAAAAGGTAAAGGAGGAGGAGGGTGGCCATAAGCAGAATTTTTTTTTTCCTTCTTAAAAGGACACTGCCGCTTTAAAAGTTTCTTTCCCGGGCCCCCACTCCCGGGTTCTCCGTATTTTGGGGAGCGTATTTCATTTCGGCAACGCGGCTTTCCTCCTGTCTTTGCAGAAAAATCAAAGCCAGGGGTTGGGTCCGCCGGCTGTCAACCCTCCCGCCGCCTCCCCCGCCCCCCTCTCCTCCCGCAAGCCGAGAACGGGCTGCAAAAGTTTGCAACATTTCTGGGGGGCGGAGGGGGGAGGGGCGGGGGGTGCTCCGGGCTTCGGGCGCAGCTGCAGGCTCGCGCTCGGCCGCGGGACCCCGCGCCCCGGGCGCCCGCTCCCGGCCGCCCCCCGCTCCGCTCCCGGGCTCCGCCGCCCCCTCCCCAGCCCCTCTCCAGCCTCCTACCTCTGCTGGTGCTGGAATAGCTCTGTCTGCGCACCGCGGCGGGCGGCTCACTCTTGCGGGCGGATTCCTGGTTCAGCGGGGTCTCCCTGGAGCCGGCGGCCGCGTCCGCGCCGCTGCTGCCCGGCTCGCTGGCGGCGGGGTCGGGGGCTGCCGGAGCTGACTCCATGTTTTTTCCCAATGTAGAGATCGCTGGAGATGGCGAGCTCCGAGACTCCCTCTATCTTCTGTTTTCAGAGCAACTCTATGGTACCAAAAAAAAAAAAAAAAAAAAAAAAAAAAAAGGAGAAGGAGACCGGCGAGAGCAAGAGGGAGAGAGCAGGCGGCGGCGGGCGGCGAGCGAGAGCGCGAGGGAGCGCGCGGAGTGTCTGGGTGGACGTGTGTGTGCGCCGGAGAGGGGATGGGAGGCGGGTCTGGCCACAGGCAGCGCTAGCGAGAGCTTCTCCAGCCGGCCCCCACACCCACATTCCCCACCCTCCAGACCCCAGACCGAGAGCCACAGACTGGCTGCCAATTTTGGGAGGTGGGGAAAAGCGGGGAGGAGGAGGGGAGTGCCTCCTGCGCCCCAATCCTCCCCTCTCTTCAGCCCAGGGACAGAAATTAAAATCGGCGAGATGATTCTGTGTCTACTTTTGAGACTCTCTCGGGAACAGAACTCATCCCCATCCACAGTCAGCCTGGGAGGAGAAAAATCCGGTTATCCACATTGGGAAATCGCAGGTAGCTCCCTTTCCAGCCCTCCCCAGGGCTGAGTGGAAACTAAGAAGGAATTAGAACTGAGCTGACACCCCAAAGAAGGAGGAGAATGGAGGACGTGGCACTTTTTACTTTGGAACGGGACAGCCAGTGGGTTTCCAATCTTGGTTAGATACGTATGTGTGCCTGAAACAGATTTTGTGAGTCTAGAATCGCCATGGACAGCCAATTTCTGGTGTGGTTGAAAGAGGTCGCTTTCGGCTCCTTTGCTGTTTTCCTCCGCGAAGAATCCAGAAACCGTTTGGCAGGGCACTTTTACTGAGGAAAACTTTGGCCTTTTTGGTGGATGACTGTCTAAACTGGAGGAAATATGCTACACTGCATCTAACTCCTGCGTGACCGCTCATTGTCGATTCCCACTGGTACTTTTACTGTTAAGTGTAGTCTTGTCCATAAAAGACAGATATACTGGTGAGGTATTAATAATGTCTAGATGATAAAATTAAGATAATTGATGACACGCAATAAGTCACATCATTGTAGGCATTATTCTCCATTCTCCTCCATTCGAAACACACCCATCACTAGTGGATGCTTAAAATTACCTCAATGTAACCTTCACCTCAAACTACAGTATGAAGGAACAATACAAATTGGATGGATGGAAATATTCAAATGGTAGTAACTTGATTTCTCTACCTCAATATCAATCCACCATTTCCTTTTGCCTGCAAATACACTGATGAAATCAGTCCATTTTTAACATACACCCCCACCTTCCTTTCACAAGCCTCAAAAATTTTGACAATAAAAATATTATTACATACCAGAAGGTGGCATAAATATGTGTTTAAGGGGGTGGGGTGAGGGAGAGAATTGGGGAACATTGTGCTTTTGCTAACTTCCTAGTTTGGAAAAAAATGCTTTTTTAAAAAAATAGGGGGGTTAAAATCTTGTTAGATAATAGCTTAAGAGGAACTTCCATATGCCGAATTTCACACATGGTTAATTTACTCTTACTGATCTTGATCGGATTTCAAATACACAATGCTCTTTGCCATGGCCTGTGTATTAATCAGCAAACCTGTGGTCTACTCTTTGGGGTGATGTAAATGAGATGTGAACAGTTCTGATACCTTAATCCAGTCTCTGCAAGGATCCCTGGCTTTAGCCTGTCTGTTGGCGCCTTCACACAATGCCATGATTGTCTCCTCTATCCCAAATCAGATGTGTGAGTTTCACCATACATCAAAGCACAGATTTCCAGAGTAGCCTTCACATCATTTACCATTGGTTAACCTGTTAATAATGTTCTTGTTGCAATTGACCTAGCTGATCACACTTGACTTTTTAAAGTAAACAAATATATCAAAGTGAACAGTTTAATCAACAGTTTCCTCTGGGACAGTGAGCATCTCAAACTATACCAACTGCACTGTATTTTTAAAGAATATTTAGAAGTATACTTTTATATTAAATTTCACCAATAATTCTATGTAGAGTGCAAGTAGTTCAAAAAGTATCCTGGTTTCCTTTTAGGTATCAGTAGCAACTTCTTAATATTTTTTGGTTAAGTCTGCTCCCCTGAGCATTCAACTGGTTCCTTTACTGTTCTAATTTAACTAAGGTGGGATTTAGTTACTCTGGATAGATCTCCCAGAAAAGCAGCCCTACTGACCTTAACCAGTTAAGATAGGCTTTATGTTCCCTTCAGAGATCCCAGCTCAAAAAAAAAAAAAAAACATTTCTCCTCACTCTCTAAGACAATTACTGCTTCTGCAATTTAAAACAATTGGGAACTCAAGTACTTTCCCCAAGGGAAAAATAAAAGTGAGTTAGATACATTCCTTGACTGTCAATCATTGTTACTAACTGTAAATTTCCTGAATTGGGAAAGCATTTCAAACCTGAAAAACACAGTGATTAGGCTTATATTTCTTTCCTTCCCTCCTGGTCCTTCCCTGATTACTAATTAGGGCTTTCCAATTTTCCAAATATTTGGAGAGATGGGAACCTTCCTTAGAATCTGTTTATTGAGGAAGGGTAACAACGTTTGCTCAAAAATGGTTATTTTACTTTGCAGTGAGTCCTCAGACAGGCAATGGCTTAGAAAAACTGTGCTTTGTAGAAGAGATAAGCTCAAATCAGGGTTTTGCTTCTTTTTCTCCCCACCCCCACAAGGACCCTCCCTGCCTCCTTGTCAATCCCAGACTCCCTTCCTGATGGTAGCCCTACATTTCTCCTACTCTAAAAGTAATTACTGGGACTCTGTCCCTCTCTCTCAACCTGTCCCCAGTTCTCCCTGTCCTAACATACTTGCCACGTTCTATAAATTCTTCTTCTGTATACCTGCCCCCTCCTATGTTCATTCAATTCCAGCCACTAAACCATTGCAGTGACCTTCCAAATAACTGGCCTTCAGTCTATTCTAATCCATTCGAGATAGCACTGCCAAGTTAATTACCCTCAACTACAGCTCTCGTTTCCCACCATGTCATTCCCCTGCTTACAAGACTTTAATGGCTCCCCATTGCCTATCCAATTAACTACTAACTAGTCAACACGGTATTGAAGGCTCTACCTCACTTAACGCTGTACTCCTACACCAAGAATGGCAAGTCAGTCTCATCTTGGGGAGGAGCTCCTAAGGTTAGTTGGAAAGGTGTGGGCTGTGACTCATTAAGCTGTCTCCCATGGATGGAAGAAGTGCGACACTACTGCCATTAGTCTGAGTTTGCCAAACTGCCGTTGATAATTACATAATCCCTGCAATTCACGTGTTGTTCTCTGGTTGTGCCACATGCTATGCAGGTCTCTTCTCTTCCTCCTCCCTCACCTCCTCTGTATCATCCCTATGATGTGGATAGTTGTCAATGCCTTTTCTCAGACCTCAGTGACCTCCCTGTCTTCTCTGTTTACTGATACTTTTTCTTCAAGATCCATTCTCTATGACAACTCCTCTATGGAGCCTTTCTTATTCCCCCCAATCCAAATATTTGAATTTAGTGCTTTACACTCCTCTCAAAACATTGGATGTGCCCCATATAACTTTTGCTATGGTTGTCTGAACACTTGCCTTATCCTCCCTAGGCACTATGGCTTGCACATAGTAGGCACTCATTAGCGTTAGTCGATTTAGGGGAGGAGGATTGATAAACTAATCATAAAATAGCATGTCCACACAGTGATTCCATTACACAACAAGAATGAAAACCTAAGCTTTTCAACTTTCAATCACTTGAAATAAGCTTCTCCTTCCTGGATAAAAGATTAGTTGACATGTATGGGCTGTTAAAATTTATATATGCAAAAAAAGTTGACAGTTATTTTCTTGCATTTCTTGGAGAGAGAGAAAGGAAATGATGGAAATATATAGTTGAATTTCCTTGGGAGCATGGAGCTTTCTACAACATGCATGAGAACAAAGAAGACAGAAAATTAAAACTGGGTACCCAGACAGCAAGTTTCCTTTCTTTCAAAAAAGCAACAAGAAGCTGACACTGGGCCACATGCTGAAAATAGAAGAAACTCCAATGAAAATGCAGCACATCTCTTGGACTCAAAAGGTCTGCATCTTGCCCCAAACAGGAAAGCCCAGGGTCAGAAGAATGCTTCACCAAAATCAGAGGAATGGTGTACATCAGAAGTCCTGATGGTAATAGGAGAGCCAGGCTTGCCAGGCACTAAGAAGAAAAGAGGGATTTGAAAGCAAGCAGTGTCCATCCTGGATGATCCACTCCACGCCTGCCCATTACACAGATGAGCACACTAAAATGCAGAGAAGTGACTTGCTCATGGCCACTCAATTAATCAGAGGTGTTAATTAATTTTACATTGAGTACATGTTAAAATAACAATGGTTTGGATATGTGGAGTTAAATAAAATACATTATTTGATTTGATTTCATCTCTTTTAACTTCTTAAAAATCTTGCTAGAAAATTTAAAATAACTACATGGTTTACTTTGTGTATCTATTGGACCATGTTAGTGTGGAAACTCTCTGGCACATGGTAAGTAGTCTAACAATTTAGTAGGAGTAACTGTTGAGGTTCAGTTGGAGACACTCCTGAGTCAAGAGTTAAACATCCACCTTGTCATTTCACAAAATCTTAATCGTGCTTCTGCTATATGTTAGGTGCCAAGGAAAATAGACAAAGTATTGCTCCTTATAGGGAAAGTAAGATGTGCACACTAAAACTCAGCAGCTTTACATGCTTGTCTTAGAATCATTCAGGGATGTGGCTTAAACTTCCCTTAAGACCTCCATAAAGCAACAAATAGTCTTCTTCAGGGAATGTACCAGGAAGGACTCTGTCCTGTTTCCTTTGATAGCTTCTGGAACTAGAGCTGTGACCTTTAAGAAGAGAAAGGCATTTAATGACATATTACCTTTTCTCTTTTGTCAACAATTCATTGATTATATTTTTGTATATCTATTTCCACGCTGTCTGTTGTGGTTCATTGATCTATTTGTCTATTCTTTTACAAACACTGTACTGTCTTGATTACTATAACGTGGAACTGGATTTTAAATTTTAACTTCAATTAACTTAATGTTACATAGCCAGGTGTGGCTAATGGTCACTATATTTGACAAAGCAGACCATTCATTTTAAGCTTTATTCTTTTGATCTTCTGAATCACCCATAGATATTAATTCATAGATTTTAGATTCTATAAATATTTATTTTGTTCCTGTCACATGAAAGACACTGTTGTGGATTCTAAGATAAATCAGGTAGATCATTCATCCTTTATGAGGACCTAAGACATGTCCGTCAGCATGTTTAAGTTATGGAACATCAAATGCCATAGAATGAGTTCCCGTAAAGGACCTCAGAGGAAACCTATTATCCTGGAGAAATCAAGGAAGCTTCTTTGAAAAGGAAGCATTTCTCCAGTTGTTTTCATTGGAGTTTGGACTAAAGATATAAATTTTAGAAGTGGTTATGGAAATACATGAGCTGTTTATAAAGAGAGCTGAGGTTGCCAGCTATCTATATTCTCCAGGTAGACCTTTTCTTGGTGTTGTACGGGAACATTTTTCCATTTAGGAAATACATGAGAATCCCACCCCCCAGCGCCACCCAATGATGGTTCTCAAAGTTCAGTCCCCTGATCAGCAGCATCAGCATCACCTGGGGACTTATTAGATAAACAGATTCTCAGGTCTCAACTAGACTTAGTCAAAAACTCTAGCAATCTGTGTTATAACAAGCCATCCTGGTGATTCTGCTGCATGCTCCTATTTGAGAGTCAAGGTCCTAGATTCAAGACCACCTGATTTGTGAAAGCGTAAAATGTGGACACCATAATCTCTGAAAGAGGGCTCTTCTTTTGAGAGAAAAGATTCATATTCATGAATTTAACAATGTTTTGACATATGACTGAAGCACACCACAGAATCCCTAGCACCATGTAAAGAAGCTACTAGAACTAATTCTATCTATCTATGCCTCACCATTTTGGTGGTAGTTACATTAGTTACATAGAGAGGTCTCCCCCCACCCCAGTTCTTCTAGAAAAACTTGGGGAGAGATTAAATTTGAAAATTGAAGAAAAGAGGGAAAAGAAAAAAAAAAGTGCTGTCAAACTAGCCTAGGGCACTGATGAGTCAGAATGTCAGTTCTGCCCTGGTGAAGACAGATATTTAGATGGTGGCCCTGTGTGAAACTGAGTAAGAAATCAGCAGGAAATATTTTCTACTTAACAGATCGGAAGGGTGACAAAGACGGTAGCACTGTTCCCAAAAGCTACATCTTGGTAGATATTATGGGTCAAACTTTCCTCTCGACAAAGTTGTAACTTGTAGCTCTCTCATGCCTCAAAAAATGTTTATTTATTTAAAATGTGGATGAACATCTCATTAAACAATGTCTTTCTATTTTAGGTATGTTAGTTACCTTTTAAACAACAACAACAAAAAAATACTGCCTAACAAACCACCCTCAAACTCACTTGCTTACAGTCATAACCTTTTCCTTCTCATTCTCATGTCTATGAGCAGACTGGAGTTTACTGGACTTGGCTGCAGGCATTGATTTGGCTTGGTTGTGCTCTACATGTCTCCCATTCTTCTTGGGACTATGGTTGACTGGAACATAGTCTTTTCACAGTAAAAAAAAGCAGGTGCACAAGAAAGCCAGCCATCCTCCAAGCATAGATCAAACCTGTGCACACATCTCATTACTAACATCTCAGTGATCAAAATAAGTCACCATGGACAAATCCAAAGTCAAAGGGGTGGGCAAATATCTTCTTCCTAGCAATAGACCACTGCAAGGGTGGGAATGCACAGCATTAGACAGGAGATTGAACAATTGAGGCCAATCACTCAGTCACCTAGGGTGGCTCATCTCCAGATCAGAGGTTCTCAAGCTTGACTGTGCACTGGAATCACCTGGGGAGCTTTACAAAGTGCTGATGCCTGGGTTCCACCCCCAGAGATTCTGGTTTAATTGGATTGGGGTGCAGCCCAGGCTGGCTGTAGTAAAAGCTCCCCAGGTGATTCTAATGAGCAGCCAAGTCTGAGAATCACTGTTGTTCAGCAAACTGCTGTTGATTAAACAAAGATATTTTTGACCACTGCTTTGGGGAAGACCCTTTCCCAATCACTCTGGCTCTTCTCATCCTTTAAGACCTTTTACAATTGAAACACATTTCTGTGTCAGATGCAATTTCAGTTCCCTCTAGTGAGCAATCTCAGGTCAGAATCATAAAAAGGTGTTGTGAGAAAATTTCTTAGTATTGAATTCTAATGACTTGATGATTTTTTTGCTAAGTGAAAATACTGGTGTGGGGCTGTCTACATTAGAGAAGCTGGGTAGGAGTAGAGAACACTTCTGTATTGTTGGAAGGTAGAATCTGTTCTCTGAAGGCACGGGGCACTATACAATCACACATCTTATTTATTATTCTGCATTTTGCTTGTTTTTACATATTTTGTATGTATGTATCTTGAGAATGATTTCCTGTGTGTGTGTGTGTGTGTGTGTGTGTGTGTGTGTGTGTTGGTATTCAAAGTTCCACAAATACATTTATGTAATAAATGACCATATAACTGTATAACTGTTTTTGAGGACCATATGAAGAACCCTTATAAGATGGTGGGGTTTTTGTCATGTATTTTGGAAAAGAGATACCTGGGGCTAATTAAAACCGGTGCTTTGTACCCAGCAGAGTTTTTGCCACTTAAGGATCACCATATTTTTGGTCTTAAAGTTCTCATGTCCTGTATTCCATCACCAATTTTTTCTCATAGTTTTCAGTTTGGGCTCTTTTAAAATCTTTTTATGGCAATGTGAAATCAAAAATATTGCCTTCTATCCCTATTTTAATTTTTTTTTCTGTGTTAAGAAACATAATATTTAAGGATCAACCTAAGTTTTAGAAAATCCTTTGTATCCTTCAGGGACCTTCCAGATACAGTGTTCAAGCAAAACATCCTCCCACAATTTCCCGATATGTTGTCTGGCTCATAGACAAGCTCATTTGTTGGAAAAAGAAGATAAATCATCAGTTTGCACATTATTTCCCCCGTCAATTGATTGCTGGCTGTCAGGATGCTTGAGGTTTTGAATAACCAATCAAATTATTAATTTTTGGATGAAATTCCATAATGCTGTGGCTAATTATCAATGCATATGCAGATCTAGGGGGAGCTTTGGGTACAGCAACAAAATTGTCACTGTTTTAAGATGATAAAAAAGATACATACGCCCTGTACATGAGTCACTAGAAACATATTGGATACATTTATCAGGGTAGGAAGCACTATAGAGTCAATAATATTTCAGTTTGACACTTACTTCATATCTAAAAGTTAGATCCACAAATATTTTCCTCCCAGCTACATGTTGTCATAATAAAGAAAATAAAGCCTTGGGTCACACAGCTGTTACTCTTAACACTTATGCCATGATGACATGATCAAAAAGGATGCAGTCATGTATCATCACTCAGCAACCACCTTTTCATTATAGGGTGCCAAAGGCAGGAGTCCTAGAACTGCCTCCAAGAAGTTGTGTGACTTTGGAGAAGTTACTGAATATCTCTGGGGGTAACTTTTTACATGTATTGGATGGATTAGATGATTTCCAAGGCCCCTCTGCCATTCCATTTAATTGCCTAAAGAATACTTGGTGCTGCAAAACACATAGTGTCAAAAGGGAGCTATGATAGAAGAGATAGACAAAAGGAGATGCTCACTATGGAAGATATAATGGTGGAATGAACTGGAGGTGAGGAAATTTATTAGAAAGAAATAACACTGTGGGGCTGGGGAGATAGCTCAGTTGGTAGAGTGCTCGCCTTGCAAGCACAAGACCCTGAGTTCAATCCCCAGCACCACCAAAAAAAAAAAAAAAAAAAAAAAAAAAAAAAAAAAAAAAAAAAAACACAAAGAAAGAACACTGTGGACTTAGAATAGGCAGGGTCCTTCACAAAGGACCAGGAGGAAACCAAATAAGAACAGTTGAGGACTTGGTCACTTACACGGTGGCCAAATGAAATAAGGAGCTCAAACTCCCAAATCTCCATTAGCACCATTTCCTCTCCTCGAGCTGCTTCACTGCTCAAGTTTAGCTGTGCTGAGCTTTATAAGCAGCTCCTACCATTTGACTACAGAGAGATAATTTTAAATGACCATTTCTTTTAGCCTTAGCAAAAAGATCTTTGAAGACAGACAGAAGTTGTAGGTTGGGAGACAGAATCATCCTGATGACTGTGAACCTGGTATGGCTACTCTTAAGTTCATTGTCATCTACACCATGACCTTGTGATTGTACAAGTTGAGCAGTCAGCCTCAGACCTAACCATTTGGCTGGACTGAAGTTAATCTGGTTGTACTGACTTGGTCCATTTGGGCAAATGGTGCCACTATTCAACCAGAGGGATGCCCCAGCAAAGCTTCCAGAGGAGATGAGGTTAGGACTTGGAGTCTTCATCTTTATGTTTCCTGGACTACAACCTTGGAGGAAGTATAATGCTAGTATAATACATTATCAGAGGTAATCCTCATTTCTGGGAACTGTTTTACTGTTTTGTTTTTTTAACAAAGAAACTTAGCCCAGGTGTATTAAGTAGTCTGACCAAAACTTCATGGTTAATATTCAACTAAGGTAGACACTCAACACAGGTCTAATTCTTACACCCATGTTCTTCATGCAACACATTTTCTCTCAAATGCAAACAGTAATAAAGTGAAAAACAAAAATGAGGGTGAAATCTCAGACTAGGGAAAAGAAAGAAGAAAATGGTAACAAAGATGGGTTCACAGAAATAAACAATAATTTAAAAACTTGGGTCCAAATTCCAGTCTTTCTTCTTGATCATCATTCCATTCTCACATTAGATATTATTACATAATTAATAGCTACTGAGTGTTCACTGTTCAAGTGCTTTAAACTTATTTTCTGCAAGTTGCATACAGGCCCACATGCCAGTGCATTGAGGGAGCTTCTGTTATCACTCCCATGTTATGGTTGTGGAAACTGAGAAACGGAGAAGATGAGGAATGTGTCCAAGATCTTACAACTCACAGGGGCAGAGCTATGTGACAACACCCTCTCCTCCAATTTCAGACTGACACCCAGTTGGTGCTTGACCACTCTGTGCATCTGCTATAACTGTTTGGTGCTCCTGGGTAAATCACTCTCCCTCACTGGAGATCAGCTGCTTCATCAATCAAAAAAGAAAGCCAGAATGGAAGATTCATGGAGTCTTTTCCAAGCCTAACATTTGCTGAATCTATGCACGAGAATAATACTAGAAAGACCAGCATGGGAAAGGGGAGGAAGAAGAGAGAGCAATGGCGTGGGGAGCATACCTCCTTCCCCATGTGGCCCGACCTACTGCTGCTCCTGACCAACTCTGCTCCTGTCCAGGAGGAGTCTTCCTTGGGCAGGAATCTCTCAGAGCAAAGGTCCTGGCCTTCCAGGGGTTTGAGAGATCTGAAAAGCTGGAAGTTCAAGCTTTGTGTTCTGGGGGTGGGGCACAACAAACTAGACCTAAATTCCAGTTTTGATCCAGCCACCTCTGTGACCTCCAGGTGAGTAAGTCCATAAAAAAAAGTTTTTCTCTGTCCTTATGGTGCCTTCCCCACTGAACTGTGAAGCTTTTACAGTAAGGACTCTTCTGGGTTAAGGCACAGAATATAACCACTATTAAACTATATCTTCTTTAAGAGAGGGAGTATGTTAAGTGCATATGCCATTCACCCTTCAATAGTCACTCATTTGTCTATTCATGCAATTATATGGTCACTCCTGCATCTACAGATTTTTTAGAGCTTTATACGAGTCATATTATTTACCATTTATTGTGTGTCAAGTAAATGCCAGGGATTTCACTAGGTTCTAAGGATAAGGATGTGGTAACCTCGAGTCCTAGCTTAAATTGGCAGATGGTGTGGGTAGAAGGGTGGTATGGGGATGTGACAGGAGTTATATATGAGAATTCACATATTGGTGTGACCCCATCCATCAGACCCATCACTCAACATGTTTAATCTATCAGAAAGCTGTGTTATAGACAAGACAAGGGTTTTGAATCTCAGGACATGAGTTCAGATGGCCAATTCTGTTGCTTCTGGCAAGTTTTTCTCCGCACAGGACTGTCAAATTGTAACCCTTTCAAGGAACAGGAAACACAACTCGAAATGACCTAAAGTGAGATGGAAAGTCTGTCACACTACAAGAGGTACTATATAAAGTAAGATGGACCTGGGGCTTGCTGATCTTGCAGCTCAAAGTTACTAACAAGGGCCTTTCCCAACTCTACTCCTCAGTCTCTGAATGTCAGCTTGGGTTTCATGCTACCTCCCTCATGATGCAATATGGTTACGACTGCTCTTCGTATCATGCACAGCAGAAAAGGGCTATCTGGTCCTTGACTATTTTTTAAAGAAAGAGAACAATTCTCAGAAACCATTAATGGGTTTTCACGTATATCTGTTGGTCAGAACCCAGTTGTAAATCCACTCTTAACCACTTAAAAAGAGGTTGAGAATATCAGCATTGGTTTAGGCACACTGCAAATTATTCCTAAACAGTTAGAAGGTCACTTTCTTTGACAGGCTGAGTGTCTAAGCACAAAGGCATCAATTACTAAGCCAAGACCTTCAATTGCTCAGTTGCAAATAGGGAATTTTTTTAAAATAGCTTAAAACAATAGCCATTCTATTGTTCTTTAGGTCAGCAATTCAGATATGACACAGCAGGGAAAAAAGGTCCTTGTCTTACATGATATTTTCTTTTTTTTTGGTGAATTGTAATTGCTGTATATATATATATTTTTTTACAGACTGCATTTTGATTCATTGTACACAAATGGGGTACAACTTTTTGTTTCTATGGTTGTACATGATATAAATTCACACCATTCATGTAATCATACATGTACATAGGGTAATGATGTCGGTCTCAGTCTACCATCTTTCATACCCCAGCCTCCTCCCTGCTCTCATTTTCATCTATGTAATCCAAAGTTCCTCCATTTTTCTCTTACCCCTCACCCCCGTTATGTATCAGCATTCACTTATCAGAGAAAACATTCAGCCTTTGATTTTTGGGGATTTGCTTATTTCACTTAGCAAGATATTTTCCAATTCCATCCATTTACCTACAAATGCCATAATTTTATTTTTCTTTATGGCTGAATAATATTCCATTGTATATATATACCACAGTTTCTTTACCCATTCATCTATTGAAGGATATCTAGGGTGGTTCCACAATCGAGCTATTGTGAATTGAGCTGCTATAACCATTGATGTGACTGCATTACTCTAGTAGGCTGATTTTACATCCTTTGGATATAAACCAAGGAGTGTGATAATTGGGTCAAAAGATGGGTCCATTCCAAGTTATCTGAGGAATCTCCACACTGCTTTCCAGAGTGACTACACCAATTTGCAACTCTACCAGAATGAACAAGTGTGCCCTTTTCCCCACATCCACACCAACACCTACAATTGCTTGTGTTCTTGATAGTAGCCATTCTATTTGGAGTAGATAAAATCTTAGGGTGGTTTTAATTTGCATTTCTCTAATTACTAAAGATGTTGAACTCTTTTTCATATATTCATTAATCACCTGTATATCTTCTGTAAAGTGTCTGCCCAGTTCCTTAGCTCATTTATTGAATAAAGTTTTGTAAGTTCTTTATAAATTTTAGAGATTAGTGCTCTGTCTGAAGTGCATGTGGAAAAGATTTTTCTCTCACCCTGTAGGCTCTCTTTTCACATTATTGATTTTATCCTTTGCTGATAAAAAGCTTTTTAGTTTGAATCCATCCCACTTATTGATCCTTGCTTTCATTTCTTGCACTTTAGGAGTCATGTTAAGGAAGTTTGGTCCTAAGCCAACATAATGAAGATTTGGGCCTACATTTTCTTCTATTTGTTGCAGGGTCTCTGGTCTAATTCCTAGGTCCTTGATCCATTTTGAGTTGAATTTTGTGCAGAGTGAGAGGTAGAGGTTTAATTTCATTTTATTGCATATAGATTTCCAGTTTTGCCAGCACCATTTGTTGAAAAAGCTATCTTTTCTCCATTGTATTTTTTGGCACCTTTGTCTAGAATGAGGTAACTGTATTTATGTGGGTTCATTTCTGTGTTTTCTATTCTGTACCATTGGTCTACCTGTCTATTTTGGTGCCAATACCATGCTGTTTTGTTACTATTGCTCTGTAGTGTAGTTTAAGGTCTGATATTGTGATACCTCCTGCTTCACTCTTTCTGCTCAGGATTGTTTTTACTGTTTGGAGTCTCTTATTCTTCCAGATGAATTTCATGATTTCTTTCTTTATTTCTATGAGGAATGTCATTGGGATTTTAACTGGAATTTCATCAAATCTGTATAACACTTTTGGTAGTATGGCCATTTTGACAATATTAATTCTGCCTATCCATGAACATGGGAGATCTTTCTATCTTCTAAGCTAATTTTTAATTTCTTTCTTTAGTTTTCCATAGTTTTCATTGTAGAGGTCTTTCACCTCTTTTGTTAGATTAATTCTCAAGTATTTTATTTTTTTGAGGCTATTGTGAATGGAATGGTTTTCCTAAATTGATCATCATTCCTCCTTTGCAGGAATGCTACATGAAAAGCATGTAGCATTATTTTGTAAACTTATAAAAAAAATTTACAAAGAATCCAAATAACCCAATGAACAAATGGGCAAATACTTCTCACAAGAAGAAATACAAACAGCTAACAAATACATGAAAAAATGTTCAAAATCATTAGTAATTAGGGCAATATAAATCAAAACTACACTGAGATTTCATCTCACTTCAGTTAGAATGGCAGCCATGAGAAAACCTAACAATAACAAATGCTGGACAGGATGTGGAGAAAGAGGAACACTTTTACACTGTTGGTGGGATTGTAAATTAGTACAACTACTGTGGAAATCAGTATGGGGGTTTCTACAAAGACTACGCAAGGAACCACTATGTGATTCAGCTATACCCCTTCTCCGTATTTATCCTAAAAAATTAAAGTCATCATCCTACAGTGATACAGTCATACCTATGTTTCTAGCAGCACAATTCAGTAGCCAAAATATGGAACCAGCCTAGGTGTCCATCAATGGATGAATGGATAAAGAAAACGCAGTAGATATACACACAATGGAGTTTTATTCTGCCATAAAGAAGAATGAAATTGTGTCATTTGCAGGAAAAATGGAGGGAACTTGATAACATTATGTTAAGCTAAATAAGACAACCTTAGAAAGTCAAGAGTCATATGTTTTCTTTCATATATGGAAGCTGGAGAGGAGAAAGGAAAAGAAAGGTGTGAAGGGATCTCATGAAAATCGAAGGGAGATCAGTCGAGAAGAGGAAAGGGACCAGGGGAAGGGAGGGGGGAGGGAAAGGAGAAATACTGGGGAGAAATATATTGGCCAAATTATATTGTTACAGTGTATGCATGTATGAATATGTAACAATGAATGCCACCATTATGTACAACTATAATGCACCAATGAAAAATATGGGAAGAAAATACTTTAGGGGATAAATATTTATAGATGTAAAGTACTAATATCCTATTAAGCAGAATCTCTCAAATTCAATGAGGGTCCAAGTTACTTTGGAGAACTTGTTAAACAGATTGCTGAACCTCAAAGTTTCTCATTCAATGAGTCTGAGTGGGGTCTGAGAATTTCCTCATCTAATGAGTTCCCAGGTGCTGCTTCTGCAGATGGACCAAGACCACACCTTGAGAATCCCTGCTGCAGACCATGAGCTTCTTACCTCTGTGTCTCTAGCACTTCAGTGTCTGGCAGTTATGGTTTGAATATGAGTGACTCTCAAAAATCTCATGTATTAGGCAATGTTAGGTATGCAGAGGTGAAAAGATTGGATTATGAGAGCTGTAACCTCGTCAATAGATTAATCTATTTGATGGGTTGATAATTTGAATGGGCTAACAGGTAGTGACTATAGGCAATGGAGACATGGCTGGAGGAAATAGGTCCTTGGGGGTGTACCCTTGGGAAATTTATCTTGTCTCTGATTCCTCCCTTTCTCTGTTTCCTGGCTGCCATGAGCTAAGAAAATTTCCTTCACCACAACTTCCCTCATGATGTGCCACTTCATCTCAGGTCCAGAGCAATAAGTCAGAGGACCATGGACTGAACCTTGGAAACTGATCCCCATATAAACTTTTTCGTCTCTAAGTTGTTCTTGTCAGGTATTTTGGTCACAGTGATGCAAAGCTGGTTAACACAGACACATATAGTAGATGGTAAATAAGAAGAGTAGCTAATATTTATAGTATGCTCAGCAACTTATTGAACGTTTTACATGGATTGTTTCATTTAATCTTTACTGTAACATAATAAAGAAGATAATATTAGGACCTCTATTTTACAGAATGGCAAAGTGAGGTATAAGGTGGAAGATCCATAAATAACAGAGACAAGATTTAAACTCAGGTCCATTTAAACCAGAGAACTTTACAAACAACTAAAACTGTATTTTGGATGTGTTGCTACTAATTGTTGAATGCATTAATTAGTTAATAAATGTAAGATATTAACAGAAGGAAAAAATAATGAGTATATGTTGATGAAGTGAGAGAGAAAAGGCAGGGCTATATCATGGGCAAATTTCATGGCAATTTGATCTAGGAAAAGTCCTTGACATTTGGGATCCTGAGCAGAAAAGGAACGGGCCATAGAGCAAGCTCTTAGAGAGTGAAGATGCTCAAGAGAAGTAATTCAAACCAAGGAGAAAAGGCTTCACCCAGGGACTTTGTTCATTCACCTCCCTCACTAATTGACCTTGGCTTCTCTTTCACTGACACATGAGACCAGCATAGATGTGCTGGGAACATAAGTGCAATAAGGAGATCTTGCTGTCCCCATTCTGCCCCCTCAATTGTCCATGCATTACAGGGAGAATTCTGAGCATGCATCCCTGGATGTGAAGAAAGGCTCCTTACAGATGTGCACTCCCTTTCTCAGTCACCAGGGTACCATTTGGTAAATTGCTGCTGCAAAGCACTGAATGGTACCCTGGTGGCCTCACAGACGGATTGTATCCCTAAAAGTGTTTAATTTATCTCTAGGGGGAATTTATACCCTGGGAAAATCTGGTTAAATGTATAAATGAATCTTCTAACCAGCCAAGATTGAAGATATAATAAAATCATAAAGCCAGAAGCTCTCCCTGAGAGCAACAGGTCTGACCCCTCTCCCGGCAGGGACACACCGTACAGTCTCAGGTAGGTGGACACTTCTGCTGATTTCAACAGAGAATCAGGAAGGAGGTTCCGTATGCCATCCGCCCTTTGACTTTTGGAATATTTCTGCTCTTCTCACTTCAATTCCTTTGGCAATAATTTGGGCTTATTTTAACCTTCTCAGATCCCAGTGGAGATGGAGGATAGTTGACCTATATGATCCTCTGAGTCACAAATTTCTTAAGCTTAATAAGAGTCCTTAAGCTTCTAGTGGGGTCTAAAGCTTTTGGAGCTAAGTCCCAGCTTAATGACTTTCCTCTTAATTCCTCTATGTAAAATGAAAATACCAGGAATCACTCCACTGGACACTTCCAGTAGTGTCTCCATGATAGACTACATTCCAGACCCTGTGGTGGCAATCAACTGTCAAGTATTAATAGCTCACAACAGCAAAGGCTGTGTCTTACTCACAGTATTTCCACTGCAGGACAGCAATGGGGCTCTGCTCTTCACAGTCACATTTGAACACTGCTTGTCAATGAACCAAGGGGAAATCACATGTGTGCTCTTACAGCTTCTGCTTGGAGGTGACACTTGTCACTTCTGCCCACATTGCATGGGCAAAAGTAATTTCCATGGACTCACCTACCTCAAAGGGGCAGGGAAGGAAATTCTAACATGTCTTCAGAAGGGTACATGGCAATACTTGGTAAATCAACACTAATGATGAACACAAGAAGCATTCTTGTGTGGGGACTTCTTTGGAAAGGTGTTTTCTATCATGTACCTGGGAGACCTTGGAAGAATGTCCAGTGTAGGTATGAATGTGTGACCCAACAGGAAAGTGAATCCACAGTTCTTTCTTTTCAATAATAAGTGCAATTTTGAGTTCTGTTTATTCCAAAAATTTAATAATCCCATCTCACGTGGAAGTAACCATTCAAGAGGCAAAGGGAGATTCCCATTGACATGAGCTAGTTTTTGTTATGTGTCAGATCCTATCTTGCATTCAGAGAGTACAAAATGACAAAGAAACTGTCCCTGGTCTTAAGATTAACAATCTTAGAGTCCATGAGGTAGATAGTCAAATTCATAAATAGATTTGCTACCAAACATTTTACCCTGATGGTTAAGTGCAGTGTCTCTGGAATAAATAAAGACCTGAATTTGCAATCCTGGTCCTAACTACTCAAGTGTCCTCCTCATGGATTTTCCATAAGTATAGTGGCTTCCATCACAATGCTTATGAGAATTAAAGTAGATAATCCCTGTAAAACATTTATAGCACATAGTAAATGCAATGCTCAAAAACTGTTTTCTTTCTACAGGAACACAGACGGGAGCTCAGTCTGAAGACAGTGGATCCTACATTCTGTTTTGAAAGGTGATAGGATTTAGTTTAAGAAAATAAATAGTTAAGGGCCTTTTATCAGTTGAGGTAATAAATCCATGGTCCAGGATTTGAGTCAGAATCAGAACATAATTTGGTCAAGATCCCCACTTTGCTGCTTATCAGCTGGGTGACCTTGGATGAGTAATTTACCTTTCAAAGTCTCAGTTCCTGACATCTTCCTCACTAACTTGTGACTATTTCATCCCAAGTCATGGTCTATTGCATACTCAATAAATGAAAGTCTGAACTTATACAAGGAATGGAGGTGTGAGATACCATTGTTTTTTGTCTATACTGCATTATTACCAAAGTCTCAGTTTTATCACAGGCTGGAGATGCTCACCACCATTATTCCATACATAGTAAGTATATGAGAAAAACAGATTCATCAGCCAGGGTTGGGGACAAGGGTAAGGAATCAAGTTGTGTGTTTGTTTTTAGCTATAAGGGGTAGGCTCCTTGGTAGCAAAGGAAGGTAATTGACTTATAGTTCTCACTAAACTTAAGAGGCTTTAGATTGTGCCAGATGAAAATTAAATAATTAGCAAGGAATGTTCAATTCCAACATCCTCGGCCAACTGCCTATTTCTCCATAAAGATGGGCCCCTAGGGAATGGATAAGGATGTAAGTGCAATTAAATAGGAGCATAAACCTTACAGAGAACTGTCAGGGCTGTGCCAGAGCTTGGCTAGGATTTATTCTAGAGCACTCTGCGTTCTCCATTCATAGTCTGCTCCAAGAAAAAGTGCATCAAAATGGAGACCAGCATTTCCAGATTTATCCATTCTTAAAAGTCGAATAAAAGATGTACTTCTAAAGAGGTGCCTATGAACAAAAAATCATTATGGAAAACATTGATGAGAAGTTACAATGTTTCCTTTAAGGTTTCAAAGTCATAGGACCAAATCTGAATATCAAAGTGCCTGAAAAATTCAGTATTGGCACTATCATGCCTATAAATGGAAATATAGGCCTTGTACAAACATTATTAACTATGTTCTAGGTTCAGCATCAAGTCCTGTGAATATTTTTCTGAATAAAACATAAGCCCTCCCTGCAGCTCTGTATGACTTAGGATTAGGTTCAGCTCTAAATAACAGAAATTCAATACAAAACAACAATGTTTTACATTAGTTGGAAGTTAATTCTGTTTGGGGGGTTGTCAACTCCATGCAATCAAGGACACAGGCTACTACTGTCCTATTGCTCTGGTCTGTTTTACATGATGCTGTACAGTCCAACATGGTGATTTTAACCCCAGTCATCACATAGACATCCTTGTTACCACTGAAGAAGTAGGGGCAAGAAAGAACATGCTTTTTCTCTTTAAGGATATTTCACAAAATCCAGATACTTACCAGCTCCCAGGAAGCTTAGTAATTATGTAGCCTTTATACTGAGTGGTCATGTACTCAGCAAAGAATTGGGAGTTCTGTTACTAAGGAGGAAGGTAAGAATTTGTACTGAGGGTAATTAATGGCTTTGCCACAGGATTGAATAGCTCATGTTCCTCCTCTTTTCTATTGTCATATTTATAACCAAATCACTGAAGTAGTACCATTTTCCACCAAGAGGAAGAAAATGTACTGGGCACTAGTGTATGATAGGAAAATTTTCTTTTAATTGTTTTTTCCATTCAGATTAATAACTGCTGAAAATCTTGTATGAAAACTAGGACATAAAAATATTTTTAAAAAATCAGAGGAATTTTAAAGTTCTTCTAGGAGATAATTATTTAAACTCTTTGGGGGAAAATAAATTTTTACCTAATGCTGTATATAAAAATGAATTCCATGAAGATTAAAAATTCAAATATAAAAACCAATGTATTCTGAAATTGAATTTAGAATTTTATGTATTTAATCTAGTGATGTTGGGGACCATAAAAAGATTATATGCACATACATACACATGACACTATGCAGACACAGCATACTAGGAAATATATATACACACAATACACTCATGTGCATATGTATGTATGTGCACATATATAATAAGAGTAGTAATAACTTAAAAATAAGAAAAAGATGATCATTCCTAATTGAAAAATGAAAAAAGCAATTTGCAAAACAATGTTACTTAATTTATACAAATTGAAACATAATTCAGTCAAAAATAACAAATGGAAAAGGGAGAGAAAAATCAGAATGAAAATAATTGGGGATATTCTGCTCCCTCTTCTACCCAATGAACCTATACTCTAGATTGCACTTGAAACAAAAAAGGGGATCTATCTCCTGTCTCTGTACTTGAAGGAAGATTTGAGGATCTTTAAGAGTCATTTTGACTATATCTGAGTTTTTGCTTTAAGTGCCCACTTAAAAAATCTAAAGCATATCGTGCTGTACAGCATCTCTTTATTCAGAGTCAGTGATGAATTGGGGAGACAGAATTTCTCACTCACAGCTGGTGGGAAATATAAGTTGATAGGAACTTTCTTGATAGCCTTTGGGTGGGAGGTGTTTGAAAACTATCTGAAACTGGGCGCGGTGGTGCATGCCTGTAATCCCAGTGACTCGGGAGGCTGAGGCAAGAGGATTGCAAGTTCAAAGCCAGTCTCAGCAAAAACGAGGTGCTAAGCAACTCAGTGAGACCCTGTCTCTAAATAAAATCCAAAAAAGGGCTGGGAATGTGGCTCAGTGGTCTAGTGCCCCTGAGTTCAATCCCCAGTACCCCTCGCCTTGTCACCACAAAATAAATTGCAGCTCAACAGATATGGGACAGATTGTTGGTAAAGTTAGGTAACAATTTAATGAAGTATTTCGAGTAGATAGACTTGGTAGTTGGCCACAGTTAAACGTTTCTTGTTGCCTGTCACAGTAGTGATTAGAGTGTATAAGCCAGTATGTCTCTAGGGGTCTTAGCATCTTGGTGTCCCCTACTATCCTGCCAGGTCTTCTTCAAGTCTTTTCATAGCTCCAGAGGGAAAAGATTTAAAGCAATTCTGTTAATATATATGTGTATAATAATATGTAATAATGTATGATGTATTTTATTACAAATAATAATGTACATATTATATATGACAGGTGAACTTAATTATGATTATGATTTTATAGAAATATAATTATAGTTGTTTTATATATATATATAAGTATATATGTGTGTGTGTGTGTGTGTGTGTGTGTGTGTGTGTGTGTTGGGGATTAAACCCAGGGGGTTTTAACCACAGAGTAACATTCCTTATTATAGCCTTATTATATTTTAAGGCAGGGTTTCACTAAGTTGCTTAGAGCCTCAATAAATTTCTGAGGCTGGCTTTGAACTCAAAATCTTCCTGCCTCAGCCTCCAGAGCTAATGGGATTACAGGCATGAACCATGGCACCTGGCAATCAGTATATTCTTAAGTGTTGGTTATGCAGTACTGGAATTATGCTAGTTACTCTGTCTTGGCTAATTTCAGATAATCAGTTTAGTTAATATTGGTTAAAACATTTTTATGTCTCTTAATACACTGTCGAGTTTTCAATAAAATGAAGTATCAATAATTCAGAAGTCACTAACTGAAGTATGTGAATTGTGATAAAGTAACACAATTCAAAATAACATGTAGAACATGACTAGTGAGCTGGTTCAGTGCAAAAATGTGAATATCTGTGCTGGGACATGTGTATTTACAAGTGTGAAGTCTTTCCTACACAGTTGAAAAAGAAAGAAGGGAGTAGGAAGAAATATAATGAATCTGAAAATTAGATTTTGTTGAGCCAGTCAGCTATTCACTCTCAATTCTAAGTGTTTTGTCTGATATGAAGCTGCCAAGTAGTGGTGTGAAACCACCACATAAAAAAAAATCCTCTTTAAACACAGTGACATCTCCACTCAACAAATTTATATTTTCCAAAATAAGCACAAAATAATGTTTTCCTGCATGAAATTGATGAACACTATTGCTAAAGGCAAAGGAAAGACCAAAACTACAGAAGCATCTTTCAAAGTCACTCTCCTTACAGCCAAAAAAAGGAATAACTGTCACTCCCAAGAAGCTTATGAAATGATCCCCAATATAACAAATAGTGTGCTTGGAGAAAAAGAAGACAAGCTATTGGTGAAATTCCTTTATCAAATCTGACAGATGGGCATAGCACAACAGTGGCACACCATGTGAAAGAGCAGTTTCTCTCTCAGTCTCAGGCTTGCAGTGGGGAAAAACCAAAGCTATGCAACACAAATCAGGTGCTGGCATATTATGGTGCATGTGTGAGGGGATATGCTGATGGGCTTCTGTTTGTTGATCACTGAAACATCTATGCATAGGAATTAAGGGAATGATGTGTCGTCACCTAAGTTAAAACTAAAAAAGGTACTTTTTGATAAACACTGATGAAGAGCAAGCATGTATACAAGAAGGAAGGGCATTGCCGCACACACAATGATATTTTAGCTGAACACCAATCTATAGGCTGATTCACTCAAAAGGGGCAATTGGGAGTATACAAGGTTCCTTTTGATCTTGATTTAATGTTGAAGGAAATCCAAGAAAAGTACAGGCTCAGTGTGTACATTTTTTTTTTTTTTTTCAGTTTGCAATGTGTCGAAGGCAGCAGCTACAAGAATGTTCTTCTATGCTGACATAGGCTTACTACAGAACGAATAGGTATGCACCAAAGTTTTTAAAAACAGGATATATATAGGTTAAAAGATCCAAAGCAATATCAAAAAAGAATCAAGTGAGAAGACGTGCTTTAATTGACTTCAAAGTTTACAATAAATCTTTAGTAATTAAGACAGTGTGATACTGATAAAAAGTAAAAATAGATCATGGAGCAGACTAGAAAGCCCACAAGTAGACCCATACTTACATCATCAATTAATTTTTAACATAGCATAACATTCATGATTATAAAGTATATATTTTTAGTACACTGGCAATGTTGTGCAACCCTCCCATTACCTAACTCTAGAACATTTCCAAGACTCCAGAAAAGAACCTCTAACTATTAGCTTTCAAGTCCCTACTCCCTCCTCCTCCGTCCCTGGGCAACAATCAATCTAGTTTCTGATCTCTACGGATTTGGCTGCTCTACATATTTCATATACATGAAATCATATAATATATGGACTTTGGTATCTGGCTTCCTCAGCTAGCATAATGTTTTCAAAGTTCATCCATGTTGCACGTGTACTGTTACTTCTTTATTCCTTTTTCGTGGCTGACTGACATTTCTCTATCTGGATTTTCTACATTTTGTTAATTCATTCATCTGGTGATGGACATTTGGATGATTTCTATATTGTCTGACTGTTATGAATAATGGTGCCATGAGCATTTGTGCGCAAGTTTCCATGTGAGCATGTTTTTCAGTTCTTTGGGATATAGAAGCGGAATTCCCAGGTAATACAGGAACTTTAACTTTTTGAGGAATTGCCAAACTCTTCCATAGCATCTACATATTTTACATTTCCAGCAATGACATAAAAGGATTCCAATTTATCCAAATATTTGTCAATAATTGTTATTTTCCTCTTAAAATATGATTATAACCATTTTGGTACATGTGAAGTAGTACCTATTATGGTTTCAATATACAGCTGCTTAGAAGCTAATGACCTGAAGCATCTCTTCATGTATGGGCTTATTGACCGATTGTGTGGAACTTTTCTAAGAACCAGCTTTTGGCTTTGTTGATTTACTCTATTGTTTTTCTACTTTCTACTTTGTTTACTTATAATACTATTTTATGCCTTTCTCTTTCCTTCAGTTTAGTTTCTTCCCCTTTTTCTACTTCTTTAAGGTAAAAGGTTGGATCAATATGAGATTTTTCTAAATGTTAGTTTATATAACTGTATAATTTTCCCATACAAATTTCCCTCTGAGCATGGCTTTCTCTGTGACCCACGAGTTTTGATATGCCGTGTTTTCATGAATCTCAAAGTGTTCTCATTTTTTCTTATAACCAATTGGTTACTTAGGATTGTGTTGTGTAACTTTCATGTACTTGTGAGTTCTCTAAATTTTCTTGTCTAAAATTCATTCCATTGTAGTTAGAGAACATACTTCTCATGATGTCAATGATTTAAATCTATTGAGAATAGCTTTATGATCTAACAAATGGTCTATCTGGAAAATGTTCTTTATGCAATAGAGAAAAGTGTATATTCTGCTATTACGTGGTGCATTTCATAGATGTTCAATTGATTTTTGACAAAGGCAATAAAACAGTCCAATTTTCAAATTGGAAGACTTTGAAATAAAGGCTTGAGCAAATGGTGATGAAACAATTATAAATCTATACAGAAAAGAAATGAACCTCTACCATTTCCTAAAACAATACACAAAATGTCATTCAAGGCAGAGTGTAACAAACTCATGTAAAAGCACGAATCTTTAAACTTATAACAGAAAATGTACTATAATTTTTTTTGTAAATTGAGATTAGACACAATTGTCTTAGATAAGACATAGCTTGCAATAACAATAAAAGGAAAAACGATATGCTAATATTAGAAATCATCACAATAAAATTTTCTGCTTATCAATAGACACTGTTAAGAAAATGAATAGACAAAACATGGACTAGGAGAAAATATTCATAAAATATGTATCTGGTATAAACCTGATATTCAGGATATACAATGAACTGTTTTATTTCCAACAATAAAAGGACAAATTACTCAATGTAAAATGAGTGATTGTAATATTTGCTGAAATATTTTACATAGAAAATAAAAATAAGCATATGAAAATGTACCCATCATCAGGTAAATGCAAATCAAAACCATGATGACATAGTACTGCATACTACTGAAGTGTCTAAAATTTAAAAAGAAATTAACGACCAGAGATGTTGGCAGGAATGAGAAACAATTGAAACTCTCTTATACTGCTGATGACCTGTAAATTGTTTCAATCACTTTGGGAAAAGATCTAGCAGTTTCTTATAAAAGTAATTATACACTGATCTTAGGACCCAGAAATTACACTCATGGATATTTACCCAAGAAACATGAAAACATATTTCCACAAAATGACTTGCACAAGAAGGTTGATAGCAGAGTTAGCCAAAAACAGGAGAATGGATAAAATAAACTGTGATATATTTGTACAATGTAATGAAGCACTGCAACAGGAAAGAATGGATGACTGATGCATCCAATGGCTTGGATGACTCTTGAAAGCATAATGCCATGTAGACAAAGGTCTTAGAAAAAATAGTGCATAAGGGATACTCTTTGATTCCACTTCTGTGAAGCTTTAGAGCAGACCTTATTTATCTATAGAGAATAAAAATAACAATGTGATAGTTCCTGAAAGCTAGGGGTAAGGATTTTCTGGGAAGAGACATAAGAAAACTTGCTAGGTGATAGGACTTTCCTATGCATTGTTTAGATTTGTCAAGATTTGGAAAAGTATTTTTAAAATCTGTGCATATACTGTAAGTGAATTTTACTTTTAATGAAAAACCATAAAAAGTTTTGGACCCTAATAATACGCATGCTACAGTTGTCTTTGAAATTCATAAACAATAAGATGACAGGATGGATAGCTAGATGGAAAAATACATGATAAAGAAATATAATAAAATGTTAACTATAGGACCTAGGTAGCATATGAGTACAATTCATTTACAGTACGATCCTTTCAACTTTTCTGTATGTTTAAAAATGTTCATAGCATGTGTTTTAGTCAACTTTTCCGCTGCTGTGACTAAATGATCTGACCAGCACGATTACAGAAGAGGAAAAGTTTATTTGAGGGCTCACAGTTTCAGAGGTCGTAGTTCATAGAAGGGCAGCTCCATTCTTGGGGCTTGAGGTGAAGCTGAACATCATGGCAGTAGAGCATGGCAGAGGAAAGCAGCTCTCATCATCAAGAAGCAGAGAGAGAGAGAGACTCCACTCTCCAGATACAAAATATACACCCCAGAGCCACAGCCCAATTCCCACCTCTTCCAGCCACACACCACCACTTCAATTAATCCCATCAGGGATTAACTCACTGATTGGGTTAAGACACAACCCAATCATTTCTCCTCTGAACCTTCCTGCATTGTCTCACATGTGAGCTTGCGGGGGACATCTCATATCCAAACCATAACACATGTTCCAAAAAGAAAAGCTTTGATAAAAAGAAATAAAATTATGACTTTCTTAATTCTCACAAAGAACAACTTCCATGATCTTAGGTGTTTAATCATGTGGTTTTTCTTAGTAATAGTTTAAGTCTTTTGAATAAGATGAATATTTTACTTCAGTGTTTTAAAATGCCCTTTAATGTCAGGGATAAAATGTTAGGTTATCTTACAAAGATTAAAGTATGGTGCAAATAACATATATCATATATTTGATGCTTTCCATCACTTGATTTTCTGCACTCATCAGAGAATGAGAACCATAGGACATGCAGAAATACTTTCCAAAATCAAATGCAATTGAGCAAAATTGGGAATCCATTTGCTCCCATCTCTCAAGTTGAAATATTCAACCTTCTGGCTTTTGAGTATGATATGTTCATTGACTTAACATCTGACCGAATGAAGAAAGTGGTCCTCAGTGGAAAATACCTTCATAATTCCTATGTCCATATTCAACTCAGAGCCACTTGTCAGAGCCACCAGAAACTTGCTGTCACTCCTGACAACCTATAACTATAAATTTGGATTTTCTAATATAGCGAACATAAAGAGTAATGAGAGAAATTGACTGGATACAAAGCATGGCCTGTGGCTCAAGTTATCTGTCAGATATTAATACATTCTTAGCCTAGGTTCCCTAGAAAACAGAGCCTAAGGCAATGGATTATCTGTTAACACTTTATTGGGAGGTTTAATCCAAGGGAATTAAGATAAGGGAAAGGGGGAATTGATTACTGGAAGAAGAGAGATCAAATTCTAGGGAGTGCATTACTGAGATGGCCAGATTCCATACCAAACACAGCTTACTTGTTCATTGTTAGAGAGGTATCACCATTGAAACCACATGACGGTTTCAAAATAACCCTGCAAGGGAGATGGGCAGGAATAGGGGATGGAAGTGGAGAAAAGCTGACCAATATATCTTCTGGATTCTTTTTGCCTTTCTCCTTCCAGCATTTGCAGTCCACCTAGAGGCTGGCCACCCTCTTTTATGTTGCATCATCCAGATCCTCTAGGCAGCAGTGGAGACGCCAAGCCTCCAAGGATCCACTGCAACCAGATCATAGGTGCACAGTTCCCTTCTTGTCAGCTGACCCCATACAGAGAGTCTCCTTACAGAGGACCTGCAGCAACTGGGCTTTAGAATCTTGGGAATAGAGGGATCTGTGATGACAATAGCTTTGACCAGGAGGTTAGGCCAGGGACCAAAGTAAGTAGGACTAAACAGATCTGGAGAAGTTCATGGTGGGTTTGGTTTAGATAAGTTGGTGATTGGTTGCAAACAATGCAAACTTGACATAGAATGGACACATAAAATTATCATTGATGTTTTAGTTCAAACTTTTATCACATTTCTTTTTTTTATTTATTGTAAACAAATGGGATACATGTTGTTTCTCTGTTTGTACATTTTTTAAAAATAAATCTTTACAAATTTAACCTAAATCGAGTGTCTTAATGTATGATAAATAGCCTTTAAGTGGTACTAGGTTGCCCCAAAATTGGAGAAATTGACCTATGTACTGAAATCCTTAGAGTTTCACATGGAAAAATTCTTTTGTCACATAATTCATTATATTGGGAGTATTGCAAGGCATTTTTCCATATTTTAGCCATGCATATTTTATAATTGTTTCAAGAGGAAAAGAAAATCTAGGTGATTTTGGTTGGCTTCAGGGCTCCCAAGGTAGCATCTCAGTTCAGAAAGTAATCTTATAACAGGAGCCCCTGAGTTCTTCGTCCATGAAATTATTACCTCTAATCACCCAACCACTCGGCTCCACACTACTCATGGACTGAGGCAGTAGTTTGAACTCTTTTCAGCTTCCATTCACTGGAGAACCTTACCCTAGAACCGCTTTCATAGTGTGAGTCTCAGTATGGTCTCTCACTGAGAATGGGTGTGGACATGGATGATCCCTTTCTCCTGGGAGTGAACCCTGAGATGCACTTTTCTTGTTTTGTTTTGTTTTGGTTTGCTTTCAGGGATTAAATCCAGGGATGCTTAACCACTGAGCCACATCCACACCCATTTTTTAAATTTTTTAATTTTTTTGAGACAGGGCCTTGGTAAATTGCTGGAGTTGGTTTTGAACTTGAGACCTTCCTGCCTCAGTCTCCCAAACTACCAGGATTACAGGTGTGTGCCACCATGACTGGCCCTGGGATGCTTTTGTTGGCTTCTATTCTGAAGATTCTGGGAGGACCAAGTTTTCAGCTCCCATTTGACTTTGGGTATTGCTGATCTATAGGAGTGTTTCTTTGAATAGAAATATGTGGTTAATTGTTTTGCATTTGAAGTGTGAATATGTACATAGGTATAGTATTCTATGACCTCACATCTCAACATATTGATGAAGTATGAAACTATAATTTGAAGTAGTATTATTCTGATCTGAAACATGTAGGATTATTGAAAATATAATTTTTAATAAATCTTTTCAAAGAGTCATACTACTTCAAAGAATTTAACTTTATTATTAAATCCAAAGGAGTTCATTAAGGCATGTTTCAAAAAAATATATTCCTTTTGGAAAATTCATCACAGTATTACTTATAGACAAACAAACAAAAACTTAATGATGAAAAATAGAGGGGCAATTAAATAAATTATGCACCATGCATATGGGGAATTTTCACAGTTTTATATGAGTATATAGACACATATTTTGAAAAGAAAATATTTTTACTAAATGTTAAATGAAAAAAGAGCTTAAAAACATCCATTCTGTATGATTGTATATTTATACTGGTACATTTACAAAAAGGTAATAGAGTAATTTGTTGATAGTAAACTCACAATGGTGGGAATATAAGCAATTTGAAACTTTTTCTTTTTTTAACTTACCTGCACGTTTTTGATTTTGTTTTTAACTGAAAATCTCTTGTTAGACGTCTTATTCTATAAGTTTCCATTTCCTTTTCTGTTCAATGGAATAACCATAGTAAGTTCCCCACAAGATTACTAGAGGGATTAAATGAGAACATTTATTCCCCTTGAATCTGCACATGTATCATCTAATGAAAAGATAAATGTGCCAACTTTAGAAAAGAGCTGATAGTGAATTTTTCATGTATTTAACTATAGATCTAAGACTAGAAGAAGAGTGTATCATGGATTGAAGGTTGATATATAAACATTGTATGTTCTGATAGAGTAGAAAGAATACTGCAAAAAAATGATAGAAGAGGGAAAAGGACAATATTGAATAAAATAAATGCTATATAAGTTTAGATGATAATCAAATGATATCATTTAAATTTTAAGTGAGTTCAGAGGGAATCTAAGTTTTATCAATCCTAATAAAAATATGGGCCTTTGAACTACCTTAGAGAAACTCAGTAAATATGACATAATAATCCAATAATTATGAATAAAATTATATGATAGAATGCAAATCAAAGATTACATTCATATAAATAAATATGAATGAACTAATCTTGCCAATTAAAAGTGTTTCAAATTTTCATATAAAGTAAAATCAATTCTATGCTGTTCAAAAAAGTTACACTCTTAAAATGAAGATATTCAACAAAGTATTTTTTTTTAAAAAGGAAAAGACAATGACTCACTAAATAAATGGAAAAAATAAGAAATCAGGGTTTGTGAATTTCAAGGCAAAAGTCATTAAATAAGTTGAAGATGGACATTTTATAATGTTAAAACTGCATTCCAAGTCCATAAAGGACTTGACTATCTAATTTTTTATAACAAAAAGTACAGAAATACAAGGAGAAACAGAAACACTATGTATTCTAATAATAGAACAGCATCTTCAGTATGAGATGGGTAAAGTAGGTAAGTTACAAGTAAGACAGAAAATGTTCAAGCTTGAAATGAAAAATTAAATAAAACCCAAAATTCCCCTTAACTATAAATTATACAATCAATTGATTAAAGGGAAAATACAAAGTGCAGAAATCCCGAAAAATAACAACTTTGAAAACACTAAATATGAGGATACATACTACATTTAAAGCAGTGATCACAAGAAAATCCATAGCCCTAAACATGTATATCAATAAAAACTAAAAGAATGAAAATAATTGTACTAAATTCTGAAAGTAAAACCTAGAATAATAAGAAAATAAACTAAAATGTAGAAGGTACATGTAAGAAAATCATAATACTAAAAGCAGTAATTACTGAAGCAGAACAGAAAAGTAGTATGTTTGATTAATAAATAAAAATTATGCTTTTTCAGAAAAAAATTCACAAAATGAAAAAATGCCAGATAATCATATCAAGGAAAAAGAGAGAAAATGCAAATCAGAAATAAAAAATTACAAGATAACTATAGACATAGAGAAAAAAATTTTAAACCAAAGATACTTTGTATTCCTATATGCAAGGAAATGTGAAAAACAAGAGAAAATGTATAATACATTAGGCAAATGTAGTTTAACAAACTTATGTTAGTGGTCATAGCACACTTCAAAAGACAAAGTTCCCATAGAAGTAAGAAAAAAGATCATCAAGGAACTGCTCATCCCCTAAAAGTATGAAGCTCAGATAATTTTACAAAAAATTTGACTAACCTTTAGAAACTGTATAACTGCAAAGTTTCATAGATTATTTTAGATTATAAAAGATGATGAACATTTTCAAGTTTTTATGAAGTACAGCATCAATAATCTAAAAGTAATAAAGATAACATAATGATATTTACAAATGATATTTAAATATTAATTTAAAAATCTTAAATAAATTATTTACAAACAGATGCCTACCTAGCATTACAAAAATGATTCACTATAATTGATTAGAGATTATGTCAAGAGTGCAAGGATGGCTCAATATTAGAAAATCTATTAATATAATTCATCATATTAATAGCTCTAAAAACAAAAACCGTATGATTGTTTCAAAATTAATATACCATATTAATAGCTTTAAGGATAAAAACCATAAAATTTTATACATAGATTTGAAAAAATTGATATAATTCAACATCTTTTCTTAATGCCAACTCTTAAAAAGTATGAAAGAGTGGATAGTTCCTTAACATATGGAAATTCTTATAAAATTGGTGCTGATCATAATTTGAAAAGACACAGTCCTGAATGCCACATCCTGAATATTAAAGCCACAAAAGATCAAAATTCCCAAAGTTTAAAATACCAAAAGTTACTATCCGAAATATTAAAATCCTGAATGTTGAAATCCCAAAAGCAAAAGTCCTAAAAAAGAAAACAAAACTCAATTTCCATGGGAGGGGTGCAAGTAAAAGATGAGAGGGGTGGAAAGTCAAATTCTGGGGATGAATTTGGCCGTGTCACATAGCAACCACAAAAACTTCAGGTTAAAAATGCATCATTTGTCTGCATTGGCATTCCTTCCAGCTGATGAAATTCCAGGAGCTTTTAGTGAATTAAAACCACATTTGCTTGAATAAGCCAGCAAAGTTACTGACTAGCTCAAAAATAGTTATGTGCATGGTAGGATAAAAGACACTTATGCAACAGGGTTGCTGTTTGATCACCAGTATTGTTCCTGCCAATTTTGTGGTCTGCATATGAGTGCATGTGGAATGGATTTCCGAGTATCAAAAGTAACATAGAGCACAGCCCAGAAGATGCGGAAAATTTAATAGGGAATGAACATGTTGGTACGCATTGGATCATAGAAGAATTTCAAAAAAAGTGGCACCACATAGAGAATTCATATGAATGAATTCTCTGAGGAGAGTCATAATCTGAAAGAAAAAAAAAAGCAGCTATTCATTATGATGCAAGACTTCAAAATATAATTAATGATCATGAATTTGGGAGAGGGCTTGTGGATCTCCTATGCACAAACTGTCCATAATTGACTCCATAATATACTTTAGGATTTTGTCTTTTCCCTTTAAATGTTTATTCCCCCACTACTTTAAATTGTTGGCATTATTTTTACATTTGGTATGCTTTGTGTTTCATATTAGCATTATTTCTAAATGGAGATATAAATTGTATAAAGAGAGTTATAATTTGTATAATTGTATTTAGAGAGTTATAATTTGCTTTATCATTATTTTTTCAAATTTGGCTTTGTGAAGGTACATCATCGCATTGACTTGTGTGTAAGCCTGTGTATGTGTGTGTGTGTATATATATATATATATGTATACATATACATATTTTTACACATATATATAACAAAATTGAAACATCTTCATTAAATGAAGAGATGTCTTTTTGTACATCTGCATTTGTAAAAGATAAACTTTCTCAAGATCTCAGCTCCCTGGGTCACTGCCTATGAGAGACCCATTGTGGTTTCTGATAAATCCATCAAAAGATCTATCTTAGGTTGCTCTCATGGTATTTCAGATAAGCACAACTACAAAATTGGGAGTTTTGTGCTTGCAACAATATGTATGTTATTATAGCCTGTTTTATTGTGTACAGTGGTTTATGAAATAGTTTATGTCAAATAGATGAAATTTGTTGCAATTCATGATGACTCTACAGCAACATGGAAATAATTACTTATACCATAACATTAAGCAGAAAAAAAAATTGAATATAAAGGTTCTAACTATGTTAGAATTAAAAATTTGTTAATTTTAGGAATGAAAATGATAATGTACTGAGATAGTCTATATGAAAAATAAGTGACTTGTGAAAATAGTAAATTTTATGTAATTATTTTCTGCTTTAAACAGGAAAATATGTTATGTAACTCTTCAGGAATTAGTCAGTATAATGCTGAATTCACACCGATAGTGCTTAAGAATTTAGCAGTCTGAAAAACCTGTGCATTCTCTTTGAGATTCATTATGAAGAATAGAAGGGGTAGCTCTATATAAAATCATAAAGAAAGAGATTACTAGTCTTTTTGGTCAGTTTGACATTTTTGCCCCCTTAGGCACCCAGATTCACACTTTCACTAATTACCACACACCAAGAATAGGTGTGCCCTTAAAGTTTACCGGGCCTAGGCAAAAATATAAATGGAGGAATGGGTATGTTGTGTGCGTATCTACATATGCTATATCTAGATACAGATATATAGATTTTATATATGTAAAGAAATCACAAATAATATGTTTTGTTAAAGAAAGGCAGAACATGAAATAGGTAAAAATTTATGGTTTTTATATGAAAATAGGAAAATCATCAAAGATACTTAAATTTATTGAACCTCTGGGTAGTCTTCTGGGGGCCTTCTATGCTTGGAAGAGGAAAACATACTGAAACATATATTTTATAAATAATTATAGATCAATTCCATAACATCCATATTCTTGGCCTTTGTATAAAACCATTATGCATAATATACATGGATATTATACATTTGGTACAACATATAATTGATACATGAATTTAGATTGTGTTCTATGACAGTAAATATTTGGAGGATTAAAATATAAAATAAATTTATATTCAGGCATATACAAATTAAACATATTTTATCAAAAATAAAATTGATGTAAAAAGGGAAAATTGTGGTATCAAATAAATCCTCCCTGAGGTGGGCTTCAGAGAGTGGTGCCTAAGGACTGTAGACATCTGACCTGCATACACAGGTTAATATGGCTGGTGCCTGCTCCTCCCATGCCATCTGAGGTCCTGAGAGTCCAGTGATATGGCCTGTAGACTTCCTTAATTAGTCCATATCAGCAGTCTTTAAAGTGTTCCTTACCAGCCCCCAAAAAGCATGAAATTAGTTTAGCAGAGGGAAGTAAACAGATGGACAGAGTCATTTATTTTGAGGGGAACTCTGTGCTGTTTGAATTAAAGTAATGAGCACTTTAAGATGCAGTGAAGCTGTTTTTACATTTCATTTGAGTAATTCAAGATGTAAACATAGCCCCATGGCAGATGAGCAGTACAAAACTCCTTCATCTTCTGAAATTCTAACAAAGGATTGGGGAAGGGAATATCCTTCTTCTCACAGTACTGATATGGTGATGATATTATGCATTGTCTTCAGTCCTCACAACTATGCAAATTCTTGCTTGAAGGCCAGGACACAGGTCTCAAAGGCTGAGAACTTGTTAAGGGACAAAGCTTATAAATGGTGTAGGTGGGACCTGAACCTCCTTCCTATATCCTAAATCTCTTTCTGCTACTCTGGAGAGTACTGTCATCCATTTCTCCACTGTCACATGCTGTTATGATTTTGAGTTTGCTTTGTTACTAATGCTGGATAGTTAGAGCAAGAAGCAAAGCAATGTCCTATATTGTAGTCCAGGCTCCAATAGCTACTAGTGAGGGATATTCAGCAGGTAATCTAATGTTTCTGAACTTAACTTTCTCCATACCCAAAAGCGAATAATGCCACCCTACCTGCTAAGTCTAGTGAATGAAAAAGTATTTTATTTTATTTTATTTTTTGGTAGAATCATTGCTAGGACAAAGGTTAAGCAACTATATGGCAAATTATGCACAAGCTTGCTAACTATAATATAGCACAATATAGAATAAGATAACATAAATTAACATTGTTTAGTACCGAATAAGTTAGTGTAATATAAAGAGAACAAGGTAAACTCTGTGAAACGTTCTCTACCTCCTCATGTTAAATTGCTTGGTAGTAAATTGTCTTAAACACTTATATTTTTTTAAAAAAAGACTTGTCCATTGGATTCTAACTGTCATTCATTTACCCTATAAAAACCTTTTTGTATACTTAATATGCCTCAGACTGTACAGTAAGAACAGGATCAGAAGGTAAGAGGAAGAGAGATAAGATAAAGTCTTATATTCTCTGGAAACCAATTCTAAAGGTTTCTTTACTTTGGGTAACTGTTCTGCCTGGGCTACCATCACCACATCTTAGAAACTAGATATCACCCCTGCTGCATAGGCTTCCGAGTTCAATCTTCAACCTTGACTGGTACTGGGAGGCAAACTGGGCTGTTGTGTAATGATGTTAACTCCATGAGGGTATGTCACTAGTGGGCTGACTGCTTTATGCACCTCTGTAACCCTGGAACATAACATAGTACTCTAGACAAAGGAGGTCCTCAGTAAATGTTTGTTAAATTAAGTGAATGCATGATGATAAAATGCTCTGCATCTGCCAAAATAAGTATTGAAGTGTATTTATTGATATGAGGATAAATTTTCTATTATTGTCACTAAAAATTATTACATAGAAAATGTAATCCTACTTTTTTTTGGTAAGAGAAATGTATTTGAGCTGGGCATGGTGGTACACACCTGTAATCACAGTGACTTGGGAGGTTAAGGCAGGAAGATTGCAAATTTGAGGCCAGCGTTAGCAACCTAGCAAGGCCTAGCAAGTTAGTGAGACCCTGTCTCAAAATTAAAAAAACAAAAAAACAAAAAACAAAGGACTGGGGAGGTGGCTCAGTGATTAAGAGCCCCTGGGTTCAATCCCTGGTACCAAAACAAAAACAAAAAGAGAAATATATTTAAACACAGAGAAATACACACATGCACATATGTTCATAGAAAAATACCAAGGAAGAGAACAAACATATTGACGGTGACTATCTGTGGGAGGTGAGATTTTAGATATTTTAAATTTTATTTCATTATCCTTATCCTCTTATTTTAGAAAGCACATATGATTTCTAATAAGATTTATGTTGCTAGAAGAGAATAAAAACCTTTCTTTCCTTTAACAAGGCCAGGTTTCAAGTGTCCTGTGTGCCAGCAATGGAAGGATGTACATAATTATGAATAGGTGAAGTGTTGCTGTTGATCTTCCCAGAACTCAGTAGTGAGTGGAGAAGGAAGTCTGTTCAGTAGTGAGCAGAAAGTACTTGACCTTGACCTTGTGACTTGGATTTTCACATCTGCAGAAGAGTGAGAGCTGGGCACTCCTAAGTCCAGGTTTTTGCTCAGGGTAAGGTGTCAATAAATAGTACCTGGGTTTGCAGACTCATACTGGTCTGGCTCTCCAGTTACCATTGCCCTCACAAGAGAAGCCAGTTAGCAAACTGGCATGATGAATAGGACACAGCCAAGGTTCAAGTCCAACTGGTGACATGGACTTGCTCATCCTTTTCACCGTTTCTTCACTGTGCAACGTAGAGATCAGGGTATAGGATTTCCAAGTTCTTTCTTGGAATAAACATGTTGGAGGAGGTCTGATTTAAAACAAGAAAATCAGAACTGATTATTTTGAAGTCATGTGACTATTTTCACCCAAAGTCATACCTAGGATCAGAAAGGCCTTGGGGACAGGAATTCTGTACTTCCATCCTGGGCTCAGCCAGAGACTCACTGTTCTCACATGGAAACTCTTGACATGAAAAGATGCTCAATGTAAATTGTTACAAGCGAAAAGAAAATGCAAAGCAAATGTTAACAGAGATCCACTTTGGGAGGTGGAATAATAGAGATATCCATAGCAAGGGAAATTTGGAAGTTGATTTTCTAGGATCCACATTGCTCTACTTTAAGCACTGTTCAAGCAGATCTCAGGGATGATGGGGTAAAATGGGCATCATGCAACTTCCCAAAGGGTTTTTTTTCTGAGCAGTAAATAATCTAACACACATAAACCACTTAGCACAGGGACTGACAGCTAGAAGGCTCCAGCAATTGATGGCTAGGATTATTGAAGTTTATAAATGTGCTCTCTACTCTTCTTTCCCCCCTCTTACAACATTTACTGCTTCATTCCTCCTTCCTGTGCTATTGTGCAGACTTTCAATCCCCCTTCTTTTTCTGTATCTAATATCTTCCTCTCTGTATGCAGTTTTTTTTTTTTTTTGTTCCAAAGGCAGCATTACACTTGGAGGCCAGTGGGATCCAAATGGTTAACCTGGAGTGGAAAGTATACAGTGTCAATATTTAGAGTGGCACTATTTGACCGAGGGTGGTTTTTCCCTCCACAGAGTAATTACTCTGTGTTTGGATTCTCGGTTTTCATAAAAGAAACTTGGCTTGCTAGCTATTACATATACCAAATGAAGCCTAAGCTTGTGTAAATGTTGAATAATGAATTAAAATGAAATTGCTGCTTGCGACGGGTCTTCTATGATTTAGTGTGGCTTTGGAGGCAACAACACCTATGTCAACTTCCATGAAGGAGAATGTCAGAGTTGCCACATAGCAATGACCTCATCACAATTCCATTTGACTGAAAGGTGAAGACAGTGCCAGAGATAAGTAGGGCTATTTCTTCATGAATGTCCCCTTCCTGCAGGTTACCTGAATTTTGACTTGGATACTTGTGACTCTGATATGAACAGGGTCCTCGGAATGGCTTTCAGATGTATGATGAATGGCTGCTGAATCTTGATAGCACAGATTGGAAATGGTTACATCTCTCACAGCATGCTCATGGGTTTTTTTTTAAAGTATTTATCAGAGAAGCTTTCAAATATGCATTTGGAAAGGAATTTGTAAAAGCCACTTCAGTAAACATCACTCAGAGGGCATCTAAAGTCCCTATATCCTTGAATTGGTTTTATTCTGTCAAGTCTGATCCAATCTCCAATGTAAATCACTATGAGAGAAAAATAAGTATCACACAGTATTAATCCAGGTAAATGCAATGTAAGTCCTCAGGCAAATAAAGAGAAAGGAGATAATAAGCAGAAGGGAGGTAGACAATTTATTTTGGGCATGGTAGAGTATGTACTTAATCTAGCTGAAATAAAGAGAGAACTTGGTGATAATATGCAGATGGATATTCCTTGATTGGATTTATCAACTTTTTTTTTTTTTTTTTTCTTTTTGACCCCAGTCCTGCCCCTGGTCCCAAAGCCTCAAGATCTTCCAACCTCTGCCAAAGGCATTTTCTACCATCAACTAAAGCAGCTGAATCAGGAACTGAGCTAATTCAGCTCAGTTCAATTTGGCAAATATTTATTTTGTATCTTTAAATCTTTTATTTATTCTGTATCTTTAAATCTTCTAGTAAGAAGCTCTTACTCTCAAGGAGCTCACAGTCTGAAAACAGAATTGTAAACAACAATGAGCTCATTTCTGTGAGCTTAGTGGAAAATAAGAAGTAGTCTCAAGTTCTCATGGTGGTATGAATAAGAGATCATTAAAACAGTGCCTGCTCTGGAATTTCTGTTTAAAGAAGTTTAGGGTCTGGTGTGGTGGTGCATGCCATGCCTGTAATCCCATCAGTTTAGGAGGCTGAGGCAGGAGGATTATGAGTTCAAAGTCACTCTCAGCAACTTACAGAGGCCCCAAGCAACTCAGTGACAGTCTCTAAATAATATACAAAAGAGGGCTGGGAGTTCAATCCTCAATGAAAAAAAAAAAAAAAAAAGAGGTTGTTTAGGGGTAGCAATCTAATTGCCTATGCTGGAGTGAAGCAAGATGAGTAGGTGGTAGGTATAGGTAGGGTTGCCAGATTTAGCAAATAAAACTACAGGACACCAAAGTAAATTTGAATTTTAGATAAATGACAAATAGGTTTTTTTTTTTTTTGTAGCATAAGTATGTTCCATACAATATAGCAAGTGTTCTTTATTGTACATTCGTATTTATCTGGGAATTCTGCATTTTATTTATAGATTCAGTGGTAAGGGGCTTGCCTTGAAGCTTTAATTGCTTAGCATTTTACCAAAGATTGAAACAGCAGGAAAGGCTTTTTGGATGGAAGATCCTGGGTTTTGGAGACTGAAAAATGGGGCCTTGTTATTCCTAGTGTGATCTGTAGAGCAGCAACATCAGCATTAGCTGGGAGTTTGCTGGAAATGCAGTTTCAGGTTGCACTCCAGACCTTGGGACTCAGATTTTTACATTTTTAAATAAGATTTGCAGGTAATTCAAAAGTACACTAATGTTCGAGAAGCCCAGGTCTAGGAGAGACCAAGAACAGACTAGGAGGGACCTTACTGTAGAGCAGGGAGTAAGTATGCTAATTTGCTTCACTACAGATATCTTTTTAATTATCTTTTAATATTTATGTATATTACATATATATGTATGCATACATACATATACATATATGTATCTATGTGTGTTTATGTAGGTGTGTATGTATATGTATGTGTGTATGTATGTATAATATATATATATATATATATTTATAATCCCATAACATCCCATAACATCATGTTGCATAATTTAAAAACACATAATGATATTGAATTTTAAACAAGAAATGTATAGGTACCCAAAACAGTGTGGTAATCTCCGTGTGAAAAACTAATCACTGGTCTTTTATTACACAGAACCTTAGTACTACCTGCGCTTCGTTACTGTTTTTGCATTGATATTCTTCTTCCCATTACAGGAAGCAAGAAGACCCACATCACTCTTAATTAGCAGGACTTATATCTGTTGAGTTGTCAGAAATGTAAAGACACACAGTTTAGTTACAACATACTGAGTTAGTTTTGTTATTGTCCAATATGGAGCTTAGTGTTGGTGTGCATAATTCTTCCATGCATCAGGTGCTACTTCTGAATTTTACAAATGAGAAAACTAATGTCCTAGAGGTTGGGAGACTGGTAAGTTTCAAAGACAGGATTCCATCCCATGAATGTCAGACCCAAAGTCTACACTTTTTGACTGTTCCCTTCGACTATGTGATGTCTATTAACAAAGTGAAATGCTTTTAATTTGTAAAAACATTTAGAAAGGTCAGATTAAGTAAGTTTTGCTTCAGATACCTATACATTTTAGGTAACAGGTGTGTGTGCTCACTGGTTTAGTTTGAGGCGCCATGCATCACTAACTTGCTAAGTGCCTCTATTCTACATTTTTGTGGGTATTTAAAAAAGGGGTTCATTGTTGGCCTAACATTTTCCCTTCTCTTTACTTATATCAGTTTCAGTATTCCTTCAAGACCAACCTAAGACCCTCTTCTCATTCTCCCCTTTCTTTCTCACACCACCCTAGCCAAAAGTCAGGATTCAATCCCATGAATGTCTGACTGAAGCCTACCCATTTTGACTGTTCCCTTCAAGTGAGTGTTGTCTATTAACAAAGTGAAACCCCAGTCCCCTCTCCTGTATCTTTGGTCTTATTGCTTGTTTTGTAATTCTCTACTTTCCCTGGAGCAGTGGAATATTAAAAAAAAAAAAAAAAAAAAAAAAAACAAAACAACAAAAAAAAAAACAAACCCAGAAAAGCCCTAAAATTTTTGCAGAAAGCCCATGGGGCACTCCTGTAATCTCAGCAGCTCAGGAGGCTGAGGCAGAAGGATTGAGAGTTCAAAGCCAGCCTCAGCAACAGCGAGACCCTGTCTCTAATAAGCAACTCAATGAGATCCTATCTCTAAATACAAAAATACAAAATAAGGCTGGGGATGTGGCTCAGTGTTTGAGTGCCCCTGAGTTCAATCTCCTGTATCCTGACTCCCCACCAAAAAAGAAAAGAGAAGTAGAACTCTGGGATGTCCTAGATCCCCACAAAAGCTCCGATCTCATCCCCCAAAGGTCCCTTAGGACACATGGGGAATATAGTTTTGTGGGGTACTGATCTGGCCCACTTGCATTGTTATCTCAATTCATTGTTCTTCCCACATGTGTCTCTATCTTTCCCAGTAAGAGCTCATATTAAAGGTGGAGAATATGGATTATTATGACTTCCTTACCACATCCAAATCCCAAGATGGGCTCATGTATTTCTGGGTACCAGAAGTAGAAGTCTAACCGTGAAGAACCTAGAATTCTAGAATCCTAGTCATTTTACACTATTGTGTACCTTCCTATGAATCATAGAACAGTGCCTTCCACATAAAATATGCCTAATCAATTTCACATGTGCTGATTAATTGACTGTGATACAGAGTTAAGTGGATCATTTTAATCTTGTTGGCTGAAATATATTTATTAAAATTGCATAAATTGATTGTCCTCTTTATAATAGCATGTTGTCAGTGAATAATGTTTTTAAAATTTAGAAATAGCAGGAATAAGCATTACCTACATGTAGATAGCAAAATAGCTGTCACCAGATTTACAGGTTGTGCTGCTTTTGTGGAAATAAATATGAGGCTCCAGACAATGTATTATATATATTTGAATTCTAGGAGGGAATTTTTGTTTGGATATTCTCTTTCCTGAAGCATTTAACAATGTCTTCTAATACTGGAAGGATACATAATTAAATCCAATAAGCCAAGTAATCATTGTAATGAAAATATTGCTGAAAATTCTGATGGACATATGGACTGGTGTCCTAGTTGCAAATAAAAGGCTCTGTCACACAGAAAATTGTGACTTCTTCAAAGTCAAAGTGGGACAACTAGATATTCATTCACTCATTCATCTATTCATTCATTTACCAAATACTTATTGATCAACTTATGAATGTTAGGTACCCTGCTAACTACTGGCATTATTCATTAACACACAATGTATTACATTATGAATTACATAACACATTCCCACCAAACCTCACATTCTGAAAAAGCATGCACTTAAAAATAACAAAACTTGGAGAAAAATATGAAATTTTAGAATTAGATTATAAATACAAGCACCGAATAAAATAACAGTTTTTAGAAAAGACACTAAAACAGTTAAAGACATGTTAAATTTCTAAGAGAAAGATACCATAGTAAATGTTTACTAAATACAGTAAATGTCACAAAAAGAGCATGGTGCTAGCACCAAAATAGACATGAAGGCCAGTGGAATAGAAGACACAGAGACATAGCCATATAAATGCAGTTACATGATACTAGACAAAGGTGCCAAAAATATATGTTAGAGAAAGGATAATCTTTTTAACAAATGGGAAAACTGGATATGGATATGTAGAATAATGAAGCTGGATCCCTCTTCTCTCACCCTGCACAAAAGTCGACTCAAAGTGGATCCAAGACCTAGGAATTAGACCAGAAACTATGCAACTATTAGAAGAAAATGTAGGCTGAACATGCTACCATATTGCCCAGGAACCAATTTCCTTAAGACCCCTAAAGCACAAGAAATAAAACTAAAAATCAAGAGATAGGATGGCATCACACTAAAAAACTTCTGCACAGAAAAGGAAACAAGAACATGAAGACAGTCTACAGAATTTGAGAAGATCTTTATCTCCTGCTCCTCAGATAGGGTGTTAATATTCAGGGTATTTAAAGAACTCAAAAAACTTAACACCAAGGAAAGTCTCTTTATTTTATTAAGTAGAATCAATGAATAGATTACCACTGTGGGCAAAGGGGATTAAACCCCAGAGGGACCTGTTATGGTGCAGGTCACTCTTAGGGTGTTTATTCCTTAGCACTTTTTGTCCTATGTACAGGGCAAACACTATCTCCTATAGGCCAAAGAATACCCTCAGTTGGAGAAATGTAGAGAGTGACTGAAATGTTCTGGAATCTTCTGTAAGTGACCTCAGGAGAAGTAGGTAAGCTGAGAGTATGCAGGCAGGAAACCCACATGGTCTATTGGTGGGTAAACGGGGACTGTATACAGTGGGGCAAATATGCATTGTGTTCAATACTGGATTCCTTTGTGGCTGGCCAGAGTCAGTTGTGCTCATTTGTATCAGTTGCTGTTCAGTAGAACAAAACAGTAGGGTGCTAGATACTTACAAATCGCCTGTGAACCGATGTGACTTCCACATTGTGCTGGCATCATATCCCGGTTTATGAACTGTGTATGAGAGTAATTGGCGTTACAGACAGCACGTGCTTCAGAAGAACAGATTAGGCATCCCACCTGTGAATCAAGTATTGCAGTATCCCACTGAAAGAAACTTGCAGATTAGAGAAAGAAATAGGAGTTTAGTCTTCAGTGAATTGAGTACTATGGCAGAATATGTTACCAAGTGCAAGAGTATCCTCAGAGGTAGTTCTTTCACCCACTTTTGGGAGATCAGGGAAGAGACCTTGCAGCTATGTCCTAAATTCATAGGAGAGAGAAAGAGAAGTCTAAGGAAATAAATATGTGAGGATACAGGGTGAACTTCCAGTGGTGAAGCCTTTGCCCCACCCACTGAAGATCACTGAAGACCCCTGGCCTTCAATGGTTTAGCATAAGAAAACAGGGAAAATGAAATGAAGGTCCTCAGAGGAAAAATGTGAGCCCTAGGTTAGGAGCTCAGCTTGGTCCCAGCATCATGCAGAGCCTACCTGGCTGCAAGCGTTAGATAAATAATAGATACCAGTCCCTTCTGTCTCTGGGAGCTGTGTCCTGCCTTGACCTTGCTTATTGGATCAGGTAGGAAACCGAGGTCCTCCTTACCACATGTGGTCATTACATTTCCCATGGCAGTTTTCACTAGAGCCCGGGCTGCTTCCCTGGCTGTTCTCCAGGTAGGTAATTATCTTGCCTCCTGTTCTAAATCCTCTGTGGTTTCAGTTGTAGGAGGGAGCCGTCTCTTTCATTCCCACGTGATTGGCTGCTGGTGCCGAAAAGTTTCATTCCAGAAATCTGTTACCTTCTGCCCTGGAGCTTGGCTGGCATTCAGGGGTGGGAGAGGATGTTTGAGGACAACTTGGCCAGGTCTATACTTACTAAGGGATGTGGAGAACTGGGACTAATTTCCTAATCAATCCAGCACCAAAAGTAATTTTCCTCCATTTGACCTCATTTAAAAAAAAAAAAAAAAAAAAAAAAAAATATATATATATATATATATATATATATATATATGAAAACCTGAATTGTTCAGGCAAATGAAAAAATTTCCTCCTCAAAATTACTGACACAAAAATCTATATTCTTTAGCTGAATCATAAGAGCATGCTGTTTTGGCAAAGTGGTCAGTAATCATGATGGTTAGATATTCTGAATATGGTGTACCTGATAACAGAACAGCTGAGTAGAGACTGCACTTGAAAATCACCCTGGAGGTTGAGTACTCCTTATCCAAAATGCTTGGGACCAGGAGTGTTTATTTGCATATATATAATGCATTTCTTGGGGATAAAACCCAAGTCTGAACATGAAATTCATTTACATTTCATATACACCTTATATTTAGACTGAAGGTAATTTTATACAATGTTTTTAGTGTGTCCACAGTTTGACTACAGTCCATACATGAGACCAGGTATGGGATTTTCTACTTATGACATTATGTAGCTGCTATAAACGTTTTGAACTTTGGAGCATTTGGAATTTCTGGATTAGATATGCTCAACCTGCCTATCAATCAATTATCATTGCATCCATAATCTTTTACCTCCTTGTATAACATGCATCATTAGCATATAGCTGTCAGCACATAACCCTTGATGACTACGTCCCTGGTGGTTCAATCAATGAATAGTTTCTCAGGACCCACAGGTGCATAGCCATGTGACATAGGCAATATAAAGATATACAATGACAATATCACCTCCCTGCCTTCAGTTCACTTCCGCACTATAATGCATCACAATAGGATCAGTTCTGAAAACAGACTTGACTTTAAATTCTGGCACCATTGCCTCTGTGACCCTGAACAAGTTAGGGAATATTACTGCATAGTTTCTTCATCTATAAAATGCAGAGAATAGTATATTGCTAATTTCAGAGTAATCAATTCCATGAGAAATTGAAACTAAAGTGCACAGTATTTGGTACACAATAAGCTCAATAAGTGTTTGTAGTCATTACTATAATACAGGCCACCAGGCATATATACAGAACACAAATGCACTGTTACAGGGGAAAGCCTGCTCCTGTCCTCGTGTCCTCTCCCAGCAGTACAGAGAAGAGCTGTTGCTCCCTAGCCATATGAAATGGTGGTTAGGAACACCAGCTTTGTGGTTAGACATGCCTGGATTAGAATCCCAGCTTTGTTCCTTGTTAGCTCTGTGACCCTAAACAAGCACAATGACCTCTATCAGCCTTGGCTTCTTCATGGTATAATAGGATAGCATAGGATGGATCACAGTTACTATTTATAAGTCACACGGAACTTGCCACAAAGAAACCACTGAATACCTGTTAGTTATTACTCTTAGAGATAATGAATCTGGAGCATCTGATGATCTGACCATAGGAATCAACTGTAAGTGCAGTTACTTTTTTAATCTTTATCAGCCTAAAAAAATCTATGATTTCATATTTATCAAAGACTCAGTTGAAAGATAATTCCAAGGATGTCACAAAGGGTAGCAGACCCTCAACACCAGCCAAGGGACAAGCTGGGCCACTTTCATGCAGAAGTAGACTTATGCTAACTCGGCTCTGGCGCTATGCCAATGGCTTGCATCAGGGAACACACACAGCTTAGCATCTGCGTGAACGCTGTTCATACAGGAGCATTGCAGGAACACTGTGCAAATCAACACTGCTCTAATCATATTGCTGTTTCAGAATGCTTAGAAGGAAACACCCCTTGGACTTCAGTTCTTTGAAAGTCCCAGACTACTTCCTTGGTGAAATCTGCGAAGTTTTAAACTTCTAATTTTGAAATAATCATAGTTTCATAGAAACATGCAGAGATTGTACAAGGGGGTCCCATTAGCCATCACCCAATTTTCCTCAGTAGCCACACTATCAGAATATTGAAATCAGGAAATTGGCATTGTTTTCAGCAATGCTACTGAAATGGATAGCACCCCTGGCATTAACTCTTATTTTCTTACTATCTTCTCTTTGTTTTTCTTCTCAGTTCATTTTATCATGTTTTTGCATTGTACATACGAAAGCCTTGAATGCTTTCACAAACAAGTTTGGGAGTAAATTAATAAATGAAATGAAATATGTTGTGACATCAATATTATGCTCTGTGGTGTTTGCATTATTATTCAAGTTGAGTCAAATGGAAAGAAACTTAAATTCATAATGTCTGCTCTCTATACTTTAGGCCCTCACCATGGAATTTGGACACAAAGAAACTAGTGTTACCCCAGGGCAGTAGCTTAATTGATTAAAACTCAGGATTTTAAATTATGAATTTAGAATAATGGTCTTACTGTAATAATAACAATAATAATATTAGTTTTCAACATCTACCATGTGCCAGACTTCTACAGAGTACTTTACAAACATATTTAATCTCTCATAATTATCCTGCATGCAACCAAATGCTTTCTGAACATACTTAAGTCCCAGAATAACCTAATGATGCAACCACTGATCTACTTTACAGATGAGGAGACTGAGGCTCAGAGAAGTTATCTGCCCATGCTTACACAATTAACAGGTGACAGACTGGCCAAACCAGAAAGCCTCCACTAGGGAGCTTAGAGCCACACTCAAACTTTGATAAAACGTGTGACATGCTGGAACTTGATTTTGGTCACGCCATATTTTGTTTAGTTTTTTTCCTATAACATAAAAATAAGGAATTTTACCTTATTTAATGTTTGCATGTTTTAAGTATCATTGTAAGAACAATTTAATATTAAGAATAAAAGATAACTTTTCCCCACTAGAGATTTTGATATTTTTCTCAGGTCTGGGAAATACTGATACAGACAAGTTTTTATCTTTTATCAGTTTTATCTCAAATCTGTAAGATCTATCATTATCATCATTATTATTATTATCAATATTATTATTATTTACAATACTGGGGATTGGAGCCAGGGTCTCACTCAGGCTATGCAAGTGCTCTGCCACTAAGCTACTGCCACACCTTCAAATCTAGAAGAGTTATAACCACTGAAAGGAAGGAGAGAGCCCACTGAATGGGCTGGCAAAGGTGGGATTTGAATTAGCATTCAAAGAGGTGAAGAATTCAGAATGTGAATGGCATGTGGTTCCAACACCCACCACCAAGGTAATTTTACTTTTTTAAATTAAATTTTTTGTCATGATATTACCTTTATGTCTTTGATCATCCAACACAGCTGCAAAGTGTCTGAGTAAAAAATATACAACCACTGAAGACTCCCTGATGTATTGTTCACAGTATTTCTAACCTTACTAAAAATGACTACATTCCTTCCTTTGCTGTCCAAGTCACCATGAGAGATTTCTAGTAATGTTCATATTGTTTATAAACACTAACATCCATGATGGTTCTCCTTTCCTTAAAATCCACCATACATTTCCCCTGAATTGAAGGCAAAAATATAATGTGAATATCAACTTCTAGATACACCTTCTTCCTTATTAAAACTAAGATATAACTCACATATCCCACAAATCACCCATTTAAAGTGTATAACCCAATATTTTTGTTTGTGTACAGAGTTGTGCAACCATTACTTAATCAATTTCAGAACATCTTCATCACCCCAAAAAGAAACCCCATAACCATTTCTAGTCATCCTTCTCTTGCTCCACTGTCACCTATCTTCTCCCTTCCCTCCATTCCAGGCCCTGGAGATCACTTACCTACTCTCTCTCTCCATATATATATGCCTATTCTGGACATTTTTTCTTATATCCCTTTGATGTCATACATATTCTTTGATCAACATCCCCCCATCCCACACTCTTCCCTAACCTCCCTCGCCTCTGGTAACCACCGTGCTACTCTTTCCTTGTGTGAGATTAATTGTTGTGAGATTCCACATCTGTGTGTGATTATGTGGTATTTGTCTTTCTAGGCCTATGTCACTTAACATTCTGTCCTCTATGCTCATCCATGTTGTTGCAAATGATAGGATTTTATCCTTTTTCTCTCAGTGTCTGAATTGCACCATCTTTATTCAATCATCAGTTGATGGATGATTGGGTTGATTTCATGAATCTAAACTGTTGTGAATAGTGTCGCAATAAACATGAAAGAGCAGGCTTCTCTTAGATGTACTGATTTTATAGCTTCAAATATTCACCCAGTAGTAGGCTTGCTGTACTATCCAGTGGTTCTCCTTTTATTCTTTTGAGGAGTCTCCATACTGTTTTCCATTCTTATCTATTCTATTCATATCCATTCTCATCAACAGTGTGCAAGGGTTCATTCCTTTCTCACCACATCACTGCCAGAACTCATTACTTGTCTCTTTTTGATATAAGTCTATCAACATCTTTTTGATAATAGTCATTTTAACAGGTATGAGATAATATTGCAATGTGGTTTAGATTTGCATTTCCCTGATTATTAGTGATGTTGAACTTTGTTTCATATACCTGTTGGCCATTTGTATGTCTTTAGAAAAATGTTCATCTAGGTCTTGCTCATTTTAAAATAGGGTTATGGGTTTTCTTGCTACTGAGTTGTTTAGATTCCTTACACACTTTGGAAATCCATCCCTTATCAGATGTAGAGTTTGCAAATAATTTCCCCTTTTCTGTATCTTGTACCTTCATTCTGTTTTGCTTCCTTTGCTGTGCATAGTCTCTTTAGTTTGGTATAATTCCATTTGTCTACTTCTGTTTTTGTTGCCTTTGGCTTCTAAGGTCATATCCAAAAAACCCTGTGTCTAGACCATTGTTATATAGCTTTTTCTTTATGTTTTCTCTAGTGGTTTCATAGTTTGGGGTCTTACATTTAAGGCTTTAATTCATTTTGAGTTGATCTTTGTATATGGTAAGAGATAAGTGTCTATTTCATTCTTCTACATATAGATGATCAGTTTTCTCAACATCATTTATTTGAAGAGATTGTTCTTTACCCTACTGTGTATTTTTAGCATCTTGTTGAAAATGAGTTGCTGCAAATGAGTGGATTTATGTCAGTTTTTATGCCAGTACCATTCTGTCTTGGTTACTACAACTTTGTAGGATATTTTAAATTCAGGGAGTATGATAAGTCTAGTTTGTTTTGCTCAAGGGTGCTTTGGCTATTTGAGGTCAATGTTCTACACAAATTTTATGACTTTTCTAGTTCTTTGAAGAATGTAATTGGCATTTTGAGGGGTTGTATTAAGTCCGTAGATCACTCTATGTAGTACGGGCATTTTTTTAACCATATTTATTCTCTCAACCCATGAACATGGGATATCTTTCAATTTATTTGTGTCTTCTTAAATTTCTTTCACCAATTTTTTTTTTATCGTTTTCAGTATAAAGATCTTTCACCTTCCTAGTTAAATTTATTCTGAATATTTTATTTTTGTAGCTATTGAGATTTTTTTATTGTATTCTTTTTCAATTCTATATTAACATATAGAAGTGATATTGATTTTTGCTTCTAGTTTTGTCTCTTGTAGCTTTGCTGTATTCATTTATTATATGTAACATTTTTTGGTAGAATATTTAGGGTTTTAAAGATTAGGTAGTTTGAAAACAGGGACAATTTAACTTCCAATTTGGATTTTTTTTTTCTCTTGCCTAAGTGCCCTGGCAAGGACTTGCAGCACTATGTTGAATAGATGTGATGAAAGTGGGCATTCTTGTCACATTCCAAATTGTAGAGAAAAAGCATTAAACTTTTCTCAGTTCAGAACGACATTAGTGATAGGTCTGCCATTCATGTATACATGTCCTCTATTATGTTGAATTTCACTCCTTTTATATTTTTGACAGTTTTCTTGATCATGAAAGGAAATTAAATTTTATCAAATGCTTTATTTTTTATTTTTTTGCAACTGTTTAAATGATTATATGATTTCTGTCCTTCATTTTGTGAGTTTTACATTGATTTGTCTTGCCCAGATGGCTAGAAAGGTGTCCTTCCTTCTGCACAGTTCCTGGTTAAGCTCTTCAAAAGCTAGAGTTTGGTCAAAAATGGAAAACTTTTCGGACAGAGGAGGACTTGTCTTCAGTCATAAAATGAGTTTCAGATAAATAGAGGCGAGGGAGAAATAATCCTTTGCTAGAATAATGCCAGGCACAACAGAGGGAGGAACAGAGCACATGGGGGCCCCTATGAAAACCAGATTGACAGGACAAGGGCCCACAGTGGGAGCCAATGTGGGAGAGATGAACCAAGATCAGAATCACGTAGAGGATCACTCTATGTATGGATGAGGAGTTTGGGTGCTAAGCAATGGGGAGGCCTTGAATATTTTTGAGTAGGAGTTTGGTATGGAATGGTGTTATAATGCCAATGCAGAGAACAACTAGAAGAAGGGAAAACTTGGTGAACTGAAAACAGCATTTCTTGGGTTCACCAGAATGGAGTAAAAGCAAGTCAAGTAAAGCAGGTGGTGAGTGACAGCCTCCTTCACTTCCCAGGTAAGAGGGATTCTGACATTCTCTCCAAAATGTAACTTGTGAACACTGGTGAACTTGTGATGGCTGGAGCTTGACTTGCCTGATGACTTTCCACATTTTGGTTAGAATCATAAATATAATGGAGATCTTAATACTGCTCCCCTTTCCTGCGGACAAAGCTTGTGTCTATACTATCCCACTGGGACCAAAACCACATTGAGTTTCCTCAAGTGCATTTTTGACAATACTGGGCAGTAGCTTGTTTGAAAGACTCTGCCCAGGATAGCTACTGCAATCAACTTTCTCGCTTTGGGTTTCAGCTGTAAAGAACTTGTCTGAGGGTCTCATGCAGAGAATTCAATTTATATCATCTAAACAGGTGAAATGCAAAGTGTACCTCACTAGCTCCTGGGGTTGGTAGCAGTCACCATGTTTACCTTCACTGTTCTCTGGTTTCTGGGGGCAAATGAATTGAAATTCATATGTTACAATTAAAAAACCATTAAGAGCAAACATCAGAGAGAAGAAGCAATTAGTTAATGTATTATTTAAGGCTTTACTATATTTTGGCTATCAGAGGCAATCATTCATTCTAAGTGAGATTTTTTTTTACCCATTATTAAAAGCATAAGTATCTACCCATAACTGAAAATATGTTTAGATTTGCTTGAATTCTACTCCAGGGAGCAATACCCTGACAATGTTTCCTGACCGAACACCTCAAATTATGCAATGGGGTCTAAAGCTAAACACATTAACTTTCCAACATAAATATAAAACTGGTTTATAAATTTTGCCATGGATTCTTTGCTGCATATCGATCCATTCATAATTTTTAAGTATCTTTTCTGTTCATGGCACTGTGCTTGAAGCTGTAGAGCAATTGAAATACAGTTTTTACCTTCTAGCAATTTCAACTCTTACTGATGCTATATATAAATAGTCATTAATAATGACAATAAAAGTAGTAATTACTTGTCCATAGATATTTTTAAAAATTTAAGAACTTTTACTTATATAATTTGATCTTTTAACCTTTCATTTAATAGTCAAGGGAATTATTTGAAATAGATATACTTAATGAAGGAGAAAACATTTATACCAGAGAGATTAAATGACTCATTCAAAGTTGCAAAGTTAGTGATGGATGTAGAAATAAGACATTAACTTACAGACATATTATACACTACTCTCTTTATTGACCACATTTTTAGTTTCAGCATATGACTATCTCCCATATACTGCACAAATTCAGATGAGTGTATTGAGCTAACCCTAGATATCACCTTCCTATTCCACACAAGATTAATTATGAATAGGATATTTAAGATTTTAAAATATATGTAACTAAGTATAAAAGCAAGAAGCAAAAAAGTGCAATGCCAAGAATGAAGAAAAAATAAAGTTATGAAAAGATAAGATAGGGATGCATAGGCCATCAGACCTACCAGGAGCTATGGCATAAGGAATGTCATGCCTGATGATAAAGAAGCCTTGGACACAGGAAGATAGCATTTAGCATCTGGCCACTGCCCTAAAAAACTCAGGTCAGTAGCCTGAGCAGTGGCACAGGGGCACACAAGTCACCTTGGGCTGTGAATGACAAAGCGTTTGCCCCAGAGAGAAAGAAAATGGATTTGTATACTCTATGCTGCTATGCTGGCAGGGGTCAAATTCATGTTTCCTGAGAGGCACAGGGAATAACTTCAAAATTGGTAGAGGAAATTTGTTTCTAGAAATAGTCATTAGAATATTACTTTGCTACAATTTTAAGTGAATCACTAGAAGAATAAAGAGCACATGATTTTCCATCCAGTAGAGGGGAAAATGCAGAGTGGGGGATTCCCTCTAAAACCTTGATAAATTTACAAACAAATTGGAATGAGATAAAAAAAAATTCTAAAAGGTAAATTAAAAACACAAGACTTATACTCCATTGGTTAGATTTTAACTTAGTACAACCACTATGGAAATCAGTATGGAGGATCCGCAAAAGACTAGGCATAGAACCATCAGATGATCCAGCTGTACCACTTCTTGATATTTATTCTATATACTAGAGTGATACAGGCATATCCATGTTTATAGCAGCACAGTTCACAACAGTCAAGTTATAGAATTAGTTTAGCTGTTAATGGATGAATAGATAAAAAAATGTGACATATATACACAATGGAGTTGTATTCAGCCATAAAGAAGAATAAAATTATTTGCAGGAAATGAATGGAACTGGAGAGCATTAGGCTAAATGAAATAAGTCAAACTCAGAGAGTCAAGGGTCATATATTTTCCCTCATATAAGGAAGTTAGAAAGAAAAAAAGGAAAAAAAATGTTAGGGGTGGGAATCTCATGAAAATAGAAGGACTACAAATAGATAGAGGAAAGGAGCCATGAGGAAGGAAGATGGAGTGAAAGGGGAGGTAATAGGTAATGAAATTATATTGTTATATTTTGTGCATGTATGAATATGTAACAACAAATCCCCGAATAATGTGTATTTATAATATACCAATAAAAAATACAACATGGAGTGTAAATGAGCACAAATATACAAGTTATAAGCATAAATTATCTAAATTAAGTGTTTTGGATTGGTTAAAAAGTAAGAATTATATTCACCTAAAGCTTAAGGACACAAAAGCATTGAAAATAAGAAAACAAAAGAATACACAAATGTGTATACATTAGTATGTGTGACATATATGCTTTATATATACAGATATAAATAAACAAATACACGTTTTTAATCATGAAAACACTAACCAAATAAAAGCTGAGTAACCTATTAAAATCTGACAGGAAGAATTTTTAAGACCAAAAACATTATTAGAGATAAAAGTGTTGTATACATAATGATAAAATCTCACTCATTCATCAGAAAGCTACAGTTCTAAGTTCAAACACCAAAATTAACAAAACTACATGAAGAAATTGAAATATCCACAGTCTTTATAGGAGATTTTGATTTGTAACTTATTATAATACCTCCTGAAGATAGACTTATAGTAAGACTACAGAATATTTGAACAATATGAAAATAGGTTTAGTAGAAAGAATAGAAATACCCAACAATTGGGGAATATAATTTCTTGTCAAGCATGTAAAGGTCATTTATAAAAACTCATCATGAAGTATGTCTTATAAATCAAAGCCAAAAATTCCAAAGAAAAGATATCACACAGATTGTTTTTCTAAATAAATTACAAATAACGTGGAAGTCACCATGAAAAAGACAAATCAATCTCAAATACTGAGAAATAAAACACTCTTTACCTAAAAAACTCATAGGTCAAGGAACAAATCATATTGGGCAGTTTAAAATATTTAGAAACAAATACAAATGAAACTATAATACATAAACACATATAGGATGCAGCTCCAGGGGTGTATATACCAAACTTTGTACCTTAAATCCTTCTATTTGAAAAAAATTGAAATATCAATAAGCCAAGCATGCCCCTCAACAAAATTAGAAAATAGAATGAAATAAAATAACAAGTAAGGTGATTTCCATTCTTTTCTATGATGGGAAAGATTATGTAACATTACTCCTCCCACTAAGAATAGGTAAGCAAGCTGGCAAAATCCAAAACAGAACTGTTTGAGGACATTGAAGATCAATCAATGTAGACAGGATTTGAGGGTCTGTTCTCAAATAAAAGGTAAGTCCTGTGATCGCCCCTGAACTGGAAAAGCAAAGTTTGAACTGGGAAAAGCTATACCCTGAAGTTAGAAGGCAGAGCTGGAGAGATGGAAGATGGGCAGGACCTGAAGAGCTCAGACCCCAGAGAGGGAAGAACTGCAGAGAAGTGAGTCTGAAATCCACCTGCAGTTTTCCTTAGAGCTAACCCCCAGCTCCTGAATTGCATGTGCATGGGGTAAAGTGCCAAGAAATGAAGCAGAAAACAGTATCTGTCAGGCTACCAAAGCTTGACTGGAGGCTTTGGTTGGAGAGAAAGAGATGGAAAGTGGGCAACCACCAGGTAGAAAGAGAAGCTCTGGTGAATACAGACCCCATCCGTCAGTAAAACCTGGAGCCCAAACCCAACTGGATCAAGAGGATCTGCTTGTATTCTATTCACTTCCCAGAAAAAAAAAAAAAAAAAAATAGGTCTTCTGTGTTAGAAGATAAAATCATCCAACAACTTCCTACTCTTTTGTTATACATAATGTCCAACATTTAATAAAAGTACATTTTATTAAACATTTAATAAAACATTTAATAAAAGATCACCATAGAAGTCTAGAAACAATCAAGTGACTAGAAACAAAATCAAAAATCAAATGGACAATAGAAATATTCCCATAGGTGATCCCACTATGATCCTGTATTCCAAAAAAATAAGAGGAAAACGTGAGCCCTTCATCAGAAGATGCATCACAGAATTTATAAAGAAAGGAACCAGAAATTTTAAAAATGAAAGTTGATTCATATGAAAAATGAAATGATTCATATTAAATTTAATAGATTAGTTTAATAGTGGGTTAGAAGAACAAAGTAGTGAATTATGAGTAATTTGTCAGTAAAACACATTTCATAGAAGCTCAAACACATAAAAATAAAATAACAAATCACATTCTTTTACATCTGTGATATCTGGAGTATAAAGTATGTCTTTGACAATGGGGGAAAAAAGGAAAGAAAGAAAACATGCCTCTAGCAAGAAATCTAAAATGTGGGTACATGACCCTTATGGAAAAATTTGTGAAGATCTCAGTAATTGGGAGGATGACCATGTTTGTGGATTAGACAGGGCTTCCTAAAAGTAAATGTATACATGAAACACCCAAGATCTTGTTCAAAGGTCGGTTTTGATTCAACAGGTCTGGGGTGAGGTTTGAGTTTTTGCATGTCCCTGCTTCTGGTCTACAAAGCAGCTCTGAGTATCAAGACCTTAGAAGTCTCAGGATCACAGAGGTTTGTAATTTATACTCATATTTCAATGCAATATCAATGAAAATTGACAAATTCTTTGATAGAGCTGGACAAGCTGGTCCTAAAGTTTGTAGCAATGTGCCATGCATAGCAAGAAAACTTATAGCAAGAAAAATAATACTGAGTGGGGTTTATCCCATCAGGTATTAAATCCTCTGAAGAATCTGGGGTAAGTGAAGTGAGGTGGAATCAGCAGAGAGATGACAGATAAATGAATGAAACAGAAAGACAAGATTCAGTCCTGTACATAAATGCAAACAGGACACATAAAGAGGTGGAAATGAAGAATTGTTGGGCAAAAAGGAAAATTTAATAAAATTTCAGATACAATAAATTGTTCATCTACAAAAGATAAAGTGAAGATGAGTGCCTATCTCACACCATACACACAATAAATTGTAGGTAGGTTAAGCACTAAAACCAAATAGCAAAACGTCTGAATTAAAAGAAGTTAGGTATATACACCACAGTTGCTTTATCCATTCATGTGTTTAAGGGCACCTAGGTTGGTTCCACAATCTAGTTATTGTGAATTGACCTGCTATAAATATTGATGTGGCATGTCACTTTAGCATGCTGATTTTAAGTCCTTTGGGTATAAACCAAGGAGTGGGATAGCTGGGTCAAGTGGTGAGTCCATTCCAAGTTTTCTGAGGATTCTCCACACTGCTTTCCAGGTAAAGTATGGAAGGATTTCTTAACAAGGAAAATAAACACAAATATTAAACTAATATGTTAAGAGCTTTGGCTATATTAAGATGAAAACTTCTATAAACCTAAATTTACCAATTATAAAAAAGGGAAAGATAAGGCTCAGACTGGTAGAAAGTGTTTTACAGTGCATTTTTATGGGAATTAATTAGCATTCTGCTCATTCTAAAGCATCCTATAAATCAAGAAGAAACAGAATTTGAAAATAACCAGAATGAGAGAGAAACCCAAATGAAAAAAAAAAAAAAAAAAAGTCAAAAAACAAAACAAACAAACAAAAAAACCACAAACCCTGAAAAGATGGTACATCTTACATGGGACTAGAGAAATAAAACACAAGTGAAAACCATGAAATATGATTTAAACTGCAGATAACCTCAGCAACTGATAGACAGGAAGGGCAGCATGAAATGACATTTTTAAACTGGGGGAAGGGTAAATTATATGTAAATTTAGTGAGCAGTTTGACAAAATTAAGTCAACAATACAGTTTTCCTATTTTCCAACAATTCCTTTCTCAGGTATTTTCTTTGAAAAAAAATTATTTAAAAAAAAAAAGTTTTATAGTTGTAGTGGACAGAATGCCTTTATTTTGCTTATTTTTATGTGATGCTAAGGATCAAACCCACTGCCTCACATGTGCTAGGCAAGTGCTCTCTCCCACTGAGCTACAGTCCCTGCCCTGAAAAAATTCTTATACAAGCACACAAGTTAGTGTGTACAAGAAAGCATCAGTTAGTATTTATGATAATTGTAAAAAAGTAGGAAAAGCCTAAATACATATAAACAAAAGAACAAATAACTAAATTACATAACATTCATGCCATGGAATGCAATACAGAACTGAAAGTCAGTGAATCTATGTGTCAACACGGTTAAATAAAATTTTAATTGAAAAGTGAAATAGCACAAGGACACCATGGGATGCCATTTTGCCGAACAGCATTGCATGTTATTTGGAGGAACACATGCACATGTATGTGGGGACTGAAAATCCCCAGATACAGCCCCCTTTATCTGTGGAGGTGGGAGAGGAAGGGTGGCTGCAACTGCAAATTGATGCATGGAAGCCTCAGACATATTTATAATATTTTATCTGTTAACCTGGGTGTTGGCTACCCAGCCATCCATTGTACCATCCTTTGTGCCTTTTTTATATGTCTGAACTATTTTATTACAGAACAATTTTAAATGTCCAGAATTGGTAAATCTGGAGGACCCCTGTAGAATGCTTCCCTGCTAGATGAGGTCACCTCCATAAACCAGGGCACTACTGAGAAACCAGGGTGGAAGACAACTATTGAAAAGAAGCTAACAGCAAAGGGATATAAAGCTCGTCAGGAAATCCACCCCATAAGAGAGAACAAATGAAAGAACTCACAGTTGAGGAACTGAAGGAAAATAGAGCAGTTTCCAAAGGACTTCAAAATAAATACTTAAAAAAAAATGTTCAAAGAGAGAAAGGAATCCACTGATCTCACCATGTTAGAAGTCATTATGTAAGCAGAGTAAGCAGATTTGGGAGTCAACATGTATTCCAGAAGTGGAAAGCTCTGCTCTTATAATTGTACAACTCCACAGAACATGTCAGAGAAGAAGTCTTTAAAACCACCACAAGAGAGATGACAGAGAACCAATGAGGAGTAAAATGCAAATTGACAACAGATTTCTCATCAGCCACAGGAGGAAATTGGAAAACAAAAACAAAAACAAACAAACAAACAAACAAAAAAAAGAAAAATGTCTTTAAAGCATCAGGAGAAAATCATAACGACAAGCCCAGAACACTAACTTACCTAAATTATTACAAGAATGAGGGTAAAATAAAGGTAGACACACACACACATACACACATTTATTTATTTATTTACTTTTGGTACTAGGGATTGAACTGAGGGGCACTCAACCACTGAGCCACATCCCCACCCCTTTTTTGTATTTTATTTAGAGACAGAGTCTCAGTGAGTTGCTCAGTGCCTCGCTTTTGCTGAGGTTGGCTTAGAACTCTCAATTCTCCTGCTTCAGCCTCCTGAGCTACTAGGAATACAGGTGTGCACCTCTGTGCCTGGCCAAAATAAAGATATTTTAAGACATACATACAAAGAGCGTTCATTAGTCAGTGAAATAACGTTTTAATGAGTGAGATGGAATCTACAAAGGAAGAGCAGAACCCAAAGTCAAGGGTGAATAAAAATGTTAGGATGATCATTAGTGAAAATGGGGTTGATGATGAGAAAAATGGTGCAAAATAGTAATGCAAGAGTGCAAAGATAAGGCATGATGGAACCTGAACTATTTTGTTAGGATGGGGAGTACTTCAGAGAGAAGTAAGATGTTCTATCTCCCTTGTCTGAGTCAATAAAGATGCTAATTAGCTTTAGACTTCATTAGATAAGTGTAAAGTTAGATATGGATGTTAAAATGTTAAAAGTAATCACATAAAATACAAAAAGAAACTTATAACTTGTGAACAAATAGCTAAAAGGCCAATGAGAAACTCTCAGTTCAAAAGAAGACAGGAAATTGAGAATGGGCTTTGGAAGAAGAGAAGGATCAGGGGGAAAGGAATGAACAGCAGCAAAAAAAAAAAAAAAAAAAAAAAAAAACAACCATAATAAATAGAAAAATCCAAATAAGATGCTGGAATCCATCCATATGTGTTAAAGTGACAACATACTATTTATGATTGTGAATTTTGGCTGGGGTTCCCAGTTATTCAAAGCCTAATCTAGATAATGCTGTGAAGATGTTTTATAGATGTGATTAAAGTCCATCATCAGTCGACTTTACCTAAAGGAGATTATCCTGAACCAACTGAGAAGGTCTGGCACAGATTGTTGAAAGGCCTTAAGATCAGAGCCGCAGCTTCCCTCAAAATGAGGAAATTTAGTCTCTGGACTGCAGCATCAGCTCATTCCTGAGAGTCCGGCATGCCTTGCTGACAGTCTGCCCTACAATTTCAGACTCACCCAGCCAGCCTTATAATTGCATGATCCAATTCCTTGCAATAAATCTCTTAATATATATATCTCCTATTGGTTCTGTTTCTCTGGTTAAACCCTGACGGATCTATGTAAATGGATTAAACTCATGCTGTCACAGGCACAGATTCTCAAATGGTCTTAAGAACAAATAAAAAATGCACTTTATGAGAAACACACCTAAAACATAAACAAGGTTGAAGATGAAGGGATCGAGAGAACGCCTCTTGTAAGCAGATGCGTACAAAAGGAAGCTGAGGAGGGATAAAGAGGGCAGACCACCTAATGTCAGGAGTGACATCAGGACCCAGGAGGAGTCTGTCCCATGAAGCATCCAAGGAGATCCCAGTCTTTTTGGGTCTCTGGAGAACTTGGTGATTTTCTTTAATTTCTCAAGAGTCCAGGCCACTTCCTGAATTAAACCTAGAAATTTATTTTTATTGTTTATTCTATTTAGTAATACGTGACAGAAGAATGCATTTTGATTCATTGTACACAAATGGGGTACAACCTTTCATTTCTCTGGTTGTTCATGATGTAGAGTCACACCATTCATATAATCATACACATATATAGGGTAACGATCTTTGTCTCATTCCACCATCTTTTCCAATCCCTGCTCCCTCCTCTTCCCTTATTTCCCTCTACACAATCAAACCTAGAAATTTTTTAACTTTTAATTTTGGAATAGTCTCACAGCAAATTGCAAAGATTGTTTGGAGAGTTTTGTATTCCCTTACCTGGTTTCCTCCAGTGGTGACACCTTAGGTAACCAAAGCATAGCATCAAAACCAGCACATTGACATTACTACATGTGTGTGCAGTTCTGTCATTGAATTACCTGGGGGATTCCTGTACCTACTAACATGATCAACAGTGAGAATGGTCACATCACCACCAACATCATCTGTGTAGTTCCTTCAGAGTCCCACCCCCCTTTCCCCTCACCATCCCAATCCCTGGCAACCACCAATCTGTTCTCCATCTCTATAAACTTGTTATTTTGAGAATGTTATGTGAACAGGCTCACACAGAGTGCAGCTTTTTGAGTCTGGCTCTTCTCACTCAGTAAAATGCCCTTGAGGGCCACCCAAATGGTTGCTCATATTTTTAGCTCTTTCCTTTGTATCACCAAGTATTATTCCACAAACCTGTACCTGTTTTTAAGTTCTAGTAGACACTAGAAATTTTGTTCAATAAAATATTATTTTTTAAATATAAAAAGATAGAAGGTCTTAGGATTACAGGATGTTTTTATAGTGTGAGCTTGCTAAGTCTATCTTCCTGAAGCTCAGACATTCTTCTGATTTGGAGAAAAAGAGATTATTTTTTATCCTTACATAACCATAAATAAAATGGGCACAATTATCCATTTCTGACAGAAATATTCATAAATGCCAATGTTTCTATGCTAGATGTTGGTGAAGCTTGAAAGAGGGACATTGATCTTCTGCACAGTTCCTGGTGCACAGGAGGCTCTCAATTATATTAATTGAATTGATAAATTCTGTTATAATTTAGTAGCATAGAAGATGTATGCATACAAATATATATATGTGTGTGTGTATACATATACACACACACTTTAAATAATATCAAAGAAGGTGGATTTGAGTGCAATGAGATAGTCCAGAGGAGAAAGATTACGTTTTTGTGTGATAAGAATCTTCAACATGACATCTAACCTCTTAATGAAAATGTGTGTGTGTGCTGCTAGGCATCAAACCCAGGATCTTGTGCCTGCTAGGCACTGAGCTGTAGTCCCCAGCTCTTGACAAAGTTTTAAAAGTGTATGGTACAGTATTGTTAACTGTAGGCACAATGTTGTATAGCAAATACCTAGAATTTAATCATCAGCAAAGTCAAAACTTCATACCTATTACATAGTAACTCCCAACTTCCTCTCCACTGGAACCCTGGCAATCACTGTTTTACTCTTTGCTTCCTTATGTTTGACTATTTTACATACTTCATATAAATGGTGTCATATAGCATTTGTCCTTCTGTGATTGGCTTATTTCATCTATGCTTTTTCCCGCTTCAGGATTTCTATTTCAAAGCTGAATAGTATTCCTTTGAATGTATATGACACATTTTCTTATCCATCAATCTGTCCATAAACATTTAGGTTGTTGCCACCTCTTGGCTGTTACAAATAATTCTGCAATGACAATGGCCATATAAATATCTCTTTAAGATCTTGATTTCAATTCTTCTGGATAAATATTCAGAAATGTGATTACTGTCTCATATTATATTTCTAAGTTTGAATTTTGAGAAACATAAAGGTTATACTTTGTGAGGACAAGAGAAGATTTCAAAAGAAATGTGACATCTGTGTTTGGCCTTCAAACATACTAAGAATTTAACTAAGAATTCAAGAAAAAAAATAATAACCCACATTCTGGTTGTCAATATAATAGTTGACAACTGCTGATATTTTCCTGTGTGCCTGGAACTCTGCCAGCTGCTTCACATACTTAAATCATGTCCTCCTCGCAGCACCCACGTTAATATGCCCCTTTACCAACATGAGGCACAGCGGTTATGTGCCTTGCCCAGTGAACAACTTGTAATGGGCTGAGTTTGGAAACCCTCTAACAGAGTAAAGGGTGGGAGCAGAGGAAAGCATGAGAGTCTTTGGAATCTTGAGTGTGTCATTAACAGGAGAAGTCTGGAGAGAAAGGTCCTGAAGTGCTCTGAAGGCCTTGCTAATTTGAATGTATTTTGGAAAGTCTTTGAAGGTTTGAAGACAGATGCTGTTCACAAACAGCTGCTTGTTTGTTTGTTTGTTGGTATTTCTCCAAAACTTGGAGTGAAGAAGGAGCGTCTAGATATTAGATACAGGAAAATCAGTAATATCAGACCAGGCAAGAGCTAGGCGAGCAACTCGAGACTGAAGATACAGGGTCAGCTGAGGGAGGACGCAAGGTGAACTATTTAGGATCTTGCAGCTGGCTGAAATGAATGGGGTGGGCCAGGGTAAGGGGAGCACCCAAAGTGCCTTAGAGGTTTCTGACTTCATACCTGGGTGGACGATGGTGCCGGAGGAGGACAACTGAGTCTCGAAGGGAAAAGAGACTGCGACTTGAGATATTCTGAATGAGGGATTCCAGGGGGCACTTCTAGGTTACAGGTAAAAACAGGGAGGGGCTGCACACTGATCCTGTGAGGGACAAGCTGACTGTGGACAAGATTTTGAAAATACTCAGTTTTAAGGGATTTCTACCAGTAAAAAGATGTCACACTGAATAAGCTGAACATGTCTTTGCATATGAAACTCAGACACCATTGAACCAAGATTTTCCTCAGTGTTTTATTTACTTTTTGTGGATTCATATTAAAAGTGGTACAGAAATGTTTGGGCTAAAGGCCTAAAGGAATGGCTGTGGCCCCTTAAACTTCTCGTAGGAAAAACTGTGACGGTAGTACCTGCCATGGTGTTGATTTACAAACTGGAGACTAAACTATTCTTGAAAGTAGACATTGACCTCTACAAACACTTGCTGATGGGAGGTTGGGGAGGGAAATAAAAGAAATTCATTGGACTGGACAAAAGGACATGAAGGGGAGAGAGAAGGAGGGCAATAGGAAAGACAGTAGAATTAACTGGACATAACTTTCCTGGCCTTGTATTTATATACACGACCGAGCAGGGTAACCCCACATCGCGTATGACCACAAGAGTGGGAACCTAAGTAGAATAAATGATACTTTATGCCCAAAACATTCTACTGTCATGTGTAACTACAAATAAATAAAAATATAAAAAAGTAAAAGGAAACTACTAGTTGATCATTTTTCAAGCAAGAAGTTTTGAAAATTTCCCTGTTTTGCATTCAGTTTCCCTCCCTAATAATTCTTTAGGTAAAAAAAATCTCAGGTTCAGGGAAAAAGAGTCACTAAAATTGCAGAAATGGTAACAATAAAATTCCTGGTCATAATAGCAATTCCTAAAATCAACAGCGTCTTTGGTCTACGTTGAAGCATTTATAAATATGGCTTTGTATTTCTGAAGTTTTAGCAGTCTTTGGAAGAGACTGTTTGAACTCAAGTCTGCTTTTTATTTTTCTGTTCACAAACTCAGCTCCTTGAAAATGTCTGATTTAGTTGAGATATTACATGTGTGGGGGGGAACCCCAAATAACTCTGTTACGTGTCAGCTATCCCCTATATAGTCAGTGATGTTTTGCGTCTTTGGTGAGAGCATGCCTTTAAGTTATCCTGAAAGAAACACTCTTAAATCGACTTCAAGCTTATCTTTGCACTTACATGCAAAATTGAGAGTGAGGTGCATGTACTCTTCTGCAAGATGGTCTTAGAGAACTTTCAAAGTGGCCTTCTAAGAATTCAGCAGCTCAGGCCTTGCTCTTGAGATCCATTAAGGTCCAGGGACTCTGTACCTAGGTGTACTTGTTCCATCCTGAGCTTGGCGTGCTGGGGGAAGCTCCAGGCTAGGATGGAGGAGGCCTATATTCTAATTCTGGTTCTACTCTACTACATTGATTTCAAACAGTCTCTGACCCTCTTTTGGCCTCAGTTTGTTTGTCATTAGAATGGGAGCAGATGTCAATCCTGGTTGATAGACAAGACCTGCTGAAGTGAGACTATAATAAAGGAGTGAATGTACTTTGAATGATACAAAACACCTTAACCAAGCCAGGTATCACCTACTGTTTGGTGTCCTTGTGTTGTACCATTGATTCCTTTTATTTGTTCCCTTAATTCTGTATTCTCTGTTCTTTTTTTTTTTTTTTTTTTTTTAATTTGCCATTGTTTCAGGCACTGCAGTAGAGACAGAGAAAGGACAAGATGCGATTAGGCAAGGGGTCTCTTGAAGACTAACTTCTAAGAGGAAAGTATTAGAACTTTTGTAGAAGGTTTTCAAGGCACTTCAGATTAACTGCCATACTTTATCATAGCAGGTCCAGAAGAAAGCTTCCACATTCATTTTATTTTGCAGCCGAGGCAGAGCGATCTGGAGTCCAGGGTCACATGAAGGGTCTGGGGTGGTGCTAGGACTGGAACATGAACCTTCCAACACTGGGTGCCAGCCTTTCACCAGCATTCCCTGAGGACTGTCTTGGGTGGCATGCACAGACTCGGTCCTGAGGGCTTTATTTAGTTCCACGGTGAGCAGGTGTGCGTCAACACTTTTCCTCGTACCAGGATCCAGGAAGAACTGTCTGTCATTCTTTGTGCCTGTTTTCATCTAGGCGTTGACCTTGCAATTGACTCTTTATCTTACTGCTGACTCTGCTCACTCCCCTTCAACTTGATTCATTTAGGCCTCAGTGGACCCTTCTTGGGAAAAGGCCCATCTGGGAGTGTTCAATACCTTCTCCTGTCAAACAGGAGAAAGAGCTGCACTTACAGAATGAGAGACTCCCAAAAGGGTCTGGCCAGAAGTCAATTTGCAATTTTGAGAGTGGCACTTGATCCGGACACTGACATAACACTGTTGCATATTACTTCACCAATGCTGCTATGTGTCTCTTTGCTCTTGCCCATAGCAATAACTTTTTAAGACCAATGCCCTGCTTAAAATTTTAACCAGCTCCCAGTATGCAGGCATCTCAAATGTTTATTGAATACCTACTGTGTGCCAAGTGCTCTGTGGAAAAGGAAAATGAAAATCCAAGGGCTTGCTTCAGAGCTTCCTAGTCTGCAGGAGGAAACAGTGATATCAACTTATAGGGGCTTCCGGAGAGGGTGTGCTGAGGTTTGTGGTTGCAGAGAGGAGAAACTAAGTTGCCAGGTTTAAAACATTAACTTTAGTGAAAAGATGCTCCACATCCTATGTCATCAGGCAAATCCAAATTCAAACAAAAATATGATACCACTGCAAACCTATTGGGATGGTCAAACTCCAGAGCATTGACTTCACCAAATTCTGGTAAGAATATGGAAAAACAGGGAGTCTCATTTATTGCTGATGGGAATGCAGAATGGTACAGCCATTTTGGAAGAGAGTTTGGCTCTTTGTTACAAAGTTACACAAACCTTTGCCTTACAATCCAGCAATCATATGGGGGTATTTATCCAAAGGAGTTGAAAACCATGTCCATACAAAATCTTCACATTTCCATAACAGCTCTATTCATAATTGCCCAAATTCGGAAGCAACCAGCTATCTCACTCCTTGGTATATAACCAAAGAAGCTAAAGTCAGCCTCCAAGAGGAATACAGTCATATCAGTGTTTATAGGAGCACAATTCATAATAGCCAGACTATGAAACAACGTAGGTGCCCTTCAACAGATAAATGGATAAAGAAAATGTGTTTTTGTTGAGTGAATGGATAGTGTGGCATATACAGTGGAATATTATTCAGTGCTAAAAAATGAAATGAGTATCAAGCCATGGAAAGACACGGAGAAATCTTAAATGCATATTGCTAAGTGAAAGAACCTACATATGTCAGTGAAACTCCTCTTTATGATACTATAATGTATGACACCGTAGTGGTCATTATACATTTGTTAAAAAACATAGAATGCATAATATTTACGAGTGAATTCTAGTGTTAACTACAGACTTGGAAGGTAATGATCTATCAGTGTAGATTCATCCATTACAACAAATGTACCACTTGGGGTAGGATCTTGGTAATGGGAGGACTCTGCATTTGTGGGAGCAGAACTGCATGGGATGTCTCTGGACCTTCTGCTCAATGAACCATGAACCTAAAGCTCTCCCTTTATCCATTCACCTTTGAAGGACACATGGTTGGTTCCATCAGCTCTAAACATTGATGTGGCTGTGTCACTGTAGTATGCTGATTTTAAGTCCTTGGGGTATAAACTGAGGAGTGGGATAGCTGGGTCAAATGGTGGTCCTATTCCAAATTTTCTGAGGAATCTCCATACTGCTTTCCATATGGTTGCACCAATTTGCAGTGCCACCAGCAATGTATGAGTGTATCTTTTTCCCCACATCCTCACCGACTTTTATTGTTGCTTGTATTCTTGAGACTTGCCATTCTGACTGGAGTAAGAGGAAATCTTAGAATAGATTTGATTTGTATATTTCAACAGATGAATAGATACTGGAAATGTGGTATATAAACACAATGGAATATTACTTAGCTTTAAAAAATAATGAAATTATGGCATTTGCCAGTAAATGGATGGAGCTGGAGAATAACATGCTAAGCAAAATAAACCAATCCCCAAGAAACAAAGACTGAATGTTTTCTCTGATATGGGAATGCTAATTCACAATGGTGGGGGAAGGAACTAGGGAAGAATAGAGTTACTTTGGATTACATAAAGGGGAGTAAAGTGAGCAGGAGCAGTATGGAGGTGGGAAGGATAGTAGAATGAATCTGACATTATCATTACCCTATGTGCATGTATGATTATATGATCGGTATGATCATATAGGTACATCATGTACAACCAGAATGAGGAATTATATTCCATTTATGTAAGATGTGTCAAAATGCATTCCACTGTCATGTGTAACTAATTAGAACAGATTTTAAAAAGTAAAACAAACCAACTCCCCCTTCCCCCTCAAAAGCCTAAGTGTGAGCCTCAATACATTTTTCCTGATTGAATGGCAGAGAATCCTCTGCCTGAATGAAAGAGGAGCCTTATCAGAGCATGTGAGATTTGAGGAAGCTGGAGGATGAGTAGTGCCCCCCTAGGCAGGAAGGTACAGGCCCCATGAGACTATTAGAGAAAAAGAGTATAATTCAGTTACGTTCAAAAGTGTGGAAATGAGCCAACTGTTTGAGGACCTTCAAATGATCCCATAAGCCTGGACTATGGGCTTTTCAGGAGAAAAGTGGAAGGAGACAAAAAATGCTGGTGTCATCATACAAAGTCATTATTATGACTCCCCATTTTACAGGGGAGGAGCCTGAGACTCAAAGAAGTCAGGAGATCGGCAAAGCCTCTACAGTCATATCTCCGCCCCTTCTGTGTGGGCACTGCGCTGAACACTCTTGGTGCATCATCTCATTTAATTCATATAGCAAGGTTTAGGTATTATTCTAATTTGAGAGATGAACAAAAAGGTTAATGAGACAAGCTAAATAAATTTCCTGGGACTTCCTGTTCAAGGTGGTAGATTGAGTACACACTGTGACTTCTCCTTTCTGACCTAAATCCTTAGAAACAATGGGGGGCGGGGAGGAAAAAAACCACTTGGTTTTTAACAAAGGAAGAAATCACAGCAACACTGGAAAATAAAGAGAACTCCTGATAGACTAGAAGAAGTTGTATGAACTATCTGAAGGAAAGCGGTAGGATCTGGCCTGCACAATGAACTCTTTGGGGGGAGTTCTTTGCTGAAGTCTGGGAGCAATACTGAGAGTGCTGCACTCCCAGGAGAGGTGGTGGCCTCAGCAGGGCCCAGGCTGATGCTGGCTGCTGTTTCTGGGCGCTCCCTTCCTCTTGGCCAGTAGGAGCAGCTGAGGATGGGAAGCTGGGGTTGGGGGCCCTGGGTCAGAGACGCTAGGATAGGGCTCCTCGCGGTGTAAGCAGGGCCATGCTCCCTCTTAAAGCTCTGGGGAGGAATCCTTTCTGGTGGCTTCCAGAAACCCTGGGTGGTCCTTGGTGTTCAGTATTTCACTCCAACCTGCCTCCATGGTCACAGGCCTTCCCTCTGAGTTTCCACATGCCTTCTCATAGGGACACCAGTGCCTGGATTCAGGGTCTACCTTCATCCGGCAGGACCTCAATTGCTTGCAACTAATTGCACCTGCAAGGACCTTGTTTTCAAATAAGGTCATATTCTGATGAATCTGATGAGGTTCCAGTGGACATGAAGTTTTAAGAGACAACATTCAGTCCAGCACAAGTGGCCTCACTTCGTTCAGACAATACAGTTTACAAAGTGGCGACTGAGTCCCTGCTCCTCGGCACAAGTACCGATTCTCCTTACTCCATGACAGCTGGCCCGCAAGGTGATGGAAACCCTTTCTGTAACCTCTTAAATTCTCCTAAATGGTGGCCATCCACCATCCTTTCTCGGAGATTTCTTAGGGAGGCCCCAACAGGGGGTTCTTTTGTCCTCCCTTTCTAATTTGTTAATTTCATATTTGCGGGCAGTGGGAATGTTTTTATCCTCCCTCACATAGTTTGCTTCAGCAGACAATGTACTGCTTTCCCGTTTCTATTTTAAAGCTGCGCACGCATCTGTAAGAAGATGGGAGTGTTATGTAATAACTACCATTTTTGTCAAAACCTCATCTCACCCCATTGCCTGATACAGGAGGAGGTTACTGGTGTGAAAATTGCTGCTTTTTTTTTTTTTTTTAAGGTGAAGAGTATATTCAGATGGATTTCATACCTCACATTCATAAGCAGGTCCATTTTTAAAAGACTCTAGGTACTGTGCTAATGAAAGATGAAATTTACATCCGTCTCCCATACAGCATGCCAGCAAAGCTTGCACAAATATAGCTGAGGACTCTGCCTTTGCTTTATAGGTATTTTAAAGAGGTGCCCTAGAGGGAAGCATACAGACGGATCAACAGAAACATCTAAGAGAGAAGACGACGACCAAGAATATTTTCCCTTCTAACAAGTTATGACGTTAAAGTGTTAGTACATTTGGAGTTTGTCATCTGGACTGTTTCAGTTTATAAATGAGAGCTACAACATCCCCAGGGGGCTGCAGGAAGGGAAAAATTCCCTCAGTAAAATGGTATTTCTTTAGTAGAATCAGGGCTTTGAGAAGAGAGAAGGGATAGCCCAGAGAGTGCAAGGATTGGGAATTCAGCTGGAGCTTCAGGATGGGGCAGGACTGGGTGTCAGGGCACAGAGCTAAGGCAGGCCTTGGGAAGCACGTATGTGGAGCTCTGAGTTTGAAGGTTACTCTGGGTGTGGGAGCCTGCCTCAGAGAGCAACAGTAGGAGGATGCAAATTACTGTCAGACAAACATCCACAGTGAAACTGCCATATTTAGTTCAGACTAGCATCCAAACAGTAGGGGAAAGGAAGCTGACTGTGTTCCACAGAAGGGGACTCAATGTCAAGAAGGCCTGGAATTGGTTATTGGTATCTTGGTCAAGGGAAAACTGGGGTTTCAATGGGAAGACATCCAGTTCAGCTAAGTTCTGCAGACATGGCAGCCACTTTGTAAATGAAATCATCTAAAGAAGGATTGGGTGATTCCACATGTACTGAGTTGAATATTGTTCCTCCAAATTCATGTCTGCTGCAACCACAGAATGTACCCTTATTTGGAAATAATATCTTTTCAGATGTAATTAGTTAAAATGAGATTATACTAGATTAGGATAGGCCTTCAAGTCAATAACTGGTGTCCTTCTAAAAATACTATGCAAAGACTCATAGGGAAGAAGTCCATCCATCTGAAAATACAGGAAGAGACTGGAATGAGTCAGCTACAAGCCAAGGAAACCAATGGGTGCTGGGACCCACCAGAAACCAAGAGGGCATCTTGAAGCTCCAGACACAGCACCATTTGGCTCTACTCTTTGTGAGTTCTGGGTCTGTGTATCCTGTGCCCACAGTGTCTAGGAGCAACATAAGTTCACAGCTTGAGTAGAACTGGAGAGTTTCTCTCTTCTTAGTTAGCTTTCGTGCACGGAAAAAAGAACTGGACTTAATGTGAGAGCCCTGGACTGGGTTTTATTATTTAATTTGTATGCATTTATCTACTTTATACATAATTATGCAGCACACTAATGTGGACCAGCTAGGTCCTGGGGAGATGAAGATCCTGCTCTGACATAGAGGAGCCACTGACTGGTGACATGTCCAGCCAATTACATTCCTGTAAAATGATGCATAAAAGTAATGATAAAGGGTTACGAAAACCTGGGAGAGGTAAAACAAATCTATCTAAAGGGAACTGGGGGAGAGTAGGAGAGCGTTCTGGGAGGTAATATTCAAACAGGGTCTTGAAGTATAAGCAAGAGTGAGCCAGGTAATGAGGAGCAGAAAGGCATCTTTGAGAGAAGAGGCAACAGGGACAAATGAATGGAGATTCTTATTAGCATTTGCAGAGACACAATCAGACTCTGTGCCTGGAATTAATATCCACAAAGCAGGGAGGAGTGAAAATAAGGGTGGATAGCTACATGGAGAGATAGATTGTGAAGATTCTCAATTTTATGTTACAGAGTTTACATTTTATCCATTGGTAATGAGCAGCCATGATGGCTTTGAGAGGAGAGTGGCGTGGTTGGATCTGTGAAGTACAGATTGGAACAAGGCTGGAGGCAGAGAAAGAAACAGGTGGACATTGTCACTTGTTGTTGAGAGATGCTACTGTGCTGGACCAGGGCAGGGGGAGAAGAATGAGGGAATGGTTTGTTTTAAGGAATGTTCAGGTCGGCCCCTAACCATGCGTTAACTTCAACCTTGTATAAATTGTTGCATTTTATGAGCCTTAATTTTCTTATCAGTAGAATAGGGAGAATGATCTACAAGTCCATTGGGTTGTTGAAGGATTAAATTAGTTCCCCAGTGTGCCAATGTTTTGTCACTTCTCCAGCAACCTCCGGGGCACAGCCATTAGTAGGCTTTCTATAATATTTGTGGGTTGAGCTACCTGGTATCTCAAAGACGGATAATCTGGAGAAACATGTAGACACCCAATAGTTTTATACACTGACTTAGAAATTTAAAATGTGATTTTTTTTTCTCATTTTATTTATTTATTTTTTTATTGTAAACAAATGGGATACATGTTGTTTCTCTGTTTGTACATGGCGTAAAGGCATACCATTTGTGTAATCATAAATTTACATTTTTAAAGCCCAGGTCTTAAGTACTTTCATGCTTTCTAAAATATGTAATTATGTTCTCCACTCACATGATTGTATCCATTATAAAAACTGAACATACCACCGTCACTTTTATTGTAGGGTACTGGCAAAATTGGCTTTACCTAGCAGATGTGTTCCTGAAAATTTTACTTGTAAATTGATTTTAAAATGAGTTAAATCATACTTTACTCACACCAGGGAGATGTTTTCAAAGGAACTCCTGGTTGTTATTTCTTTGATAAAATTAATAATTATCCTTAATTTGGGAAGAAGGTTAAATATGAATTTCTATATGTCTAAATCAAGTGGTAGTGGTCTACATAAAAATATACTGTATATATTTTAATACATATAAAATGCAAAATATTATGTGTACAATTATGTCAGGAAATGTCTCTCTCTCAGCCTATTGCTGGGTGGTTATGCCTTTCAACACTCATCCATTGTAATTTAAGGCATTCTCCCACCAAACATGTCAAATTAGCATCTACATTCATCTTCTTCATAGTTGACACAGACCTAGTCTCAACCCTTCCATTACTGACATGAGATCAATTCACTTTTGCAATATGATCTTCCATGAGACAATAAATTATAAACTTTCTATTTAGCATCAAGTCAGCATCTAATTGCATTTTGATTTGTTTCTTGATGTGCTGTTGGAGTACTGAGAATTGGGCATGTAAAGCTGGATGAGTCATATTTGCCTAATTATAACTTGTAATTGTAAAACATAACAGCATTAATATGATAAGTGATGCAAATAGATACTGAAAAATGTTTAGACAGGGAATATTTCTGGCAACATGGAGTCATAACCATGGCCATTTAAGAAGCAACTACTATGTTCCAGCCACAGTACTTGTCCCTTCATTTTTACCTTGATCCAAAGCCTAGCAGATGTTTTTCTCATTTTGCAGACAAGAAAATGGAAGCCTAAAAATATTAAGTCACCCAGTTAGGATATATTACAGCTGATAGAGTATATATATCAGGTCCTCCTTGAGGCTTGGTTCCCATCCCTATCAGGTCCTCTGTCACGTTTGTATCTGGGTTCCTTATCTATTACGGACAGTAGTGGTAGTGGTGGGGTTGTTCTCTTTGCCTCTGGGACCCTTTCCCCATCCTAACATTTTCAATGACATTTCAAGAGGGTCTTGAGTTACTTTTAAACAGCCTGGCATCTCACCACACCTCCCCATAGTCAATGAAATCCAACTTGAAATCCAAGAATAGCTAAACCTCTACTTCAGTCCCAAGAGCTGTTTCACTTACTGAAATACTTACCACACTACCAGCCAATTACTATGTAAAACACCTTGGGATACCATTCATACAAAAGGTTATATATTCTAAAACCCAAATGTCATTTTGTATTAGACATTTTCTTAAGGGCTACTTATCTCAGGATGAATTCCAAGAATGAGTGCTTAATAATTATTTTGCATTTAAACAACCTACTTATGAATTCCAGGGATACATTGTGTCACAGTACGGCTTCTGCAGGATACAGCAATTATTATAAATGCTGGTGGATTAACTGCTACAGTATTGCAGTCTGACAAAATGACACATCTGTATTAGATCACTGGTAGGTCATCAGGCAAAATCCTTCCCTTACTTCTACCCCCATTATCTCCTAGAAAATAGAGCTGTATGGAATATTTCTCAACCCAGTAAGAAATAATACAGAACTCGCTGGAACATATATATATATATATGTTGAATCAAAAAATTGGGCCTAGTCACAGACATTTTATCATTTGGTAAATTGCAATACTAACCTGACCTTCTTTAAAGATGCCAGAAAGAAGATTTTAGAAGCCAAGTCATTTTTATACAGACCTTGTGAATTAGACTAATGAATCACAGAAATTTGTAGTTTAAGCCTATTTAGATTTATGAAGTGTGTCTTTAAAAGAGTAGGCCATAATTTGGAAGAAAGGAGGATTTGGATTAAAATGTGATTTGTTCCTGTGTGAATATGTGTGTATGTGAGTGTGTGTGTGGTGTGTGTGTGTGTGTGTGTGTGTGTGTGTGTGTGTGTGTGTAGGGTTGGGGAGATAACCTCTTATGAACCCAAAGAGCTAAGCTCAATACAGCTTTAATAAGTAACCAAAGTAACCACTTGGTGATGAACATTTAACAGTCTCATTAAATCATAATTTAAAAAATGGCCTTTTTTTTGGTCCCAAACAAATAAAACTCTGTTAAATTCTAATAAGGATCTTTGGAACAGCTGTTTTGTGCTACAGAATGTGTAATGACCTTATAATTGCATTAGATGTGGTGTGGAAATGTTTATAGTTCTCTTCTAGTCTGAAATGTGCTAAATAACAGAAGCCAAAGAATAGGGTATTATTATGAATTCCCAAGGCTCAAGGGTTGTGTTTCCAGAGATTTCAGTGGATAGGACCCTTAGTGAAATTCCCACTGGGATGGACTAGACTGAGGGAGGCAAGCAGGCTTCCATACAGCTAGGTTCCTATCCATACATGCCATGGCACCCTGCCCTTCACCTCTAATATCTAAACACTCTCCTGACCTTTAGACCTCAGACAAATCTGCTCTCTGACCACAGAATCATAGGTTGCAAGCAGCTCAAAATCGCCAGAACTAATCCCCATCTTAAATTTCCTTTAGCAAGGGAGTCCATGACTGCTGTTTATGTCTGCTGCCTACCACTTCCCCTCTGGGCCCAGGAGGTGGACCTATGTGAATATATCCACTTGTGTCATGACTTCTGTTTCTCATTGGGTTTGACCACTGGGGTGCCCTATAGGAGGGAAGACCCTGAAGTTGGGTGAATGTTTCCTCGCTTCTTCCTTGGAAGGTTACTATGGGTTATGTTCATCTCTCTACCAAAGGCCTCAGTTCCTGTTGGAAGGCCCTGCCCACATGGCTCTTTCCCTAGTGCTTCTAGTAACTGCTTCCTCCTCTTGTTCCTTTAAGCCTAGGAGTGGTAACAGATCACTCAGTAGGTCAGTAGGTCTGGGATGCTTCTTAAATGGATATTCTGTCAAACCAGACCTCCAAAAACAAAAACAAAAGCTAGACTTATAGTATTTACTGATTTCCATGATAATTTTCAAGTTGCTGCTACCATGGTTAATTGCAATGGTTAATTCCACATGATGTCACTCCAGGCAGAAGGATCATGGACAGTTAACTCTGGTGGGCCAAAGGAGCTGGCTGGGGCATACCACCACTTCTAAATAGCCTATCTACACCATTGTAAATAGTCTCTTTATTCAACCGCACTGGTTGGTAGTTGAGAAAGTTTTGTATTGATTACCCATTCTGACAGCACCATTTGTTTCCTCCCAGGACCCTGACTGACACAGCCTTCCTCTGAAATGGTGGCCCTTATATATGTACCCACTTGTAGTAGTGGGGAAACATCTCCAAAGCTGCACAGTTTTTCCTGGACCAGCTCATTCTGTAAGAAGTTCTTCCACAAGAAACAGGATTGTATAGTCTTCTTGTACATAAACTCATCTTTTTCTCAATCAGAGTATACTCACAAGTGACCTTGGGCATTGCAGGGGGTATATATTGCCATTGAACTAACGATATGTGAACCCCATCCCACAATGCAGGGCCAGCTTCAGAGAAACTTTTCCTAGCTACTCCTGGGGACTCCCTCCCAGCAACCTTCCCATCCTCTGGCCTCAGCATTTGTTGGGCCTCATACCACTGGTGGACTCCATGTCAGGGTGAATGATCTCTGAGTAACTTGCCCACTCTGAGTTGTCCTTTCTTCTTCCTTCAGGATCAGGAAGTCTCTCCAAATCAAGTTAAATTAGTTTTTTGGCTAATTTTTTCCAAAAAAGAGAACCCAGTGGTTCATCAGTCAGAGTGTAATGCCTTGGGATTGCTTAGATAGTGGGATATACAAAAAAGATTATTTATTTCCCTTGGGGCAAATACTACCACTACTACCACCACAACTGTTTCTGGTCATAATTTTTAACATTTGTTGAGCACTTACTATGTATCAGGTGCTATCCAGGAATATAAACTTCCTTATAGTCTTGTATCTATCAGGGTCCTTGCTAAGAAAACAGATGGCTTATTTAATAATCTTCAAGTAATTGAAGATAGTTTAACGAAGAAATAATTTATTCCTGTAAATGTGTAGTTTGGATCAAAAGAACCAGCTGGGGAAGGTGCAGCACCCAGAGACTACCAGCAATGGGCATCTAACTACTCATCATAACAATGGGAAAGAGCAGGAGGAAGGAACAGTGATCCCAGACTCCAGTGCTGGGTTTGTGGAAGGGAAGCAGTGTCCTGGCAGAAGCTGTGGTTGTAGAAAACTGCATCCCCAGATCCTTCTCTTCTCAATTTCTTTGCATGAGCTCCAGTGAAACTGGGAGGACTGGAGAGGTAGGTGATACAATCCATAAACTTCATCCTCTTGTGTACTGAGGGTGTAAAGTGTGGAAATGGAGGGAACTTCTACATAGAGAGCAATCAGCAACTCTAAGCAATAAGTATTACCATCATCACAGTAAGCAAAGCAGTTGGATGTGAACCCAGGGAGTCTAGAGGCAGAGCCCACACCCTCAGCACTGGGTTGTATTAATTTCCAAACACTAACAATGGAGGAAAATAATAAGAATGATGCTTCTCTTTCCTCCAAATTAGTGCTTTTCCCTTGCCCACCTCCATCCCCTCATGTCAATGATGATAGCCATTAAAATCAGAACACAAGTTAACTTCTCAGAAGGTAACCCAAGAGCTCCATCTTGCGCAGAATAACTATGGCCTTATGTTTTAATAAAATCAGCTGATCTATAGGTAGATCCCATTTATTCATTTTAGATCTGTTCCTTGGGTCTTCAGAAACCAAGCTGATGCCTTCTACCTGGCAGCCCTTTGAATTTCTGCTGGCAGTCACTCTGCCAGCTTGCAACCTCATCTGCCTCATTGAGCCTCACTTCCTTCATTGTCCCTCTGCTGATGTTTGGGTCACCTTCCCTGAACAAACCTCTTTCCTCTGCATATGACTTGATGTGCACCTCTCTTGTTTCCCACATTTTAATGGGTCTATTTTAATTGTACATAATGGTGAGATTCGTTGTTACATATTCAGACATCACATGATATAACAATATAATTTGGCCAATATTATTCCCCAGTATTTCTCCTTTTCCTCCTTTCTTCCCTCCCCGTGGTCCTTTTTCTGTTCTCTACTGATCTTCCTTCAATTTTCATGAGATCCCTCTGTACCTTTCTTTTCCTTTCTCCTCTCTAGCTTACACATGAGAGAAAACATATGACCCTTGACTTTCTGAGTTTGGCTTATTTTGCTTCATATAATGTTCTCAAGTTCCATCCATTTTCCTGCAAGTGACAATTTCATTCTTCTTTATTCCTGAGTAAAACTTCTCCCATCCTGTGGTCTCAGCACGTGTTGGGCCTCACACCACTAATGGCCTCCATGTCAGGGTGAATGATCTCTGAAGAAATTGCCCACTCTCAATTGCTCTTTCTTCTTATTTCAGGATCAGGAAGTCTCTCCAAATCAAGTTAAATGCCTCCATATATTCAGAAAGAAAAGAAGCTAAGATATTTGCCTTCTTTAAGAGTAGATTAGTACAGCCACTATGGAAATCAATGTGGAGGTTCTCCAAAAGACCAGGCAGGGAACTACCGTATGACTCGACTATACCACTCATTGGTGTTTATCCTGCAGGACTGAAGTCATCATACTACAGTGAGACATGCATACCCTTGTTTATGTTCAATAAATATTAAAAATCATTATGACCAAGAATAATAGTTGTGGTGGTAGTAGTGACAGTATTAGCCCCAAGGGAAATAAATAATCTTTTTTGTGTATCCCACTCTCTGAGCAATTCCAGGGCATTACACTCTGCCTGATGAACCACTAGGCTCCCTTTTTGGAGAAAATTAGCTAAAAGCACTCATTATTTTAACTTATCACCTTCACATAATGACAGTGAAGCCTTCAATTTTTATAAGAAATGTCACCCCAAAAACTTCTTGGAAACTTCTACACAACCACTGCCATAGGCAGCCTCTATCATGCTGTTTAATATCCTCTATGAAACAAGCTGTGATAAATTATCCTTAGGATGTAGTGCAAAAAAAAAGTTGATTTTACCTGATCACCTGTCATTCCTCCTTCTATGAACTAGTCTTGAATATGGGAAGTTCCAAATTAATTTGTTCATGGGACAGTTGTAGTAACTCACTTTACCTTAGGCCTTCTGGTACTATCCTTTATTCTCATTTTATTGTCACATAATTACTGTGTCCTTGATTCTTTTTTTATAAGCAAGCTACCAATATTTTTAATTAGACTTGTGTCTAGCAAGTTAAAGTGCTTTTTTGATCCTTGCAATAACCTTTTGAGGTCTGCTAGACCACTGCTATATTGATACTTTCCAATGACATTCAGAGATGTGAACCAACTGGGCCCATGTCTCTCAACTTGCAAAGAGTGGCCTCTACAGACAGCATAGCAAACTGAGAAAAGTGTGTTTTATATCTTGGTTCATTTCAAGCTCACTTGACCTTGGTCAAATCATCTACCTAAGCTCCTCTACCTAAGCATCAGTGTTCTTGTCTCTAAAGTGGGGATAATATTTGATCTACTCCATGGGACTCCTTGAAGTGTACAAATGGGATAATCCATGAAAGTGCTTAGTGTAATACCTGATGCTTGGTAGGAATCCAATAAAAGTTAATTATGATGATGATTAATATTTAATTTTAGACTGTCTTCATATTTCTGAAGGCTAGCATTCTTTCTACCACTATACCACCAATCAGAAGTCACAAATATATTGTAACCATATCTTATTCAAAATTTTCTTTTTTTTTTTTTCCTGAATGTATATTTTTCTCCTCAGTCTCCACGTCAACTTGCAATCTAGCAGACTCTTGGGTTATACAATATAATTAGAAAAAGCTGATGGCTGGGAGCGGGTTTTAGTCACAGATAAACACTGCCAAGGAATGGCCTGTGTCAGCACTGGGGGAGGGAAGCGGGTCAGTCTGAAGTTACTGCCCACAACAGGTGCTCTCTCCTCACACCAGCACATCCTCCAAGGGTGAGACCTCTGTCATTCAGACAGTTGCTGCTCCCAATGCCTCCTGCCGGGCCTGCCACTTACTTGAAGACACTCTAGTTTAGGACCCACAAATACAGAAACAGGCTACTTAGGCAGGTCACTTCCCTTTCCAGGTTCTGTTTCCTCGTTTATAAATAAAAAAGGTGGGTGGTGTGAGAATGGACCCCTGACTTCCAAATGCTGCTGTTCAATACCCAAACCAAGATGACTTCTCAGGAAAACTGGCTGAAAGGCTTCCAAGACAGAAACCTCCCATCCACCTTTTGTCGTGTCCCATAACTCTCTACCACGATCCGTGTAAATTCACTGGATTACCTGGGAGGGCAAGGACACATCGATCAGACGAACACCTGTTGTCCATTGTTCACTCTAGAGAGAGGGGAAATTGAAGGAACAAGGCACATATTTGTGGAGTTTGAAAGCCAAGGGTAGGGAAGTGGAATTAAAATAATGATTACATAAAATGTTACATTGTACAAAGCATCACCTCATGTTTTATCTTTGATTCCTAGGACAAACTCTGAGAAGCAAGTTACATTAGCCTCACTTTCCAAAATGGCTATCCAAAGACAATGGTCTGCAGAGTTAAGATCTGAATTTAAAAACTCAAAAGCCAGGTGTTACTCCCATTGTGCCAGCTGTTTCTCTGATGGTTCTACCCCTACTTCAGTTTTCCTGAGCCAAACACAGCATAATGAAAAGCCAACAGACCTACTCCAAGACAGTCTTGAGATACGACAATACAAAAAGTTCAGGGTAGCCAACCACACTCAAACACAGAAACCACAGAGGGGGCCTGGAGGCAGGGTGCTGTTGGAAGCACCTGGTTAAACTTTCAACATTTGTGCCCTTGACTTTCAAACCAGCTATCATTACATCTGCTGGCTCCCTACCCTTGGGATCCCATCAGTTCCTTTGAGGTTTTTGGTTGTATCTCATTTTACAGCCGAGTGAGTGAATTTTGTGTCTCTGCAGGTTTTGCTCACTCAGGCACCTCAGGCTGTCAAGTGACATGTCATCTCTCCAGCAATGAGTCACAGACCCATCAAACTGAAGTGCCTAGCAGGCTTTCCAAAAGACTCCATAGTGCAGATCAATGGTTCTCAGTTTTAGTGTGTCAGGATCATCTGAAAGGCCTCTCAAGGCACAGAAGCTGGGCCTGGTTCCCTAGGTGGTGTTGGGGACTGGGCGTTTGCATTTCTTTCTTTTTTTTTTTTCTTTTCTTTTGGTACCAAGGATTGAATTCAGAGGTGCTTAACCACTGAACCACATCCCCAATCTTTTTTATTTTTTATTCTAAGACAGGGTCTAAGTTGCTTAGGGCCTTGCTAATTTGCTGAGGCTGGTTTTGAACTTGGGATCCTCTAGCTTCAGCCTCCCCAGACACTGGAGTTACTGATGTTCACCAGCACATCCGACCTGGGAATCTGCATTTCTAAGAAGTTCTTAGGGGATGCTGATGTTTCTGACTTGAGGAACCTTGCTTTGAAAATCAATAATGCAGAGATGGAGTGAGTGGCTTCAATGGTGCTAAGATTTTGTTGCAACCTTGACTAGGCTTCTTGGGCAATTTACCAGACTTCCTGCAGATTTGGCTTCCTCTCTTTCAAAGTGGTGATAATAGTTAAGTTGATGAAAATGTTAAATGAGATGGTTCATGTGTAACCCATGTATTCCCCATGTCACCAGGCTTCTGTGTTCTTGAAAACAGTAGAACTCAGCTTCTTTCCTAGATGCCACCACCCTGATAATTCACCTGTGGAAAAGTCTCAATAAGCAACTAGAGTCTAGAGAAGATTTTGCAGTGGACATAGAAGAGAACGTTCACATTGCACCTAATAGCGCAAAACTCAAAATCCCTCCTGCAACATTACTATTTTCCCAACACCACTCTTTGGCCTCTTGACCACATCTTTTATCCCCAAACCAGGTATATCAGAGATTCCCCAGTGTCATTGGATGCCTTCTCTTCATTGTTCCCAACTTGAATCTCTTTCATATTTAAGGAAGCAGACAATGCAACTCTCTACCAGCCTACCCCTCCTACATCATCATGATGTTTACAAACAAGTTTAGGAGGACGACCCCTCTCAGCACAGCTCCTGGTCATCTTTTGTGACTTGAGTTGGACTTTGGCTTCTTAGCTCACATCACCAGCGAGCAGCTTATTAGAGCACCTCCCACCCATCTTCTCCTACTGATCTTCTCCCAATAAAGAGAATAAAATACCTTCCCTATCTCTACAAGTTATTGTAGGCTGTTCTCTCAAGGGGGTGATGGTCAGAAAAGAGGTAAAATGAACAATAGCTGGAGGGCCTTGGGCCATTTCAGATGCAGTGCCAGCCTCATCACCCCTCCTAATGGGTCTGAGAGCGCTTGCTTTTGACCTCTCTGGGGCTGTTTTCCCCTGGTACTAGTTACTCATGGGTGAAGAGTGGTCCTCACTGGACACTCGCTCACTGACACCTGCAGTTTCAATGAGCATTGATATACAAGCTGTGTCCCTATGACTGAGGGCCAGCAGTGGTGTTACAGACCCCCTCAAGCATATCCACAGTCCAAGGCTCCCCCACCGCACCCTCCATGTCTCTTAGTTTGTTGCCACTGCCTCCTGAATCCTAAAATGAAGCAAAGGTGAATTTTCCCTCTAGGACATGATGTTAATCGAGGTCCGGAAAGTCTTGATGTCACCGAGTACCCACATGAGCAGAGAGTCACTGAGAGTGAGGTGGTTTTGACTTTGGGACCATGTGCAATGCCTAAGGTTGCATCCAGTAAGCTTTTTGTTACTCTCCTTTGCGTATACACCCTTTGTCCCCCTGTGGTCACTGTTAATCATCTTACTCTTACTGTGGATAGAAGAGCTTACGATCTAGGTTCAGAACACTCATGAGTTCAAATATTACATGCTGCTTATCAGCTGTTCAGAAAGACTGTCACCACTCTGAGTCTGTGTCCTTGTCAGAAATGGGCCAAAAAATGGGGTGCATGCTAACATCTGCTTCAAAAAAGGAAAAAAAAGTGAGGCCTTTTGTAAATATTCAGCAATTCTGATGTGTTTCTTTTATTTCTAGGGGAACCTACCTATTCCTTTCTCCCTAGGTTTCTTCTGCAGCCAGTACTAATTGAGAGTTTGGGCACAATGGATAGAGTAGGACACATTTTTATCAGTTTTATTCCAAGTGACAAGGCTGCCCTGCTTCCATGGAGGGAAGTGCGTCCAAGTTGTTGTCACGTTAATCACAGGCCAACTGGGAGTAGGCTATTTACACTTGTGTCACTTCCTCCAAAATTCGATTGCTATAATTGCCTATTGACTATGTGCTTTGCCAACTTCCACACCAGCTCCAGCTGTCAGGGTCGGGCAGGGTGGGCAGTCTGTGTCGTGGTGAAAGTGGAAGCTTCCAGTACTGAAGCAGAGCCACTTCTGAGCCTGTGCACACCATGACCCTCAAGCCCTTCATCAGTGTGCCGACTCTCAAATTGCTTCTTATACCTTTTTGGGTTTTTTTTCTCTTACAGTGTGTCCCTGACCAAGGAGATCTTTCTAGATCTTGACCATAGATTTTGTGGTCAAATTCTGCCCAATACAATTATGCAAGATTACCCAGTCTTGTTTAAAGATATTTTATTTTCATTTGGAATTGTCAGATGTCCTCACTGTATTTTTTCAGATTTAAGCTTTCTGCTTATCTCATGCTGCTTTAAATTGATTTTTATGAATCGTTTGGCTTCTCTACTGATTTTCCATTTTCTTTCATTAGTGTTTTCATTAGTTAGGGGAGGGCGATAGTGACTGTTGAACTTTTGCTTTTCCAGTCAACCAAGTTGTAGTTAGTTGATCAGACTTCACTCTCAGCTCAGGAGCCAGGTATGGCTTCCATTTTTTTTTTTTTTTTTTTTTTTTTTTCAATTTATAAATTGGTCTGAAAAAGATCCACGAGTGAACTTAATTCCTGCCATTTCACATGAGTGTCCTGTTCAACATTCCTGCTGATACCTCATCCTACACTTCACGCAGGTTACCCATAGCTCAGCTATCTTCCAGAACTGAATTTAGCCTAAATCACTGCCATCTACTACGATTGTCCAGACGAATCTTCTCAGTCATCTAGTTCTTAAATGAAAAGTGCTTCCTCACTGCTCATTCGATGGAGGGTAATGAGCTGCTGTTTCTACAAGATTACTCACCTGATGAGACAGGAGGACTGGATTGGAAAGATGCAGGCAGGACCCCAGAGGGCTCTGGCGGAGCACTCCTGCAGGATGGAGTTAGCATTTCTGTAGAGAAAGGTCAATGCTTTCTTTTTTCCTTTTCGCCCCAATGAATGAATGTAGCTCTAGCCCTACAAAATATTCTTTCTACTTACTCTTTCCTTCTAGTGCCTAGAACAGTGATGGCCTAACTTGAACATTATCAGAATCACCAGAAGGTCTTGTCAAACAGATTCCTAGGTCTCACCCCAAATTTGTTGATTTACAAATGATATTCAGAAAATACAAATCATTAGAAGGATTAAATCAAATGATGTACTCCAAACCAGTAATATTATGTCAAAGTATTATAGGACAGACAATAAATAACAAAACATTTCTAGAACTTAGTAATTTGGAGGTGACTCAGTGTTCTATCTATGAAACACCTTCCTTGTATTAGGTTGACTTTTTCAATATAAACAGTATTTACCAAACAACTATTGTTTGTGCTAGGCTTATAAAATGAACATGATTTATTCATTCTCTGAAGTATTGCATGGGGGAAGTGGTCATTTGTGGTTGGACCCAGACACCACATTTTGAGAACTGGCTTGGAGGGTTTCAAGCCAGCAGGTCCCTGGGGCACACAAGGCCCTCCATCACTGGCTGCTTTTTCCTCATACAAACCTATCTTCCATTGCTACCACAAACAAACTATTCGATCTTCCATTCATTCAGCAAATATATGACTGTGGTGCCCAAACTCTCACAGTTCTTGTACATGGGAAAGCCCTACCTACTCACTGCCTTGCTGTTGCTATGGTCGTAGACTTTCTTGAGTGCTGGGCTTCATCCTCTGCCTTGCCTCACCCCCAACTCATCCAAGTTCTATGTGAAGCTCTGTAAACCAAGCCCTTCCCAGATGAGCATTCCCATGCTGCCACCCCACGGTACCTTACACAATTCTCCATCATTGCACTTATGATACTGAATTTAGATTGTTTCCTTCTAAGTTTTTGACCCAGTTAGACTTTCTTCCTGACAGCAGAGTTAGTAATTTACTTCTCTAACTCTAGAACTTCTTATAATACCTAGGCCAGGTTTGTTGATCAGCATATGCTTACGTGCTTGATAACTTCATAGCAGGAGCTTGGGTTTGAACTTGATTTTCCCTTAAGAGACACATGTTGCTTGTTGGGTTGATTGGGGTCCTATGTGAGCAAAGCCGGAGGAAGGATGTTCAGTACTTCAGAAATCTGGTGGCTTCACTTAATCCCTTTTTACACCTCTAATCATCACATAGGACCTGAGCCAGAAAGTAGAAACATTTGACACTTGAATGAATTCTATCACATTAAAATATTTTCACATCCTTTATCTTAATAAGTAGTCCTGTGATGTACAATGATGCTTCAGTAGACAGAACTCAGAACTTGGGAAAATATCTGTGTGCTGAGAGACTCGCAGCCAATGCTCAGGATGGAAATGGCAATCCAGGACAGAAATGGGGAGCACAGGAGTAGGCTGGGTCCTGCTTTTAGTGGGTAAAGAGAGCCCAGTACTGGACTTAGGAGGCATGTGTTCTTTGGTCATGACCCATTCATGATAAACATGCAAACCTCAGCCTCAATTTGATCTGTGAAGTGAACTAGCTGACATCTCAGATCTCTTCCAGCCTTAAAATTCTGTGAAAATTCTTTAGATTAAAATGACAACTTTTTTTAAAAAAAATCCCCCAATGAAGTCTTGAAAGGCAAAGTCATCTTCTGATTGGCTTACTACCTTGGCTTATTCTGTGGGGTGCACGAGGCTACCTCTCAGAGGGAAAGGGCTGCAAGGGTAGAGGTTGGTTCCCAACACAGTGCTCTCTGAGAGTATTTTAAAGGGTAGAAATTGGTACATCCCAGACCTTGTCTTGACCACTGTCATGTTGGAATTGGTTGTCTGGGGCTTGGTAGAGTGATTTCTTTGGGATGGGGAGAGAATTTCTAACCTGTGGGCCTGAAATTCAAAATTCTGGAAGTTTCTCCTAATTCATGACTCCAGTACTTATGACCTATCCTGCTAACTTCTTAGCATTCATATTTTGCATTATATTCCTTTCTGCAAAAGCAACATCTCCAAACTAAATCTGTCTCCTCTCCCAAATAGGTTTTTCCTTTTGGCACCTTCCAACTCTTAATAGAATTCTGTTATTCTGTTACCTGGGCTTGAAATTATATAATTTTCTTTGATTTCTGCATTTCCCTACCCTACTCCATATTCTAAAAATTTTGCCTCTTGTTTCTGCCTTTCTTGCATATCACTGTCCTTGCACAGATCTCTAAACTTTTGCCCAGAGTTTTGTAAATAGTCTTTAACACTCTTCTCTTTCCAACCTATAACCTTCAGAAGCAGACCTTGTGATGAAGATCATGAACAAGTAATGTACAATAGTCCCCCTTAAGCTGTAGCTTTTTTGTAATTTCAGTTACCTGTAGTCAACTCAAATCTGGAAATATTAAATGGAAAAAAGTCAGAAATAAACAATTCATAAATTTCAAATTTAGCATTGTTCTGAGAGTTACTTGAACACAAGCATTACTTTACCAAGATAATCAACCTGATAACTGAGACAGCTACTAAGTGACTAATGAGAGGGTAGTATATACAGCATGGATATGATGGACAGAGGGGTGATTCTTGTCCTAGGCAAAGTGAAATGGTTGACAAGAGATTTTGTTACATTACTCAGAATCATTTCCCAAAGGATAGAGAAAGTCAGTAGTAGTCTAATGCTACATTGCAATGCCTGCATCATTATTCTCATTGTATCTCATCACATAGGCACTGCAGCATCCTACATCATCACAAGAAGCGTTAGTAAGATATTTTGAGGAGAGATAGAGACCACATCCATATAACTTTTATTACAACATATTGAACATATTGTTATAATTGTTGTATTTTGTTTTAGTTATTGTTGTCTATCTCTTACCATCCCTAATTTAAAAATTGAACTTTATCCTAGGTATGTACATATAGGAAAAACATACATAGGATATATAGGGTTACCTATTAAGGTCTCCGGCATCCACTGGTGATTTTGGAACATATCCCCGGCAGATAATGAGGGGCTGACATACTAAGAAAGTGCTTCTGAGAGAAACTGGAAAGGGACAGGTGAGGAAAAACTGAAAGGAGCTTTTGTGCAAAGTCCCAGCATCAGCCTGATCCTGCAGCAGCTCTGGAATATAAATTGCACCTCAGAGTTTGTGCCAACTGGAGGCAAGGGAGCTGGGCTTTAATATCTCCACACTGTCAATCATTGGCTAAGGGCTGCCCCAAGGGATGTCAATTCCCAACATTTTCAGCACTTTGCTTGTTTTGTCAAAGTGCCTCCTGTAGCCCAAAGGCAGGCATCTGAATGAAGTCACAGTTGTGGGCTCTTGGAAAAGCATACAAGATCTGGGAAGGTAGACGTTACACAGAGAAATAGCAAAAGGAATCCGGGGGGACCTGGGCATTTGGCAGAACAGAGACAGTGTTCACACTGACCTTCACAATGTGGTCAGCTCAACACTGCCATATTACTGCTCAGCCATTGCTCTACCTAGCAACCATTAATGCCTCCCTAACCACTCTAAATGGCTATATCAGAGTCCTGATAATTTAGGAGCAATAATTTATCCATGCTTTCCCTTTTTTCTTCACAAACTTTGTTTCTGGCAGATTGCTTTAGTTGCATAGAGATGAGAGCTGTGCAGTCTCTGTGCTTAGTCCACTCAGTCCCCTCTCCCTAGAATGACCTTGAATCCACATCTAAAATGTATACTCATCTTTCAAAGACCAGGAAGACTTTGCGGATTACCTCCCATGAAATGAGCACCTTCCTTCTTTGGAGCTTCCCCAGTGCTTCCTCTGTCCCTCTGCACATGTGTTTTGTGTGAGGGAGGTGGTTTTCTCTCTCCTTGTGAATAGCAGTCAGCATCAACATTTCACTTGTCTTTGTACCCTTCCAGCACAACCACAGTGTATGGTGCTTGGAACATAAATGATGCTGGCAATGCTTGTTGAATGACTGGTTGAATTTCCTCTATGTACTCAGGTCAAACAAAAGAGGGGGACCACTTCCTTCCAACTGAGCTCTTGATCCAGCTCTTTAGATGAGGTTTCAAAGCCTGGGGGGTAATAAATCCTCTCTGCACTCTTTTTTTTTAAATTTATTTTTATTGTAAACAAATGGGATACATGTTGTTTCTGTTTGTACATGGAGTAACAGCATACCATTTGCATATTCATACATTTACATAGAGTAATGATGTTTGATTCATTCCCTTATTTTTTTCTCCCCCCACCCTCCCACCTCTCTTTTCCCTCTATATAGTCCCTCCTTCATCCATTCTTGACCCCCTCCCACCCCCCATTATGTGTCATCATCTGCTTATCAGTGAGATCATTCGCCTTTTGGATTTTTGAGATGGCTTATCTCACTTAACATGATATTCTCCAATTTCGTCCATTTGACTGCAAATGCCATAATTTTATTATTCTTTATAGCTGAGTAATATTCCATTGTGTGTGTGTATATATATATATATATATATATATATATATATATATATATATATATCACAGTTTCTTTATCCATTCATCAATTGAAGGGCAACTAGGTTGGTTCCACAGTCTGGCTATTGTGAATTGAGCCGCTATGAACATTGATGTGGCTGTATTTCTGTAGTATGCTGATTTTAAGTCCTTTGGATATAGGCTGAGGAGTGGGATAGCTGGGTCAAATGGTAGGTCCATTCCAAGTTTTCTAAGGAATCTCCACACTGCTTTCCAGAGTGGCTGCACTAATTTGCAGCCCCACCAGCAATGTATGAGTGTACCTTTTTCCCCACATCCTCGCCAACACCTATTGTTGCTTGTATTCTTGATAATCCCTCTGCACTCTTTTCAGGTCCTACCATATCAATCCCTGCTGAGAAGGAGATAGTGAGGCCGTGGTGAAGCTGGGGATGGAAAGGAAGACTCCAGCTTACCATGTCCTAAAGCAACCTTTTCTTTCAAGGAATTAAAAGAAATAGCTAACATTCAAGAGTATTTTTATGACCATAAATATGAAGTGTATTCCTGCTGAAAATAGTACTGGAATAGCATTTAAAGTTTTGGGCCCACTCTTTGATATTTATCTGAAGGAAATGAAGTCAGCATACCAAAGAGACACCTGCATCTCTGTGTTTGTTGCAGCACTATTCACAAGAGTCAAGATATGAAATCAGTCTACGTGCTGTCCATAGATGAAGAATAAAGAAAATATGGTACATGTACACAATGGAGTAGTATTCAGTCATAAAGAATGAAATTGTGCTATTTTCAGAAAAATAGAACTGGAAGACATCATGTTAAATGAATTTTTACCAAAAATTTCTTTTGTATCAAAAGACAAGTTTTGCATGTTTCCTTTCATGTGTGGGAAAAAAAACACCAAAAATATGAAATTGATCAAAAATATGACTTGGAAGTAGAAGAGGGACTATTAAAGAATGGGAAGGGGTCTGGCGTGGTGGCACATGTCTGTCATTCCAGTTGTCGGGAGGCTGAAGCAGGAGAATTGTGAGTTCAAACCAGTCTCATCAACTTAGCAAGGACCTAGAAACTCAGCAAGACTTTGTGTCTAAATACAAAAAAAAAAAAAAAAAAAAAAAAAAGGCTGGGGATGTGACTCAGTGGTTGAGTACCCTGGAGTTCATTAATTTGTACAATTAATATGTGCTAATAATAACAATAATAATAAAGACTTGGGCTGTAGCACTAATTCTACCATTTTTAGTGGGAGACATTGAGCAAACCATTGTTGGGTTCCTTTTCTTCATAAATTACTGGTCTGGTTGGGTAAAGTGATATCTGAGAGCGTTACTAGTGCAATACTTTATGGTTTTACCAGGACCTTTTTTGTGCTAGCCTCTGTGCAAAGTACTAGAGGGAAGAGAAGTGTCATAGGTTTTACTTGACCATAAACTAAAAAAATTGCTTCCTAGAATCCCCTTTGAATATCATCAAGCTATCCAGGAAGAGAACCTGCTCTGGCTGTTGAAATGTCCTCCCTGTGACTTTTGACCTTTAGTCTTCATTGGATCTTTTACAGAAAAGCACTGAACATGCCTTCTTCCTTGTCTGCACATGTCTTTAATCACAGAAGACCCTCAGAAAATTTGATACTTCAAATTTGTGCACAGAATTTCTTCCATAGAACACATACATAGAAATAAGTAGGGGAAACAAATGTTATGACAACTATAGATTCCAGGGATCTGTTAGGTGTACTTGGCAGTCATTTGATAGAATCACACCCATACTCACACACAAAATCCCTCAGCACGTACGTCTTAAATTAATACAAGAGTTTAAAGAAAATTCTGATTATGGATCACTGGGCTCTATCCTGTGTAGATGAAATTGACCTAGTAAATACATGAATTCTGCAGGTCTTCTCTCTTATGGAACATAAGATTATAAACATAATCATAGCCCCATTAAACCTCATGATTCTCCATTACTCTTAGTTACTCTTCCGATTGATTCTGTTCAGATGCTCTGAGCTGTTAATGTACAGTTCTTTTCATTTAGTAGATTCTCACATGCGCCAGGCACTGCAGGAAGCCTGGCTGATACTAAGACACTAACTAAAGGTCTGGGGACTGGAGGAGTTTCCAGTCTAGCACTCTTGAGGTGCTCTGACCAGTGCAGCGCTCTTTCTTGTGTTCTGGCTGCTTGACCTGCACGTGTGGCCTCAGACCATGCTTGCGTTTTGCTTCACGTCACATCTAATGGTCCGTGATAGAAAGGCAAAACATCTTCACTTTTATTGTTGCCTTTCTGGATCAGTTACCAGTGTATCCTATGCCACTAGATTCATAAGGAGTGAGGCAGCAATTGCAGGATGATTTGCAGCAAGATACTCTTGCTGAGGTTTAAGAAGAACTTTGCATTTAGATGGAAAGTGTCTCCTTCTGACAATTTCTAGTTTTCCTAGCATAATCCTGAAGCTTGGAAGGTGCAGACTAGCCTGGTAGGAGCGTGCTCCAGGGCTGTAGTCCATCTGATCTGGCTAGAGAGCAATTTCAATGGTCCTGTTTACTCAGAGGCCTTATTGTTAGTGAGGGTGATTTGTGATTGGAAACCACTTTGGAAATGATGCTAGGCAGGTGCTGATAAGTCCCCTTGAGAGATGAGGCCTCACTCTCTGACCATCAAGCAAATCTCCTGCTTACTTCTTTCAAAAAACAAGTTTAACTTTATTCAAAATTTGCAATTTTGAAAATGCTATCAATTTTTGAAAAATTAAGCCTCTTAATAAAATATTGAAGAAATCCTCAGGAAATACTACTGAACCCTTATTATTTGAGCAATAAGCTGCATAAATGTATCGAGAATAATTTTAATGCTATTTTAAGTGTTTAATTGCTAACCAATGAATTTTATTTTGCTTCTTGTACATGAATATATTTCACATATAAATATATCCTGAAAACAATTTTTCTCAAAAACTTTTTATTGATCATTTTATTACTAAATACAAAGCATATCTTCTAATAGAAAGACATCAAACACAAATTGTTTAATTACCAAAGTGGCCTCAAGCAAATTCTTATTGCCAAAATTCATAAATCTATGTGACGTAAGCAAACATAGGTAAAACATTATTTTCTTGGAGAAGTCCTAAAATCAAGAGATACAACAACCAGGAATATCACTTTTTCTCCTGTATTAGCATGTATTTCAATTTGGAATAAATGAGTTTTGACAATGTCTGCAGAAGCACTACTCACAAAGGGAAGCTCTTATTGTTTTGTAGTTTTTCCCCTCTCCCTTGTTTATTGGTTCTTTTTAGTTATATACAACATTATGATTCATTTTGACATAATTATAAAAGCATGGAATATAATTTGCTCTAAATCAGTCTTCAGCCCTTCCTCTTTCCCTCCCCACCTCCCTCCCTGTTCCCTTCCCTCTACTCTATTGATCTTTCTATATATTTATAGTTTTTTTTTTTTTTTAATCGGTGTCTTAAGGACTGGGGAGATAGCTCAGTTGGTAGAGTGCTTGCCTTGCAAGCACAAGGCCCTGGGTTCATTCCCCAGTACCGCAAAAAAAAAAAAAAAAAAAGAGTGTCTTCTGGATATGCATAAGTGAGATTCACTTGGTATGTTTATATATGTACACAGGAAAGTTAGATCAGATTCATTCCACTATTTTTCCCTTATCCCGTATCTCCTCTCTCCCCCTCAATCCCCTTCCTCTACTCCACTAATATTTCTTATATTTGACGGAATCTCCTTTCCCTTTTCATCCCCCCTCCCTTATTTTGAACTAGCTTCTGCATATCAGAGAAAACATTTGACCTTTGACTTTCTGAACCTGATTTATTTCACTTAGCATGACAGTCTCCAGTTCCATTCATTTAAGGGCAAATGCCGTAATTTCATTCTTCTTTATGACTGAGTGATACTCCGCAGTGTATATATATCACATTTTCTTTGTCCATTCATTTGTTGAAGGGTACCTACCTAGGTTGGTTCCTTAGTTTGGCTGTTAAGAATTGTGCTCCTATAAATCTTGATGTGACACATCCCTAAAGTATACTGATTTTAGATCTTTTGGATACATACTGAAGAGTGAGATCACTGGGTCATATGGTTATTCCAGTTTTTTTTTTTTTTTTTTTTTCTTTTTTTTTCTTTTCCTTTAATTTTTTTTTTTTTTTTTTTTTTTTTTTTTGGTACCAGGGATTGAACCTGAGGTTCTTAACCATTGTGTAACATCCCCAGCCCTTCCATTTTTTATTTTGAGACAGTGTCCCACTAAGTTGCTTAGAGCCTTGTTAAGTGGCTGAGGCTGGCCTTGAACTTTGCAGTCCTAATGCCTTAGCCTTCCTAGTAACTGGGATTACAGGCATGTGCCACCTCACCTGGTCCATTCCTAGTTTTTTTGAGTAATCTTCTACTTCCTTCCAGAGTGATTGCTTTAATTTGCAGTCCCACCAACAATGTATAGTGTACTTTTTTCCCCCACATCCTTTCTAACATTTATTATTATTTTTATTCTTGATAATTGCCACTCTGACTGTAGTGAGATGACATCTCAGCAGAGTTTTGATTTGCATTTGCTTGATTGCTAGAGATGTTGAACATTTTTTCATATATTTGTGGGCCTTTTGTTTTTCTTCTTTTGAGAAGTATTTGTTTAGTTATTTTGCCCATTTATTAACTGGGTTATTTGTATTTTGGCATTTTTTGAGTTACTTATATATTTTGGATATTAATGTCCTGAGGAAAAATGAAACTTGACCCTATCTCTCACCCTACGTAAGAGTCCACTGAAAGCGAATCAAAGACCTAGGAATTAGACCAGAAACTGCAAGTGCAAAAATATAGGCCCAACATTCCAACATGTTGGCACAGGAAACAATTCCCTTAAGAAGACTCCTAAAGTGCAAGATATAAACCCAAAAATCAATAAGTGGATGGCATCAAATTAAAAAGCTTCTGTACAGCAATGGAAACAATTAAGAATGTGAAGAGAAGAGAGAGCCTGCAGAATGGGAGAAGAGCTTCGCCACAGGCTCCTGCTTGTTTTTAGGGGGCCAAGGAAAGGAACCTTCTCCATTGTACTATCTCCCCTACTTGAATGTTTCCAGGTGATTTTTGTTTTACACAAGATACCTACCAACATGAAATCTTCAATTAAAGGAAAGCAGGGGAACGCTTTGAAGAGAGCTCAGGTTCTTTTTGTTTAGATTTTCATTTTGGGTTCTCCGCTAGATAATTTCCTCATCTTTTACCTGGGGATTTGGGGAGGCTATTTTAAAACAATATTAAAAAGAATTCTGTAAGAGCATTTAAGGGTGATTCTAAGCAATAACTTGAACATATTACCAAGTAAAGAAAAGACAATGAGGATTTCAGAAGGGTTTAATACCGACATGTGTGTTCACTAAGCAACTGATGGTGGATTCGTGGTGTTTGGTTAACCTATTTCCTGGATGTTGGTCTGGGTCAAATCCAATAGGAGGACCATGCTGAGGAATGGATGGATACCAGGGACTACGTTAAGGTGGGAGGGATTTTTATAAGAATGGCTAGAGGCTGCTCAGCTGGGAGATGATTCCTATTGTATTTAGGAAGGGGAAATGCCAGGTCTGTTAGGTAAAGGAAAGGCCATAAAGGGGAGAAGTAGCAGCTTGGACAGGAGCTGGGGCATCTGATAGTTGGTTAGTAAAGCAGAGATGAAGGTCACTGTAGGTGTGCAGAAGTGACACTGCAAAGAGCAAGAGGTACCCAAATCCCACTTCCAATGGCTGCCTTCCTGCTTCCTCACATGCCAAGTTTATTCCATCTGTCTCTTCTCTTTGTCCTTCTAAAATTGTCTTGCCAGGTCTCTTCCACATGACTAGTTCAAGGTCTACTTTCACTGCAAGACTTTCTTTATATTTCCATTGCTCTCAGGCCTATCTAGTCACCCTGTTAACTCTTTGAGAACCCTGCATCTTAAATGGCAGGAGAGTTGCAATTCTATTTTCTCTGTTTGTATGTGTGTGTGGCACTGGGGACTGAACCCAGAAGCATTCAACTACTGAGCCTCGTCCCCAGCCCTCTTTAGTTTTTATTTTGAGACAGGATCTCACTAAGTTACCTAGGGTCTCACCAAGTTGCTGAAGCTGCCCTTACACTTGAGATCCTCTTGCTTCCGCCTCCATGTAGCTGGGGTTACCAGCACGCACCACCATGTTCAGAACAAACCCATTTTCTACTAGTTTACATTGTTCCATTTAGGAGCTGACCTCAGCATATGCTTCTGACAAAGAAAATGTTTTGTGCACTAATTATCTCATGTGAATATTACTTGTCTCTTCCAATTAAATACCTTTGAGGGAAGTAGCAGTGCAATACAATTAATTTTATCCCAAAATATGTAGCAAAGTGCTAGGTAATCATAGTAGCCAACGTTTATTGAACATTTGCCATGTGTTCAGCATTGTCCTAAGTGCTTTGCAGGCATTAACTCATTTCTCACAACAATCCTATGAAGTAGTCATTAGTATCCTTCCCATTTTACAAATGAGGAAACTGAGACCAAGAGGTTCAGTAAATCCCTTGAGATGACCTGGTTGGGAAGTGAGAAAGGTAGAATTCAAATGCAGGCTATTCACACCACTGACCACTTTCATTGTCATGGTCAGTGCGAGGTAACCTTTAAGAGTTTTAATATTTGCTAATGGGTTCATTTTTGTCTTAAAAGAAAAAAATTAACTCTAAAATAAAGCATCCTTTGTACCAAAAGGGAGCTCATGCTTAGCAGCAAGTATTACTAATTTCCTGTTACTTGGATTTGATCTGAAAATTGAATAGAAAAATTTTATCCTTCTCAGGCTGCCCTTGGGCTTTTATAAAAAACAACAGGAAGCACAGAGTCTGATCAGTGCTTCCAACTGGGTTCCTCCTCATCTGAAGGTGAAGTGGAAACTGGGCAAGTGTCCAAATACTTTACCAAACCAGCCAATGCTACTGGAAGCTCCCTAGAAACCATTTAGGGGCTCACAAAGCCCAGAGAACACAGGGAAACCTGGGCTGCTCATTAAAAGAGGAAACAGGAAGCAAGTATCAAAGAGCAAGCTCTTTGGACGATGTGTTCATGTTACATATATGAATCATCTCTGAATAGAAGGGACAAAGACTGTCCTTTACTTTCAGGCCTGTTATGTCTACACTGCATCCAAAGTGGTAATGTGGTGTTTGTTAAGTCTGCCTTTGAAAAGCTCTCCAGGTCTCCTCAGAAATGCAAGCCAGCAACCGAATCGATGGAGAGTGTAATGAGCAGTCTCTTGTGGAACAGGAGGATAATCCTCCCCCCATCATCTATTTGTATGTTTGTAAATGAGTAATGAGGTCAATTTGGGACAGGAAGGTTTTGTGCCACAATTCGGACAGATGTTCAGAGCCTCTGGAAAGCACAGCTGCCTGGTCCAAGTGGTGGCTCTCGCCAAAAGTACTAAGTGTTCAAAAGCAATGTGTCACCAGGGATGCTCAGAGGAGCCCACTGATCATCAGGGCCTCCGCATATATTGATTCTTCCCAACCATGCTCACACTTGTAGAGCCTGTAGCTTTCCTAACTACAAACACACAAAATCAAAAGACATTTTTAGTTTACGAGTATTTTATTAACATAGTCATCAATCTTTTCTTGTTCATTTCCAGAAAGGTTACCTTGGTATTTTCTTAAATTGGTTGTAATTCAACTTTGAACCAGTCACTTCTATGGTGTCTGTGCTCTGCTGTAAATGATGATACGACTTTGTTTTGATAATAGGCACAGAGCTGTGACATGGAATAGAATGATTTTTTTAGTGTGTACATAGCCTATATGATGTTGGACATGAAATGACTGACCATAAAATTCTTGAGCCACTATGTTGGAGATATCTAATGTAGCCACACAGGATACTTCATGGCATGAATGTTTCTGTCCAAAAGTTCATGGCAATGATTACCATTTTGGTAACAACAATCATATTTCAGTCTTTTACTATTACAAATGATGTTGGAATGAACATTTATGTATGGTTCTTCATGTACATTTGTTGTTTTGTCGATACTAAGAAGATTTGGGTTGTAAAGCACACACACACACACACACACATTTCCAATCTTAGTAGTCATTTTCAAATTTCCTCTAAAGAAACAGCACCAATTTATATTATTTCCTTACATCTTTGCTAACATTTGGTACTGTCAGTCCCTTTAATATTTGCTATACTGGTTGGTATGATATGGTATCTAATTGTCTTGCTTTGCATTGCTCTGATTACTAGTAGTCCTGTGCATTACTATATTTGTTTTTCATTTGAGGTTTCTCATCTCTGGATGTCTGTTATTTTCTTGGCCATTTTTCCATTGGGTAGCTTGCACAAGAGTTATTTGAACACAAGCATTACATTACTAAGACACTTGATCTGATTACTGAGACAGCTACTGAGTGACAATAAGAGGGCAGCACATACAATGTGGATATGATGGACAGAGGGGTGTGATTCTTGTTCTTGGCAGAATGGAGTTGTTGGCAAGATATTGCATTGCATTACTAAGAATGATTTCCCAAAGATCGTAGGTTGCTTTAGTCTTACTATTTCTAGAGTTATTTATAGATTCTGGATATCAGTTCTCTGTAACTGATGTGTACATAGATTGTAAACAGTATCTCCCAGTCTGGGGTTTGTTTTCTTCATCTTCATTGACTCTATTTTTTAACAGAGTTAAAAAAAAAAAAAAACTTCAGTATAGTCACATTTATCAATAGAGTGCATCTGTGTCTTGTTTATATAATCTTTCCTTATCCCAGATCATAATGATGTTCTTATATATCTTCTTCTGGAAGACAAAGTTTTGTTTGCCCCCATTTAAGTCTTCAACCCATGTGGAACTCCTTTATATGTGATGTGAGAAAAGAGATCCAATTTCATCCTTTTCCATAGAGATGGCCAGTTGTGCCTGCCCCATTGTATTTTTTGTAGTCCTTTGGTACCCCATGATTTATAATGCTGTCTCTGATGTATGTTAATTTTCCATTTTTGATAGCTCTACTTCTGTACTGTCTATTTGTCCTATTGGTCCACTGCCTGTATTTATGCCAGGAGAGGCATTGTCTTACTTAACACAACTTTATAAATCATCTTGGTATCTCATAGGGCAATCAGTACCTTCAATCACACTTATTCCTTTTTTTCCAATCTTATATAGGCTACTTTGAGCTTTTTGCTATTACCCATGAACTTTAATCTGGCTGTAATGTTCTAAAAATATTCCTGGGATTCTGATGGATTATTTTTGCATTTATAGGTTAACTTGGTTAACAACCAACTTAATATGATATTCATTTTCCTAACAAATGAACATGCCATCTTTTATGTACTTCAATAAAGTTTTGCATTTGTCTCCATAACAAACATACACATTGCGATTTTAATAATAACTACTTTAGAGGTTTATTAATATTGTAAATGAAATTTTATTTCCATTTCATTTTGAAATGGTTTCTTCTTGATATATATAAAATTACTTATTTTGGTATAGTATAGTGATTATCATGCAGATTTTTCTTATTAATCATGGAACTTTTTGTAAATTGTGATGCTTTCTATATAAACAAACACTATAATTGAAGAGATTTCTCCTCTCTCTTCAATTCTTATGCTTCTTTTTTTTTAAACAATGCAATGGCTAGAATATTAGAAATGTTGATAGTGGGCATTCTTGTTGTTTTTCCATTTAATGAAATTGCTCCTAAATTTTCTTCTCAGATATATTGCATGATGTAGATTTTGAATAGATATTATCAGATTAGGGAAGTTTTCTCCAAAATTTAGTATGCTAACAGGCTATTTCCTGAACAAATATTGAATTTTATGAAATGATTTTTCTAAAGCTGTTAAGGTGGTCACATGTTTTTCTTTTTAATTTGTCAAATCAGCATGTACATGGATCAATTTTTTATGTTTACTTAATTTTCAGTTTCAGGGATTCAGCATGTTCAGATGGCATATTTTTAAAAATACTACTAAATTAGATGTACTAATATGTTGTACAAGATTTCTATGTCTATATTCATAACTGAGATGGATCTATAAATTAATTTTTCATACATATCAAGGCTATAATACCCTTGCAGAATAAGTTGCAAAATTCCCCTCATTTTTTCTTTGTTACTATTATTTAATTTTTTGGTCTTAAATGACTATTATAAATGCACACATTTTGAAGAATAAAATATTTCTTTTTAGGTTTTCTACCAAAACCAAAACACAAACAAACCAAAAGTCAAACGAAAACAGAACTTCATTCATCCCCAACACTGGCTTTGCTACCATTTTTCTTTCCCCAACGGCAAAAACATTTAGTTGATTATTTTGACATTTACTTCAAGATAACTGGAAGTTGCACTTGCATTGCCCTTGATTTTGCAGGTCTAGAGATGTGCTGACTTCCCGCCACAAAGACAAGGCTTTATCTCTCTTTCCTTCCCTTGCCACTACACACAGATATTCCCTTCCTGTCTCTCCACCCTCATAATGTTGTTTAGTTCTGACCACATCAGGGTTCTATTATGAAGACTATGTGAGTCCTACTCAAAATTGAGACTGTTTTCCTTCCTGTACTTTGTTCTTCTTAAATAATGATGGTGCTCCTACTTCTTTTGGGTCATGTTTTATCACAAGTTCAATCCCAAACTAAACTCCTCAATTATCTAAAACTTCCCCTTTCAAAACAATCAGATGCAATGGTCTGGTTTTTCTCTCAGTTTCATGTGCTGAAAAGAACTCCACAGGAGGCTTCTGACCTGTTGCAAAGCAGACTGGCTGTTCTCTACACATGGTGGGGGGGCTGCCATTCTGTGTTTTCTGTCTCCATTATCTTGGGGTCTCCCCTTGCTCCTTTCCCGTGGTGCATTTTTATCCATTCCATGTTTTACACTTCCTCGAGGTAGGTTCATGCTTTGAGATAATACATGACTAAGGATGTCTATTATACTTTTCTGAGTGTTAATATGACTTATTTAAAAATCCTAGGTTGGAAACAGTATTCCTTCAGACATTTTAAAGAAGTTACTGTTCCATGGCCTTACACTTCACAATGTTGATTCTGAGAAGTATGAGACCGTTCTGACACCTAATTCTTCATATGTGACCTTTCTTTCCCCTGGAAGTTTTTCTCTTCAGAATAAGTTGGCATCTCATAATGATGTGTTTTGCATGAGCATATTTCTATCCATTTTCTGGGTTCTTGATAGGCACTTTCAAAATGGAAACAAATTTTTCATCTTTGGAAAAAATGTTTTTAATTATGTTTATCGATGACTTCTTTTGATGCATTTTTATTATTTTTTTTTATTCTGGAATTTTCAGACATCTGACATCCAAGACAGGCTAATTTTATTTTTCTTTCTTTTCTTTACTTATTTATGAGAACCACTGTAAATTGTTTTGTTCCTTCTATTTAATTTTAATTTTCAAGAGGTAATAATGGTGGCTTTCAATCTTTTTAATAGCTCACTGTTCTTGTTTCAGGGTTGGAGTATCTTCTAATCTCTCTTTTAGGGGGTTTTCAAGATGGTGAACTAGAGAGTGGCTGCATTTCATGTTGCTCCAGGACTCAGGATTCAAAAGAGGAGAAATTGAGAGACTTGGGACCAACTCAAAGCAGCCAGGTGAGTCTCTCCCGTTGGGGAGGCGTCCCAGATGGGGAGGTAGCCCCAGAAAGCAGGGAACTTTGTGAAGTAGAGCTGCTCAGCGAGACACCCCCCACCCCCCCGCTGGAGCAGTGAACTCGAACAACTGGGAGCATCGTAGAGGAGGCCGCTCAGCACAGCGCTTGGACTCGGAGCAACCACTGGGGCTCTGGGTGGCTGCCCAGAGGAGGAGCTGCAAGGAGAGCTGTTTGGACTCAGAGCAACCGCTCCTGAATACCAGGGCCTGCCAGGAGGAAGAGGAGGAGCACGGCAAGGCGCTTGGACTCGGAGCGACTTGCACCAGAGCTACAGGTGGTTGCCAGAGGAGGAGCTGTGCGGAGAGCTATTTGGACTCAAAGCGACCACTACTGAACACCGGGGCCTACCCAGAGGAAGAGGAGGAGGAGGAGGAGGAGCGCCGTGGGTCACTCGGACTGGGAGTGACTGCATCAGAGCTCCAGGCGGCTGCTCAGAGGAGGAGGCGAGTGGTGAGTTGTTTGGACTCAAAGCGACCGCTCCTGAACACCGGGGGGGGCTGCCTGGAGAAGGCGTGCAGCGGGTCACGTGGACTCAGAGTGACCGCTCCTGAACACCCGGGGGGCTACCTGGAGGAGGAGGAGGAGGAACGGGGTGAGTCACTTGGACTCAGAGTGACTGCCCAGGGCTATGGGCAGTTGGCGGGCGGAGGAGGTGCGCAGTGAGTTGCTTGGACTCCTAGTGACTGCTCCGGAACACTGGGCAGCTGTCCAGAGGAAGAGGCGTGTGGCGGGTCGCTGGGATTCAGAGCGATTGTATGGGGCTCTAGGTGGCTGCTCAGAGGAGGGGCCACATAGCCAGGCGATTAGGTGCAGAGCAGGGTCCCAGGACCTAGGAGGCTTCTTAGTAGAAGAGCCGCACAGAGACACGCTTAGGGTCAAAGCAAAGGTTCCAGGACTGCGGGCAGATTCTCTGAGGAGAGGCAGACTAAGGAGACGTGTCTGCGAAGGGTGAGGCTCCCAGGCCCAGGAGGTAGGCCCGGGCCCCTGGGAACATTGCAGAGGAAGGCAGCCCAGCCCAGGCGGTAGTTGTAGATTGAGGGAAACCTCTAAGAGGGGAACTGACCAGCGAGACCTCCCCACCGGGTGAGTCTTCCCTGCCGAGTGAGGTTTTCCCACAAGGACGGTAAAGCCAGAGACACAGGCCCAAACAGGCCTTGCCTCAGCCTGCAGCCTAGTTCCCCTTTGGATGACCATTGGTCAACAAGTGGAGTCACCTCTGCCCACTGACAAGGAATATACCCCACCTGAAGGCCACCACTCCTAGAGAGGCAGCTTTCTTGTGGAGCACCACACTATCAACTTCCTCCAAGACTTCAGCCTACTGAAGGCTAAGAGGGGATATACTAGAAATCTTCAGGGACATTATAAGTCAATAGAGGAAATCTGCAATATCTCAGCAGTCCACTGATACCTGAACAATATGAGAAAACAGGGGAAGAAAATGCCCCAAACAAATCTAGATGTTACATCAATAAAACCCAATGACAGCATGGCAGAAGAAATGACAGAAAAGGAGTTCAGAATGTACATAATTAAAATGATCAGGGAAGCAAACGAGGAGATGAAAGAGCAAATGCAGGCACTGAATGATGAGATGAAAGAGCAAATGCTGGCATTGAATGATTGTACCAATTGACAGTTAAAAGAGCAAATACAGGAAGCAAAAGATCATTTCAATAAAGAGTTAGAGATATTGAAAAAAAAAAAACCAAACAGAAATCCTTGACATGAAGGAAACAATAAACCAAATTAAGAACTCCATAGAAAGGATATCCAATAGGATAGAACACCTGGAAGACAGAACCTCAGACATTGAAGACAAAATATTTAACCTTGAAAACAAAGTTGAACAAACAGAGAAGATGGTAAGAAATCATGAACAGAATCTCCAAGAACTATGGGATATCATGAAAAGGCCAAATTTAAGAATTATTGGGATTGAGGAAGGCTTAGAGAAACAAACCAAAGGAATGAACAATCTATTCAATGAAATAATATCAGAAAATTTCCCAAATCTCTCTTTTAACTCAGATGACAGTATTTTGAATTTTTCTCCTCCCTGCTTAATCTCTGTGTCACAAGTTGCTTATTTCTCTTTATTTTGGCCTTTAACAGTCATTTTAAAGGCTTTCCCTCAATGCCTTCTGTCTTCATTGTCACCTTGCTTTTATATTTAGATCTTTCCTCTTGAACAGTTCAGAGTCTCAAGAACAGAACTTTTTATATCATGCACATCATTCTGCCCTGCCATTGTTTTAGAAAGAGTCTGGGGCAGGGCTGGGGGTCCTAACCCTCTCAGCATTGAATACATCCATGTTTTCTTAATTTCTTGCTTCAGCCTAGTATCCCCATCCTCCATTCTATTGACTGCCTCCAAATCACAGATTTCTGTTTTATACTCTCAAGTATTTTAATGGGGTGAAGGAAGGAAGTTGCTGGGCTCTCAGGAATAGAGAAAGACCCTGGAGAGGTAAATGCTCCTGAGATTTTCAAACTAAGGTCTCTTTACTCTAGCTTCTGAGGTAGCTGGTGTGGACTTTAATGATTCTGTGAACTCAGATGGGTTACCAGAAGTTTCTTTTGCAAATTTTGGATCCATTTTCTAGGTGCTAAGTTCTTTGTACCTAGTCCAAGTGGTTTCCAGCTTCCAGAATTCCACAGTTCTCCCTGCATTTGTCTCCAGGTTATTTCTAATACTAATTCCACTTTATTGTAACCATTTTCTTCTTGAATATCTCTTGTAATTTACTCTATTCAGGTACTGAGTTCTTAAAAGTCATTTTCTCAAAGTATTTTGTATGAGCTATGGTAGTTTTTCTTCCAGGCTGATCATAAATACCCCATAAGTATTTTTACTTTGGTCACTTCCCCAGAATATATCTAATACACTTCATATTTCTAGGACATCATGTCTATGGGTAACGGTTAAGTAATTGTGACACATGCAGTGCATCACCATACACTGCTGTCGTTGTGTAAACACAATATTTGTGTAGCCTTGCCCTTTTTCTCCCAGTTACTAATGTGTTATCACCTGCAGTCAACTGAAGATTTATTGAATAATGATGATGATGATGTTGAGATGGAGAAAGTACATTAAAGTGGTGTTACCTTAAATACAGTCTAGGTAACTCTAATGCCTTGATGTGTATAACTAGGTATTTCCGGTCAAATGAATGTAGATTCTAGGTCAAGTTCATGTGGTAAATTCCAAGTAAGGTAATTTGAAGAGGACTCCTTAACATAGGCCTTCTCAGAGCCTGTCATGTTTTCAGGCATGGGATAGCATTTTCCAAATGTTTTGTCCATAGGATAATTTTTGTTCATGGAACACATCTTTAAGTCTCTTATGACTCACCTTATATGTAATGAATTTTGGAATGAGTGTTCCAAGGTCTATTTGGAATGTTTTTGGTTTTGGTTTTGGGTTTTTTGGTTGTTGTTTTATATATTTTAAAAATCGAGTCAGTCCTCAAGTTAGGACAACTGTGAAATAGTAATATTTTTTAGGAATATTTATTAATCAACAAGAGAAGAAGAAGAAAGGCCCACTTCCCGTTTCATACCAACATGTTTTTTGACTGATACAGAATTCTGAATAAAATCACTGAGAAGTAAGTACTACTTGTCCTACTCTGAATGGTGGGACAGGCAGATGCAGGGTAACTGGTGTCATGGAGCATTTAATGGGCCAGGCTATTATGGGAGGGTCTAGAAGGCCAAGTCCAAGGGATGAATGTGTGGGGAGAAGGTAGACTGGGGTCTTAATCTTCTTCCCCCAGGGGTTTATGTAATCATTTCCAGAAGACAAGATGTGAGAAACCAAGAAGACCTGAGCTGTGAGGAGCTAGAAAGAGTCTACACAGGATGAGAATGTCCAGAATGCAGATGTGATTCACATAAAGTGCTCAGGGGCTTGATATTATTTGACTCTGGCTAAGAAACCTAGGATAGGTTGACTGGTTTAAGTAAAAGTAATTGAATCAGGCAATAGTTAACATAACTTAAAACAAATCTTATTTCAGATGCAGGTGCTATTCCCATATGCTAGAAGAGAAACTCAAAGATCCTGAAAGAGTGACTGATTTGCAGAAGGTTCACAAGTGAGCTGCAGAGCTGCCCAGAGAATGCCATTCCTGAATTCTTTGTTCAACATTCTTGCTAATCTCTCATCTTCCCTTCACCCTTACTTGTTGGGCATCCATGGGGCAGTAGAACTCAGTTATACTAACAGCCTCATCCTAAGAGCCACTGACAGTTACCTATACAACTGCCAATGTAAAAGGGCTGGCAATCAACACCTAGAATCTTCCACCTCTACCAGAAACCCATGGATATGCAGAAATGTTCCCTGGATTTTGACATAGGACCTTCATCAACATAAGGTCAATGCTAAACTCACTCATATATGGTAGAGACCAAATTTATCATGTGGCACAAAAACAAACACATTCTCCCTGTGTTAACTGCTGTTTGGAGCAGTACAACCACGCTGCAAGAAGCTGTAGCACCCCACTGGAAAGCTGATGTGCAGGGATGCTTCCAGTAATGAGGCCCGAGGCGATTGTCCTTGGCATTACACACAGCTGGCTGATTCTGCTTTAATATCTTTGGTAGCTGAACAGTCATTAGCTGGAGAGGACTAACTTCCTGCCCTGCTTGCTATCCCTTAGTCACCTGGGCTTTGGTTAACACATGGGCCTCTGAGATCTGGGCCCCTCACACTCCTCAACACCAGCTGAGACCTATGAGTGTTCTCTGGGCATCCCAGCAGCCTCCTAACACATCACCCTCAGAGGTCATTCTGCTTCATTTTGCTGACTCTTCCTGTCCAGAAATGCCCAGAATGCTTCTGTTTTTTAAATACAAGCTCCAACTCCAGCTCTGACCCTAAAAGTAGAATTCCCCACAATATATCCATGCTTCTGTTAGTCCCTTGCACCCTTTCAATTATTAGATTGACAAAGCAAACTTGAAAGAAAAATTATTGATAACTTTTGGCAATGTGCCTTGAAACATTTCTTCTGCTATTCCAGGGAGAGAGAGGAAGCTTCAGGGTCACTTTGCACAATCACTTGTACCTGGCTAATTTAGAAAGCACTTCCTTCTCCCTCTGATTGCTCTGTAGGTTCATGCTCTTATTACCACCCCTACCTTTAAAAAAAAAAAAAAAAGGTAAAAGCAATAGAGCAACCAACTGAAGAAATTTTTTAAAACTACAAAGTGAACCCTTGATCTCACACCCCAGAACAATGCTTACCTCTCTTTAAATTGTTCCATCTCTCTTAATCTATATACCTCATATTTTAAATAATAATATTCATTGTGTAAGAATAATTCTATATTATTACTTAATACTCTTAAATTTTTTCTTTACATATAATTTTTCTTAATGCTTCTGGCTACTTGATATTCCATGAAGTTGACATCACCATCACATTATTTCTAGAAGAGTCCATTTATTTTTATGAGCATCATTCCACTAACCATCCTCATGCTAGCTGCCCATAATTAAGGTAGATGCTATAGCATCTTATTCCTCAGTTGGATTTTCAAAATGAGAAAATGAAAATGAAAACAATTTGTATAAGAGGCAAGCATCAAAGGCCAGCAGTTATAGATCAGAACTTAAAAACTATGAAATCTGGACTGAAGTCTGTGGGGTCAGAGGTTAAGATTAACCAGAAGCAGGAAAAGGTGGAAAGGCAGAAACACAGTAGCTTATAGACTGGGAGGGTCAGAACAGGTGCCTGGAGTACACAGCTGATTCTCCAAGGCACATCGTAGAGGATGAGGCCTTCTGTGGTGGGTGTGTGCTTTCTGTCCTCCCTCTTGTTCTTGCTGCATTTGGATGTCTCTGAGATCACTAGGCAGAGAAGAGGGGTGTTAACACATAGTACTTGTGGCTGAGATGACTTTGTGTATGTTTGCTCTGCCTTGACTAAAGACTGGGTCAAAAAATTGGAATATTTTCAGAAAGCAGGATGTTCCCTGGAATGTCAAGATCATGTCCTGCCCATGATGTCTCCTAAGAGGATCTGCCCCATTCATGATCCCTGCTGAACAGGAAGACAAAGGAGCCACAGTTAGATTGAATCAGGGAGAGCACCTGATTCAAACGCAGCCTAATGTCTGACTTGTTAAAACATAATACACCCATCTAATTTCTCTTGAAGCATTTGTGCTGTTTGGAGATGGTCATCATCAGTTATGAGAACTGAGTACAGAAGAATATCCATGGACTATAGGAATCTGTCAGCCATGATGCAGAAGGCGGAATGAAGTTAGCAGGCAGGTAAATTCTGGTGAAATGAAAACAGAGCAGGCATCCTCGTTAAAGAACAAACCACAGAGAGGAAAAGCAATTCTCCAAGACACCCTGGTTCATGCCTTTGCTATTGCTCACTTCAACCTTTCCTGGGTCAGCATACACATGTATCTTTTCATTAAATCTCTCATATTTCCCTCCAAGAGGCACCTGAGTGAATCTCTATTCCTTCCAACTAAAAGATCACAGAATCAAGGATCCTAAGGATGAAATCTCAGTAGGGAACACATTCCTCAGAGATACCTGTGTGAGGTTGCCTTAAGGTCATGTCTTCAACATGTAGGAAGTTTGGCAAGGAAAATCACAAGGGCTCATGGCCCGCCTTTACAGGCAGACAATTAAGCCAATTAAGGAATGAGGGACTGCATGCCTTTTGCCTTCAAGGTCAGGGCTTGACTCACTAGAACCTTGGCAAAGTCTTACAGTCTGGAGAGAGCAAGAAATCATCCCCGTGGATGACACACTTCTGAGCAGATGGTTAGTAAATCAAGGTCCTGATGTGAAATATTGGTGCTTTTTAGCTGAGGAAGATGTGGGTAAAATATTACCAAGTTAATCATGTAGGGTAGGCTCCAGGAAACCACTGGCCACCGTTCTTAAGGAAAAAGACAATTCAATATGAGATAAGATCCTGATTGCAAGGAGCAGAAGCCATTAAACCAGTATAGAGGCTCCGGCCAGGGGGAATAGAAGGGACTTTTGATCAAGCAGACATTTGTGTTGCAGAAGTATCTAAAATCAAGTGGATCTTTATTTTGACCAGTGGATTATGTAATGTGCCCTTGATGATGTTCAAAAGGAGAATACCCTATCCCAGGATTGGCATTGTTGGATTGGTGTTATTAAATTCCCAGTGTCGATGATGGATTCCTAAATGTATCCATGTAATCCCAAAAATAAACTCATCATAGAAAGAGCACCAGGTTGAAGGAGCTATGATCAGACACAAGTCTGTGAATGTCAGCTGTGGGCTGTGGGTCAGTCACTTCCTTTTCTGTATCCATCAAATGGAACTCATAATTTCTCTCTGTCCCAGGCAGTTTCTCCTTGGGGTAGGATCAAGCAAGAGAGTCCTGGCTTCAACTCTTGTTGAAGAGACAAAAGGCAAATGCCATGGTCTAGAGAGTCCTAGACTTGCAGAGATGGTGCCTATGGGGACCGTGGCTGCCAGACCATGGATGTCCACACTCTAGCTGCTGTGGTTTAGCTATGTCCCACAATGCCCAGGGCCCTTCAGGTGCACTGCAGCCAGCCAGTCTTCACCAGGCAATGTTTAGAAATGGCCATACTTATGATTTTTCATTTCCTTCTGGGGCATTTTAATAAACCATATTTCATTCCATCCTCCTGGCTACCTTGCAAGGGTTACTTTTTCTTTACTGAACAGATGAAGAAGCTAAGGTTCTGAGAGGTCAAGTAAGTTGTCCAAGGTGGCACAGCTTGCCAGTGGTATAGGTAAGCCCTGAACCACTCATCAGAAAACAGTGTGCATGCTCTTCCCACTCTCTCATCAAAACTCTGCCTTGTGCATTGCCATCATGGCGCTTCTCCAGCAGCTAATGCAGGTTGCCGGGACAGCCTCTCTCATACTTTGTCCTAGTTCAGTGCTTCCCAAACATCAAAGTGCATACAAATCACCTGGGGCTCTTATTAAACTGCAGATACTGATTCAGTAGGTCTGGAGTGGGGCCTAAGAGGCAAGTGCCCAGGTGGTGGTGATGCTGCTGGTTTGCTGACCACACTCTGAGTAGCAAACTGCTAGCTGACACCTAACACTTCCAAATAACTCACTGGATTATGAATAGAACCTTCTTGCAAACCTCAGTACCTTCTCTTCTCCCACTGAGTACTTAGTGACCAGATCTGTGAAGCAGTCCCAAGTAGCTCTTAATGAAATTAAAACCAGACTGACATCCCTAATACTCTCCAGCTGTTATCCAGTATGTGCCATTAGGGTAATTGTGTGGGAGAACTGAGAGTTAAAGCTAAAACAATAATCTAGCCAAGGTCTATTTAAAGCTGCAGGCAACACTTGATTAGTAAGGTAAGGAAATTTAAGGTGGAAATCATGTCGCGTAGGCAGTAGTGACAGCAATAATAGCAACACCAGTATCATTAGCTGTATGTCTTCTATATTTTAAGTTGTGTATATATTTTACAGGTAAATTCTAAGAACAGTTCAGCAATGTAGACATTATTAATTTTTAGTTATTCATAGTCTATTTTCAGTGGTAAATTAGAGCAACCTCCAAGAATATCTAACACAAGACAAGAGGGCACAAGCATAAATGTGTGCACAAAAAGAAATAGCTGAGCGCCAACAGCATAGAGCTAGGAATGTGGCTCTGGGTAAGCACAGCACTGCCTGTCTGTGGGGGGCAAGCCATGGGTGGTCCTCAACCTTCCAGCAAAAGCGGTGGTGGTGGTGGGCCAGTTGGACATTTCACAGTAATCATGTAATAAAAACAAACCAAACACTTTTCAAAAATCACACCTTTCTTGACACCTAGATCATGCAGAGGTATCTCCTATGCATTTCCTTACAGAATCTATCATGTGCTGTGACAAATGACATTTTAAAGTTAGCCTTAATTGACTAAAATGACTTTCAGGGATTCTGTGTACAGTAGTCCTTGGTGGACTTTGATGCATCAAAAGCAAGCCTAATTCAGGCATGCTGTCCTTCTGGAGTGAGAGTGGTAGTCTAAATCCAGCATCTGGATGCTCAGGTTTGATTCAGAACTGCATGTTGGACAGCTTGGAGAATTGGACAGGATGGGTGTCCTTTAAGAAACCTCTCCCTCCTGGCCATCCCTCAGTTCCATTTTCCTAAGCTCAGCTTTTGAAGATGCTAAGTAGCAGTGAGTTAGAGATTGTTCAACAGCAGGGAGTTTTGGTTGAGTGGAGGCCCAAATGAGTTAACTGAAAACTGGGAACAGTTGCTTAACAAGGACACAACTTGAATAAAAGCCATCTCAGCTCTACTCTCAGATGACTGAGCTTCAGGGAATATTCTGGGAAGGAATTGGTCTCTGCTCCAAAAATGCTCTTCTGAATCTAGGTAACTGAATGATTAAAGCCTTAAGTTATACTTCATATGGTAAGGATGAAATAGTTATAGCCTGAAAAAAAAAGTTAAGACCATGTAACCAATCTTTCCATGGTTAAAATAAAATCTTAATGAAATGTCTATAAAATACTTACATTTGAGCAATGTTTTTTAGAAAAAAAATTATTTGTGAAATGCATGCTATTCATCTGTTCATTCATTTTTTTGAGCCAGTATGTATCTGGGGGCAGCTGTCATGTACTAAGCATATGCTTGGGAACAAAACACAGAATCAGGCTCCCAGTGTGGGAGACCCCATTATCACATAACCACCTAATCACACACACACAAAAATCTCCATGCCTGAGTATTAAGATCCTCCAGTTTTTTCAACTATTTAATATTAATGTCTTTCATCTGTTGGGTACCATAAAGGTGATATGATGATAATGACACACAAATAAACACATCCATTATGAGAGGCACTAATGCGAGAAGGGAAAATAACTTGAGTCTGTCTATGAGATAGAATTAGAGCAGTGGACTGGGACAGTATTAAAAAGGGTGGCTAGGGCCAGCGTTCCCATGCAGGCCATGTTCCACTGAGACTCGTCTAATGAGAAGTTCTAAATCTGGGTGCATTAAGGGGAAAGTATTTTGGGTGCAAAACCCCTAGTGATGGAACTAGCATGCAAGTTAGAAGATAGCAACTAAATAGTTTTATCTTAAAGCGTTGGTATTTATGATGTAGTTATAGGTGAAAATGTCTACCAAAATATTCAATTTCATAATAGCTGATTCGTTTTTCTTCCTCTTTGCAATAATTATTCAGCAAGATCAGTTGGACCTTCCTTGTTTTATGTAATCAACCGTATTCATGTGTAAGAGATACATGACTTTAGGACATTTGTATCCTCTTTCAAAATGAACACCAGAGTTTTAAGAAATATTAAATACAAAGGGTGTTCCTCTAGTTCGAGTGATTTATGCAGCTTTTCTGAACCCTCATCTTCCATGAAGTAGTAGCTTCAGGATTTGAAACACCAGTTTGTACACAATCTTGGTCTTTACATCTAGGCCACTTGGGTTATTAGAGCTGGATGGGATGTTGTGGTCAACTCTGGATCAATTTTTATTTAAGTAAGTATTTTCCTTGAGACTTGGAAGGGGAAGAAAGATAGAAAATCTAATTGGGACTTTTAGTACTGCCCTAGAACACCAGCCTTAAGGAACACCTCATAGGTTCTTTTGACAAACATTTGACCCTATTCTACCAAAAGGTACCCAAGCAAAAGTAGTCACTCTGCACCATCATATACTATCTAAATGCCCACTTTCCCTGGAAATTGCAGACCTATGGAGCCCTTGCAAAAGCCTCTGCTCCTGACTTGCTCCATCTTATTCATCAGACAAGACTCTAGCTCTGGGAGAGCTCTGCCTGCCTGCTCTGAACTTGGGCCTGAGCTGCTTGATGTAGATAGAGAAAATGCAACAGTGCTGTCTGCTTCGCTTTATTTTTTTTTTTTATTTATTTTTTTTATTGTAAACAAATGGGATACATGTTGTTTCTCTGTTTGTACATGGCGTAAAGGCATACCATTTGTGTAATCATAAATTTACATACAGTCTGCTTCGCTTTAAATTCATGATCTCCAGCCTCAAATGGGCACTCAAAACTGCCCAGCGGGTCTCTGACTTTTCTCTTGTTGCCTTACTTTTCTATTCTCTGAGAGAACTATTTTATATCTCCTCTTTTCTCCTGAAACCTCCTATATTCCTTCCTCTACTCTCAGATGATGACTTCTCATTTCATAGATAAAATTGAAAAATCATCTTCCCTTCACCAAACCTGCAATCTTCATCAGAGTCCATTTTCTCCTTCTTTGCTCTGGTTAAAATGGAAGAAGTGCTCTCTAGCCTGTCTGTCCAGTCCCTTTATGCACACCCTGGGCTTCATCCATTCAAATACTGCTCTACCTCAGTTACTCCTCTTTCCACAAAATAAGTCCTTCTCATTCTTCCTGGATCAGTGCCACCAATAAACACGTGTGCTCTATCTTCTCCCACATTTATTAAGAGGAAAACAAACCACAAACTCTCTCCTGACCTTGCATCTCTTCGTGTTCTTCTCTTTTTCTTGCGTTCATAGCCCACTTTCTCAAAAATAGAGTTGTCTGTGCACTGGCTTCACAATCACACTTATCCCACTTCGATTTGGCTTTGGCCCTGATACCCATAGAGATTTTCCTGGAAATGTGCAGGCCAAAGGTTCCAAAGACTTTCTGGACGCCAGATCTAATGATCAACTTTCATATCTTGTTTCATATCTCAGCAGGAGTTGATTGCCCTTCTTTCAGACTCTTTCTTCTGATTCCAGTGACACCAGTTCTCCTTTATCTGACCTCCATTTTCAAATGTTCTCAGGACTTAGTCTTGCCTGCTTTCCTTTCTCCCTGAATGATCATAACCAGTCCATTGACTGTTTTTCTAATTGATTTCCATTTTTATCAAGGGAGTCTGTGCAGAGTGAAAATGGCTAATAATATTGCTAAAAGTCTATTGTTTTTGGTAGTATGGACTTTTTGACAATATTAATTGTGCCTATCCAAGAACATGGGAGGTCTTCCATTTTCTAAGATCTTCCTCAAATACGTTTTCAGTGTTCTTTAGTTTTCGTTGTAGAGGTCTTTCATTTCCTTGACTAGAATAATTTCCAGGTTTTTTTGTTTTTTGTTTTGAAGTTGCTGTGAAAGGGATGATTTTCCTGATTTCTTTCTCAGCTGAATTGCTGTTGGAGTATAAAAAAGCTGTTGATTTGTGATTATTTATCTCGTATCCTGCTACTTTGCTGAATTCCTTTACCAGCTCTAGAAGTCTTCTGATACAATTTTTGGGGTCTTCTACGTATAGGATGATGTCATCAGCAACACTGATTGTTTGACTTCTCTTTTTCTATTTGTATCCTTTTAATTTCCTTCTCTTACCTGATTGCTCCAGCTAGAGTTCTGAGAACTATATTGAAAAGAAGCAATGAGTATGAACAGCCTTGTCTCGTTCCTGATTTTAGTGGAAAGGCTTTCAATTTTTCTCCATTCAGAATGATGTTGGCTTTGGGTTTGTCATATGCAGTTGCCACAAAAATACCAATGACATTCTTCAAAGAACTAGAAAAAACAGTTCTTAAATTCATTTGGAAGAATTAGAGACCTAGAATAGCCAAAGCAATTCTGAGCAAGAAGAGTGATGCAGGAAACATCACAATACCAGATCTCAAATTATACTCCAAAGTCACAGTAATAAAAGCAGCATGGTATCAGCATCGAAATAGACATGAAGACAAATGAAGTAAAATAAAAGACACAGAGACAAACCCACATATTTACAGCCAGCTGATACTAGACAAATGTGCCAAAAGTATGTTGTAGAATAGATAGCTTTTTTTTTTTTTTAAATGATGCCTGGAAAACTGGATATTCATATGTAGAAAAACAAAACTAGATTCCTATCTCACCCTGCATAATAGTCAAATGAAAACGGACCAAAGATTTAGGAATAAGACCAGAAAGATTGCAAGTTCTAGAAGAAAACAGAGTCTGCACTCTATCATAAAGGCGCAGGCACTGACTTTTTCAACAAGACCCACAAAGTTTAAGGAATAAAACCAAGAATCAGTAAGTGATGTGATCCTACAATATGTATAATCATAAAAGTGAGTAATTACACTCCATTTATGTATGATCTATCAAAATGTATAAATGCTTTCTACTGTCATGTATAACTAATTAGAACAAATTAAAAAATTAAGAAAATAAAAAAGAATCAGTAAGTGGGATGTCAACATATTTCAAAGCTTCTGCACAGCAAAGGAAATTATAAAAAGAAGAAGAAGAAGAAGAAATCTACAGAATGGAAGAAATTCTTTTACAACTGCTCTTCTGACAGGGAATCAATATCCAGAATATATAAAGAAATAAAATACCTCAACACCAATAAAGTAAAATTAAAATAACCCAATAAATAAATAAAGAACAAAGAACTAAACAGACATTTCTCAAAAGAAGAAACACAAATGGCCAACAGAAACATGAAAAAAATATTTGGCATCTCTAGCAATCAGGGAAATGCAAATCAAAACTACAATAAGATTTCATCTCACTCCAGGCAGAATGGCATTTACTTCAAACACATATGATGATAAATGATGGTGAGGAGATGGGAAAGGTACACTGACACATTGTTGGTGGGACTGCTTATTAGTATAACTGCTCTGAACAACCATATAGAGATTCCTCAAAAATCTAGGAATAGGCTGGGTGTGGTGGCGCACACCTGTAATTCCAATAGCCTTGGAGACTGAGGCAGGAGGATCGTGAGTTCAAAACCAGCCTCTGTAGCAGCGAGGTGCTAAGTGACTCAGTGAGACTCTCTGTCTCTAAATAAAATACAAAAATATAAAATAAGGCTAGAGATGTGGCTCGTGGTTGAGTGCCCCTGATTTCAATCTCCAGTACCAAAAAAAAAAATGTAGGAATAGAATCACCATATTAGCTAACTTGGTATTTATCCAAAAGAACTAAAAACAGCATACAATATTGATACAGCCATTTCAATGTTTATGGCAGTACAATTCACAATAGCCAGATTATGGAAGTAGTCCAGATGTCCTTCAATAGATGAATAGATTAAGAAAATGTGATATATATACACAATGGAGTCTTATTCAACCATAAAGAAGAATGAAATAATGTCGCCTATTGGTAAATGCATAGAAATGAAAAACAAATTCTAAGTGAAATTAGCCAGATTCAGAAAATCAAGGGTCAAATGTTTTTATGTGGAAGCTAGAGCAAAATCAGGGAAAGATGACAGTGAGGGAGGGAAATTGAATATCATAAATATACAGGGAAGTTCATTGGAACAGAAGGTAGTGACTGAGAGGGAGGAAGGATGGGAAAGGGGAGAAAATATAAATTGAATTTAATGAAATCATGTTATATGCATATATAAAGGTACCAAAGGTAATTTTGCCTTTATGTATATGTATGAGGTACCAATCAAAAATATATAAATAAAGGAATGAAAGGAAGACCAATAGAGTAGAGGAAGAATAGGGGAGGGGAAGGAAAAGTGAAAAAGGAATGGGGATTGAAATAAAATTTCTTACATGTATGATTTTCTCAAAATGAACCCAACTAGTACATAATTATAATGCTCTAAATTTAAGAAAGGGCTTCTTTAGAACAGAAAAAATAAGTCAATTGCTATTATTATCCAAACATCGAACACATTGGATGATCTTAAGTTCCTTTTCTTTTCCTGGAGTCTATACCCTTAGCTTTCTACCTCTGACTTCTCTCCAGCCTGGCTCTCCTGCACAGCTGACATCCTCTGACGTCCCTTCACTACTCCCTTGTGTCACACAAAGCCTTACCAACATCCTTTTCTCTTTCTTGATTTATTACCTTATTTTGCTGAAGGACATCCTGTAGCTGCTTTCTAAGGAAGAGTATATTCATTTGACTATTTTAAATATGAAAATACATATTTCTTCATCTCTTTGATTTATAATTTATTTAGAAATACAATTTTATATCAAAGATCATGACCATCCAGAATTTTGAAGCAGTGTTATGTATTTTTTTTTCTAATTTTCATAGTTACTGTTCATAAGTCCAATGCTATCCTGACTCCTTCCACTTTGTATGTGGTTTTTTTCTTCCATTCTGGGAACTTTTAAGTTCTTCTATCTCTGAGTTCTAAAATTTCATGAAGGAATGTGCCATGTGGTAAGGCTTTTCTTCATTCACTATGCTGAGTACTCAATTGTCTCTTTTTAGTTAAACAAATGTGTCTTTTAATTTAGGGAATTTTTATAAAATCAAGTGAGCTAAATGTTTTCTTTCATTAATGGTGTGAATATCTTTTCTTGCTTATTATCTATTCTTTATTTGCTGTTATTGTTCTATGATCTGTGAGGTCGCCTCTACTTCATCTTCCATCTTTTCTATTGATTTTTAAAATGTTATTGGCAGGTTATAATAAAAACATTCTTAGTTATTCTTTGTTCCTTTCTCAGCATCCTATCCTTGTTTGAAGACTATCATATCATCTATTACAACCTGAAGAAGATTAATTATCATTTGATTTTGAGGATTCCCCTTCTCCCTTTTATTTGTTTCTTTCAGTCTTCTCTTTCATATTAGAGATGTTACTAAAATGTCTGCTCTTCTTGCTTATATACTTGTAATTAAAAGAGAGTTAATGAAAGCTGATTGCAATCTCTGTGAGCTTGCTAAGGGTTGTCAACTGGTATATTTTATTGCAGATTACACAAGCCACACTGGTGTTTCTTTGGTTTCAGAAGGCTGTCAAGAACGTTTCCATCTCAGGGGCTTTAGACATCTGGATCTTTCTGAAATATACCCTTCACATCTTTCTCTCTCTCTCTCTCTCTCTCTCTCTCTCTCTCTCTCTCTCACACACACACACACACACACACACACACACACACACACACACACACACACACATCATTTAGATTACTGCTTATACACCACTTCTCCAAAGAGGCCTTGTCTGACCATCTTATCTAAGTAAAACAGCTCCCATCATTCTCTTACCATTTTCTTTGTCCAGACTCGGTACCACAATTTAATTTATGCAATTATGGAAAGATATATTACATAATTGAATACTTTCCAGGATGTTTCCTATTGTCTAACAACAAGCCGTATGTGGGCAAGGATCTTCTAGGCTGCAACCTTTGGGCTTTGTATTCAAACACGGCATGCTCAATTAATATTTATCTCTGAATGGATGAGGGGATGGATGGGTGAATAGAAGTTCAAATTTCTGATAAATCTCTACTATAAATACATCTGTAACTTTACGCAAGTCCCTACATTTTGTTTTATTTAGCCTCTTGGGATTTAGATAGAATAACAGTGCATATTCTGCCTACAGAGATATTTATTCGCACAAGAGAAGTAGCAGATATAAAAGTGCTGAGTAAAAAGGTTTTATATAATTCGAGGGACTATAAGGACTGAATGTGACTTATTCTTATTTTTCTTCTTTCCATATTGAAACCTTAATTTAACACTTCAGAGATCATACCTTGGTAGCACCTTCTAAGTGGTGTTGTTATTGAGAGTTCTTTTTAGAACCAAATTAACTAAACTCCTCAATGTTATTAAAATCAGACATGCCTTATTCTTATTCCTGTGCAAATAATGTCATAAGAAGATTCTAGTCTATTCTAGTCCAATGAAGGAAATTGGCAACGTCAATTCATCTTCAACTTTCAAATACAAAGAAAGAAAAGAGAATAGAAACTCCTGTTCATGGATGAGGATTAAATCTCCCCTATATTTGTACCCTAATTGTCCTTTAAACTTATCCCCAAACCAGGAAAAAATGATTTTTTTTTCCTGGTAAGTGTATAGTGAAATTAGCATGCTTATTCTTTGCTGATAGAAATGGAAATTGATATAATCCTTCTGGAGAGTGCTTTATAAATATATATATATGTATGTGTGTGTATATATATAATGATATATATACAAAATTATATATATATAATATGTGTATATATATATAATTTTGTATATTATGTATATATATATATATATATATATATATATATATGCCTTAAAGGTATTTAGATCTTTTGGCACCAAAACTGTACTTCTGAGAAATTATTCTAAGGAAATAGTCCAATAGGGGAAAAAATAAAACTATATACTCTATCAAAAAATGATCATGTCAAATATTTAAAAGGGTAAACTATTAGAGAAAACATGGATTTGCAATAATACATCAAATACTAAGTAAACATAGAGGGTATATTTGATAGAATAAAATCAAGATTATGAAAACTACAGAGCAACATGGAGACATGTTCATGATATGAATTGTAATGCCAAACTGTATGTACACCATTACTACTGATTTCAAAATATTTAACTTAAAAGGAAGTTTAGGTAGACATTTCCTCAGTACAACTTCTTTTTCTTTTTATTGTAAACAAATGGGATACATTTTGATTCGCTGTACATGGAGTCAAGGCATACCATTCATGTAATCATAAATTTACACAGGGCAATGTTGTTTGATTCATTCTGCCATTTTTCCCCCTTCCCCCCCACCCCACCCACCCCTCTTTTCCCTCTATACAGTCCTTCCTTCCTCCATTCTTGCCCCCCTCCCTAACCCTAACCCTAAACCTAACCCTAACCCTAACGCTAACCCCTCCCACCCCCCATTATATGTCATCATCCACTTATCAGTGAGATCATTCGTCCTTTGGTTTTTTGAGATTGGCTTATTTCACTTAGCATGATATTCTCCAATTTCATCCATTTGCCTGCAAATGCCATAACTTTATCATTCTTTATGGTGGAGTAATATTCTAGTGTGTATATATATATATATATATATATATATATATATATATATGCATGCCACAGTTTCTTTATCCATTCTTCAATTGAAGGACATCTGGGTTGGTTCCACAATCTGGCTATGGTGAATTGAGCAGCAATGAACATTGATCTGGCTGTATCTCTGTAGTATGCTGATTTTAAGTCCTTTGGGTATAGGCCAAGGAGTGGGATAGCTGGGTCAAATGGTGGTTCTATTCCAAGCTTTCTGAGGAATCTCCATACTGCTTTCCAGAGTGGCTACAATAATTTGCAACCCCACCAGCAATGTATGAGTGTACCTTTTCCCCCACATCCTCAGCAACACCTGTTGTTGCTCGTATTCTTGATAATCGCCATTCTAATTGGGGTGAGATGGAATCTTAGGGTAGTTTTGATTCGCATTTCTCTTATTACTAGAGATGTTGAACATTTTTTCATATATCTGTTGATTGCTTGTACATCTTCTTCTGTGAAGTGTCTGTTCATTTCCTTAGCCCATTTGTTGATTGGAGTATTTGTATTCTTGGTGTAGAGGTTTTTGAGTTCTTTATATATTCTGGAAATTAGCGCTCTATCTGTAGTATGAGTGGCAAAGATTTTCTCCCACTCTGTAGACTCTCTCTTCACATTATTGATAGTTTCCTTTGCTGAGAGAAAGCTTTTTAGTTTGAATCTATCCCAGTTGTTGATTCTTGCTTTTATTTCTTGGGCTATGGGAGTCCTGTTAAGGAAGTCTGATCCTAAGCCGACATGTTGAAGATTTGGACCTACTTTTTCTTCTATAAGATGCAGGGTCTCAGGTCTGATTCCGAGGTCCTTGATCCATTTTGAGTTGAGTTTGTGCAGGGTGAGACATAGGGGTTTAATTTCATTCTGTTGCATATGGATTTCCAGTTTTCCCAGCACCATTTGTTGAAGAGGCTATCTTTTCTTCATTGCATATTTTTGGCACCTTTGTCTAGTATGAGAAAATTGTATTTATTTGGGTTGTGTCCATGTCCTCTATTCTGTACCATTGATCTGCCTGTCTGTTTTGGTACCAATACCATGCTGTTTTTGTTACTATTGCTTTGTAATAGAGTTGAAGATCTGGTATTGCGATACCCCCTGCTTCGCTCTTTCTGCTGAGGATTGCTTTAGCTATTCTGGGTTTCTTGTTCTTCCAGATGAATTTCATAATTGCTTGCTCTATTTCTGTAAGGTACGTCATTGGGATTTTAATTGGAATTGCATTGAATCTGTATAGCAGTTTTGGTAGTATGGCCATTTTGACAATATTAATTCTGCCTATCCAAGAACATGGGAGATCTTTCCACCTTCTAAGGTGTTCTTTAATTTCTTTCTTTAGTGTTCTGTAGTTCTCATTGTAGAGGTCTTTCACCTCTTTTGTGAGATTGATTCCCAAGTATTTTATTTTTTTTGATGCTATTGTGAATGGGGTAGTTTTCCTAACTTCTCTTTCTGAAGATTCATCACATATGTATAAAAATGCATTAGTTTTATGAGCATTGATCTTGTTACCTGCTACTTTACTGAATTCACTTATGAGTTGTAAGAGTTATCTGGTGGAAATTCCAGGTTCCTCTAAATATAAAATCATGTCATCAGCGAACAGGGATAGTTTGAGTTCTTCTTTTCCTATTCGTATCCCTTTAATGTCTTTGGTTTGTCTAATTGCTCTGGCTAGAGGATCAAGGGTGATGTTGAATAGAAGTGGTGAAAGAGGGCATCCCTACCTTACTCCATTTTTAGGGGGAATGCTTTCAGTTTTTCACTATTTAGAATGATATTGGCCATGGGCTTAGCATAGATGGCCTTTACAATGTTAAGGAATGTTCCCACTATCCCAATTTTTTCTAGTGTTTTGAGCATAAAGGGATGCTGTATTTTATCGAATGCTTTTTCTGCATCTATTGAAATAATTATGTGATTCTTAACTTTAAGTCTGTTGATATGGTGAATGACATTTATTGATTTCTGGATGTTGAACCAATCTTGCATCCCTGGGATAAAACCCACTTGATCGTGGTGCACTATCTTTTTAATATATTTTTGTATGCGATTTGCTAAAATTTTGTTGACAATTTTTGTGTCGATGTTCATTAAGGATGTTGGTCTGAAATTTTCTTTCCTTGATGTGTCTCTGTCTGGTTTAGGTATCAGGGTGATATTGGCTTCATAGAATGAGTTTGGGCGGATTCCCTCCTCTTCTATTTCATGGAACACTTTGAGGAGTATTGGAATGAGCCCTTCTTTAAAGGTTCTGTAGAACTCGGCTGAGAACCCATCTGGTCCTGGACTTTTCTTTGTTGGTAGGCTTTTGATGACCTCTTCTATTTCATTGCTTGAAATTCATTTATTTAAAATGAGTATGTCCTTCTGGTCCAGTTTAGGTACTTCATATGTCTCTAGAAACTTGTTGATGTCTTCAAGGTTTTCTGTTTTGTTGGAATCTAGATTTTCAAAATAGCTTCTAATTGTGTTTTGTATTTCACTCGTGTCTGTTGTGATATTTCCTTGTTCATTCTGAATTTCAGTAATTTGAGTTTTCTCCCTCTTTCTCTTTGTTAGTGTGACTAAGGGTTTATCAATTTTGTTTATTTTTTTCAAAGAACCAACTATTTATTTTGTTAATTTTTCTGAGTTTCTTTTGTGTCAGTTTCATTGATTTTGGCTCTGATTTTAACTCTTTCCTGTCTTCTACTACTTTTGGTGTTGGTCTGCTCTTCTTTTTCTAGGACTTTGAGCTGTAGTGTTAAGTCGTTCTTTTGTTGAATGCACACCATGAAATAAATCTTCCTCTAAGTACTGCTTTCATAGTGTCTCAGAGATTTTGATATGATGACTTTGTTCTCATTTTCTTCTAAGAATTTTTTTTATTTCCCTCCTGATGTCTTCTGTTATCCATTCATCATATAATAGAGTATTATTTAATCTCCAGGTATTTGAGAAGTTTCTGTTGTTTATTCTGTCATTTATTTCTAATTTCAATCCATTATGATCTGATAGAGTACAAGGTAGTAGCTCTCTTCTTGTATTTGCTAACAGTAGCTTTGTGGCATAAAATATGGTCTATTTTAGAGAAGGATCCATGTGGTGCTGAAAAGAAGGTGTATTCATTCTTTGCTGGATGGTATATTCTATAAATGTCTGTTAAGTCTAAATTGTTGATTGTGTTATTGAGATCTATGGTTTATTCAATTTTTGTTTGGAAGATCTATGCATTGGTGAGAGAGGTGTGTTAAAATCGCCTAGTATTATTGTGTTTTGGTCTGTTTGATTTCTGGAATTGAGAAGGATTTGTTTGATGTACATGGATGAGCCAATGTTCAGGGCACAGATATTTATGATTGTTATGTCTTGCTGATTTATGCTTACCTTAAGCAGTATGTAATGTCCTTCTTTATCCCTTCTGACTAGTTTGGCTTGAAGTCCACATTATCTGAAATGAGGATGGATACTCCAGCTTTTTTGCTGTGTCCATGTGCATGGTATGGTTTTTTCCCATCTTTTCACTTTTAGTCTATGGGTATCTTTTTCTATGAGGTGAGTCTCTTGCAGGCAACATATTGTTGGATCTTTCTTTTTAATCCAATCTGCCAGTCTATGTCTTTTGATTGATGAATTCAGGCCATTATCATTCAGGGTTATTATTGAGATATGATTTGTATTCCCAGTCATTTGATTCATTTTTTAAAATTTTATTTATTTATTTATTTATTTGACACGACTTGGTTCCTCCTTTATTTGACAATTCCTTTAGGATAATTCCTCCCTTTGCTGATTTGCTTCTTTGTTTTTCATCTCTTCCTCATGGAATATTTTGCTGAGAATATTCTATAGTGCCAGTTTTCTTTTTGTAAATTCTTTTAGCTTTTGTTTTTCATGGAAGGATTTTATTTCATCGTCAAATTTGAAGGTAAGTTTTGGTGGGTATAAGATTCTTGTTTGGCGTCCATTTTCTTTCAGGGCTTGGTAAATGTTGTTCCAGGCCCTTCTCGCTTTTAGGGTCTGGATTGAAAAATCTGCTGATATTATTATTGGTTTCCCTCTGAGTGTAATTTGATTCTTTTCTCTTGCAGCCTTTAAAATTCTGTCTTTATTTTGTATGTTAGGTATTTTCATAATAATGTGCCTTGGTGTGGGTCTGTTGTAATTTTGTGTATTTGGAGTCCTATAAGCCTCTTGTATCTGGTTTTCCATTTCATTCTACAGATTTGGGAAATTTTCTGATATTATTTCATTGAACAGATAGTTCATTCCTTTGGTGGTTTGTTTCTCTAAGCCTTCCTCAATCCCAATAATTCTTAAATTTGACCTTTTCATGATATCCCATAATTCTTGTAGATTCTGTTCATGATTTCTTACCATCTTCTCTGTTTGGTCAACTTTTTTTTCAAGATTAAATACTTTGTCTTCAATATCAGAGGTTCTGTCTTCCAGGTGTTCTATCCTTTGGTTATGCTTTCTATGGAGTTTTTAACTTGCTTTATTGTTTCCTTCATTTCAAGGATTTCTGTTTGTTTTTATTTCAGTATATCTAACTCTTTATTGAAATGATCTCTTGCTTCCCATATTTGCTCTTTTAACTGTTGATTGGTGCGATTATTTAATGCCTGCATTTGCTCTTTCATCTCCTCCTTCAATGCCTGCATTTGTTCTTTCATCTCCTTGTTTTTTTCCCTGATTGTTTTAATACGTACATTCTGAACTCCCTTTCTGACATTTCTTCTGCTGTGCTGTCATTGGGTTTTATTGATATAGCATCTAGGTTTGCTTGGGACATTTTCTTCCCTTGTTTTCTCATATTGGTCAGATGTCAGTGGGACTCTGAGATATTGCAGATTTCCTCTTTGGCTTATATTGTCCCTGTAGATTTCCAGTGTATCACCTCCCAGCCTTCAGTAGCCTGAAGTCTTGGAGGAACTTGATAATGCAGTGCTTCTGAAGAAAGATGCCCCTAGCCTGCTACTGGTTCCAGGGCTGGGGGCTGGCTCTGTGCAGAAAGGCTCTCACTGGGTGGCCTGCTCCAAGAAGCTGGCTGTGGAAGGAGCCTGCTGCTGGAGGGAGCAGGGCTGCTTGTCGAAGTCTCTGGCTGCCCTGCCCTGGTCCCAGAAGCTGCCTGTTGGCCGTAGCCCGCCACTGTGTCCAGGGCTTGGAGCTGGCTCTGTGTGGAAAGGCTCTCACTGGGCATCCTGCTCCAAGAAGCTGGCTGTGGAAGGAGCCTGCTGCCGGAGGGTGCAGGGCTGCTTGGGGAAGACTCTTGCTGTACTGCCCTGCTGCAAGAAGCTGCCCCTGTCCAGCCTCCCGCCCAGGTCGAGCTTCACCCGTTGGGAGAGAATCACCCCCGGCTCTATGTTAGTCCAAGTCTCTCATTGCCTCCCCTTCTTGAATCTTGGGTTCTGGAGCGACAGGAGATGTAGTCACCCTCTAGTCCGCCATCTTGGATCCTCCTTAGCACAACTTCTGAAGCCTTCTGTTTTAAAGTTAGTTGGTTGACCTGCAGTACTGCCATCACCTGGAAATTGGTTAGAAATGACAGTTTTGAGCCCTAACTGTCCCCATTGGACCAGAACCTGCATTGCAGGAAGACTTGAGGTGGTTTGCATGTACATGAGAAGCCCTACTCTAGAGGTAAAACTGCAGTTTTTTTGGTACCGCTCTCTACACAGCTATGAGACCAGGTGGTCCTTTGAAGAAGTCAGATTAGAAAAATAAGTCAGAGTGTCATCACAGGGTCTCCTCCTGAATGACTCTGCCACTTCTCTTTGCCTTCATTAAGGTCGGTGAAGGGTCTACTGACAGATGATAGTGATAATGGCTTTTCTTTTTGTCCCAAATATAGGGCCCATTGTTCCATCTGTCAGGGTTTGAAGTAAGCTATGTAACAACGCTTTCATGTTCTCTTCAAGTGGCTCTCCTGCCTGGCACTGGGTCCCTGAAGCAAACTAGACCCTACAGTGTCCAATGATTTCAAATATGTAAACCACAATCCTGTTCGTGAGGCCAATATGTTTTGGGACAGAAGTACTAGCAGTTATTGTACTTGCACCCAAATTGTGAGGAGGGACATATTAGTTAATTCACATGCCACTCTCATTTTTATAGGTCAATAAATTGATTCCATGACTTCCTGTGGATACCAAAATCCACACTTGCCCAAGTCTCTTGTATAAAATGACCTTGTACTGGGGGTATAACTTAGTGGTAGAGTATATGCTTAGCATGCTCAAGATCCTGGGTTTAATCTCCAGCACTGCAACAAATTAAAAGTAAAAATATGTAATGGCCTTGTATGACCTACGCAATCCTCTGATATACTTTAAATCATCCCTAGACTATGTATAATACCTAGCACAATATAAATGCTATTGAGTTGTCATACTATATTGTTTAGAAATAATGACAAGAAAAAAAATCTGTACATATTTGATAAAGATGTATCACCCACCCCACCCACCCCCAAGAAATTTCTTATCTGTGGATGGTTGAATCAATGGATATGTAACCCATGAATACAGATGTCTAATATCATCTGCTTCATGTGGTTTAACCTAATGGTAATAATAATAATAATAAAAGCCCTCACATTACAGCCTCCTCACTACTCTTTTATTGAACACTTACTATGTGTCAAGGTTCCTGTTGGGCAAATTGCAAATATAATGGTTCAAACTAATATCTAAAAAAACCTTTAAAATATATTTTTATGTTTCTTATTTTTATATATAGAGAAATAGAAGCTTTAAAAAGTCACATAAGGTACCCAAGATTATTCCATAAACCAGGGCTTCAGTTTCAGAACCCAGATTCATGCCATTAAGTCATGCTGCCTTTCTAAGAATCACTCTCTTTTTCCAGTTAAAATTTAAAATCTAGAGCTATGAAAGCATTCTGTTGGATATCCTGGCTTACATTTGAGCCTGAATGCTATGGCAAACAAAAGGACAGTAGGTATTCTTTGTCCATGGTTTACCTTGGCCTTCTGGCATCTGTCTAGTAGATCCATCAGTATCTAGTGACTTTCCCCAAAGAACCTCACTGAGTCTGACTTTCCCTGCCTTAGACCAATGGTTCTCAGAGGTTTACAATCTTTAGCATGCACTAGAATCCTGTGGAGGGCATGTTAAAAACAGATCACTAAGCCTACCCTCTGAAATTTCCAATTCCCTAACTCTGGGGCTGGGTCCAATAATGTGCATTTCAACCAAGATCCCGGATGGTGCTGATGCTTCTGAGTCAGGTGACCATATTCTGGGGAGCCACAGTTTTATACCCTGACCACCCCATCTTCCAGCTCCTTGTTGGGAGTTGAGCTCCCTGGACCACTGGCCCTCCCACTCCTGCTCACTGATAATCTGAGAAACTCTTCTAACTTAATAAATACATGGGATGATAATAAATAATAACAACCATAATAAATTTAGTTAGTAGTAATAATAAATAGTCAAGGACATCTGTCACACTTTTACATAATTAATCAATTGGGAAAGAAATCAGGAAAACAATTCCATATAAGTATAATAAAACACCTAGGAATAAACCTAACCAAGGAGATAAAAGACCTTCATGATGAAAATTATGGAACAATGAAGAAATATATTGAAGAAGACACCAGAAAATGGAAATACCTACCATGATCAACCAAAGCAATCCTGAGCACAAAGAGCAATGCTGGAGCATCACAATACTTGATGTCAAATTACACTACAGAACCATAGTAACAAAAACATCATGGAACTTGCACAAAAACAGACATGTAGAGCAATGGAACAGAATATAAGACACAGAAAAACCACACAGCTACAATCATCTGATTCTTGACAAAGGTGCTAAAAACATACAATGGAGATAAGATGTCCTCCTTAACAAGTGGTGCTAGGGAAACTGGGTATTCATAGGTAGAAGACAGAAACTAGATCCCTATATTCACCCTGTTCAAAAGTCAATTCAAAATGGATCAAAAGCATAAGTATAAAACGAGAAACTTCATAGCTGTTAGAAGAAAAAATGGAGGAAACATTTCAACTTCATATAGACATAGGCAAGAAAAGGTTCCTGAATAAGACCCCTATAGCTCAAGAAATAAGAGGAAGAGTCACTAAATGGGATGCCACCAAATTAAAAATCAAAAGAAAAAAAGAGTAAAGAGACAACTGACAGATTGGGAGAAGATCTTTGCCAGTTATATTTCCAACAGAGAATTAATATCCAGAAATCTATTCTTTATATAAAGAACTCAAAAAACTCAACATTAAAATAACAACTCAATAATTAAATGGGCAGATGAACTGAATAGATACTTCTTAAAAGAATTAGTACAAATGATCAAAAACTATATGAAAAAAATTCTTAACATCTTTAGCTATCAGAGAAATGCAAATCAAACTACACTGACATTCCACCTCACTCTAGTTTGACTGGAAATCAAGAATGCAAATAACAATAAATGCTGGTGAGGATGTGGGGACTAAAGGAACTCTTATATACTGTTGGTGGGAATGTAAATTAGTATGGTCACTATGCAAATTGGTATAGAAGTTCCTCAAAAAGCTAAAAATAGAATTACCATATAATCCAGCTATACCATTCCTTGGCATTTATCCAAAAGAATTAAAGTCAGTATATTTTAGAGATACATGCATATTCATGTTTATCACAACACAATTCACAATAGCCAAGTTATGGAATCAGCCTAGGTGTCTGTTAGCAGATGAATGAATAATGTGAGATTTTTTATATTTCATATATATATATATATATGCATGTGTATAACATAGTGGTTTTTATTCAACCATAAAGAAGGAAGAAATTATGTCATTTGCAGGAAAATAGTTGGAACTCAAGACCATAATTTTGAGTAAAATAAGTCAGAATGAAAAGTTTTATGCATTTTGCTTACATATGTAGAAGCTAAAGAGACAGAGCAGGAGGAAAAAAAGATCCCATGGAAATACAAGATCATTAAGGTTGAGAGAAGTGATGAAAGGGAGAGAAAGGAAGGGAGGTTGGGGGTGTATTGGGGAGCAAAGTTGATCAAATTGTATTTTTGTGCATGTACAAATCATCCATCCACAATGAAACCCACTGTTCTGTATAATTGAGATGCACCAATTTTTAAAAAAATGCAAGTTCTTTCATTTGCAGCTCACTATGGGGGTAGACTTATCTCAGGGAAGGGTGTAATTATGTCAGAGGTACCCTGGTTATATTTTTCCATTTTTAGGAGAAGGGTGTTAAATGGCCCTTGGGGATTCCCTTCCCATGTCCAAGATTCTCTTTCTTGCTGTTCTTTCTTTGCTCACAGAAGTGCTCAGGATTGTGACTGAGCAAGGAGCTGAGGGAGAAGAAGCCTGTGTGCATGGTGACTTAATAGTGCACAGTGACTGAGTCCTGCTGTAGGTTAACTTGGAGCCCTTTGGTGGTAATAGTTCCTCTCATGAGGCACAGAGATGGGCTGGGGGCCTCTCTGTTTCTGTCCTGTGAGATTTTTCCCTTTTGGTTTCTCACAGTGGGAGTTCATTAAGCTGGCCCCATTTATTTGGATAGCCCTTGTCTCAAGCCCTGCAGTGATTGCAGACTGATCACCCCCTTGGCTTGAGTGTTTCCATTTCTCCTCCTTATTGCTTTGATGCCCTAAGTTTGTATTCTCTTCAGGTTTTCATGCTTCCAGATATGAGATATTTTTCTCTAGTTTTCTCTTATTTCTGAGGTATACCTGTACATCACTCACCAAATCACTTTGTGTCCTATGATAGCAAAAATTTTCACTCATTTAATACACGTTGATTCTTATATACCAGACACTATGTTAAGCACTAGGAAGGCAGCTGCATTCCACAAGCACTGTGTTCCCTAAATAATACTTAGTATTTTAAGAAAATCTGAGTATACTGGCATTGGAAATTTAGCCATTGAAAAGGTGATGGATTCTGAATCTTATTTTCAGCGTGATTTCATTAGAGCTAAATAGCTTCATTTATGAGCATTTGAATCACCCCACCCATAAATGAAGTGGGAGTGCCATAGTAACTTGGTTTTAGGGAAATTCTATTCTTTGCTGCTTTGGTTGTGATATAGGCAATATAAGTATAAAAAACTGACTCATTAATTCAGATTATGATTTCATCAAAGTTATGTAAAGAAGTAGAATATAAGTCAAAATAACTTTTTAGAGGAGAAAAATTTGAGGGTAGTATCATGAAACTTGAGTGTGTGAATCATGGCTCAAGAGGGCAGGAATAACAAGGAGTTTCTTGAAGATTCCCAGCCAGCCAGATATTATCTTGGAGCATTAGGTATGTGGCAGGAGATAGGGCTGATTATACAGACCATCAAAACTCTGAAGTCAAACTTCACTCACGGGAATTTTGACTAGATATTTTTCTTTCATGGTGTGACATTAGTCTTGTTCACCAGGTCCCAGTTGTACATCCCCTTCCTCCACCATTGGTTGAATAACCCTTTACTCAAAATGAGTTTTGAATGATCATTTTGAAATCTTAGAGTAAGATTACCAAATTGAGCAGTCTCCAAACTAGAAATTATGTATCTTTAGGAATCCCAGCATATCAGAGAGAGGTTGGTAGTTAAATTCATAATTACTGACATTCCAAAATATTTTTCTAAACATACTGGCAAAAGGATTAGACCATAAAAGTAGTGATTGGCAGCCATTGTATAAAAGTTAATTTTGGGCACTCAAAATTACAAAGATTATTTCAAATGCAAGTAGCAAGCTGGGGGGGGGGATCTGCAAGATTTGTGATAAAAATTGTATATTGTCTATTTAATAAGAAGAATTGAGTACCTACAAATCACTAAGAAAAAATAAATACTCCCAATAAAAAGGGTACATTAATTGGGGTACTATGAACAATTGGAACAATAAATTCTGTGACTTATTAAAATGGATATTATTTCTCCTTCTCATAGTCTAACATAAGTGCTATGGTTGGAATATTGGTGTCCCTCCAAAATTTATATTTTTGAAATCTAATCTCCAATGTGTTACTATTCAGAGGTGCAGCCTTCAGCATGTGATAGGCCATTAGAGCAGATTCCTTGTGAATAAGATTAGTTACCTCATAAGAGACCTGAGGGAGCTTGTTTGCTCTTTGACATTCTACCATCAGAGGACACATAGGAGGTGTTATCAATGAAGGAAGGACCTCACCAGATCTCACTATCCTGGTGACTTGATCTTGGATTATCCAGCCTCCAATACTATAAGCAATAACTTTCTTTTGCTTATATATTACCCAGTCCAAGGTATTTTGTTATGGTAGCCCAAATGTACTAAGATAATATGTAAATGCTCCTCCTTGTTGGTAGACCAAGATTTAGGGTCTAAAGATTTAGGGACTTAACTTTTCCTGATTGTGATTTTACCATTGTCAACATTGACTTCCAAAATTGCTTAATTCTACCACATGGGCTGAGGGGAGAGGAAAAATCTAGAAAGATCACACCTAAGAGAATTCCATGGGCCTGGAAGGCCTGAAAGTGGCACATGCCATATCCACTACATTGTTTCAGCTGGACCTGAGTCAGTCACATGGGAGTCCTTCAGTGCAAGGCCAGCTGGGAAATACTGTCCAGTTGTGTGACCAGGAAGAGGAGGAAATGTGAATGAACAACTATCTAGTCTCAGATAGTTCTAGAATTTCATGAATGTGTCTTTTTTTCCTTTTCCTTGCTCCAGTGCCACAGTGTCAGAAACCAAGAGGGAAAGTCAGAGGAGTGGAAGGGCTGGGTGAAGGAATAAGCAAGAAGCCCTCCTTCCCACTGCAGGCAGCTACCCTCCATGGGGCCAAGCTGGAGAGCAGGGAAGTGGTGGGGGCAGGGGGAAGGGGAGCTTTATCTTTAAGTAAAGATGCAAGTTTAGACTTTTACTGTGGGCTAAACACTAATTACTGAACCAAACTGCTTTATGACCCAAAGTGACTAAAGGACTTATTGTTTGAAGAGACCTAGTTCTCATCCTTGGGGTGGAAGAAGGAGGTTTAAGAGGCAGAACAAGACTTTGATACAACTATTTTGCCCACACATGTAAACATTTTTTAAAATTATAATGACACTAAGTCATTTTAAGTGGCTGTATTAGTATCAGTCCATGTCTTTGTGTCACACTTAGAAGACTTGAATGATCATTTCATAGAGCATCCACCTCTACCCTTTCACCTTTCATTTGTTTGCTATTTTCTATGTCCCTTCTCTTAGTCCTCATTAAAGTGTTCTGTCTTAAAAGAGGAGATGTTTGGCATTCACCTGAAACCCTGCATTCTCTGAGGACTCCATCATTCCTATGTAAGTCCCTTCTCCCCCAGACTCCAACAGTAAATGGACCTAGACTGTGTAAATTGAACAACTGACCATGAACTATTTTGTATGGATAGAAGGCTGACTTTTTTACTAGATATTAGGCTTATTTTCTTACTGAGATGGAAGTCTCTTGAAGCTGGAGAACACTTATCACCCTTTCAAGTGCCTTGAACCCCTTTCAAAGTTAATTGTAGGCGCACCTTAGGAGCAGAGGCATAACTTTTACCTTAAGTGTATTTGGGAATGGGACATGCTATTTTCATTCCTGTTTCTCTCATATGATAGCCTCTGAGAACCTAAACCACTCACAAGTTGCTCCTAATCACAGTACAAGACTATAGTTGTTTTCCTAGTTTTTATTCTCTTACCTTCTGATCTCTTGTCTATAAATGCTGATAAATATTCTAGATGAGGTTCCAGAAAAAAAGAAGCAAAACCTTAGCACATGCATCTGTTGTTTGATCTAGCTGGTAGATGGGCATGAACAGTGGACTCTTTAATTATACTAACTCTATTCTCCAAAACAAAAGTGTGAGGCCTTATCTATCTATCTTTCTATCCATCTATCCATCTATCATCATCATAAAAGTTACCTTTTGCTGAATGCATTCTCTCTATATTTTACTAGGCACTTTATGAACATTTTTTTAATTCTCAGAACTCTGATAAAATATATAATCATTTACCCTCATTTACAGACAATAAAACCAGTTGAAACTTTTCCAGGGTTATTCAACTGCTAACTACCAGAGTTGGGATGTCAGTTCAGGTTTGTTAGGTTCTAACACTAACCACAAAGACATATACGAATGTTAATAGCAGCTTATTTGTAAAATCTCAAACCTGAAAACAATCTGACTGTTCATTATCAGATGAATGGATAAATAAAATGTGGTATATTCATTTGATGGAACACTCTCCAACAAGAAAAGATAGTAACTACTGATATATGCAACAATACAGATGAGCCTCAAAAACATCACCCTGAGCAAAAGATGTCACATACAAAAAACTATTGTATGATTTTATTTCTATAAAATTGCAAGAAAAGGAAGAATTCTAGAGACAAAAATCTAATCAGTGGTTGCTTAGGACTGGGGACATAATTGAGGATTTACTACAAATGGGAAAGAGGGAACTTGTAGGGGTGATGGAATTGCTCTAAAGCTGGATCATGCTGGTTGCACAGCTGTTTAATTTACTAAAAATCATCAAAGAGAGAACTGTGTGGTGTTTTGACTTCAATAAAACTGTTAAAAATGAACATGCCCATTGTAAGTAAACAGTTGGTGCATCACTCTGCTCATTTAGAGCCTTTTCTATCACTCCCCAAATTTCCTCAGCAGTTGATCCCCATTTGTCCTGTTCCCTGATTTACACAAAGGATGATAGATTAGTTTTGCCTATTCTAAATTGTATATAAAAGGAATTGTATAGTAATTTTTCCTTTGTGTTTTACTTTTAACACTCAGTATAATTTTTAGGTTTATGTAGATTATTGCATATATTGATAGTTCATTCCATGTTTTCACATAACACAATTTGCTTATCCATCATCTGTTGATGGAAATTCATGATATTTCTTGTTTGGGGCTATTATGAATCAAGATATTATGAACATTCACTCATCAGCCTAAGGAATACCTTTGACTTTGTCGATTTTCTCTGTTTTGTTTTCTCTTTCATTGACTCCTGCAGCTAATTTTATCATTTACTTTCTTCTAGTTATTTTGGGTTTAATTTGCTCTTAATTTCTAGGTTCTTAAGGAGGAAAATTAAATCATTGTATACCTTTCTTCAGTTCTAATACATCCTCTTAAATCCAGTTTTCCTCTAAGTGTGCTGCAGATTTTTATGGATTGTATTTTCATTATACTTCACCTTGACATTCCAGTTTCCATTATACTATTTTCTTTAATGTATGAGGCATTTAAAAGAGTGTTTCTTTATTTCCAAATATTAGGGCATTTTTGCCAATCTCAAAAAACCAAAGGATGTATAATTACATTTTTCAAAATACATTTAGACTTGTTTTAGAGCCTACCATAAAGGGACTCCACATAAGGAGAAGATCATCTTGAGGGGAAGCCCCCACTATACAATCAAAAATCTACACTGTAATATTGTTTGCTATCCATAAAGAGACCTATAGGAAATTTTCAGGGTTATTGTGAATTAGAGAAGGGAGACTAATTAGACTTTTAGGAAATACTAGACACCTTCTCTGAATTGATACAAATGTCTGGAGATCCTGTCTATCATTGTAGATTTCTGGTCAGAGTAGGGATTTCTGAACACCGGGTGGTTAATTGCATTTTGTTCCATCTCATACTGGGTCTAGTTATATATCCAGTCATGGAACTCATAATTGACAGAGAGATAATAAGGAACTGGGAGAATTTTCACATTGGGTCCATGGTCCATGGAATACAAGCCATTATGATGGCAATGGCCAAGAAAAAAAATCACAGAAACTGTCTCTACCTACCAAAATAGTAAGCCAAAACAATACCCCATTTCTGGAGGGATAACAGAACAGTGATACCCTCAAGGGACTAGAAAGATGTAGGCGTGATAATTCCCACCATACCCTCCTTTAACAATGCAGAAGAAAGACATGTAGATCCGCAGAATGACCGTATATTATCATACACTTAATCAGATGGACAAGAAGAGTTTTTCTTTGACCACAGGTTACTCTTTTTTCCTCCACCACATCCATCCTTGCCCAAAGAATTCACAAACAATGTAGCCATGGTGACATGGATGCAGGTTATGCATGGGCTCAAGCACATGGTCTTCAACTCATAAAGTACAACCTGGCTCCCAGTATTATAGAATACCAACCAGGTCTGCCAACAGTCTGCTATGTGTCTGATATGGCATCATTTCCTGCATAGATAAGCCAGTCACTGGTTGCAGGTTGTTTACCTTGGAGCACTTCCACCCTGGAAGGAGCAGAGGCAGAGTTGTATGCTCACTGGAGAAAGACACTGAATACAGATGTGATTTGCTTCTCTATGTGTATTTCTGCCCATTCATTGACTTATGAATACCTTGTTCACCATCATAGTATTCAACAAAGCCTAGCATCTGTTCAAGGATGACATTCTATAGTAAATACAGAACCCACAGCATTGGATTCATGCCCATGCTATAACCATGATCCCCAAATACCCCTAGAGTATCTGGCCTGATATATTGGTGCAATGGTTTTTAAAGTCAGATTCAGTGTCAGCTGGGTAGCAAAATCTTGCAGAATGGGGACTATATCCTGTAGGAGACGGTATATTTTCTTAATCAGCAACAAACCTAGGGTGGTGATTCTCCCATGGACAAGATTTATGGTTCTGTGATGAGTGTAAATGGCAGAGACTCCTCTGACTATCATCCTTAGGGATTCACTAGAAACATTTTACATCCCATTCCCATGACCATGCAGTGTGCTACTCTGAAGATTTTACATTCCAAACAACAATGCTTCCCCCATGGGGCACAACTATGGTTTTCTGAGAGCAGAAGCTGAAAGTGCCACCCAGCCACTTGGAGATCCTCAAGTCACTGAAGCAACAGGCAGAGAAGGGGGAGATTGTATTGACTGGGTAATTGAACCTGACTACCAGGGAGTAATTGGGTGGCTACTATACAATGAGTAAAAGGAAGGATAAGTATAGAATGTAAGAAATCCCACCAGGAATTACTTAATCCTCCCCTGTCCTACTATGAAACTAAATGAAAAACTGTAAGTCAATATAGGTAGACTGTTTGTGGCCAGGAGCCTTCTGGAATGAAGGTTTGCATTGCTCCACCAGGCAAGGAGTCACACCAGCCAACACACCCACTGAGCACAGAAACAATATAGAATGAGTGGATAATAAAGAAAATAGTTACAAATAGTGGCTACAATCACCTGATCAGAGGCAGATGCAGGCATGAAGATGATAGTAATATTGAGCAGTTCTTTCTTATTTTGATATGAAAATATTTGTGTGTCTGTGTGTATTCACATATACATACACACACACACACACACACACACACACACCATTTTTTTTCTCTTCTCCAAATCTCTTACCATCTAATTAGGATGTGTTAGTGTTAAACTTGCATCTCAGTATTTAAATTATAGGATATTAAACAGGGAATATGATGCATGTAGAAGAATAAAATCAGCACAGATGGATAAAGGGTTATTGTATCCTCTTTTGGTGAATGGGGTGTGCTAGGCAGAGTAATGGCCCCAAGGATAAGCACATATTAATTCTTGAATTCAAGAATATATTAAGTTATGTGGCAATGGGGAATTAAAGTTACAGATGGGATTAAGGTTACTAATCAGCTGATCTTAAAATAGGTAGATTATCCTGGATTATCCAAGTGGGTCCAATGTAAGAACAAGGAAATTGCAAGGAATTCTTTTTTTCCCCCCCTGCGATTTGGGATTGAACCCAGGGCCTTGAACATGTAGGCAAGTGCTCTACCACTGAGCTCTATCTCCAGCCTTCATAAGGAACTCTGGAAGTGGTAGAGGAGAATAGTTAGAATCAGAGAGATGGCAGTGTGAGAAGCACTTGCCACCCTATGCTATAAATTTTGAAAGTGTATAGCACGCAAAAAGAAGGTCGTATGTAAGACAAGGAATGTGGGCAGCCTCCAGAAGCTGAGAAAGGCAGGGACATAGATTCTCCACTAGAGCTCCAGAAGGCACACACTCCTGCCAACACCTTGATTTTAGTCTGGTAAGACTCATTTTAGATTTATGATCCCAGGAGTCACAAGATCATAAATTTTAGTTGTTTAAAGGAATGGAGTTTGTGATAATTTGTTACAGAAGCAATAGGAATCTGATCCACCACATTAATACATTTTGGGTTGCAGCAGAGGAACCTGGTTCTGTTGAAGCTGATGTACTTCATCCTTCACTGTCTTCTCTTGACTGGTGTGTGGCAGCTTCTCCAGCTGCCATTGGATCCTTCTTCAGCTTCTCCAAGTCTTGGGTCCGATAGGTGTTTAGATCTGGGACAAAGGGTACCACCTTCTCCTACAAAGCTCCTGTATCACTGAGGTTAGAGTGTTGGCTACCATGAAAGGCATGGTGGATCCAGGCCATTCTCCTGAATTCCAGTGTGTTCTCATTCTCCCCCATTTGTATGTATCTTCCCTTCCTGTCTAGTGTCCTTCTTACCTCAGGTTCAAGCACCAGAAACAAAGTCTTAAGTGACTGTTTAACAATTACATAATGTTAACAGATTATTATAACAAATCCCTTATTATATCTACCACTCCTAGTGATTCTCTTCCTCTGCTTGAACAGATGTAGTTATACATTTAAGCTCCTTTTTATCACTGTTTTGTTAATTTTTTTTCCAGCATTTTCATGTATATTGAGCAGAAATTAGATCCTTCTATGTTAGTTCACTCGGTGATGTGGATGACAAATCTCTGTTTCTATATTGTTAAGTTCATCATTTCCCCCAATGTATTCCTTTTATTTAGTGGAGAAGAGTCCACTTGGTCACTGATTCATCTGTCTTTGAACTTACTAGTCCCACTCAGTATCAAGTAATTCATAAATTGAAGAAGCCCACGAGAGTAGAACCTTTAGTGGTGTCTTCATGTTCTCTCACATCCTGTCAGATGTGGGAAAAATCTGCTTACAACTATTGCAGAAATTGGATCTAGCTTCCTTCTATTATTGCTCTGATGTCTCCATTCCTCAGTCTCTATTTTTTTTCCTCCATGGCAGGTCTCAGTCCTCCTTAAGTGGACTCAACTGTGCATCAGTCTTACGCTGCTGCAGCATCACCTTAATGCCCCATAGAAGGATGGAGGACATTTGTGGGCTTAGATCTAGGCCAGTTTGAGCTCCTATGTCTCAAAACCTACTCCTCACTCCTTTGTCACTACTGTCTTTCTACTGATTTTGAAGACTAGCCTTCCCATTCAAAACAGGAGCTCCTCTTAGCCTTGAACCTTAGCTCCCTTCAGGGCATATGTCTTCTTACACTTCTCTACCCCAGTTGAGCAGAGAGTGGGAAAATGGGAAATTTCTAATCAATAATTCTCTGTTCAATAATTCTAGCTCCAAAACCTTGGTATCTAAGTTCCAAATAAAGGTTCTTGAGGCACATACACAAACTGATCACAAATATGGCCCTTGATAGCTACTTGAGACATAACTTATTTAAAAAGACAAAGTCAGGTTGAGAGAAGAAAAAGTGAATTTCTACGTATATAATGACAAACATATGGTACTCAAGACAGTTCCTGACTGCAGACCTAAAATTGCCAGTGCCCTCTGATGCTCTGTGTGCTCAGTCCTATCAGGGTCTCTAGCCTCTCTCACAGGTACATGACAGGAGACTCCAGATGAGGGTTGCTTGGACTCTACTACTATATGAATCTCTACCCATGCCTTTTTGATTATGCACTAAAAACTTGTCTGGAGGAGTTTAGACAGGTTGCATGTATTACCACATATGGTTTACTGAGGCATATTGTCCAAGAAAACATGAATTATGGTCTTATCATTACTACTAACACATTGCATTACCTTGGGGTAGCCATGTTATTCTCCTGGACCTTAAATTCCTCACCTATAAAATGAAGTAATTAGACTTCATACTTTAAAACACATTCAAGCATAATCTGCTATTATCTAAATAATGGGAAAACATTTAGGGAAGGGATGAGAAGACTATTCAACTATAATTCCTTACTGGGATAGAAATGGCTCTAGGCCACCTATTTGTGAAATTCCTCTATAGGAATTAACAAAGAACGAAATATAAAATAGAATCATGGCAGCTCTGATGTATAGAAGGTAAGATAAATTTGGCTACATTCAGTCACATATCAATCAATGAAATAAAGTAGTGAAGGAGAAAGAGGGGGCAATTTGGCTAGCACTTATACATTTCACCATGGTTTATAGTTTCAGTCATTGTGCTAATCATAAGGAAATGAACTTTGAGTAAAGCAACCATGGTCCCTACTCTTGTGGATTCTAGGAGAGAAGAAAGACATTGATTCAATGATCACACCAAAATGTAGTTACAAGTTGTGACAAGTTTTAAGAAAGAAAAGAACAGAGTCAAAAGGAGGGGAGAGGGCAGGTTTTCCTGGAACTGTTATTTGAACTTAGATCCCCAAGTTAACAGAGGTTACCTATTGTATGATAAAAATTGCTGGAGATCAAGTTTGGTGGGAGGTATTTTCAGATGGTTGGGCTGAGGTGCTTTGGAGACATCCAAATGGGGATGGAGGCAGCTGGATATACAGGTCTGAAGCCTAGAGGAGAGACTGAGGCTGCATATGTATTAGGAGGCACTGTGTCTACCTGGCAAATTGAAGCTAAGGTAAGGGAGATTCCCTAGGGAGAACAAAATGAGGGAAGGGAGGAAGAAACCTGAGGGAACTGCCACATTCAAAAAGTAAGCAAAAGGAAATTAAGACTGAATGACCAGAGAGATAGGAAAGCAATCCAGAGAGGGAGATGTGTGGAAGCCAAGTGGGCTGAGTATTCTACAGAGGGTGAGGCTGGTGCTGATGTCCTGGGAGACAGAGGAGAGGAGAGAATCAGGTCCACTGGCTTCAGTGATGGGGACATTGGTGAGCCTAGTTAAGTCTGTTCAAGTGGAAGGAATCATGAAGTAAATGGGATTTGAATAAACAGATGCAGTAAGTCTATGTAATTCCATCAGGCAGCCTAATAACTAATATGGACCTGTTGGGTTTAAAGAATCCCAGGGAGAAAGACTGTGCCTAGGAGTGGCTAGCTCCTCTCTCTTATTTTGTGGATTCATTGCCCATATCAGCAGTTCTTGGGTGTTGGTGATCTACTGACTCAGTCATTCATCTACCCATTCTCTTTCTCATTCAATAAATAACAAGAATGACAGGCCATTCCCTTCGTAAAGGAGCTTGCCATGTGTTGGAGTTCAGTGTTGGTTTAAAATACACTACTTGGTTATCTGTTCTGTGCAAACCACCTTGTGGAGGAGAACACAGAGATGAATAGGACATGCCTGCTTCCTCCCCTTAGGAGTAAAGTCTACTGGGGTGATCTAGGCATCAACAGTTCACCCAGCTGTCAATGGTGATAACCTCTGACTGCAAATTTAATTCTCCCAAGATCTGAACTAAAGGAAACCAAGTCTAGTATTATATTCTTTCTTGTTCCCTCTGGGCAGAGGATGATGGAATAGTGCTGCATGTCCAGGGTGAATATGACTTAGGTGTTGTGTTAGTTCTTAATTGCTGCAAAATACATGGTCACAAATTTATTACCTCATTGTTTCTGTGGGTCAGGAGTCTGAGCAGAATTTAGCTCTACCTTGGTATCTCTCACAAGGTTGTGTAAAGCAAGGTCTCACCTGGAGGCTTCACTAGGAAGGACTGCTTCCAAATCCGTGTGACTGTTGACAGAATTCAGCACAGGGCAGTTGCTTGCTGAGTGTTAGCCAGAAGCTTGCCTCAGTTCCTTACCACAGGGCCTTGTGGAAAGGAACTGGCAGCTTGCTTTATCAAACCATACAAATCAAGGAGGCAACAACAAGTATCTGATAGCGAACAAAGGTGTTATCTTATACAACCTAACTTTAGAAGTGACATCTATCACCTTTCCTCTGTTTCACTGGTTAGAAGCTAATCACAAATCCCAACCACAATCAAGAAGAGGATACAGAGGTTGTAAATGCCAGAAAGCGGGGATCATTAGGGGCTTTCTTAGAAACTGCCTACCATAGGTGTCTGAAACCAGCGTGAATGGCCAGGAAGTTTTGACTCACAATTTTCTCTCGAGGTACCTGTATGAATTGGAGTTTGTCTTGTAAGCCCTGTTTGGTTTTCTGGATCAGCATGGCTCGGATGCCTGCATTACAATCATCTCCCAGTTCTAATAGGCAGGAAATCTGGACCCTGTCTTGACTTGTTTGAACCATTCTGATCCATGATGCTGGCACTGACTGGACAACAGGAGTGACTACTGTCCCTGTGCCACCCTTACCCTTTTGGCTCAGATCTCTGAGCTTGGTCACATCAAGTGCAAGCTAAATCAATTTCTTGGAGTTGATATCTGGAATCTTGACCCTTCCTTAGGGTTAAAGGACAGCCTCAAATGGTTTCTCCCAGTCCATCTACATGAGTACTCTGAAACCTACTCAGCCCCCACACTGGCTGGGAAGCCTCTGTCTTGGAGCTCAGACTCTTTTTAACAGCCTCATTGAGTTATAATTCACATACCATAAAATTCACCATTTACAATGTACAATTCAGTGACTTTCAGTGTATTCACAGAGTTGTTCAGCCAATAGTACAATCAATTTTAGAATTGATCTTGACCCCCAAAGAGATCCTATACCCACTATAGTTACTTCCTAAACTCCAAATCCTAGATAACCACTAATCTACTTTCTATCCCTATAAATTTTCACATTCTAGATATTTCAAATAAATGGAATAATAGAATATGTGGCCTTCTGTATCTGGTTTCTTTAACTTAATGTTTTCAAAGTTTATCTATAATAGAACACATACCAATAACACCTTTTTCCTGGAAAATAATTTTTTTATTATGCTCCATCATACACATCAATATCCATTTGCAATATCAACACATAAGATATTTTATGAATTACTACATCTTATTCATTTGGATGGTTTCCATTTTGGGGCTACTATCAACTATGTTCCTATGAACACTTATGTATAAGTTTTAGAGTGAAGCATGTCTTCATTTCTTTTGGGTACATACTGAGGAGTGGAAATGGTTGGCTCATATGGTAATTCCATGTTTAATAATTTGAAGAACTGCCAAATTGTTTTCCACAACAGTTACATCATTTTACATTTCCAGCAGCAATGGAGGAGAGTTCTAATATTTTCCATGTCATTGTCAAACCTTGTTATTATTGGCCCTTTTGATGATAACCTCCCTAGTATGTGTGAAGAGGTATCTCATTGTATTTCAATTTGCATTTCCTGGATGACTAGCAATGTCCAGCATGTTTCCTTGGGCACAGTAGTCATTTACATAACTTCTTTGGAGAAATGTATGTTTGAACTTTGCTTGGGCCCGTATTATATACTGTTCTGAGCCTCCTCTGGCCCCTTTCCATGAGGTAATATGCCCAAGCCTGTGCCTTTCTGAGAGACTGTGCTCTGGGTACTAGGGACACTTGAAACTCCCTGATCAAATGGGATCTTTTAGGTTATTGACTTGAGCACGGACATAGTACCAGTAGGCACAATATGCACACCCAAATTCTGAGAAATGGCCACCCATAGGAAGATGTTTGGGAAGAGTAGGGTGAAGCATGGACATGTGGGCAGGATTGTGAGTGTAGTCCCTAATAATGTGGAAGATCCAGAAATGAGAAACAAAGGTCCGGGCTCATCTGGTCCCAGAGATGGGTTTTCCCTGTGCACCCAAGTTCTGGAGCAGAACTCCTGGGGATGTGAGGATTCCAAATTCCCCCTAGTCTGTAGATGACAACATTTTTCAAAGTATGAGAGTAAAACTTATTTAACAGTTTTTAGGCATGATTTATTACTTTTAAATAATTGGACATTCAGTACGTGGCTTCCACTTGGATTTTTGCCCTGACCCGCAGGGCCTGAATGTCTTCCTACTGCACTTGTCTCCTTTGCTAGGAACTCAGGAGCTGTAGGCTGGGGCTTGGCGAGGCCACCGAAAACAAAAGGCAAAGGGCAATAAGCAATGTGTATGAGCCAGACAAGTTCAGCAACTAAAGCAGACTCTAGAGCAAGACTGTCTAAATTTTGTGTCTGATCTCTGCCATTTATTGGCTCTGTGAACTGGATTGAATTTAAAAAAAAAAATTCTCTAGATTTGTCTCTGCAAAATGAGAACAATTATATTATCTCCCTCAAGGAAGTTCTGTGAATCTTAAATGGGTTAATACCTTTAGAGCACTCAGGATAGAGCCTGGCTGGCAGGAAGCATTCAGTGGCAACTGTCATTATTAGGAGAGTCTGTGGGCACCAGAGCAGACTTACAGATTCTGTTGTCTATCCTTCAGTAAGAACCTTCCCCAAGGTCATTCCAAGGTATGGAAATGGAAAAATTCCTGGAGATAAATTTCTTTCTGCTTGCTTGACCTCTTGGGAAAAGGACCCTCCCAAGCAAATGCCAACAAACCTCACTTTCATATTCAGCATTTGCTAGAATTTGCAGAACACTCTGAGAATAGCTTATGCTTGAGTATGCTTGAGAAGGGGACTTAGGGAGGGTTAAACATGCAAAAATTTGACCAAGTCTCCAAATGAAAAATAACAGCTTTAGGGAAAACCAGAGACATCTCTCTCTCTCTTTTACTTTTGCTCTCAAAATGCATTGTGATGAATAATGCCCCGGGGCTGCTGTATGCAAACTTCCACTGTGCTCATGGAGATAATTGAATCCCCTATAATGATGGGCCAAGAAAAAAATAAAATAAAAAAGACCCAGACAGACAAGGCTCAGAGGTTGTGGATCGGCCCAGTTTGGCTTCCAGCCCACAGCACCTACAATTATTCTGCAGTGATTTTTATTTATCTATTTAGTGCTCCCACTAGGCAGGGAGTGAAAGGAAGAGGGACTGTGGGGAAGGAGAATGTAGTCATAATTCAGCCTCATGGTTAGGTAGCAAGCTCGAAATTGAAAAAGTTATTCAAATGGATAATGAAATGGGGCTGAGTGTCTAATGTCCTCCTCTATGGGAAAATGGCATAAATTGTGGGACTTTGCAAGTGGTTTTACACGTTGTTTGTGATGAGATTATTTAAGAATCATTGCAATGATGCTAGAGGAAGACATTATCCCAGGGTGAATGTTGGACAATTTGCACTTGCATCAAAAATAAAAAGGAAATTTATGCCTTCGGTCTTGAGAAGGTCATTGTCAGTCACCAAATGGAACCAGAGCCCATTCTGTGTTACTCAAACCTTCAATGGTGAGACAGTGCATAAGAACTGTCTGATAAGGTTGTGGTCCTGGACCAAATGTTTATTACATAGTCGAGTAATCAGTGTATGTTCCTAAGTGCTGCTTGGCACAAGGGCAAAGTTGAGGATCTGACACATCTGTCAGTCCCAGAGGGTAGGGGAACTTTGGCCACTGCCACACATCTCCCCCCATCTGTTGTGAATAACAACCTAAAAAAATTCCCCCATTTTAAGAGCTGGAAGTAGATGTAAGGTGGTCACTTCTATTACATGTTTAACTCACCATCCCTTACAAAATTCAATGTGAGTTTTATAAGCACTTTCATATATAACAGTTCAGGGAAGTAGTTCCTACACTTTATCACCAGAGTAACTAAAGTGCAATGAAGTCTGGTTAGGTAGGCCTTGAAGCAGAGCGTGAGTCTGAGGCTCCATAATCACCACCATATTTAAGCCCAGAGCCCTTTCGTCATTGGAATTTTGTTACTCAGCTTTTGAAATCTGACACTTTGCCCTCCAGAGCAGCACCATCCAATAGAATCTTCTGCAATGACAGAAATGTTCCATGATCCATGCTGTCCAATATAGTGGGACTGAAGAACTAAAGGAATTTTATCTAAGTATAGTAAAGTTAAATTTAAAAGTCACATGTGGCTAAAAGCTACCATGTTAAGCAATGACAGGCTATTCATCTATTCAGTAGTCAAGAAAATTGATCCTACATCAGCCAATATAGTGGTTTAAAGCAGGTACTTCAGGGTCAGGTAAATTATTTCCAACAATCTCCTGTCAAATGAGTATTCATGAGAAAGTGGGGAGCTTTGAGAAAATTTGACAAAATGGTTAAAAAAAAATCTGAGAAAGTTGAGATCTAGATGTTTCATATGCATCAGTATCAGGGCATTAATATATAAATGGGGGGAAAAGGAAGATAGGAAAAAAGAAACTGAAAGAGGAAATGTAATCATTTAATTTTTAACTAGCAGTATCTTCCTCATATAGAGCTATGGAGAAATTGTGAAGTTCTGCTGAAAGAGGTTTAGTAAAAACATAGTCTTTCTTGCAGAAAAATGTAGTCCAGCAAGCAGAGGATGCCCACCAGGACAGCCACAGCTCCAGCTGTGAAGGAAACCAGGGGACAGGAACTTGAAGCCGAATGTCATATCTGAGACACAAACATATGGTAGACACTCAGCAAACCCCAGGATTTGGATTCCAAGTGGAATAGCTGAACGAAAAGAGTCAAGGGTTTGTCTCTTTGAAGCAGTTAAAGGGAATAGCAGTAAGAAATCAGAAGCCTGGTATCTAAGATTTAGAAAAGTTGAATATTCTACCAGATGTTTGTTGTCAGGATGTAGAGAAAGAAGGACAGGGATCTGTGGATGCAGGGAGGAGTCCTGAGAGTGCAGGCTGTGCTGGGTGAAGTGCAAACTTCAGGGCTGGAAGCTTAGCATGTTGGGCAGAATACTTTTTTTGTTTGTTTTGGTACTGGGATTGAACCCAGGGGTGCTTTTCCACTGAACTACATCCCCAGCCCTTTTTATTTATTTATTTTTTATTTTGAGATTTTGAGACAGGGTCTCACTAAGTTACTGAGGTTGGTATTGGACTTGTGATCCTCCTGCCTCAGCCTCCCGCGTTGCTGGGATTACGGGTTTGTGTCACTGTGCATAGTGGTCAGGATGCTTTTGATTGCAGTAGAAGAATCCCCAGGTAATGTCTTTTAAACAACAAGGACATTTATTATTTTTCATGATGTTGAGTCTAGAGGTAGGGTAGAATCAGGGTTTGATGATTTTATTGAATTTAATTCTCATGACAATTTCATGAGGAAAATCCATTTCACAGCCATGAAGAAGTCAAAGGTTTGGGAGGTTAAATTACTTGTCTAAAGTTACAGAGAGTCAGGATTGGACCGAGAAAGCCTTGGGTACTGAAGGTTACTAAAGGCTTCATGGTGGTGAGGTTTACCGTATATAAAAGATTTTTAACGTTCTATGACAGTATTGGCACAAGGTCATTGAGTATAACTTCCATTTTATTAAAGTCAGAATTCCCAGCCACAGAGAGAATGCAGATAGGGTCTAAATCACATAGCAGGTCAAATTGGTAATGAACTCTGTGGTTCCAAATGCAGAGCTTCTTATCTGAACTACCACGTATCATTTCATGACTCCTATTCCTGCAAAAGAATAAATAGTAAACACACACACACACATACACACACACACACACCATCAAACAACACACCTCACAGTGCCTGGCAAGTGCTTTCTGAAGCCAATCTCATTTCTTTCCTCCCACTTTCTCAATAACTGCTGTTATGTGAAAATATAGGAAGAAGCCTCCCAGAGACACAAATCAAAGTAAGAAGGCAGAGTCCAGCACCTGCAGCTATGGGATCTACCAGGAGACACAGACTCTAGTTGCTGAAGGACGAAAGTGAGTCCTGGACCAAACTAGGGAGGTGTAGTTTCAAATGTTAAGTCATATGAACCTCTTCTTTTGTTTGAAGTCTCAAATGGATTTTGCATCAAAATGTCGTCCATAAATTAGGAAAGCATAATGAACCTATAAGCATGCTTGCACGAGAAGGACTTTAAAAAACATACCACTTGTATATAACCCAATAAGGGGTGTTATTTTGGGTGGGAGAAAATTTCCACAATTGGAAGGTTGAAAAGAGATTCAGCTAGATCTAAGCTTAGTTTAGCCTATGTGAAGTGCTACTATTTTTCAGAAGATAATTATCCATTTATTTTCTGTTGCCAATGTCACATAATACTGAGAAATTGATCAGCACATAGCCTGAAACGTCTCAGACTTTGGAATGGAAATAACTGCCAAATATGGATTAAATTGATAAAAATAATTCCAAACATGATTAGAGTCACTCTGTTGTATATCCTGCACAGCAGGTGGGAAATCCTTGAGAAGAATTAGGGAAAGGTTTAGGGAAAGCAGATTAATGGAGAAAGATTAAATGTGTTTCAAAAGCAGTACAAAACATATTTTAAATGACAGTCCTTCCAGGGGCAATGTTAAAAGGTATCTGGGCACATGCAGAATTCAAGCACTCAGTTTAAATGTAGATGATGCAATATAAACAAAAATGTGTCCTTGTGGCATAAGCTGAGCACATGGAAGACACTTGGAAGTGACAAATATAACTGCTAGTTATGTTATTTTTCTTTTTATCTTTTACATTTAATTACACAAGTGATATAGAAAAGCGTTACTGTAACAGATTCAAACAATACCCAAGTGCATAAAACAAAATGTGAAGATCCCCCTGGATGCCACAAATTCCTCCCAGCCCCTCCTTCCCCATAAACATTTTCCCCACCAAGTTAACTGGTGCCAAGTGCAGCATGCGGGCTTCTGATCCTCTTTCTAATCCATCTCCCTACATATAGGATATGAGGGTCCTGGCAAGTGGCTACGTGGCCTTGGTCTCTCTCTCTATGTGTGTGTGTGTATAAAAAGATATATAAATTTTGGTTTTATTTCTTATAGAAATGTAGGCAATATAAATATTGCTTCATTATTTGATTTTCTTCACATACTCATATATTGGAGCTATTTTCAATTTAGTGCTTATATGTCTACCTTTTGTTAAATATCTGGCACAATATCTCATATCAAGAATATTCCATAATTTAGTCAATGTCTAATTGATGATACTTGGCTTATATGTAATGCCTTACAATAACAAAAGTCCCAACGATGGCCCATTTAACATTTTCCAGGAGTTATCAGAGAAGACATCATTCCTAGTTTTATTTAAAACTCATGAAACTGATTAGCACGTCAGCCTAAATGAACCAATTACTGTTGATTCTGCCCCTACTGACCAAGGCCAGGTAGCCACTTGCCAGGACCCTCCTCTTGACTTATTGACATTCTAATCACTGGGATTTAGGGAGGGAAGGCCATCAGATCTGTGCATGTCACAGAAGCGAATGCCATCTGCTCTCTATGGGATGTCACAATACCTCTTCTTATCTTTTAGTCTATAGACACACCCAACATAATATACAAATATCAGCTATGTCTTGATGTCAGTTACAATGAGATTATTTATGCCTATTTGTATTTTATGTTTCCATAATGTCCATATATTACATGTATTACTCACATAAAGGCATAAAGGCATTTTGTTTAAATATATTTTTTCTAGTTGTAGATGGACACAATATCTTTATTTTATTTATTTATTTTTATGTGATGCTGAGGATGAAACCCAGTGCCTCACATGTACTAGCAAGCACTCTACCATGAGCCACAACCCTAGCCATAAAGGCATTTATAAAAGGTGCACAAATCAGAAAATCAGAAAAAAGGCAAATGAACAACCATGTACCTAGAATTCACACAAACTCAATCATGATATCTTTGTCATTATTATTTTCTATTATAATAATGTGTAATATAAGATATATTGCATAATTTAATAATACATAACATTTATTTCTCTATTTACAATCTATAAATTACCTGCATAAAAAGAGCAAATTACTCAACCTCTTTAAACCTCAGTGTTTACAAAATAAAAAGTGAGTATGACAGCCTATCTAACTTCATATAGAGTTAATGTGAAGAGCGAATGAAATTACATACGCAAAATGCAGCACACTATGCAGTGGGGGAATTGGTGTATGGTGTTATGTGGGGTAAAGAACACTAACCTTGGGATCAGAAAGACCTTCAATTGAGTGTCTACTTCACCTCTATCCTAATGAGTATCCTTAAGAAAGTTTATTAACCTCTCCAAAGCTCAGTTTCCTTATCCATAAAATGGGAATAAACTTTAAAATGTAATTATGAAACCCAAATACTGTATTTTTGCTTTTGACCTGGCATGTGGGAAATACCCAAAAAAGTCTGCTATCAATGTCAATTATCTTCTTTTTTTTTTTTTTTCCTTCTTATAGATTGCAAAGCTCCAAGTGATGCAGATAGCATGACTTCGCTAAGAACAGGGTGGTGGCATTGGTTACTAATGGTTATTTCTATATACTTTGCAGTTAATACAGTATACATCATGTTGTTTGATCCTTATAAAATTCACCATGGCAGCTATAAGTTCTCATTGACTTTTCCAGGGTTTTTCCATGGTTGTGAAACAATTTCCCATGGATATCTCATGGTTCTGCACATCTTGCAAGCAGATGCACTAATAGCATTTTTTTGTGGACTGTCTTAATAAGGATGTTTCTATAGTGAACACCCACCTCTGGAACAAAGAGCAGTTTTGTTTACTGTTCCGTATTACAATGATTATATCTTCTTCTAAGGCAAAGATCAGGTTTACATTCAGCCCATTATAAAAGATTTGTGTTTTCTGAGCTTGGAGTTCCTCCACTGTGATTCAAAGAAAGTCACTGTGTACATCCATCTGGGCTATTCTGTGAACCTCCATGAAATTTGAGAGCATTGGAAATGGATACAAACAGGAGGCCACATTGCCTGCTTTGCCATGAGTAATCAACCCTTTGTCTCTAAACCAGAAGTCTTGTGTCTTTTGCCAGAATCTATAAAATGGTAGCAAACTATCTTGTTAACTTTCAAGTAAAATAACATCTCAGAACCGTTATAAACTCTTGACAGCCACACAGTGCTTGGAACAGCAGGTATTCATTCACTAGAGAGCATGGAGTTCACACGACATCTTCACCTCCCATGTTTCTAAGCATTCCAACATTAAACCTTCTTAATTTACCATGCAAACGTGGCCTTGATTTGTATAATTATCTCTCTAATATACCACCACCCCAGTTTAAGCTCCCCTCATCATATTCTGAATGATAGCATTAACCTCCTAAGGTATCTGCCTGCAGTGCCTTTGATTCTACTCTGGTCCATTGTGCCTTGGCAGTACTCTTGGTACTCTTGGCAAAATGTGAATCTGATCATGTGGTTTCCACACGGCCCCCAACTTTCTCTCCAGACTTACTCTGTCTCATGCTCACTCTCTGCCCGCTGGGGCTATGGAGACCTTCTTTCATTTCTGAAATGGGGTTTGCCTATATCGTTCTGCAGACTTTGCACAGCACAATGTGCAAGTGTGTCAATTCAACAGTCTTCTGGCAATAACAATAAAGTGTCCAGAAAAAAAGAGGGACTTCTTCTAAATTGACCAAGGGTATCGTATGGGTCAGCATATTCCTCAGGGCCATGAGAACTTTAAATATACTAATCCATTTCTCCAGGATGCTCTTCTCTCTTTGTCTAGTTTGCTTATATTTTTTTCTTCAAATCCTAGTTCAAGCTCCACTTCCTCAGAAAAAATCGGTCTTCTCTGACTCCATCTTATGATTCTTCTTCATCATACCCACCACAGTTGATTCTTTATCTTCATTTTAAGTCATTTAATGCCTTTTATGCTTATTTATATTATTTGTTTGATATCTGAATGCCCCTTGAACTCTGCTCTGTGGAGAGAAGGCCTGTGCCTATGTTTTGCTCACTATACTATCCCCATTACCTTGAACACTGTTTAATAAATATGGGAAATGAACAAATAAATATGAATGCATAGACCAAGTAGTAAATGTGATCCTTGTTTTATAGATGAGAAAATTGAGGTTCAGAGATGATTAATGAGTTTCTTATATTCAAAAGGCTACCAAAAGGCCTCACATTCTTGTTTCCTAAGGGTGCAGATCTCTTTCCGTTAATGTTGCTCCTGTGAATCCAGAAAGACCTGGAAAGAGGTGCAGAAAGGAAACAGTATAGGAAGGGATTCTGGAGAGTGGTTTATTCTAGGAAAGGTGTTAGGTGCATGTAGATATTCAACTAAGGAAATGAAAAAATTAGGCAAGAAGAAAGGACAATGGTTCAAACCAAATGGTATCTCCAAATGTAAGACAGTGGGTAGGGAGGACATAGGAGTTCAGCAGCAGATTTGGTAGCCAGGAAGATTTTCAAGAATAAAGTCTGGAAGAGGTTTAGGGATTTAGAATCTGACCCTCCAAGACTGTCTCTGAATTTCCTAGACATTTCCTAGACATTTCCTGGCATCCACCCCTAGGTTTCTACCAATTAAACCCCCTGGAAAATGGATTCCTTCCAGGTTTCTCTAGTTCCTCCCCTCTTCTCCCTACACTTCTGACTTCTGTGTTAAAACTCTATGATGGTACATGGCCATGGGTGGATAAGAACACTTTTCTTCATATATAGACAGTACTTCTTTCCAATGTCAACTACATCTCCCTGCATCCATGGGATATCTATGAAATGAGAAAGCTGAGCTGTCCCCAGGGTGTGGTGAATTAGGACAGATGCTTAGTTCTACTGGGGAACGATTTGGATAATTGAGAAGAGGCTGGTTGGATGGGACTTACTTTTTGAATGTTATCCACACAGCCCAATAATCATTAGAGGTCTTCTGACTGTAATAATTAATTGATTTGTAGTTCACTGGAGGTGCAGTTGGAGTTGGCATGTGACATAAGGAGTTTTACCTCCACCCATAGCTGAGCTCTCAGAAGCGCCACAAATAATTTAGGGATATACTCTGGGACCCATTCCCTTCTCCAGTGAATATCTTTTCATCTTACATGTACTGGGATACCTAGTTTCTGAGCAGTTGCCTCAACCCTAGATTATACTTCATGACCAAAGTCCTATGCATCAGCATTTTGGTTGAACTGTATTCTTGGCTTTTGATTTCCATTTCACTCTTCAATCATCTTGATTTCTATTCCCGGTAGACCCAGAGATCAGTCTCACTATCTCCTCTGCCCATTGAAGGCTTCTGGAATTCCAGTTTTCTGAGTTTTTGCTGATCTGAGAGGAGAATTTTGACATTCCTATCAAATGCCTAATTTTTCTCTTATACCACAATAAGGATTATTTAGCCAAGTCACACCATCACAAGTTACAATGAGAGTGGTGTTTGAGCTGTTGTTATACTGGGTAAATTTTGATCAGCCTGTCTACCTGGACAAATGAGAATTCAGAACCCATGTCCCAAAACTTGAGATGAGTGTGAGGATATAAGTTTAGACCCCTGAGCTGCTGGCATAAAGCTGAATACTGTGTTACAGAGAGTATCTCGCAGCAATCAAAATAAAGAGCTAAGCTATCTAAACAACCAAGATACAAGTGGTTAAGTCTAAGCAATGGAACCTGAAGATAACTTATTAAAGAATGCAGAGTTTGGAAACTAAATTTAAATCTTGGAAGAAACCTCCAATCACACTTTACAGGTGCCTATAGCCTCAGTCATGGATGTATAGAAGGCTAAGTGAAGAGGCCACAATAATATGAACAGATATGCAGTTGAGGGATCCATTCACTGTGGTTTTACAACTCTGGATCTTATTCAAAAAGATCATATTAAGTACTTGTTATGAATATATTGGTTAGCAATTGCTGTGTAACAAACTGGCTTAATGTTTGTTTTAGTCAGCTGTTTCATTTCTGTGAAGAAAAATCCTGACAAGAATGGTAAGAGGAGGAAAAGTTTAATTTTGGGTTCACAGTTTTAGAGGTATTAGTCCATTGACAGCTGGCTCCTTTGCTCTGTGCCTGAAGTGAGGCAGAAGATCATGGCTAAAAGGTGTAGTGGAGGAAGTCATCTCAGGACATGATAAACAGGAAGTAGAGAGAGCTCTCACTCACCAAGGCCAAAATATATACCCCAAAGGCGTGCCCCTAATGACCTACCTCCTCCAGTCACACCATACCTGCCTACAGTTACCACCTAGTTAATCCCTTTCAAGAGATAAATGCACTGATTAGATTAAAATTCTCATGACCCAATTATTTCACCTCCAAACCTTCTTGGATTGTCACACACATGAACTTTTGGGGAACATCTAATATCTAAATCATAACAATGCTCAATGGTTTAAAACAACTGTATAAATTTATAAGCAACAACAATTATAGCTCATGCTTCTGGGGTTTGCTAGGAAATGGCAAGTGTAGGCTGGGCTTGTCTTGGTGCCTCTCTTTATCTTGGTGGACTTACTTGTGGGTCTGTTTTTGACTGGGCAGGGGAGTGGTGGACCTTGCCCTAGGCTAAGGCAGATTAGCTTGAGTGGTTCACTTCACATGTCTCTTACCCTCTTCTGAGTCTTGAAAGCTGGCCCAGCATGTTCTTACAGTAATGACAGAAGAACAAAAGCACAGTAGAAACATACATAGTATCTTGAGGACTACTCTAGGGACCAGCACAATGTCATAATCTGCTTGACTTTCTTGGCCAAAGAAAATCTCATGATCAAACCCAATTCAGAAAATAAGGAGGTACCTCTTATTCATAGTGAAAAAGCACTGCAAAGATATATAGCAAAGATTTGGAGTATAGGAAAGAAAGGAATTGAGGGTGATCATTCAATCTGTAAAAGGCACTAGGCACTCATCTGAGAGCTCTGTGCTTAAGTGTTATGTGTATCATGAGGAGGCATTGTTATCCCCCATTCTATAAATAGTTCAAATGTTTCTATCAGTCATTAGGGTAACACAACAATTAAGTGACAAACATTTCAGCTCAAGTTTGAGTATCTTTAAATTTGAAATCTTTTTACTATGGATTAATCAAATTACCCTGTTTCACTTCAGTTAATTTTTATATAAAGCACATATATAAATATATGTCATAGTTGAAAAACACTTTAACAATTTACTAAATAAAATTAAAATTAAAACCATCCTAGTTTCATTGCAGGTCCTTTCTATTTGCTGGCAATCTCCATGGGTCTATTAAACAGCTTTCTATCATTTATTCTTTGCCCTTAAAATATTTTAGAAAGTTCAACATCCTGCATTGATGATAATTTTCCTGTCATTTATACATACACAGGGAGAGTTGGTATTCAATACACTATAACATGGAGCTCATTAGTAAGGCAATTCTTTCACAGCATGAAAACATTCTGTTACTTAAAACAAAAATTTACAACAACCCTAGCATTAAGTACAGTAATTAGCTACCAGTAAAGGATGTCCCTTTAAAACATTTTCAGGGGGTTCATTTAAAGTCATCTGCCACAGTCAGTCCTGTGGACTGTGTAATGATTAGAGTGGACTTAGTGAAATGATGTCCCAAATCATCATGCTGGGGCCTCAAAGGGTTTATTCCTATAGATAAATTAGCTTCCTTTTATAAAATCAAACAGTGTAGGTTTTCATGATCACGCCCCATTACCATTGTTGGAAAGTGGTTGTGCTTGCTGTTAGTGAATTAGGAGACATCAGAAAAGTAACAAGATGACACATACTAACCCCATCTTATCAAGTCAAGAAATGACCAGGAATCTCTGTTGTCTAGGTGCCTGGCTTGCCTGCAAATTGTCCCCAGGTGAGACTCAGAACCACCCATCATTTACACCAAGTCTCATCTCTCTTCTCTCCATTGACTTTGTATTAAAGCCTGAGACCAGAACAAATTCATTTTTGCTTTTGTACATTAGCACCAAGATTTGGAGTTTTGGGGCATATAACAAGGTCTCTAGCCTGAGTTTTCTCTTCTATTTGATAGAGATAATGGTCCCCACTTTCCCTTCCTTAGAAGGCTGAGAAGAACAGGTGCTCAAGAACTATTCATTTGCTCCCTACTTAGATTGCTCTCTAACCACTGTTCTGAATCCAAAAACTAGGCTATTGGTGATTTGAACTTTTTTTTTTCTCTGCAACATGTACTTCTACCAAGTCAGTCATAATAACACATCACTATGCAGCTCTTACAAAGACAGCCTTCCCACTATACTCCACTAAATCAATATGACAAATTACTGACATTCTTGGTAAAGATTTACCCATAGAAAGAGTTCCAAACCAAAGGGAAAATAATTTTGGAAATATTTCTGTCTTTTCAACCCTCTGCAGATTCTTCATATGCTTTCTTTTTCATAAAACTGCACAAGATCATAGTAGGTTTCACTAAAATGCAACTAAAATCCATGTTGAACAACAATTCTTTGGTCAATCTTTGCTATTACTTGTGACTCTTCTCAAAAATAAATAGGAAAGATCACATTAGGTGAAAAGAAGCTTTATCTTAATTTTCCCCCAATTATTAATTTTCCTACAAGTTTTAAGGGAAATGGTTATACAATACATTTAGATATAGAACAGGTTTGATTTGTCTGACTCTTGTCATTTCAGTTTGGATCCCAGTAGTCTGGGAAGCTATTGCTGAAAGGCACTAAGGCAACAGAAAATACATCTGTTTGATTTGCAGAAGCATTATGCTGTTACCTTTAACACTGTGCAGCTTCTTTGGGTTAGCCAATCCAGGAAGGTATTGATTAGTAGTCTTCAATACATGGACAGACTATGGATAGCCCATACGCAAAGATTTTAGGTATATTAGGTCATTTGATTCTTACATCTACAGAGCAACAAAGATGAGAAAGAAATGAACAGATATTTGATTCTGATAAAAATATGTATCAACAAGTAATAAGTTATCATTAATACTATTAACAATAAATAATTATAATACTTGTCTTGAGACTTTACTGCCTGATAGGTCCTACGATAAGAACTTTACTTTCATTATCTCTTTTAGTTCTCCTGTGATATAGTTTGTTATCATTTTCACTCAGATATGAAGACTTTCCAAGGTTACCTAGCCAATAAATTTGTGAAACCATTTCTCTTTAACTCTGGAGATACAATGCTTATGAAAGAAAGCAATTAAGTTAAAAAAATTCCTAATATTATACAGAGAGTAAGTCTAGGAGGTGAGAATTAATCCTTTGAATGTCAACACATTGTTCATTTAAATATACTGAAGCTTGACTTATTATACCCTCACAAAGGACACTGAAACTTACTTGCTGGAGCAATTAATGTGGTGTAAAGTATGTGGACAGGTATTACACAATCAAAAATACTCGAGTCAGTTTTTCAGTGTGATCTTTTTACTCTCATGTGGGACATCACTTAGGAATAAATATACCATGTTTTCTCCCATCCCATGAAAAGAGATCTTTAAACATTGAAAACAAAATACAAATCAGTCAAATCACATGAAATTGTCAATTTCTGACCAATTCATAACCTACAAAAGTGGCAATTATATATGACTCAAATACAAAAAAGTGAATGTAGTTCTGGTGGTTTGCAACACTTATAATAATTCTACTCCCTGCTATGATTCCATTAAAATAAGATAAATAGATTGTTTTAGCTGAAACAAACCAACAAGAATGGGGACACAGGACAGGCAAAAACCAGTATAAAACTTTGAAAGCTGAAAAGCAGGCAGATGAGTGATAACTGATTAGATGCAATAAAGTTGAATATAAGATGGAGTGAGGAAATCTAAGGCCCAACCCAAGTTACACTGTGAAGTCTTCTAAAGGTCCAACAACTGTTAGCACTTGAAGCTCTGGAATGAAGAGTGAGGAGATGGTCAGTAGATGTAGAAAAAGCATTTGACAAAATACAGCACACCTTCATGTTAAAAACTCTAGAAAAATGAGGGATAGTAGGATTAGACCTCAACATTGTAAAATCTATCTATGCTAAACCCAAGGTCAACATCATTTAAATGGAGAAAAATTGAAAACATTCCCTCTAAAAACTGGAACAAGACAAGGATGCCCTCTATCACCACTTCTATTCAACATATCCTTGAAATTCTACCAGAGCAATTAGACAGAAAAAAGAAACTAAAGGGATATGAAAATGAAAAGAAGAACTGAAACTATCACTCTTTGCTGATGACATGATTCTATATTTAGAAGATTCAAAAAATTCCACCAGAAAACTTCTAGAAACAATAAATGAATTCAGAAAAGTAGCAGGATATAAAATCAATATCCATAAGTCAAATGTATTTCTATACATCAGTGATGAATCCACTGAAAGAGAAATTAGGAAACCTAACCCATTCACAATAGCTTCAAAAAAAATACAATAAAATCTTAGGACTCCATCTAATGAAAAAGGTGAAAGGCCTCTACAATGAAAATTACAGAACACTAAGTAATCAAAGAAGATGTTATAAGATGGAAAGATCTCACATGCTCTTAGATAGGCAGAATTAATATTGTCAAAATGGCCATACTACCAAAAGCATTATACAGATTTAATGCAATTCCTATTAAAATCCCAATGACATTCTTCATTGAACTAGAAAAAGCAATCATGAAATTCATTTGGAAAAATAAGAGACCCAGAATAGCCAAAGCAATCCTTAGCAAGAAAAGGAGGCATCACAATACCAGACCTTAAACTATACTACAGAGCTACAGTAACAAAAATGGCATGGTATTAGCACCAAAACAGACATGTAAACCAATGGTACAGAATTGAAGATACAGAGACAAACCCACATAAATACAGTTATCTCATTCTAGACAAAGGCAACAACAACATACATTGGAGGAAATATAGCCTTGTCAACAAACAGTGCTGGGAAAACTGGAAATCCATATGTAGTAAAATTAAATTAAATCCCTATCTCTCACCCTGCACAAAACTCAGAGTGGATCAACTCAAAGTGGATCTAAGACTTAGGCGTAGAACAGAGAGCCTGTGCTTAACAGAAGAAAAAGCAGGCCCAAATCTTCATCATGTCAGCTTAAGAACCGACTTGTTTAACAAGGCTCCTAAAAAGCTAGAAGTAAAATCAAGAATCAATAAATGGGATAGATTCAAACTAAAAAGCTTTTCCTCAGCAAGGAAACAATCAATAACATGAAGAGAGAGCCTACAGGATGGGAGGAAATCTTTACCACATGCACCTAGGAGAGAGAACCAATCTCTAGGATATATAAAGAACTCAAAAAACTTAACACCGAAAAGAACAAATAACCCGATTAGTAAATGGGCTAAGGGACCGCATGGACACTTCACAGGAGAAATATGATTGATCAACAAATATTTGAAAAAATGTACAACCACTCCTGCAATTAGAGAAATGCAAATCAAAACTACTCTAAGATTTCATCTCACTCCAGTCAGAATGGCAATTATTAAGAATACAAACAATAATAAGTTTTGCCAAGGAGGTGCCATATATTGGTGGTGGGACTTAAATTGGTGCAAACACTATGGAAAATGGTATGGAGTTTCCTCAAAAAACTAGGAATGGAACCACCATTCGACCCAGTTATCCCACTCCTTGGTTTATACCCAAAGGACTTAAAATAAGCATACTACAGTGACACAGCCACATCAGTGTTTATAGCAGCTCAATTCACAATAGCTAAAGTATGGAACCAACCCAGGCATCCTTCAACTGATGAATGAATAAAGAAACTGTGGTGTATATATACACAATGGAATATTACTTAGCCTTAAAAAAGAATGAAATTATGGCATTTGAAGGTAAATGGATGGAACTGGAGAATATCATGCTAAGTGAAATAAGCCAAACCCAAAAAAACCAAAGGCCAAATGTTTTCTCTGTTAAGGGGATGATGATCCATTATGGGGTGGATCCATTATGGGGTAGGGCAGAATAGAGGAACTTTGGATTGGACAGAGGAGAGTGAGAAGAGGAGATGGGGGGGGGGGTGGGAAAGATGGTGGACATTATTACTCTCTATATATGTATGACTACTCTACCTGTGTGACTCTGTACCATGTACAACCAGAGGAATGAGAAATTGTGTTCCATTTGTGTACAAAGTGTCAACATGCCTTCTACTGTCATGTATAACTAATTGGAACAAATTTAAAAAATAAAATGAAAAATTTAAAAAAAGGGATGAAGAGATAGGAAACTAAAGTCAAATGGGTAGGAAAAGTCACCTTTATGAAGGATTTCTCCTTCCCCATTTCTCATAACTGACCGACTATCTGTTCCTCATATCATGAAAAGATTGAAAACTTGTCTTGGGTGAGGATGAAACAGGTCTTTGGATGTGGAGTGGGCAGGCATAGTGGAGGCAATCATGTACCCAATGCCAAGAGAGTCCTACTCTACTGGGTGGTTCCACTCCCAGAATGTCAGTGCCCAGACTTGCCCTCCAGGTGAGATGCAGGGAGAGTGCTTCTTGGATTATGTGAAACCCCAGGGGAAAGACATAAAAAGAGCCACATAAGAGGTTCCCCTAAACAGCTCACCCAGAAAAATACTACAGTGCACCTGATATTCCATGAATGATCTCCTTCCCCACAACTGTGAAAAAATAAGAGTTGTCTAACATCTGAGGACAGACTCGAACATAGAAGATAGATGCAAATTATATGGAAAACATAACAACAAATATACGATCAACCATCATTAGCAACCTCAGAAAAAAAGAGAAGATAAACTCCATGAAACTAGAGCAGAGTGCTGTTAAAAAAGAACAGAAATAATAAGTGCATGCATGTATGTACACACACACACACACACACACAGCATTTATAGAGATTATAAACAAGATGTTAGAAGTATAAAACTCAACAGAAACATTTTAAAAAGATTTTCAAAGTCAGAGAATCAAATAATGTGTTTCAAAATCCAAAAAATAGTAGTTACAGAAAGAAGAGGATTAATCTAAGAAGAAATAATCAATAAAATGACTCAGGAATATTTCCTACAGTGGAAAGAAATGAGTTTCTAGATTAAAAGGGCTCACTGGGGTGCAGTGGGAGAATGGACTCCCATCCATGTAGGCTGTTGTGAAAATTCACAGTGCTTGACTCCAAGAAAAGAAACTACAAAATGCTGGAAAGAATGAACAGATGCATGCAAAGTGAAATTGGAATAAGTTTATTTTTATTTTGCTTTTAATTGACATGTATTACCTGTACATGTTTGTTGAGTATGGTAGTATTTATGATACATGTGTATATTGTACAATAACCAAATCAGGGTGTTTAACACATTTATCACCTCACATACTTATCATTTCTCTGTAGTGGGGAAAAATACTCTTTTCTAACTATTTTGAAATATTCAATACAATATTGTAGACCATAGTCACACTATTGTGGAATGGAACACCAGAACTTACTTCTAATTTTGTTTACACTGATGAATTTCTTCCCGGCCTCCTTTTCTCCCTCCCACCCTTCCCCATTGTCTGGCAAACCAGTATTCTAGTCCCTAACATCTAGGAGGGCAACTTCTGCAGCTCTCACGTATGTGCGTGAGATCATGACTTCTGAACAGCATCACAATAAACCAGAGGGATAAGAATATGACCCAGGAGAAAACTAATAAAAATTCCTAACATGGCATTTTTATGGACAGCACTCAGATGAGGGAACGGAAAGATGGAGATATTCAAGATGGATATACATCCAAGGAAAAACATTTTTAAATTTCGTGATGTGGTTGACTGTGGAAAATTTTACTTAAAAATTTTTTTTGTGTGTGGGAGAAATTATAAATAGATACGGACTAGTAATAATAAAAAAAATCCCACAGGACAATTCACTTCTGAAAAGACAAAAAGGCAAGGAAGAAAGCAAACACAGTTTTCAGTAGTACAAAGTTGGAAATAATATTTGCATAGGAATACTATAGTAATAACTGAATATTGATTAACCCAAATATAATGGAGCCAGGCACTAAAGTTGAGAGGAAGGAGATAAAACCTCATCTGTCATAATAAAAAGTCAGAAGATAATATTTAAAATTCATTAATCAAAAAAAAGCAATATATACACATTATTTAGAAATGTATGTGCTTAAATGCCAGAAGAAAACACTAGAAGAACAAAACCATTGCCTAGAGAAGGAGATGGAGAAGACTGTGGAACAGTGAGTCAGGGAAATACTTAGAAATTTTTATGAGCCGTTTAGAACTATTTGACTTTTAAACTATGTGAATGTATTACTTGGATAAAATAAATATTAATTTTAAAAATCCAAGTTCAGCAAGCATGATGCTATAGCTTCTTTGAAAACAAATTTTCCCATTTTGACAGAGGCCTTCTTAATATTATCAACACTTCTAAAGTGCATAAAATGTGCAGAGCAGGGCATTAAGCACCGTTTCTAAAGTTACAAGAATGCATCATTTAAATAAATTCATCTTAGCAAGTGTGAAGTTTTGACCTTCCAAGATTAATTGAAAAAGAAGGGTCAACACTTCGTCATGTGTTAACCAGAGCTGTAAACTCAAGGAGCACTTAGGCTAGAGAACATCGCTCATGAGACAGCAAATTTCGGTAAAATGACAATTACTAGGGGATAACCTCAAGAAAACAATGTTAAACTATTCCTTATTTCCCTTTGCTGAGCTCTAAATCTTCATTACTTTGTAAAGTGATCTTTGTGTCTGTGGGACATTGTTGACAAATCATTTCATGCCCTCTGGGCTGATCTTGGAACATTCTCTGTGTGCTTCCAGGGAGAATAATAGTCTTGGCAGGAAGCTGCACCGGTATAAGCTTCACTTCTCTTAGCTCTGTGTGGATGTCCCTCCAAGGGCCCCTGCTCTGGGCCAACTTTGGATGGGTGAAGTGTGACATAATTCTTAATTTTGCATCTGATCACTTAGAAAAGCTCTTTGTCCTTTCAGCTTCAATTCTGACGGGTCATTTTCTACTGGTGTGTCAGTAAAGAGTGCTGCTACTGACAACACTCTTAGCATAAATGCTCCACAGTACCTCTCCCTTCACCTTGACCCTTTTTCTACATTCTTCATTGTTGGAGCTGTTGGTCTGGGATTTCTTTTGCCCACTTGCTGTAAACTTTTCTCATTCTTTTGCTCAGGTCTTTCAATCTCTTTCAAATTGCATCCAATATTGGGACAGCGTTATTGGATTTTGGTTGGGTGTGCTTCTGTGCCTATGATTAATTCTAAGTGCTGATGGAAAGTCCTCTATTGATGTCTTGGCTTCTCTTACCACATTTACAAGTTCAGTGTTGTCTTTCGCTATTTCTGAAAGCTCCCATGTATAGTTTTTATTTTCCTAATTTTTACCAAAGATCTAATATTTGATGATTCTGTGGGTTTAGGGAGATTGTGCTGATGTTGGTGTCTTCTTCGTGTTCCTGTTGGCTCTCTATTCCTCTCCAAAGTTGTTATATGGATTTGTTCCAAGGCCTCCCTCCTGTCTTCCCCAAATTAGCACACTGGTTTGGGGACTATGGTTCTGACTTCTGATGGTTTATTTCTTCATTTTGGGTGCTTTCACTTGGTTCTTTGTGGTAGGTGGGCAAGTGTGGATTCAGGAGAGGAGACCAGAAAGAACTCAAGAGATGCAGAGGGTGGGGAATACCCATAGTCCTGGGATGCCTAAGGGGATATGGAAAAGCTGAAGAGTCCTGAAAGTTCCACATGCTTCCAATCCAGACCCAGCTCCCAGGAGTCACCATGATGGTGCTCATTCCAACCTTTACTCTCACAAAGAATTCCAAGTTGTTCTCCTGGAGAATATCCCCCTCTTAGATATCTGTACTTAGGAAACTAAATTAAGTGGGAAAAGAATATTTGATTCTCAGAAATCCTGTTTTCAGTCCATGTGACCAGAATACATGCATTTAATAAAATAAAATCAACTCTCTTTAACAGTTTATAAATTCAAAGAAGATTTACATATGTTGCTGGTGGCATTTATTCATGTATTCATTAAACATTTATTAAGCATCTACTAAGGCCTAGGTACTCTACCTTGGCCTATCCTTTTGGATTATAATTCAGCAACACACATCTAGAGTCATTAATATTTTCATGTATTTTGTACCAGTAATCTGACTCTTGGGAATTTGTCCTAAGGTAATAATTCCGACAGAAGAAAATAAGTAATATGTGGAACATATTTATAGCAGTATTATTTAAAATGGTAAAAAAAATCCACATGCCCAGTGATGGAGAATTAAGAGAACTGTGGCAGATTCATTCCATGGATATCAGGTACTTACTGACAATGATGATTGCAAAATGTGGAAAGTATAAAAGAATATACAAAATATTAGAAACAAAGCAGACAAAAATTCTACAAAAGTTTGATGGTAACTATATAAGATTATGTATATATGAAAAGTTGCAGAGCATAGTGAAAAATGCATAGTGATATGGTTGGGCGGTTAGATTATATCTTTATTTTCCTTCTTTAAATAATGTAAAGTTGTCTTAATGGTAAATAAAAGTTATGACATAAACTAAAAAAATCTTTAAGAACAGCTTTTTTTGGCCCATCAGTTAAAGTACCCCAAAGACAGAACTCCTAGTGTCCTTATTAATAATGGTTTGGTTACATGGGAAAGCATTCTGACCTAAGACCCCAAGGAAAAGGTATTCTCAGAAACCAGTAGTGAGCGCTTGTATCGTTCAACATTCAGGGACATGAGATCCCTAGATTGAAGCAGTTCTTTCCCGACCTGAACTTCACTGGTTTCTATAATTTTTTACTACTCTGTGGAGATTTCATTCCCATCTGGGACTTTCAAACCATTGACCTTCTTGAAGACCACTTGGGGAAATGGATAATTCAGATCAAACTGAGTTAAAATTGTTCTGACTGAGCTTCTTGGTGATGCTACAAATATCATATTTCTGAGTCTTCCCCCTATAGAATGGGGATAATGGTAACAACTCTCTCACAGGGCTATAATGACAAGGGATGCAAAGATTCTAATAGCACATCTCCTCCTTTGCAGGGCAACCTAATAAACATGAGTTCCCTGCCTTGAGGTTGAAAAGCCAAGTAGGGGTCTGTGAGGCGTGCATCGTGAGAAGGACTGTATGGAGTCCATCATAGCTGCCTCTCTCGCAGCTGGCACCACACACTGCCCGTTGCCGAGCATGGCCTCAGGTGATAGAGTGGGCTGTGCCCTGATAGCAAGTTCTTGGCAAGACCAGTTGACTGCTTATTTTATCATCACAAAGGCAATATGTGCTTACTAAATAAAACTTGGAAAGGAATGAAAAATGGAAAACAATCCCCCAAAGTCTCCCCACTTGAAGAAATGGCTGTTAACGTTTTGGCATATTTCCTTCCAGGCTTTCCCAATGCGTAGGTTTTGGCAGGTTTTATACACAATTGTAATTATGCTGCACATAAAATTTTGCATCATGAATTTTTCATTTAAATGTAGCAGATAAGCTGTTTTTGTGCCACTTCGTGGTTTTCAGGACCATCATTTTTAATGGCTGCACAACATTCTTGTTTGGAAATTGTACCGGCGGTGCCCAGGCATGCATGCTTTCCTGTTGTGGGCCAGGAAGCCTCTTGTACAGGCTTTTCATTACTACGAAGGCATCTGAGTGTTCCAGGTAGCCCCAGATGGTACAACCAAAGGCATTTGGGAACATACAATCTTCCTGGGGAAAGTGAAGAAAGGAGGAAGAAGAAAAAGGAATAAACAGGAAATAAAACTGAGAGAGACAGAATATACAAGGAAAAGGAAGAAAGAAAAGGAGAAATAAGATGAAAGAAAGTAGAAAATGCAATGAAGGAAAGAAAATGAGGAGGAAGAGGGAGGTGGGAGACTGATGAGGCAGATATCTTGTGTCTTTGATAAGACATGGTCCACTTTGATTGCCACATGGTAGATGCTTTCTAAGAAAGACAATGACTCTGAGTTCCTGTCCTGTTGGCTACTTCCAACATATCAATAGCCTCTGACATCTTTATTCTCAGTCCTTCATATTTAATGTTATGGCCATTGGACTTTTGAGGCATCTATTAAATCTTTATTCTGAATCAGACACATTTACCTAACATCCTTCTTTCTAAAGACTCATTATTACTCAACTCGATAGATGAAGACCTTCAATTGATTCCCTGGGTTTTGAAGTACAGTGTCCTGTACAAGATACCTCTCGAATTCTTCCTCCAGGGATTCCGTTTTGTTCTTCTTTTGATGCCATGTCCTTGGCTGGGATTAACTCTCTTTCCAGTATTTTGCTCCTGTCACCATAATAGAATTTCAAGACGTGTGGTCCATTAGCCACATGCTGGCACTTTCGTAGTCCCCGATGGGGTTCTGGGCCCATGTGTTTCCTCCTGTTTTGGGGAGTATGGTTTCTGGAAGACTCTGAAAGCCTCTTGTGCTGCTGCCAGATGATCAGTGCTGCTGAAAGGAGGGAACTGAGCCTGGCTCTCCTCCAGTCTGCCCTGGGGACCATCTGCATTTTGTGAGCCTGGGACCTGCCATTGCCCACAGGATGACTGTGAACATCAGAGGCACTGGCAGGACCTTCCACGAAGGCTGGAGCAGGATGTGAACAGCTTGCCTGCATGCCGGCTCATTCCACTATCCCAGGAAGCCAAAAACTGTACCATCGAGTTTTGGCAGGAAGACCTCCCCTATTGGTAGGTTTAAAAGTGGGCCTCTTCATGTAGGGGCCCAGGCCCAGAAAGCAGCCAGAATCTCCTGTACCTTTCAACCTGTCACCTGTCACCATGGGCCAGGACACATAGAGGTCTGCTTCTCTGCCAGGGAGGGGTCATGGTCAGAGGACCTGGAGTTAAAACCTGACTCTCCTACTTAGGTGCTCTGTGACTTGAGTTAGTAAAATGGCCTTTATACTCAGTGTCCTCATCTGCAAACTGGGGACAAGAATCCATGTCCTGATTGCTTTGCAGGGTTGGTAGAACTGTAGAGGAGGTAACAGAAGTTAAAGCATATGATTTTTGAAAAATGTCCTTCCTAGGTCAAGCAGAAAGAAGATTGCTTTGGCACCAGAAACCCTAGGTTCAAATAACACCTCTGCTATTGACAACTTGCATTCGGCTCAGTTTCCTCATTCTCTTAATGGGGCTAACAAAGCTACTTTTGCAAATGTTAAGTGAGGTAATAGGAGTAAAATCTGGAAGTGCTTTAAGTGAGATATTACAGTACAATGAGTACCCCTGTTAGGGGCACCATTGTTAGAAGTTATGCTCACAATGTGTTACAGAATGGATATTTGTGTCCGCTCCAATTTTATACCTCCAATGTAATAGTACTGGGAGGCAGGGCCTTTGAGATATTTGTGTCCCCTCCAATTTTATAACTCCAATGTGATAGTACTGGGAGGCAGGGCCTTTGAGAGGTATCAGGGTTGGATGAAATCATAAGGTGGGTTCTCATCATGGCATTAGTTCCCCCATGAGAAGAGGCAGCAGAGAGTTTGTTTCCTCTCTTATTTCTCTGTGAGGACACAGGGAGAAGGCAGTCATCTATAAGCCAGGAAGAGGACCCTCACCAGGACCTGAACATGCTGCCACCCTGGTCTTAGATTTCCAACCTCCAGAACTGTGAGGAAAGAAATTTCCATTCTTTAAGCCGCAGTCTACAGTGACAGCCTGAGCAGACAAACTTGGTGTTAGGCCCAAGTTCCCTTCCCTAGAAGGGGGGCTTGATCACAAGCTCTCCATAGCTGTCAGTTACCCAGGGCCAGGACCAGGGCCAAGCAGGTAAGGTCCTTACCTCCATGCAAAATTTAAGGTGGTGCCCAAATTTCAATGGTCAAAATAAATGATTTAATGCAATGTTAAAACAACAATCAAAAAAAGTTCAGGATGAATAAAATACCAAAATTATAAAGGTAAAGTCAGTCACAGAGCTTAGGGGGACTGAGACAAAAGAAAAAAAATAGTAGTAATGAGCTATTTCAAAAGTTTTGATATCTTATTCATTATAAAGTGTTATATTAGTTTTGATTTTTTAAATATTGCATTAAAATATAAATTATCTTGACCACTGAGTTGAAGCCATCTGAAATTTTGACCCCAGGACAAGCACCTCACTTGCCTAACCTCAGCCCTGGTCCTGTCCTCAACCAAGAGACTTCATTTCAAGGGGCCTACTGACCCAAGTCCGTCTGACTTCTCATTCATACTTGAAATTTACTGTCTATGGTCTGTTTTTCTACACCCTGCTCTGTTAATCCATATTGAACACTAATTATTGTTTTCCTCTCAGAAATTGACAATTGGGGCTGGAGGAAAGACCCCTAAAAACATAATGTCAGAAGCCAAAAGAGTGAATTTCTCTTGGTGGAAAGTTAATTGTTCACTCAATAAATATATATTAAACATCTAGGTTGTGTGTCTTTTTAAAAAATATATTTTCAGTTGTAGATGGACACATACCTTTATCTTATTTATTTATTTTTATGTGGTGATGAGGATGGAGCCCAGTGCCTCATGCATGCTAGGCAAGCGCTCTACCACTGAGCCACAACCCCAGCCCCAGGTTATGTGTCTTGTGTGGTGCAGAGAACACATGGATAAAACGACCCTGTCCTTGATGGGAAAAGCTCACAGCCCGGTGAGGAAGCCAACTAATTACAATACAGTGAGAAGAGTGCTCTAAGGCAGTGCGGGGATGGGGGACAGGAAAGGAGCTCTCAGGTCTTTCCTTTGGAATCAGGGAACAGGGAAGTCTTCACAGATGAAGAGATGCTTGAACTCTCAAAAAAAATGTTAACTGTTTTATTCTGATTCTACTTCAAATATGATCATTGTAGAAAAATTGGAAAGGTGAAAATATAAGGAAAACAAAAAGATGTACTCTCGTATACGAGGTAGGACTATGGTTAACATTTCTGTAAGCATCTTTCCCATTTGCCTCTACATTTATACCAGGAATGGGTATAAATGTATACTCACAAATAAGTTGTGTTCAAAATATATAACTGTTAAAACTTACTAGGATTGTCTTCACCTTGCGCTGGAACCCTTATTCCAAGATATGGAGTTAAAAAGAAAAAAAATATGAGAGAGAGAAAGAACAGAAAAAAAATTAGCATTTCCACTAAAGTAATACTGTGTCTTAAAATAGTTTCCCTTTATACTAAGAATTCAATCAATTCAAAGTTCAAACTCCCCATCAGTACTTCTCTCACCTTACAAGTAGGCTCCCCTACCTACGCCTTCCATGGCACCAGGGTGCAGGAATTAGCTTGCCTGTCATCAAAGGAGCCCGGGCTTGCTCTGACCTCCCAGAGGCCACATGTCTGTCTGCTCAGTCACTGGAGATCCTGCACTGGTTTCCATTGAAATGCATCCAAGTCTTGCTGGTCTGGATGGGCTTATGGCATCCTTGCCTGGGAGCACCAAGCATATCATACCTTTGTGCAGGTGGCCATTCCCACTCCTCATTCTGGCTCACTGGTCCAACAGCACTGCCACATTCCCTAATCTAAGTATGAAGCACCTTCCCTCTTACTACCTAGTTTTATGGTAATGGCTAAGTGTGGGAAGAAGGACCTGACATACAGGCCTTCATACATGGAAGGGAAGGAATTTGGATTTTTCTTTAAATGTGATGGTTTAAATATTATGTTTTCCCCAAAAGCTCATGCAAAAAAGTTTAGAGATGAAATGATTGGGTTACGAGAACCTTAACCTAATGAGTACATTAATCCTCTGATAGGGATTAACTGGTGGTAACTGCAGGTTTGTAGGGTGTGACTGGAGTAGGTGAGTCATGGAGACATGCCCTTGGGGTTTATATTTTGTTTGTAGTGAGGGAAGCTGTCTTTCCCTCTCCCTCTCTCCTACCCTCTCTCTGTCCTTGTGCCATGTTCCTAGCTGCTTTCCTCTGCCACACACTTCTGCCATGATGTTCTGCCTCACCAAGGTCCCAGAGCAATGGAGTTGGCCGTCCATGGACTGAGACCTCTGAAACCTCTGGAACTGTGAGTCCCAGAATAAACTTTTCGTCCTCTAATTGTTCTTGTCAAGTCCATTGATCACAGCAGGGAAAAAGCTGACTAAAACATAAGCCACTCAAAGTTTTAAGCAGATGATTGATATGCAGTTCTCATATTCAAAAGGTCATATTTATTACTCTGTGAGAATGAACTGGGAAGGACAGGAGTGGAGGCAGGGTGACTAGAGAGGGAGCTATTGCATGGGCCAGGCTATTTATGATGGTGACCTAAACTTAGTAGTCCTAGAGATTAAGGCCAAGGTTGAAGTTTGAACTTGCAGGAGTTGGTGATAGGTAGGGTATGGGAGGAGCCATAGCTGAGGTTGAGGAGGACAAAGGGCAGGGTGGATGGTTGTACCACTATGGAGGTGGAGGGTGCTGGGACAGGTTTGGAGTAGGAATTGGGTCAGTTCTGTTTTAGACATGCTACATCTTCCATGTTCTTCAGATCTCTGAGGGGAGATGCTAAGTTGGCTGTCTGGTGTAGGGTTCAGAGAAGAGGCATGGGCATTTATACCCTGGGAAGGAATGCAGTGATGTGGGGACAGTTACAGGGGACAAAGGAAGAAGATCATAGAGAGTCCTTGGCACCTCCACAGTTGGAGCTCGAGTTGAGGAGAAGTGAGGGGGGGCTCGGGGAAGCAGTGTGCCACAAGCCAAGAGGAGTGAGCGGGGAGGAAGTGCACCATGGGCTGCAGCTGTGAGGGTGGCCAAGGTGAGGCCATTCTAGGAAGTGTGCCCACTTCCTTCAGCAGGCAGGACATGGATCCCCTCTTTCCCTCATCCCTCCCCAGCCCTGGATCCCTCTTGCTACACCATCACACACTGAAGTAAACTTTGATAACACATCTGCCTTCCTGTCTAGTCTGTGAATGATCCCAGTTCATCCTTGCCATTTCCTCTAGAGGCAGCCTGGTATCTGGCCAGGTCTAAGTTCCCAGTAAATGTTAAGAGGGGGAAAGATCCATCACCAGCTTAATGGAGGAGCTAGCGTGCAGAGTTACAAGAGATGCCCAGGAAGGTTGTGAGGGGCATGCATTTGAGCAGGCACCACTGTACCAGAGGCACAGCTCTAGCTCTGGCTCCCTCCAGAGCTGATCTTGTGGAGAGGAGGGTTCTGCCTGAGAATGGGCTCTACCAATTGTTGGCACCTCTGAGAGATTTGGAACGTGAAAAGGAGGCAGATTAGCTGATTTCTATTGGCCAATAAGGCCCGGGGATATGCAACGCTTTCTTAGCATCACTCCAGTGTTCACCCTACAGTGTGGGGTCTTCAGATTGCAGGAGTGGGCCAGTGATGTTCTGCGGCTGGTCTCTTACTACAGAATGTTCCTCAGCTCCAGGGAAAATCTCTTGATTGGGATAGAAAAGGTGGCTCCCTGGTGGGTCACTTCTGCAGTACTTTGACCACTCCTCCAGCGCTTCTGGTGATCAGTAAGCCAATTCCCTGTATTGAATATCTTCATTTTGGAAATACACAAGATATTGGTTTCCTGTAGTGTTTTAACCCTAACTGATAACACCACTTCCTGTGGTTTCCTGAACTTCAGCCAGCAAGGGAGAAGGAAAGAAGCATTTAACATGGAGAAACAATTCCCCCTTCCTCCATCCACCTCTCAATTCCTTTTGGGCACATAACCCCGGAGTATCTTTACCACAAGTTGGTTTCCTCCCATAGAAACCCTGAAGGGTATGAGAATGGGTAATGTATGCTGATGTAAGGGTCAAACAGGAGCTCGGAGATGAAGGTGAATAAGACAGCAAACAATTCTATGTGGGACACTGTGTGCAGGCCTCCAAATTAAATGGAAACAGTGGGGATTAATGAAAGATTCAGAGCAGAATTGTGAAATGGCTCCTGGCAGCAGCCTCGGTATGTTCTGCTCTCTGTCATGATGCCATTGTGTCTGGGACTTGTAAATTTTGCCTGTACTAGATTTATTATTTTTTTTAAACTACAGAATTCTTTAAAAGACAAGACAAACCTGGGCCTACAAGGTCTTTGTAGAAGTGGTAGCAGCAGGAAAGGGAAGGATTCATAATGGCACATTGCAGGCGCTAAAACTTGTATAATGAATGCAGGAATGGTAATAAAGGGCTTCCTGTGACCTGGCTGTGTGCTTCCGTCTCATCTTCTGCTGTTGATCTTTGTATGTCCTCCCTGCCACCCAGCTTTTCCTCCTCACTGCCTGCCTCCCCTCAGTGCTCCCCAACCTGGAAGAGCTTCCTCCTTGCTTTCTTGAGCCCTGGATCAAATCCCACTGTCTTCAGATTGCTGATATCCGGGGCCTTCATCGGACAGTGGTCTCACCTGCTCTGCACAGCCAAACCCTTCCACTTCTACAGCCTTTACATGGCTTCACCCTGCTGAGTCATGATGTAGCTGAGGAGTGCTCATTTTGCTGCTAAGCCTCCCAGGAGAGAAACTGGCTCATCTGGAGCCCATTTTACATGCTCTGCACTTTATAGGCCTTAACACCTTCAGTGATCTATCAACCTGCCAAGGACGCAAGGCTCTGGAGCTTAAGCAGCTTTCCCCAGAACACCTGCTTGCAAGAGACCAAGGCAGAAATGGGACTTGGGTAGAACCTGCTTGACTCAGACCCTGTGCTACCACTATTTCAACTGCCTCCTTTGGTCTCAGCTTGCTTTTCACAACTGAATAGAGCCTTTTCTTATGGGTTCCCACCTCTGCTTGGAGGTGGCCTGAACATGATAGTTACAAAATATTATTTGGATAATGGGAATTACATGAGTTAGTTTATTGTTATATACAAGAAGAACTCTAGTACTTAAAACTTTAAAAAAAAAGTTTACTTTTGGTAGCTTATTTCCTGTAATAGGGATGCTGATTTAAATCTCCCCATTACACAGATTTAAAAAATAAAACCAAAACAGCATTGAGGGTAAATGAATTTCCCAAAGTCCTACAATAAGAAATCTTGGTCTCTCATACTTAATTTTGGTTTTCTATCAAAGTACTAGGCATAGATACTGTAATGAGACAGTTGGGAAAAATATTGAAAACACATTACATAATACTAAGGAATTGTGTAAGATTCCTATTTCAATTGTAATGGATGATCAGAAATTAAAAGAATACAAAGTTGTTATCTTTCCATTCTGGAGGTCAGAAGTCTGAAATGGCTTTCAAAATTCCTTCAGGAGCTTCGAGAGATAATTTTTTTTTCCTTTCTGTTTTTCAATTTTCCTGCCTGCTGGGGGTGACCTGCACTTTGGCTTCTGCCTTCTTCTTATAATTGCCCTTATGATCACTCCTGGATAAATAAGGCTAGTCTCCACCCAAGAATATAACTTAATCACACCTGCGAAGCCCCTGCACCATACAAGGTAATACATCCAGAGGTTCTAGGATTTAGTATGTGGCCATCTTTGTAGGGACTGAGGGGGACTCTTAGTTTTCCACACAAATTATCAATAATTTTTCTAAATGTAATAATGGTATGGCAATTATGTTTTTAGAAGGACCTCCAATGCTTCTGAAAAATTTATGGTAAAATAGTATGATGTATGATATTTGCTTAAAAATTCCTGATATCCCTGAAAAGAAAAGAAAGTAGGTGTTTGTGGAAAGATTGGCAAAATGATAGTTATTAAAGCTGGGTGTTAGGATATTTTACTATTTTATAGATATTTCAAACTTTTAACATTTTTTTAAACCATAGATATTACAACCTCATCCTTTCCTTCCCAGTGGTAATTTCAATGTTGAATTTAATGTTTTCACTCCCTTCCATAATTTTAGTATTCTTACCCATTAATTATGGTATTACTACACATACATGTCTTAAAAAACATATAACTGGTTTGCACACTTTTGCAAAATTTTTAAATAAGATTATACTCACATTTTAATAGGGTTTTGAGATTTATGCATGTTGATACATGGATGAATGTAGTTAATTATTTTATCTAATATAAATTATTCAACAGTTTGGCTATATCTCATCAATTTGGCTATATATCATTAATTCCTTATGATGATGTGCACTAAGTTTGTTTTCAACCTTTAGTGACCACAAGCAATGCTGCAATGGATCTTATATATTTCTCCTGTTAACATGTTTGCCCGTCCATCTGGGATACTAAGCAGTGGAATTGCTAGGCTGTAAGGTACGACCATGTTACTAGATCTTGCTAAATATTTAATAATGAGGTTGTGCCAATTTATACTTTTCTGCAATACATGATGGTTCCCACTTCTATTCTCATCCTCATACATTATTTTGAAACTTTAATTTTTTTACCAAGTGAATTAATGTGAAATAGCATCCCATTCTTTTAATTTGCAAATCCCTGATAATTAATGAGGTTGAGCATTTTTTTCATCTTAACCATTTGAGGACCACCTGAGGAGCATTGATGTTTTAGGATCTCAACCATTTGAGGACTATTTCATTTATCTCTTTCATTAATTCTTCCTTAAATTGTGTTTAATTTAAATTTTATCTGTAGTGTTTTCAATTTTAATACTCTTTAATTTTTAAGGTTATATATTCTTATTTATGCTTTGTCTTTAAGCATTATAAACATTCTTATTTCTGCACATACAACTAATTTTATTCAGAGTGATGTCATATTTTGATGGTTGGCTATTGATTCTGATAACTTTCTTAGATTTTTTTTTTGTATACTCATTTTGAAAGGGAAATTTTTGGTTTATATATTTTGTATTTCTCTTTCTTTCTTTGTTTGTATCCCTTTCTTTCTAGCCTTTGCCGGTGACTTTTTCTTAGATTCCTATGTTCTCAGTTGTAATGGTTAATTTGAATTATCAACTTGATTGGATTAAGAGATGCCAATGATTAAGAGGTTTCTGGGTGTGCCAATGAGGGGGTGTCTAGGAATAATTGGAATGTGGGATAGTGAACTGAAGTAGAGACCCTCCACAAGCATGAATAAAAGCTGGAAGAACAAGGAAGTAGTTGCATATGCAAGCTCGGCTCTTCTTGAACAGGTTGTTGATTGCTGCTTGGATCCTCTGAGGATGTCAGACTCTCACTTCTTCACTCTTCCAAAGCATACTCTGCCAGTATGATTCTCCAGGTAGTTTCCAGAAGCCTTGGTCTTGTACTAGGGTAGCACTGTTAATCTTTCTTGTTCTGGGCTTTTGCGTCTTGGACTATGCAGCTGCTGGTTCTTACAGCTCTCTAGCTACAGATGACCATTGTGGACTATCTAGCTTCTGGTCCTATAAGCCAATCTAACAAATCCCCTTTTTATAATCATACCTGCTGTTGATTCTGTTCCTTTAGAGAACCCTGACTAATACATCAGTTTGGACCAAATTCTAACTGTGCATTGTAGGGATCCTTTACCAAGGCGATATTGAGATGACTACAGATACAAACATGGAACCAGGGAGGGTCTTGGGTCATATCCTATTTGTGAACAGTATACAGTTATTCCTCCAGAATCTTTTAGTTTGCTAAAGATGAATAGCTCCAGGTGGTGGTCGATAGCATTTTTTTTTTTTTTCAGGTTCCCCCCATGCGTAGGAAGGATGACCTTCACCAGTTCTAGGCTTTAAGAAAGGAGTTTGGCTTTGGACCCCCTTTCTTTGCAAAGAGCAATTTGAGTTTTAGTTTTCCCACATTGGAAAAAGACCCTGCAGCCCCATCTGGCCTGGCTTCCCACTGTTTATCAGTTTGAATTCCTTTTCTCTTTCTAGCTTACAGAAGTGTTAAAATTTTGTAATCCAGCTCTGACTTTATAGTTTCTTCATTTTTAATTGCTGTTGTTATTGATATGTGCCTGGAACAGAAAGGATGCCTTGGGTGTTATTTTCCATATTTTCCATAGTCATTGGGAGTAGAAACTTGGGCACCTTTGTTCTGGGTGCTGTGTATAAATTGGGCACCTTCTCCTGGTGGTGTTGTGAGGATCTGACAAGACAAGATACATAAAATACTGAAGAGGCCACCATTTTAAAGACATGATTCTATCATACTCAGTACTGAATTTTGCTAAGTATGATGCAGATCAAATTGTTCTCTTGTGAGTAACAAAGGTGCAGATGCATACACATGCACATACACAGATACATGCAAGCACATATTCATATTTCCATTTGAAAATATTTAGGATGTTGCTCTATCTAGTGCCCTATCTGTGTATTATGTGTTTTTTTATTTTTTCTAATTAGTTATACATGACAGTAGAATGCATTCTGACACATCATACATAAACAAAGTACACTTTCTTATTTTTCTGGTTGTACATGTTATAGAATTACACTAGTCATGTAAGCATATATGTACATAGGATAATAATGTCTGAGTCATTCTATTATCTTTCCTACCCCTCCCCTCCCTTCACTCCACTCTGCCTAAACCAAAATACCTCTGTTTTTCCCTAACCACGACCCTTATTGTGAATTAGTGTCTGCATATCAGAGAAAATATTTGACCTTTGATTTTTTCGAGTTAGGCTTATTTTGCTAAGCATGATATTCTCCAGCTCCATCCATTTATCAACAAATGTCATAATTTCATTCTTCTTTAAGGCTGAGTAACATCCATTATGTATATGTGCTATAGTTTCTTTATTCATTCATCACTTGAAGGACACTTGGGTTGGTTCCATAGTTGAACTACTGTGAATTGAGCTGCTATAAACACTGATGTGGCTGTGTCACTGTAGTATGCTGATTTTAAGTGCTTTGGGTATAAACCAAGGAGTGGGATAACTGGGTCAAAGGTGGTTCCACTCCAAGTTTTCTGAGGAATCTCCACACTGCTTTCCATGGTGGTTGCACCAATTTGTAGTCCCACCAGCAGTGTATGAATGTACCTTTCCCTCTGCATCTTTGACAAAACTTATTGTTGCTGTATTCTTGATAATTGCCATTCTGACTGGAGTGAGGTAAAATCTTAGAATAGTTTTGATTTGCATTTCTCTAAATGTTGGGGCTATTGTACATTTTTTCATATATTTGTTGATCAATCATATTTCTCCTGTGACGTGTCTGTGTAGTTCCTTAGCCCATTTATTGATTGGTTTATTTGTTTTTGTGTGTGTGTTAAGTTTTCTGAGTTCTTTATATATCCTGGAGATTAGTGCTCTGAGGTGCATGTGGTAAAGATTCTCCCGCCCTGCAGGTTCTCTCTTCACATTATTGTTTCCCTTGATGAAAAGAAACCTTTAGTTTAAAGCCATCCCATTGTTCTAGTGCCTAAGTCTTTGATACACTTTGAGTTGAGTTCTGTGGAGAGTGACAGATAGGGATTTCATTTCATTTCATTACATATGGATTTCCAATTTTCCCAGTACCATTTGTTGAAGAGGTTTTCTTTTCTCCAATGTAGGTTTTTGTTGCCTTTGTCTAGAATGAGATAACTGTATTTATGTGGGTTTGTCTCTGTATCTTCTATTCTATACATTTGGTCTATGTGTCTGTTTTGGTGCTAATACCATGCCATTTTTGTTACTATGGCTTTGTAGTATAGTTTAAGGTCTGGTATTGTGATGCCTCCTGCTTCACTTTTCTTGCTAAGGATTGCTTTGGCTATTCTGGATCTCTTATTTTTCCAAATGAATTTCATGATTGCTTTTTCTAGTTCAATGAAGAATGTCATTGGGATTTTAATAGGAATTGCATTAAATCTGTATAATGCTTTTGGTAGTATGGCCATTTTGACAATATTAATTCTGCCTATCCAAGAGCATGTGAGATCTTTCCATCTTATAACATCTTCTTTGATTACTTAGTGTTCTGTAATTTTCATTGTAGAGGCCTTTCACCTTTTTCATTAGATGGAGTCCTAAGATTTTACTGTATTTTTTTTTTTAAGCTATTGTGAATGGGTTAGTTTTCCTAATTTCTCTTTCAGTGGATTCATCACTGATGTATAGAAATACATTTGACTTATGGATATTGATTTTATATCCTGCTACTTTTCTGAATTCATTTATTGTTTCTAGAAGTTTTCTGGTGGAATTTTTTGAATCTTCTAAATATAGAATCATGTCATCAGCAAAGAGTGATAGTTTCAGTTCTTCTTTTCATTTTCATATCCCTTTAGTTTCTTTTTTCTGTCTAATTCCTCTGGTAGAATTTCAAGGACATGTTGAATAGAAGTGGTGATAGAGGGCATCCTTGTCTTGTTCCAGTTTTTAGAGGGAATGTTTTCAATTTTTCTCCATTTAAATGATGTTGACCTTGGGTTTAGCATAGATAGATTTTACAATGTTGAGGTCTAATCCTACTATCCCTCATTTTTCTAGAGTTTTAAACATGAAGGTGTGCTGTATTTTGTCAAATGTTTTTTCTACATCTATTGAGTTGTTCATATGATTCTTGTCTTTAAGTCTATTGATTCAATGAATTATGTTATTTATTTTCATATGTTGAACCAACCTTGCATCCCTGGGATGAATCCCATTCAATTTTGGTGCACTATCTTTTAAATATGTTTTTGTATGCAATTTGCCAGAAATTTTTGAGAATTTTTGCATCTATGTTCATCAGGGATATTGGTCTGAAGTTTTCTTTCCTTGATGTGTCTTTGTTTGGTTTGGTATCAGGGTGATACTAGTCTCATAGAATGAGTTTGGAAAGGTTTCCCTCTTTTCTATTTCTGAATAACTTGAGGAGTATTGGTGTAAATTCTTCTCCGAAAGTCTTGTAAACCTCAGTTGAGAATCTGTCTGGTCCTGGGCTTTTCTTTTTTGATAGGCTTTTGATGGCGTCTTTTATTCCATTGCTTGAAATTGATCTGTTCAAATTGTGTATGTCCTCCGATTCAGTTTGGGTAGGTCATATGTCTCTAGAAATTTGTTGATGTCTTTGAGATTTCCTCTTTTTTTTTTTTTGGAGTATAAATTTTCAAAACAGTTCCTAATTATCTTCTGCATTTCAGTATTGTCTATTGTGATATTTCCTTTTTCATCACAAACGTTAGTAATTTGAGTTTTCTCTGTCTTTGTGAGTGTGGCTAAGGATTTATAAATTTTATTTATTTTTTCACAGAACTAAGTTTTGTTTTGTCAATTTTTAAAATTGTTTCTTTTGTTTGTTTCAATTTCATTGATTTCAGCTCTGATTTAATTATTTCTGTCTTCTGCTGTATTTGGTGTTGATTTGTTCTTCTTTTTAAAGGGCTTTGAGATGTAATATTAGGTCATTTATTTGTTGACTTTCTATTCTTTTAATGAATGAGCTCAATGCAGTGAACTTTCCCTTTAGCACCATCTTCCTAGTGTTCCAGACATTTTGATATGTTGTATCAGTGTTCTCATTTATCTCTCAGTATCTTTTTTATTTCATCCCTGACTTCTTGTGCTATCCATTTGTCATTCAATAGTGTATTATTTAGTCTCCAGGTGTTGGAGTAACTTCTATTTTTTACTTTATCATTGATTTCTAATTTCATTCCATTATGATACAGTAGAATGCAGGGTAGTATCTCTATTTTTTGGTATTTGCTGAGTTGCTTTGTGATGTCTTGTTTATTTTTATTTGGAAGTTTTTACCTTTTCTTGGATCTCTTTTCATTCTTAATATTCTGTAACTGTGCAAGGATGAATCTACGTATGGGTCTTTCCCATTCTTTCTTACTGAGGTTTAGTGAAGCCATTCATTCTGTATTTGTATCTCTCTAGTATTAGGAAAAATTTTAGTTCATATGTTCATATGATTCTTGTCTTTAAATCTATTGATTCAATGAATTATGTTATTTATTTTCATATGTTGAACCAACCTTGCATCCCTGGGATCAATCCCATTCAATTTTTAAAATTATTCTTCCTCCAATTCTGTTCTTTCTTTTAATGGATGTTGTTTTATTTATTTATTTTTTTTGGTTGACTTATATTTTACATTTGTGTATCTCATATTTTCCCTGTTCTCTTTTTGTCTTTTTTGTTTGTTTGCATATTTTATTTTAGAGAAACTCCTCAATGTTTTCTAGTAGTTGTTTAAATGAGTTTGTTGGCAAGCAATTTTTTCCTTTCCATAAATTTTTTTTTGTTCTTTGACTCATTTTCATAGTGACATGTTCATATTTATGCTGAAATATGTTATTAACTTTCTATAAAAATAGTAGTAAGATTTTTAAAGGTTTGCTTCTCTTCCTCAGATTCCCTCTTTACCATTTGGGTTGTGCGTTGTGGTCCTAATCTTCCTGTTGATGGATTTTCTCAGCTGTCTGGTAGTCCATACTAACCTTACTGTGTTCATAAATGAAGAACCACACTGAGTATCTGATCTTAAGGAACTCTCTATGCAGACTTGTGAACTCCAACTGCCTCTCTGGGTTTCTTTCATCAGAATGAGGATGGACCTGTTGCCTTCTGTCCAGATACACACAGAGACTTCATGTAAAGAGCAGCTTCTGCCTTCCCTTCAGCCTTTTCGACTTGGGTCACCATCCCCTTGGTTTATCAGTTAACACAGTTCCACCCACCTTACAGTCCTCTAGAAATTTATCAAAATCTCTGCTAAGGGTACACCTTCCTATTTCCCATTCTTTTTTTTTTTAATTATTATTTTTTATTTTGACAGACTGCATTTTGATTCATTGTACACAAATGGGGTACATTTTTTCATTTCTATAGTTGTGCACAATGTAGATTCATACCACTGCTGTAATCATACATAGGGTATTGATGTCTGTCTCATTCCACCATTTTTCATACCTCACCCCCTCCTCCCACTCATTTCCCTCTATGTAATCTAAACTTGAAAAAGATATTTCATTCTATACTTCCTAAGCCTAATGTATATTAGGAGAGAATACACTCAATTCATCATCCTGAGGCCTTCTCTGCAGTGTGGAAAATAGTTCAAACAGGGGCAGAAGGTAGAGATCAGAGTCAGGTAGGTCCACTTGTTTGAAGTGCAAGATGCTGGTATCAGGTTCAAACTGAGGGTTTTAAAAAGTGAGAAATAAGTAGAAGGTGAGAAGGTGTATTTTCAGGCAGGACCACAGAGGTCTCCTTTATCTTCTTCTGGGTGTCTCTGGAATTGTATGAAATCCTGGGATAAGAGAGTCTCAGAGCATGAATCCAGAAAGTAGCATGGAAGGATAAAGCACTGAGCTTGGAATTTGAATTATAGGAGTGACTTTTTTATAGACCACCTCTTAGCCTCATTATCTTCATCTATAAAATGGGCCTACTAATACCTACTTTCTTTAATTTGGCAACGACTTTCTTGAAGGTTCTGCCACCCTGAGAAAAAGTGAGTTACTATAAGGACACATGGAGAGTAGACTAGAAGTGAGAGACTGTTCAGAATCATGTCTACCAATTTCTCCACACCTTTCTTAGCCTGGATGGTTTCTCTTTCTTACTGTTTCCATTTCTGGGTGTCTGTTACAGCTCTGTTTTGTGGTTACCAACTTATAGAAGAAGATGGTCTGATTGGATGAGCTGATTGTTATCAGCCCAGATTTAAAAAGCTCTTCCCAGCAGGTCACTGACTCTTGACTTTTCTCAGGTCAAATGACCACCATGACTTAGCCAGGGGTCACCTCTGTGAAAAGAGCAAAACAGTCCTGCTTTCCTGGACATAGGTGTTTCCAGGTGTTGAAATACAAAGTGACTCTGGAGACATTAAATTCCCGACTAACATGCCCGGTACCTTAGGGTTCATGTGAATAGCAAATAAAACAAGATAGAAGAAAATATGTACTGGGTTATAGATTTACATGAAACTCATTTCATTAAGAAACAAACTAAAACCCTACTAGCATTACACAAAAACATGTTCGATAATTGTTACGCTCCTCAGCTTCCCCTATTGTGGGGCATCCTAATTAGCAAAAATTAGCCTAATTATGGGAATGCAAGAAGGCTTTGAAATGCATCTAGAAATAAAGACTAGAGAAATGAAAGAGCCCAGGAATTCAGGGGAATCACTTCGTTTCCTTAGTTTTGTTTCTTTGTGAAAAAGCTCTCTTGTAGATGTGGTGGGTTGAATTAATTATGTGTGGTACGTGTCTTTCTTTCTTTCTTTTTCTTAAAACCTCAAGTCAAAATATGATTTATATTTTCAGGACCATGCCTGTTCAAATACCCATTTCTAAATCTGTATGGTTAAAAATGTATATGAAAATGGAACCTGTTATACTGTCATTTAATTAATAAAGGCAGAATTCTCAGTTTTTCCACCATATGTATTTTTTTGTTCTCCGGCAACATAGGTGCTATTTTTTGTGCTCCTTTTTAACTTTTAATAAGCTTCCTTTCTGTAAAGTGTGGATAATGTTGTAAAAAAAAAAAGTAGCTAAAACATATTTTTAAAGGAAAAACAATCTTAACTGAAAAATGATCCAAAGGAGTGGGGATGGAAAGAAGGCCACCATGACACACTCCTGTAAAGGTAACAATCCTTATGTGTCACTGCTTGTTTAACAGAGGAGGAGGAAGGGAACAGCCTCATGTTTTCTGACAAAGTTTCACCACTGGTTCTTCCTGTACTGCCTCCTAACATCTGTGTTTCTATAGGAAATTAGAGACTTATGGGAGAGAAAACAGACTTGTTCTTAAGATCTGGAGGTACCAGTGCTAGCGCTGGCCAGCTGGGGCACTGCAAAGGGCATTTTCCCCTTATTCTTTGACCCTATCTGAGGAATACATAGGTTTGGACAAAGTCAGAGCCTCTCAAAGAGGAAGCCTAACATTGCTGATCTGAGCTTTGTGATCATTTGGTAACAACAGTCCTTTTTCCAACTTACTTTCAGAACTTTTCCTTCATTATACCACAAGAAAACATGAGTTAGTGCTGATTTTTTTAACACCTCTCTAATGCCTTACTGATTTTCCTTCTTTATAGAACAAACCTCATACTCAGAACCTTGTCTAATCGGATTGAAAACTCACCCCCCCCCCACCACGGCCATCACCTATATGATTTTTAAGGTCACCTCGTAACAGCAAATTGTCCTGCTAGTCAAGTTATAGAATGAATGCAACTTTTCTTTTAAAATAAATGGAATTTAAAATTTTAAAGTATGTTTCATGAGAACTATTGTTTTTAAAGGCAAGTAGACGTAACTAATAGTCAAGTATGTTAGTCAACTTTCTCTTACTATAAACAAAATACCTGAAATAATAAACTTATAAATAGAAAAGGGTTGTTTTGGCTCAGTTTTAGAGATTCCAGTCCATGATTGCTTGGTTCTTAATTTGGGAGCCTCTGGAAAGGCAGTACATCATGGGGGAAACACCTAGGACAGCAAACCTGCTCTTCTCACAACTGAGAAGTAAAGAAGGATAAAGAAGCTGGGGAAGGAGCTAGGGTTCCACTATCCCCTTCAAGGTCATGATGCAATGATTTGAAGACCTCTACTGGGCTCCACTTCTTAAAGGTTCTACCACCCAGCAATGGGGGCCAAGACTAACACATGAGACTTTGGGGAACATTTAAGAACTAAACCATAGCATTAAGTGACATGACTGAAGGTAGAGAACACTGTTCTTGATGGTCTGCTGAGGCCCCTGCAGCTCTGGAGTCGAAGCACTCTCACCTCTTATGCCTGTTGATTGCTATTTCTATTGATATCACAAGCACATTTTCAGAAATGAGTGGAAGGCCCTGAATCCATCCTCCTTATATAACAATTCACCTTTCTCAGTGGACTCCAGAATCTTTATAATAAACACAAAAACAGCCTATAGTTCATGACACTAGGTTATAAAAGACAGCACAGAAACAATTCTTTAATAGTTTAGAAGGCTACAGATTCCCAGGTCAATGTGACAAATGGGACAAAACCATTAATTTTAACTCTTTCTCAAAACTCAACTAAAAAGACATAAAGCAATAAAACAGGTTTAACCTATAGAGACTAGGAGAATGAACAGGAGATGACAGCAGACAGGGGGTCCTTTCAAGTGTTCTGGAAGGTGGAAACCTGGTGCATGAGGGCTCCAGTGGATAACAATCAGTTGGCAGAGGTAGAACTGCTTCGGCTCCAGAGCTGCAGAGGACCCTGCAGACCATCAGGACCAGATCCTCTGCCTTCACAAAGACATGCCAGTGGGCAGCCACTGACTCAGGACCTGGGAGATCTTGGCAACTAGAGACCCTAGGTTTCTTGGAAGGCAGCACAAGGGCTGCCAGCAGGGTGCCTGCCTGCTGGAAGTTGTGTCTGAAGCAGGGTCTTCACCTGGGCCCTACTGACATCTGGGGCAGCCCACTCCTCTTTTCAGTGTCAATCCAGTTCGTAAGAGGTCGAGCTGTCTTCCTGGCTTCGGCTCACTAGATACTAAAAGTCTCCAGATATCACATCTTTTCAGCAGCAAAATTTCCTGCAGTTGAGAACCATGCCCCCAATGACCCCTCATTCCTTCCTGAGTCAATGTAGCCAAGTGTCTTCTGCTTTCCATTCCAATAAAGAGCCAGAGGTTTATTCTATGAGTGCATGGGACCAAAGAAGCACCAGGTCTGGGAACAGGAGTCACAGAGCAGGGAGGGGTATGGCACTGCCCAAAAAGCCAGGGGTTAGGTAAAATCTGCGTACAGAGCCCAGTCTTTCTCCTCAGCTCAGCTGCCAGAACACCGACAGCCTGTGGATTGCCACCCAGGAAGGGACTGGCAAGCTTCTCTGCAAAAGCTGTCTGCCCTAGAAAAGCTTTATATTTGAAGGCACCCCATGATGTAGCCAGGACTTGCCCAATCTCTCTGTAGGGGACCCCTAATCAATAAGCCCCAACCTTCTCCCTTGCACAATCACATTCATTGCACACACAGAGAAACACACACAAATCTCACACACACACACACACACACACACACACACACACAGCTTCTAACCAGTCTTGGAATGCATCATTTTCAAATGCATATGATAGCCAAAGAGTATTTGCCAGACTTCAAGAAGACAACAAACAAACCCCAAAACTCAGTGGCATATGGCAATATTTCTTTTTTGCCCAGTGGTCTGCAAGTTGGCTGTGGCTTGGATTTGATTGGGCTATGGTTCAATCCAGCCCAGCTCCAAGTAGAAGAACCTAAGTAGCCATATTGAAAGTATCTCCTGGGTACCCAGTGCAATGAAGTTTTAAGACCCACCAAGGCATGTGTCAACCTGAATTTGCAGACAGCTGGAAGAAGGAGAGGGTCCTAAAAGATTTGAGGGTTGGGGGTTGTATACTAAGTGATAGGAATTAAAATGGCAGATAACTGCTTATCAGGAATAGTAGAAGTTAGAAGATAATGGAACAGTACCTTAAAATTTATAAAGGAAAAGGGGGGCTATCCTAGAAATTATGGCCACTTAAGGGCTAGGGATGTAGTTCAGTGGCAGAACACTTGCCTGACATATTAGAAGCCCTGGGCTCAATCCCCAACACCACAAAAATAAATAATAAACACAGAAGGAGGCACAAATAACATTTATTTACTACTTACTGAATGACTGAAAGAATATTAGGGGTTTTCTATACATTATCTTATTTAATTCTCATGAAATTCCAACAAGGATATATTATTAGTCTTATTTTACAAGTGAGAAAACTGAAAGTATAATTGGTAACTGGGCGGTACCACCAATGTACAGGTCTGGAGCAACATTCGAGGGTTGAAGTCTGTTCCTGACAGTCACATGCTGAGACACGCACTTTTCTCCCTGTACTTCTGGGTTTTCTCATATAAAACGTGGATGGAGATGAGAATGAAGATTATTATTGTTTTACTGTTCCATCTCATAGGAATATTTTAAAGAATTTATAAGTAAAGTGTGTGTAAGGCATTACTCAAAGCACCTGATACATCACAAGTGATATCACTGTAAAAAACATTCAACCCATTGAGATCAAATGCTAATTATGGGCAGACATTGTTTCTGCAACTGTTTCCTCCTCTTATTTGTCCTCTCTGGGCATTTGGAATACTGACTCCTCACATGAAGTCGCATGATTATTAATTAGCAAAACTAGACTTTGAACTCAAGTTTGACTTTCTTCAAAGCTCAGGGTCTTTTCTCTCCAATCTGCTTCCTTTCATTAGCTAATAGAGCACATGGGAGAGAGGCACAATACAAAAGCAGAACTATCAACACTAGAAAACAGGAGGAGGGAGATCAGAGAGGTGGTGAGTGAAGGAGTTAAACAAGATGATGAGTCAGATAGGGAGGAAAGTGTGATCCATTAGGATAAAAATAAGATGGCAGCACTGGTAGGAGAGGGTAGGAGATTGCGTTACTGAGTCAGAGATAATGCCTAAGCAAACTCAGTAAGTAGGACATTGTGATTGGCAGAAATGAACGTAAGTAAGGATGGTCCCAGGAGAAACATTTTACTCTGTCTTTAACATAGCTGACTTTAACTCTTGGAATGCCACCTGAAAGATCTCAGCTGGACTTTCAGACTTTTCCAGTTTAGGAAACACTCATTTCACCTCTGTTTCATGCAAGCTCTTTTTCCATAATGTAATACATTTTCTACTTGGTAATTATCATTCCTTATCTTTCCTTTAGACTATAAGGTCTATGAAGGCAGGAACTATGCATGACTTGTTTTGATTTGCTTAATCCAGTGGCTATTACCACATTGAATAAAAGGAATACAGGGGAGAAGGAGACCCATGCTTAGATATTATATTTTCATGGTGTTCCCAAAGGCAGGAGACCATGCCAGGAGTAATGAAAAAGACTACTTTAAACAAATTAGCCAATAGTTTGATTTAGGAGTCAGAAGGTGCAATATCTTGGAAGGATGTCCATTTTTCCTTTGTTTGAACTATTTATTAAACGCTTTCAATGTGGTAGATTGAGGACTAGTCACTAGAGACTTGGAGAGGAATCAGACTTAATTCCTGTTCCCCTCAAAAGTATTTCCAGTCTAAAGTGGACAAAGAGATGACAAACGCAATAGACAGTGAGGTGTGATTGGCATCAGGAGATAAGGAAGAAAAATGGAAAGCAGCAATCCATTCCTTGTGTGTGTAATATTTGTTAAACATTTTATATTTGTTCACTCTGTTCCCAGGTAATATTAACTCTGCAGGACTCAGGGGAACCTAGGTTTTCCTGATGAATAATGGCAAAATGGAGCCCCAAAATTTCCTTCTTCCAGTGGGAGAGGGAGGGCAAGGGCTGAGCTCTCAGGCAACCAGCACTGAACAACTAACTGGTGCCAGGCTGATCCTTGACCTAGTGCAGTGGTTCTCAGACTGGAATTTAAGAAAATATTCATAATGATAAAGAATTCCCAGCTTTAAATTTGCTCCAAAATAGGCATAAAAACAATCACCAAACAAAAAAATAACATTTTAGACAAAAAAACAATTCATGTAGGAAGGAAGTATTTTGGTAATTGAAGAATCTCTTTAAAGCAGAAGTCTCCTTTTCTGTGTGCTGGAGAGCCCTGGGATCCAGGGAGCTGACATGACTTGTTCAAGGACCCTGTAAGCTGGTGGCAGAGCAGGACCAGAACCCATGTGACTGCCAGGAGAGGTTCTGCCATCCACGACAGCAACAGTGTCTAAGCAAAATATGAACCAGCTTTTTAGTTGTGCATCCTATCATGGTGGGTTTCCAAGAAAATCTCAATGCCACCTTTGGCTATTCCAGTCAGTGATGGCAGAGGCTGAGACATGAGGAAAAGCAAGTCCTCTCAAATGGAAAACCTGTGAAAATAAACCAGCCAACAGAAATCAGGCAGTTTCTTAGACAGTAGCATTGCCTCCCATTAACAGCAGCTAAGAGCTTCCCTTAGGAAGTCTCCATTCTACCCATGAACAGAGCAGCTCTTTAAAAACACTGGACACAGGCAATATTTAGTAATGTAAAGAATTAACCTTTACATGCCAAGTCTTTCATTCATATCTTACTCATTTTCCCCTTGTAACACCACTATAAAGTTGATATAACTGTCATTTCCATTTAAAAAAGAGAAGACTGTGTCACAAAGAGGTTGAATAACTTGCCTGGAATCATCAAGTTGGTAAGAGTAGAACCATGCAGGATTTGAACTCAGAAAGTGTGATCATATTTCATGGGCTTTTCTGTGGTATTCTTTTTTGGGGGAGGTGGGACAGGTACTGGGGATTGAACTCAGGGGCACTTACCACTGAGCCACATCCCCAAAACTTTTTTGTATTTTATTTAGAGACAGGGTCTCACCAAGTCGTTTAGTGCCTTCCTGTTGCTCAGGCTGGTTTCGAACTCTAGATCCTTCTGCCTAAACCACCCTGAGCCACTGGGATTATGGGAGTGCAATACCACACCCAGCTCTTCTGTGATGTTCTAATGCATTTCTCTAAAGGGGACTGTCAGCCATACCTTATTGCTCATGGATATGATTGATTTCTGTCAATCTGAAAAAGAATTCCAGGTCTCTTACCCACTGACAATAGCTAAAATTTATCTTTGTAAACTGAACGGTTTACAAAGATGCATTCTTGTATTTTATATTCATACTAAGCTGTGAGGGAATTCTAATACTTCCATGAAGTGCTGAAGTCCAGAGAAGTCACAGTATCTGGGTCACCTTGCTGTAACCCATCTGCAGGCAGGATCTGAACCCTGTCTGTCTGTCTCCCCAGCCTTGAACTCAGCCTCAGTTATGTTACTTTCTCATCATTTTTCTTTCAGAGACAAACTCTGGTGCAATAGTATCCAACTGATGTCATCTCTTACTAAAATTTTGCAGTTCAGTTGAACTTTGGAAGTATATTACAAACTCAACATGAAGAGTAAATATTGATTTATCTATAAAAACTCAGATAAATCAGAATATCCTTCTTCCAAAAATAAGTGATTGTCATAATAATCTGTCCAGGAAAATAACCCAGATTAATAGTAAAAGTCTCAAAATATCAACAAAGACTCATTCTATTATATTTGGGGTTATTTAAGGTTATCATTGAAATTAATAATACCTTGCTAAATTTGTATAGTTCTTTGCAGTTTATACAGTATGTTCATTATTTCACCTGACTCTCACAAGAAGATGGGCATATTCAATTACTGCTGTCACCATTCAGTGGAGAAGGATATTGACATTTGGAGAGTTTGCAGCTTATTCACACTGTCTAGTGGGAGATGGAAGTGGGGCTTAATCCAAGTCATCTGATTCTCAGGTTAAAACTCTACAACCTTAACAGTAGCTTCCCCATTGTATGCTGAGAGAGAGAGAGAGAGAGAGAGAGAGAGAGAGAGAGAGAGAGAGAGAGAGAGAGGGAGACTGAAAATGACTCCAGACTCCTGATGCCGAATATATGTGTCCTTGCTGGCATTGTTTGACTCTTCTGGGAAACCAAATTTACGGAACCTCTGGCAAGCATCCCTGTGGGTGAGATCTGTCTTCCAGGCAGGGATTCCTGCCCCAACAGGGTAGACTGTGGATACATTTGGAGGCAAACTTGGGAGGCTGAGGCTTCTGGGAGGACCTGTTCTCCGTACAGACACCCTCAGAAGGGAAATGTCTGAGTGGTGGAGAGTTGTTTGGAAATGACTGAGAGATTTGATGAACAAGTGGACGCAGGTTGGTGAATATCTTATATGCAGATATTACTGAAAAGATGCTTAAAACTCAAAGAACAGAATGGCTCCGAATTGCAGTGAATATTATGAAAATAAATAATAATACCTCGCCCAAATCTGGCACTCAATATGGCCCCTGCACAGAACATCCTGGGTACTCCTTAGGGCCCCAACTGGTCTTTCCCTCACAACCTACAAACTTCAGGGGGGCAGAAGTAAAATGACCAGGTGTGGTCATCTAATGAACTGTTTGGTTCTGTGGTCTCCTCTCTGCTCTCTTGTATGAGGACAGCCTGTTCCTTTCTGAGGCAGCAGTCCTGTTGTTTTCCCTTAGAGCCAGACTGATATCACCCCTATGATCAGGCTTACCCTGACCTCTCTCCACAGGCAGAATCTAATGTCCCTTCCTCTGAGCTTTAACTGACTATATTGGATTGTAGTGTTTATGTACCTCAATGTCAACCACTTTACCAGGCACTCACCATGGCCAATGGTTTTTCTACATCCATAGTGAACAACAAAGTACCTGGCTTCAACTAAGTCCCAAGAGTTTTCAGTCAGATGCACAGATGAAGGGAGCCGCACCCATAAAGAACTGAAGTTAATTTTCAGCCAAATAGATCACTCAGTGAAGGAGAGGTGTGCTTTCTACTTAGGTGAAAATTTCCAGAGAAATATTTCTTATGTAATTATAAATAATCTATCTCCATTTTATCTACCCTTGCTCAGTCTAAAATGCAGGAAATAAGAGAATATCAAGAATCTGTCCTTGCTGTCAAAAGGCAGAGAAGGAAGCAACAGGTTTAAAACCAATGTCATCAGAGCAGGTTCAAAATCAGTATTTCCCCTCTTCTAGCACTGCTCACACCTGGGAAGATTTGTTTGATACCTGCCTGTTGTATTAGACTTTGTAAGCTGTGCAGGGCAGGGAGAGCAGTCTGAATTGTTGATTACTGCATCTCCAAGATCTCTAAGGCATGAGTAAATACATGGTACCTGGCACAAAGTGCATTTCAGCAGAATTTTGCTTAATGAACATGAATCAGACTTCACAGGCAAGGTGACATCACTGAGCTTTCCATCATTAATACTAAACACAAAGACTGGACGTGGTGGCAGTGCCTGTCATCCCAGCTACTTGGGAGGCTGAGGCAGGAGGATCTTTTGAGCTCCAAAGTTCAAGGCCAGCATGGGCAACATAGCACAATCCTGTCTCAAAATAAAGAGATAGATAAAAATAAAGCAAACACAGAGCTACCATTATAGAGTATCCACTATGACTCAATTACTGTGCTAAACACCTAAATATTCACATAATGATTACTACCAAAGACTGTGCATAGATGAAGGGGAAAGACAATTTCTGGCTGAGGAAAGAATGTGAAAAAGGTGTAGTTGTACAAATACTTGATACTCAGACAGGCTACAAAGCAGGGCTACTCAAGGACAAGGCTGGAAAAGGAGGATGGGTGGGAACCCTCAGTCTCCAGGACTGTGGCTATCCTGGATCTGCACTAACCCCAGGATTTTCCAAGTAAATTTTATGATTAAGTCCTAGATAATAGCTTATTTGTCAAGTGTTCTGATGAATGCACAATTAAAGAGAACAGAATCTCTATCACTTTAGAGCTCCAATCAGTCGAGTTCCAATTCCTAAGACTTTACTGTGAAAGAAAATGTTGTAGCTGCATGTTTACTTAAAATTTATTTTTTTTAAAAAATTTTGAAATATTTTATATTAACATAAAAATTTCAAATATAGTTAGGGAGCTCCCATACAAACTTACTGTTAACATCTTAAGTAAGTGTTATATAATGACTGAAGCTAGGAAATGAATATGGGTAGAATACTATTAGCTAACTCCAGATTTTATTTGAATTTTACCGACTTTCCATCTGCATCCGTCTGTTTCGCAGTCTAATGCAGGATTCCACGCTGCATTGGGCTGTTGTGCCTCCCTAGCCTCCTTTGATCTTATGACAGCACTTCAAATGTTTCTTGTTTTTCATGACCTTGTCACTTTTACAGAGCACTAGACGACCATTTCGTCCCTCAATTTAGGCTCAGTTGATGTTCTATTATGATTCCATTGAGGTCACACACTGTTGGCAAGATGTGTTACATCTTGCCATGTTGGCAAGTGCATCATGGCCTGTGACATCAGGAGTTGTCAACTTGACCTTGGTGATGTCAGCTTGATCTTGGTCACTTGGCGAAGACAACACCTGGGGATTGGGAATGGGATTGCCACAATAAAGTTATTCTTTTTTCCTTTGTAATAAATGAATAAATATCTTTGGAGAATTACTTCTAGGCTTCACAAATGCCCTGTCTCTCTCCTCAAATTTTTGCCCACTAAACTTTAGCATTCGTTGTTGGATCCTGCCTGCAATGAATACTACTCTTATAGATTTTATATTTTCCACATCCTATGTATAGTGATTAATTGGAACTCTTCTACAAAGAAAAGATGTCCCTTTTATCCCAAGAACTTATTTATTCAATTATGTGTTTTATAAATATAATTGTGAATAAATATATATAATTGTATAACTTTTATAAATATAATTATACAAAAATTACATAAATATAATTGTAAATAAATACATAATTGTATATAATTATGTATAATATAAATTAGTCTGTCTCATGAATATTTATTTTATTCTATGCAATGCCATCCAATATTATCATTTTGTGTTTGGTCATTCAGTTTTCTCTGGCTTTTGACATTGAGAACACCTATTCCCTTTTGGCCTTTTAACATGTTCCCTTTTTTAAAAATTTTAAACAATTTGTTATAATCAGTTATACATGACAGTAGAACGCACTTTAACACATCATTTGTAAATGGAGTATAACTTCTCATTCTTCTGGTTGTACATGATGTAGAATCACACCAGTCATGGAGTCATACATGCACGTAGGGTAATAATGTCCAATTCATTCTACTGTCCTTCCTATCCCATACCCCCTCCAATCCCTTCACTCCCTTCTGCCTAATCCAAAGTAACTTTATTCTTCCCTAATGGCCCCTCCATTGTGGCTTAACATCCATATATCAGAGAAAACATTCAGCTTTTGGCATTGTAGGTTTGGCTAATTTCACTTAGCATGATGTTCTCCAGCTCCACCCATTTATTAGCAATGCCATAATTTCATTGTTTTATAAGACTGAGCAATATTCCATTGTGTATATATACCACATTTTCTTTATCCATTCATCTGTTGAAGGGCATCTAGGTTGGTTCCATAGTTTAGCTTTTGTGAGTTGAGCTGCTATAAACGTTGATGTGACAGTGTCACTGTAGTATGCTGATTTTCCCATTTTTTGTGTGTGAACACTTCTTTTGTGGTGCCTAGATGTTCTAGGTTCATCTTGTGATTTTCCTTCCACAGTCCTGGAATCAACCACCTCTCCAAGGACAATTTATATGTATACCTTCACTTTTGTCTGCCTGCCCCAGGACAAGCAGTAACTTAGATTTGGAATCATGCCAGGGGAGTGGACAGTGGTTAGGGACTCCTATTTATAATCAGATAAGGCCTGGTGATGAGGCCGGGAAAAATAACCTTTCCAGACTCTTAAAGTAGTCGGCCTGTCCAGATTAAAAAATGGGCTTTCACAGAAAAACTGAAGCACATTTCCAAAAGCATAGTTGTGTTTCCAGAAGAAGCAAGTTCACTTGGGAAACCATAAGAGGCACAAGGAGGGGGATATGAAGGGAAACTAAAGTCTTTCAATATAATGCCTGATAGAAAGAAGTCTCCAAGAGAGAGAAGGCCTCATCCTGACCTGATTTCAGCAGGACCATGTATTAAATAAGAAACTATTATATTCTATTCTTACTGGAGCATAGAGAGATGAAATATTCCTTTTATCAAAAGTGGAATACCCAAATTTCAGTGGGAATATGACCAAATGATGAATTTGTTTCATTTAACTTTCAATGAACCATTAATAAACAGCACCAGGATAGGTGCTGGGTAGATAAAAAGGAATAGGCAACCAGCATTTAATGGGTGGGTGATACATAATTTAATAATATTAACAATAATGACAATGAAAGCTGAATACCTGAAACGTAACTATCATGTCACGTTCTGTTTTCACTAGCTTTTTGTTTTCAGTTTGTTGGGATAATGCCTCCCTTTCATCTTCTGTTGAAAAATGTACACTTGTATACTGCATTCTGCCCAAAGAAATATTATTCCTTGTTTTCCCCCCTGCCCTCTTGATAGTCTAATTTTGCAAAACTTTTTCTTGGTCCCTAGCATACTTCCTGCCGTGATCCCAATTACACACTCCTCACTCTGTCTACATTGCCGATGGGAATGCAAAACAGGGCCCTTTTCTGCATTAAACACTGAAAAAAAATAAACTGACCTAAAAATTTTGTTAATGCATTCAATATTTCCATGTCTTTAGAGTTTTGATAAGTGTTTTAGGAAGATATGGGAGGAGGGAAAGAGAGGAACTAGAAAAAGAGGATGAGCTCATGAAAATTCAGAACTCAGGTATAGATTTGTTCATGTAAAAACAACAGCCCTGACACTTTGGTCAGCCTGGTGCCCAAAAAGACTCAAGATATTCAGCCACTTATACATCTTTATTTATAGTTTAAACAGGCCCTATCCTTAAAAGTCCCATGATGCAGGAGACATTTATCAGTGACAGTGCTGTTTTTCAAGCACTTTTATGGGGGCTTAGAAAAGAAAGCAAAGTTTAATGTATGTATCAATGAACCCTGTTTACAAGGCAGAAGACTGCACTCTGCATGAGCTTTCTGACACATTTATCACTTCATTCCCAGGCTGGGTGGGAAGGGGCCACCTTCCCCTGACAGCTGATGCCTAGTAAAAAGGATGAAAAAAGTGTCAGAAATTTTATGAATCTGCTGCAGGCAGTTATAATAGTGAAAATGATCATGATTCCTTTCTCCATCCCAATTCATAAATCTCCATCAGCACTTGGAGATAACACTGACAATCTATTGTGGTCTTTCAACATCAGGTGCCATTGTGGCAGCTTAACTTGGAACCCAGAAATGGTACCTAAAATTGGAAGTCTTCCCAGTGTGGTAGGTATTGATAAAGTGCTGAAAAGAGAGAGAGAGAGAGAGAGAGAGAGAGAGAGATGGGTCAAGAAGGAGGAAGGGCATTGGGGGAATAGTGGGAAAGGGGGAGGGTTCTTGTCCTTAATGATGGCAAGCAAGTCACTTAACATTTCTATCATCTACATTTCTTTGTTAAATAAAAATAATATTAACTTTTCCTAAATCACAAGAGAAAAATGAGAAAAAACAAAATAATGGATCTAAAACTAACTTGAAAAGTTGAAAGCACTATGCTAACATAAGATATCGCTATTCGTGTTATTATGCTTTTGTGGTGGAGAGTGTTCAAAAGAGAAGGATCCAACTAATTAGCAATAAGTGTGTAGCTTGGAACAGATATTATGTGGGCGACATCAGGCTGAGAAGAGTTCACACTTGTGTTGGCAAATATGAAATTCAACATAAGTTCAGCATTCCATATTGCCACGCCGTAGTATGTGCTCAATAAATATTTATTGACAGCATGTTTACTTTTAGTGCACTGTATAATAGTTATTTGTTTCTATAAGTGTCTCCTTCCCTATGGTAGTTGCTTAAGATAGGAATCATGCTTGCTTAATTTATTGTTGTTTCTCTATTGTAATCATAGTACCTGTTACAAGTCTGGCATCCAATAAATATTTATGGGAAAAAATGAATGAATGAAATAATGAAACAATGGTAACTGTCCCCATAATTATGGAGAGACAATCAAACTAACCAGTTATGAAGAAGTGAATATTTAGAACCAAGTTGAAAGACTTACAACCAGAGTTCAAGACTAACTATAATGGGTTATATTTAAGAAAAAAAGGATATTGATGAATGGATTCTTTTACTCAGCAAACTGATTGGTAGAAAAGAAATATGGAGACTAGAAACAAATTCACATTTATGCAGTCAAATATTTTTTGACAAGAGACCAAAATGATTCCAGGAGGGAAAAAATGAATTTTCAAAAACTTGCTAGGCTAACTGGGTATCCTTAAGAAACATGAACCTCTACCTTACACTGTATACCTAATTCAAGATGAATTATAGAGAGCTAAACTATAGCTAAAGCTACAGATCTTGAATTAGTTGTACAGTGTAAGGTAGAGGCTCATGTTTCATGATCTTTGGGTTTTTCTTCTTCTTGCCTCTTTTTTCAGTACCCTTAGGGCTGTATGGTAGATTTCTACTTCTATCTTTTGAGGATATCATCCCAGTTCAGATTAAAATTCTACCTATATATTGATTACTTCCAAATAAACATTTCTGGGGGGATTTTCCTCCTGAGCGCCAGGCCTGCCTATTCAACTAGGTGTGCTCTGATTTTTCCATCTAGGTCTCAGATTCAATATGTTCATCATCAAATTCATCCTCCCCCCTTCTTATTTCTGCCACTTCCACGTGTTGGCAATTTCTGTAAATGAAAATACCACCACCATCCGCACCACCCCAGGTTGGGGATCTTTCAGATTTAAATCCAATCATTCCAAGTCCTATAGATTTTTTGTATAAAGAATTTTTTGTTTGGCCCCCTCCTATTTCCACTGTTACTGGTTTGTGTGGGTTTGTGTTTCTTTTCTTTTCTTTTGCCATAGATGTTTAACCTCTTATGACCTCTTCCCATGTTATTGCAAGAGCTTCTTAACCTCTCCTTGCTTGAGGCCTGGGCCCTCCTTACTTTAAGCTCCATATTGCTACCACCGGAGTGACCTTTACTACACATAAATCTTATGTAACTACCCTAGTCAAAATCCTCCAATGCTTTCCTATTACCCCAGGCTCCTCAGCTTGAAACCCCCAAACTTTGTTACTTCTTTAGAAATACTGCACAGCACACCTTAAGTTTCAGCTCTCCTGGCATTTGGCCAAGTTGGTCAAACATCCATCTATTCATTTGTTAGTTCTTTTTTGAAGTTACAGTTGCATATCCATCCTGTCCAAAGAGCTATGTGAGTTTTACATATATTGTAGCCCCTGCCATGAATGTGTTTTTAGAGGCAACTTTCAAACATCCTTAGAGACTCGATTCAATATCCTTTTGTCCCCAAAGCCTTCCTGGATCCCAAGTCTTATTTTGACATTTCTCAGAACTCCCCTAAGATAGCATATTTGATTTGGTTTTCAGGCAGCACCTACCACAATCACTGAAATCATCTACCTTGTCACTCACGGAATTCCCCAGTGGAAGCCTTTAAGTTTGTAACCCACTGGAATAGGGCGGCTTCCCTGATGATTTTTGCTGAATTCCTGAGTGAGTCCAACTTTAGTGTGTTTCGCTATTCTCCTGTCTGCCGCTTGTGACTTGACCCCTACCAGATGGCTTAAAATGTTAGTTCTAGCAGATTAACCATGACTCCCAATGGTGTGAGCCAAATCTAGACTTCCAGAAGAGACCCTGAAGTATAAGCTATTACAAAAAGAGGCTGTAGCCAGGTATGCTGGCACATGCCTCTAATCCCAGCAACTCGAGAGGCTGAGGCAAGAGGATGGAGGTTTCAAAGGCAGTCTCAGCAACGACAAGACACTAAGCAGCTCAGTGAGACCCTGTCTCTAAATAAAATACAAAATAGCACTGGAGATGTGGCTCAGTGGTCAAGTGCCCTGAATTCAATCCCCAGTACCAACAAAACAAAACAAAAAAAACCCAACGCTGTATTCCTACAGCTGTCCTCTGTGGGAGAAAGGTCTGGAGACATTCCAAATATCAAAGCTGTGTAGATTATCCACATATAACAGACTGGATGAAGTACAACTGAAGAATCAAATTTGACATGATATAATTTAAAATGAATACTTGAAATGACTTCTGCAAGTCTTCTCAGTCTGAAGTTAATGTTCTTCTAGAAACACTCATGCCTTTATTAAACAAACATCCTTCACATTTAAAGTCCTATGGAAGATGTGATAGATGAATCAGAATGAACCAGACATGGATGTTGGTTGGTAGGAAGAACACAGGAATGCTGATCAGAAAACTTTGACCCAACTCCTGCTTTTCTCATTTGCTAGCTACATGATCCTGGGCGAATCTCTTAACCTCTCTCTGAAACTCAATTTCCTCAGTTGTAAAATGGAGATGATGTTAATAAGTGCCTGCTTTAATTTGAGTAGTAAATGAGGTAATGTAAGAATCATGTTATGAACTTTAAAGCACTACAGAAATACGACAATAATCATTGGTACCCTATTTTTAAGAAATCCAGAGTTTAATGGGAAAGATAAGACAGAAAATAATGGCCATCAGGTGAGGGAGTTTGGAAGAACCCTTGCTTCCATTTTACTGTTTGCTCAAGGAAAGGCACTTTGCTTCCTGCATCTTGCTTCGTGTTTTGCTTTGGTCTGGCTTCCCTCCTTCTTACTTCACTTTCATGTCTTTTGCTTTTGCTCTTGCTGTCCTGCCGAGGAAGTAAACAAACCTCAAAGCCCTATGGTTGTTCCGCTCAATCTCACTTTTCCAACATTTCCAACCATGAATATTTTGAGGGGCTCTGACTTCTGCAACCATGGCCAGGACAGAGAGAGCGGGAGCTTCCCACTGACAATGCCTCTTGGTTACAGAAATCTGGCACTTCCCAATCCTACTGAAGGGTTGGTGTTCTGTCTCTGTTTACTCCATCTGAGAAAGAAATGAACCAGAAACTGAGCACAGACTTTCAGGCAGGGCATGCTCAGTTCAACTGTCTTCCAATGGGATGGAGTTTGTGGAGATAATAAATATAATTTTTTAAAGCCTGGAGTGCTTGATTAATGAAACAAGACTTCTTCTCTATCTCATTTATAATCTAATTTACATTGTTGCAATTTTTTTGCTTAATGTTTTATGAAAAGACAACATTTTATCATAAGGGATTGTTTCTCCTAAATTAATATGCCCTTATAATAGATTTTCTGCATTATTTAAGGTAGTTTTGGGTCCTGGGGCCAATGCAGCTCTGATATTACAATAAGTGGGAACATAAGATTTGGTTTACTTCAAATATTTCATGGGTCTAGCTATTTCAGAAGTCAAGGTCTTACATTTAAACTTAATAGAATGTTATAAATACATTACCCTTGAGGTTAGATTTAAGTTCCTTTTTGTTTATAAACAGGGAGAATGCGTCAGTAGTTGTCCAAATTAATCATCTTCCCTCATGTCAGTAAGTGGCATGAATCTCTCCAAGGACAGAAGTTGGAACAAGGCAAATTCTATGAATTTTAGGATTTTTTTTTCTTTTTAAAATAAAATATTTGGTTAAATTAGGCTTTTCTTCAACGTGTGCCCTGTATAGGTCCCAACAGGTATCTTGGATGCTGCCACAAGGAATGAGGAAAACTCCTCACAGAATTCTGGAACTTTCTCACTATATCCAGAGATGTTCTGGGCTGGGGAGATAGCTCAGTTGGTAGAGTGCTTGCCTCACAAGCACAAGGCCCCTGAGTTTGATCCCCAGTACCGAAAAAAAAAAAAAAAAAAAAAAAAAGGTGACTCGAGTGAATTATATCCAGAGATGTTCTTTTTAAATTTTTTTTCATTTTTTCTAATCAGTTATACATGACAGTAATGCATTTATGCACTTTAATATATCATATATAAATGGAATATAATTTCTCATTTTTCTGATTGTACATATTGTAGGATCACATCAGTCATGCAGTCATATATGTACATGAGGTAATGTCTGTTTCACTCTATTATCCTTCCTAACCCCCTACCCCTTTCTCTCCCTTCAATCCCTTCTAGCTAATCTAAAGTAACTTCATTCTTCCCTAGTGCCACCCCCCGCATTGTGAATTTACATCTATATATCAGAGAAAACATTCAGCCTTTGTTTTTTTGGGTTTGACTTATTTCACTTAACATGATATTCTCCAACTCCATCCATTTACCACAAATGAGATGTTCTATTTTTAATTTCATTTTATTCTTATGTGCTGAGGTTCTTTGAACCATTTGAAACAAGAGTTTCATTATTATAAAGAACAGATTAAACTAAGTAGCCCTGAGATCCATACTAGGGAATAATTAAAAACTAAAAGTCTTTGAAAACTCGCTTGCTCCCCAAAACCTGGAAATACAGGATAAAATATGTCAATAGTTTTTTTAAGGCTTGACTATTTTCAAAAAGGAAAGGGAAATCTTTAGAGGTTAAAAACCATGAAAGAGTGGAATCAAGAATGATAGACTCATACAGAGACTCTGGCTGTATCGGGGCTTTTTCTGGTCCCTGGAAATTAGAGATTAAGTGGTTACATATAAGGACAAGAGAAAAACCTGTGATTATGCAAGGTACAGAGTAGAAACTGAGACTCCTATTCAGTGTTAACAGTATTAAAAGTTATTTAACTTCAATGATAGGACAATCTCTAAAACAACCTGTGGCAAGAGAAGGAACTTATTAATTGGGATGCAAATTCTTGTGAGGAGAAAAAACTCTTGAGAATTTGTGAACACAGGTCTGTGCTCACAAGGATTTCAGGCTTATTTTTGTACTACCTGGGGTATCCAGGAAGTCTCAAGTAATTGACAGTGGTCACAGAACAAGTTCATGACAGAAACAAAAGCAAATCTTGTAAAGAATTATCCTCTGCTGAATTCATGTAGTTAAAACTCAAATGAATGAGTGGAGAAACCAAAATTATAAATTCTAAAAAACAAACTAAATGCATGAGAGTCCATCAAAAACACAAGGAAAACATTTAAACTCACATGTACTTCCTCAGGAATTTCCAGAAAGAGACTACACAGGTGATATTTAAAATGTGTAATAAGATAAAAGGGAATTAAATATGATCAAGGAATAATAAATATATTATGAAAAATACCAGGACATTTTAAAACAATAAAACTCTAGTAATAAAAAGGCCACATGGCTTTTTAAAAAGTTAACTCAATGGATGAATTGAAGAATAGAGAAGGCAGAGTTAAGGAGAGAATTAGTAAATTGGAAGACTTCTCTAAATAAATTACTTATTGTATAGCATATAACTGAAGCAATTGCTTACTGCTTAGAGGAAAAATGAAAAGATGATAGCATAAAGAAACATGGAAGATTGAAAGAGAAAATCTAGAAAACATCTATCAAAGTTATATCAAACACCTAATCAAAGAAATTAGAAGAAGGTATTATTTGAATGATAATAAGAATTTTCAGAATTGATGAAAGTCACAGGTTTCTCAGGTTCAGAAACTACAACAGAGCCCAAACATAAATCTATATCTAGAAATAAAGTTACAGAAGAAAATAGGCAAATAAAAAACAACAAAATTAGCTTTAAAAAATATTACCTTCAAATAAATAATTGAATTTACATAAGATTCCTTATACCGACAATGAAATCATAATATCATGAAATAATTTTTTCTTTTTTTGGGTACCCAGGATTGAACTCAGGGCACTCAACCACTGAGCCACATCCCCAGTCCTATATTGTATTTTATTTAGAGATAGGATCTCACTGAGTTGCTTAGCACCTTGTTTATGCTAAGGCTGCCTTTGATCATTCTGCCTCAGCCTCCTGAGCCACTGGAATTACAGGCATGTGCCACCATGCCCAGCTAATATTTTTTAAATATGAGAAAAAAATAACTATTTATATCTCTCTCTACATGTCTAAATCCCCAAGAAAATTATCTTTCTGTGCCTAAGATTAAGCAAAATCTGTTCTGGTAAATTTGGATTTACCAATAATAGATCTTTACTCAAGGATTATCAAAGGAATGAACTTTGGGAAAAGTAAACATGATTCTGGAAAGAAAATATGTCTACAAAATTGAGTGAGCAAAGCAATAGGTTCCAGAGTAGAAATGTTATTATTCTGAGAAATTTGTCCATACCTAATCAAAAGAGACTATTTTGGGGTGAGAGAGAAATCAGATAGAAAAAATAAAACTTCTACTTTCCCAGGTTAAGCAGCAACATTTCACTATAAAAGCTGCCACAAATCTTCTCTGTAGAATCATATCTATCAACAATGACTGGAAACTGGGATTCATACGTAACAACACTCCCCTCTGCAAACATTAAATTCTAGTAGATGCCCCCATCTCATCATGTACTTGCATATTATTTGTATACAGTTTTTAAGATTTCCTCATGCATTTTCTCCTATGCATTCTCATCCTTTCAAATTAGGATACATATCAAGGAAATGCCATATTTCTGTATGATTTCTGCTTGGTGTCTGCCTTTAGTGTCAGCAGAAATAACAAGTTTGAAAGCAGCTCGCAGTAGTTCCGAAGACCCAGGAGGAGTTACTCAATAGTTGTTGCAGGACACTATGAAGAAAGAAACTACTACTTACATCCTTTTTAATACTTTAACTGAGCCTATTGGTAATAAAAGCCAGTTCTTTAAAAGATTAAAATAATATGTAGCGAATATAAATTCATCATTTTGTAAAATGCCAAATCAAGTGACTTCTTATTTCAACCAGTTCCTGGACAAATCCTGAGTTTAGTCTTTTATTTTATAAATTATATTTATTCAAACATTATTTTTTTAAAATCAAGGTTCCAGTGAAACCTATCTAGGTTTGGAATACTGGGACTTCACACTTTTTTTAAAAATTATTTTTGAGTTTAGTCTTTAAAACAAGCTCAGAACCACCAGCTGTGGATTCTGGAATCACTTTTATTATAATTGGCTATATAACCATGTGCAGGAGTGATCTACAACCTACCTCTTTTCCTTTTACAGAGACCTGTCTCTACTTCCTATTAGCCCATGCTCCAAAGTACTACCTCTCTAAGTAGGAATATGCTATTAATATGACTGTCTAGCACCCTGGAGCATTCGCTGGACTGTATTTATTAGGGAGCACTGTCACTTGATGCTGTGATCTCAGGCTCACTACCTATTTTGCTGTCCTCTCTTCAGTGCAGTTGTGAATGAGTGGATTCAGGTCTTTCTCTTCTTTCTTTCAAGCATTACTGCTATTCCCTTCAGTTCTTAAAAATGAGTTGGGCCAGACACTGGTGAGATCTAAGATGTGGATGTATACTTTAGGGAATGGTGAAGACCCCATAGACTTTAAATCCATTTTCACTTAGGAGCCCATGAGAGCACTGCATTTGGCTTCTTAGGTGCTTCTGCAAGCTGAAAACAAAGCAGTCCTTCATTTTGCATTTGCTTACTGTTCCTGTATATTTCTCTCCTGAGAGGCAGTAATAATTGCTAACATTGAGTGCTAATCCTTGCTAGGCATGGTTTTCAGTATTTAATGTGTATTCATGTTATTATAATAATCCTGAGATAGTACCAAAATAGTTGGCAGATATTAGAACAGGATTCTGTCATTCTTGGGACCCTGAGTATAAGTGAGTAAATCATGCCAGTACCTCACCCTAATATCTAGCATGAGGTGGAGAATCTCCACATTCACTTACATACCATTTCCTAGAGCCTTTCTGTTTACACAGTGCTCATCATTGGTTTTGGCCTTGACTCTGCTCTGTTCTCTGATGTGCACCTGATCCCACATCTTTAAATTAGGCTGACCTACACACATCCATCTGGCATTCCATTACCAAAAACACATTGGGAGCATTCCCAAAACTTTGGGAGATTTTTTTTTTTTTTTTTTTTTTGGAAACATTCACTTCATCCTCATCTCTTCTCCCAGCTCCTACTTTGTTCCCATGGTTCTTCAACCTTCTACTTCTTCGCACGTTTTTCATTTCCACAAGTCCTTGGATATGAATAGTGAAATTTGGTTTCTTTTTTTTTTATTGTAAACAAATGTGATACATGTTGTTTCTCTGTTTGTACATGGCGTAAAGGCATACCATTTGTGTAATCATAAATTTACATAGAGTAATGTTGTTTGATTCATTCTGTTATTTTTTCCCTTCCCCCCACCCCTCCCACCCCTCTTTACCCTCTATACAGTACTTCCTTCCTCCATACTTGCCCCCCTCCCTAACCCTAACTCTAACCCTAACACTAACCCTTCCCTCCCCCCCATTATGTCATCCTCCACTTATTAGCGATATCATTCGTCCTTTGGCTTTTTGAGATTGGCTTATCTCCCTTAGCATGATATTCTCCAATTTCATCCATTTGCCTGCAAATGCCATAATTTTATCATTCTTTATGGCTAAGTAATATTCCATTGTATATATATACCACAGTTTCTTTATCCACTCATCAGTTGAAGGGCATCTAGGTTGGTTCCACAGTCTGGCTATTGTGAATTGAGCAGCTATGAACATTGATGTGGCTGTATGTCTGTAGTATGCTGATTTTAAGTCCTTTGGGTATAGGCCAAGGAGTGGGATAGCTGGGTCAAATAGAGGGTCCATTCCAAGTTTTCTAAGGAATCTCCACACTGGTTTCCAGAGTGGCTGCACTAATTTGCAGCCCCACCAGCAATGTATGAGTGTACCTTTCTCCCCACATCCTCACCAACACCTGTTGTTGCTTGTATTCTTGATAATCGCCATTCTAATTGGGGTGAGATGGAATCTTAGGGTGGTTTTGATTTGCATTTCTCTTATTACTAGAGATGTTGAACATTTTTCCATATGTTTGTTGATTGCTTGTAGATCTTCTTCTGTGAAGTGTCTATTCATTTCCTTAGCCCATTTGTCCACTGGATTATTTGAATTCTTGGAGTAGAGTTTTTTGAGTTCTTTATAGATTCTGGAGATTAGTGCTCTATCTGAAGTATGATTGGCAAAGATATTCTCCCACTCTGTAGGCTCTTTCTTCGCATTGCTGATAGTTTCCTTTGCTGAGAGAAAGCTTTTTAGTTTGAATCTATCCCAGTGGTTGATTCTAGCTTTTATTTCTTATGCTATGGGAGTCCTGTTAAGGAAGTCTGATCCTAGACCAACAAGGTGAAGATTTGGACCTACTTTTTCTTCTATAATCTGCAGGGTCTCTGGTCTGATTCCGAGGTCCTTAATCCATTTTGAGTTTAGTTTCGGGCATGGTGAGAGATATGGGTTTAGTTTCATTCTGTTGCATATGGATTTCCAATTCTCCCAGCACCATTTGTTGAAGAGGCTATCTTTTCTCCATTGCATATTTTTGGCACCTTTGTCTAGTATGAGAAAATTGTATTTATTTGGGTTTGTGTCCGTGTCCTCTATTCTGTACCATTGATCTACCTTTCTATTTTGGTACCAATACCATGCCGTTTTTGTTACTATTGCTTTGTAGTAGAGTTGAAGATCTGGTATTGCAATACCCCCTGTTTCACTCTTCCTGCTAAGGATTGCTTTAGCTATTCTTCCAGATGAATTTCATAATTGCTTGCTCTATTTCTGTAAGGTACATCATTGGGATTTTAATTGGAATTGCATTGAATTTGTATAGCACTTTAGGTAGTATGGCCATTTTGACAATATTAATTCTTCCTATCCAAGAACATGGAAGATCTTTCCATCTTCTAAGGTGTTCTTTAATTTCTTTCTTTAGTGTTGTATAGTTCTCATTGTAGAGGTCTTTCACCTCTTTTGTGAGATTGATTCCCAAGTATTTTATTTTTTTTGAGGCTATTGTGAATGGGGTAGTTTTCCTAATTTCTCTTTCTGAAGATTCATCACTTATGTATAAAAATGCGTTGGATTTATGGGCATTGATCTTGTAACCTGCTACTTTACTGAATTCACTTACGAGTTCTAAGAGTTATCTGGTGGAATTTCCAGGTTCCTCTAAATATATAATCATGTCATCAGCGAACAGGGATAGTTTGAGTTCTTCTTTTCCAATTCGTATCCCTTTAATTTCTTTGGTTTGTCTAATTGCTCTGGCCAGAGTCTCAAGAACGATGTTGAATAGAAGTGGTGAAAGAGGGCATCCCTGCCTTGTTCCAGTTTTTAGGGGGAATGCTTTCAGTTTTCCACCATTTAGAATGATATTAGCCATGGGCTTAGCGTAGATGGCTTTACAATGTTAAGGAATGTTCCCACTATCCCTATTTTTTCTAGTGTTTTGAGCATGAAGGGATGCTGTATTTTATCAAATGCTTTTTCTGCATCTATTGAAATAATCATGTGATTCTTGACTTTAAGTCTATTAATATGGTGAATTACGTTTATTGATTTCCTGATGTTGAACCAACCTTGCATCCCTGGGATAAAACCCACTTGATCATGGTGCACTATCTTTTTAATATGTTTTTGTATGCGATTTGCTAAAATTTTGTTGAGAATTTTTGCATCGATGTTCATTAAGGATATTGGTCTGAAATTTTCTTTCCTTGATGAGTCTCTATCTGGTTTAGGTATCAGGGTGATATTGGTTGCATAGAATGAGTTTGGGAGGGTTCCCTCCTCTTCTATTTTATGGAATACTTTGAGAAGTATTGGAATGAGCTCTTCTTTAAAGGTTTTGTAGAACTCGGCTGAGAACCCATCTGGTCCCGGACTTTTCTTTGTTGGTAGGCTTTTGATGACTTCTTCTATTTCAGTACTTGAAATTGGTCTATTTAAATTGTTTATGTCCTCCTCGTTCAGTTTAGGCAATTTATATGTCTCTAGAAACCTGTTGATGTCTTCGAAATTTTCTATTTTGTTGGAGTATAGATTTTCAAAATAGCTTCTAATTATGTTTTGTATTTCAATCCTGTCTGTTGTGATATTTCCTTGTTCATTCTGAATTTTAGTGATTTGGGTTTTCTCTCGTCTTCTCTTTGTTAGTGTGGCTAAAGGTTTATCAATTTTGTTTATTTTTTCGAAGAACCAACTATTTATTTTGTCAATTTTTTGTATTGTTTCTTTTGTTTCAATTTCATTGATTTCAGCTCTGAGTTTAACTATTTCCTGTCTTCTACTACTTTTGGTGCTGTTCTGTTCTTCTTTCTCTAGGGCTTTGAGCTGTAGTGTTAGGTCGTTTATTTGTTGAGTTTTACTTCTTTTATTAAATGCGCTCCATGAAATAAATTTCCCTCTAAGTACTGCTTTTATAGTGTCCCAGAGATTTTGATATGATGTTTCTTTGTTCTCATTTACCTCTAAGAATTTTTTAATTTCCTTCCTAATATCTTCTGTTATCCATTCATCATATAATAGCATATTGTTTAATCTCCAGATGTTGGAATAGTTTCTGTGTTTTACTCTTTCATTTATTTCTAACTTCAATCCATTATGATCTGATAGAATACATGGTAGTGTCTCTATCTTCTTGTATTTGGTAACATTAGCTTTGTGGCATAATATATGGTCTATTTTAGAGAAGGATCCATGTGCTGCTGAGAAGAAAGTGTATTCGCTCTTGGTTGAATGGTATATTCTATAAATGTCTGTTAAGTCTAAATTATTGATTGTGTTATTGAGATCTATGGTTTCTTTGTTCAATTTTTGTCTGGAAGATCTGTCCAGTGGTGAGAGAGGCATGTTAAAATCACCTAGTATTATTGTGTTATGGTCTATTTTGTTTCTGAAATTGAGAAGGATTTGTTTGACATACATGGATGAGCCACTGTTTGGGGCATAGATGTTTATGATTGTTATATCTTGCTGATTTATGCTTCCCTTAAGCAGTATGAAATGACCTTCTTTATCCCTTCTGACTAACTTTGGCTTGAAGTCCACATTATTGAAAATGAGGATGGATACACCAGCTTTTTTGCTGAGTCCATGCGCATGGTATGTTTTCCCCCATCCTTTCACCTTTAGTCTATGGGTATCTTTTTCTATGAGGTGAGTCTATTGCAGGCAACATATTGTTGGATCTTTCTTTTTAATCCAATTTGCCAGTCTATGTCTTTTGATTGATGAATTCAGGCCATTAACATTCAGGTTTATTATAGAGATACGATTTGGTTTCCTGGTCATTTGGTTCATTTTTAAAATTTTATTTATTTATTTGTTTGACACAACTTGTTTCCTCCTTTATTTGACAATTCCTTTAGGATAATTCCTCCCTTTGCTGATTTGCTTCTTTGTTTTTCATCTCTTCCTCATGGAATATTTTGCTGAGAATGTTCTGTAATGCTGGCTTTCTTTTTGTAAATTCTTTTAGCTTTTGTTTATCATGGAACGATTTTATTTCATCGTCAAATTTGAAGGTAAGTTTTGCTGGGTATAAGATTCTTGGTTGGCATCCATTTTCTTTCAGGGATTGAAAAATGTTGTTCCAGGCCCTTCTAGCTTTTAGGGTCTGGATTGAAAAATCTGCTGATATCTGTATTGGTTTCCCCCTGAATGTAATTTGGTTCTTTTCTCTCACAGCCTTTAAAATTCTGTCTTTATTTTGTATGTTAGGTATTTTCATTATAATGTGCCTTGGTGTGGGTCTGTTGTAATTTTGTGTATTTGGAGTCCTATAAGCCTCTTGAACTTGATTTTCCATTTCATTCTTCAGATTTGGGAAATTTTCTGATATTATTTCATTGAATAAATTGTTCATTCCTTTGGCTTGTTTCTCTAGGCCTTCCTCAATCCCAATAATTCCTAAATTTGGCCTTTTCATGATATCCCATAGTTCTTGTAGATTCTGTTCATGATTTCTTACCATCTCCTCTGTTTGTTCAACTTTGTTTTCAAGGTTAAATATTTTGTCTTCAATGTCTAAGGTTCTGTCTTCCAGGTGTTCTATCCTATTGGATATGCTTTCTATGGAGTTCTTAATTTGGTTTATTGTTTCCTTCATGTCAAGGATTTCTGTTTGGTTTTTTTTCAATATCTCTAACTCTTTATTGAAATGATCTTTTGCTTCCTGTATTTGCTCTTTTAACTGTCGATTGGTGCGATCATTCAATGCTTGCATTTGCTCTTTCATCTCATCGTTTGCTTCTCTGATCATTTTAATTATGTACATTCTGAACTCCTTTTCTGTCATTTCTTCTGCCATGCTGTCATTGGGTTTTATTTGTTTGCAGCATTTTCTTTCCTTGTTTTCTCATATTGTTCAGGTATCAGTGGACCGCTGAGATATTGTAGATTTCCTCTATTGACTTACAATTTCCCTGAAGATTTCTATATATATCCCCTCTTAGCCTTCAGTAGGCTGAAGTCTTGGAGGAAGTTGATAATGCGGTGCTCCACAAGCAAGCTGCCTCTCTAGGAGTGGTGGCCTTCAGGTGGGGTATAATCCCTGCTAGTGGGCAGAGGTGCCTCCACTTGTTGACCAATGGTCATCCAAAGGGGACCTAGGCTGTGGGCTGAGGCAAGGCCTGTTTGGGCCTAAGTCTCTGGTTTTACCGTCCTTGTGGGGAAACCTCACCCGGCAGGGAAGGCTCACCCGGTGGGGAGGTCTCGCTGGTCAGTTCCCTCCTAGAGGTTCCCCTCAATTTACAGCTACCGCCTGGGCTGGGCTGCCTTCCTCTGCAAAGTTCCCAGGGGCCCGGCCCTACCTCCTGGGCCTGGGAGCCTCACCCTTTGCAGATGAATCTCCTTAGGCTGCCCCTCCTCAGAGAATCTGCCCGCAGGCCTGGAACCTTCGCTCCGCCCTAAGCCTGTCTCTGTGCGGCTCTTCCACCAAGAAGCCTCCTAGATCCTGGGACCCTGCTCTGCACCTAATCGCCTGGCTATGCGGCCCCTCCTCTGAGCAGCCACCTGGGGCCCCGTACAATCGCTCTGAGACCTAGAGACCTGCCACACGCCTCTTCCTCCAGACAGCCGCCCGGTATTCTGGTGCGGTCACTAGGAGTCCAAGAAACTCACTTCGTGCCTCCTCCTCCCACCAACCACCCATAGCCCTGGGCAATCAATCACTCCGAGTCTAAGTGACCCTCCCCATTCCTCCTCCTTCTCCAGGTAACCCCCCGGGTGTTCAGGAGCGGTCGCTCTGAGTGGCTCTGAATTCACGTGACCCGCTGCACGCGTCCTCCGGGCAACCGCCCGGAGCTCTGGTGCAGCCACTCAAGACCAAGTGACCCACCGCACTTCTCCTCCAGGCAGCCCCCCTGTGTTCAGGAGCTGTCACTTTAAGTCCAAACAACTCACCACTCGCCTTCTCCTCTGAGCAGCCGCCTGGAGCGCTAATGCAGTCACTGCGAGTCCAAACGCCGCGCCGCGCTCCTCCTCCTCCTCCTCCTCCTACTCCTCTGGGCAGGCCCCGGTGTTCAGAAATGGTCTGAGTCCAAACAGCTTGCCGCGCAGCCCCCCCACTGGCAACCGCCTGTAGCTCTGGTGTAGTCACTCTGAATCCAAGCGGCCGCGCTCCTCCTCCTCCTAGTCCTCCGGGCAGGCCCTGGGGTTCAGAAGCCGTCATTCTGAGTCCAAACAGCTCGCCGCGCTGCTTCTCCTCTGGCAACCGCCTGTAGCTCTGGTGCAGTCACTCCGAATCCAAGCGGCCTCGCTCCTCCTCCTCCTCCTCAGGGCAGGCCCTGGTGTTCTGAGTCCACACAGCTCTCCTCGCCACTCCTCCCCTGGGCAGCCGCCGGAGCCCCAGTGGTTGCTCCGAGTCCCAGCGCTGTGCCGAGCGGCCTCCTTTACGGTGCTCCCAGTTGTCCGCGTTCACTGCTCCAGCGGGGGGAGGGGTGTCTTGCCGGCAGCTCTACTTCACAAAGTTTCCTGCGTTCCGGGACCACCGTCCCATCCGGGACACCTTCCCAACGGGTGAGAGTCACCCGGCTGCTTTGAGTTGGTCCCAAGTGTCTCAATAATTCCTCTTTTGAATCCTGAGTCCTGGAGCAACATGAAATGCAGCCACCCTCTAGGCCGCCATCTTGAAACCTCCGCGAAATTTGGTTTCTGGTTTGACCCTTGATCCTTCCTTGGATTATAGTTTAAACTCAGTGTCAGGCTCACTTTCTTTAGGCTTTGGGTTAAAACTCAGAGTTGACATGAATTCAGAGCTCTGGGTTCTTATGCCAACCTTGAATGGTTGCCCACAGAGAAAAGGTAAACCAGATCTCCATACATAACTACCAACTATTAGGCTAGGACTCTACCAAATCCTGGGCAATAGAGACTTGGTACCACCTCCCATCAACCCCTCCACTGTTTGACACTCTCCCAACCATGGGTCAATCACTTAGAACCACAAATCCCTCTCCTATCCCCTATGACTCAGATTCATTCACTATTCATATATCTGTCTCTTTGCCTCACTTTCACATTGGAATTCCTTGACATTGAACGTGTCCCAAATGCAACCCCCTTAGAGGGTCTACTTATTGCCCCTCTGAAGGTCAGCTCTGTAGTAACATAAGTTATCTTGGACTTTATCTGATCAGTTTTGTTCCTTGTCCCATTTCACTGCTAGGAATGAAAAGGCTTTATTCTTGGCATGTTCGAAAGAGTCTTTTTGTCCCCACCCCGTCTGAGGGTCCAGGATTTGAACCGTGGTCCTTGCATGTGCTAGGTGAGTGTGCTCCAAGAGGAGCTATCTCTTCAGCTTCAAAAAGGCCTTATTCTTGAGCCCACTTGAATTAACCGATTACTAATAATGGCCCAATGAAAAAGCTACTCTCAACTTTACCAAACTATGGTGGGACATTCTTAGAATCACAACTTTATTATTTCATATTTAATATTTTAAACTCCCCAAGGACTAGGTGGATTCTTTGCACTTTTTTTTTTCTTCTTTATAGTGCTTAGCACACTGTACAAATACATTTGATAAATAGGCAAAAGGGTTGTTTGAAGGGTGAATTTACCAATCAGGACTCTCTGCTGTGGCATGCCTAAGGAAGTCACCATGGTCAAGGGTCATGTATACTACGACCAAGCAGACAGGGGTCACATGTCTTTTTCTATGTCCTAAGGTATAGATGGTATCATTAACAAGCTTCTTTAGGTCCTAATGAACTGGGGGATGGGCATCAAAGAAAGGAATGTAAGTCAGACAAAACACAGATGGTCACTACCCCAGGTTCCCCAGGTTCAGTTTATTTGTGTGTGCCTGTGTGTGTGTGTGTGTGTGTGTGTGTGTGTGTGTGTGACTTCTCAATCAATTGTTCATAACTGCATGGATCTCTACAGCTAAATGTCTTTCCCACTCAATGGGGGAAACTACCTCACTGCTGTTTTATAGCCTTAATTCTGCATTAGTATCTCATCTCATTAAGGATCACATCCCAGTAACTTCTACGTACCTTGAAAGATAAACCTTTCCACGTTCCCTGCTCATTCTCCCTCCTTTGGGCTGGTTTTACTTTTCAGTCTTGATTTTTGTGGTGGCTCTTTCCACCTCACTAAGATCTTACATCCTCTTTGACCACAATTCTGGCTGACCTGATCAACCCTTCTCTCCAGCTCTGACTGTGCCTAAAATTTCTCATAACTCTAAGAAACCCCCTCCTCAATACTGCATGGAACCCCAGTGGGTTTTCCCTAACCCACACTTCCACAGGGTCATAACCTATGACATGTCTGCCAGTTCTTCATCTGGTTAAGGGATCTCTAGATCCTTATTTAATTCTTGAGGGACTTGAATGATGTCTAAACTGTCTATATCCTTTTCTTTTTCTTTCTCTAAACCCTGATTGCTTTAAACAAAATGTCCAGTTTCTTCTCTTTTGTTGGTGTTATTACTTTCTGTTGTCTTCAGCTTTGTGGTTCTACTAAGGAGGGATCTTGCTTTTATTTCCTCTTCTTCTTTGGCACAAATAGTTCCTCTAGTTTCTATTATTAAAGAAATGACTTTTTAAAAGTAGTGCCTTAAAAAATGTCATCGGCGGCCAAACATGTAGTTCTTTCTTCTGACGTTAATTTTTGTTTTTCAAGATGTGACATTTTTCTACCTCTGACTCCCATTCTTCTCTTCATGAAGAAGTTTCTTAGAATTGTGAACAAGTCCTACCAGGTTATTGGTGAGTTTTTGATGACAAAGAGGATGCATTTGAACTAAAATCCAGTAACTTCTGATGACTGAGAAAACCATTGCTCCTAGATTGGGCTTGTTTGGTGGGCGACACCGTAACTCTCACTAAGGCCTTATCTATTTCCCCTAATGTAAATGAGGACTCTGGATGAATGGACTTTGAGTATATCTTCTCACTAAACTAACCTACCCTTAATCTGGGCTGAGTCAAGAAGCAGGCAAAGTTTATCTTCCGTGCTATGGAAGACGGAGTGCTTAGGTTGTAGGGTCAGGTCTTTCACATTTTTGTTCAGTGGTTAAAAGTTTGAATTCTGCAGTCAGTAAAAATGGGTTCATATCGCACCTCTGTTGCTGATGAGCTATGCAATCATGGACAAATCATTTAAGAATTTCGAATCTCTGTTTCTTTATCTGCAATGTGGCCAGTCAATCATTTTCTCAACAAATACCAAGTGTTTAGTGTGTATCAGATGCTAATCTAAGTGCTGAAAGAGCAACGGTGATCAAAAATACCTGGACTTGCAGGATGATCTATCTAGTAGGAAGAGAGAAAATATAAAAATAACTAATTGAATCTTGGAAGGTGATAAATACTGCAAAGAAAAAATAAGGCTAGTGGGTGAGTTACACTATACCATCTCACATGAAATATACAAATCTTATAGCAGCATGGTTCCATTTATCCTCAGTCCTTTGTGCTATTGCTGTAATACATAAAATATCTATATTCCTCTTATATTTCATAATATTGTGCCATAATTTTACCTTTAAATAAATTAATCTTTTAAATGCTCATGTGTCTCTAAAGTAAATAAAAAGAAAATATTTACACTTTTACATTTCCCTTATATTTACCACTGCTGATGTTTTTCCTTCCTTCCTGCACACCTAAATTTCCATCTATTATCATTTTCCTTCATTTAGAAGAACTTCCTTTAGCATTTCTTACAGTGCAATTCTGCTGTTTTTATTCCTGTAAAGGTGTGTTCATTTTGCTTTGTTTTAAAGGGATAGCTTTATTGAATATAAAAATTTGGGTCACTAGTTTTTGCTTTTAATACTTTGAGGATATTATCTCATTGTCAACTGCCTTGTCTTTTTTCTAAATAGAAATCAGTTGTCATTTGTAACTTTGTTTCTTTATTTTCAATGTCATTCTTCTTTCACTCTGTTCAAGATTTTCTATTTTCTTTGGCCTTCAGAAGGTTTACTATGGCATGCTACAGTGCAATTTCTTTCTATGTATCCTGAAGTCTATGCAGCTTATTGGATCTAAAAGTTTAGTATTATTTTGTGAACTTTTAGACATTTTATTTTAAATTTCTTCAAGTGTTTTCTTCTGTACTGTTATCTATTTTCTTTTGGAACTCTAGTTACATGTGTATTAGATTGCCTGGTATAATCTTGTCGATTAATAAAATATTATTAATTTTGTTTAAGTGATTTTTCTCTCTGTTTTTTAAATTAACTAACTTCCACAGATCCATCATCATGTTCACTAACTCTTTCTGCCATCTGCAATATACTTTTAAGTCCATTTTACAAAATTTTATTATTTTGTATGTTTTAGTTTTAGAATATTATTTTCATTCTTTTAAATTTTCTTCTGATTTCTTTTTAATTGTTGAAATCACTCTACCTATTTCTCACCTATTTATTCATTATGAACATAGCTTCTCTTAACTCATAAATGAATGCATGTATATATGTATACATATATGACATGTACATGCATATCCAAACACATACATATATATCATACATATGCTTATACATATATATTTTAAAGTTTGCTCATATCAAAATCTAAAAACGTCTCTGGGTCATTCTGTTGATCACTTTATTTCTTGAATTGGGTCTCATATCTGTTTCATTTGTCAGTGATTATGTCATTGAATCCTGGACAATGTGGTAAGATATCATAGAAATTCTGGATTTCATTATCTTTCGATGAACAGTATTGACTTCAACACCAAACTCTGTCTTCCCTGCAATGGGAAGAAGCTGGGATGCCCTCTCCGTTCTCTGAGCTTCCACGTGCTTTTCTACAGAGGCTCTGGAACCTCCTTTGAATAAACACGTTCAATGACTACTCAATATTAAAAAGCTTACTTTCAATTTTGGGGGTTCAAACCTTCTGCAACTTCTTCATTTCTGGTATTTCTCTTCTCTTCAATTTTCAAGCCACTTTGCCCACCCAAAAGTCTGTCCTGTGATACCTAAATTCATCAAGTGTGTAGCTTCTTTGGTCCTGCCCCATGTGGAATGCTGGGTGCCCTTAGGCAGAAAGCCAAAATTTTGTACACATTACCATGTCTAATTCCTGGATTTCAAGGTCACCTTCCCTAAGTGTCTTTCTACCTTTGGTTACACTGCACTTTCACATGTGTTTTAAAGACATTTTGTTCTGATGTTAAAATTGCCATCTGTAGGGAGACAGTCCAACTAAGTTGTCCTACTGTGATCTGAACCAGGAATTCAGTTTTGAACATGTTAAGTTTGACACGTTTATTAAGCATTCATGTGAAAACATTGAACAGGTAGTTAACATACAAGTGTGGCTTTAGGAGTAGAGATCTGAGTAGGCCTGTGAATTTGGCAGTCATCAGCTTTCAGATTCTATGCAAAGCTACAGGCTGGAAGAGATCACCAAAGGAGTGAGTGCAGATAAAGAGGAGTAACGCATGGACTGAGACTTTGAAGGACTGGAATTTTGAAGGTTGAGAAGACCTGGGGAGGAGTAGACAAGGAGACTTCCCTGGAATGGTAAATGTGGTAAAAGAAAAGCCCTGAGATTGTGACAGCCTGGATTTCAAGTGGAGAAAAAAATCTCACTAGAAGAAGGATGTGATCAATTGTGTCAAGTTCTGCTGATAGGGCAAGTAAGATGAGAACTAACCTGATTATTGGATTTAGCAGTGTAGAGGTCAAGGATGACCTTGGGAAGAGCAGTTTCAGTAGAGTGCTAGGGGTAAAATCCTGAGCACAATGAATCATAAAAGCAATTGCCTACTCACAGAATTATTGTGAGGATTTATGTGACAAATCATAAATTACCTTAATATATAAAAAGCTCATAAAATTAATAAGGAAATAGAGAGTTATTGTTTAATGGGTACAGAGTTTCAGTTTGGGATGATGAATAAGTTCTGGAGATGGATAATGCTGATGGTTGCACATCAGTGTGAATGTGCTTAATGTTGGCAAATTGTAAACTTAAAAATGGTTAAAATGGTAGACTCTATGTTGTGTGCACTATACCACAATTAAAAAATAAGCAAGTGGTAACTCATTTTAAAAATGGGAAAAAAGAAAATACTGGAAAATAGAGACACATGGCTATTAAACATATGAAATGAGTGGCTAATAATTAAACTAATAAACAAATTAAAGAAATATAGATTAAAATTATAAATTATAAAATTATAAATTATAAAATTTAATAGGTATTATAATTATATAAATTACATATAATATGATTGTATTTAATAATAAATTCTAATATATAAAATTTAAATAGATTTAAATTATAAAATTAAAAGTGGTAATTTCACCTGTCATATTGGACACCAAAAGTGTTTGATAATATATTGTGCTGATAAATCATGGAAGAACAATACTTTATTTATTATTGGTAGAATACAAGAAGGTAAAATGTTTTCATAGATCAGTATCTTTTAAAATTAGAAAAAAACATACAATTGGACCTAGTAATTTCATGTGTTGATGTATATATATATATACACACACACACATATACATATATATATTTGCACATATATTTCTATACAATATATTCATACATATATAAAATGACATATTTACACAAATATTCCTTGCCATATTGTTTTGAGTAGCCATGGAATAGATAAATCAATTATGGTATAAACATGTAGAAGAATTCATGATTTCTATGTAATTCTTAAAAGGAGGCAAATCTACCTAATCTGCTAAAAATATAAAAAAAAAGGTACGCCACAAACTAGTATTCCGACTATGCAAAACAGAGAAAATATACATATTTATTCATAAATACAAATACACACACCAACATAATACACATAATTCTACAATATCTTTGGAAGGGTTTGAGGGGAGTTAGTACAGGCTTGCCTCTAAGTGGGGGACAGAGAAGATCACGGGTCTAAAGTATGAAGGAGACTTACTTGTATCTTTCTACACTTAGAGAAAATGTTTTTTTAACCATGGACCTGCACTGTTCTTTCATAAATATTTTAAAACTTTTATAGTAGTACAATATAGGTGAGAAGGGAGCTTCTCACTTATTACAAGGGTGCAGCTTGACAAGTGTTTACATACTGAGCACACTGATGTGGCTAGCATAAGAAACTCTGGCATCACTGAAGCCCTTCTTATACCTCTTTCCAAGTAGTGCCACCCAAGGAATTGTTCTTGTGTCTTTTCGTTATCTTTTTTTTGGTACTGGGAATTGAACCCAGTACTTAACCACTGAGCCACATCCCCAGCACCTTTTTGTTTTGTTTTTAAAGTTTTGGGACAGGTTCTTGCTAAGTTGCTTAGGACCTCACTAAATTGCTCAGGCTAGCTTTGAACTTACCATGCTCCTGCCTTGGCCTCCCAAGGCACTAGAATTATAGGCATGTGCCAACATGCCCAGCTGTCCTTGGAAATTTTTTTTTTTTTTTTTTTTTTTTTTTGGTACCAAGGATTGAACCCAGGGTCGCTTAACCACTAAACCACATTCCCCAGCCCTTTTTTGTATTTTACTTAGAGACAGGGTCTCACTGACTTGCTTAGCCCCTCACTTTTGCTGAGGCTGACTTTGAACTTGAGACCCTCCTGCCTTAGCCTCCTCAGATGCTGGGATTACAGGCATGTTCCACCACACCTGGCCTGTCCTTTGATCTTAATGGCATATTTAGACATGTTTCTCTCAATGCCTAGAGTTAATTATGATCTGTATTATTCTCTAAACTGGACACAAAGATTTAGAATGTTTTTGATTCTCTATCTCTTATCTCCCATGAGCTACTAGCTGGGAATTAAAGTCTAGATTGTCACTGCTGTTTTTAAAATTAGCAAGTATAGATGCTTCTCAACTTACACGGGGTTATGTCCCATTAAAACACCATGAACTGAAAGTATTTAAAGTTGAGCAGTCGGGAGTTTAGCTCAGTGGCAGAGTGTTTGCCTAGCATTTGCAAGGCCCTGGATTCTATCCAGCACCATGAGAAAAGAAGAGAAAAAAGACTAGAGAGTGAGAAAGAAAAGAAAATACTGCGACTTGGAAATGTATTTGGTACACTTACCTGGTGAACTTCAGAGCTTAGCAACACAGTACTCCAGAGGGTTGACTGTTCCTCTGCACCACTGCGTGGGTTCCTGGGAGCAGCTGCACCCACTCCTGGCATCCTGACAGTGTATTATATGGTGTATCTCAAGCCTGGGGATAGTTCAAAATTTCAAATGGAAGTCCAGTTTCTGCTGAAAGAGTATTGATTCTGCACCATTTTAGAGATGAAAAAACCTAAGATGAACTATCATAAGTCAAACCACTAGAAGTCAGGGAGAGTCTGTACAACTTATTTAGATCTAACAGAGTACTTGTTTTCTGGTTCACTGCTGTTTTTTTGTATCTCTGATCCTGCTCTTGGAGACTATAAGGTATGTAAAGTAACATTTGTTATTCTTTTCCACTATCCAGCATCTTATCTCCCTTCTTATATTCTGAAAAAATTTCTACCCCATCATCTAAACCTTGTCTACCACAAGAACAGCTGAAAGTAAGAGAGATTCTCTTTCCCAGGCTGCCTTGCACCAGAGGTCAGGTTTGTCAGTCAGTCACACCCACCGGAGGATGGCAAAAATCTGTCTTGATGATGGAGGTCACAGCAATGGCAGCTATATCTGGCTTTCACAGGTGAAAGGGATGGTTTTTCCATGGGAGTAGCCACTCAATATTTCTGAGATACTCCAAAGCTTATGTTCACAACTTGCGTCCACAGTCCAATTCACATTGTAGAAAATTTCTATTGTATGAATATGGTATAGTTTAATTTTTCCAATTTGCTCCTTAGGAACACTTGGGTTGCTTCAGGCTTGCTTTGTTTTTTTTTTTTTTTTTTTTTTTTTTAATTTCCAAAAGAATGCAACTCCTAACAAACTTCAAATGTATTTCCTTGTGCTAAAGAATGAGGATTCTCCCCTTGAACACTAAATATCCATCTAATATCTCAGAAAATTAAATCACAATATTTAGGAGTGGGGTCACACAACTGATAGAAAGTAGATTATCCATATAAGATAAGTCTCTGACATCACTATTACCATAGAATCCCAGACTAATCAACTGAAATCTAGTCTCAACACCGCCATGCCCTTGAAATGGGGAGAGAACACGTATCCCATGTTCATTTCAGGACAATTCTTTTCCTTTCTCTTTTGGAGGGTCCCAGAGATTTCTGTTGTGATCCCCTAGACCCATCTTTTCCAGTAACCTGAACTGGAGAGAATCTAATGCCCTCATTCAAACTCGAGAATTAATGCGCCATTGGGAGTTGCCTTTCCTCACTGTAAGAGGCATTTGAGCAGGATAAAAATAATCCTTTATCACAAATGAAGAAATTTCTAGTAGTTGAATTGTATCACTCATCATGTGGATAGTTGAAGAGAGGGTGTTTTTCTCCCTCCCACCCTCACTCCCTTTCTTCTTTCTTTCTTTCCTTTCTTCCTTCCTTCCTTCTCATAAATGATGCCATCTATACAGCTGCCGTCTACAAATCAGGCAAGTATTCCAGAGAGCATTGTGAAGCTCAGGGCTCATTTGCATTTCTAATGGAAGAGGGGCAAGATGGTCCAGGAGCTGAATCCTAGTACAAGTTGGGCTTGGGAAAGTGCTTCAGGCAATAGTATTTTTTCAATTCTGTATTGGGAAAATCCTAAAATGTACTTAGCCAAACACTCTGAGCCCTGAGGCACTCAAAGCAAAATGTAATCCATATGTTTCTGATTCATTTCATTCACCTCAAAGGCTCTTCAGAGTGGAGTTTCACTGCTAAGAAGTCTTCGAACTGTTCAACTTTTCTCTTTCTCCACAATAAGAACTCATCTTCTGAACCCATTTCCCAAAAGACAGCTCAACATTCAGAACTCATATTTTTGAGGGTCCTGCGTGCAGTTGAATATACCTTGCGTTCTTAAAAATCCATCCTTTTCTTGAAAACAGACGCACCATAGCAGCCAAATAAAAAGTTGCAAAAGAGGGAAGAATGGGAATACGAAGGAATGATTATGTTGTAGGGATCCAGAGATTGTTAGGGTTAGAAAAGAGCTGAACTTAATTTGCTTCAATTTCCTCCTCATTTCATTGGTGTCCAGTAAGCTGCATATGTTTTTGTCTTAATTGCAAAGAATTTATTTTCTCTGTCCTTTCCTCTCATTCTCTTTCCTTCCTTTCTTTCTTTTGGATGCAAAAATTTCACAGTTACGCATCTCAGGCAAAAATAATTTGGTGCCTTGTTAGGTCACATTATAGATCTTCTCCTTTTCCTCTCTTAATTGGAAAATGTAGTCTTGTACACACATACAGTAAAGTATAAGGGCATGAATAGAACAGAGGAACTCCTCAAAACCTTTTGACTGTCTAGGGACGTGAAGAGAAACAGCATAGAAGATACCAGGAAGCCCTGGGATGGGATATGAATTTAAGCACATGTGTGCAGAAGATCCACACTCTGTGAGTGAGACTACTGAGTACCAATCCTGGGACAGAAACTGCTTGCTTTCTGGCTCGTATTATATAATCGGCTATTCATATTGCATACTATGAAAGTTTTTGCATTTATTATTTCTTTAACAAAGAATAGCCAGGAAAGAGTGTTTTCTGGTCTACTCTTACATCTGCATGCATGACCACTTAGGACATTCTGATTAGACTGACACATGATTTCATACTGCAAGTCAATTTAGTCAAATAACTAGTTAATCCTGTCAGCATGCATGTTTTTTAAACTGAATTGAATTTCAGCTGAATCCAAGCCTGTCAGGTAACCCAAACTAGTTATAACTTAAGTAAAATAGTTATCCTAGTGAGCGCTGTGTCCTTGAATATATTTCAATTGACAAAATTTATATTACTGGCCTGGATCTTCAAGTTACTCAGTTCTAATAGTTTTCCATTCTACCAAAAGCCATCATGACATATGGTAAATGAAATGCAATTTTCCCCAGCAGTTTATAAAAAAAAAAAAAAGGCTAAAAATAGCTTTTATTTCACCTGCAAAATTTTGCTACCACATTTTCCCTTATAAAGAGAAAACTAGTCAATAAAGAATAGTGAAACAAACAAACAAACAAAAAACTATGGAGAAACACTGCCATCTTTTAAATCAAAGCCCAAACCCTGTTTCGGAGTGATCCATTTCTAGGGTCTGTTGCTCATTAGAAAGTGGCAGTGAAAACAGCAACTTTGTGCCCAGTCCCCATATGCTAACCCCACAGAGCGTGTGCTTACATGATATTTCCAATGAAGCAGAACAAATACCGTTTAAAGACATATTGTTTCATCTTATGTAAATTATATATTTATTATGAAACTAGTTGACTATTCCAAATAAGATTATAGCATTGCTTTGCAATATTACTGAAAAATTTTTAAAAATGGGTTTCTGGGTTACTAGATCTTAGTTTAATGGAATGGCAGTCTTTTTCTCCCATGTGGTCAAATATAATGTCCGACTAAACTTACCGCCTCTTTCCTCATCTTGTGGCCAGTTCCTTCTCTGTCCTATATCTATCCCAATCCATTTAGCATACAGGAAGATATCTAGGCTTTTAATTGAGGAATTCAAAGCCTGGGTGTACCTTCCCAGGCCTGCTTCCTGCAGCAGGACCCTGCTCAACCACACAGTGTGTTATCTGGAAATGAGCAGCCTCTGCCTGCCTCAGTGCTGGCCTTTTGCTATCCCTCACTTCCTCTTTGCTACCCTTGCCACTTCCTCTCTTCTTTACTTGAATGGGTCTTATGGGCCTTAAAGACCTTCATCTTCCTACTGTGGAAGATGGAAACCTTTCTGGTCCTTCAACTCCACACACTTCCCTCTGAAAACTTTGGGTCCTTTCTGCTTGAGTCCTTTACCTCACGATGGCATGCTGTGATTGCTCCATGTGACCCGATACACGTGCACCATTTCCCTCCAACTACACTGAAAATTCGTTGAGGAAAAAATCCACATCATACATTTTGGTTAAATACATGGTGACAAACTCCAGCCTTTATCATTATTAACATCATCATTTAGTGCTAATGCATGAGATTTGAGTAATGACATTCTGTTGTATAGAATCACTTAAAATGAGAGTTTTAGTCATTCTCACAGTCACTTTTTCAAACAGTTATGACAAATTCACCTCCATTTTTTAAAGGAGACTAAGGTTCAAAAACATTTGATTTGCCCAATTTCATATACATCAGAGAGAGGATTTGAAGCCTGCCTCTTTTTTTTTTTTTTCCCCCTTGTGAACTGGTAGGAGGGAAGAAGGGTTAAGAACAACCAAACTTCATTTTAACTCCAAGATGAATTTGACCAAAAGAAAGTCTTTTAAAATTATTAAATAAAGATGTATATATCTTCCTAGTTGAAAACTAGTATCACTCCCAAAGTGTGTGTTTTCTGTTACCAATGTATTTACACCTATGAAACCATTGAGTCCTTTACAGCTCCTGAAAAGTGGATATTATTACCCACTCTTTATGGAGCAGGAAAGGAAGGCTCAAAATTTCTAAGTAATTTGTACAAAGACACATAACCAAAAGCGGTTGCCTAGAATATGTAACCTTAGATAGCCTGGGTCCAAAGCACATGTTCTTGCTATTACATTGTGCTGCTTATTGAAACCATTGGAACAAAAAGGAAAGGGAGAAAATGTCTTATAATAAATTGTGCCGAGTATTTATTCAGAGACAGTACAGATATTCCCACAATGAAAAGTTAGTCTATCGTCTATCTCAGACTCCATTGATAGTATTTTTGTTTGTCACGTCTTACTCTTTAATTTTAATTGATTTATATACCTGTTTTCTTTATGCTACCTATACCCCTAAAAGGATGAGTAGGAGATTTCTGTTTTCAACTTCCATGGTGTATAAAGTAGATAATGATAAGTTAAAATATATTTTGCAGATCTTAGAGCAAACATTAAAATAAGAAAGAGAGCAAAGAACTACAATTGATTAGCCAATAGTGAAATAAAATCATTAAAAATCTCAATTAGTTCCCAAAATAGGAAAACAAAAAAAGGAATGGAACAAATGGAAGAAAGGATAAGCAAAGAGTAAAATGTTAGATATAAACATAAATATACTAATAACTTTATTAAATATCAGTGTTCTAAATACTCCAACTGAAAGAGAGAGATTGGGAAAATAACTACTCGTGCTGTAAAGGAATCTACTTTATATAAAGATACGATTTAAAAGTAAAAAAATAACAAAAAGCATTTGAGACCATCATTCATGCTTTCTTTATTTTCTTCTAGTACTGTTTCCCATTCTCTGGGCCTGCTTTGTTTTTCAGCTTAGAGTTGAAGGGAGTAGTAAAGGACTCAAACTAGCATCCAGGTCCTCTGTCTCGTTACTCACTGATCCAACACCCAACAAAGCCAATGAGGAAAGGCATGCTGGCGGCTGGCTACTGAGTCACCTGAACAGGTGTGGACTTTTCTCTTAGGGAAGCAAGGAAAGAGACACTTACATAGGCATGTTTTGTTTTTAGATTTAAGCAAGTTGCTTGTAAACATGTATTGAGGTTCATTTTAGAAAAATTTGGGCATTTTTATAGGCATAAAGAAATTTAAATTCCCCAATATTATGCTATCTATGAAGACCTATTACCATTTTTCAGACATTTCTTTATGGCTAAAATTGAACACTTAATGTTTTGCAAAAATGGGATCAGACTCTACTTTTCCACTTTGAAATACATTGTAGATATCTTTTCATGTCAAAGTAACTTCTGCAAAATTATCTAGTGACCGTAGTCTATCCTATGGTATTCTATAAATTATCACAATAATAACTGTAGAAAACATGTGTTGAATGTTGACTAAGGACTAGACATTGTATTAAGAGTTTTTTCTTTATTTATTTGGTCATTCTTCACCAGTATTTAGTTATCTGAGTAACATTAGTTGTGATGACAAAAATCTTTTATATTATCAATAGGCCAAATTCTAATTTTTAAATTTGTTTTAATTAATTATACATGACAGTAAAATGCTCTTTGATACATCATATATAATGGAGTATAATTTCTCATCCTTCTGGTTATACATGATGGAGAATCCCACTAGTCATAAAGTTATATATGTACATAGGGTAATAATATCTGATTCATTCTACTATCCTTCCTACCCCCATACACCCTGCCCTCCCTTCACTTCTCTCTACCTAATCTAAAGTAACTCTATTCTTCCCTAGCCCCACCCACTTATTGTGAATTAGCATCCTCATATCAGAGAAAACATTCAGCCTTTGGTTTTTTGAATTTGGTTTATTTCGCTTAGCGTGATATTCTTCGGTTCCAACCATTTACTGACAAATGCTATAATTTCACTCTTCTTTAGGGCTGAGTAATATTCCATGATGTATATAAATATAAATATACATATGTGTATATATGTATATATATCACATTTTCTTTATCCATTCATCTGTTGAAAGGCATCTAGATTGTTCCATAATTTAGCTACTGTGAATTCAGCTGCTATAAACATTCATGTGACTGCATCACTATAATATGCTGATTTTAAGTCCTTTGGGTATAAACTGAGAAGTGGGATAGCTGGGTCAAATGGTAGTTCCATTCCAAGTTTTCTGAAGAATCTCCATACCACTTTCCATAATGGTTGCACTAATTTGCAGTCCCACCAGCAACGTATGAGTGCACCTTTTCCCCACATCCTCACCAACTTTTATTGTTGATTGTATTCTTGATATTTGCCATTTGACTGGAGTGAGATAATATCTAAATAGTTTTGATTTGTATTTCTCTAATTACTGGAGCTGTTGAATATTTTTTCTTATATTTGTTGGCAAATTGTATTTCTTCTTCTGTGAAGTGTCTGTTCAGTTCCTTAGCCTATTTATTGATTGGTTTTTTTGTTTCTTTGGTGTTACGTTTTTTGAGTTCTTTGTATATTCTGGAGATTAGTGCTGTATCTGAGGTGCATGTGGTAAAGATTTTCTCCCATTCTGTAGGCTCTCTCTTCACATTATTGATTATTTCCTTTGCTGAGAAGAAGCTTTTTAGTTTGAATCCATCCCATTTATTGATTCTTGATTTTACTTCTTGTGCTTTAGGAGTCTTATTGAAGAAGTCAGATCCTAGGTTGACATGGTCAAGATTTGGGTCTACTTTTTCTTCATTTTTAGCATAGATATTATATTGTTCTTTGGCATTGGCTTGGCAGTTTTGCTACTCCTACCTATGCTGTATCTTTGTATTTCTATTTCACAGGCCTATTCAATACAATATTCTATCTTTTGGACATATATCTATGACAGTAAACTGTAATTGTTTTAAAAATATTTTTACATATGGATCACATCAATCCAAAATTGGAAACATCCTGGTTAATGTTTGAGTGTTACAGCATTGCATTTTAGTGCCTATTAATCCCCTACTTCATGTTACTAACGTGTGTCTAAGTTTTGAGTAATGCTGTGATGAACATCATTGTGGGCTTGTTAGTACATTGTATCATGATCCTGACATGACTTGTCTGACATAGATGTTCTCACTCACTCTTAAGATCTTAACTATGCACCACGATACTTAGTTGGTGTTTAGTATTCAAAGAAATCTAATTTGGTGTTGTGTTGGGGTGAGTTTCTGTTATTTGTGTGCATCTCTTTATAACTAAACGTTCAAACATTTACCAGCACATCCTTGGCCTCACTGTTGAGTTCATGTAGGTATCTTGTATGCAGCACCACACAGTGACTCAGTTGGCATAATTCCTAATCAATATAGAGTTGTCCACCCGCCAAGCAGTCTGCAACATAGCAGTGCTGAATATATAGTATGGCCCAAGGTCACACAGCCAATAAGTGGTGGAGTCAGAATTCTAAGTCCAGGTGCTCTGTGTCTCCATAGCCCGTGTTCCTCTGCTTCATCTTGCTGTTTTAGCAAAGGCCAGGCTCTAGAGACAGACTGCCTGGCTTTATCACTTGACTATGTGACTATGGGTAAATTACTTTCTCTATCCTTAACTTTTTTCATCTGCTCCACAGGAGCAGAAACAATACCCATTTCACTGTGATAGTGTGAGAGTTAAAGTTAATCAGTGAATTCAAAGAACTTAGCACAGCACCTGGTACATAATAAATGTTCAATAAATAATAGTTATATTAATTATATTAATAGTTTGTAAAAGCATACAATGTGATGAACATTTTTATTTATCTAGCATTTATTCCTCTTTTATTCCACAATGTTCTTTTAAGTTTAGCAATATTTGACACTTTTGTTCTTTAAAAAGCTTTAACATATACAGCTCAGAAATTCCTTTTTGTTTTTAAAAACAACAAATACATATTTCAGTGTAAAATTTATAGTTCCATTATGGAACAATGATTTATCAGCTCCTTTAGTTAATCAAGTCCCCTTAAAAGCATTAAATGAATTCTTAAGAGCCTGTGGATATCTGGAGAGGTGAATTCCTTTTGTGAAAAATTACCATACCATGACCTGAATATTGGCAATCATGAGCAATCTAGCTGTTGCCACCTGAACAAACACCATCCCCTTAGGTTCCTTTCATGAAGAAGACTGCTTTGGACAGAATGTTCTTATCACTTGAAGGAACATCTCTTGATGAATGGAAATACTCACTTTCAGCACAGAATCTCCTTCTACCAAATTTATTTCAAAGGAATTTAATATTTTCTCAAAATTCTCTGCCAACTGATGGCATGGAAGAAGTTTTGTAGTCCTGATTTTCTACAAAACAGACAGCAGCAGGCTGACTAGAACAGTGCCTAATTATAGAAACTGCAATATATACTAATGGAATGCATAACAAATGGACCTGAAGTGAACATTAAGATGGACAGACACACACACACACACCTATATAGAACTGATGTGTACAGTACAGAGACACACAGAGAGATGACCACTGATAAAGCCATAACCTCAACTGTAATGAAGATCATCCCTGTATTTTTTGTACTTCATGGGTGAGGTCAATGTTTTGATTGATAGCCTTTTATTAAGTGCCTGGTACTTTTCTTGAGGTTACCTTGACACTGAAGGCAAAGTAAAAGGGACAATGTCCTGAGAGGGCCTTTGTGAGTGGAGAGGGGAGGGTACCTTCCTGGCAGCCAGTGGTGCCCCCTCGTTGCAGTCAAACCTGACATAATGAGCCAGTCTTCTCAGCCATGAAGCGATGGCTCAGCTTGCACCCAGACTGTGAATAGAAAGTCTGAAAATAAACCCAACATTTGAAATTTCTTTTTTATTTTTTATTTTCTAAAATAAGAATTTGATGGTATTTCCTCCAATTCTTTGGTGAACTGTCAAGACAGTTTTCTGTGGAGTTCTGACCACTAAAGCCAGTTTCTCCCAGTGTAAGCCCATCTTCCCTTTCTGCTCTGCTCCAGGTTGAAAGGGTTTGCCACCTGCAAGACTCAGGTGGAGTGCTGCTGACCAGGTGCCAACCAACTGCAAAGAGGCTCTCTCTCCCAAAGTCCCCCCAGAGCATGGTGACAGCCCCATTTTCTACTGGACTCAAACAACAACACATGAACAGTATGAAGTCGTGAGTCAAAGTCTCATAAAGTAACCAGGCAGTTGTTTGGACTCACCCAGACTGACAGAGTTGTCCAAGTGCCCAGACACCCAGGCTGTGTGGCTCTTCTCCCTTCCCTCCTTCTGTCCCTCTCAGACCAGAGCAGGGGAAGGAAGGAAGCTGGAGGGGTTCTGCCAGTAGGCCCATCAAGACAGAAGGGACAGATGTTTCATGTGTCAAGGGACAGAGGTGGCTACCTGCTCTGCTGATCAAATTTCACCTCTTTCCCAGTCCCCTGGGCTCGCTTAAAAAGATAATGAAACTGCGTGTTCTCAAAGGCTTTCCAGACTTGATATTTTAACATTTAAAATAAATCTTCCAATTTCTGGGGTATTTACTGTGTACTAGAGACAGTATTAATCTCTTCCTCTGCATTTCCTCTCATTTTGCTTTCATGACAGACCAACCTAGTGAAATTATCCCTATTTTATATCTGAGAAAGCTGAAGCTCAGAGAAGTTGGGCACACTGGTCAAGTTTGTGACTACACAGTAGAGCAAGGATTCATCTCCTCAACCTTTCAACTGCTCTTGACACTATATTAAAGTGTCGCCCAGCCAGGGCGAAATCTCAGGAGATCCTCCAAACTTGTCTCTAAATGTCCCTTTTACAATTTCTGTCCCCTCATCCAGTAACATTAGGAACCCTGTTCTATATCATTTGATGGCAAATGTCCACGCAGCACTAAGAAGCCACAGGATCTTATCTGGTCATTTCATTTGTGCAAGCAAGGCTCAGTGGAGTCCGGGAGTCTGTGACTCATCCATCAGCTCTGGAATCTCTTTCAAAATTTACTCATCTCCTGTCAGGAATGGGCAATGGCTTCACAGAAAAGAAGGAGCTCTGATCCTTTGCCATACTCTCAAATCCAAATGAACCCCAGCTGCTTACAAGGGGTAATGACTATTCTTCTGACTCTGGCAAAGTCAAAGATATTGCTCCTTCTGCTCCTTCAGACTTAATGAATGACAAATTAAAGTGAGCCAAACACGAACCTAGCGAGGAGGGGCTACTGGAGACTGATTTCTGATCTAATAGCCTTAGGATTTTCTCTGACATGGTTAAGCCTGAGACAGTCCATTTAGAGGAAAAGCCGTTAAAGGAAATCTGATAAAAATTTTCCATTACTGCTAAGGCAGAGGTTTTAGGAGGCAGAGTGGGAAAGTAAGGAGAATATGTGGTTTGGTTTCTGTGGGACCCTGACATGACTCCCAATTCTCCCACTTAATAATTGTGTGACCTTAGGGAAGTTGTTTAGTATCTCTGAGCACTGATTTTGTCACCTCTAAGACAAGGATATTACTCACCACATAGGTTTTGATGAGAGGATTAAATAAATTAATTATGTAATGTATCTGGTCACATATAATAAGAACTTTGTGTGCTTACTATCCCAAAATTTCACAAAACGTTGGAATTTTAGAGTCAAAAGGAATTGACAGTACTGAGTTCAATTCCTGGTATTACAGATGAGAAAAGTGAAGCCAGGGAAAATCCATAATCATAAAACTAATTAATGGCATTCTAGTCCATTCTATTTTAGCCATCTTGACATTTTGCAAATCCTGCATTTAAAGATATACTTATCCATCTATCAACACAATTTATGGAGTATCCTGTAGGCACTGGGCCTGTATTAAGAATTGTGAAAGATGAAAAAACAGAAGAACAGAGAATCTCAGGCATTATCAGCAACAGGCATTAGGACCCTATGATGTGAGGTGTTCTGAGCTTTCTGTCCTGGGGATAATAAATTAGTGTAAGACAGATGTGGTACATGCCATCTAGGGAAGTTACCAGTTAGTTGAGAAAACAACATTAATTCATATAGAATAAATAGAAAATCATGCAAGGTGGCTCATGGGAGTGCAGTAGTATGGTTTAGATGTGGAAATAGGGGAAAAAACTAAACAAGTCCTGGAGGGGACAGTGAAGGCTTCCCAGAGGTGCTTAGTCCTGAAACAAGAGATTCAGATGGACAGCAGCAGCTTTCAGTCACTTCTCAGCTAGGTGGTCACATTACTTACAGCTTTGGTTGCCTCATATGAAAGATGGAGATGAATTAGCTCCTACTTCTTAAGTTGTGAGAATTACACAATATGATAAAAATAATGCAGTTAGCCCAGTCCTTGGCACAAAGGTTAATCCTGGACATGCTAAAAGATGAATATATTGAATTTTATGCTCAAAAATCTACTGTGAGGCAGTTATCACTCTTCTCTCCATTCTATAGTGAGGAACCTGAGTTAAATGCCTCATTGTTACACAGTTAGAACAGGGTATAACAGGGACTTGATGTCAGGTGTCTGGGATTTCAATTTCTTAGTCATTGTAGCCATATAATTAGCCATATAGCAAAGCCACTTATCTGCCATCCCATATAATTCCTTTATCTGACTTTAAAATTAATTCCTCACCCAACTAATATTAAGTGAGCATCTGTTATAGGCAAAAAGATAGGAAATATTCTTTTTTTTTTGGAGTCGATTGTTACTTACATATTTTTAATATTTTTTAAAATTTATTTTTATTGTAAACAAATGGGATACATGTTGTTTCTTGTACATGGAGTAACAGCATACCATTTGCATATTCATAAATTTACATAGAGTAATGATATTTGATTCATTCCATTATTTTTTTCCTTCCCCCCACCCCTCCCACCTCTCTTTTCCCTCTATACAGTCCCTTCCTCCATTCTTGTCCCACTCCCACCCCCCATTAAGTGTCATCATCCGCTTATCAGTGAGATCATTCCTCTTTTGGATTTTTGAGATTGGCTTATCTCACTTAACATGATATTCTCCAATTTCATCCATTTGCCTGCAAATTCCATAATTTTATTATTCTATATAGCTGAGTAATATTCCATATATATTCCATAATATATATATATATATATATATATACCACAGTTTCTTTATCCATTCATCAATTGAAGGGCATCTAGGTTGGTTCCATAGTCTGGCTATTGTGAAGTGAGCCGCTATGAACATTGATATGGCTGTATCTCTGTAGTGTGCTGACTTTAAGTCCTTTGGGTATAGGCCGAGGAGTGGGATAGCTGGGTCAAATGGTAGGTCCATTCCAAATTTTCTAAAGAATCTCCACACTGCTTTCCAGAGTGGCTGCACTAATTTGCAACCCCACCAGCAATGTATGAGTGTACCTTTTTCCCCACATCCTCGCCAACACCTATTGTTGCTTGTGTTCTTGATAATCGCCATTCTAATTGGGGTGAGATGGAATCTTAAGGTAGTTTTGATTTGCATTTCTCTTATTACTAAAGATGTTGAACATTTTTTCATATATCTGTTGATTGCTTGTACATCTTCTTCTGTGAAGTAGGAAATATTCTTTACTTGGAGTCAGGGGGTCCAAAAGAGCTCCTCTGCCTCTGGGTGGTGACCATTGAGCCCCTGCTTTGCTCCACTGGCCTTCCCCTCACCCACCACCCTATGCCACTGCACCCCTGCAACCCGCCTAAAGGATCATTCTCAAGACAGAGGCTATAACTAAAAGACCACTTTTCACCTTCTACAAGAGACAAAGAGACCTGCCACACATTTAACTCTTGTGAAATTTCAACTCAGCAGAAGACTGCCTTCCAGGTGAGAGTTCTTAGACGCCCTCATCAACTGGACCTTTTGAACTCTTATTCCATGCAGCTCTATCCATTGTCCAATCTGTGGAATAGAGTCTGGAATAAACAGATCTCCCACATGCATCTCTGAATGTTCCATCACTTTCTTGCGGATGCCTTCTTCTCCCTCCAGACCCAGCTCCCATGTCAGCTGCCTCTGCTAGAAACTGTGTTTCCCCATACACTGCACTGGTTCTTTGTTTGTTTTTGTTTTTTGCTTAAACTACACAAATTTATTGTCTCATCGTTCACCTTTAAATGAATTAATTTATACATCAACAAATAATAATTGCATACATTTGTGGTGTACAATATGTTTTGAAATACCTATACATTATGAGATGGCTAAATCAAGCTAATTAACATACATTCTCTCACATAATTTTTTGTGGTGAAAAACTTAAAATCTACTCTCAATAATTTCCAAGTATACCTTATCATTAATTGTACTCTCCAAGTTGTACAATAGATCTATTAAATTTATTCTTCTTGTCTAACTGAAATTTTATATCCTAGGACCAAAATCTCCACAAAGCCCCTCTATTTCCCCAGCCCCTGGTGACCACTCTTCTACTCTCTACTTCTAAAAGGTCAATGTTTTTAGATTCCATGTGTAAGTGAGATCCAGCAGTAATATAAATGTATTTAGTTCTCTTAAATATATGGCATCAGATGCCACCACCTATGACCCCTTTTAATTACAATGACTTCCTGACTGAACCCCAGGTGTATCAGGTTTCCTCTTCACTTCGGGAATCACCCTGACATGCTGGTGACCTCAATATCTATTATCTGTTCTTCCCTCTAACCTCACAAACCTATTCACGTCACCAAATCCTAGACCTTGTAATTACCAATAACCATACTACCTAAGAAGGTTCAATTCCAAACCTCCCTCTATCATACCACCCACATGGCCTTTCTAGCTCAGTTCCTCTGGTATGGCCCTTCTAAACAACATTTACTGTCCTGTGCCTCTAATCTATCATCTAAATCTCTTTCTCATTGTTCATTATTCCTCTCGTGTCCTTGCCCAACTCACTCACTCACTCACAATGCCCCCATCTACCCTTTACCCCTTTTTCCTTTTATTTGCTACCTGAAAATTCCTCAACTCTGGTTAAAATCAGCTTTCCCACTCCATATCTGCACCTGAGAAACTTAACATGGCTGAAGGAGAAACAGGCTGATTGGTTGCACTTTAAATGTAAATCCACAAATCTTACATGTTTCCCCAGTCATTTACTCTTTCTCTTTTCTAAACAACATTTTAGACCTTTTTTAGTTTCCTTAGCTCCATCTCCTCACCCCATCCCTAAGCTTAACTGATGACCTTACCTCTAATACCAGTGAGAGAGATTTTCAATCAAAAAGAACTTTCTCTATCTTCTCAAACTTTTAAGTCCTGAAACTCCACTCAGCCCCAGATCTCACGTTCTCTTGTCAGTTCAAAAGTACAGCTTTGGCAATTACCCATTGTCTCCAAAACAATTTCCTCTATCCTGGATTATTTTCACAGGCAAACAAATGTTGTTCCATATTTGTAATCTCTAGCACAACAAAATCCCTTTCAGTCCAAATTCCCTCTATTTCTAGCATTTGTTTATAGTCAACCTCTGGGAATGTGATCTGTGATTACCATCTCTTCTCCATCATCTCCTACTCCATCAGGCCCTTGTCCCTACCTGCCTCTGCACACCTCTTGTCAAGGCCCTGATGTTCAAGTCAGATGATTAATTCTCAGTGCTCTCACCATTTTCTGGAAGAGTTCTTAAGGATTTTCCTTGTTGAAACATTCTGGTGTATCCAGTCCTCTCTTTTCCTCCCACCTTACTAGCTACTTGTCCCTCCTTTTGAGCTACACTAACTACCCTTCTCTTCCTGACTTCTAAATGTTGGTGTGTTCTAGAGCTGAGACTCTGGGCCACTTTCCTCTACACCCAATCCCTTGGTGTTCTCATCTAGTTACTTAGTTTTTCAGTGCTACCATTTAAATACACTAATGACTACCAACGGCATAGATTCAGGCTTCAGAGACCCCAAGTTCCAGACATCTATATACAACAGGCTACCTAACACCTTCAGCTGACTGTCTAGTTGCCATTATAGACTTAACATATGGAATCTAATATGATCTGCTTTCCTAAACTCAAGCCTCCTCCTCACTTAGTTTTTTCCAACTCAGTCATTGGTACCACCAGTCCCCCAGTTACTCAGAACAAAAGCCTCAGAAACATCCTTAATGTCTCTTTTCTCTTTTACATCCTGGCCCCCAACATAAAGTTTCACCCTACTGGTAAGTCCTGTAGGTTCTATTTTCAAAAATAATCCCTAAATCCAGATTCTGTTTTTATATTTTTGGCCTTAGTCTTAGGTAAATATAAGAATTCAGAAAGATGATCATAGCTCTAAGGATCTTGTGCCCTGGGAGTACTTAGACCAAAAGCAAGCCAGGAACAGTGGTGCACACCTGTAATCCCAGTGGCTGGAGAGGCCGAGGCAGGAGGATGGTAAGTTCAAAGCCAGCCTCAGCAGCTTAGCAAGACCCTGTCTCTAAATAAAATATAAAAAGGGCTTGGGGAGGTGGCTCAATTATTAAGTGCCATGGATCCAATCCCCAGTACCAAAAGAAAAAAAAAAATACCCGAGAATTTGAGTTTTAGTTCTTAAAGCCTGAGCTCCACATGAAGAGACACACAGAAAGCTTCCCTCCATAAAGCCAAAACCATCAAGAGTTACATAGTTAATGAAAGGGAAATCTCAAGGTAAACCCAACCCACCTCTGAACCTAACCAACTGTAGAAAAGTTGCACTGACACTGAGCAGTGAAAGATGAACAAATATCCCAGTATTCTGTCACTATGAGCCATCCCTAAGATTCATATTACATGGGTGGTTCGATGAAAAGAAAATTTTTTTGTGTGGTACTGGGGATCAAACTCAGGGCTCCATGAATGATGGACAAGTCCTCTACCCCTGAGATGTATTCCCAGTCCTTTTTATTTTTTCATTTTGAGATAGGGTCTCACTAAGTTGCCCAGGATGGCCTTGAACTTAAAATTCTCCTGCATCAGTCCCTTGAGTAGATGGGATTACAAGCATGTGCCACCACATCTAGATGGTTCAAATTTATTAAACTGTGAATTGGACTGAGAGGGTACATAGGTAATAAGTACCCTAGGTGCCTCTGGACAAGATGAATGCAAATTATGGATCAACTGCTATTTGTCCTAAGCCTCAAAGGTGTCTCATAAAAAATTTTCCAAGAAAAATAATCATATAAAAGTTAAAAAATTATCAAAGGGAAACAAAACACTATGAACAAAAGTAGTCAGGAAAAACAGCCAATAGAAGCAGACACAGAGAATTTGAAAATTAGAATTATTACAAACAAAACTGATATAATTGTGGTTATTTTGTTGTGTGGCATATATGTGTGTGTTCATGTATATAAATACAATACATATATGTTATAATACATAATACATGTCATATATTAATTTTCTTAAAAAAGACATGTTAAAGAATGATCAAGTAGATGTTTGAAACCACATTATGCCTCTATAAATAAAAATATAATTATTAAAAATAAATATTTAATTTAATGGTTAAATTAAAACTTAAAAATAACAAACTGAACTTTATGTTAAAAGAAATAATTCAGAATGTAGCACAGAGAGACAAACAAAAGTATGAAACTAAACATAAGGAAAGCAAAGGATCATTTCTAACACCCCACTAAATAAATTCTAGAAATAAAGGTAACAGGAAATTAGAAAGGAACATCATAGAAAAAGAAATAGCTGAGAAATTTCCAGAAATGATTCAAAGACATCAATCCATAGTTTGAAAATAACTTATCAATCCTAAGCAGAATAAAAAAAAAAAAACCCATACTTTGACACAGCAATGTGAAATGTAAAAACAAAACAAAACAAATAGCAGCAGCAACAACAACAAAAACAAAGAGATAAGATCTTAATGGTATCCAGAGGAAAAGATGGATTACCTGTAAAGAATAAGAGTCACACTAACAGCTAATTTTTTAATAAGCAATGGAAAGTAGGAAACCATGGAATAATATGTTTACTGTGCTAAGAAAAAGAACCTTAATCTTTAACTTTATATCCAATGAAAGTATCTCTCACAATTTAGAATGAAATGAAGATATTTGAGACACTCAAAAACTGAGATATTTTTCCACCAGCAAACAAGAGAAAATGTTATAGGATGAGGTGGAGGATTCCAGATAGAGTTCTGTGTGGTAAGAAGGCATGGAAATGAAGTGCATGGTGGGTATGTACCATGTCCAAACATGTTTATGCAGCAGAGACTGCTCTTTGCTTGTTAGATTTCCATTCTAGTAGGCAGGGAAGCTACCTTTCTTAGGGTGCCTTGCTATTAGGTATGTGCATGTTACTGCCTTTGGTCATTAAGTTTTGAGCAAAATAATATGGATCCCATCTGGAATAAAGATAAAGATGTAAGTATACCTTCTCCCATACTCTTTCTCTATTTGCTGGCTTAGTGGAGAGTGTTCTGGGAACTAAAGGGAGGATAGAGCCATAGAATGGAAAGAATCCCTAAATGACCATATACAAGGTTACCAAACCAGAAATATTCCCCATTAAACTGGAAAAGAGTAAGGAATAAATATTTGTAGCAAGTCTACCAAGATTTCAGAATTTACTTGTTCTGACTCCTAGCATTATTAAAGTAGTAAATTTACTGAAATGTTAAAGGGAGAAGATTGAATTAGAACCCATTACAGCAATAGCATAAATACTGGAGAAAAGATGTGGGTAGATACAGGGTTTAACTCTACTGTTTTTTTTTTTTTTTTTTTTTTTTTTCTTATCTGGAGATAAGGTAAAGGTATAAATATTAGTCTTTGTTACATTTTATATACTTTTATATACTTAATGAATCTCTCAAGTCACCACTAAAAATATAAACATAGAACATAAATTCAAAAACAGTCAATAGTAGTAGGAAAAGTTGAATAAGAAAAAAATAATTAATGGGAAGCAAAGTCATATAAATAGAGTCAAATAAAAAGCATAAAACAAGGTGGTAAGAATAATGTACTATACTGGCAATTATAGTAAATATAAATAAACTAAATATTCCAAATAAAAGATAAAAAATAAGAATGAATTTTTAAAAACAAACTATATGCTATTTACAAGATACACACCTAAAACATATTAATGTATGATGGTTGAAATGAAAAGAATAAAAAAGATGACATATCAGTAAAATGGATTCAAGATTAATAACACTTCATACCCATAAGTAAAAGAGATGAAATAGTCCTTCCTATTAGGCCTAATAGTCACTCTCATTGCTCTTATTAAATATATTACTAGAAGTACTAGCAAGAGGAATTAGATAAGAAAAAGAAATAAAAGACATCCAAATCAAAAAAGAAAGAAGTAAAATTATATCTATTTGCAGATGACATGATCTTATATATGTAGAGAACTCAAAATATTCCACAAAAAACCAGACTGTTATAACTAAGAAATAAATTCAGAAAAGTTATAGGATATAAAATCCATATGCATTTCTACATGCAATTAATGACCTAGTTTAGAAAGAAATCAAGAAACCATTTGTGAGAGCATAAAAAAAATTATATATTTTTTACCCAAGAAAGTAAAGTATTTCTATACTGAAAACTACATAACACTGATGGGAAAAACTGAAGACATTAATAAGTGAAAAGATATCCCATATCAATAGACTGGAAGAATTAATATGTTAAAATGTCCACACTACCCAAAGCAATATAAATTCAATATAATACTTTTTAAAATTCTTTATAGAAATAGAAAATATAACCCTATCATTCATATGGAGTCAAACACACACACACACACACACACACACACACACACACACACACACACACCACAACTGAAGAGCCATAGCAATACTGAGAAAGAAAAACAAAATTGGAAGCATCCCAGTTCCTGGTTCAAAATTATATTTCAAAGCTGTATCAGTCAAAAAAGTTTCATATTGGCATAGAAAGAGAAACACAGATTAGTGGAATGGAATTAAGAGCCCAGAAATAAATCCATACATACAGGGGCACCAAAGGGATACAATGAGGAAATGATAGTCTCTTTAATAAATGGTGATGAGAAAACTGGATATTCACATGCAAAAGAATGAAACTGGACCCTTATTATACACTACACACAAAAACCAACTCAAATTTTCTAAGAGACCTCAATGTGACAGCTAAAATCATGAAACTTCCGGAATAGAACACAGGGAGAAAAGCTCCTTGACATTGGCCTTGACAATGATGTTTTGGACAATACACCAAAATCTCAGGCTACAAAAGCAGATATAAGTAAATGAAACTGCATCCAACTAAAAAGTTCTGCATAGCAAAGGACACAGTCAACAAAATGAAAAGGCAACATACAAACTGGGGAAAAATTATTTGTAAACCACATATCTGATAAGGGGTTATACCCAAAATTTATAAATAATTCAATATTTAATAGCTGACAAATAATTTAATTAAAAATTGCCAAAAGACCTGAATAGACATGTTTCCAAAGACATAAAAATGGTGAACAGATATCTGAAAAGGAGCTCAACATCACTGATCACCAAGGAACTATAAATTAAAACATAATAATATATAATCTCACATCCATTAGGATGGCTATTATCAAAAAGATAAGAGATAAAATATATTGATGATGGCGTGGACAAAAGGAAGCCCTCATATACTCTTGCTGGGAACGTAGTTTGACATAGCCATTATGGACAAACAGTATGGAGGTTCCAAAAGAAAACAAAAATAGAACTACTGTATGACCTGACGATTCCTCTTCTAGGTATGTACCTAAAGCAGATGAAATCACTACCACAATAGCTAAGATATGGAAACAATCTGCATGTCCATTGAAGATGAATGGATAAAGGAAATGTGACCTATGTATACACTAAAATATTATTCAGCCTTAAACATGGATAGATTTGGAGGACATTATGTAACCAGACAAAAATTTTACATGATTTTGCTTATATGTAGAATTTAAAACAAAAATAAAAAACAAGGTCAAATACAGAGAAAATGAAACAGTGGTTACTGGGGCAGGAATTGGTGGAGGAAATGGAGAGATGTAAACCTGAGTCAAAGGATACATAGTAACACACATGTAGGATGAACAAGTCTAGAGATTAATATACAGCTTGAGGATTATAGCTAATAATTCTGTACTGCATTGGGGATTTCTGTTAAATAAGTAGATTTTAGCTGTTTTATTTAAAAAAAAGTATGTGTGATAATAGATAACATCAGTCTGCTTCACCATAATAATCATTCTACCATTTATAAGTTTCCTATAACATCAGATTCATTGTAAATCTCAAATAAATTCAACAGTTTCTTTTCTTTTAAGGAAAAGCAAAAGTCAAATTTTTCCCACAAAAAGAACTTCAGGCCCAGTTTCTTCACTGGTAAGTTTTAAAGACATTCAAGGAAAAAATAATTTCAGTTTTACACTGTCTCTTCTAAAGAACAGAAAACAAGAGGAGATAGTCCCATCTTTTATTGAATGAGACTGCCAAAACCTTGCTACCAAGCTTGCCAATGGCAATTCAAGCAAAGAAAATTGCAGGGCATCTCATTCATAAACATTGATGCAAAAGCTCTAAACAAAATTAGCCAACCAAATCAAGAAATTTATAGAAACGAGAATACATCATGACCAAGTAGGATTTATTTCAGTAATGCAAGACTGACTTATATTAGAGAAAAATTAAATTCATGTAATCAGCATATTAACACATTAAAGGGGAGAGGAACATATGCTCATCTCCAAAAAGAAAGAAGAGACAATATTTGATATGATTCAACATTTATTCATGATTTAAAATGCCATCAGGACCTTAGATGCACTGTAAGCTATTGACACAATAATACAGTTTAACAAAATGCTGGCTCAGATGCTGGTTGGCTAAGTTACACAGGATTCAGGTAGGTCTGGCTTTAAGTTTCAGGTTAGAGTCAAGACCGTCCATATTTAGTTTTAAGGGACATGTTGTCAAGGTGATAGCAGAAGTACCAAGAGTCAGTGATACACAGGAGGTCTCTCAAGGTCTAAGCTTGGAACTGGCACAGTGTCATTTCCATGGACGTTCTATTGTTCAAAGTAGTCCATAGCCAAGCTCAGGGTCAATAAGGTAGGGAAATAATGCATCTCCAGTGGAAGAGATGCATTGTTACATGACAAATTGTAACATTTTGTCACACAGGAAAAGTAAATAAAACGATGGTAATACAACTTATCACTCAGAAATAGAAAGGAATTTCCTTTAAATGATACAGTATATTTTATAAAATAAGCAATAATCTATAGCAAGCAACACACATAACTATGACATGACTTCTACATATTTTCTCTTTGAACAGGGAACACATAATGTCTCCATTACCACTTTATTTGACATTTTTATTGGACACCAGAGGGCTTAACTAGAGACTAAAAAGAACTAAAAGCACAATGATTGGTGAAGAAGAAATAAACTTGTTTCATTGTTGCAGATTATATGATTTTATATTCTAAAAATTCCAAAGAAACTACAGATAAATTATTTGAATTAATAAGAGAGTACAGTGAGTTTACTGGGTAATGTGTGTGTGTGTGTGTGTGTATGTGTATACAGAAATCATTTACTAGCAGTGTATATAGTAGCAGCAAATAAAATTTTTAAAAGATACATTTATGCCTCAGCAGTATAGAGTACTTAGGAATGTATATACTGAAAGATGTTCAATATCTTTCAAAGAAAAATATAAAACTTTATTGAATAACATTAAAGACATAAATGGAAAAACATATGAGCTTTATCAATTAGAACATTTCATATGGCAAAGATATCACTTCTCTCCCAAACTGTCCATATATCCCAATCAATTCAGACAGGATTTTGAGTTGAACTTAAAAGTTGATACCAAAATACATATGATTGGGAACTATGTATCCTAGGTGCATGGAGAGAGGGTACCCTAGGGAATCAGAAAAATTGATTTTTCTAACTGATGTTCAGACAGAGAGCAAGGTAAAAGGTGCCTTTGAACATATCTATAAATCCATATGGAGATGGGGCAGTAGGTTCTTTATGGTTGTGGCAAAAAGAGAAGGTGGGGGAAGCAGGAGGTTGAGAATAAATTTCTAGAGACTTTTGACAACAAACTGAACTGAAGTCATGAGTCATAACAGTTGGAGTTTGAACCAAGATTTAAGTAAAGAAAGAAGCAACTTATTAAAGATTAAGGTTTATTCTGGGCTGGGATTTATGCCATAGGTCAAGGTATTTGATTTATTTTAGACATTTTGATAAATATACTTTAATGAACATTGAACCATGAACAGCATAAGAACAGCATAATGCTATATATCTTTGCATTAAACTTGACTGTTTTAATTACAAGCCATACTTTGGTAAGGAAATGCACAGATGCTTGTATTGCTAAGTCACTGGTTCTAAACCTTGGATGACTTTGGGAAAAAGTGTGGAGATTTAAAAGTTCCTGAAGCCCAGATCACACTGGAATCATCAAATGGAATCCTTGGGGTGGGGAGAGGGCCCAGTAGGTTTTAAAGTTTCCCCCAGGTTTTTCTAAGATACATCAATGCAGAGAACCTCTGTTCTAGATAAAACCAAGCCTTCAGTGTCAGTAGATAGTTAGAAAAAGTTTCAGAGCCTTCTCCAGACAGATTACACCAGAATCTCTGGGATGGACCTGGGCATGGTCACCTTCTCAGAGGTCTTCAGTTGATGTGCAGTGCTGCCAGGGTGGAGGACCACTGGTTTGAAGACTTCTAATTAATGTTAACCACCATTATACTCAGTAATATCAATATCTACCAGTTATTTTTCTATCATAGTGACTCAATTTTCAGATATGTGACTAGCTCTTTGCATGGTCAACTGGCTAAGACCACCTAAGGAAAACTTGTCCAGCACTTATTGAATACCTATTGGAGACATGAATAGTATTTGTCTTCAGACGGAAAAAACCCAGTACCACCAAACTCTGTGTAAGACTCTAACAACAGTAAAAATGATTTATTAAAATACAATGCTTGCATATATCTTTTCTCCAAACCCCCAAATACAGCCCAGTCATGTGAACCATATAGCACCTCTCCCATTCTCACAGCTTGGGGAGAGGGGAGAGGGTAGGATGGTGATAATAGAAGGCAACATCACACCAAATATTATAATAGTCCTGCCAGCCCTGTCGTACCTGAGAAGTGTAGTTCACACTCACAAGAGCGGTGTAGCAAGTTACGCTCCTCTGGCACCTCCTTGGCAGGCATGTAACTCCTAAATGACTTAGCAAAATCCAGAGGGAGCTCAGAAGGCCAGGGCACTCTTTTGGAATCATCTGAGTACCCCATGGACACCATGGATTTGAGTGGTCTTTCTCTGCATTCCCCCTCATCAGACACCAGTTCACAGGGAAAGCCCAGCCCCCAACAACATAAGCACAAAGGATCCTCAGTTAAGGAACCCCATGTCCTAAATGCCAGTGTTTCTACTTTATAAAGTTCTTTTGCAGGTATTATCTCATGCAAGATAGACACAGTTATCGGGTTGAGTTTTCATGTGTGAGTGAGGAGAGATCCAGAAAGATGAGAGAGTGACTGAGGATCATGTCACTCATAGGAACAGAGTGGAGATTTACACCTAAGTCTTTCCTTCCAGAACCTATGCTTTCTCTCTCTGGTGTAACAGGAATGCTCGACATCGTATGATGCCTTGTATATGCAAAGCACATTCCTGATTACTAATGGAGATGGAGTAAATACAACAACAGTGCCATGCTTAGCACAGAATAGGCATTCAATGCGTGAACATTCTCTGCCCCTCTCCATTCGTGTATCATTCACTGCCCTTCTTCCCTTATGGGACCTGAGCAGGTCATAACCAATCACTACCTCAGGGCCTACTAGACTGATTAGGATTGGGGCTCCCGTGCTGATTCCTGTGAGTAAAAGGTCACAACATAAAGTTGGGCAATACATGGCTTCAGACTTCACTGGTCAAAGGGAGAATGATAAACAGTTATGTACATCAGAAAGACCACAGTCTCTGTTCTGAAAGGAAAGTCAAAGCACCTAAACCTCAGTTCTAGATCAAGTTTCCACAGAGATGTTCATCCTTACTTGGAACAGATGTTCCTTTTATAATCATTGCAGATTGGTATAGGGCTTTGGTGTTATTTCAAACAGAGACCCCACCATAGTTTTATCTTTCTAATAATCACTCTCCCTCATCGTCTTCATCCTCCATCCCTCACCTGACAGTATTGTACACACAGGTCACAAGAGCAGAAAGGGAAGAAAGGGAATGGAAGTGCCAGTGTATCAATATCAGAGTTCGACTCCCAAACAAAATACTGATAAGCACCTGTTACAGTATATGGCTTAGGCTTGAGGCTACAGTGGACACCCAACCACCACACTCCCATCTCTATGCCCACTTCTGTGCCTCTAAACCAAGGGGACAGTGAGCCTCACATGAGTCTACATAGGGGGAGAGAGATGGTCAAGGTAGGGTCATTCATTCATCCAGGCACCTAGAAACAATGGAAAGAAAGAGGAGAGAAGATGTTCTGGGCCTTAACAATTCAACCACAGGGAGAAAGGTAAGTGCAAGAGCAGGAGGAGAGGAAAGGCCTGCCTTTGTCATTTAGGAGGCAGTAGCCATGTGTGCGGGTAAAATGTGGCCAGGTGAATGGTCTACACAGTGACTGTATCAACTCTCTTCTTGATCAGGGAGAGACTGAGCTTGCTGGGATGATTGGAAGGAGTATCCTCATCCTACAACAGACTGTTGTTCTAAAATATCATGCTGGCAGATTTGGTAAAGCTTAAGTCTCAACAACAACAACAAAAAATTATCACTAAAATTACCATGTAAGTAAATAGTATGTATCAGGTGCTCTGTGATCATATAACCCATATTCTGACAGGTTATTGGCCACAAGATAATAATTCTATGCCACTCTCAATTTCCCTTGTTGTATGTAGTAAAAGTTTCTTTCTGGATTTCTGAGTTTCCAGATAAGTTTGTCCATTCTCTCTCTTTCAGATGCCCTAAACCAAGGGTCACTGTTAACAAAATTGAAAAGGAAGGTTCATCTTTGGTGCCTTGGTTTCTGCTGACGATGACCTTTTACTGATCACCTTCAGGAGGCAGAACTTGGAGCCTTCTCATGGTTTCTCTACTTTAAAGACATGTTCCTGTGCTGCTGGTCAATTGGGCACCCCTTGCTTTATCTCCTAAATAGTTGTCAGATCCCCCTTCCTTACTCCACCCTCATGGCGATAGCTTCTCTAACTCACTTTCCTGTCCAGGTCTTCTCTTTCCAGTCCACATGACCATCCCCAGATGTAAGATTGAAGTTATCATGCTTTGCCCCTGTCAGTATCCTTTGTGGTTACCCACTGTCTATGACTGAAATTATTAGCTCCTTAACAAAATATGTAAGTCTTTCCATGACTCACCTCCTTTATAACCTCCTTTTCTCCTTTGCATTTTATACTCTAGCAACATTATTCTTCTGGTCGTCCCTACTACAGTTGCACACACTATGTTCCTTCCTTCTGTTTCTCTGCTCAGCAAGACACCTAACTTTCTAATGCCCTACCCTCCTTTACCTGGCCAACTCTCATTTTTCCTTCAAGTTTCAACTCAGATGCTACCTCTCTGGGAAACATTCCGACTGTCCTTCTCTACTCCCTGCTGATGCTTCCATAAGACATTAGCCATACTTCTGCCATGACATACACCAAAATTCTTTCCTGCTGGGCTACAGAGTTCAGGGGCTTTTCTCAGCCTCCAGATGTCCAAAGTAGGAGATCTTCAAACTGTAGTGACTATAATACTTGAAAGGGTTAGAAATAGGTCCAGCAATTAGCATGGAAGCCAAGCACTTGCTAAAATGGTATGATTTATAAGCAAAATTCAAAATTCTTCTCTCATCCCAATTTCATGGGTTAGCAGCACCTACCTGCATTGCCCTATTAAAGACTGTGAAGTTTGTGCAGATGTGAAAATAGAGTGATATGTGCCTTTGAGACAGGTGCCCTGTAGCTGCCATATATGAGGGAAAAAATCTAACAGACAAGGAGCATCTAGACCATCTACAATACACATACAGGACTGTGGTTAACTTGCTTCATCTATCTTTACTTTTGTTACTACTAACTTAACATCTTACTCCATGTTATTGATAATGTTTTCATTCTCAGAAACATTATGTAATGTACTTAAATCATTATTTTTAAGGTATAGCATATAAAGTTAGGTGGTAGAAATGGAATTTAAACCCTAGCATTTGAAGTTAAGGTGGTAGGCCTGGAATTCAAACCCTTCTCTGCATCAGGCTTTGTCTTCCCTTAAGCTGGAGCTACTATTATCCAGGGACAAATCTATATTTACCACAAATGATGGAGGACTGTCCGTGATGACCTTGTGCTGCAAATAAGCCTGCTTAAAGAGCATCAGTACACCTGAGGGTTTGCCTAAGACCCTGCCTCCAACAGCTCATGATCTGAATGCTTGCATTCATTCCTAAATTCTGCTCATACGTCCTTGTCATCCACTGACTGGCCTCCACTGACTCTGTTGAGACCAGATCCTGGCTTGGCATGGTGCATTCCACCTACCCCTGGTCAGGGGAGAGGACTCTGCTGGCCCCCAAAGGGGCAGGGGCCTTTCCCTAGTAGCTCCCCACTTAGTCACAGAGACAAATGGCAACTTTAAGTGAGAAATGATCAAAAGATAAGGAAAACAGATGTGCTAAACAGACCATTATGACAGTCATTAAGAACTTTCATGGGGTCTGCATTGCCTCTCCCTGCCTGGGGCAGGTCATCCCCCAATATGGAAATTGCCCTGGGCCTTAGAATCTCCACCAAGTCAAACTCTGTGCTATGGAAGGGTGGAAGGGAAAAAGGAGAGGAGAAAGTATTAGGAGAGAGAGGGAAGGAAGGAAGAGAGGTAGGGAAAGGGAAGAGGGAATAGATGATAAGAGTGATGAGCATTGTAGGAGGTTAGAGTGTGAAAGGCCCAGGGACGAGCTTATTGAGACGCTTTGGTGAAGAAATGGACCCCTCTGTGGGAAGCAGCAAGGTGGAAAATACAAGTGGATATTCATAAGGACAGAGAACCCTCTATCCCTATTTAAGTGAGGCTGCCCACCCCTGCTTCTGTCTAAGGCCACCTGATAGCACCAGCCCTGGTGGCCTCCTAGCTCCCTGCCCGGCCTCTCCTTGGCCTCTCATGCAAAACACTGGACAAGCTGAGGCAAAGCCATCCACATATTGACTCAATTTCCATGCACACGAAGGCTTTCTGAAACAGTGGGACAGACACTAGCAGAGTGAGGAGAAAGGTGGGGCAATAGTGTGACAGTCCCCAATATCCTAGTTAGACCCACAGTGCTGGATGGACGTGTCTCCTCTGAAGCTTAGGTGGTATACTGTAAGACTGGGCTTTAAACAACTTTTTGCAAGACGATCAGTTGCCACTAATTGCTTATTGTATACTTCTCTCCATGCTTTTGTGTCTTGCATTTATCTATTTGTCTCTTCTGTTCTATTTTCAGACAAAGGGGGCTTAAGCAAAAAACTTTCCAAATGTATTCATGAATATTTTAGCATGTATTTTGTGTATACATTTAATATTCTCTCCAGGGCACGCAGAGCAAGGAAGCGATAAGAGGAAGAGAGACCGCTATTTGGTGCTGGCTGCCCAACAGCAGAGACTCTCAGGAAGAAGTGGCAGATCCCTTATGCTGACAAAGCCTGCCAGCCACCAGCAAAGCCAGAGGAGGACTTACCACTTTCCTGGTCAGAGGCAGAAGGGATGGAGTACATGAGGCAGTGGGAAGGGAGGGAGGGAACGACCAAGGGGGCATCTACTATGTCTCTAATGATTATCACATTCATTTATACAGGCTCTGTACTTATTTTAGGGATACAGAGTTCCCAGTCACTGCTGTAAAATGCTCACAGGTAAGAAGGATGCTAGTACGGAAATTAGGAGCCCTGATGACAGCGTCATGGATGTCATGGGAGAAGCCTCACTGGGAATGAGAAGCCACAGGACTGGTAGGCAGGATTCAGGAAAGGATTCCTGAGGGATTCAACACTTGAGTTAAGCCTTGGAGTATGAGTTAAGCTTTAGGCAGAGACCGTCCATCCAGGAAATCATGTGCACAAATGTCTTGAGGCAAGATAGGCTGAGGCAAAGTTCATGACCAGAGTGGTTCTGCATGGCTGGAGTGGGAGGAGGGACTGCAGCTCTGTTGTAGGGCAGTTGTGTGGGGCTCAGGAATGTGACATGATCACAGAGTGCAGACAGAGATGCTGAGGCCCAGCAGGGAGATGGTGGGTGGGGAGGAGGTAAATGGATGGAGAGGGAGGGGGGGAATGGAGATAGATTTAGGCATTCAAGGGACAGGACAGATGAGCAAGGAGACGGTATGAGGGGGAGACTAGTTCTTTCTCCCAGAAGTACCTGCGGGTGGAACTGCATAATAGTGGTTAAGAGTCTGAAGACTGGTTATAGATCCTGCTGCTGCCATTTATTAACACTGATTCTGGGCAAGTTCCTTAACCATTTCATGCATCTGCTTCTGCTCCCATAAAGGCAAAAGGCATAATGAAAAATTAGCTTAATACTGACTAAAGTGAACTCTTTAATATACTTAGAATGGTACCTGACCTAAAAGAAGTGCTAAAGAAGTATGTATTCAATAAAATAAGGTCTATCTACTCAAACACTTAATGGAGAGAGGCCAATGGGCATGGCGTAGGGGGTAAGGCTGCATTTCAGTAGGGGAGGAGGGGTCTACTCAGCAATGTAACTCAGAGTGTGGCCTGTAGGTCATTGTTGGTCCTAGGACCCTTTGTTATGCATTTGTGACAAGCTAAAGAACAAATTAAAAGTGAGTATTTATCAGTCTTTACACAAATTTGACAATGTTGCTAGATCTAAGGCATGTGATATTTTTAAATTTTACAACCAGATGGATGGGGAATTTTCAAACAGAATAGTCATTCCCCACAGATACATTGAGAAGCATTAGTAGAGGACAATGGTTCTCAGAATTTGTTTCACTTTAAAACTGTGGGGGAGCATTTAGAAACTGGGATGCCTGGCCCAAACCTATACCAGCTACATGAGCATCCCTGTGAGAGGAACTTCAGCCTTTAGGATTTTTAAAGTTCCCTAAGTGATTCTAATGTTCAGTCATGTTAGAGAACTAGTGATCTAGACCAGGGCTCTTCAAATTTAAATGTTCAAATGAATCACTTGGGATCTTGTTAAAATAGAGATTCTGATTTATTAGTTCTGGGGTGGGGCCTGCAAGTCTGCATCCTTACAAGCTTCCAGGTAAGGCGCATGCTGTTGACCCATGGACCACACTTTGATTAAGATCCATAATGTAAGTTATGCTTGTCCATCCAAAGTGTGGACATTCATGTAACAGTAGAGAATTTGACCTGCAAAACCTGAAAGGCAAACAGTGCAGAAGAGGAAATTAAAACTCAGTGACAGTAGCAAATCAGTAAATAGTTAGACAAGGACCTCACCCCAGACCTCCCAATGCTGAGCATCATCATGTCCCTGCTACCTCATGCCTCTGTCAAAGCCACTTGTTGTGTTGATTTTGTGCTTCTCTTTGCTGTGTTTCCTTTTGTACCCACCACTCCAATACAGTCACTGGCTTTCCAGTAGAGTGATTTTTGGAAAATTACATAACTTTCTTAACTGATTAAAGAGAAAAGGAGATTTGCCCTCATGTAGGCTTACCTCTAAGCAAATCTTTATGCACACATCTATATTCCAAACAGTTTTTGTGAGAATGTGTTCTAGGGATAAGGAACAACCAAAGAAAAAGTAAAGAAGGAAAGTAGGATAAATTAATCCAAAGCAATAGCATCTTGTAAGGTTAATGGACGTTTTTCTTTAAGCAGGACTTGTTCCTAAATGATGACAATTATAGAACAACTCACATGCTGATGTCTCAGTCTGAGGCCAGGCCACTCAGGGCGATCGCCTGAAAGTCCTTCCTTGACACCCTGAATCATTCCCCTCCACATGTTTGCAAAGCAGGAGACATGCAACTGGAACAAAGGAGGCTGGGTATGATGAGTGGAGCCCCTTTGCTGAAACTGCTGCTTTCAGAATCTTTTGCTCTCTCTGGATGCTCCATGTCACTCCTATCTGGAAGAATTGTTTGTCTCTGCTTCCAGAGCATTTTGTAGGTGTTCCTACATCACACTGAAGAGAGGTGAACGTGTGCGATCTCTCACCAGACCTGAACTCTGTTCTCCCATCGGGGCCACATTCCTTCTGCAGCCCTGCGTTCTTAGTTGCTTGACGCACAGCAAGAGCTCAACTCCATCTTGTTGAGTAAATGGACAAACATGTTCTTGTTTTTCAAGTAACATGACTTAAAATACAGATGATCCAATGAACTAGAGAATAACGTGGGACATGCGAGTTAGATGTGACATAAAGGCCTCCAAAGGGACATCAGGCTCTGGTGAAACGGAAGGTGAAAGTTGAACAGTGGGGACTTGGGATGGAAGGGGACAAATGGATACGAGCAAGGAAAGATGATGAGACTGACATCCACAGTGTTCTGGGTTGGACCTGCAGACTTCAGAGGTTGTTCAGCATGTAGCCATGGAGACCCAGAGACTGCAAAGGAGATAATGAGTCCCAAATGGTATGTGGAAGGAGAGGGCAAAGTAGTGCCCAGCCTCTACTGCAGAAGTGCCTGCCAGAAAGTGCTGGTGGGGGAAGATTCAGAGGCGCCAGATCTGGAACAGGAAAGAACTTCCACATTTCCAATCACTGCGAGCAAGTTGAAGGACATACCTGTGTCTGGGAATTTGGCTGCATGGGGTTGGGGAATTGCCAGCTTCCCAATCTCACTCCTGTCTTAATAGTGTTACATAGTGTTTTATGTTAATTAAATGTCTACTGTAGGCATGTGCCAAGAGGCCTTGCAACATCCGGTACGTGGGGACAAGAGGACAATTGTACTTACTGCAGCAACCATTCCCAGGTGCCTACAGACAAGAGTGGGAGATGCAGAAAAACCTTCATCTGGGCTCTTGACAGAGATAATTGGAAGTGAAGAAATCCTACAAAATATAAGCAATTGCCGCAGAGGGGTTGAGTAGCAAGCCAGGGTCTCCTGCTAAAAGGAGGTAAAATGGAATTAGTCTTCCACCTCCCCACACTCCTTCTTTGTCACTGCACCTCACCTCCTGTTTTGGGTAGAAACCAGCTCTACTGGTAAATTAAAATAAGAGCATATGGTAGGACAAGAGAAGACTGGTGTCACACAGCAGAAACAAAACTGTTATGTGTTTGAATAATGAAGGCATGACTGGGCTTCACTTCCTTTTTAGCTGCAGGCTGCAAACACACACACAAGTCATGGTTCACACACTAGGATGAGGCTCTATGCTGGGTATTTTACAAATGTTGCCCCACAAAGTCATGCTTCAACTATTAAGAAGAAAAAAAATTAAAAGATGTTAGGTAACCTTTGAAAGTTATGCAGGTAGTAAGCGGCAGAACAGGAATTTGAGGCAGCTGTGCATGATGAGAGCCCATGCACTGAGCCACTACCCCAACTGTGGGCTTATCGCTCCTTCAGGCTCCGCAGCAAGAAAGTCGAGAATGAGTACAAAGCTTTGTGGAGCCAGTATCAATATACTCCTTCCTCATTCTACTGCTCCTCCTCTTCCCCACCTCCTGTGAGTCTTCAGGCTCACTGTCTGCTCTTTGCAAGAGCGAGGGATGTCATCAGCAGCTTCCTGAGCATCTTTTCAGAGCTCCGCCTCAGCGGCCCAAAGTTGCAGCCTTGTCCAAACTGTCAGAGCCATCTGCCTGCAGTCCGTGTGGCAGAAAGACCATCTGTCAGCCTCTGACCCGTGCCTTCTCATCTCACAGACCACTTGGGCCAGCTCCATGCTCGCTGAGAGCCTCTGAGGTCTCTGCCTCCACAGTCCACCTCCCCAAACCTGACTGACAGCTCACAGGCAGTTAGCAGAGGGGTGCAGAGGGCGACTTAAGCTGAGAAACCATGCTCCCTATGGGAACACACACATACACACACACACACACACACACACACACACACACACACACACACACACACCCACCAGACACTATTTTTCTCATTTGGATCATTCTCTTGTAAGAAAATAATTCTTTATTGTAAGCTTTGATTCTACACAAATACCACCACATCCTGCAGGGAATATGTACCAGAAATGAGTATTATCCTAATTCGTCCTCATCAGGTTAAGCCCTATCAAGACAAAAAAAAATAGGATTATCCAAAATTACTGTTCATGGTTTCTTACCTTTAACCACCAGGCTCAATAGTTCTCAGTCCCAGTCGCATAATAGAATCACATGGGGTACTTGAACAATTCTATCAGTGTTTGAGGACCATTATAGACCAACTAGAATCTATAAACTAAGACTGAATATGGTATTTTTAAAAAGTGTCCCAGATGATTCAAATGTGAATCATGAAGCAAAAATCCCTGAGTACTCCTGGAGTCACAGAAGAAGGGAATGACATGGTAGGAAGGAGGTAGAGGGCAGGGTGCACTGCTTTTTGTTTTAGAAGGTCAGGAGGGTTTAATGCAGAGGGAATTAACAAGTGCAATGGGTCTAGGGTAAGAATGAGCAAGGTGTTTGGGGTGAACCAGAAAGCAGGGCAGTAGAGAATAATGAGAAAGGGTGAATGACAGGTGATGCATGCTAGTAGGGACCATGACTGGATCTCTAGAAACATGAAGCCTGTGGGCAAATATCTGGATTTGCTTCTTAATATACTAAGAAGATATTGGAGTATTCTAAGTAATGAAGAAATAATATCTGACTTTATATTTTTAAAAAATCATCTTGGCTGTTACCTGGGCAGTGGATTCAGGGGATTGGTGGTAGAGAAAAAGGAAAGAGATGACTTGGAGCTATCTGCAGGATGTCAGGAGGAAGATGAGGGTGGGCTTGGAATACCATGCTGCCACGGGATGCCAGGACCTCAGGG